>NC_141688.1:161310699-162618199 GCF_964263255.1 Lissotriton vulgaris | reverse complement strand
CCATCGGGATGTGAATATTGAGGAGGCAGGATTAAGCAACATGATAGCATTACACCTTACAGAGGTGAACCATGATGATGCCTTGTAGAGTCCAGTGTCAAACACATTTTTATTTCAGAAGGTAATAAAATGTATGCTGGTTATTATGCAGAACGTACTGTGAAAAATATGCTTAATATTTACATTAGGAGGCGTTCACATTCTTCGTCGCCAACCACACCGGTAGTGCTGCCCAATGGAAAGTGGATTTAAATTGCAAATCCCATCGTGCCAATGATCATATGCAGTGGTGGCCTGCAAGGCTCATGAGGGGTGGGCAGGCACAAGGGAGGCAGAGAGGGGTGGAGTTGCGGGGTATATTACACGGGGCAATAAAAACAAATGTATCTTGCTGCCGGGTCCAGAGTCTCTGCTCCTGCTCTCCTGTCTCTGACTCCAGGAACAGGAATCAGGCAGCCAGGCTCCCTCCCTTAAGCCAATCACAACACTGCAATGCAGCGTTGTGATTGGTCTGAGCTGCCGTTACACAGCACTCACCCAGGGGCTGCAGGGGTGGGCATTTTCTCCATGCAGGCTATAATGCAGCCTGCAAGGAGATCTGGAAAAGTACACATGACTGGTTTGGGCAGCCTAAAAGGGCCGAACAAACAGTCATTGTGCACTTAGGAGTGGGCAAATCACTCCTCCCCTGCTCTGAGAGCAGAGCAGCCCATCCCACCTGCCTACCCGCAATGCAGCAGGATATGAAGCATAAAATGATAATAACTCTAAGTTATTACCATGTTATTTTTCTTCGTGGTACTGCTTAAAATCATTGGGGCGATGCTCCTCCACCATAGCGGAAAAGCTGCTACTTATCATATGCTTGCTTGGAAGAAAGAAGCCTTGTTAACCTGTAACAGGACTGATTTGTGCAATACTTGTTGCATGCAAAGGCAGGCGGTGGGAGGAGTGCAATGAAAACTCCTATGAGCTCAATAAGTGGAACTTTAACTTAAGGAAATAACTTATTTGATAGCTTGATTGCAAGATAATCTATCTTACAAAATATAACCAGTTATGAACTGTCAGTGCTTAGGGTATTCATGACCTTCAATGTAAGCTATTACTATGATGTCCTGTGAATAATTATGTTAGGTGTGCAGGCGGGTTATGACATGAAGGGCCAGCTCATAATAGCTCATAATAACATAAAACTATTCACAATATGGCTAATCACCTAGCACTCATTGGAAGTGTACTTTGGAGGCCATCTAAAACCACACAATAGTAAATGTACCCTTCATACCAAGTTCAAAATAATAAAAAAAGAGTCAAGTTTGTACTATACACAAGATGACAACTGTGTGTTTTAGTGACTTTGTAATCTGTACCAGTAACTTTACCAAGAGGACTGTTTTGTAGTGTGCTGTTTTCTAGTAAGTAGAAGAGGGTTATGCCAGCCAGGGGTACTGGACTCCTGCAGTGTGCAGATACACCTAAGTTAATGGTAACTATTAGATTTACGCAACAGATGTGGAGTCACCACAACTGTTGAAGGTAGAGGCAAACAGGATCCTTTTTTAAATATCGTTATTCAGATTTTTCCAACAATTATCTTGCCGCATATTGCTAGTGGCTTGCGATGTAAGTAAAGCATTTGGAGATTCTTCCGGGGTATTTGCGCTGCCACTAGGGAAACTGATGTTGTTGCTGAGATTGTCAGTGTTATCCAAAGGGCCACCTTCTATCGACTGAGTCGAAGGTGTTACATTGTTTGCTTCCTTGGGCTGCGGGGGAGAGGGTGTCTGGGGGCTGTGATTCGTTCAATACCACTGGTGAGGTATTGTTGTGTGGCGTTCTGATTGAATTTTCTAGATTCATACCCTTATATAGGTACAATTCACATTGCCCTTATATAGGCATAGAACTCCAGCCCTTATTTAGGCATAGCCCATGCTACCCAAATACAGGCACGGCTACTTTCATTCGTTCACCAAACATCACCACGATTTCTTGGAAAACCAGCTTAAGCCATTAGGGACTCAGTTAGTTTTACCATGAACAACTATTCCCCAGGGGTTCATTCATGACGTTCATTGCCCGAATTTACGTCAAACATGGCATTCCTAAACACCTTCAAGGTATAAATATACCTTCACTTGCTATAGTAAGATACGGTGGTTTGGAGCATTTCAAAGACCTACCTGCCCGACGCAGCTCGCTACAGCAAGTGCCGAAGGAAGCCGACTCTCCAGTTGACGCACTCATCAGGAAGCTGCCCTTCTCTGCTGAGAATCCAGCTCCAGTGTTTCCGGCTCCCCTTTCGGGGTGTTGGGAAATCGAGTCCCGAGACAGAGATAACAGAACTCCTTCATTCTTAAGGTATGGAGCTGATAAGAATGTAGAGAAACCTTTGGTAGATTCTTGGCAAAAACAAAACCTATGCTAAACAATACTTACTTCTTCCCTTGTACTAGACCTAGGTTAGGTATAATGGATTAGGCATATTTTAGAAGCACCAGTTGAGTATTTTAGTCTATGTTATTTATGTATGTATTTTTATATGGCTTAGAAACCATGCAATGCTCTTACAGTATTATTTTATATTACTGTTTAAGCTGTAGACATTTTAGTTTGCAGTTTGCAGAACAATTGTAGCAGTTCACCTCTCTTGCATGAGAAAGAAGACTGTTCAATAAACCTTTTATTGAAAACGCCTGTCACACTCTTTCCCTGCAAACTCTGTTGAAACGAAGCATGCATGATTGACTTGGTGAAATACTTATCTATTGTTTCTACGACTCTGAAGAAATTTTCCAGTCCTAGGGAAACAAAGTTGTCATGTTTATGCGGTTGTCAGAAACTAATCCCTTCTTGTGTATTCGAGAAAGTTTCTAGTGACCTCTGAGCTAGCTGGCACAAACTATTAAGTTTAGTATATTCGATAGAGACCTACTGACCTAAGTCGTACGTCAAATCTATAGGATATATTATTCCAATGCGCAGAGCCTTTTGGGAATATAGGAACTACACTACAGTATGAACAGTCGTTCCTCCTTCAATCTGTCCTGCCATCTCATTTGCCACTCCGGGAGTTTCTACTGGAGAAATGGAAACATTTTCCACCCCTCTCGCAGCGCCGAAACTGCTAGTGATCAGAGGCTGAGAGTAGCCGATTTCTTTGTGTAATCGAGCAGGACCTTGTTTTGTAATTATGGTGATGGCTATTTACAATTTTCCCCAGAGTTCTTATCCAAGCTCTCCCCTTTCTCTCCCCCGCCTTTGCCTTTCACGCCCAGGGTGTCCAGCCTTTCCTGCTGCGTAATGGCTAGCGTTGTGCTAGACTGTGAGGGTACAATTGCAATCTTAATTTTCCCAGCTTTCGCCCCTTTGTCTGTCATTCTTACTTGTTTATTGTAGCCGCTGATCCCTGTAACGGCCACGGCGCTGTATGATCGGCCAATTCTTCCTTTGGAGAAGGAGCCCATGACGGCTCCTAGCAGTGCTCCTGCGCTTCTGCCGTGCTGATGGAAACTCACACAGGTCAGCGTGAATCCGGGATGCCAGAGCCGTGCTAACGTCCTCGCAGCGGAGGAGATGAGAGAGCTTGAGTCTCAGCGTACAAATAAGAATTACATGAGAACCCCTGGAAGGGTTTTCCTGCTGCATTCCTTTCGATTTGGTGTGTTCTTGAAAGCTCTTAAACCTTCTTGCTTGGTTCCGGAGGTTTTTAAAGGTGTTTTAAGCCAACTTTAGGGGGCTGCCCAGCGGAGCATCACAGCGGAGATGTTAGTCGAACGCCATCTTGCCTCCCTATAGAGACAAGCAGGATCCTGAAGGAGGGTCAAAGGTAGCGACAAGCAATAGTGGCTGACTTTGCTAGTTCCGCAAGTGACTGTCTCTCTGACATCTTCCTTAAATTGGCATTGCAATTAAGTACATGGACTGGTCCAGCATGATGACAGGCCCTGCTGTTGGTAATTTGTTATTGAAATGGTAATCTGTATTTGCACTCCGGAAATTATTTGCCTTCTACCTCGCTCAGATTTGTGGGCATGCTTCAGGGTCTCCAGTAGAGACACAACAAATCTTATCCAGGGTTGGATTAGTGATAGGCTGTATGTATGGTGATAGAGCTGCACCAAATTAAGTCACTACAGGCATGCTGAACACAATGAAGTGGAGAGAAGCAGGAAAAACATATTCAGGCATGGAGGTGTGGGACAGGAGGGACTGGCACCAATTTGAATCACGCAGCCTGCAGAGCTCTGCCACAAGGTCAGTGGAATTGCATATCAGCATCAGAATTAGCATATCCTGATATCTCTATACAGATTTGCCTTACATGCTCTGTCTTCTAGGTGAGTGTTAATAACTCACAAAAGCATGCAACAGCCACTCTCATCCGTGCTCCTACTCAAGTTAACTGACAAGAATTACAATTGCGGGCTAGCTAGGAAGGCCTGGTTGGTGCACCATATATTATCTATGTGGTATATCTCACAGCAGCAGAAAGTGTTTGATGAGGGGTTTGCTGCTGGAGATGACAGCGCTTAGTGACAAGGTGCTGCATGTGACTGGTGATGCCTGGTGTTGCTCAGATATGAACTTGATTTAAAGAAATAAAAAGACAAGAGGCGTTTGGCAGAACATGAACAAGTTGCTTTAATTAAATGCAGAGTGCATCTGAAGAAGGTCTCTCGCTATACAAAGTTATCAGATGTGGTACAATAAACCAAATCTACATTCTTGGAGAAGTATCTTAGTCTTAAATTACAAGTGGATACAGATGGCTCTTGAACTTAGGGAGAGTTAGTGTGGTTCAGTGTGTATGCTTCTATCTGCATGTGGCATCTGGCTTTGTACTATTTTTGGGGCATGTGCACCCAGGGTTTTCCCTGGGTGCACATTTGTCTTTGGGCTAAGTGAGACCCCATCTAGACCTGTCACTTGATAGGTGTGGGTTGGGCCTGTCCAACCACGTATGTCTGGGTTGATGTGGAGGTCATCTTGGGTGAATCCGACATCAATAATATGAGTTTGTTAGAACTTCTAAAAATAATGTCGCAGTCATTTTTATAATTTTTACCAACAGTCTCAATATTGTGTGTGCAGTTGTAGTAACATACATCAACATTGTCTTTACTGATATTGACCTTGTTATGAATGCCTAGATCATGGCATACATTAACATTTTTTTGGTACTGTATTCGACTTTGTTATGCTGGCATGAATTATGGCATACATTTATTTTTCCTGGTATTGACACTGTTGTGTGGGCATAGATTATGGCATACATACATAATGCCATGTAGAATTGGTCCAATTTTTCACACAGGTCATCGCTATATTGTTTTATGAGTTTATGAACATAAACAGGGCAATATCATACTAACATCTGTATGTATTGTTTCCATAGGGGTTTTTGCTAATTGCAATGTTTACTGTCCAGAAGATGGTCTAAGGGACTAATGCCACAGAAGACCGAAACCTCGACCTTGGCCTCCATTTTTTCATGAAGCATAGATCCTTTTCATTAAGAGGATTCATAGACCCCTCCTAAAAAACCCACCCCTTTCCTGTGCACCCAGCATTCTACAAAAATCAGTGTGATTGTGTAATGTAACATTAGATTTTTTGGCGTTTTCGTCATAATGTATTTTCTGTAATTCTTGATATTCCTTTTGTTCTGTTTGCTATAATGTTGCCTTTGCTTTTCATGTATCCCTGAGAGGTCGGATAAATCTACGATATAGAGTTATGAAAGAGAGCCTTTGCCTGTGCGCAGCCTGGGAGTACTAATGCCAGCCTAAATGCAGGTAAGGAGCCTTGAGTTCAGATCCCAGAATGATACGCACGCACGTTGCCTGTGCGTGGCTGGGTGCGGCTGGGTGCGGTTCCCTATTTAAACCGCACCCGACCTTCCAGAAGACGCTTTGCCTTCCGCCTTGCATTGAGGAAGGATCGCGCTTGGGACCTCGCAAAAGGACTTGACTGAACGGATGGAAAACCGGCAATCAGCAATCACCAAAGTGATTCTTCTTCGAAATGGAAAGCTAAGTACAGTTCTTTAATTTGTTACAAGGCGCCCTTTGCAAGAAAGGTCAAGAATAATTTTTGGACAACACTTTCCTAAAAATTCACGGAAGGTTACTTTTGGGACTTAAAGCTGAGAACCAGTCGTGTTTTAGAGACTTTCTTGTAATGCAAAAGACATTGCAATATTTAGGTTTTTCCATTTTGCAAATGGTTTGCGCTTGATGTATATTTACTCGGTTGTTTCATTTAAAAAGCGCTAATGCTATCATGTGAAAAGTGGAAAACCTAATTTTAGTTTTTTATTTCAAAATAATAACAGAAGTCAGTGATGTAAAAGAAAGATACTTTTGGGAATGTTTTTTTATCTAGCATCAGTACTGTTCAACCTAAAATAGAAAGCCTATTGGAAGGTGAACAACAAGAAACCATACAGTAAGTGAATGTCAGGGTGCATTTGTTTTGAGGAAAGTAATTGGGAAATACATTCTAATTTAGGTTTCTTTGTTTCAAAGCCCACAAAGGCCATCTTCCAAGAAAAGACAGCGCTAGACAGACAACAAGAAGTATCTGACGCCTTGACCATCACGACAAGACAAGACAAAGAAATACTGGACGAAGACAAGACAACACTGATAGCAGGTAGGCGCTTAGGAAGACAAGACACTCACTCTTAAAAATGAGGGAGGGGGTAGGTTAGGAAAGCTAGTGCTTTAGACCATAGGATAGTTAGGAGAATTAGTGGTTAGCAATTGAGTAATATCTTGGTGCTTGTTGTTTCGCAGGTCGACAGCAAGAACAAAACCAACCACTCAACGTCCAGTACCGGCCCTCCTCCCTAATTTCTAGTTTAAAACTTGCTGTGAATAGATATTCAGTAAGGTTTTAGTTAGTAGTTTGGGGAGTTGGTCCCTTGCGTCTCTGGATGACACTTCTACGTCATCCAAGAGGCTACAGCTTCAAGACAAGGTAAGAGACGACGTAGCCAGTCCTGACACATTTCCTCGTGATTGGAGACACTTTAAGTGATTTCTGTACTTATTTTGATATACACCACTGATTGAATTTGATATGGAATGGACGCTTTGTACATATGAATAATAGGTTTGATTGCACTTTACCTTGTTCATGTGTTTGCATAAGATTTATTTCTGCTATGAATGTAACCTATTTTATGTAATTGTCTAAAGAAAATATATTTACACTTTGACTATATGATACCCCCGTGTCTTTCTCTCTTTCTTGTGATTTGATTCTTCTGAGGAATAATTGTAAAATTGTTGTAATTCATTACATTACTGGTTCAAGATTCTTAATAACTGAACTTTATTCTTTTGCACATAAGTTATAACGATTTGTATTGTTTAAGTGAAATCCCTTGTTGGCACACTTTACCTGACAATATTAATATTTCCTAAGCCTCCAAGGGTTTATTGGGTTTCCTACTTTTCCTTCTTATGACATTGTGAACAGGCATTAATTAATGCATACGTTAACATTGCACTTGTTGGTATTGGCATTATCGGTTCCACAAATATCGTAGTATACATCAACATCGTATTCACCATCCTAACAATGGAATGGAGCACAGATGCAGGCTGAGCAGAGGATTGATTTAGCCTCAGAGGGAAGGGTTTGCTTAGCTATTGCCCATGTTGTGAATAACAAGGGGGCTACTATAATGGCTGTCCAGACTGTGGATAATTCAAAGGCTGGCAAAGGACTTAAACAGACAACACATTCAACTCCCACTAGTGACCATAGTCTCCATTTCTTTGAATTACAATAACTACCCCATCATTGTTAGATTAGTTGATAAAAGTCAATTCTTATCAAGGTACCTGAATGATCCTCTTTAATCATTCTGAATTTCTGGTGTCGCCGCATAGGAAGGTGCTTTTCTGGTATATAAATATTGCTCTGCACTATGAACAGAGGCAGAGTGGGATGCAACCAAAATGTCTTACCACATAAGCAGTTATCATATATGAGAGCACCTCAGGTATTAGATATGCCGTCTAGGCTAATAACTCAGGCTGGACACAACTGAGATGGCGGTATAACTGGAATTAATGATACATCAGAGAGAGCTTTGTAGCACTGGTTGTGATTATCACCTTGGGGATCAGGGGATCTTGGAATATGAACTCATCAGTTCTGGAATGATATTCAGTGGAAGATAGTCTCCCGAGTAAGTTGTGCACTATAGAAATGTATGTAACATAAAATAGCATAGCATAGCATAACATAACATAACATACCATAACATAACATATTGTACAAACACAGACATTTAAAGGCCTGGGGCGAATGAGGAAACATTACAATGTGGTGACACTTATGACTGACCATGTTTTATCAGTCAGGGTGGGAGTTCGCACTTCTCACCAGATTCTAAAGGTATTTCTGAATATACGTGCTCAGCAACTTACAATTTAAATTTACTTAATTGTGTGGAAAAATGTAAAATCACAAAGCTTCGAATGGCAGGAGGAGGTAACATAGCACAGGGTCGCCCTCTGAAACGTTTTACTGTTGAATCCATACATTTCAATATCTCAGAATACATTTTCCAAATGCGAAGCCAACAAAGGAACACGAGGAACTGTTCAATCCATCACACTACCTCCCTCCCGCCTGCCAAGCCCTGTTATCAACCCATTGGCACAGTCCCACTCTGCAAGCAACTTCGGACCCCAGGGACCCCATCCCCAGGGGTCTTTTTTTCCAGGGAGGCGAGCCTGTGGCTTCCACCCCAAGTAACTTCAGGCCTGAGGACCCATCCATGAGGCCTTTGTGTTTATAAGACGATGGGGGAACATATCCCCCTAAGACATTTGGATCCCATAGTCCCCATCTCCCATCTCCCAGGACCTTTGTTACTTTTTTATTAATGTGAGTGGGGCACGTGGCCTCCATCCCTAAGCCACTAAGAGCCCTGGGTGCCACATTCTCCTGGGCTTTTTTATTAAAATTAACCCCTTCCATGCTCATGACGAGCTCAGCTCATCATGCAGTACAGTGCTCCTGTGCTCATGACGAGCTTAGCTCGTCATGAACAATGGGAAAAAGGGCCATGCAGCACCTTGGGAAAATACCTTTAGCATTGAAGGTGTTAAGGAGAGGGGTGCTTGTCCCTTATCCATAAGTGTCCCACAGGACCCTATCCTCTGAGGCCCAAACATATTTGTAAAGGGAAGGGGGTGCATGGCCCCCCTCTCTGAGCCACAAAGGACTCTGGGGATCCCATTTCCAAGGGACTTTAATAAAGGGAGAGGTTGGCCTCCCATCCAGAGTCAGTAGTGGTCCCAGGGACCATTTCCCCAGGTCAAAAGAATACCTTTAAGGTGATAAAGAGTATGGCCCATTCACAGAGCCACTATGGGCTCTGGGGGCCTTTTTATGGAGCGTGAGCAAGGAAACAAGAGTTTGTACCCACCCAGCCAGAGAATTTTCAAAGCACACTTACTTTCTAAGCATGTGCTCTTGTGGGCAGGGAAACGACTGTGTCCTGGACGCGGGCTCCCTGGGAAAAAGTATAGGAGCCGTCCAGGAGCCTCCTAAGGCTCAGGGAGGGGGCTGCATGTCCCCCTCTCCTATATTGAATTGATGAACCTGGGCAAAAATGGCACAGGGAGGGAGGCTGCATGCTCCCTTCACAAAATAAATATTTCAGTCACTGGAGATGGGATCACCTGGGTCCATACAATCTCTGGTAGGGGGGACACATGCTTCCATCCCCTTTTTAATTAGAAAGTGGTCACCGGGGATGGGGTCCCCGGAGCAGTAATTGATTTCTATGATCTTCAGTTGTAGTGCAAGGCCCTTTTGTGGTTGTTTTTATGATTTCATTTTCTCAGCCGAAAAATGTTAAAAGAAGGATTGGGAGGGGGGTTGGATTTCTGTATGGTAACAAAATATTACTTACATAAAAAAGTAGAAATTCACTGAATAAGCTAAAGGTTAAAGTGATGTTATTGTTATCTTAAAATTTCAGTGACCATGTAACATTTTAAACTAAAAAAACAATCAAATTCACCAGTGATAGTTGTCTCTAGTAACCATTCCTTGTGCCTTAAGGTAACTATAACTTGTGCTACTGTCATATACTGCTGATCACCCCACATTTTACATCACTTATGACATGTTGTGAGAAAGTCACCCTTTTTGCCTCGGTCACCCCTATTCTTTGATTGACACTGGTGGTAACTGATGGTGCCCTGGTCTTTGCTTTGCAAGTTTAGGGCTAGTGCAATGATTATAAGGTATATAGTAACTAAGGTTAATTTCATTTGGTACTGACAGCCTTGCTGTAAGTCCCTAGTATATAATAGAGGATGTAGGTTTACAGGCCCAGTAAACTTAATGCACTTAAGTGTGCACTACGGAGCTGCCTTCTGTCATTTTAAAGGCAGCCCTGCATTTCAGACCGACTTCACATTATCGACTACGGCATCTACTGGCCGATACCGCCTCGCCCTGCGAAGTCGAGGGTGGCTGGTGCTGCGCCGGTCTGAGTGACGCTGTGGCTGCGGAGCCGACCAGGAGGGTTCTCCCCTGACCCGGATGAGCCCACCAGTGCCTGAGCTATCTTCGCCCCTCGAAGCTCACGAGCGCACTTGTTAGCACCTCTAAACCCAACCCCATGAGCATGCTGCCCCTCAATACACCCTGCTCTGGGGCTGCTTCATCACGATGTGGTCCTCGACAAGCGGGTGCCTGCTGGCATCCTGACCACTGCCAATCTTCTTGCCCTGGATCTAATCGATGACAGCAGCTCGCTCTCAGGTTTTCCTTTCAGATGAAGATCAGTTGGTCCAGTTTATTAACAAAATCCCCTCTACTATTAGTAGCGTGCTGTCTGACCCCAACATGGCGACCTCTGAGCCAGCCCGGGTCAGCCATTTTAATGGATAATGCTACAATGTTGTTTTAATGATTCTGGAGCCTGTTAATGTCGCTGCTTGACCCTCCACATAGAAAGTGAAAGCAGACTGCTCCTAAGCACACATGAAAATAGAAAGAGGACTGATCACTCTCTCTGTCCTTTCATATCCAGCCTCAGGGAAAGCGAAAGAGGACTACTCTGAATGTACCTAGGTCTAAGAAAGAGGACCTTTGGAACTTTTGTAGCTGCGATCTTGGAATTTTTTTTTTTTAATGTTTTTCGGTTCTAATCACCCCCATGGATATCTGATTACCCTAACCTCACTGACATGTCTCTCTGGTCCTTCACTACATTCTGCACCCTTCAGAGGGGACAACTCCCCCTGTCATTATGGTGCACTAGGCAAGCATTGCTCTTAGGACAGACCTTTTGGGGACCCCGACCTACCACCTACTTCACTACTCTCAACTGACCTCCTGGACGAGAGTACTCACACTCTCCCCAACATGGCTGGACCTGGTCTGACCACTACTCACGACAACGCATACACCGTTATCTATCCTACCAACCTCTTGTCAGAAGTGTACCTGAATTCCTGCGGTTCTCCGTGGGAGCAGACGACTTGAAGGGAGGTCCCAGCTGAATAATTCCCAACTCCCTCACCTCCCTGAGCCCGGATCTCTCCGAGACCAGGAACGAAAGGGAAAGGGGAAGTGGATAGACAAACAAGAGAGATGTCCACACAGGTGTCTTCTGGTTCTTCAGCACTGCGTGTACACCTAGAACATTAAGGACAACATTAATACCGTTCCAATAACTACTGGCCTATTCTAGCGCTAACTCCCTCGGGACTGGTCTCCTACCTTGTGCTTGTGTGGAATTAGCTGCTCTCTTAGATTGTCCAGAATACTCTCAATTGCTGAAGATATTTTAGTACAAATGTTCGGTGTCTGGGGCTACTCCTCTGGTTGATGAAGATGATAAGGTGGTACACAGCAGTATTAATTATATGCATACAATTGAATACCCCTATCTACTAGTGCACGTGTGATGATTGAGGAGATGAGAAAACCCTCGACTACCAATTCATCCAAAAGTAGACTTTTCTTAGGTTGACAAAGTTCCAGAACAGTGCAGGAGTTACCAACACCAGTAACTAATTTCTCAGGAATACACGGTAATAGCTTGGAGCGATACGCAAATAAAGTCTTTGCAATAGTCTCTCAAGATGACATCACAGTCTTTAACTCTCAACTCGAAACACAATGGAAACCTCCTACTTGTGGTTCCGACGAGGTTCTGGATTCTCTCCACAACGCCGACCCTCAGGATTCCGCTCAAAAACCTGAAGCTGTAAGATCTTCTGACTGGAATAACAGGATACCGGATAGAACTCAGCTCCAGAATCTGAAGTGACGGGAATTGGGAATAGGCGCAGGAGCACCTCAGAATACAATATCCGTCACGGAATTCAAGAGAACGGAGAGCTCAAAAGACGGAAATGGAGGGGGAAAGGATGGGTCTAAAACCCCAGCACCAATGGTCAGGTCAAAACTCAGTATATTACGGAAATTGGACGAGCCTCAGGAAGAAGCGACCGTCCGTCAGAAAATGACAGTTGAAGTGCGCAGTACTGATAGAACGAGCGCACAAAATGGCCGACAGTCAGCTGGAAGCTAGAACGCTGACCGCCGTAACATAACAGCTCACCCGGAACCAACCAATCTAGACTGCCCTCAGTTGCGCTACTCGCTGACGCCAACTCCACAAGGATAGAGTAGGTATCGGACCTGAAAACTTAGGGAATCGTGATCTCCTGGACCAATTTGGACTTGCTGCAGCTCGGGACCTGACACCTCTCTAAAACTGCCACTAAATCCTTTAAAAACTCCATCCTGAAAAGGCACCCTGAGGCCCTTGTCTCTGACCTTCGATCCAGCGTGGACAAGGGCTCAATCATCAATGACCTTAACTTCTAATCCAGGAGAATGTCTGTCTGGCCCAACGCACTCTCGAACCTCCTCACCGTTCATAATACTTGGAACATTCCTCACGGCAGCAAGCTCACGATGCACCATCCGCAAACCTGAGTGCTGACCTCACCATTACCTTATATAAAAGCTGTATCATCCTGATTCAAGCTCCACCAAAAGACCTCAAAAAAATGTGCAGACCTCTTCCCTCTCCTTAAAAAACATGTACACTACCCTCCTTCATCCAAGCTCCCCCTGCTCCTTCCCCCACCAAAACTTCTAAGAGAACTTGCCCTCTTACCAGCCACCCACAACAGGGCTCCCAACTCAGGCTGTCAGAGCCCTCCAACTATGCATCCAGGGCCTACCAACTGTGATGAGCCCTCACCCTCAACCTCCAACCTACATTTCCACCCCTCTCCTACGGATCCTGACACCCCCCTCTCAGCCCAACCCTCTGGACGTCCTAGCCCGTCTACCAGGCCACCAACTCAAGCCATCAGTAGTGTCCCTAAACCTGCTACCTCAAATCCTCCCTACCGTGGAGATACTGAAACTCATGACTCTAGTCTTCTTAGCCACACTACTAAGCCTACTGCACTCTCCACCAGTTCTGTCCCCACACAGTTGGCTCCCTGCCCACAAGAGTACCCCTCTCTTAGAGATTTGGATACTCTCCACCGCAAAGCTACTGAATTAACCTTGAGCATCCACAAGTCCTTCACGGACTTCCAAAACCTCCTGAAACTCACCAACCTCATTCTCTCGATTATCAGGCTCTCACAGAACTCCCCCCAACCTCCTACTCCGAGCCCCCTCTCCACCCATTCCCGCTATCCCTGAGACACCTGCGTCCTCACAGGCAGCCATGCTACCTCGCAGAGAAGGAAGTACAGGCCCTCCTCCTAACCTACAAACGTACCCCTGCTATGACCAGTCCTCTGGAACTCTCGCAGGATGAAATTGCAGACCTCCTCGGTAGCTATGAATCCTCATGCTCCTCTGACCCGAAGACAGAACAACCTATAGGCACAGTTGCAATCAATCCCTATAGATCAGCTACTCTCCGTAACAGAGGGATAGTCAACAGAAACCTAGCGCTAGTCCCAACCACCGCCCCTACTCATGACACGCATACCGCCACCTTTAGCCGGTCTCCTTATGAACTGCTGTTCTGCGGTAAAGCATGCCGCTGATGTCCACAATCTCATCCTTTACCTAAACACGGACGCAGCAATCCTGATGGAATCCTGGCTTAATGAATCCTCTTCGTCCAGCCTAGACCTTCTAGTCCCACCCAACTATCATATTGTAAGGCTGGACAGGCAATCACAAAAAAGGGGGTGGCATTGCCTGCATCTACAGCTCCATCCTCCTTATCTCTGAACTTCTAGCCAAACCTACGGATTCCTGCGAATATCTTGCCCTCTCCATCTGCAACAACACCACCCTTCAATGCAGACTGCACATCTTTTACCACCCCCCAGGCAAGAATGACACCTTCACAGACTACCTCATGGAAATCATCACAGCCAAGGCCTCCCATAACTCCAATGACATTTTTCTTGGTGACTTTAACTTGCACTTGGACGACCCCAAGGACCCGCAGGTCCACACCATCAGAGACCTTTTGGCTGACCAATCCCTTACCCAAGCCTGCTCCCTCCCTACTCACTCAAAAGGTGCCATTCTTGACTGGATCATCTCCAAGGAATCTGTGGTCAAACTTACCTCCATAGATCTTTGCGACTGGTCTGACCACTATGCTATCACTTTCCGTCTGTCTGGCACTCACAAGACGTGGACACGGCAACCGGTATTCCCCAAAAGATGGATCAGAGACACCAAGAACCTTGACCACGAGAAACTGGCTGCCTGCTGTGCATACGGCCTCCCCCCTACCACCTATATCACTACGGTTGAAAACCTCACTGAACACTATTCCACAACGATATCCAATATAATTGATGACCTTATTACGCTAAAACTAAAAACACAGATCAAAGACAGGAACCCTTGGTTCAACGGATCCCTTAACAATGAGAGGAGATCCCCCTGGCAAACAGAAAGGAACTGGAAAAAGTACCCTTCCGCAGACTGTCTTAAACTTCTACGGCAAGCCATAAACACCTATAACAAATATATCATCAACTCTAAATAAGAATTCTTCAGAACACAACTGGATATTGCTAAGAATAGACCTCACAAATTATTTAAGTTGGTCAAACACCAATCCAACAAACTAGCTAAATATTCCAAAGAAACCCCTATATCTCCAATCCCATGTGAGCATCTCTCCTTCTTTTGTGATAGAATCTCTGCCCTAGGAAAGGAACTCATGTCTACTACCTATTACCAAACCCCTCCAGCTCTTCCTCCACACTCCGAGCTGCCCTCCCATACCTCCCTCAAAAACCAAGTGTTATGGTCCAACTACAAAGTCTATGATGAACAATCGGTCTCAAAAATCCTTTCCTCATTAAGCCCCAACAACCACTTCAACTTCCCTCTCCTGTCAAACTACCTTGCCGCTGCCTCTCAGGCTTTCATCCCCTCTTGGATGACAATAATCCACTCCTACAGGGATCGATTCCTGACTCTCTCTAATCCGACCAGGTTGTCCCAATTTTAAAAAAACCTACACAAGATCCTGCTTCTCCTGACAACTACAGACCTATCTCAAACATCCCTCTCCTAGCTAAAGTGCTGGGAAAATGTGAACAACAACAGCTGAGCCAACACATCACTAACTTCCACCTTCTAGATGACTTGCAATAAGGTTAAAGAACTGGGCACAGCACGGAAACCACACTCCTCCACATTGTGGATGATGCCCTTCAAGCCCTCGACCAAAGCAAAACCTGTCTCTTGATCCTCCTTGACCTATCCTCGGCTTTTGACACGGTTAACAACGAAATTCTCCTGAATCACCTCAAACTTAGGATGGACCTGGATGGCACCGTTCTGGTGTGGTTTAGGTCCTTCCTCCAGAACCGCTCACAGAGAGTCCTGATCAACGGCAACCTATCTGCTTCCTCTCCGATCACAGTTGGAGTCCCTCAAGGATCAACCTTGTCCCCTACCCTCTTCAATCTTTACCTCGAACCACTCTCAGAGGTGCTGCATACTGCCAATATCTCCTACCACATTTATGCCGACGACACACAGCTCTGCAACAAAATCTCTTCTCCAGAGGACATCCGCTCCCTGAATGAGGCCCTGAAGCTGAAGGTTCACTGGCTCACATCAAACCAGCTTAAACTCAATGCCAAAAAAATGGAGTTCCTCTTAATCTCACCACCTAACGCCAATACAGACATTCAAGTTTGGATTAAGGCTATCACAACTCTAAACTGCTCTCCTACCATTGTGGACTCTGCTAAATCCCTAGGAATTACCTTAGACAGCAACCTGAACATGGGGGGCCATATCAACACAATGGCCAAGAGTGCCAGATTTCATTTGAACTACCTAAGAAACCTGAAACCTTTCTTCGACCCCCCCCGTATCTAAAATCGGCAATTCAGGCGCTAGTCATCTCTAAGCTAGAATGTGGTTGTTCCACCCTCGTAGGCCTACCCAAGACCTCCTTGGCACCCTTGAAAGCCTGCCTCAACGCCGCCGCCACACTTCTAACTGGCTCTAAGAAGTTCAAACATATTTTGCCCCACCTTAAAGCTCTGAACTCGTTTCCTCTTGAGGCCAGAATCCAATTTAAGCTGGCCTGCATCACCCACAAGGCTATGTACTCCAAGACCCCTTCTTTTCTCACACAGAAACTTGTTTTATCCGGAGGCGCCAGAAACTCCAGGTCCGCCAAAGCCTGGTTGCTCCAACCTGCATGCTTCAAGAAAAAAAGAACAAAAAATTGGGCTTTCTCTGAGACGCACCAAGAATATGGAACTCACTCCCACCCACCATCAGAAAAAAACTGTCTCTAGCTCACTTCAAAAAGGAGACCAAAATTTTCCTCATGGGCAAATTCCTCATGTTACATTCACCTCCGTAACCTGACTTTACCTATCATTACGGCATTATCCGTTTGCCCCCTCTCTTTATATTACCCACCCGGCTCTTCCAAACAATCCTCCAGGGAAATGTGACTGCTCTACTAGCTTATTGTATCATTTTATTCCTTTCCCAAAAGGTAGTCAGATATTATGATTGTTTTTTCTTGCCATGTACTGTATCTTTCTATTTGTTCCTTTACACAATCTAAATATCGATTCTGAAATTTCGACGTACAGTAATATTGAGTTGGAAATATCGAAGGTGAAGAATATTGAGGTCAAGAATATCGTTGGACAGAAAATCGACGCTAAGGTAAGTAAGCATGGGCGGAAAATCCGTTACGCTCGCGGATTTTGCGGATTTTCGGTAAATTCGCAATCCGCGAACTCTCGCGAATTTACCGAAAATCCGCAAATTCGCACGCAGCAGATTTTTTTTTCTTGGTGATACAATTTTGCGGCGCGCGGCGTTTACTTACCGTCATTCAGCATTTGCCGAGTTGTTTTTCTCGATATTTTGCGAGTGCTGCGCCATTTTGGATCTTGCTGCGGGATCCCGCGGGAATTTGGCGCTTGCACAGCGAGAGTTTGTCAACGCGAGTACGCCGTGATCACGTATCGCGGGACTTCGCAATTGCGACCTTGTAGATGCGGCGAGCAGCAACAATCTCGCACTCGCAAAAATACAAAATTTGCAATTCTGCACAAGAAATCCACCAGCAAGCAGCATAAACCTTCTGGAAATGATGATTTTTATCTGAATAACTCCTCAGGTTGACATTTGCCTGCACTTTTTTTGCGAGGAGTCCATTTTGGGGAGGGGGGGTGGGAGGAAGGAAGTGCCCCACAGTCTTCAACTTCCTGTTCCTGTCCAGCAGGCTCCTCCCAGTGCTTTGTCCATCTCCTGGTCACTTTTCATTTGGATCTGGAGCTGGAAGGATTACTTTTTGTGGATGCTGCTGGATATTTGGATTAGAGGCCTTTTTGACTTTCTTTGGATCACTTTTGGATTAGAAATTTCACAAGTAAGTTTGTTTGGGGCATTACAGTTGCTGCAACTACAATTTTGGAATTTTCGATTTTTGGGCTGTTTTGGGGCCTTTTGCCCAGGGGTACTCAGTGGTGGGTGGACTGAGTCTTTCTGTGGGGTGTTTTGAATTTAAACATCATGGAGGGGCTGGATGGCTTGGGATTGTGCTGATTTTTCTGTGATTTTCGTTTTTTTGGCCTGTTGTTGTGGCCTTTTCACCAGGGGTAGTGAGTGTTGCATGGGCCTAGTCTTTCTGTGGGGTGTCTTGAATTTAAACATCATGGAGGGCCTGGATGGTTTGGGATTGTGCTGATTTTTCTGTGATTTTCTTTTTTTTGGCCTGTTGTTGTGGCCTTTTCACCAGGGGTAGTGAGTGTTGCATGGGCCTAGTCTTTCTGTGGGGTGTCTTGAATTTAAACATCATGGAGGGAATGGATGATTTGGGATTGTGCTGATTTTTCTGTGTTTTTCGATTTTTTGGGGTGTTCATGGGGACAGGCCATGTGGGTGGGGGCCATTTTGAGTGCTGGTACAGGCAGGCCATGTGCTGGGAGGCAAGTGGCCATTTTGAATGCAGGCAGTGTTGTTAGGCCTGCAACCATTTTGCCTAGTTTTCAACCTTTATGCCCAGGGGTAGTGAGTGTTGCATGGGCCTAGTCTTTCTGTGGGGTGTCTTGAATTTAAACATCATGGAGGGCCTGGATGGTTTGGGATTGTGCTGATTTTTCTGTGATTTTCGTTTTTTGGGCCTGTTGTTGTGGCCTTTTCACCAGGGGTAGTGAGTGTTGCATGGGCCTAGTCTTTCTGTGGGGTGTCTTGAATTTAAACATCATGGAGGGCCTGGATGGTTTGGGATTGTGCTGATTTTTCTGTGATTTTCGTTTTTTTGGCCTGTTCATGGGGACAGGCCATGTGGGTGGGGGCCATTTTGAGTGCTGGTACAGGCAGGCCATGTGCTGGGAGGCAAGTGGCCATTTTGAATGCAGGCAGTGTTGTTAGGCCTGCAACCATTTTGCCTAGTTTTCAACCTTTATGCCCAGGGGTAGTGAGTGTTTCATGGGCCTAGTCTTTCTGTGGGGTGTCTTGAATTTAAACATCATGGAGGGCCTGGATGGTTTGGGATTTGTGCTGATTTTTCTGTGATTTTCGTTTTTTTGGCCTGTTGTTGTGGCCTTTTCACCAGGGGTAGTGAGTGTTGCATGGGCCTAGTCTTTCTGTGGGGTGTCTTGAATTTAAACATCATGGAGGGCCTGGATGGTTTGGGATTGTGCTGATTTTTCTGTGATTTTCGTTTTTTTGGCCTGTTGTTGTGGCCTTTTCACCAGGGGTAGTGAGTGTTGCATGGGCCTAGTCTTTCTGTGGGGTGTCTTGAATTTAAACATCATGGAGGGCCTGGATGGTTTGGGATTGTGCTGATTTTTCTGTGATTTTCGTTTTTTTGGCCTGTTGTTGTGGCCTTTTCACCAGGGGTAGTGAGTGTTGCATGTGCCTAGTCTTTCTGTGGGGTGTCTTGAATTTAAACATCATGGAGGGCCTGGATGGTTTGGGATTGTGCTGATTTTTCTGTGATTTTCGTTTTTTTGGCCTGTTGTTGTGGCCTTTTCACCTGGGGTTGTGAGTGTTGCATGGGCCTAGTCTTTCTGTGGGGTGTCTTGAATTTAAACATCATGGAGGGCCTGGATGGTTTGGGATTGTGCTGATTTTTCTGTGTTTTTCGATTTTTTGGGGTGTTCATGGGGACGGGCCATGTGGGTGGGGGCCATTTTGAGTGCTGGTACAGGCAGGCCATGTGCTGGGAGGCAAGTGGCCATTTTGAATGCAGGCAGTGTTGTTAGGCCTGCAACCATTTTGCCTAGTTTTCAACCTTTATGCCCAGGGGTAGTGAGTGTTGCATGGGCCTAGTCTTTCTGTGGGGTGTCTTGAATTTAAATATCATGGAGGGCCTGGATGGTTTGGGATTGTGCTGATTTTTCTGTGATTTTCGTTTTTTTGGCCTGTTGTTGTGGCCTTTTCACCAGGGGTAGTGAGTGTTGCATGGGCCTAGTCTTTCTGTGGGGTTTCTTGAATTTAAACATCATGGAGGGCATGCGATTGCGCTGATTTTTCTGTGTTTTTTCGATTTTTTGGGGGTGTATAACTGAACTGATGTTCCTCTGTCTTCCATTGCTTTTAGGTGCACAAGACTCAAGAGAACCACCAGTGCCAGGAAGAAGTCCTGCAGCGGTGTGTGTGTGCAGCATAACGCAACGTCACGTCTGGCCACAGACAACTCTGCAACTCGTGCAACTGAGGCCTGCTGTTCTGACCTGCTCTGAAGAAGATGGCCCCAAAAAAAGTTCCCCGTAGCTCCTCTAGCAAGAAAGTTGCCAGTAAGGAGCAGAAGAAGCAAGTTACCAAGGAGGCTGGTGTGCCGGCCGCCACGTGTTTTGGGAGTAAAATAAAAAGTACGCCTGCAGCAGCAGCGGGATCTGCTGGGGACCAAGCTGGGAGCAGCACCCCTGCTCCATTGGGCTCAGTGCCACCACCACCACCAAGCCAACTTAAGTCCAAGCCCTTGAGTGCTGCAGAGGCACTTAGTCTAGTTGTTCAATCACCATCGACCAGTGATGTTGGCTCATCGCAAGAAAGTAGCAGCAATGTCCCTGAATCAACACAGGTTGTTGTAACTCATCTGACGAGTGTTGAACAACCACAGCCGCAATAACAACCACATGTGCAAGTACAAGCCCAAGTACATGTGGAAGGAGAGGCAGCGCAAGGAGATGTGCAAGCAGAGGTGCATGGAGGGTCACAAGTGCCCACAATAGTTGTTCCTCCCGAAGTAGGGGCACATCAGGAAATCGACAATCAAGGCGAGGTATCATTTGAGGAAGCCACTCCTCCTGATGATCATTCATTGTGTTCCACACCCCTAGCAAAGGAAGAGATCAAGGGTGAGGTCTACATCTTCTTCAAGCCCACCTCCTTCTGATGATACGGATCAAAATTGGGAACCACCATCACTGCCGTCTGAGAGTGAGGCACACCATGATCTGACAAAGGTAGTTAAGCGTAAAAGGAAGGTCGTCGATAGACTCATAGTTATGGAGTGTGATGAGGCTCAACAAGAAGTGGCGGATACTCCTGCTGATGAAGACTCTCACGACGACGCAGTCATCATAAAGGTCACTGCAGCCCCAGCGGGCATGCAGCAAAAAGACATTTTGACCATAGCCCGAGAAGCTGCTGAGCGTGATGATGTTGTCGACGAGGAGGCAATGGAAGAAACACCACAATCATTGGAGTTAACTAGTACACCAACACCTACCGCTTCCATATTTCTTACTCGCCAGAAGGGACCTCCATCCATCTCGACCTCAATTAGTGGTGGTGAAAGTGCAAAACGTACTGAAGTTCGGCAATCCATATCCTCCACTTCATCTGGCATTAGCAGCAGGACTACCAGCCCCAGTATCGCCGCCTCCTCCGGCCCCCAAAGACATTTCAAGTCCGCAGTTTGGGACTTCTTTAGTGTTTGCCCAAAAAAGGAAAATGTCGCCATTTGTAGCATTTGTAAGTTGGCAGTTAGTCGTGGTACGTTTGGTTCCAACTATGGTACCAGAGGCCAGAGAGGTCATCTTGAAAGAAAGCACGCTGTCAAATGGTTTGCGCACCTACAGGCGATCAAGGAAGCCCGAATTGCACGTAATGCTGTTTCATCTGATGATGACGAGGAGGAAGAAGACATGTCAAACACTTCACTTACACCCAGTACCCCTGTCAGCAGCACACCCCATGTGAGCCACTGCTTCAGAGGTCCCAGACAGCCGATTTGGGCGCTGCCTTGGGGAATCCTCCCTCGCTGCCGCCATCGACCGCGAGCGAGTAAGCTCCGCCCACTTTGCCAGCCACGCCCCCTTTCATTCCCTCTCTCCCTCTGATTCCCTCATAAAAGGATGTGTATGGGCCGGAGGCGCAGCGGACGGGTGCAGCGGGCGCGACGCTTGCACGCCGAAGGCGCGCCTAAGGCAAGCCCGTCTGCGCCCGTCCGCGACTGTCTGGGGCTAGGGGCACGTCACTCTGCCCCGCTTACCATCTATACCCCCGACCATCTACGCAGCCTCCAGGGACCATGGTCCCTACCAGCCTCCATCTGCTCTCGCATTTCGTCCCTTGGTCCGTCTCCTGCTGTTCCCCTTCACATCCCCCCTCCTCTAGTCGTCCCCCCCACTCTCCTAGAGACAATGTTCTCCCTGCAACCTCCAAAACCCTTGCAGCATTCTATCTCAACACCCGGTCTGCAGTAGCCCATGCGCACGAACTCTCGGTACTGCTAGACCTTCATGCCCCAGATATTCTTTTTCTAACGGAAACCTGGTTCTGCGATGACTCCCTCCCTGCCCTACTGGCCACTTTACCAGCTCCATACTACGCCCTTCGGGCAGATCGCCTTACTGGCAGAGCCGGGGGCGGCGTGGCGGTCATTGCACGTACCGACCTTCCCTTCCAAACCCTGTCCCTGCCAGACATCGCGACCACTGAGTATCTGGCTATCCGCACTACTTCCACTACACCCCCTCTTACCTGTTTTCTTACCTACCGCCCTCCTCAATCCCCTTTACTGTTTCTCCCTGACTTTCTGGAAGTTCTGGCCACAATCACCGTAAAGAACTCCTCTATTCTACTTCTTGGCGACTTCAAGTTCTGGCCCTCTGACCCAGCGGAATGTTCGTCTTCAAAATAATTTTCTGAAACCCTCCAATCCCTCAACTTCACATCTCATGTTCATTCTCCTACCCATATCAAAGGTCACACGTTAGATCAGATCTGGTCCCTGAACTGCTCTGTGGAGTCCCTCTCAATCTCGCCTTGCACATGGTCTGACCACCACCTGATCTCATTTGCCCTCCCCATTCACCCTCCGACCAAGCCCCCTTGCCCCAAAAACATCTGGGTTTGTGCTTGGGGACGAGTTGATCCGGAAGACCTATCTTCCCTACTCACCACTTCCCTCCCTTCCCTGCAAGGCCTATCCACCCTCTCCCAGGTCAAGGCCATTGAACAGTGGCTCTCTTCAGGCTGTGATTCTGTTGCCCCTCTAAAACGAATTACCTCTAAGCGAGAGAAGGATGCCAACCGGTGGTTCAACGAAGAGCTCAAGGCCACGAAACTAGTGGTGCGTCGCGCGGAGCGGGCTTGGAGGAGAAATTATTGCCCCTCTCTACGATTGGAGTTTATCAACACCTTGACCCAATATAAAAAAGACATCTTGGAGGCTAAAACCACCTACTTCTCCTCCAAAATCCTCGCAGCAGAAAACCAGTCGAAGGAAATCTTTGCGATCGTTCACAACTTGGTGTTTTCGGATAGAACAACTCTAAAGCCCGCCCCGTCCAAAGAACTCTGCCACTCCCTCAATAACTATTTCATTCAGAAAATAGCTACCATCAAAGCCAACATCCCCCCCTTCCCCCACTTTTGTTGACCCCCAGTGTCCCCCTCCTAAGGGAGAACTCAACACCCTCCCCCCTCTAACTAAGGAATCTCTGACTTCCTTAGTACCCCTTGTCAAATCTGGCTCTCCACTAGACCCCTGTCCTGCCCATATTCTCCGCCATATCTTTATCACCTGTCCAGACCCCCCCCTTCACCTACTCAATAGCTCCCTTTCTCAAGGCGTAGTACCGAGCCCCCTAAAATCTGCGGTAATTGTACCCATCCTGAAAAAGCCGGGCGCGGACCCCTCAATCCCTGCCAACTTCCGCCCCATCTCCCTCCTGCCATTCCTGGCAAAGGTGCTCGAGCGCCATGTCACCTGCGCTCTGAGCTCTTTTGTGGCGAAGCATGGAGCTCTTGCCCCTCGTCAGGCCGGGTTCCGCCCGCACACTCTACGGAGTCCGTTGTCATCTCGGTCCTGGACAACCTCAGGGAGGGTATGGATACCAACCAGCCCCAGGCTTTGGTGCTCCTCGATCTCTCAGCCGCTTTTGACACGGTGGATCATACTATCTTGCTTTCCCGTGTCAAGGCGGCGGGGATCGGGGGCACCGCTCTGGTCTGGCTATCCTCCTTCCTGAGTGACCGCACCCAGGCTGTCCGCCTGGGTGACTTCACTGCGGACGTTCGGAAAGTTCAGTGCGGGGTCCCCAAAGGTTCTTTCCTTTCCCCTCTTTTGTTTAATCTTTATATCGCCCCTCTTATCTTTTCTCTCCAACAAATGGAGGTCGCCGTATTCAATTATGCGGATGACCTCCAGCTTGTTTTCAATCTGTCTTCTTCCCCTTCTTCTGTTCTAAATTTCCAATCTATCATGCTCCATATCCGGGACTGGATGAACCACAACCACTTGAAGCTCAACCCAGACAAGACCGAGCTGGTGTTGACGGGTGGTTCATCCAGCCCCTGGTCCTCTTTATTCTGGCCCCCCTCTCTTGGCCCTCCACCTACCCCCTCTACCTCAGTCAAAACACTAGGCATAAAACTTAATTCTCAACTCACCCTTCACTCCCAGGTTAGCTCTGTGGTTTCTTCTTCCTTCTTATCACTACGCACCATACGCAGGGTGTCCCGTTTTTTTTCCTTTACTGCCCTTAAACTGATCATCTTGGCCATGGTGGTTTCCCGCCTGGATTACGGCAACGCCCTATATGCAGGTATTCCTGCATATAGCTTACGGCGTCTGCAACAGATCCAAAACCAGGCGGCCCGCCTGGTCTTTAAACTCCCGAAATTCCACCACTCCACCCCCCTCTTGAAGTCTTTACACTGGCTCTCTGTTCGTGCCCGGGTCCAGTTTAAGCTCGCCTCCATCGCCTTTCAGGCTCGACTGGGCTCGGCACCGGCGTTCATCTCATCTGAGATTATCCCTTACGTTCCCACCAGGGAACTACGCTCATCCACCCAGTCCCTTCTCACCATCCCACGTTACCGGAGAAAGAAATGGGGAGGCTCGAAATTTGCGACCCTTGCCCCGCTCCTCTGGAACTCTCTCCCCCTTGAACTCCGAACCCTCACTCTGTACCCGCAATTTCGGAAACACCTCAAGGCTCATCTGTTCATGAAGTCCTTCAATTAACCCTCCTGCAGTCTGCCCTTGTTTTCTGGCCCCGGTCCTTTGTTAGCTGTAGCGCCAAGAAACCGCTGGTGTATGTGCGCTTTAAAAATAATTTTAAACTCAAACTCAAACTTAAGAGTGTGGGAGAGAGTGAGACACCAATGCGAAAAAGTTCATCAGCGAGCGTAACTGGGTCGAAGATATCATCATCATCATCCCATAAATGCTTGGTCCAGGGCAACATTAAAAAGATGTTGTTTACAGAAGCGCAATATGAACGCAACCACCCACTGACGCGTCTGTATAACACTAAGCTGGCTAAAATGCTAGCTCTGGACCTTCTCCCTTTTTCTTTTGTAGAAGGGGTTGGTTTTCTAGAATTAGTGGCAGCGCTCTGTCCTAAATGGAAGGTTCCTAGCCGGTTCTATTTTGCCAGAGTTGCGGTTCCAGCACTACATGAAGATGTGCTGGAGGTGATTGGGGCAGCTTTGCAGAAGAGTGCTGTTCACACTATACATCTGACAACAGACATGTGGACCAGTGGCGCAGGCGCTGATTACATGTGCATCACTGCACACTGGGTCTCTTTTTCAGGGGTAAAAGCAAAGCTAAACGCAGGTGTTGACCAGGACCAAGTTTTTAAAGCTGCTCGGAAACATGCAACACTAGCCATGTTTGGTTTGGAGAAACGTCACACAGCACAAAACATTTTGGATGAGTTTAACACAAAGGTCCTTGACTGGCTGTCCCCAAAAAAACACCAGATTGGTTATGTTTCCACGGATAATGGCGCCAATGTAGTTAAGGCCATGGAGCTGGGTCACTATTTCAGAGTGCCGTGTTTGGCGCACTGTATAAACCTGGTTGTCAAAAAATTCTTGAGTGATAAAGACAGTCCAGCGTACGAGGTAGTGGACACCTGCCGAAAAATGTGCAACCATTTCAGCCATTCTTTTAAGGCCCGGAAGCATCTGAGGAGCCTGCTACATGAACGTCGAATGCCAGTGAAAGCACTCATCCAGGAGGTGGCAACACGTTGGAACTCAACCTTCTACATGCTTGAGCGTCTGTATGAGCAGTATACGGTACTCGATCACTATTTCTTAAAACAGGGTACAGCTCAGAAGGACCTGAGGATGGGTGCGGCGCAATGGGACATAGTTAAAAGCCTGACACGCATGCTTCGTCCTTTTGAGGTCTTCACGCGTGCAGTCAGCAAGGAGGACTGTAATTTGGGAAAAGCTATCCCATTGTTGTACATGCTGGAGCACCAACTGAAGGAGGTGTGTTCTGTGTTTCAAAAAGATGAAAAAAAACAAGACCCTTTTGTTTTGGCAGAGAAATTATTAGAGCGCCTACAAGGTGATGAACGTCTTAAAATGATCCACTCAAACCAGCATTACATTTGTGCTACTATTCTGGATCCACGCTACAAAAAGGCGCTGGCAGGCCGAGCATTCTTTCCTTTTGCTGATGAAGATGTTACAAAGTACAAACGTTGGCTAGCCTTGTCAGCCAAGAGGTTTGAAAGAGAACGGCAGAAAATTGAAGGAAAAGGCAGTACATCAGCATCAGCAGGACATCCCCAGTCAAAACAATCCACTTCTGCACCTGTGGCTGTGGCACAAGTGACCTCTCAGCCGTTAAAGACACCGGCAACCGGATCATCTGCACCAGACACAACAGTAACATTGGAGGCTGAAGAGGATTGGCTAGCTCTGCTTGGGTTTGGTTCTCAAAAGGTCACAGCAACAGCTAAGCAAAGTGGAGGAACCTTGAAGGAGGACCTTGAGTCGATGGTGAAGGACTATCTGAATGACTCAACAGAGGTCTATGTTAATGCTGACCCATTGGCGTATTTGCATGGGAAAAAAGAATTATGGCCACAGCTCTCCAACCTGGCTTTAAACTACTTGTCTTGCCCACTCGCACGCGTGTCTTCTGAACGTGTTTTCAGTGCTGCTGGTGGCATTGTAACCCCCAAACGGAGCCGCCTCTCGCCCAAAAATGTGGAGAGGTTAATGATCAAGATGAATCAGCACCTCATACCACCAGATTACAGAGTACGAGAAAGCACGCCGGATGAAGACGAGGTGGACAGCAACGTAGATGAGGGAATTTCTTCTCTGTCAGGTGACACTGAGCTCACCCTGCCTGAGTATGATGACGAAGCCTTATTCTTATTCCTGGAACCTGACACGGAGCCCTGAAAATGAGACAATGAATCAATAACTTTCTTTTTCGTCCTTATTCACTTTTATTCCTGTGTGTCTGTCTTTCTTTGTTGTGCACAGTTAATATAATTCACACTTTAATCACCTAATCACAAAAACAAGCCCATCAGCAGAACTGTCTTCACTTGTTTGCTTATTGATTTGAAGGTGCCGCAGTCTGCATTCCTCAGGTTCACAAGTTCAGAAGAACATGCTCCTCTATCCTCCTCCTCCAGACTCCTATTTCCATCAAAGCAGATGGCTGGATTACGCCCAATGAAGAAACACTCAGCACTTGTGGGGGTGTTCTACTTCTTTGCGGGTGAGTTGACGGCTCTGGGGCCATTGCTGGGAAGCTCTAATACCGGATAAAAGTGGTTTGGACCAAATCGGAGGCAGAATTTTTTTTGTGTTTTGCTGACTTGCTTGCCTTTGAGGTGCTCTTTGGGGGGTTCCGGGTGTTTGTGGGTGAGTTTTGGGGTCTGGGAGCACTGCTGGGACAGTCTAATCTTGATTGCATTTGCTTTTCAGGAAATCCGTGGTGGAAAACAGGAGTTATGCCCTAGCTGCACAGCGCGTTTGGACCGAAGGCCGAGAAATATTGTAAGTATGAGATTTTCCTTTTTCGGCTGTTTGGGGGTGTTGTGCTTTTTGGCGGGTGGGTTGGCGGGTTTGGGGCATTCCTGGGAAGGTCTAATACCGGATAGAAGTGGTTGGGACAAAATCCATAAGGAAAAGCCTTTTGGCATTTTTTGTAACTTAGGGTTCGTTAGGGTTAGCCCTAGCAGCAGGATTGCATGTGTTTCGGGGTGTTCTAGATTTTTGCAACTGAGTTCTGGGGTCTTAGAGCATTCGTGACAATATGTAATTTTGGTTGCAAGTCATTTGAAGAAAATCCATGGTGGGAAAGGGGGGATTTGGCATAGTTAAACAAAGCCTCTGCCACTATTCTTAACTGAGGGCTCGTTAGGGTTAGCAGTATTTCTATTGCATGTGTTTGGGTGGGGGGGTTTTCGAGTCTTGGAGCGATGCTGGCTATGGATATTTTTGCTTGCTTGCAAGTGGTTTGAATACAATCCACGGTGGGTAAGGGGGTATTTGGGCCTACATTTACTTTCGAAGTACGTTTTGTCACCAGTTTTCTGCTAGGCCTCGTTTTTTGAGATCTGATTGGGGGTCTTCTACATTTTTGCGACTGGCTTTAGTAAGGGTCTGGGTGGGAGCACTGCTGGGAAGGTCTAATTTTGTTCTAAAACACAGTTTACAGTACACCTAGCTTGAGGGGAAAGATCGGCTAAATTAATTTGCCCATACTTATTTATCCTTCAAAAGGTGACTCAGACAGAGTACGCACTTTCAAAAATGTTGTACTGTCTATTAGGAAAATCAAAGTGTGACTTTTTGCACTACACAGCGTACATACCTTATATTTATTTATCAGTGCTGTTTTTCATCCAATAATTACAGGCCGGGATGGAGTCAGGCTTCACATTAGCGAGTCGCAATTCAGCATCCGCCAGGCAGGCAGTGGACAGGGTGTCTTCTGGTCACCAACATTGATGGACGAAGCGTCAGCTGGAATGGAGGAGTGCCGCTAATAAGAGGAATTGTTTGCTGCATGCAACTTACTTACCAAATTCAACAGGACAACTACAACAATACAGATACAGTATCCATTCTTTTCTTCTATGAGTGTGTGTGACTGCATTTCTTGGATCTCTCTCTGCTTCTAAATTGATCCCTACAGCCATTCTATAGGTTTTACTTCGGCTATTTTTTAAACCTAATTTAATGTAGCCCTGTACTGTTGCTTTCTGTCATTCACGGTTGTCGAAAGTATTACTTACTTTTCAGTAACAATGCATTCAGTAGTGCATGCACTTCCTTTATGTCACGTAAAAGATTTATGGTTAGCTTTGTACCCAAAAATTTCTTTATGTTCAATTATTGTTTGTCCATGTTGTGCTTTTTTTTTTCTCTCAACAAAACCTACCCAAAAAGAAACCCCCATTCCCATCCATTTTACAAACCCTAACCCTCTTCCCCCGGGCTGTGTGGTTTTGCTTGATGTGTGACTAAATGACATCAATAATTCCACACACTTGCTGGGGAGGAAAAGGTCATAGCAACAGGCTGGTGAAGGAATCCGAGGATATATTCTAGACTTACTCAGCTTCAGTACTATTTCTTGTAGTAGTAGCCAATGTCAAAGAAATCCTACACAAGTACAAGTTATACTATCAATACTTTACCATTTGTTAGGCTACATTGTGGCACTGTTGTAGTCTAGTGTAGTGTCACCTGCTATATTCTCTATCGTACCGTTGTAATGCTACAGTAAGGACAAACCAGGTTTCATTTTCTTTTTCTCCATAGCCATGCAACTGTCACTGTGTCACACCACTAGTACCACCGCAATGAGGAGGAAATTTCATCCGCCCTAGATTGCAACCTTAATCGCCATTTCTCGTGGAGCCAGCCCTGGGCCTAGCCCTACTTTCAAACACAAATTACAGGTAAGATAAGCGTTTGGTTGGAGGTAGTATAATGGAGTATTAGGAGAGACAAGAGATTGACGGTAGTACTACTAAAGTCCTAGGACTATTCAGGAAAACAAACTTACTGTTAAACCCCCACCCAACAGACTCAAAAGCAGTAAAAAACAGGTATGGTCGGATAACGTTTCAAAAAGTATATTTTTATAGCCCTAACAAAATAATCTCCTGCAAGACCCTCCCTAACCCCAACGATTGTCCTTCAAAAGTCCCCAAAAAACCCAACTCCCAATTCCCACCCCCCAAAAGTCTCTAAAAAAGGGGCAAGGGACACTATGGCAGGGTGCTGTAGACTTTAGCGGCCAGGGCATCATGCTCCTTGCGGAGGATGGCATGGTCGAAGCGGAGGGCCTCCACCAAGTTCTTATAGCTTAGGACCTCCTGCTCCAGGTAGGACACTCTGAGGCATAAGCGGCGCCGGCGTGCCTTGCAAATCCTGTGGGGGGCAGCTGCTGTCTTTGCTGCTCGGCGGTGGCGTTTGGCTTTGGTAGCCCGGCTCCGTACCGCTGGAGCACTGCGCTGGCTGGCAGCCCATGGGGGCACGGAGGAGGATGCAGCTGTCCCACTGGATGTTGTAGTAGTACCAGACTGCGTCTCCTCCTCCTCCAGGGCCACCAGCCGCCGATATTCAGCGACAGTGGCATCCAGCCTCCGTTGCCGGGCCATTCGAGCCAACTCCCTCCTCCTTGATGGTCTGTTGGATTTGGAAGGAGCAACTATATGAAGAAAGAAATACATAGTCTGTAACCAATGCTCCTTAAGATTAACATAAAATGATTGAGCAGAAAGTTGTGTCACAGTACAAGTAGCAAATTGAAAGCACAGTACATAACTATTGAGGACAGCATCTATGTAACCTCTGACTTCTTCATCCTTGCTCTAACATTAGTGGGAGTTTAAGGAACAAATTCTACGAGCACTATGGACTTCCATTACAGTCGACTATGACAGTACACCAGTCTTATTCTTCTTCTTCTCTCTTGTTTAGGAAAATTGGTACGTTATCTTATGCAAGCTGGCATAATGCCAGCGCAGTGAACTTGCACCCGAGAAAAACAGACGCACACCATGATGAGTGAGACAGACTTGCGTTACTGTACCGGTCCAGTACATGCAGGTGGTGAAGCTCTTACCTTTCTGTTACGGGTGGCACTGAGAATATTCTGTTAAAAGGGCTACTGCTTAATTAATTTAGCTTTCACCCTATAGTGCAAATGAGTATTAGAAAAGGAAAATGAAGAAGCTAAATAATCTGATTATCTATCACTTCACATGGGATGTATTTGATGACATATGGGATGACTTTAGGTGCTTTGCTTATTATTGAGTGAACAGTGATACACCCACACATGAATGACGTACTACTAATAAACTAAAGTTATTAAGAGAGGTAGGGAGTGTCCACCGTAATAACCGGATATATGCTGTGCTTGCAGTTGCAATACAAACTACTGCTACTATTCATGGTAGTATTTGGACAAAATTACAACTTCTTTTCCTTGCCTTTCCTACACTGGAACGGACGTGCGGGTGCGGTGTTACATGCTCTTCAAAGTAACACTTAGTTCATCCAGTGACCGTCTACTCTCTCTAGATACACATATGCTATCTAAGAGTCAGATAGTACCATGATCCAGGCATCCATCCATTCAAAGTATATGCACACATACAGTTTCTGTTTCACCCATCCAGGCTGTTCTCCTTCCACCCATCCTTGCTTCATCATTCACCCAGCCATGCACCATACCATATTCTTTCCTTCCCAGCCACCTCGGGGACCAAGCAAAAACATATCATTATTCTTTGCCAGTCATCATTACATTTCTCGTCCTTCCACACTTACTTACACCCTTCTTTCGCTTTTCGTTCATCCCATCCATCAAGTTCATCTCAGATCCGATTGGGATTCTTCTCGCCAAAAACTTCACAGCTAAGTCGAAGTACATTTAGAGGAGGCTACTACCTGGTTGATTTTTAATAGACCCGTGCAGAAAGCACACTCTGTAGTCTTCAATCTCAATAAGTAAGGAATATATAGCTTACCTCTGCCCGCCACCACCGTGTTATCCCTCACAGAATTGTCCGGCACTTCCACCGCCTCCTCCCCAGAGTTGTCCTCGCCCAATGCCACCACCACCTCCGCGCTGGCCCCGCCTCCAGATGTTCCACCTACAAAGTACATTTAATAATGTTAGAATACACCACTCACTACTATATAATATTTGGTCTAGGAGGAAGAAAGAAATGTGAAAACAACTGAATACAATTTAATAATTTGTGACTGTCTACTCTAAAGTAAAAATGTCCCTTTTTCCAGGGAAGGCTGTTGTCTTGCTGCACTTTTTGGCACAACGGATGAATGCTTGCTTTTTATTTTTAACACGCACCACTTTTTCTCCTAACAGACAGAAGCTTGACTTCTAAGAACACGGGCAGGATCAAGTTCAAACCAGGTGAGAGCTCGGCTCTATGCACTCAATAGAGCTATTGCTGAATAGAATGGGAGTCCAATGGAATTGCCAAATGTGCAATCTTAGTTAGCTACACAGACAGACTAATAAGAATAATCTAGTAATACCACATGGAGTCATAGTCGAGGCAGGATAAGAATTTAGATCCAGTCTACAAGAAGATCAAAGACGATTTAGAAAAAATCGAATGAGGAACGCTAGGAAAAAATAAGTACTGTATATTAAAATTAAAACTTACTGGGGCCAGCAAAGGAGCCCTCGCCTGCCTGATCCTGCCCTGCATCCTGAACAGCACCCTCCTCCTCCTCCTGTGTCCTCCTCTTGCCCCTGGGGGGAGCTGATATACAACTTGAAAGAAAGAAAAACAGAAAACATGGATGATATTTGTCAACCAAATCAAACATTTCAAAAGAACTAACAAAATATTTTGGTGAAATAGCAAATAGACAACTATTCCACGGGATATATTATTGACCAATCTCATGTGGTCTACTACGTTATTAGTATTGCTTGATTTGCGGACCGTCGAATTGGAAACTTCTTATGTAACTCACTAAACAAAGTACTAAAAAGGTTTGCCTAGGATTGGCAGGCAGCAGTCCGCAGCACGCGAAGTGACAGACAATGTCCATCGTGATTGCAGATCAGCAACAACACTAAAGTTTCCTACTACATTAACCAGTCATTAAAATACTCAAACTATCAATCCACCACCACTATTTCTTCTTATCGCCATGTGTACAAAGGAAGGACTGGACTTGAGTCTGTAGGGGCTGATTTAGAAGCCCCTTGCGGCTCTTTTGCTCCATTGTTGCGTGACTTTTGTGACGCAGCGGCAGCACAAAAGAGGCGCAATGGTGCGGCGTATATTAACAACGTGACGCATATGGGAGATGCATCACGTTGTAAAGCCCTGCGCCATCAGGGGGCGTTCCGGCGCAAGGGAGGGCGTTCCTGCGCAGGAACGCATCCTAAAAGTGGCATTGATGGAGCTGCACATCGTTGCGACGCAACTCCAGCAATGGGCCGCCCTTACGGCACAGATGCGTAACGCTTTGGTGACATTTTGGGCCCATGGTGCGCCGCATTGTAAATACGGCGCACCATGGGTGATAGTGGCGTGGCGCACAATTACTGGCGCATCCCTGCTACTTTGCAGGGATGCGCCGGTAATTAAAAATCTGAACCTTAGTGTGTAGCATTACGCAGTTCTTTAAACTACACTCATACATAAATTCACAGGCCAATGAAATGAACACAAAATCGAAAACAAATAAGCATAGTAGCAACACTACTGAGAAGGAGAGCAGTGCACCTGAAATGCCAGAAGATTTTGAAATATAATTTACCTACAATGTAATGAGCAGCATTATTGCTCTTGGTAAAAAACAAAAATTTGCAATATAATAACACACAGCAGGAGAAAACAGAGTAGTAAAAAAATAGCTACTACTACTCACCAAGCCCGGGGATCTCAAGGCCAAGCAGGTCAAGCAGATCTCGTTCACGGTCCAGGACATCTGTCTAGAGGTGGGTGGCCTGGTTGTAGGTGCGCCGGACCCGAGAATGGTGGTACATGGCCCGGCACACCTTCTCCCAACGCTTCCGGCGCTCCCGGATCCCGTACCCGACACCGATCCTGCCGCCTGCCATGATGGTCCTGGGGAGGCGGCGCTGAACATAAAAAATGAGTGCGGCCACCTCCTCCGGGCTAAATATCTCCCGGGGTACGACCTGCTCCCCCCTCAAACGCCCGCACGGGAGCCGGGCACAGGGTGCGGGACCCTTCCCCTTCTCACGATGCTTCCCGGCTCCCTTCACCATGGTCTGGGCGGAAAGGAATAAAGAAAATAGAATAGGGAAGAGAAGAAAAGAAAAGAGTTTAAAAAAGTAGTTTAAAATTAACCAAAAGTAGCAGTAAACACAAAAATATAGGGCTAGAAAAATAGAGGGATAGATAATAAGTAAAATAGATTAAAAAAAACTTCAAACAAGCAAAGGATGGCAGAGATTTAGAGAGGATACAAAAAGCATGCCCAGAACCATAGCAATGAATGAGAAACAAGATGGCCGCGCCCGTTCACGACCTCGTGGGTAAGTTCGCGCGAGATTTTCCTCGCAAACACCCCTGAAATTGTACTGGCGAGCCGCACACTTTGCGAGATTACACTTCGTGCCCGGAAACGGAAATACGTCATGCAAACAAGATGGCCGCGCCCTTGAACGACCACGAGGGTAACTTCGCGCCTTGCGCTACAAGCGGCTCGCGAAAACGCATAAAACCTTGCGAACTAACACGCCGCAAAAAAAGAAATCGCATATTCGCACGAATTCGCGGCTTCCGAATCCGATCTCGCGCGTGTTCGCGCACCGCGAATCCCGCGAAATTGCAGAAAAATGAGTTTTGCAAAACTGAAAGCACTCGGCAGGTGCAAGAGTTCAAACTCATCATTAGTAACAATTCCCTGTAGTGCTTCCTGACTGGGGCCCCTCCAGAGTTCAGTTGCTAGTTGGAACAATTGTATGACCCTGCTCTGACCCTCACAGCAGGCTCATAGAATAGCTACAAGTAGGCTACAAAGGTCTTCGAAAAAAAAATTGCACTGCAACCGAAAGCAAATTACTGATAAGGAAGCAGGTGCCAGACCTGGAATTTTAAAACAGTGACACATTAATAAACTAACCCCAAATTAATTCATGTCAGTTGAAGCAGGGCAGGTGTGCTTGCTTTTCCCCCCCATAATCTACAGTGATGATGAACCAGAGGGTGGCATTGATGTAACAGAGGGTGGCATGGGTGAAACAGAGGGTGGCAGTGGTGAAACAGCGGGTGCTGGGAACCTGTGATGATGAACCAGACATAGTAACAACATAGCCGCGACCGTTGCGAGCCGACAAGTAAGTTCGCGATTGCGAACTAGTACCAAACCCTCGCGAACTGGCAGAAACCCTTGCGAACAAAAAAAACCAAAAAAATCCGCAAATTCACGAGAATTCGCGGATTTTGCGGATTGCGAGTTCGCAAATTCGCAAAATTCGCGAACGCCAGATTCGTAAAATTCGCCCATGCTTAAAGGTAAGTAATATCGATTTTTTTTATATCGATGTAAGTAATATCGAAGTTAGTAATATCGATATCAAATATATCGATGTTACTAATTTCAATGTTACTAATATCGATATTTGTTTATTGTTATGTATTTTATTATGTATTTTATATGTATTTGTTATATTTTTTTTGTTAAGTATTTTATTTGTTTTAAATTATATGTGTACTATTTTTTATATATTAATAATGTTATTTTTAAATTAATTTTATGTTTTAGTACTTGAGCGGGTTGTGGGTTTATAGGGGAATATGTTGGGAAGTAATTTAATTATAGTAAGTTAATTATTATTTTAAGTAATTGTAAATTAATTTTAATTAATTTTTGCGTTTAAGTTCTGTAGCGGGTTGTGGGTTTATAGGAGAATTGGGTGGGAATTGATTTATTTGTAATTAAGTAATGTTTTGTTTTATTGGTATTGAAAATTATTTTATTTGTAATTAATTATTTTAATTGGTAATTCATTTTTTTAATTGGTAATTAATGTTTGTAATTGGTAATTACATTTTTCAATTGGCAATTCATTTTTTTAATTGGCAATTACTTTTTTTAATTGGTAATTCAGATTTTCAATTGTTAATTACTTTTTATTAAGTGGAAATTATTTTTTATTAATTGGTAATGATTGTTTCATAAAAAAAATTTTTTAAAAAAATAAATGTATTGTTTACTATATTCTAATTGTTAATTAGTTTTTAATTATTAATATGTTTTTTATTTTGGAAAATATTTCAGTGTTCATTATTTATTATTTGGTAGCTAAGATGTATTAATTCAAATTTATTGGTATTTAATATTAATGTATTGTTAATTAAATATTCAATTGTAATTATGTGTTTAATAATTATTAATGGTTATTTGCAAATGATGTAGTTATTTAAAAATTAAATTATTAATTATTTCATTTACAACAATACTAAGTATGTTATATTTAACTTCTACGCTATCCAACACTTTCCCTACTGTTGCACTCTCTGGAGTTGGAATAGTCATTTTTACCCCTATGCTATCCAACGCTTTCCCTACTGTTGCACTCTCTGGAGTTGGAATTGTAATTTTTACCCCTACGCTATCCAATGCTTTCCCTACTATTGCACGCTCTGGAGTTAGAATGGTAATTTTTACCCCAATGCTATCCTACGCTTTCCCTACTGTTGCACTCTCTGGAGTGGGAATAGTAATTTTTATCCCTACGCTATCCAACGCTTTACCTACTATGGCACTCCCTGGAGTGGGAATGGTATTTCTTACCCCTACGCTATCCAACGCTTTCCCTACTGTTGCACTCTGGAGTTAGAATATTAATTTTTACCCCTACGCTATCCAACGCTTTCCCTACTGTTGCACTCTCTGGAGTGGGAATAGTAATTTTGACCACTACGCTATCCAACGCTTTCCCTACTGTTGCACTTTCTGGAGATAGAATAGTAATTTTTACCCCTACGCTATCCAACGCTTTCCCTACTGTTGCACTCTCTGAAGTTGGAATAGTAATGTTTACCTCTACGCTATCCAATGGTTTCTCTACTGTTGCACTCTCTGGAGTGGGAATGGTCATTTTAAGTTCAACGTGTTTATTACTGTATTTTTTTTACTTATGGGTTTTGAATAGTATTTTTATTTATTTAGCTATTTATAATTTTTTGTATAATTTTGGATAATATACTATATAATTAATTTTAAAAATATTAAAAGTAATTTTAATTGTTTTAATTTATTAATAATTATTATTTACTTGTTATTTATGTTTTTGTTTTATGTTTGTAATGTATTTGTAATTTATAATATTTGTTATTAATTTACAAAGTATTAAAATATTTATTAAAACTTATTAGGTATGCATTCAATATTATATATTGCCTGTATATGTTTAATTAATGGATTATTATATTTGTATTATTTATTAATTTTAAACAATATTAGATATGTTTAATATGTTTATTTTATTTATTAGTGTTATTTACTTTATTTTACATTTATATTTTTACAGAAAAAAAACGATATTTTTAACAACGATATTTTTAACATCTATATTTTTACTTGAATATTTTTGTACTTACCATGGGATGTCGATATTCTTGCCTTCGATATTTCAGCATCGATGTTTCTGTAGATCGATATTTTCTAGGTCGATATTTTGTCAGTGATTCATTTGGTCCCTTTTCCTTCTGCTCTCCTCCCCCTTTGTCCTGTTATCCCACCCGATACTACTGTAAAGCGCTCTAATACCCTCATGGGTCTGGTTTGCGCTCTATAAAACACTAAATAAATAAATAAATGCAACTTAGGAATTAAAGGTACTTCCAAAGTCTCACACCACCATATTTTTATATGTATGCCACAGGTGAAGGGTGCCCTATAATAATTGTTTTTTTCCCCATTGTAGCACAAAGGCTCCATGAGCTAACGTGGGAATAGTGCATTCAGTGGCATTTTAAGGAGTTGGCCAGGTGCACTGTGGGAAACGTGGCCCAACATGCCAAGGACCATCTAAGAGATTATACACCCTTGTATCTGGTTACCTCTGCTGTGTTGTGTTCCATCATCTCCTAAAGCGCAGGGACGCCTCTTGGCTGCGGCATCTGCGCGCTATATAAAATAAAATAACATAACATAACATGTATGTGTTGTGGACACTTTGGCATCTCAAAAGGACCTTCTGGATGGAGTTTCTGAAGTTTGGAGAAGTTTGAAGCAACTTTTGCTCAATAAGGTAACCAGGTGCATTGTGGGAGATGTTGTCCCAGAACCCAAGAGGCAAACCAGAGCATCTGAACCCACGGCTGGCGCTGGACCACTTTCCTGCATCAAGAAACACTCTGAAAGTAAGTGTAAAAGTGTTACATTGTGGGTGGCCTGAACTTTGAACTTTGTACTAGTCCAGCGCAACATTCTTTAACCCTTTGAGCACTATTTACTTCTAAGTGATAGTTTTACTTTTCAATGTTTAAAAATTCATATCTCTGGTTCCCTACATTGGGTTATTTGTCATTTTGGCGTCTATTTGTTCCTTAAAATTTGACAAGTGGGTGTTGGAGTTTTATTGTACTGTGTCTTACTTATTTAATGTATTGTTCTTTTAAATGATTTACAAACCTGCCTCCTAAGTTAAGTCTGCAGCTCACAGAGAGCTACCAAAGGTTCAGCAAGGGCATAACTTATTAAGGCCTTGGCTGAACCTTTTATTGCATTTGTGGCCTTATTACTAGTGGTAGGTCCCTATATATCACTACTAAGAAACAACTTTTCAACAATTGTCTATGACATCACTGACAATATCACTGCAACATTTGCAACAACATCATTGATGATGAATCTGTACATGGCTGGGCACGAATTATGGTTGCTAGAGATAAATATAGCTACTAGCGAAAACTATACCTCGTGTTTCTGCTAAGCACAGTGTTTTCACTGATGTCATGTCAGATATTGCAGTGATGTTATTTGTTAAAAATTGGGTCGCTAGATGGTAGCGATATGCACCCTTTCAAATTGGGGACAATAATCTCAGTCAGGGTAAGTCTGATCAGGGGTGTGGAATTTAATAACGTATTTACTTCATGGGTCAGCTTGCTACCTAAATCTACTTGTCCTCCCAGAAAGACGTCCAGTGTGCTTTAGATCCCAGAAAGACGTTCAGTGTGCTTTAGATCTAGTGGTCCCTGGTAGAGCGCCAGGTATCGATGGTATACCCGCGGATCTATTTCTGCAGGAAAAGAATTCCTGGGGTTGCTATATACTCCTTTTGTCAAATTTGATTGCCAGGGGAGCCCCCATTCCTCGTTCTTGGAATGGGGCTGAAATCATACCTGTGTTTAAAAAAGGGATTAAGTCCCAGCCTGGAAACTATCGTCCAATCAGCCTGATTGACACCTCTCAAAAAATATTTGGCAGGCTGATTTTAAACAAAGTACTTGACTGGGAACGGGACAATAAGATCTTATCCCATCTGCAGGCCGGGTTCAGAACCTCAATTAGCATGGCACCAGGTGCTGCATTTCGCTATGCTGTACTGGAAGACCGTGATAATTGGACACGTTAGTCTATATGCCGCTTTTATAGATTTAGGAGCAGCATTTGACCTGGTTCCACGCTCTACGTTATGGAATGTCCTCAATGATATGGGTTTGCCTGGGCTTCTCCTTTCACTGGTAAAAAGACTTCATGAACAAAACTAGGCACAGATCAGGCGGAGGTGCCCTGGGAGTGTCACCACGCAGTTCCCAGTGGAAACTGGAGTATGCCAGGGCTGCGTTCTGGTGCCAACACTATTTTATTTATACATCAATGATGTGGCTAAAATATTAATTGACTCTAATATTGATGCACCCATCCTTGCTGGAGCAAAAGTTCCTACTTTAATGTTCGCGGACGATTGTTCCTTAGTAGCAAAAACTCCAAGCGGGCTTCAAAAGGGTTTGCGGCTCTTCGAAGAATTCTGTACCGCAGAAGTAAATGTGCAGAAATCCAAGTTTATGACTTATAATGCTTCTAAATCTTTTAAGGGTGCTGTGATCATGAACAACCGCCCTCTGGAGAGGGTCCACGCTTTTACCTATTTGGGTGTTTGTATTCAGCACAATTTGTGCTTGAAACATCAAATTGAGCTGGCCACCCTAAAATACAGGCAGCTTTCTGGGGCCTTGAGCCAGGAGAACTCTATGTCCCTCACTAAACCAATATCACCGGTATTGGCTGTCTACAAGTGTAAAGTGGTTAGTTCCACTTTATACGGGGTTGAAATGAGGGGAACTGAAAATCTTAGGGGGATATCAGTCTTTGAAAATGTGTTTCTTAGGAATTTAATAAAACTACCACAAAGTACCCCTCTGAATCCTCTCTTTTATGATCTAGGGATGTCCCCAATAGTGCTTATTGCATCTCTGCGACCAGTTTTATACTGGAGTAGGATTTGGACCACCCTGGAATTAGAAACCTTTTCAAGGGGCTTGTTGGATATAATTAGAAGTGACATCTCCCATGAAATCAAGTGGCTCGGACATATCCGGGGCCTCTTGACCGATTTGGGTCTTCGGGATCTGTGGGAAGATCCAACAAATGTCAGGTTCCCTCCTTAGAAGGTTCTTAAAGAACTGTCTTGGCAGCTTGTGGTCTCCAGGACTTTTAGGTCTACTGATCCTGGGTCCTTGACCGGACTGTTTATGGACATTAAAGAAGCGCCAAAACTGGAAGCCTTCTGGGACGTTATCCTAAAACCCCTGGATCGTAAACTCTACTTTCAATTAAGAATTGGGAGCGTACCGGTCGGGGCATTCACTAGTAGGTGGTCCACAGGAGCTAAGGCCGCTTGTCCATCATGCTCAGCGCTCTCTGAAACCGATGGCCACCTACTATTTGAATGCCCCGAGTACGTGGCGCCCCAGGGAATATGGATACGCCCAATGTGCAGATTAATGGGCACCGATAGGGGTGCGTGGCAGTAAGAATAATTTGTTCCTGCACAGATATGATAGTTTATATAGCTGTGGCAAAATTCTTGGGCTGGGAGTGGACTGTCAGAAGTAGAAGACTAACAGATTAATATGTATTTATGGTGCTAAATTAAAATCCCTTATCCAATGTACAATAATCTGATTTTAAATGTGTAATGGATTTATGATTTTTAAATGTAAATATGTATAATTTTACGTAAACTTGTATTTATATGTACATTTGCTTTTATGACAATCGTCGTATAAAGCTGGTTTGCCTTAACTTGACTACTTGTCCTCTAACAAAAGCCACTTGTCCCTTTGGTGCCATTTAGTGCGGCGACAAATTATGGCAGTCATCTCATTATATAAGAGCTCTGATATAGCCTCTCTGATTATGCCAGGGCTCATACCATAGTAGTGTTTAAATACTTGAAATCCCCTAACGTTGCCACATTTCCACAGATCGACATACAGGGGCTGAAGGTAGTGGGTAAGCAATATTTCCTGGGTTAGAATGCCATTTTGAGTCTGTGCAAACCTACGAACATGCATGTTTTAATGGTTTTAACAACTCTTCTCCAATCTTTTCCCATACTGAGAAATGTTGAAAATTTACTACTGACAATGGCAGACGTAAATCTTCTTCCAGAGATGGGAAGAAAGTGGTTGAAGGGAAAGTGAACTTGCAAACACTCAGATTTTAACATGAGCAAATCTACACATGCATATTTGTTCATGCTAAAATGCAGTTTGCAAATGTTTTCTAAGAGTACTATTTCTTGTCCTATATCTGTAAATTTTTGGGATTTCAAGAAAAGTGTATAGCTGCACTTAATGCAAGGACATATACCATGGGTGCACGTTTGAGACTTTCCTAAATAATTGGGCCCCAAATTTGGTCAGGCATTGACCATGACCTTTTTCATTTATCAAAATTCTCTCTTTCTCTGTATCATCTGGATTCACTGTGAGTGACAGCATTCTTCTCTTTCACAAGGAGTATATCAGCACAGAAAGTAGTTGTGTTCAGTGCCAGTAACTACTGTAGCAGTGTCTGCTTTTTGAGATCAAAAACAATTTTTGCTTTTGCCAATGTTTGTTATCAGTGTGATGGCCCGGCAGCTCCCACACCAATAAGGTTTTACAAAAACAGTACCAAAACAAGTCACACATTGAAAAAACTAAAAAGCTGACCACCAATTTCTAACCTATTGGCTTTGCCGATGCTTGTTTATTTTTGTTTCCCTTCATCCTATTGAAACTGGTAATACTGATTTTCCATTAAGAATATGTTTAGGAAATTTCAGCATGCATAAACACATGTTACTAAATGATGCTGCACATAAATTGTACCTGAAATTTTGTACTTGTTTAGCTAAATGTTTTTTTCCTGCTTCAATTTTTTTATCAACATTTTATTTTGAAAACAAAGAATCATCAGTCTTGCTTTCAGGCTTCTGTAAATATTTGCATCGAATCAGAGAGCATTCTGGAAGCATTATACATAGCCTCATATTGCTAAACTTTGAAAATGTGTATACACATTTTTAACCACTGTCAGTAGTGCAGTCAGAGATTTCAACATTTACTTAGGGCGCTCACCCTAATGGTAAAGGCTTTCAATTATTGAAACATAAATCCAAGTTTGAACAGCATTAACATATGGACAAAAATATTACCTTAACTGCAGACAACAGTGCTCTTCCCTGACCCATAATGTGGTACTGCAAACCGGCAGCCAAAGGGTTTGTGCTGCAAGGGATTGGGCCTACTTGTCTCAATGACAAAATACACATGAAAACGTGTTGCCCTTGACCCCAGACAATATGTCCTGGGCATTTGTCTATAGGAATTCCACATCCCTGCAGATACACAAGCTATATTACCCTGTGTTCAGACTCTGTTAGCTTGGTATACAGCAGTCAGGTTTGAATTATGAGGTAATGGGTATAGTTTTTGTGCAGCTCTTTTATTAAAACTAACACAGTGAAAACACCACAAAAAGACTCCATTAATTCAGTAAAATAGAGATCATTTATCTCAGTAAAACAAGACCAGAATGACAAAAATCCAATAAGTAGAACTTGAGATATGATTTTTTAAAGAATAAAATGCAATATCCTGTTTAAAAGCCAATATTGCTTGGGGGTTACCTGAGGTCACGCTGAACTGGAGTAAATACAAAGTTCAGGCCGACCGAGCTGGAGGGCAGGCTGGCCGCGAAGGGCCCGCTTGAAAGTCATCTTGGCTGGAACAAGCGTTGGTGTCAAAGACTCAATGTGTTGGTTCCTATTCAAGCATTCAATTAGATATGTCGGTGCCAAGCCTCACCGTTGGGTACGGAATCATCGTTTTTTTTTTGTTGCAGATTTATATAGCACAAATGTGACCGGAAGGTATTGGAGCACTCTACATGAGCACCAGTTATGTTACACAAGGACACATTCATGTTTTTGGTAGGCACGGGGAGGTTAAGTAATTTGCCCAGAATCACAGAATATGGAGTCGACCCCGAGGCTCGAACCTTGGCTTCCCAGTACCAAAGTCGGCAGTCTAGCCGTAAGACCACATCCTCTCCCCAAATCATTGAACCCCTTTTGATGCAGGCACTGAATCGTGCCTTGCATTCAGGTCCTGTGTCTGCGTCTAAATGCTTACAATGCAGGGGCTGCATTGTCGTCAAGCCCCGCAGTCATGTCCCGCATCATTTTCAAGCCACGCAGGGATATCCTCGAATCGGTGCTACATCTGCATCGAAGGGCACTGCATCAGTTCCTATCAGCCCTAAGTCATCCCTGCATCGTTTTCTGTAGAGAAACAGCTAAAGAACAAACTTTCATGGCCCAGGAATGGATTTTGCAGCTCTTGGCATGGCAGGACTCACAGTTGCCAGAGTCCAGCAGCTGAGGAGGAATTGAAGAAAGTCTTTTATAGCCTGAGACTTTAAAACAGGAGGCAAGCCCTGAAGAACCTATGTTCAAGGACGTAGAGAGCAGTTCCAATCCTTCTCACTCCAAGGCAAGAGAAGCAGGCATTATATCAATACAGCAAAGCAGGTGGCAAAGTCAATCCCTCCAACAGCAATGAGCAGGCAGCATGGCCACACAGCATAGCAGGTAGCAAAGGGGCAGTCCATCCTACAGAACAGCAATCGGCTGGCAGCAGGTCAACACAGAAATGCAGTTAGCATAGTGGTAACCACTCCTACAGGCCACTAGCTTGTCTTCCTGGTAGACTGTCCTTAGTTCCAGCAGTGTTCTGAAGTCGTGATGCCAGAGATCCTGTACTTATACACAATTTGGGCCTTTGAAGTAGAGAGACTTCAAAGAGATGCTTTGAAATACACAAGGCCCTGCCTTTCCTGCCTTGGCCCCAAACTCACTACAGGGGGGTATGTAACATTTTCTGTGGGGACAGGCACAGCCCTATTCAGGTGCAAGCGTCAGCTCCTCTTGCTCATCCTGCCTCAGCATTGCACATAAACATGCAGATGACTGCTCATTTCCACTTACTCTGCCTTTGTTTGTGGCTTTCTAGAGGGAATGCAGGAAGCCAGCTGTCACTCACCCCAGATGTATATTCCACTGATAGGCAGAAGGCAACAAATATTTAAATAAGAAAATGATAACTTTGTAAAAATAAAAAGAACAAATGATGGACTGAATGCTGAACAATGTCATACATTTACCCCCAGTACAGAGATCTGGGTCTAAATCCATTGTTTGCCTGCCTACCATGCCATTCCAATTTAAACCCAGTCATATGCAAATCAGTCTTGACCCTGCTCCCCATGGGAACAGTCCAGACAAAACTGCCAGGCCAGATCGTCCCTTGACCATAAACAAGCACCCTGTGACTAGTTTTGGGGTATCACCCCTTATCGGCAAGGTTAGCTTGAATCCAGTGGCATGGTAAGTAGGAGACCCGCATCTGGGCATATACGTTCCACTCAGGAAAACAAAAAGCAAAAAGAACAATTGATTGATGGAATGCTGAACAATAACAGACTTTCACCCCCAGTGAAGAGATCTGGGACTAATTCCATACTTTTTGGCCCACTATGCAATTCCAGTTTAAATCCAACCATTTTCAAATCAGTCTTGACCCAGCTCCCCACGGTAACAGTCTACCCCTGAACTGCCTGGAGTATTGCCTGGTTTGGAAACAGGCCTCCTAAGACTGGTTCTGGGGATCACCCCATATCAGGTGAGCACGGGACCCACGTCTGGGCATATCCATCCCACTCTGGGTGGCAAAAGCAAACAGACATTCTGTCCATCATTTGTTCCTTTTGTAGTGGGGCTGAGCCTTGCATTCATACAGTGTTCAGTTAGCATGAGCCTATTGGAAGTTTAAACACCATTTTACCTTTTGCTTTCTTTTGCACACAGTACACACAATAGCTATTGTTTAGAGTTAGGCTGAGTGTTTTGCTTCACATGAGAATAACTTGTTTTTCTACATTGTTAGACTTGCTTTGTAAGCTTAGTCTGAACAGTGAGTGCGGAGGCCTTCAAGGTTATATCAACACTGTTGCTGTTGTTCGAACTGATCAGCGCACGTTCTAGCCTTAACATATATGCAGCTGTGGCCAACTCAGATACTGGCGCCTTTAACAATGAGCTGTGTAGGCATGATTGAACACACTTGGAGAACATTTGTATGCTGAGAGCTTGTGCAGAACTCAATGTGGTTCACTCCTGCTAATCCTTGAGGTATGGGATCGCCTATGCAAGCCTAAGAGACCTTCTTTAGTTATAAAATAACCTACTAGCAAGGGAGGGTGAAAAATAGGTATATATTTAACCTGTTTCCGTTTAGCATTATAACATGCTTTCTCCATTTGTATTTTATGGAATATTAACTATGCTGACAACCTTATTTCTTATCAAATGTCCGCTTGTTTTAGCTAAGATGCGCAGACCCGCGCTGAGAGTGCACACGAGCACTGAAAACAGTGAGAAACGCTGCTTGTTTTAGGCGCATTTGTTTTTAAACCACTTGCACAAAATTGTACTTTTTAAAAACCACTTGTACTCACCCCGGTCCACAGCAGGTTTAACCGCCTGATTGATGTTGATCGATGTGGAGGGTGACGTAGCATTGGAACCATTTTCCTGCCTGACTACCGGTGAGACATAGAGAGGTGGAGCTCCGATGGTCACGTGACCTAGAGCCCCGTCCTCTACTTCAATCGGATGCTGGCTGACCCTCACTGCAGACGTGCGCTGAGAGTGCACACGAGCACTGTAAGTCCTGAAAACAGTGAGAAACGCCACTTGTTCTAGGCGCATTTGTTTTTAAACCACTTGCACAAAATTGTACTTTTTAAAAAACACTTGTACTCACCCCGGTCCACTGCAGGCTTAGCCTCCTGATTGATGTGGAGGGTGACGTAGCATTCGAACCCTTTTCCTGCCTGATTACCGGTGAGACATAGAGAGGTGGAGCTCCGACGGTCACGTGACCTAGAGCCCCGTTCTCTACTACAATCAGATGCCAGCTGTCCTGTGTAGTGGGCGCACCACTGGCGCGCCAAAGGCAAGACAGTTTGCGCCCGTCCGCGGCCGACCTGGGCTAGGGGCGACAACCCCTGCCCCTCCATCTTCCACAATCAGTAGATACAGCTCCGACGCACTACACAAACTCAGAGGAAGAGTCCCTACCTGCTCCACGAATGGCAACCCATTACTTCTGAACCTAACATGCCCTCACTGCGGGTTCCAGCCTTCCCCGTCTTCTCAACTAAAAATACACTGCAAAGTATCTTCCTTCTATACTGCAGATCCCTCCCAAAACACACAACCGAGATCTCACTCCTACTAGAAGAATATACTCCTGATGCCCTATTTCTAACCGAAACCTGGCTCCACCCCAACTCAGACCCCGACATCGACCAGGCACTACCTAAAGGATACCAAATGGTGCAAGCAGACCGGACAACTGGAAGAGGGGGCGGCTTGACGATCATCTACAATGATTGCTTCAGCGGCCGCAGTTCCCGTCACCCTATCCCCATTTGTGAAAGCCTTTCTTTCGCGTTAGACTTTTCCCCCACAAGTACTCTGTCTGGAATACTTGTCTATCGTCGCCCTGGAACTCAGGGCCAGTTCCTTGACTCCCTATCATCCTCCATAGCCAACCTAGTATGTAGGTCTGCCACTTTCACCCTTCTGGGAGATTTGAACATCCACCTTGATAATGCCTCAGACAACAATACCTTAGAAATAATCTCCAGTCTGGCTACACTGCAGCTCCAACAACTAGTGCTAGAACCTACTCATTTTAAAGGGCATCTCCTAGACCCCATCTTCACCAACTGTCCAGCTCTCTTGGCAGGAAATCCTCAACCCCTGCCCTGGACTGACCACTTTCTAATACCGGCCTCCTGGAGCTGCCCAACCCCCTACCAGGCAACCAATACAGCCACCCGGAAGGAACGCAACTGGTCCAAACTTCCCCTAGCAGAATGGACATTATCTCTAGACTCCCTCAAACCACCCCATAATGCGGATCCCTCCTTAGCCAATGACAACTTCAACAAGTGGATCTCTAACTCCCTAGACTCCGTTCTCCCCACTACTGCCACAAATGGCCCCCTGGTACTCCCAAGACCCACGAGAAAAGAAACGTCAATGTAAAAAACTAGAGAGACACTGGCGTTTAGACTACTCCCTCTCCAGGAAAATGGCATACAGGGATGCAATAAAAACGTACAAAAATGAAATCATAACAGCGCAGGCTACTTTCTACGAGAACAAGATCAATGCAGCTGCATCTAAACCCAGAGAAATCTACAAAATCGCAAAATCTCTCCTCAAACCACCAGAAAAACTTCAAACCCCCCTTAACCCCCAAGCTCGCTGCGACGACCTGGCAGAATTCTTCCATGGCAAAATACAAAACATCAACACCTCCTTCCCCCACATACAAGCCCCAATTCCAACAACTCCACTGACCCCTCCCTCCGAATCTCAGCCATTCGTCAAACCCAGCGACACTTGCAAACCTTCCCCCACTTGACCTACCCTCACTACAATCCTTAATGCACCTTGTAAATTCCGGATCCCCCAACGACCCAGCACCACCACGGTCTCTGCTGGCAGCCACGACACACATCTCCCCACTATCCTAGAACTACTTAATTCCTCACTAGCCACAGGAACTGTTTCGCTCCCCTGGAATTTGGCCATGGTTAGAGCACTCCTCAAGAAACCCAACCTAGACCCCAATATCACAGGGAACTATCGACCCATATCCTTGCTGCCCTGGCTCAGTAAGATCTTGAAAAGACACGTCAAGAGGACCCTGACAGAGTTCCTGGAGACCCACCAGCTACTTGACCCCACTCAAACGGACTATCGACCCATGCACGGAACAGAGACTGCCCTTATCAATGTGATAGAAGAGGCACGGAAGATCACGGATCAGGGAGGCACAGCAGCCATCATTCTACTAGACCTAAGTGCCGCCTTCGACACTGTAAACCACAGCATACTACTACAAGACTATCCAACCTAGGAGTCTCATCACTGGCAATCACTTGGTTCACATCCTTCCTAAAGGAGCGATCCTTACAAGTCTTTGAAGGTGACACTGCCTCCGCCAAAAAAACCTCTAAGCTGTGGTGTGACGAAGGGCTCCTCCCTAAGCCCCACACTTTTTAATGTGTACATGAGCCCCTAGCTGAGATCCTCCGCCCTTTCGGGCTAAAAATAATCACCTATGCGGATGACCCTCAGCCAGTGGTGGCCCTGAGTCAGTCCCACACCACCCCCAGTCATCTTAAGGACTGCCTCGAGGCAGTGACCGCCTGGATGACATCTTCCTGTCTCAAACTAAATGGAGACAAAACCGAGCTAATGATATCAGGTCACCATCCCAACCCCAACATTAAACATCTTTGGACTTCATGCCTTGGGCCCCCACCGGCGCCCAAGGACTCAATTAAAAGCCTGGGCATCTGGCTGGACAAGTCCCTAAACTTCAATCACCAAGCAGCAAAACTATCAGCCACCTGCTTTGGCCTACTCAGACTCATTCAAAAAATTACCCCCCTCCTACCGTTCAATGCCAGAAAAATCATGATCCAAGGCTGAATCCTGTCACGTTTGGACTTTGGAAACGCCCTTTACCTAGGAGCCCCAAAGTCCACTCTAAACAAGCTGCAAGTTGTCCAGAACTGTGCGGCATGCACCCTTCTCCGGATCCCGCATCACACATCAGTTAAAAGGGAACTCAGGAAGCTACATTGGCTCCCCTTCAAGGACCGAATCGCATTCAAGTCCCTCTGCATCGCACACATTGAGCATTCTGGAAATCAGGAGCCATTATCAATCACTCTCTGGTCACCCCATGCCAACCAAATAGACAGCTCAGATCCACCCTCTCTAACCTACTCACAATACCCCGAGTCAAGAGGGCCAGATGTGGTGGACGTTCCTTCTTCTACAATACGACCAAACTCTGGAACTCCCTACCCCTCCAACTACGTAGGGAATCCAACTTGTTGTCCTTCAGGAAAGGACTCAAAACCCAGCTGTTTAAGGACTAGAACAGGTTCCCCTGCCCTCTCTCATGCATTTGTTTCACAGCGCTAGGACACCTCAGGGTAGCTATGGCGCTTTACAAATCTCTATTTATTTATTATGCGATTTATACTGCACAAACTAAACCCGAAGGTGTCAAGGCGCCTATCAAAAGGATCAAAAAAAGGCAGAGCACAACTACAGGTACGCGCGTACAAAGAGATGGGTCTTCAAGGCAGTTCTAAATGATTGTAAAGTGGGAAGAGACCTTAATTCCAGTGGGAGAGCATTCCACCACTTTGGGGCCAGATTGGAAAAGGCTTTACCACCCCATCTAGTTTTCCGAATGCGCGGAACTGAGAGACGAAGTATGTTGGAGGAACGAAGGTTCCTGCCAGGATTGTAATGAGACAAAATGGATCCAATTCCAGTAGGGCTGTTTTTTGCTAAACCCTTATAAACCATACACATGGTCTTAAAAAGTATCCGGTCCTCAACAGGAAGCCAGTGGAGCTGCTTCCTGGCAGAGGTGGCAGAGGCACATGGGGGTAGATCCAGGACAAATCTGGCTGCTGCATTCTGGACCACCTGCAAGCGTTGCAGCTGACTTTTATTCAGTCCCACATACAGCGCATTGCAGTAGTCCAGACGGGAGCCCAGGAGGGCAAAAGCAAGTTGCTTCCTTGCCTGCAGTGAGAGATAGTGCCTAATTTTCCTTAATATGCGGATGATACCCCAACAGGTCGATACAGTCCTGTTGACCTGTTGGCACATACTAAGGATGGGATCAATCATAACCCCAAGGTTTTTGGCTGAGGAGGTAGGATCAGGACAAGCTCAACTGACCAAATCTCCTCCTTCCCTCCAAACACCATCACCTCAGTCTTCTCCCCATTCAGTTTCAATGAGTTGTGAATTATCCATTGGCCGACTGCCTCCATGCAAGAGTTAAAATTGGAGGCAGTCGACGTAACTGACTGGGAGAGAGAGACGAGGATCTGGGTGTCATCCGCATAGGAAACTACCTCCATCCCGAAAGATCTAATAAGTCTGGCAAAGGGGGTCACATAAATGTTAAAGAGGGTGGGGCTTAGCGCCGACCCCTGTGGGACCCCACATTGCACAGACAGGGACGGAGATAGGAATTTACCCAGCATCACCCTTTGCTCTCTAAGGTCAAGGAAAGAGGAAAGGAGCCCCAGGGCTGCCCCCTGAACCCCAATCTCCCTCAGGCGAGATGTTAAGACCGAGGGAGAAAAGGTATCGAAGGCAGCCGTGAGGTCTAAAAGGATCAGGAGGGAGGTCTGACCCCCATCCACGCGCGTGCGGATATTATCAAGCACTATGGTGAAGGCAGACTCGGTGCTGTGTTCCCTCCTGAACCCATGCTGGGAAAGATCCAGACAGCCCGAGCTCTCCACGAAGGCAGCAAGATGTTTATTTAAATGTGTTTCTAACATCTTCGCTGGAGCCGGGAGCAGTGAGATGGGGCGAAAGTTTTTTAATACCCCGGGGTCAAGAGAAGGTTTCTTGAGCAACGGTTTTACTACAGCATTTTTCCACTGCTGAGGAAAAATGCCCTCCCACATCACCCTATTCATGATGTCAACAAGAGGGGGTAGGAGGGATTCTCTACACTGCTTGAGGATCTTTAGAGGGCAAGCATCTAGCGGGGAACCGGATTTAGTTTTATTGAGAAGAATCTCTAAGTCCTGTAAAGAGAGGGGAGGAAAGGATTCCAGACCTCCGGACAGAGATAGCTCTGCGGGAGCAGGGTCCAAAACAACGGGAGCCGGGGGCTCAGTGGTAGAAGATCTCTGCGACTCCAAAGCGATGTAAATGTCCGATATTTTAGACTGAAAAAAGGAGGCTATCCTATTGCAGAGCTCCTGAGATGCAATTACAGGGTCAGGGATCTGAAGGGATGTAAGAGAGTCCACTATCCTGAAAAGCTCTTTAGGAGAGGAAAGTGAGGTTGTGAGGGCCGTGAAGTATTCTTGTTTGGTCCTAATCACTTCCGATTTATACTTTTTTAACAGGATCTTGTGGGCTTCCTTATCCTTTTGGTCCCAGCTAGAATGCCATAGGCGCTCCTGTCTCCTTACTTCCTGTCTGAGGAGTCTTAAATGTTCTGAGAACCAGGGGCTGAGGGTCTTTTTCTGGCAGAGTAACATGATCGAATAGGAGCCAGTTCATCCAGAGCCTCCTTAATGGTCTTTTCATATTGTGAAACCGCCGACTGAGCATCCTTCTCCTGGAATGTGGACAGACTAAGCGTCCACGGATCAAAAGAATTTTCCCTGATGTTTTTAAAATTCCTACGTACTTCCGTCGTACTCGGAATTTTTCTAAAGGTGTCCTGGATCGAGTAGGTCAGATTAAAGGGAACGGCCAGGTGATCTGACCATGACAGAAAGAAGGGATCCGTTACTGTCAGCCTCTGATCATTAGAGAAAATCCCATCGAGCGTATGCCCCGCTCGGTGGGTGGGTCCTTTCACCAGTTGGGTGAGTCCACAAGCTGACATAACTTCCAGCAGGGAAAGAGTGTCATGATCCTCCAACAGCTCTAGGTGAAAATTAAAATCTCCTAAAATAGTAAGATTTTCGCGGCCAAAATAACGTTCAAGAACATGAAGCAATTTCAGACCAAAGTCTGCTCTGGGACCGGGAGGACGATAGACCAGAATCCCGTTGAATGCGGGATTAAGAGAGTCGGTCAGGGAAAAATATAGCACTTGAAAAGCATCCTTGGGGTCAGAGACAGGTATGGTGTGACAATGGAACCTATCTTTATACAAGATGGCCAGCCCACCTCCTACCCAGCCCATTCTATCCTGTCGTGCTAAGCAGTACCCTTCAGGGACCGCTTCGACAAGGTCGGGACCTGAGGAGTCTTTGGCCCATGTTTCAGTAACAAAGACCCATGAGGGCTTCCTCTCCAGTAACAGCTCCTTAAAAACAATAGTATTTTTAATAAGTGAGCGAGCGTTGATGAGAATGCAATTTTCACTCAGCGCACTAGATCCCGACGGAGAATAGGATTCCGAGGGAAAGGAGGGGGAAGATTGGTTGGAACCCCCCGAGCCTACCTGAAAACAACCGCACCCTATAGGAAATAGAAAGTCTTCAGGGGTACTCTTATGGAAACATGATGCTGCTAAAGGTTTGAGCTGCAGTACATCCTGTAAGGAATATTTCAATATGTGATGGCCGACCTCATCTTGACTAACAGTCCAGCCATCCAGCCCGTCCTCAGCGCGGACGGGCGCAGACGGGCTGGACTCTGGCGTGACTCCGGCGTGGCTGCGGCGAACACGCTGCGCGCCATAAACACTGGTAAATATAGGGCTCTAGCCAGTCCACCTGACTGCTAGAGCGCGGAGAGTTTCAGCGTTTCCCTAGCACCCATCCAAGATGGCGCCCACCAATTTTAGAGCGCGAGGGTCCGCCCGCTAAAGTAGCGGTGAATGACACAATTATGGTGCGGCAATGCGGCAATGCGGAGGGGAATTTAAAAACGAGGGAAAACTGTGCAGTAAAGTAACAACAAAGCAAGAAGACAAAACGGGTAGGAAAAAAAGCGTTAATGCAGCAGGTGCGAGCGCAATGCAGTTGTAGTGAGCCAGAAGGAATGCTCTTACCTCAAGCCCCTTAAATAGTGAAAGCCACGAGCTGCCTCTAGCCAGTCCACCTGACTGCTAGAGCGTGGAGAGTTTCAGCGTTTCCCTAGCACCCACCCAAGATGGCTCCCACCAATTTCAGAGCGCGAGGGTCCGGCCCGCTAAAGTAGCGGTGAATGACACAATTATGGTGCGGCAATGCGGAGGGGGATTTAAAAACGAGGGAAAACTGTGCAGTAAAGTAACAACAAAGCAAGAAGACAAAACGGGTAGGATTAAAAGCGTTAATGCAGCAAGTGCGAGCGCAATGCAGTTGTAGTTCATTTTATGCTGCACCTGAGATCACTGGGTTAAAATAAACATTTTAGACTTGCTTGTGTCTCCCTTTACTCCCTGTTCTGGACTGGTATGAGAGTATAAGAAAAGAGTGCTCATGTTTCCCACATTACCTGGGGTATCCTTAGTCGCAAGTTCTGGGTTGACTAATCTTTGGTTACTTTGTTATAGGACGAAGAGCTAATTAGACACTGATGCTAGTCTGGTAGGGGATTTCGGGTACTAAGGTGAGTTGTTGGCACACCCTAATTTACTGAGGTCCAGAGTCTCTGTGCACAGTTCTGTGTCTGAGCAGAATCCCTGCAACATGGCGCCCTAACAGTGGTGGTCTAATTTCATGATGCTTGCAAAGTGCTTATATCAGTCCTTAACCCCTTCACTATTGTTTCCATTTAACAGTGGTGACGGATAAACCTACCATAGGTCTTTTCAAGCTTGAATCTTTCAAAATGGTTTCCTTTTGAATTGCTACCCAGTTGTGCTACATTGTTTTGCATTGAACCTGTCCTGACTGTGTCTTTATGGGTGACGTTGACATACCGCAGCATAGTCGCATTGCGGTCCGCAATCATTTGCAGGCTTATAACATCGCCTTGGAGGGCATGGTTGTTATTTTGGTAGTGAGTGCTGAGATAACTTACCCGTTTGAGATCTTCTACTCATGGGTGACATTTCCGGTAGTGGATGCGTCTACTCAGGTGTTTCACACTTATACTCACACAGCAGTGCCCGAATATGTTCCTTATAGGACACAAGAAATTCCGATTTCTGCATGGCAGCACCATGTTTGGTTTAATGGAGCCCTTCCCCATAGTTTAACAGCTATTAGATTAGGTCCTTTGTCCATTCCAGGAGCTTCTTGGACTGTTTTGGCTGGATTTACCCTGCATCCTCGTAAATGTAAATGTGAATGTAATTTGTACTTGTAAAGCGCACTAATACCCCAACTGGGGTGTCCTGGCGCTGTAACGCATACCGCTGTGGAACCCTTCCTGGCTTTTCTCTGTGAAATGTCCACTCCTGGGCACCACCAAGGTGAAGCTAGGCATCCCAGCGCTGTTGGGGCCTTTGTGGAGATTAAGCAAGCTATTGCCCAGAGTTGCAGAGTGGGACCCATGATTAGAATAGGCACAGAGGCGAGAATTATCAGGTCCGTGGAAATTGAGCCCAAGACCCATCGAGGCATCAGGGTCTGCCGCTCTAACCATTGAGCCACACTTCTCCTCTAACCATTGAGCCACACTTCCCGTGCGGCAGCAGTACCTGTTGCTGAGTTGAGACTCCTATATACCTCCTCAATTGGAGTTAATAGGGCGTTAGTACAATATGTTACCCACAATTTCCAGGGCGGGCCCCTGGTGTTGCGGCCCTTTTAGCTAGACCAAGCAGAATGAAGATTAATCCTATCATGCTTAATGCAGTTATGGGCAAGCATCCCCAGGATAAGGATGATATGGCTTTCTGGCTTGCAGAGAAATGTGACCAGCTGGAGGCAGTTTTTCCTAATTCGATACCTGTAGAAAAACACAGGATTCTTACAATTAGTATGCCCAAGGACTTGGTGCCGGAAGCTGGTGACTGCGAGTCATGGGGTAGAATCTTTGCGGCAGTGTACCCAAGGTGCTACGGCACTCCGTCAATGGCTGTCCTTCCGGCGGTCATTAAATGTGTTCAGGATGAACATGGACCTAAGGATGCGGTTGAATTGGGAATGAGACTCGTCGGCTCAATTAACGTGGTTTCCGATCTCGTCCTTTCTAATATAAAGGGAGATGCAGTAAACTTCCAAGTGTCTAATGCATTGTGCGAAGTCCCCGATGCCGATAAACCCCAACAGTTACAAAGGATTATTACGGCGGCTCATAAGACCATAGGCAGTAATAGTTTAGGTGTCAAGCCCTTTTCTGCTAAAGATAAAAAACAAACTCAGGGGTCGAAGTCTAAGAAAGACGATCAACCCAAATCTCCAAAGCAAAATTGAACAAAAACAAGAAACAGGGAAAACAACAACAGAAACAGGAGTCCCGTCCTGCGTCACCAGTGCCTGCATCTACTGAGCCCTCTTATGACTTGCCCGACCGCGCTATGATTAAGTCACCTGATCATTTTCAGGTTCCTGATCAATGTTCTCCTCGTTCTTTTCAGGACACATCAGCCTCATTGTCCGGTGGTGGAGGCGGCGGCAGAGGGTGGCCTGAAGAGTTGCGACCAACCCCGAAAGACGCAAAAGGCAAGCAGGATGATTCTTTGCAGAAAAGACCCCTGTTTCAGAAAAAGAAAATTGCTGCTTTAACAGTGAAATATGCCACTGATAGTGAGAACGCAGCTTCGGAATCAGACGTGGGAGCTGACCCTGTTGGACAGCACGGCAGAGATTACCATAGTTCGGGAGGCTCTGCGTCCACTACTGAAGGTGACAGCGACTGACAAATTTGTTGTTGTTCAAATCAGGTGATACTAGAAATATCCCCCTGATAGGCTTTTTAAAATTGACCTTTTAATTGAAGGTGACATAAAACATAGCATAAAAGGGGTATTTTGGGAAAATCTAACAAACTACGTATGACATTTTGTTAGCGGAGGCTGACTGGCCCCCACCTTTTGTTCTCACAGCTCCGAGAGGGAAGGAGGTAATCCTCCCTAATTTCGCGCACACCGTGTCAAAGGAGCATGCGCTGAATTTTGCAGAAGAGTGGGCTAAGGCCCTTGCGTCTGCTTTGCACTCACTGTGGTTGGGATAAATTCTCCCCCCAACATGAGATTCCCTTGCGGTCAATGCCACAGCCTCAACCTCAATATCCCATGAGGCGTGAGGCAAAGGCTTCGGTCGCAAAAATCCTTGCACAATTAGAATATCAAGGTGTGATTGAAACTTGTGTGTCTCCGTTGAATAACCATCTTTTTACTGTGACCAAGCCTGATGGTTCTTACCATTTGGTATTGGATTACCGGGATGTATGACATTACAACGCATGCTTTTACCATGCATGCTTTTACAACGCAAGTATTACAACGCAAACCTTTACAACACATAGCGCTTTGGCGTGCTGGATCGTGAATAGTTTAATTTACTATTCCAACTCCAGTCCCCGTGGACACTACGGAAGGTGTTGGATAGTAAATTAAATCTATTCCCTATCCTAGAGCGCCCCCCAGCGCAATGCGTTGTAATGGTTTGCGTTGTAATAGTTGCATTGTAAAGGCACTGCGTGGTAAAAGTTGCATTGTAAAGGATGTTCTCCGGATTACCGGCATCTAAACTCGCATTGCCGTATCTGTGCAGTAAAGAATACCCACGGCTCTGCCCTAGTAGATGGTCTTGTGCGTAAAAGGTTTAAAACCACACTTCACATATCCAATGTTTTTTTTGCCCAAAATTTTTCTGATTTAAGTAGTCAATGGACCGCTATTACCAGTGGTGGCACACAGAAAAAAGTTAAACGTTTGGCTATGGGCTACAAGAATAGTCCAGGTGTATTTGCTGCCCTTATAGTTTCTCTTCTAGAGAGAATCTACCCAGATGCGTGTTCGTATGTGGATGACATTTATCTCACAGACGACAAAATATAGGCACATCTGTGCCACGTTGACCGCATAATTGGTAATTTTGCGGACTTCGGCTACAAATTTAACTTTGCAATGTCTCACATTGCAGAGTACACAGGGTTGTTCCTGGGCTATGAGCTAAACAATGAAGGTCAAGGATTGGCTCCTCACTTCTTGGAGAAATGTGCACAGCTGCACGCTCCTACAACACTGAAATAATTGCAATCCTTGCTGGGATTTTTGAATTTCGGGCATACTTACATTCCAGAATATTCTCTGGGTATCAAGCCATGCTTTGATGCAACCAACTTTTACCAAATCGTGCTGGCTACCTGAACATTAGCCATTTTGCAATCTTTGCTGTCTGATCTACTACAGTTCAAATTCTTACTGACTCGTGATAACCACACCAACCTGGTGATAAGAATCGTCCCAGGGGCAATGGGTTTCACATACCTTACTTTTAACGAAGGTGACACAGTACCTATCGCTTACAAGTCACACTTGTACACTTTGGCTGAAATGTGGTTTTCCACTGTGGAAAAAGTTTTGACAGCAGTGCAGATGGCGATTCCGAAAGAAAAAGCACTGTCGCATGTTAGTTGTTACCCCATATCCTACCTTAGAGGCAGTGGCGAAAGCCAGTGTACCTAATTCTAAAGCTTTGCACCCACGGTGGATACAATGGGCAACATCATTGATGTCTCCGGATGTCACGTACATTTTTGACACCTCCTTACGGTCGCAGGAGTTCTTGCAGTATGAATTTGTTCATCCTGCCCCTTTGGCTATGCGCCCTTTGGAGGATTTCCATTGTATCATTTACACTGATGGTTCAGTGCAAGTCGCGCATGGGTCTAAGCACGCATACGTCTCAGCTTGCGCTATTGTGGTTGGTACCATGGCGAATGGAGAGTTCAAGTCAGATGTCATGCATACACAGACATTAGGGGACTTTACTGCCCAGTTAGCGGAGCTCCATGCTCTGATGCTTGCATTGGAGTACGCAGACCCTGGTGTGATTACTCTATTGTGAGTGACTCTTACTACTGTGTCCAGTCTTACAATGACAATCTGTTCTTTTGGACTCAGAATGACTATCATGACTCCAAAGGTAGCACAATAAAACATAAAATGATCTGGGTTCGAGTGGCTGAACTTAGAGAGCAACTGCCACTTTTGTATGTAATTCATACTCTTGGTCGTCAGCGTGTAGGAGTTCATACTGTTGGCAAAAGTCTAGCAGATGAGGCTGCGAAGACAGCAGTTTCGACATATCTGGTTCCAGCAGTTACACGTTCCAAAAGTAAGATTGATAATGATATCTTGGCAGCAATTGCCGCTACTGAGAAGGGAAGTAAATATCCTACTGAATTTCCTTCAAAGTATTCTTATCATTTAAGTCCTGATAAAGTTCCTTATGTGAAATTAACAGACGTTGGTGACAGATTGCTTCACAACGCGGTCCGCAGGTCAACGCTGATTACAGCTGCCCACGAGGGTGTTGCGTCTACTCATGCAGGCGTTTCCGCTACTGTATCTCAGCTACATTAGCGTTTTTGGTGGCGTGGACTGTATAAACAGACGCGTGATTATGTCCTTCAATGTGACATTTTGCCTTCGACTGCTACGCGGCCGCCCCAGACACAGTTGTACATATCTAATAAACCACTTGGTTGTGTTTATTTACATCACTGCGGTCCTTTTTCCTCAGATACTGTGTATAAGTACATCTTAGTTGCAGTTGATTCTTACACACGCTTTGTATGGGTGTTGCCCCACCGAAGTGCTGATTCCCGAACTGTCATAAGGGATTTGCGTGTCTTTGTGGGAATTTTCATGTGTGGCACTTTCCATTCGGACCAGGGTCCAGCGTTCGCCTTTAAGGCGTACAAGGATGCCATGAGTTCATTGGGGGTCCAGGTCAAATTTTCGTTTCCATACCAGCCTGAGGGTAATAGTGTTGTGGAGTGGATGAATAGTGACTTAAAGCAATCCTTCACAGCTAGGGTTGTAGGTACCGGTCGGAACTGGCGAGCCCATCTCAATGACATACAGCGTGCCCTTAATAATCTCCCTAGAAGGTCTCTGGGTGGGCGGACCCCATACTAGATGCTTTTTTGGTATCAAAATGTTGTCCCGGACCTTGGAGGTCTAGCCCAGGCGGTGGCAGCTGCCCCCTTTGACGTAGATGAACATTGTAATGTTTTACAGAATCTACAAGAGACGAGAGACAGTCTTGCAAAGGAACACCAGCCCTCCACATCTGATTCTGCGTTGCAGATTACTGTAGCTGGCTGGCTACCCCAAGTTGGAGAACTGGTCCAAGAGAAGGTCGAGAACAAGAAAAAGTTTGGCCCCTCATATCGAGCACCAGTTCCTGTACTTGGCGTGCAGGGCACAAGAACAGTCGTTTTACCTCCACTTCCAGGTCGTAAGGTAAAAAGTGACATCTCAATTGACAATGTCAATCCTGCGGTCTCATGTCCATCCATACTGAGAAATTCTGTTTTGGCTCCGGCTCCGGCTCCTAACAAGAGGTCAGAAGTTGCCATTGAGATGCCTGCTTTTTCAAGTCCTTTATTGAATACTCCACCTGATGCTTATCTTGATGATACTGAATATACTTACCCCACTGACTTATCGATGCCCGATTTACAAACCTGTTTGGCAACTGAGTCCAGATTTTCATTTGAAACTAACTCTACCACATCAAAGTCTTCTTCAAAAATTTCTGTTTTTGCAGCATGGTTTAAAAAAAAAATTTTGATCACCCTTGGACTTTCATCTGGTTGGTACTTTTTAAATTTTTTTTATGTCAATTGGATTTGTGATGTATTTTTTCCGTCTTGTGAATGGACACTACGTTGAAGAGAGAACTTCAATTTGACTAATTAATGGAACATTGGCACCCATTTCCTCATCACACAGAATGAAGAGGGACCTTACTTTTGTGAACATTACTGCTTGGCCCGTCTTATATGGGATTGTATGGGATGCTGTTGAATTTCAGATTCATGGTCCCACAGAGGTTATAAATGTCCCAAACATCCTAAGAGTTTCTATGGGGGATGTGATTAAACAAAATATACGCTCTGATGATTGGGACGTTCAAGCCGCAGAGGATTTGTTTTCAGATTTGAAATACTATGCTGCTTTTGATGCTGAGGATTTATATTTAGATTCAGCTAATTATGTTCTGTTATCAACACTATGGAAATCACTACCTGCATAAAGCAAGCACAAGGAGGAATATAATTAATTATGCGCAATGGGAACATTGCCCCGCTCCTGTTGAAAGCAGCTCAAGTTTTGTTTTAAAGAGATTCATTTATTTTACTGATTTTATTCAGTCTAATCCTTATGCATTTCATTTTAAGATGACCGAAAAATCCTCTTCCAAAGTTAGACTTACCCACACAAAATTGTTATATTCCAAGTCCTTTCTTGACCAATTGGGTATTGGGGGCTATGAACTGTGGAAAAATACTATTGATCTTAATTTAGTTTGGGGTTCTAAAAGTTGGCAAGTGCAAGGCACAGAGGTTTTGCATCGTGCATGTCTCATCCCGAACCATATGTTGTTTTTGAACTCGACTATTTCAAAGAACACCTGCTTTGGATTGGCTACTACTAAAAAATTAAATTCTCCTTCTTTTCTAGAATTGGAAGAGTACCCCGACTGGGATAATATAACCAGTATTTCTATCAGGGAATTACAGACCCTGTTACTGAATTCTAATTTTTAACATATCCAGTTTGGATCCTAAGGGTTGGCTGTTATGGCACAAAAGTGCAGATTCCTGCCAACATCATTTTCTGGGTTTAGCCCCTGCCTACACACAGGTTAGGGTGGATCCCCGTTTTGAGAGTGACCATTCTGTAACTACCTATTCTGTAGGCAAGTTGTGTCAGAATTGACTCAAACACTCCACTTTATCGTCGATTTTGCTTCATTTGTCTAAATTGACTGACGATGTTGATCTGAATGACTTTGTCAAGGGCCCTTCTTCCGGCATTTCCAAAAGGTGGAAATATGCTATTTACAACGAAGTTTGGAAACTGTCCCAGATTGAGGCTGCTTCCCGCTTAAGAGCTATAGATCAAGCAAATTTCGGAGTTGTAGATAACAGCATTAACATGCTTTCTTCCTGCATTTACACATTAGATAATATTGTGTCCTCTGTTGTTGATATTGTGCAGGAAGATGTCTCTGTTTTGTACCATGGCCAAAATCAATTGCGTTCCATTTTGTCGTTTGCATGGACTTTACAAACATTAAAGGCAGGGAAGGTGCCTTGGGACTACATGAACACGTCCTAATTATTTGCCCATTTTGATTTGACTGACAAACAGCAATTTATGTCTATGAAAGATGCACATTTTTCTATGTTACATATTGAAAAGTTAGAACCTTTGCCGTTTTCTGTGGCCAAGACAAATTCTGCTGCGTGGCTCGTCCATGGGTTAATAACATTGCCTTTTCCTTTGTTCAAATTTGAAGCTTGCATGAAGTATTATGCAATTGGCAGGTATGAATCTCTGGGCACCGCTTATCTCCATGAAGCTTGGTCACTACCATTTACCAATAGGTGCGTGAGGGAGGGAAAAGAGGTTTATTTGAATGGTGAAGATTGCACAACGACACCTGATCACTCGTTAGTGTGTAGGAATATCCAATTGCATGGCTCGTGCTCTGCAACCGAATGCTTGATTACTATGGAGCGCTGCCTCTGGCTACATTGAGTGCAGGTGCCGCTCGTGACTGGTGGCGCCGATCTTGGGGCTGGACTCTGTGGTGTTGCCTGCAGCGGGACTGCGAGGACTGCGAGGACCAGACTGCCATGCGGCCCGTGATCCTCTGCAGCTGGCCCTCTTCCCGCCTCCATCTATTCTACTCCTACATAAGCACGCCCAATGCCCAAACCCTCTAAGGGCTCGGATAATAACCTTAAAATGACTGCCGCCCCCTTAGAGACTGAATCTAACACGCAATACCCCCTAGCTGAAGGTGCTCAGCCTGCCCAGAGACAGGTAGAAACTCCAGGGATTAGTGCAGAAATTAACACAGCCAACACCCGGGGTACTTTAGGACCAGTACGACTCGATGAGGACTCCTTTCTAAATATCTTAGGGTCCGTACTTAAATCCCTACTGGCACCTCTGGAGACAAGACTTTTGGGGTTTGAAAAACAGCTTGCTAAGCTAGAGTTAGAGGTAAAGGGCATCCAGGCAAGCGGGAAATCTAAAAACAACACAAGTACATACAAAGTTGCAGGTCCTTTAGATGTACAACACACTCAATTACAAACTCAGAGGGTTGTGCAAGCCACTCCTAGTCTTGCGAATTCCCGTGTTATGAGTGGTCCACCCGTGTCACAACAAACACCAAATTTGATGGGTAAGGACCCCATGCCATCTGTGATACCAGTGAAAGATGCTGAAAGGGAATATACTGCTGTAAAGGCTAGGCGGGCTCGCCCTGTAAATCTTCCCCCTTAATCGAGCCCGTACGTGGTAGTCTTAACGGGTGTACAAGAACTAAAAAACCCAAGCCATGAGTCCTTCGTGTGTTTAAAAAATAAAGTTGCGCATTGGCTCAATTTAAATAGACCTTCTTTACCTCTCCACATGAGTAGCGAGATTATGATGGTGCACAGGCTACCCTGGGTGGGACATACTTCCAAAACAATAACAGGGGACTGCATTTTGGTCAACTTTAGAGACCCCCGTACGGTGGAGTACATTTGTTCCTGGAATCAGCATAATTACAACCTCAATCAAGGAGAGATGATAGAAGTTAGACCCTTATCCTTCTTTTCCCTCCCCCCACTTATCCGGATGCCCCAGCAGTATGGTCATCCATGGGACAGAGTAGTGGAAGGATGGGAGGCTATAGTCGGGGCTATCACATTTTTGAGAACTTCCTACCCCTACATAATAGGTTCACCCCGCTAGAAATGGTTGATTGACTGAATGAATCTCCAACCATAACCCAGAGGGGTGAGGGATATGGAGAAATACCCTCCTCGCCAGAAGCAGAAAAATTACAACAACTTCAATGACCACGCGGCTAGATTAAATTCAAAACCTATTACCATAGAGGCCATACCGGATGTATCCCCACCTAAACCCCAAATACCTCAACCTACACATCTTTTAGAGGAAGAAGGGGCTTACAAGGTACCTTTGTGTCCCCCGGCCCCAGAGGCTGAGGATAGGGGGCATCCCTTAACATTTCTCTCCTGGATTATTGAGGGACTTTCAAACAAGTTAAATGACCCCACATTTATGAGCTTTGTTACAGATTTTTCCGTAATTTGTTTTCAGGAGACTTGGGAGAGGGAGGCTGTGCACATAAACGGATATCGCTCTTTTCATATCCATGCCGAGCCATCAGTAAGGGGGAGAAACAAGGGGGGCTTATGTTGTTATATTTCTAACACATCTAAAGTTAGGGTTAAAAATATTGCCGTGGACTCAAGTTTTTTCAGATGCTGGAGCTTAATTGGGATGGTTTCGAGACTTTCAATGTTATACATTTTTACAATAACATACCTAAGTGCAAAATGCCCAGTGTCTTTGAAGACCTCCTTCAAGCTATGTTGAATTCAAAAAGGGGCTGTCCAACTGGTAATTGTATATTATGACTGGGGTGTTTCAACTGTTTGTTGTGCCCAAGTATCAATACTGACATATGTGGTTTGGTGAGTTTATTTTTATTTCTGAATTTTTTAAACAACGTATATTTTTTATTTTTAATAGCCTATGTCCTTCTGCTTGCCCTCAGGTTTTCAAAGATGTCTTGGGTGTTTTGATTGGTGGTGTACTTTTCGAGTTTACCTGGCTCAAAGGACACAGTTCTCTCTTTATAATGGTAGTATAGATATATTAATAGTGTTGCATCCCACTTGATCGAAAACCAAATCCAAGGTAATTCAGCGTCAATCCTGCTGTACGCGGATGACGCAGTCATCATGGCGCGCACGCAATTGGGTCTTCAAAGATCACTCAAATCCTTTGCTGAATATATGAGTACTCGGGGCTTAAAAATTAACACTACCAAGACTTTTAGTACGACTTGCTCCAAAAAAAGCAAGACACATTGCAATATTTATTTGGCTGATGCCAAGATAGAAGAATCTAAAACTTTCACATACCTGGGCATAAACTTTATAAATAAGGGTTCCTGGGTTGCAGCAGCAAATGCTAGGACATCGGCTTTCTCGGGTGCAATAGGCGCTATACGCAATTTCGCTATTAAGCTAGGGGGAAGACCAGTAAAAATCCTGACTGAAATCTATAAGGCAAAGTGCATGTCCACTGTAATTTATGGCGCAGGATTATGGGGCATTACCGACACCGCTAAGATTCAGGCTTGTGAAAATGCCTTTCTTTGCTCCTGGCTGTTCCTAAATCTACCTCCACATATGTTTCACACAGAGAGTTGGGCCTAGTCTACGTGTCAGACCTTATGAAGACGAGCCCCATCATGCTGTGGCATAGGGTGTGGGTTTCCCAAGAGACAGGGTTAAATAGGGATATCATCCAGGACTGTATGAACCTTCAGGGGAGCATGAGAATAGAGTGGTTCAGGTATGTGAGACATTTCCTAATAGCCATTGGCCATCAGGAATATTTTGACAACCCGTCTAGTATGATAGACATTTCCAGGAAGAAACTGAAGGAAATCTGTCTTACCTATCTGGAAGAGTCTAGGGGGCAGCTGGAGAGTAAGAAAGTGTCTTTCATGCAAAACCATCTGATGACAGATGGCCAATGTCTTCAGAGATACTTAATAATTACCCAGAGTAGTTATTCTCGTATGCTGCTAACTAGCTTTAGGGGGGGGGGGCAGCTTTTTTAGATTAACCACTTTTCCCGAGGTTAACTCCTGGTCAAGATCCCTGACCCCCTGTCCTTGTGACGATGTATCTCAACAATCCATGTTACACTGAATCCTATTTTGTAAATTTTACACTATAATCAGGAGAAAGTATATACTTAGTTTATTTAAAAAATGGGGACTGAGACAATGTAGACCTGCTCTACCCAGACTACAAATGTTGGAGGACGATTTTACTCTGTATAGTGTGACAACTTTTTTAAAGAGCCTACTGCGTTTTAGATTGTCAATGAATTGATTTTCTTTTACATTGGTTTTTAGTTTCAATTCGGTATGTTTCTCTCTGTTTTTATGAAATGGGTTTTATTGAATGTAATAATGAAAGCTATGTAATGTCTGTTCTATATTTTTATGTGCTTTTATGGATTCTCAAAACTGAAACCGAATAAAGCTTCTTTTTGATTTGATTTGAGTGCAGGTTATGGATTAACGTTTCGATTTTCCTTTTTCACATGCGTCCAGCCTGTCTTTCATTGCCTGAGCTGCGATTTCGAATGGGCTCCGGATTTGTGTCTCGGCAGTGCAGTGTCTCCCAACGCAGATTATGATCAGCTGATGAGCCCTTTAGTTGCTCATGAATTGCTTTGTTCTGGCGGCGGGATTATGGCCTTTGCAGCGATGCATGGAGTCCTGGGATGTTGGAATATGTTCCAGCGTCGCATGAATTCTTGGCACGCAGTTTTATTCAAGTCCAATCGAGTTTTCCTCTGATGGTACTCGAGGCTCCGGTTATTGAGGAACATGTATGTTCATTACCGTTTCTCATTTGGATGGCTGAAATGTTTTCGGATGAGCACAATGAGCTCCTGTTGGAGGCTGTTGCAACGTACTGTGCATATACACTGTTGGAATGAGGTGCATTTCCTTCTCGCTCTTTTTCACAACCAACGTCATATGTTGGACATCGGATTTTTGAGGGGATTTTTTTTCTCGGGCCTATTGGCTTTACTGTGCCCACAAGTGATTACTAAATTGGAATATTTTCAAAAATCGGAGTTACCTCCCGTTTTTCCATTATGGCAACCTAGAACTTGATTCTATCTCTCGAACTTGAACTCTGTGTTCCTGCTTTGCCCCCATTACTTGTCCGTACTCCGATCAGGGGAGTGTGTAGTGGGGCTGAGCCTTGCATTCATACAGTGTTCAGTTAGCATGAGCTTCTTAGAAGTTTAAATGCTATTTTACCTTTTGCTTTCTTTTGCACACGGCACACATGTTAGCTATTGTTTATAGTTAGGTTGAGTGTTTTGCTTCACATGAGAATAACTTGTTTTAATACATTACTAGACTTGTTTCGTAAGCTTAGTCTGAACAGTGAATGCCGAGGCCTTCGAGGTTAGATCAACACTGTTGCTGTTGTTCGAACTGATCAGCGCACGTTCTAGCCATAACATATATGTAGCTGTGGCCAACTCAGATACTAGCATCTTCAACAATGCACTGTGTAGGTATGATTGAACACACTTGGAGATCATTCGTATGCTGAGAGCTTGTGCAGAACTCGATGAGATTCACTCCTGCTAATCCTTGAGGTATGGGGTCACCTATGCAAGCCTAAGAGGCCTTCTTTAGTTATAAAATAACCTACTAGCAAGGAAGGGTGAAATATAGGTATATATTTAACCTGTTTCCATTTAACATTATAACATGCTTTCTCCCTTTGTATTTTATGGAATAGTAACTATGCTGACAATCTTATTTGTTATCATATGTCTGCTTGTATTAGCTAAGAAGCTGCATCTGAGATCATGGTGTTAAAATAAACATTTTAAACTTGCTCGTGTCTCCCTTTACTCCCTGTTCTGGACTGGTATGAGAGTATAACGAAAGAGTGCTCATGTTTCCTACCTTACCTGAGGTATCCTAAGTCGCATATTCTGGGTTGTCTAATCATTGGTTACTTTGCTACAGGATGAAGAGCTAATGAGACACTGATTCTAGTCTGGTAAGGGTTTTTTGGTGCTAAGTTGAGTTTTTGGCACACCCTAAATCACTGAGGTCCTGAGTCTCTGTGCACAGTTCTGTGTTTGAGCAGAATCCCTGCAACACTTTACCATTCTAAAAGAGGCATTTTCAGAACTGTAATTTAAAAACTAACTTCAACATAAATTATGATTTCAAATTGTGAGTCTAGAGACACCACATTTCATTTTCCTATCTTGGTCCAACAGGAAACTAGTTATAAAATGTTATAAGGCAGTCACCCTGTAATCTTCTGGGAGAGAAAGGCTTTGCAGTAGTTAAAATAATTAATTTAGGTGTAGTTCACTGACAGGACATGTAAAACTTAAAATTACATGTCCTACTTTTTACATACACTGCACTCTGCCCTTAGGACTGCCCAGGGCCTACCTGAGGGGAGACTTGATTATAACAAAATGGAAGGTTTGGGCCTGGCAATTCGGTTAACTTGTCAGGTTGAAATTGGACACACAAGCTCTGCAGTGGCCAGCCTGAGACTTGGTTAAAGTGCTACTTAAATGAGGGGCACAATAAGTACTGCAGGCCCACTAGTAGCAATTCATTTACAAGCCCGGGGCACATATAGGGCACTTTACTAGAGACTAATAGGTAAACTAATTATGCCAATTAAGTGTAAGCCAATGTTACCATGTTTAGCATGCAGAGCAGATGCACTTGAGCACTTTTGCCCACAACCCTAAAGCCAGCAAAATAGAAGTATGAAAAACAGGAGGTCTGTAGGCAAAAAGTCAGGGGAAACCATACCAATAATTCGAGGTCTAATACCTGTCCTCCTCAGCTGAATGTGGCGAGAACTACCCAACCCCTTGCGAGTTCTTTTTCCTAAGGTGGAAGAACTTGGATAGACCATCAGCACTGGCATGGCCTGTGCCAGGATGGTGTTTCTTGGAAAAGACCCTCTCTTAAGGTTCATCCCAAACATTTTGCCTTCCTTCTCCTCTTTCTGCTGACTCTTTTTTTAGACTTAGGATTCTGAGTCCTTTACCAATGCTGACCAGTGGTAAAGTGCATGTGCTTCTCCCCTAAACATGGTGACATTGATGTATAGCAATTGTCATATTTAGTTTACTTCAAAGTCCCTTGTAGTGTGATATGCCATAAACCCAGGATCTGTAACCTAAATTGTAGTAGTGGGCCTGCTTTATTACAACAAGGGAACCAAATTAATGGCTAAGGACCTTGGGTATCAATTATTTTCAAGCAGCATTGGTCCCTAACACTTAAACAATATTATTATCGTAATTTACATAGACGTATACAGATATCTATGTTTTGACTGTCCAATTGGACATAATCATTTTAATGTAAACAATTTGGTAGAAAATCATGTAAGTGGGACATTAAACAAGAAAAAGACTCAGGCATAGAAGTAGTGAGGCCTATAGCATAATTTGTAGTTAGACCAACAAACATACACTATAGCACTATAGCACAATTGTAAAAGAGTAAGGTTGTGTCAAGGTACTAGGAGTCGACAACGTTTTGATCCCTTTGTCAGAATACTGGAATCATCTTCAGAACAATAACAAAACTGCCTGAGATGGATGCCTATCAGAATAGTAGCTAAGAGAAGAAAAAGGTGGGGAGAAGAACGGGAGGGAGGTGGAAAAAAGAGAATGATGCGTTATTAGAGTTAGGATCAAAAATGAAATTTATAATTATAACAATAGAGCATGCACAAGTAATGGGCATGCATGGTCTTAATTTAGAAAAACACAGACAATGTGTGATTTGGTGCAAGTACTACCTGTATTTTTGTAGAGCATGCTCAATGGATACGATATAGTGTTAGAAGTGTTGAGAGATCTCCAGTGGTAGATTAAAAGGAACTATTGCAGTGTGTAGGGCAAGCTAAACCATGTGTAGCAAACAATGGAAATGAGGACAAAGGTAATGTCTAACCCTGGAAGGAATGGCCAGACCGTAGAATATTGGATTGGACCAAGGATAACACTTCTGAGTGATTCTGAGGGAGATAAGGGGAATTATTGTTAGGGATTCTTGAGACAATGAGTTAAAGGCAAGCGAGGAGTAATTAATACAGTTAATACAGACCCTGAGGTGCAGTGTTGTGAATTTCTTGAACCGCGTAGGGTCATGAGCGAGTCGATGCTCAAGGATAGGCGGGTGGCCTGCCTAATCCCAGTGGTCAGACGTTGGAGCGAACCAGGTTAGATTGCTCAGTAAGTTCGGGTAGGAGAAGGGGAAAGCGTTGACAATAAGGAGCCATGCATTGGAAGGAACAGAAACCAATGTGCAGAGTAACTTACTGCAAACCGTAAGGCGCTGTTTACAGCAAGCGTTGTAGTTGTTAATTGCAGATGAAGAGCTGTAACGTCAAGAGTGAGCAGATTCTCACGAGCCCGTAACTAGTGGAGAATTAGATCAAGGGTAAGTGAGGTTAAATGCCTTCCATAATTTGGCTAAGGCAACAAAATGAAGTGCTCTTATTGGAGATTGTAAACCACATTCTGTGGGTCAGTGTTGAGCAAGGTGGGGGTGAGTACATGTACTACCGGCTCAAACGTGAATGCAGGAATTGTAAACGCCAGAACGTGGTGACTTGAACAGACATGTAACCGGATAAGGAAGACAAGGCGGTTAGGTGGTGCCGCCATGTTGGAGTGGTGAATTAAAGTAAATTACTTTTGAGGAGTAGTGAAGCAGAGAAGGTATTGTCTCAGGATATAAACAATTGTTATAGGAGCCATCCTCAATCGTCACAGTGGGTATGAATTATCCCTAGGTCAACAGAATAAAATTGCTTTCAATAGTTATCCACTAATAAGGTTGTAGTGTGTATTAGTTAAAATAGCAATCAACTGCTAATTTGATACATATTCATAGGAAAACCAACAGTGAGGTAGAAGGGTGTGGTTTACCGTCCTGCCAAGAGAATGGATAGAGTGAAATAGAAATTGTATTATTACAGTTAAACGGTTACATTACAGTTGTGTATGTACATGTGACATCGGGGAAATGGTTCTACATGTGTAAACCCTGTTAAAAGTACAAGTAGACACTGTCTATATAAGGGCGGTCCAGTCCATCGACTGATTTAAACCTGTGTTCTGGTACTAAGAATCCATTTAAGTTCCACCTTGTTGAGGATTTGGTTGATGACCGCACCTCTGGAGGGTGGTTTGATGACAATGGTGACCCGCCAACAGATGTCATCCTCTGAGTGTCCTTTCTCCGAAAAATTATCTACCAGTGGAGCATATTTTACCTGACATCGTATATGGCTTAGATGTTAGCAGATTCGGATCCAGATCTTTTGTGTCATTTGAATGATTTAAATCAAGTTGCAGGGACACACAATGGCATAAATGACATTTGTAGTGTTACAGTTTGAGAAATGTTCCAAAGTGATTTAGATATCACCAAAACAAATTCTTTGGTTTCAATGGTGAATTGACATGCAACACAATAACTACATTCAGAATGTCCAACAAGCAGGGAGAGGCCCCAGAAGTCATGAAGTGTCTGTATTGATCTCTTTGGTGGATGGCTGGTTCTAACCAAGTGTTCTTTAATGTTCTTATTTTTTCAGAAAGCAAAAAGACAGCGTTCAAGGTTGAAGCCTCCAGCATTTAGGATTGGCCAATGTTTGAAATGCAATTCCTAACCTTGTTAGATATAGGTGAGGAGGTTGTCACGCATATGTAAATTGAATGTAATGTAATGTAATGTAATGTAAATTGAGACTTGTATAGCGCACTACTCACCCGCAAGGGTCTCAAGGCGCTTGTACGAATACCGCTGTGGAACCCATCCTGGCTTTCCCTGTGAGGCGTCCACTCCTGGGCACCCCCAAGGTGGAGGCCAGGCATCCTTAGCGTTGTGGGGGCCGTTGTGGAGATTAAGCAAGCTATTGCCCAGAGTTGCAGAGTGGGACTCCATGATGGGAATAGGCACTGAGGCAAGAATTATCAGGTCCGTGGAATTTTGAGCCCAAGACCCGCGAAGCGTAGAATTGAACCCTGGTCCCGGGCCAGACCTTTGCATCAGGGTCTGCCGCTCTAACCATTGAGCCACACTTCTCCGCATACTAATCAGTTAGTAGTGTCCTTTTTGTCTTTGGTGTGAGAAGAGTATCTAGTGTGCAATACCAAGCTCTCTTGATCAATTTCCAAACATGTTTATGTGGGTAGCCTCTATTCAGCAGTCTGTCAGTTAAAGTGTTGGCACGAGGGTGATGTCTACCATAGGACAGTAGAGTGTTTCTCTCTGTGGGTTTCCAATAGTGAGAGGTAGACAGTTCACCCTCGATGTGTCTGATCATCAGATCTAGGAAAGCAATTTCAGTCCTATTATATGTGAGAGTAAATCTCAACCCATTATAATAGGTGTTGAGCCATTCAAGATATTCTTGTAAAGTCTTTGCACACCCATGCCAAATTTCAAAAATAATTTCTATATAGCACTTCCATGTAGTTATGTTGTCAAAGTATGGGTTATTGGGGGTCACTATGTTGTTAATCTTGAAATCGTCCATGTATAGTATTGCAAAATTGGGAGCAAAAAACACTCTTATTGTTGTGCCTTTCACTTGCTGGTAAAACTGCTAATCAAATGAAAAGAAATTACTAGTTAGGCATAAGGTAAGGAGTTGCAGAATGAATGGTGTGGGAACAGCATGAGGGCGTGTCCTGCAGTTGACTATATTTTCAATACCTGCCAGACCCTCAGTCTGGGGAATATTAGTTTACCGAGACTCCACTTCCAAAGTACAAATAATGCCAGTGTCGGGAATTAAAGCGGAGATGTTCAACTTGGTTGATCATTTCCATTGTGTCTCTATGTAGCAGTATGTGAGGGGACACAGTCTCTAATGAAAAAAATAAAGTATTGCTCAAGGGGTTCCAGAATGGAAACACAACCTGAGACAATAGGATGGCTAGGAGAAATGTCAGTGTTCTTGTGTATTTTGAGGAGTATTTAAATGACTTGTGTTCTAGGGGATTTTTTTATTGAGAAATAAAAATTCTGTCGGTGTCAAGAACCCATCTGGTTTTCCCTCCTCTGTGATGCTGAGGATGAGATTTTGGATTTCATGGGTAGGGTCTGTTGTTAGCTTCAGATAATGGTCGTTGTTGGATAATGGTCTCAAGATCTTCACCTTAAATGGGTCAATATCCTGGACCACTATGCTGCCCCTTTTGTCTGCCGGTTTAATGAACATGGTGTGATAAGACTTCATTTTGGCAACTGCCTGTTTTTCTTGGAATAAGAGATTATAAGGAATGAAAGCAGGAGTGTGCTCCAGTTTAGGTATTTCTTATAGGATCAATTTCTCATTTTTCTTGTTAAATGCCCCACTTATATGTTGTTTACCTAGTTGTTTACATAAAAACGGACAGTCAAAACATAGATCTCACTGTATTTCTATGTAAAATATTATTTGAGTTTAAGTGTAAGGGACCATTATTCTTGAGTGGGCCTGCAGCACTGATTGTACCAATCACACAAGCAGGCTTTCAAACCTCTCTCAAGCCAGCTGCTGCAAGGCCTGTGTTTATAGTTCACTGACGCTTCAACTTGGTATTTAAAAACAATTGCCAAGCCTTACACCTCACTTTAAGTACACATAGTCACCCCTGAGGTAGGCCCCAGATAGCCCTAAGGGCAGGTTGCTCTGTGACTAAAAGGTAGGACATGTATTTTTTAGTTTTACATGTCCTCTAGTGATAAACAGCTACATTCATGTGTCACTACTGGGCCTAGTACTCTTATAGGCTACATTTGGATATTCCTTCAAACACTTTTAAGTTGTAATTTCCTTATTAGAAAGGAGTAGCTTTGGAAAGGTAAAGATATAGCCTCTTTACTTTTAAAGCTGAATTTAATATTACTGTTTTAGAGATGCCACTTTAGAAAGTTGACATTTACCTGTTCTTACTGCTCTGTGTGCCTTGCAGTCTGTCTCCAATACACATCTGGGATGTGTGACACCTATACTTTATGAATTCTCTCTACAAAGCTAAAATATGGAAGGGTGGGTGCGACAGAGAACACATTTGCATTCATCTACATCCTGATAGCTCTTCCTTGTCAAGACGAGTGAGGGGGAGCTGATACTTACACCAGAAAAGACAGTGTCCTATTTCCCTTTCAAAGGGCTAATTATACCCCACATATAGCCTAACAGACAGGGCTGGTATTAAAAGGGGCCTGTGCAGTGGTGTAACAAAATGTGAAGAGGCCCCCCTGCAGGAAATGCTGAAGGGGCCCCTTCAAGCTCACAGCAGTAGGAGCTGAGGGGCCCCACCAGTATCGGTAAGTCTGCCCCACCCACTGTGCAGGGGCTGCAGTGGCCGTTGTTTCATCCCTGCTTCAAGGGCCTACTTTGAAGTAATTCCTGCTTTAATGGCAGATTTGGGTTAAGTACTGGGGCTCTGACCCTACCAAGACAGTACACTACTGGACCTATGAATCACTCTGCCGGAAGTAAAGACTGCAGTGCCACAAAGATTGCCACTTTGCCTGACTGCTGCTCTGAAGGAACTGTTTTCTGCTTTGCTGGGCTGCCCTGCTTTTTGCTGATATCTGCCTTGCTGAGGACAAAGACTGGTCCCATCTCACTTGAAACCCAGAGTGACTTTAAGTGCTTGCTGGCTTGCACCCTGTTCAGAAGTCTCAGGACCATCAACAGTTTCCTTCAACTCTGCAAGAGCACTTGGACTCTGCCATCTGTGAGTCCTGCCAATCTAGTCCTGGGACCTAGAAAGGTGATTTCTGCTGTCCAGATCCATCAAAATTGATGCAGTGATGGCATTGCGCTGATCGTAATTAATGCATTGCCCTTCAGCATTGACATACGAGCTAATCGAGGTCATTGCCTTGATGGCTTGCGGGCTTCTGTGATGATGCAGTGCCTGAATCATAAAGGATTTCTTCATTGCCTGCATTGATCGGCGCTAAAACAGTGAGAGTTTGACGTCAACACTTGGCTCCATCAAATAATCTTTTACAGTTATTTATTTTATTTATAAAGCTTATAAAGTGCATGGTTACACTAACTAGTGTCCCCCCGCGCTGGTTATTCCGAAATGACTCCTCTCTGGCGCTGTTAGATTTTGAGCAACCCTCAGTTCGTAAGTTGGTCTTTGGGGAACAGTATGGTTTTCAGCTCTTTCCGGAAGGTTCCCTCTAAAGTCTCCAGGCGCAACCTCTGAGGCAGTCTGATCCACTGAGTGGCGGTCAGGACTCTAAAAGACCGTCCTCCCATTCTCACTCTATTAAACTTTGGGACATGGACTTGCCCGGTGCCACTTGATCGTAACTGTCGAGTAGGCTCGTATCGATTGAAAAGGCTGTGAAGGTACTTGGGGCCCTTCCCCTGTAAAATACGGTGACCTACACACAGGGCTTTGAAAGTCACACGTTCCCTATTTGGGAGCCAGTGGAAGGTCCTGAGTGCGTTCTTAGCTGATGCTTTCCTGGGCATCAATAGGATCAGGCTGGCAGACGCATTTTGTATGCGTGGCAGCCTCTGAATTCACTTTGCACTGGCCCCAAGTACAGGAAATTCCCATAATCCAGTTGGGAAGTTATCAGGGTGTGGACCAAGGTTTATCTTACAGGCAGAGGCAATAGGTCCAATGTTTTCCTCAGGACCCGTAGCATGCCGAAACAGGTGCCAACCACTTGTTTGGTCTGATGTTCGAACAAGATTTTGTTATCTAGCCAAATTCCCAAATTCCTAACTGGATTGCTGGGAGTGGGAAGGTCACCCAGCGTGGCTAGCCACCACGTCGAAGACCATACTGAGGGAGTTCTACCCACTATCAGCACCTCCGTCTTGTTTCCATTTAGTTGGAGGCAGTTGTCAGCCATCCAAGTGGCAAGTTTCTGCATACATGCAGAGAAGTTTGTGGCGCATTGTTCATTTGGTTGTGACAGAGTCACAACCAATTGCGTGTCTTCTGCGTATGACACTACCTCCACCCCAAATCTGTCTGTGATACCTGCCACCGGTGCCACATACAGATTAACTAGGGTGGGGCTAAGGCTGGAACCCTGAGGTACTTCCTGTTTTAGGTTTATTTCTTTGGACCGAAATGGTCCCTGTGCTACTTGGAAGCTACGATCTGTTAGGAAAGACTCCAGCCAGTCCCACGCTTTGCGCACCACTCCTCCCTTTTTCAGACACTGTAGCAGCATCTTATGGGCCACAGTGTTGAATGTGGCACTGAGGTCAAGTAAGATCAAAGCAGCAGTTTGACCTTCATCCGCATATCTCCGCAGGGTTTCAGTAGAGAGTAGTAGTGCTGACTCCTTCGAGTGGAGGGCACGAAAACCCGACTGGGAGGAGTGTAGCAGGTCATTGGCCTCAATATAGGCAGAAAGCTGTTTTGTTGACTGCCTTTTCCGCAATCTTTGCGAAATATGGAAGGAGCGAGATGGGTCGAAGGTTCTCTAGCTTCTCCATGCTAATGTTGGGTTTTTTCCTCAGGGGAGGACCACTGCTTTCTTCAAATTTTTTGGCACATGTCCCAGATCAAAGGAGAGTTTTAAAAGATATCTAATATGGGGCTCAAGAATTTACATGCTGCCTTGTAATACTTTGGGAGATGCCGGGTCTTTGGGGGAGCCTGATTTAATACTTCCTGCAATTTGGCATAGGGCTTCCCGAGGGGGAACCAAGAATGCATAGAGGCAGTTCCTATCTTGTTTGGTCGGGGTTACCTCTCTACCACCGCCTACCCTGGCCGAGTCTGGGAAGGCAGAGTAGATCTTGTCTACTTTGTTAGCAAAAAACTCTGCCACCTGATTACATGATTTAACTGATCCACACATGGGGTTGCTGTACTAGAGAGGTCCGACAGTTCTTTATATACCAAAAACAATTCCTTCATGGAATTGTCCGCAGCCTCAATTCTAATGCAATAGTGGGCTTTATGAATTTTCCTGATTAGGGCGTGGTATTCCCTCAAGCCCTTTTTATATATATTTCTCTCCATCTCGTAGAAACTTCTCCTCCACCAGTTGGAAATGCATGAGTCCTATATCTGGCCTGTCCTCCATAGCGGTCGACCTGAAATATGGATCAGCCCTGATCTATTGCGACCTCAAGTAACTCTTTAGCACTTTTCACTTCTAAGCACTACATTTTGATTATTTAAAAATAAAGAACTCCTGTTTTACTTCCTCTGTTTTTGTTGCTTTAGTCTTCCTTTATTCATAAAATACTTTTTCTTTTCTAAATTTGTGTGGAGTAGTTTTGAGCTGTTTTCATTATGTTGCACAAATACTTCACACATTGCCTCTTTAGATAAGTCTGACTGCTCTTTGCCTAGCTACCAGAGGGTGAGCACAGGTTATATTTTAGTTGGTGTCTTGGTCACCCTGACCAGGACAGGATGCATACCTCTGCCAACTAGAGACCCAATTTCTTTTTTTTAAGTTTAGAAAGTAAGTATATTGCGAATAATGTAGTGCAATACAATACAATATAATGGGGTAGGAAACAAAACTAAAGAACATGAAACAGGAATGTAGAATACAAACATATCGGTGTTAAAAATAAAAAAGCATTGAAATATCACTGAATATAAATATATAACAATCAATTACATATAGCGACTATGCATCAAAAAGGTTTAACCAAACAAATGAGTGACATCATGATATAAAAAACAGAAATATCATAGATATGGAATATCAAGGACAAGCAACTTCTTGTTGAGCTGGAGACAACGAGAAGCAGCGTATAGCACTACGATCAAAAAGCAGTGTAACATGTGACTAAATAATAGAGCATTTCATAGCTAAATGAATGGGATGTACCCAAGCAGTGTCCAACCTATGGTGATAACAAACAGCATACCACCAAGCCTGAAAAGATAATTTTGTAAAGTCTTTCCAATTTCTAGTGATTTGTTAGAATGAGATTGCCAGCAACAAGTCCACAATCTAAGTATTAGAGATGTGATCTTCCCATATGGGGGAGAAGCTTCCCCGAAATACATGTGTAAAAGAGAAAGGGAAATGAGAGTTGAAAATAGAATGGATTTGATCCCAAACAAATACCCCAAAATTATATAGATGAGGACAAGTAAAAAGCATACAATTTAAATCACCAAATGACGAAGAACATGACCAACAGGTATTGATAAGTAACATGGCGCTTGTATAGTGCAGCTGGATGCAGCAAAAGTCTGTTATAAATAAAGAATAATGTCTGCGTGACATTCGCCGCTCTAAACGTCTTCCTAATTTTGGCCCATAATTTGTTTCACAGGGAAGTAGGCCAATCAACCTCAAGTTCCGCTTCCCAAGATAATTCAACTTTGGTCTTTGTTCGAACAGGAGAAGCGTATATGAGCATAGACATTGGATGCTTTGGGAGATGAAAGAAGAAAAGATCATAAACTGCTGACTGAGGGAGGTATTGGATGTAATTGAATACGTGTGTAAGCAGTGAAAAGGGCTTGTGAGATTAGATTATATTTAGATTGAAAAGAAGGGGGTAAGTGAAATTGCTGACTAGCTTTGAAAAAGGATAGGATCCTATTTTGTGTAAATAGTTGGTGTCCAGATTAAACCTTTCTTCCTCCAAGACTTCCAAACAAAGGGTTTCCCAGCAATTAAAATAGAGGTGTTATGCCATAAAGTGGAGTGAAAAAAAGTATCCAGATCAGTAGGAGGTGGAGGAGGAGAGAAACCCAAGAGTTAACATGTGTAGTTGGAAATGGGGGTAGATAGAGATGCTGGTTTGCGTGTAAAGGAAAGAAATTCTGTAAAAAGAAAAAGGAGAAATAAAGGAGTGTTCAAGCACAACCCAAGTAGGACAATCAAGTGGGAAATCAAGGAGCCATCTCAAAGCTTGGCGAAGGAGAAAAGATCTATGATAAGTGGGGAAATCAGGGTAGTTAACCCCTCCTGCCATTTTAGGTTTTAGTAAACGGATCAAGGACATACATGGGGGGTTTTAATTCCACAAGAAAGCTGATAATACAGAATTTTTTTATTTTTTTAAATGAAAAGAATGGGAAATGGGATATTAGAAATGATAAATAAGACTAATGGAGCCAACATCATCTTAATGGAGTCTAAACGACCCCACCGGGCGAGGATTAGTGGGTGACATTTAGCAGTTAGTGAGGAGATGTTTTGTAGACAATTCTCTGTACACACAGAAAGCGATGAAGAAATTAAAGGAGTAAAATGGAGACCCAAATATTTGATATGATGGGAATTCCAAGTGAAATTGGAGGAACACAAGTCATCCTCAAATGTGTATTTAGTAAGAGGCAGTATTTCACATTTGTCACGATTAAGCTTATAGCCTGACAGTTGCAAAAAGGTCTACTTCCTGTAAAAAGGCAGGAACAGAGATCTGAGGTTCAGAAAGAAATAATAACCTAAGCTGCTTATTTAAAATGGGTATCCTTGGTGTCGCGATCTCTCTCGCCACCACAGCCAGAAGAAAGAGACGTCAAATAGAGCGTCCTCTCCAGACTGACTACATTTCCCAGAGGGCTATGCGGCTTTGGAAGGCCGGAAAACGGGCTGAGCCTATATAGGCTCCTCCCCTGCAGCAGGAAGGTGCTTGACAATTGTTTTTGCAGTTTTGGTGATGGCGGACGGTGTTGTCCCCGCCGGATGTATTGCCTAGAAACCCAGCGCCGACGAAGAGCCTGCGAGGTCAGAGTTGTGTTTCCCGCGTCGATGAAGAGCCTGCGAGGTCAGAGTGTTCAAGCCCAGCGCCGGCGAAGAGCCTGCGAGGTCAGAGGAGAAGCTGTTTTCCTGCTGCAAGTCGCAAGTCATTTTAAGGAAAAACGGGCTCGTTCTTCTTTCTAAACCTTTTACTTTCTTGATTCTAAACCGCGCGGTGCGCATACAATGTTTCTTTATCGCACCAGAGTTTCCCGACTTGAAAAGTATTGATCCGTATTTTGTATACTTTCCTTTGATACATTGGCCATCTTATTTGTTCCCAAGAATTATTGAGGGCAAAACGAGACGGGCAAGAAACACCCGTAACAAAAAGTACCTTTCAGAGCCGGAGGGTAGAAGAGTCTCTCTGGAACCAACGTACTCTATTGAGGGAAGTGACTATAACTTTCCTTTACAAGTATCCAGTTATCTCGGATTCAGGCACAGCACGATAACGCTGTACGAACCTTACAGTGTTACCTTTGGTAAGTGTAGTAACCCAGGGGCAGGGGGGATTGACATTAGTCAGGTGAGGTACTCACTCCTGCTCTCTGTCTCCCCATGCTGCAGTACGTTCCTTGACCGAGATCTCGCGGATAACTCAGACCAGACCCAGAAGAGAGTGCAGCAAACCCCGAATCTTCTATCACCTTACCACCTCCCGGCTTCTTGCAATACACGCTCAGAAAGTGGCTAGAACTTCACTGCTGGGTGTTGTGTTGGGACAAGTCGAGGGGACTTTCGTCCAATCGTCTCTGCTGGTCATTTGCATAAGGTTAGTGGTGCGCGTTAGTTCTTGCGCTGCTTACAATCACGACAGATTGTCAAGCCCAAGAATACTATCCAGCCCGGACGATGGATCCCGATGCTACCCTTGCTACATTATTGGACAGTTTCTCTGAATTGCGACAGGAGGGCTTACCTCTCGTGCAGAGAACCAAGGATTATATCACGAGGTTTCCCTGATGTGCAAGGAGTTGTCAGATTTTGCACTTAAGGAACCAGGGGTGAGACCCATACTCAAACCGGCCACATTGCCCCCACCTGTTTCGTCTCAGCCAGGGGTTTTTTTTGTGCCTACGTCTACTCCACCTACAACCACGGATGCCGTACCTACAGTTCAGATAATCCAGAACACTGGGATACCTCATGCTCCTCCTGAGAGGTTTTACTGGGACCCTCGAAAATTTGAGACATTTCTTAATCAGTGCCGTCTTCATTTTTTGTGCAAGCCAGCGGTCTTTCAGGATGAAGCAGCAAAAACAGCATTTATGATGTCATACATGGGGGGGAATGCGTCAAGTTGGACCATCCCCTTATTGGAACGCAATGACCCAGTGTTACATAGTTTTCCCGATTTTTGTCTCGAGTTGAGAAAATTATTCGACAGAAAGTCTCACATGTTAACTCTTGACCGTGAAATAATGACATTGAGACAGGGTTCGCAAGATCTTTTGTCTTATATTACCACCTTTAATCGCCTACTAGTTGAAACAGACTGGCCTGTGGAGAAACGGATTTCCCTCTTTTATCAGGGGTTAAGAGGAGAATTGAAGGACGTGTTAGCCCAAGTGGTACAATTACCGACAACTGTAACAGAGCTCATTGATCTGACCGTCCAGCTAGATCCTCGCTTGCTAGAAAGAAAAGGGGATAGACATAGGGGAGAGAACCGAGTCTACTATCCTCTGGCAAGACAAAGAGTAGGAGGAGAAGAAAAAACTAAGGCACCAGAGGAGCCAGAACCTATGCAGATCGGAGGGATTAGAGGCCCCCTCACCACTGAAGAAAAGGATAAAAAGAGACAACTTAAAATTTGTCTTTATTGTGGTAAAGGAGGGCATTTCATCAAGGATTGCCGAGCTCGGAATTACGTTCCAGGACGCGCTACTCTTCCTCGAGTCCAGGCCACAATTAAGGCCGAAGACCAGTCGGAAAACTGAAGATCTCAAATCAGACGGAGGTCTCTGATTTGAGATGCCAGCATTCCATGATCTCCCTTATTCTTGCTAACACCCTCCATCCATATGAATGTTAGTGTGTCTTTATGGATCACTTCTCGAGACAAACTACAGATCGATGCCCTCATGGACTCTGGGGCCACTGGAAATTACATCAACCAAGACTTTGCATTACGGATGGGCATCCCTTGCGAAAAGAAGCCTAGACCCGAAACTGTGAAGGCGGTGGACGGCACAGTCCTTTCATCGGGCCCGGTGGTATATCACACCCTTTCACTGTTGATGGCGTTCGGGGTGGATCATCAAGAACATATACAATTCGACCTGATTGACGCACCGCAATTTCGTCTTATCCTGGGTATGCCATGGCTCATCCTGCATGATCCTTTTGTGAGCTGGTCATCCCGTACCGTCAGTATGAACTCTCTCTATTGTAAGGAACATTGTAGGAACCAGGAGTTCCTTCCTTCAGCCACTGAACCCTCACCAGCCACCTATTTGGCGAATGCATGCACCCTCGAGATGTTCTGTTGTGCCACGGTTCTTCCTGCTGAATACCTAGAGTACCACCCCTTATTTGACAAACAAAAGGCAGCCCAATTACCAACCCATAGGGTCTATGACTGCCGTGTAGACCTGGTCCCGGGGGCGGATATCCCCTGCAGCAGGGTGTATGCACTGACGGAAAAGGAAACCCAATATTGGAAAACCTATATTGATGACAACTTGGCAACCGGGTTTATCAGACACTCAACCTCCCCTGCTTCCTCGCCGATGTTTTTCATTGCCAAGAAGGACTGTGATGAGCTAAGACCCTGCATAGACTACCGCGCCATCAACAAGGTGACAATAAAGAACCGTTATCCCCTCCCCCTGATTCCAGTCCTGATGGATCAATTGAAGGGAGCACGTTACTTCACGAAGCTCGATCTCCGGGGAGCGTACCATCTTGTTAGAGTACAGAAAGGAGACGAGTGGAATACGGCGTTCAGGACCAAATTTGGTCTTTTTGAATATAGGGTAATGCCCTTTGGTCTCTGCAACGCCCTGGCCGCCTTTCAATTCTTCATGGACGAGGTACTAAGAGGGTGTCTGGAGTCTGATTGCGTGGTCTACATCGACGATATTTTGATTTATTCATCAACTATGTTAGATCATATCGCCCATGTGAAGACTGTGTTGAGAAAGCTCCAACAAAATTTGTTGTATGCTAAGTTGGAAAAGTGCCTTTTCCATGTCCAAGAAGTCGCCTTCTTGAGGTACATTATAGATGCGCAAGGGTTCAGGATGGACATGAGCAAGGTTGAAGCTATTCTTAACTGGAAGACTCCGCAGAACGTTAAGGCTGTGCAAAGTTTTCTTGGCTTTGCCAACTATTATCGGCGCTTTATTCAGGACTTTTCCAAGACCATACATCCCATCACAGCCCTCTTAAGAAAGAACGTACCCTTCATATGGGGAGCAGAAGCAGACATATCATTTCGGCTCCTGAAGGAGAGGTTTACTCAAGCCCCCATTCTCAGACATCCGGATCCTCAGCTGCCATTCATCCTAGAGACCGACGCGTCCCAATTCGCCCTCGGAGGGGTCTTATCCCAACGGCATCCCACCACAGGGCAGCTCCACCCGGAGGCCTACTATTCGAGGAAACTTACACCCTGTGAGATGAACTACACCATCACTGATAAAGAGCTCCTTGCCATCAAAAGAGCGCGTGAAGAGTGGCAACACTATCTCCTGGGGGCTCTACATACTGTTGAAATCATCACGGATCATCGGAACTTGTTGTTCCTAAAAACGGCTAAGGCTTTGACTCCACTGCAGCTTAGATGGACCTTGTTTTTCTCCGACTTCGACTTCGTGATCAAATATAGACCTGGGTCACGTAACGGAAAAGCGGACGCTTTATCCCATCTGGGAGAAGAGGAGACAGTTGAACCTGAGGAACCCCGTTATATCCTTAAGGAAGCAGAGTGTTCAACAACATTGATCGCCCTGATCACTTCTAAGGACTTTTTGGAAGCAGTTAGAGTGGCACTATCTGATATTGATATCCCCTCATGGATACAGGAGGCACCAGAACACCGACACACAAAAGACGACCTGGCATACCATTATCATGCGTTGTATATACCCCTGACTGTGTTACAACAACAGGTGTTGAAGTGGGCACACGATTCTGTAGTGGGAGGACACATGGGCATATACAAAACCACAGCTAACGTGGAACATTCCTTTTGGTGGAAGAGTGTACGAACTGATGTAAAGGAATATGTCAAGAACTGTGCGATTTGTGCCCAGGGCAAATCAGTCCACGCTAAACCATCGGGCTTACTCCATCCATTGCCCATCCCTCCTAAACCATGGCATACACTGTCTATGGATTTTATTGTGAAGATGCCTCCCTGCGTCAATCAGACGGTCATTTTGGTAGTAGTAGACCACCTCACAAAAATGGGACATTTTATTTCATTACCTGGTCTACCAACGTCTGTGGAGTTGGCTACGGTATTCCTCCAACACATTGTGCGGGCGCATGGATTACCGAGTGTGCTGATAACTGATCGCGGTATGCAATTCACATCCCACTTTTGGAAGGCTCTCTGTGCCATCTTGCAGATTGACGCGCGACTATCATCCAGCTACCATCCCCAGACAGATGGTAAAACCGAACGTCTGAATCAGACATTAGAACAATACCTCCGCTGTTTTACCTTGCAGAATGCCATGGATTGGACCACCCTTTTGTGGTTGGCGGAATTCGCATATAATAATGCTCTTCACACCACTTTGGGGTGTTCTCCCTTCTTCTGCCTCTACGGTTTCCATCCGAACATGCTTCCATTCGACTGGCCTGCGGAATCCTTGGTTCCAACCATACATGAGCATCATGCTCATTTAAGAGCCATCTTGATCGATGCTCGGAATTGTTTGGAGACCGCCCAAGCTGCTCACAAACTCTTTGCTGATCGGAAGAGGTCAGAGGAGCCAGCTTATAAAGTAGGGGACAAGGTGTGGCTTTCCACACGTAACTTACATCTGAAAGGGGTTAACAAACTGAAGCCTAAGTTTATCGGTCCATATGGGATCTGTGAAGTTGTGACTCCTGTAGCAATGAAGCTATCCTTGCCTGTTTCATGGTCTATCCATCCAGTGTTCCATGTGTCCCTCCTCCGACCCTGTCCACTGAGTATGCGTTTGCCAGAGCGTCCTCAAGCTCTGGAGGTTGAGGGTCAGGAAGAGTATGAGGTTCAGAGGGTTCTGGATTCTCGTATGGTGCGTGGCAGGATCCAGTACCTGGTCGATTGGAAAGGGTATGGACCCGAGGATAGGACATGGGAACCCGTGGATCATTTGCATTGCCCGGAACTGGTCGCTCAATTCCACGAGCGCTGCCCCGGTAAGCCGGGTCGACCGCCGGGACAGCTGTCCTCGAGAGGGGTACATGTCCAAGAGGGCTATGCAGCTTTGGAAGGCCGGAAAACGGGCTGAGCCTATATAGGCTCCTCCCCTACAGCAGGAAGGTGCTTGACAATTGTTTTTGCAGTTTTGGTGATGGCGGAAGGTGTTGTCCCCGCCGGATGTATTGCCTAGAAACTCAGCGCCGACGAAGAGCCTGCGAGGTCAGAGTTGTGTTTCCCCGCGTCGACGAAGAGCCTGCGAGGTCAGAGTGTTCTAGCCCAGCACCGACGAAGAGCCTGCGAGGTCAGAGGAGAAGCTGTTTTCCTGCTGCAAGTCGCAAGTAATGTTAAGGAAGAACAGGCTCGTTCTTCTTTCTAAACCTTTTACTTTCTTGATTCTAAACCGCGCGGTGCGCATACTATGTTTCTTTATCGCACCAGAGTTTCCCGACTTGAAAAGTATTGATCCGTATTTTGTATACTTTCCTTTTATACATTGGCCATCTTATTTGTTCCCAAGAATTATTGAGGGCAAAACGAGACGGGCAAGAAACGCCCATGAAAAAAAGTACCTTTCAGAGCCGGAGGGTAGAAGAGTCTCTCTGGAACCAACGTACTCTATTGAGGGAAGTGACTATAACTTTCCTTTACAAGTATCCAGTTATCTCGGATTCAGGCACAGCACGATAACACTGTACGAACCTTACAGTGTTACCTTTGGTAAGTGTAGTAACCCAGGGGCAGGGGGGGATTGACGTTAGTCAGGTGAGGTACTCACTCCTGCTCTCTGTCTCCCCATGCTGCAGTACGTTCCTCGACCGAGATCTCGCGGATAACTCAGACCAGACCCAGAAGAGAGTGCAGCAAACCCCAAATCTTCTATCACCTTACCACCTCCCGGCTTCTTGCAATACACGCTCAGAAAGTGGCTAGAACTTCAGTGCTGGGTGTTGTGTTGGGACAAGTAGAGGGGACTTTCGTCCAATCGTCTCTGCTGGTCATTTGCATAAGGTTAGTGGCGCGCGTTAGTTCTTGCGCTGCTTACAATCACGACACTTGGACTCAAAACCATGTATGTCCATATTCTGATGAATCCTAGACAAAAAAGGTTCCAAAGCCAAATTAAAAAGGAATGGAGATAGTGGACAACCTTGACTTACCCCCCTTTTAAGCTCAAAAATCGGAGAGGAAATAACATTAACAAAGATGGCTGCCCGAGGGTCCGAATAAAGAAGAGAGATGTAAGAAATGATTTGAGTTCCAAACCAAACCATATCAACGTACGAAAGAGAAATGACCAATTCCCACGGTTGAATGCCTTTTCCGCATCTTAGGCTTACACAGCCAAAGAGTGGGCAAGTGCAGGGCTTTTGATAGAACATCAAAGAAAAAAGACGAGTTTTGTCAGAAAGGAGACAACCTTTTACAAATCCAGATTGTTCTGCGCCTAATAAATGAGGAAGAAATGATACGAGTCGAATGGCCAGAGCCATAGAATTTTTTTAATAATCTATATTTACAAGAGAGATGGGTCTATAATTTTTACAATATTTTAAGTCCTTCCCATATTTGGGTATTAAACAAATAAGAGCTTCTAAGAAGGATCCTGAAGATTTCCCAGACTGTGTGAAAAGGTTCAAAAGATTGAGTAGCTTAGTAAGGAGGATGGGGCAAAATGAGTAAAACATTCTACGGTGAATCCATCCGGACCATGGGCTTTGACTTTCTGAAGTGATTGTAAAGCACTAACAAGTTCTTGTTGCGTTAAGTCCACTTGTAGTGGGGTAAAGTTGATTTGAGTGTTGAAAGATTTGCGAATACCTGAAAGAAAATCTGTAACGTGTGAAATTGATGGAGTGACTTCCGGGGACTATAGTGATTTATAAAAAAAATATTTAATTAAGGAATTAATTTAATATTTCAGGGTCCTTAGTATGTAAGGTATTATGATCATCAAAAATAGCTTCAATATCAAACTTATTGTATTTAATTTTTAAATAATTGGCTAAAATCTTGCCAGTCTTATCTTGGCCACCACAGTACTTTGCACTGGATTTCAACAGATATAACAAGGCGTTGTTGGTAGAAGTCTTATTAAATTGAAATTTTTTGTCAATAAGTTGTGAGTGGCAATTTAAAAATTTTGAAGAATAAGAAGCATGTTCTAGCCTCTTTAACTCAGCCAAAAGGTCATCGGTAACCTGACGGGCATTTTTGCGCTTTCTAGAAAGCCAATTACAAAATCCCTGTAAGCTGCTTTGAAAGCCTCCCAAACCACGGAAAAGGGAAGATTATCAGTCTGATTGATTGAAAAATATCAATTAAAAAATGAAACAAAAGAGGAATGCAAATTTCTATCAAGAAGAAGAGAGTTATTAAATCTCCATCTTCCGGGTAAGGTAGCTTTTGGGAGTATATCAAATTGAATGGAAATAGGGGAGTGATCTGAGAGTAATAAAGAGCCAATATCATCGCTACGTAAGGATTAAAAAATATTATGAGAAACAAAAAAATAATCCAATCTGGATTGGGTGTGGTGAACTGGGGAAAAAATTTAAATTATCTAGTAATTGGATTGCAAAATCTCCAGGTAATTTATATTGTTGGATAAGTTGGACAAATAATTTACGGGCTTTATTTGGTTTAAAGGAAACCAATGAACTTCGGTCTGTGAAGGGATCCAACACTTGGGGGTCGATTCCGATCCTGGAAAAAAAACGTCCGTACGATTCGTATCCGGAGCCCTCTCGGTGCAAATCTTTCCCGTCCGTCCGAGTCACTTAGTACGATCCGTATTTCATGAATCTGTCCAAATAATCGTGATCCGTACATATTGCAAGGCTAAAACCGTGAACCGTACGACTCGCAAACATGCCGTTCGACCCGACGAGTATGATCCGGACCGGGGAATAAGGACTCGATTCGTACGGTCCACGTAAGGGAAGGGCAATTCATACGGAAAAGCACACAATCTCATACACACCGTACAGTCCGTACACCCCATGATCGCGGGGTATGATGTGTACTCCTGCGATCATGGGGTGTACACACCGTACTCCTGCGATCGCAGGGTGTACGCACTGTACACCCAGCGAACATGTGGTACGGTACGTACACCCCATGATCGCAGGGGTACAGTGCGTACATCCCATGATCGCAGGAGTACGCACTGTACCCCTGCAATCATGGGGTGTATGGACCGTACCCGGGGGGCGTTCCGTACCTGTTTCGGGGCGAACTCTGCTTTTACGGTGCGTACCCGACACAAATCGTACTTGTTGGGTCAGAAAAAACAGCCACGAACCATACAGATGTCGCGTACAGCGGGTTCCAAGGGAGATTCGTACAGGGATTTGATTTGTGCGGTCTCTGTGAGAATTCATACGGAGTCCAGCTCCTGGTACGAATCGTACTTCGTCGTACATACGGGGGACGTGGCAGGGTACGATTGGTACATGAAAAACGCTCCGAACGGCTGTTCGGAGCACTTTTTCCAGAATCGGAATCGCCCCCTTGGTTGCAATCCCAAGGGAGAATAAAATTCTCATCAATACAGGAGGAAAGTTGCTGAGACAAAGAGGAACAAAACAGAGGGTCACCATTAGTGGGTACATAAACATTTAACAAAGATAGCAGTGTACTCCTCACTTGAAGATTGGAGTACAGCCATCTACCTTCATCATCAGACTGTTGAGAAAGCAAATTGGCATACAGGTGCTTAGGAAAAAGAGTAACAACCCTATTTTGTTTACCATCTCCCGGAGATAAAAAAAAACATCCCTGACCCAGCTCCTTTTCAATTTCAAACACTCAGTAGAGTTTAAATGGGATTCCTGCAAACAAACAATGTCAGCTCCTAACTGAGAAAGATGTGTTAAAGCACGTTGTCGCTTGATAGGAGGGTGCAGACCTCTAATATTCCAAGAGATAATTTTCAGAGACATAGAATCAAAAATAGGATGTCCAGCAAGAAAAGGTCACAAAAAAAATTGAAAAATAAAAGGTGGAGATCGTAACAATCTATCTGTATGAGCACATTATGCAATAATAAGGAGAATATATAAACAGTAAGTTTAAAAGTAAGCAGAAAGAATGAAGCCAAGGAAAGGAAGAAAAGAGACACTTGAGTGAAAGAAAGAGATATAAGAAAAAGGACATAAAAGAAGGAGAAGATAAAAAAGAGGGTAAGGGAAAGGTATATAGGTAGAAGAGGCACTGAGAAGAAATTGGTAAAGAAAATAAATGTTCGTAAGTAAGTAAGATGTTCCACCAAAAATGAGTGGGAGACAGAAAGGGAAGTAAAAGAAAGATGTACAACACAAGGATAAAAAACAAGGAGAGAAAAGAAAGGAAGTGGAAGAAAGAAGAACCAAAAAGGAGAGACAACATACCGAATTCAAGAGACATCGCAGAGGGGTCGGGGGAGGTGAAGCCACGAGAGACGGATGGCGCATCCAGGCTCAAAGAAACGAGGACGGGAACAAACCAAAGCCAATTAAAGAGGGTGAGGGAACATAGAGGGAAAAGAATAACATTAATGATTGCTGCAAAGGACAAAAAAAATAGGACAACAGAATGGGAACACAAACTTTGCAAATAACTTGATGGGAAAAAAGTCAACTAAACACATGACAAAAAACAAACAACCATTGTTGAAAATGGAGGTGAACAATGTTAACGCCTATAACCATGAAAAACATTAAGAAAATTCATTACAATAAACATGAAAACCAGTTAAACTGGGTGAGATGATGAGGCTCCAGAAGTGTCCACAGAAAAGCTTGTATTAAAGTTAAAGTTAATAAAACTCCGCAACTTGGCTGGGTCTTCGTAAGTCATTTTTTTGTTGTTGTGAGTAACCTTGAAGAGGCAAGGGTGGAAAGGTCCATGTCTAACGTAAAGCAGGCCTGACACGTAAAGCAGGCCTCATATCCAGAAACTCTTTACGATGATTAGCTGTGGATCTGGCAAAGTCCTGTACGAAGAACAACTTAGAACCCGACCAAGAAATGCGTTGGATAGAGCACCCAACAAAGGACATTTCAATACTGTAAGGCATTTAAATATGAGGATATCCAGGCATCATGGCGGTAGCAAGACAAAATATTTAGTTCAAAATATAGAATTTCCAAAATATCGAAGTCAAAATATAGAATGGACAAAATATCGAATGGACAGAATATAGTGGTGAAAAATATCGAATTGAAGTTAAGAAATATAATATCGATTTTTTTAAATTAAAAAAAGTCAAAATATCATAGTATATGATATATCGAATTTATAATAATATCAAATTTTTGAAAGTGTTTTTTATGTTAGTATATAAGTGAAAAGTGTATATTATTTTTGTAATTTATTTTATGTAATAAATTATATGTTATTTAATTTGTACGTAATTTTATTCTGTATCGGGTTGTGGGTTTATAGGGGAATAGGGTGGGAAGTAATTTAATTATATTAAATTAAATATACATTTTTAGGAATTACTAATTGTTTTTAATTTAATTTTGCATTTTAGTTCTGTAGCGGTGGTGGGTTTACAGGGTAATAGGGTGGGAAGTAATTTAGTAGTAATTAATTAAATATTTTTATTTATTCATTGGTATTCATTTTGAATTAATTGTTAATTCATTTTTATTTGGGAACTAATTGTCATTAATTGATTAATTCATAATTATGTTAATGTTATTACTTTACTTTCTGTAGCGGGTGGTGGGTTATAGGGGAATAGGTTGGGAAGTAATTTAAATGTAATTAAGTAAATAATTTGTATTTATTTATTGGTATTGATTTTTTATTTATTGTTAATTAATTTTTAATTGGTAATTAATGTTTCATTAATTGGTAATTAATTTGTATTAATTTATTAATTGATAATAACGATAATTGTATCAATTTATTTTCTGTAGCGGATTGTGGGTTTATAGGGAAATAGGGTGGGAAGTAATTGAATTGTAATTAATTACATATTAAAAATACTTTTTGTGTATTGATAATTAATTTACTGTTAATTATTAATTGGTATTATTTTTTATTATTAAGTAGTTTTTGGTATTGGAAATTAATTAGCTGGTAATTAATTATGAATAGGTAATTAATTTTAATAACTAATATTTATTTGTATTTATAATTGATTAATTATTACATATTACATTGGCAATTCATTTTAATTAATGTTTTATTGGTATTGATATTTAATTTATTTGTATTAATATACTAAATCATTACTTTCCCTACTGTTAAATTCACTAGAGTGGGATTGGTAATTTTTACCCCTACGCTATCCAACGCTTTCCCTACTGTTGCACTCTCTGGAGTGGGAATTGTAATTTTTACCCCTATGCTATCCAACACTTTTCCTACTGTTGCACTCTCTGGAGTGGAAATACAAATTTTTACCCCTACGCTATCCAACACTTTCCCTACTGTTGCATTCTCTGGAGTGGGAATAGTAATTTTTACACTCCTGCTATCCAATGCTTTCCCTACTGTTGCACTCTTTGGAGTGGGAATAGTAAACTTTACCCTCTCGCTATCCAACGCTTTCCCTACTGTTGCACTTTCTGGAGTGGGAATAGTAATTTCTACCCCTACGCTATCCAGCGCTTTCCCTACTGTTGCACTCTCTGGAGTGGGAATAGTAATTTTCACCATCCCGCCATCCAATGCTTTCCCTACTGTTGCACTCTCTGGAGTGGGAATAGTAATTTTTCTCCTAGGCTATCCAAAGCTTTCCCTACTGTTGCACTCTCTGTAGTGGGAATAGTAATTTTTACCCTCCCGCTATCCAGCGCTTTCCCTACTGTTGCACTCACTGAAGTGGGAATAGTAATTTTTACCCCTACGCTATCCAACTCTTTCCCTACTGTTGCACTCTCTGGAGTGGGAATAGTAATTGTTACCCCTACGCTATCCAACGCTTTCCCTACTGTTGCTCTCTCTGGAGTGGGAACAGTAATTTTTACCCCCCGCTATCCAACGCTTTTCCTACTGTTGTGAGGAAATCGACGACGAGGTAAAGTGGAACTCGGGGCTCGGGTACACGCTGGAGTGCACCTAAAAACAGAATCGGTTCTAGACATCCTTTGTCGGTCACGCGGCTGCCTCGCCAAGGTTTTGCTATGGCTTGCTAGTGTCTTGAAGTATTCATAAGACACAGGCAGGCGGAAACCTCGTTTTGAAAAATTCAAGAAAAAAGTAAGCGGAAGTTCCCACACCTCTGCCTGAGCCCATCCGGGCTATAGAAAGGTGGGGAGGGGGAGGAAGTAGGAGCTTAGCCTTGGTGAGGTTTGGAGTGACTTTGCAACCTCAAACATAACCCTAAATAAGTAAAGATTTGAGGTAAAGGGCACGGGCAAAAGCACAAGAGCAAGCACAAGAAGAAGGCACAACAGAGGTAAGTGAAATATTAGTTTACTTTAATTTAATAATTTACGAAATTTGAGTTTGTCTGAAGTGTTGAGGGAAACTCAGAGGGAGAAAAATGGCGCCACGGAAAAATAAAAGCACCTTAGGGAATGCAAAGAAGATAGATCTGAATGGGGGTAATCAACAGGATGCCCAGGAGAGACCTTCTCCCCGGAGGGTAAAGGAAAAATCTAAACGCCCCCAAAAATTAAAAGGAAAAACTCCCAAGACTCCCAAGGAAGTGCAACATGGAGGAAGTAAGGGGAGCATTGCATCTAGCACAATTAAGGAGTTTGTGGGAAAACACTTTAAACGGGTATTTTCCCCTGAAAACACTATAGAAACAGAAGAAACGGAAGAAGTGGAGGAAACATGGAAAGAGGGATCTTCCCTAATATTCAATGGACATTTGGTAGACTCCACAGATCTGGCTAACCAATCAGTCCTGTCTTTGTCTGGGCATAAGGGGACAATAATGGCACCGAGACTTTCTTCCTCCCCAAGATTAACTCAACAGGTGTCGGAAGTGGAAGAGGAAGAAAGTCTGGCCCTTAACCACAGTGCCGATTCTGGCCAGAACCCAGACGGTTGTCCAGTTGGCTCCGTAAAGAAAGCTCTGGGGGAAGTCAATGACCAGGAAGGTCTGGACAAAAGTAGCGACACTATTGGTGAAAATCGGTCACTGGATGTAAATTTGGAAGTATCAGAATCCCAGGCGGGTTCAATGTTAGAAATGATGTTAATGGTGCAAAAGTTGCTACAAGGGTTGTTAGAAATAACAATGTTAAACCACGATGTCCTGAAAAGTCAAAAAATGTACCTCGCTAAAATTGAGGGAGAACTACAGGGCATTAGAGGTCAAATGCCATCAATGTTGAGACCTGTCTTAGACCCAGTGGTAACGGGTCAAGGGAGGGAGGGGAATGATAGATCAGTCGATCTCCCATTTGTAAGCCAGGTTGAGGAAGCTCACACTGAAGGCCATGAAGTTTACCTGTCAAGATGGCCAATGTTGGTAAAAAGGAGAGGTGAATATACGCATTATGGCCATTCTAAGCGAATAAGAGGTTCAGGTAGTGATGCACCAAGAAAGTTTAATAGAAGAGCGGCGGAAAAAAGAAAGGTGAGGAAGGAGTCATTAGAAGAGATAACACAAAAGCTCAAGTCCCAATCGAATAAAACAACCAGGGAACAGAAAGGTAAAGACTCTGAGAAAAGGGCCAGCGTCCCAGCAAAAAAGAAATATAATAGGAAGCAAACCCAACAGGATAATGAGAGCCATGCAGCCCCAAACCCAGTAAAGACACAGGCCCGGAGGCCCCCCATCAAAAATAAAAATAAGGTAAACCGGGAGGGCAGCCCGAAAGTGATATCTAGATTAAATACACAACACTATCAAGGTGTCACAAAGCTAGAAGAAGTGGTTGACAGAGAGGATAAGTGGCTTTACTTTGAACACGTAAAATTGGGAAGGGGTGGCAAAAAAATTAAAAAGAGTGGGTATTTAAATAGAGCATACCTACTCAATGTTTTTGCCCATTGCCCAAATCTAAATGGAATAGGGTCTCGAGATCTAAGAAAGGTGGGATTCCAAACAACTGGGGCGGGCAAGGAGGTCACGAAGGTACAGCTTTATTCAGGCTTGGTGACGTCCGCAATAGAAAACGCAGAGCAAGAAATCTGTAAAGAGGGGATACGCCTAGTGCCCAAAGAAAAGTTAGCGCTAGTGCTGAAGGTGCCCCAGCAGAAACCTTTTTTAAGGTATCATGCGGGGTTAAGCAAGAGGCAGGTGAAGCTCCCAGAGAAGGAAATAGAGGAAGGGAGAGAACATTTTAACATAGTAATGAACAATACAGATATGCTGGAGGCATGGAAGAACTGGAGTAATACCTCCAGCTTAGCAGGACCCTCATATAGTTACAGGGAGGATTCCGTAGTGAATGGGCCTTTGAGTGACGTAGAATAGGTAACGGGGCAGTCACAGAGCACACAAGTGGTCTCTTGGAATATAAATGGACTGGGAACACATTTAAAATATGAAGCTGTGAAAGAACTTGCAAAAAAGAATGAAATCATCTTTATACAAGAGACCTGGCTCTGTGACGTACCCCAAGTAGTTGAAGGATTTCGACAAGTCCACCGGGCAGCTGTAAAATCGAAGTCTGGGCGTCCTGCAGGTGGCTTGTTGACAATGATATCAACAACTTTAACAACTAAAACTATTTTGATATCTGTAAAGTGTAAGTGGCTTTTAGCCTGTAGAATCCAAACCACATTTGCGGATAAGAAATATAAATTCATCCTGATCCTAAATGTGTACATGCAATGGAACTCAACGAAGGAATATGGGGTCGAATTGTTACATTTTAGGAATGATATGGATGCACTTTGTGATAGATATGGAAATGATTTGATTGTGTTAATGGGTGATTTTAACCATAAACTAAATCCAAAATTGTTTGATCAATGGTACTCAGAAATTCTAGAGGCATATGATATAAAAAATGCAGAGTTTATGGAAACAAAAACCTCTACTGATGCGGTGGAATTGGGTAAATATTTATCAAATAAAAGTCTCTTTTGTCTAAATGGAAGGCTAGTCCAAGACCGTTCGGCAAAGAAAACTTTTAAATATGGGGCACATAATTGCCCAATAGACTATGGCCCACATGCATCAAGCATTTTTGGAGTCGCAAACGGTGCGATTCCTTAAAATCGTCCGTTTGCGATTCCAAGAATGCTTTTTTGGATGCATCAAGCAATTTTAGAAATCGCAACATTTTTGCGATTTCTAAAATTGCGATAGCTTTTAAGAAATCGCAAATTTGCGATTTCTTAAAAGCAATGCATGATTACTTTTAAAATTGCGAAATCGCAATTAGGGGGTCAAATTTACCGAGTGGTTGAACCACTCGGTAAATTTGCAAAAAGTGTTTAAAACGCTGAAAATGCATTTTTTTCAACATTCATGTTACGGACACACATGTCCTTAGGACATGTGTGTGTGAAACATGATGCGAAAAATACATTTCAGGGGTGCATGGGGGGGTCCTTTGGACCCCCCCCTGCACCCATGAAATGCCTTAACAAATTGCGATTTTCAAAGTGAAAATCGCAATTTGCTAATGCCTTCCCATTGCTTCCTATGTGCCTTTTGGCCCATAGGAACCAATGGGAATAGCGAATTCGCAAATTGTATTTCGGTAATTTATGCGATTCGGTAAAAATTGCGATTTTTACCGAATCGCATACATTTACCGAAAATAATCATGCATCCCGTTTTGCGAATTCTAAAATGCGAATCGCTATTTTTCGCACTTTAGAACTCGCAAAATCCCGGGATGATGCATGTGGGCCTATGTGTTTATGCCAGCATGGAATTTCGAGTTAGTGAATGATTTTAGCATTAATCCCATGGAATGTAGTGATCACAATTTAATAAAGTCAGAATTGGAAATAGCACAGCGTATGGTTTTCGACAGGGTTATCTGGCAAGAGACAGAGTATCCAAAGCGGATAACCACTAGGTTATCCGAAAAATCAATTGAGAAGCTAGCAAGCCTGCAACATAAGATTCAGTTAGGCAGTTTGAAGGGCCAAGACCTACTTTGGTTTGTGGAAAAAATAAAACAAGTAGTGGAAAGTATAAGTATAGAACTAAGGCCCCCAGCAAAGGGACAGAACAAGAAAGGAAATACCCAAAGTAAGAAAGGTACATGGTTTAACCAGGATTGTTTAATGAAAAAAAGAGAAATTAGGAGGGAAGAGCGTAGCCTACGAAAGAAAATTACACGAGTAAAGGCGGAAAACCTAGTAAAAATAAAGAGAGAATATAATCTGCTAATCCGCAATGAAAAAAGGATCCATAAAGAAGTTTGTTGGGGCAAATTATTGGAAACTATTGAAACTAAGAACCTAGGGCAATTCTGGAAGCTAATACAGTCAGTTAGGGAACCTTTGATCGCCCCAATGACCTGTGTAGTGGAGGAAGATGCATGGGCAGAGTATATTCAGAAATTGTATGCCCCAGGGAGGTCGTCTGATAATTTGGTACCAAAGTTGTGGAGTGATCTAGTAGAGGATCTCAAACATGATTGCTCAGTAACAAACGTCCTTAGGATAATTAGGTCTTTAAATTTAACAAGAGCGGCGGGCCCGGATGATATGCTGGCCCTGATATTAAATTCAAACCAGCTCTGGTGGGCGGAATTCTTCTAAAAAATGTTTATTTTAATACTAGAGCAAGGGGTAGTTCCTGCAAACTGGAAGGGTGCAATAATAAGGCCGCTGCACAAGAAAGGGGATGTATACGCCCCTAAGAATTACAGGCTAATTAACTTATTAGATATAGGAGAAAAGATTTTTGCTAAGATGATACTTGGTAAGTTAAAAGCGTGGGTGGAACTTCGATCAATTGTGCCTGTGGAACAGGGTGGTTTTAAAGAAGGCCACTCTACGATTGATCATTGTTTTGCCCTGTGGGCTTTAGCTAGGAAATCGATTGAACAGAACGGCAAATTATGCTGCTGTTTCGTGGATTTCCGAGCGGCCTTTGATTCAGTAGACAGAAGCAGCCTTTGGGAAGTGCTAGAAAACTATGCATTGCCGGAGGGTATACTAAATATTCTAAAAGAATTACATAGTGACAATTGGGCCCAGGTCATTAAAGACTCAAAGGGCTCATTAACGCAGAAAATCCCGGTAAAGAATGGCTTGAGACAAGGGTGCGTTTTGGCACCCTTGCTCTTTTGAATCTTCTTAGCTGATCTTCCCGTGATTTTAGAAGTTGATAAGAGTGCGAGCCCACGCATGAATAGTAATAAAGTTGCATACCTTTTATATGCTGATAACCTAGTGATCGTGGACCAAACCGAAATGGGCCTCCAAAGGAAATTAAACGTTTTTAAAACATATTGTGATAAAAAGTTTCTAACGGTGAATATGGAGAAAACAAAAATCCTATGTTTTGGGAAGAGGGTAATATATTTTACATGGTTTTTAGCTTTAGATAAATTAGAGGTAGTAAGTGAATATAAATATCTAGGCCTTTGGTTTGATAGTACATTAAAATGGAAAACTCACGTGGCGGCACAAACTTCAAAGGCGTCCTCATCGGTCTGTGGACTGAAAAAATGTAATAAGGACTATGGTGACATGTCCACAGACCGTTACTAAAGGCTTTTGAAGCTATGATACCCCCACAAGTTCTCTACGGTGCTGAAGTGCTCTATCTGAGTGGTAAAAGGGGGTGGGTCCGGGAGGAAGGAAAGATAATTAAAATGTTGTTGTCCCTACCTAACGGTTCCATGTTGCAAGCCATTAGATTGGAGGTAGGCTTGATGGCATGGGAGGTAAAGGCACAAATATCTTTACTAAGATTTTGGAACCGCCCGATGCCCGGTGGTGAACAGAAGGTGTCAATTTGGTGTAGAAAGGAAATACAAGCAAGCAGCTTACATTGGGCACGGGAAGTGAGGAAAACCATTCAGCTAATAGCTGCCCAATTAAAGCTGACCCTCGAACAACCTTCATTTGATTTAGTTTTTACAAAGAAAATGCTTAGTGACCGAGGGCACGAATGCTCCAGATCACAAGACCTAGAGTACCTGAAGTATAAAAAATCAGTGAACTGGGTAAGGAATGAATGGGAAAAGGAGGTCCGGTTTCCATATTTGGATGTACTACCCAATAAATGGTTAAGGTACGAAATCATGAAGGTTCGGGTAGGATTAAACCCAAGGAAGACTGACAGTAAACTAAAAGTAGCCCTGATCCAACCTGATGGTATTTGTAAATGTGGCCTAGGTGTAAAGAATGATATTTTACATATGCTACTGGACTGTATATTGATTTTAACAGTGCAAAAAATGTTTTTACGTCCAATATTTTTAAAGTATAGGGTGAACACACGATCGGAGGCTGTTGTTCTCCTTACAGAAATGTCGTTTTTAGATATCACAATTGCTTTGGGGAAATTTTTAAAAGCAACAAGAGAAGCTGTAACGGAGACATCCAAGGAAGTTGAGAAATTTTAAGATATTAAGATGTAAAATATGAAAAATGTTAATTTAATGTTTTAATGGTTTTAAATGTGTATAGAATGTTAAAATGAACTATTATGTAACATTTTCTATTGCTAAGTGGATCCATGGCCCTGTGTATGGTTTATAGACTATTGTCTAAATAAACTTTGTTTTACTACTACTACTGTTGCCCTCACTGGAGTGGGAATAGTAATTGTTACCCTCCCGCTATCCAACGCTTTCCCCACTGTTGCACTCATTGAAGTGGGAATAGTAATTTTTACCCCTACCCTATCCAACGTTTTCCCTACTGTTGCACTCACTGGAGTGGTAATAGTAAATGTTACCCTCCTGTAATCCTACGGTCAAAATATTGTATATTTTTGATCAATATTATGTTAATATATATATATATATATATATATATATATATATATATATATATATATATATATATATATATATATATATATATATATATATATATATATATATATATATATATTCACTGAAAAAACCATAGGTTTTACACCAGTTATAGTTAGGAATTAGCATTTAAAAAAACTATTAAATTCTCTGAAAAAAACATACGTTTCACACCAGTTATAGTTACCTGGAAATTTTACTGACATAAAACCATTGAAATTCCCACGTTATAGTTAGTTGGACTCACTATAACTTGCGCAAGTAATGCACTGCTGATGACATCACATATTACATCACTCATGACATGGTCAGTGACATCACTCATGACATCACTGATGACACCATCCAGTGAATGTGTGTCTTTCTGAAAAATAAACATGTTTTATATATGTATATGTAAAGGTCGATGGAAGAATAAATGTTTCAATAAGTGTCTTAATGGATGTTTTTTTTTAAATTGATTGGTTAACTGGCTTATTAAGTGTATCATAGTGAATACATATATTAGTGAGTATTGTTTAAATATTTGAATGTTTGTATCAGTGTTTCACTTTGTGTATAAGTGGCTGCATGGGTTGGTGAGTAGCTACATGTGTGTGTATATGGGTTATTAGATGGTTTTTTTTAGTATCAATATAAGTGTCTGTATGATTTGGTGGGGGTGTTACTTAGCACATAGATGCATCAATGACTGACTCACTGTTTGTATGTGTTTTGAAGACAGCATATGTGCCGGACTGTTTGGGTGAATGAGTGTGTATATGTATGTGTTAGTAAGTGAATGACTGTCTTACTAGTGTCTTTATCAGTAACTACATATGTTTTAATCTAGTATATGTGAGTATTGATGTATATAAGTGAGTATATGTGAAAGAGTTCTTGTTTTAATAAGTATGTGTTTCTATAAGTGATTGTTTAAGAGAGTAAGTATGTGTAAGTTTCTTTAGAAGTAAGGTGGTAGTTTGTGTATAGATGTATATGCAAAAAAATGGATGTTCAATAGTTTTTTTCCATGTGTGAGTATGTGTGTGAGCAACTTTTGGAAGACTGTCGGTGTGTTAACGGATGTATAGGTGTCTTACTGCATATGATGAGTGAGTATATGTATGACTGACTATATAGAACTGTTGGTGAATGAGTGGATGTGTATATAAATGGTGGAATTACTGAATTGGTTGTTGTAACTGGTATAGGTATCTCCACTTTTTTGAAAATGTTAGTTTCTATTTTTGAATATGTGTTTCAAGGGTTACTTTACAGTGAGAGGAGGTCAGTCACTCTGTCACAAGGATGGTGTTATCAGTGATGTCATGAGTGATGTCACTGACCATGTCATGAGTGATGTAATATGTGATGTCATCAGCAGTGCATTACACGCGCAAGTTATAGTGAGTCCAACTAACTATAACGTGGGAATTTTAATGGTTTTATGTCAGTAAAATTTCCAGGTAACTATAACTAGTGTGAAACCTATGGTTTTTTCAGTGAATTTAATAGGTTTTTTTAAATGCTAATTCCTAACTATAACTGGTGTAAAACCCATGGTTTTTTCAGTGAATTTCATAGGTTTTTTAAATGCTAATTCCTAACTATAACTGGTGTGAAACCTATGGTTTTTTCTGTGAATTTCATAGGTATTTTAACTTCTAATTCCTAACTTTTTATCGGGCCTCATACCTATGTGTTTTTAGTGAATTTCTAAGGTTATTTTTTCGCAAATATCTATAGCTTAGAAAGGTATGTTTTTCTAAAAATGAATCCTATATTGTATATTAATATAATATATATTTTTTAAGGTATATTCATTTTTTTATATATTTCACTCTGGAGCGCTCCCGGTGTGCGTACCTGTGAGCGCCCCGGAGCGCGTACAGGGGCGCGTCCCGCCAGCGCACCAAAAAAAAAAAAAAATGAAGGAGTGAGCATGAGGAATGGGGACAAAGAGAGTGGTGTAAAGAGAAAGAGAGCTAGAGGGAGAAACACAGAGGGACTGTGTAATAGATAGTAAAACAGAGAAAAGGTATAAGAGGAAGTAACTGAGAAAAGGAAATTGAATAAGGGAGCAAAAGAAGAGAAGAAAGAGGAAGAAGACTAAAGCAGAGGTTCTGGGAGATTGTGAATGGGTGATGAAAGTAAAAGGAAGGAGAGTAAAGGATGGGGAATGACAGGTAGTGACGGAACCAGAGAAAAGAAACAGTGGTGACGGAGGGAAAGAAAATAGCAGTTAGTGTAAGTAAAGAGGAGTGAAAGAGGGTGGATAAAAGTGAATAAGGGTAAGACATGGGGAGTGACAGAGAGAAAGAACAGAGAGAGTAAAGGAAGGAGTGTCAGAAAGGGACTAAGTGAACCAGAAAAAAAGGTAAGTGAGGGAGTGTGGATGAGCAGGGGCACTGATAGAAGTTGAATGTGGTAGGAAAGTAAGGAAAAGAGAAGTAAACATGGAGGATAAGAATAAGTGAGGGAAGCAGAGTAAGGAAACAGGGGTGAGGTAGGGTGAGAGAAAAGTAGTGAGGTTAAAGCAAAGGGTGATGACAAACTACATTTTGTAGTCACACTTACCATATAATTAATGAAAACGTACTTGCATGTTTAAACTACACTTTGTATCTGTGAAAGACAAAAGAAAAAACAAGTTATAATTAGTAAAATATATATTTTAAAATAGAAGAAACAGGTCAAGAGGTAAAAAATCAAAAAAGTGTACTAAGAAATAAAGCAAGAGTGAAGGATACAAAAACAGAAATAAAGTAATGTAGAAAGACGAAAAAGAGGGAAAAAGAAATAGAAGGAGAACAAATTACTGAAGATAAGTAAGATACTAAAAGAATGTGAGATACCAAAACGAAATCAGGAAAGAGAAGAAAGTAAAAGGAAAATGAGTGAAAAGGAAAGGATTCTAAATGAGGATCCATTAATAAGAAAGAGGAATGGAAGATGACTGAGAGTGAGCGAAGGGGAGTCACAGAGTGAAGGGATGAAAGGAATGAGGTTAATATAGAACGATAGAGGAAAAAGGAGTGTGAAAGTAAGTACACAGAAAGACAAAGGGAAGGACTGAGTGAACTGCAGTACAATGAGTGAAGAAAGGAAAAAGAGTAAAGGAGCAAAAGAAGGAAAGAGAGGGGAAGAGAACTAAAGCAGTGGTACTGAGAGAATGTGAGAAAGCTGAAAAGTGGTGCAAGGGAGAGAGGAAATGCAGACAGTTGAAATTGGATTGAGGAGTTGTGAAAGAAGTGGAGTAAAGGAACAGCGATGAAACAAAGTGAAAGAAAGGCAGTGTAAGTGAGTAAAGAGAGCTAAATAAGGGTGGAAAAAGGAAAATGAGTGTGAGACAATGGGAATACAATATAAATTACACAATGCAAACTATAGAATGACTTATACAACATTGTTTATTTTTGCTGTTCTCAGAATATATTGAATTTCACTTAAATTAGTGAGTTCAAACTCTTCATCATATAATAGCGGGAAAAAAAACACAATCTAAAAGATTGTGTTTAAAAAAAAACATAAAAACTTACAAATCATATATGTACACTACTCTTTGATTCACTTACTTTTCCTTGAGGCCAAATAGTAGATAGTGAAGGTCCTTTTGGTGGAAAAAAAAGTCTGCTGTTCTCTATAACTTCTATTTCATCGACTTCCTATGAAACAAGATCTAAGAACATCATACCTTACACTTTCCTTACGACCAAATAGTGTCAGATATATGAGTATTTTTTAAAATTTCTCTAATTAAACTCTGAAAGTACCATTTACCCGAAGTTTTTAAAGGAAAGCTCATATAACATTTTCACAATCTTTAAATATTCATATTCCCTTTTTTGATCACTCATGTTCAACCTTTCCTATACAACTGATATCACTTACTATGAGATCCACTTGCCGTACCTATATGAGATAAATAATTTTAAACATTAGACTAACTAACTAACTAACTAACTTTTACTAACTACTCCCGTCTTCAAAGGCCAATTACCTTTACTAAAACTTTGGTTTTAAAAACACTAGGTAACAATTTTTAAAGTCATGAGGCAAACGTTGTTTATAAGTCAAATGAGAATCATTGCAGTAACTCCAACCTTTTTGACATTTTAAGTAGCATGTATAATGTCCTGATGTTGTCGAAGGACCATCATGATAAATAATAGCTACAGTTGTAAAGGTTCTTCCTGAAATTGATAACTGAGAAGCCACAACATTTTTGATTCAAGCTGTCAATTTAGTTCCATCAGGTCTACATCGTTGGAAAACTAAAATGATACACTGACCATGACTTTGTATAAATATTGTGGATAACAATGGACACTTACATTGGGTACATAGCATATTATGATCTGCTGCTTTAACTAGATTATTAAATGACACTGATTTACTGTCTGGTAAAGTCAAATATATAAATCTTTCAGTGTCTATTCTAGTTGTACTTGATGAACTACAGTTGTGGCAGTCATGCTGCCATTGATAAGAAAGGCAAAAAAGATTATCTACATCTACACCTTCATCTTCCAAAACACCAAACATATACATTAAAAATTCCTGACAATCCTGCTGAATGTTCTGTGAAAATGTATCTTGACCAGAACACATATCTAAAATATTTCGAATTTCTGTTACACTTTCTATTTTTGCTCTATCACTGCTACATTTCTCAAACACAGAATTCAATAAACCACACAATCTTTGATCCCGATTTTCAACAATCTATTCTTGTAATGTTTGAAGAAAAAAAACAACATTAACCACTACATTAGCATAGCAGTTGGCACTAGAACTGTTTTCAAACTGAAATCCAACAACATTTTCATCAGAATCCTTTTTCTTTCTGTTTTGAATTACAGTTTCATCTACTTTTTGTCTTTTTGCTACTACCTCACTGCAATTATTCTCATTTCTTCTTTTTCGGCCTACCACACGTTTTTCAAACAGAGGATATTGAGGCAAATGTGGAGCATACTCTCTTCTTAACCTATTGTATTCTTTAACACAATCTAAATCTGCACAAATCTTTGTCTCATCACACTCAATCAAGTACAATCCTGATAAAGTTCTGACTCGTGATAATGCCACATATGCCATACTCTCTTTAAACACAGATCTTCCAATGTTCACCAAAGCACTAGCTACACTTAAACCTTGAGATTTATGAATTGTCACCGCATATGCCAAGGAAACTGTTTTCGGCGAACATATAAGTCTTTTACAAGCAAAAATCTAGCAGAACAATGACTGATTTGTTGTACTTACTCAATGCCATCAAATTTTATTTGTAAAAATTCAATTCCATCTCTATTTCTATAATTCACAAAATCAACAACATAACCCATTGCTCCATTTACCAGACCTCTTTCAACATTTAAATTCCTTCTCAAAATGATATGACAATTTAAACACACATTCAGAGTCTTTTCAAAACCAGCTGTTTTAGAAATACTTTTCTCTAATGAATCCAATTTTGTTTTCACATTTTTTGACAAAACAATTGTTGCACCCATATGCTCTTTTTTATCTATTGCTTCCAGTTTCACAATTTCTTCATTTTCTAACTTTAACATTATGTTGTTGAAGATGGAACATTCTTGCAGAGTTGGCATCAAACATATCCCAGATTTCTTCTCAGTCATTTTTTAAAAAATATTCTCTGGAAGAATATTTCCATTTGGATACAAATTTGAAATTAATCGAGCATTTAAAGCTTCTTTACCAAGCTCACTTACTTTTCCGTAATATCGTCCACCTCGACCTGTTGGAAATAACTGTGGAAAACAACGAGCTTCCAAACTTTCTTCCCATACACTAATAGGACTTCCTTTTGCTTCTTTCATTTGAAACAAGTCAATTGCATTCCCCATTACTTCTTTGGAATGCAAAGGATGGACAGTATAATGTTCATATATTTCTTCACTTCTAGACACATCAACTTTTTCAATTTGGCCAACTGAATAATTACTGTCTTCTTCTGTAGCTGTTTCCTCTGCTCCAACACTTACATCTTTATAGTACTCATTGTTTTTGACCAAATACAACGTTGCCTTTTTGACTTTCCTAACATCCACTAAATCTTGCCAGATTTTCTTACTCTTTGTTGGAAACCCATTAACTAGAATAACTAGAGGATCCTCTTTTACTCTTTCTACACTAATTGTATCAATATTTTTCTTGACATATAGAGGCAAATAAACAACTATTCCCTTTAATCCTCTTTGTAAATCTGTAGGAGGTAATTTCCCTATCTTAGGCTCAATGCGAACAATAGCTTGAAAAGGATGGACACATTGAATCAAAATTGATTCATAAGTATTTAAATCCATCAATTCAGAAGGATTATCTATCAACTGAAGATTATTTTGAGCAGCTCTAGCAGGCATTCTATTTTCATTTAATTTTTTTAAACAATAATTACAAATACGCTGATCAAAACTCAAATCAAAAGAATTCTCGACCAACAAATAACTTACAAAATCCTTCCATTCACTATTATTTTCCAATTCACATTTTGCATATAAATCAACTAACCTAGTCTGAATCTTATAATGAGTCCGTCGACAACACACACAAGTTAAATTAGGCCTTTCACTTGATTTCACCTTAAACTTGGTAATTTCCTCGTCAAACTTTTCTGTACTTGAAATCTGTACATTGTCTTCCACATTACCATCCATTACTATATCCATTTCTACACTGTCCTCTTTGTTCCCAAAATAACAAAACTCAATTTCTTCACAAATAGTCTTCACATCTACTTCAGATCCATGCAAAAGAGCACTGTTTAACTGTTTAAGCTTAAGTGCTGGACTTTTTGCATAATACAACCTTCTCACTAATTTCCTCACCTTATTATGATGCACTGCTAACATCCTAAAATGATGAAAAACACTCTGACATACTTTTCTAGAAAGACAAGCCAGCGAATGCCCATGCAAACCTGTGTTTTCTCCCACTCTGCAAGGATCTAACTCTTGCAAGATCTTCATTTTTTGTTTTAGACTTTTCTTACTATATGTACATAAGAAATTTCGAAGCAAATCGATTGAATCCTGTCGCACACTACAAATACTACTGCACTTCCACTGGACCCTTAGTACGTCTCCCTAAAACTTCATCAGCTAACACCTCTTCTGCATCTCTAGACACAAGTTTCTCTTTTTCCATCACACAACCATCTTTCACCTCATATGCTCGACCACTGGTGTCAACTGCATGCACCAAATCATTTTCCTGAAAGTAACTCTCCTCATTAAAAAATGGCTCAGCACTTGAACTTTGCATCCATTCTCCAGAAAATACTTCACAAAAATTAGTCCGATTAATTATTCTTTTCCATCTACTGTTCGATTTGAAAACATCAATTGCCTTATTAAGTATCCTAATTCTATTGATTACTAAAATAAATAATTTTTTCTTAACTTCAAAAGCCTGATCAACACTCTTCTCTACACTTTTCTTTTTCTTGTAAAAAGCAGCTCTCTGTTTACCTTTATTTTCATTTTTTAGCAAATTTAAAACTACCCTATTGCGAAACATTCGTCTACGAATGTCCCTAAATTGATTTAACCTTCTATTGTTATCCATATTCTTCTCTCCTGCTCCAATAGAGACATTTTTTGAGGGCCTCTCCTTCCTTTTCAAATTTGCTCTATCCTTCTGGATTTCACATTACCGTTAACATTTGTTTTTGTTTTATATATGTTGCGAAAAAAAGACTTAGTTGTCTTACCAGGACCTTTTTGGGTGTTTTTTGAAGTACTTGTTGTAGAGGATTCCTTTCCTTCAATTGCTAATTTTGTAATTTTCCGTATGGTATTTTTTCTTCTCCTTTGCCTTGACGGCATTTTTGCTTACTTTTTAAATGTTGATTTCAATCTGTGGTAAAGAAAAAAATAACACATTATAGACCACTATTAGCAAAGAACAAAGCAATCACAATAAGTAAACAATATAAACACTAATTTGCAACATATCTAAGTTTATACCACAGCAACTATATAACTAGGAGTAAGACAAAAAAACAGCTAGAGGGAGTAACACAAAAACACAGAGAGACTCAGACAAAGAAACAGGTAGATAGAGTAAAACATACAAAAGGACTAAGACAAAGAGAGTGTATAATATGTTGAAAGACAGAAAAAGGATGTAATAGGGAAAGGAAGTACGTCAAAAAAAGGGAGTAATTCAGAAAAAGGATGTAACAGGGTATAAAACAGAGAAAGGGTGTAACAGGAACTAACACAGAGAGAGGGTGTTAGAAGAGAAAAGGTTGTAAAAGAGACTAAAACAGAGAGAGCCTGTAAAGGAAGAGACAGAGAGTAAGTTTCAGAGAGGGTGTAAGAGGAAGTAAATCAGAGACAGGATGTTACAAGAAATAGGACAGACAGAGGGTGTAACAGGAATAGAGAAAAAAAGTCAGAAAGAGAAAGAGAAACGGTATAAAACAGATAAAAGGTGTAATAGAGAGTAACTCAAGACTAAAATATTACAAAGAAAAAGGTTGATTAGATAGTATCTGCATGATTCAAGAAACATTTGAACACATTTCACAATCATGTCATCTATGTTTCCTCAGATTACTCATATTTTTGCAAAATGCTTGGTTAGAACATTTTGCTGCATAGAGACATTATCTTTTTAGAAACAAAGCACAAGACCTATGTACAAGCATTCAATTTCACTACTGAAACCTCACTGTTTCACAAAATACAAATCCCCTATCTTGCAAATGTTCATAGCAAGCTTTATCAAAAAGCAAGACACAAACCAACAGCAAAGAAACTCAGAGCCTTATTTATGAAGGCCTTGCGCCACCGGTGCGTCACTTCTTTCCCATGTTAAAAGTGACGCACCAGCGCCACAAGGCAATCATAAATAAGGTCCAAATGTAAATACCATTGATTTGCCACCAAAATCGTTTTTGGAATAACATTTAAGAAACACAGCACAGGACCTATGTACAAGCATTCAATTTCACTACTGAAACCTCACTGTTTCACAAAATACAAATCTCCTATCTTGCAAATGTTCATACCAAGCATTATCAAAAAGCAAGACACAAACCAACAGCAAAGAAAATCAGGGCCTTATTTATGAAGGCCTTGCGCCACCGGTGCGTCACTTTTTTCCCATGTTAAAAGTGACGCACCGGCGCCACAAGGCAATCATAAATAAGGCCCAAATGTAAATACCACTGATTTGCCACCAAAATCGTTTTTTGTATAACATTTTAGAAACACAGCGCAGGACCTATGTACAAGCATTCAATTTCACTACTGAAACCTCACTGTTTCACAAAATACAAATCCCCTATCTTGCAAATGTTCATAACAAGCATTATCAAAAAGCAAGACACAATCCAACAGCAAAGAAACTCAGGGCCTTATTTATGAAGGCCTTGCGCCACCGGTGCATCACTTCTTTCCCATGTTAAAAGTGACGCACCGGCGCCACAAGGCAATCATAAATAAGGCCCAAATGTAAATACCATTGATTTGCCATCAAAATCGTTTTTTTAATAACATTTAAAAAACACAGCACAGGACCTATATACGAGCATTCAATTTCACTACTGAAACCTCACTGTTTAACAAAATACAAATCCCCTATCTTGCAAATGTTCATACCAAGCATTATCAAAAAGCAAGACACAAACGAACAGCAAAAAAACTCAGGGCCTTATTTATGAAGGCCTTGCGCCACCTGTGTGTCACTTTTGTCCCATGTTAAAAGTGACGCACAGGCGCCACAAGGCATTCATAAATAACACCCAAATGTAAATACTATTGATTTGCCCCCAAAATCGTTTTTTGAATAACATTTTAGAAACACAGCGCAGGACCTAGGTACAAGCATTCAATTACACTACTGAAACCTCACTGTTTCACAAAATACAAATCCCCTATCTTGCAAATGTTCATAGCAAGCATTATCAAAAAGCAAGACAGAAACCAACAGCAAAGAAACTCAGGGCCTTATTTATGAAGGCCTTCCGCCACCGGTGCGTCACTTTTTTCCCATGTTAAAAGTGACGCACCGGCGCCACAAGGCAATCATAAATAAGGTCCAAATGTAAATACCATTAATTTGCCACCAAAATCGTTTTTGGAATAACATTTAAAAAACACAGCGCAGGACCTATGTACAAGCAATCAATTTCACTACTGAAACCTCACTGTTTCACAAAATACAAATCCCCTATCTTACAAATGTTTATAGCAAGCATTATCAAAAAGCAAGACACAAAGCAACAGCAAAGAAACTCAGGACCTTATTTATGGAGGCCTTGCGCCACCGGTGCGTCACTTTTGTCCCATGTTGAAAGTGACTCACCGGCGCCACAAGGCAATCATAAATAACACCCAAATGTAAATACCATTGATTTGCCCCCAAAATCGTTTTTTGAATAAAATTTTAGAAACTCAGAGCAGGACCTATGTACAAGCAATCAATTTCACTACTGAAACCTCACTGTTTCACAAAATACAAATCCCCTATCTTGCAAATATACATAGCACGCATTATCAAAAAGCAAGACAGAAACCAACAGCAAAGAAACTCAGGGCCTTATGTATGAATGCCTTTCGGCACCGGTGCGTCACTTTTTTCCCATGTTAAAAGTGACGCACTGGCGCCACAAGGCAAACATAAATAAGGCCCAAATGTAAATACCATTGATTTGCCCCCAAAATCGTTTTTTGAATAACATTTTAGAAACACAGCGCAGGACCTATGTACAAGCATTCAATTTCACTACTGAACCTCACTGTTTCACAAAATACAAATCCTCTATCTTGCAAATGTTCATAGCAAGCATTATCAAAAAGCAAGACAGAAATCAACAGCAAAGAAACTCAGGACCTTATTTACGAAGGCCTTCCTCCACCGGTGCATCACTTTTTTCCCATGTTAAAAGTGACGCTCCAGCGCCACAACGCAATCATAAATAAGGCCCAAATATAAATACCATTGATTTGCCACTAAAATAGTTTTTGGAGTAACATTTAAAAAACACAGCGCAGGACCTATGTACAAGCATTAAATTTCACTACTGAAACCTCACTGTTTCACAAAATACAAATCCCCTATCTTACAATTGTTCATAGCAAGCATTATCAAAAAGCAAGACACAAACCAAGAGCAAAGAAACTCAGGGCCTTATTTATGAAGGGCTTGCACCACCGGTGTGTCACTTTTTTCCCATGTTAAAAGTGACGCACCGGCGCCACAACGCAATCATAAATAACACCCAAATGTAAATACCATTGATTTGCCCCCAAAATCGTTTATTGAATAACATTTTACAAACACAGCACAGGTCCTATGTACAAGCATTTCATTTCACTACTAAAACCTCACTTTTTCACAAAAGACAATTCCTCTATCTTGCACATTTTAATATCAAGCATTTCCAAAAAACATGCCACAAACCAACAAGAAAAAATCTCAATCTGCTTCCTAATTTGAGGTAACGCAGGTGACATAATTCTAAAACATTCAAATATATTTCTTTACAGAGGCAGCCACTATTAATTGCTTCTCAAAAAAATAAAAGCCATTCTTATACCCCAAAATCGTTTTTTAAATAACTTTTTACAAACACAGCACAAGTCCTATGTACAAGCATTCAATTTTACTACTGAAACTTCACTATCTGCTTCCAAATCTTCTCCATAGAGCAAATAAGTCTCTATCAAAATTAAATGAATCATTACTTACCTTTACAAATGCTTTGGGAGATTAAGAACAGTGTCAGACACACACACCAATTTTTCTTTAGCAGAGCAAAAGGTGTGCACTCAATACACTGAAACCAAGACTGACAGAGAAAACCTCTAATTCTACACACATATGCCTCATTTCAACCAATCAAAAGTCTTCCCTCACTTTTTTCAAACCAACACCGTTCCCCCTCTCAGATCTTTCTATCTGTTACCATAGCAACTCCCTCCTAACTGAACTCTTAGGTTCAAAGGTTTATTCTACAATGTTGCAAAGTAAGTCAGCAAGGATGGTTGACCTCTCAATACACCAGCTTATCCAGGGCATTATTGCTTTTAGTGACTTTTTCTTAACCATTCAAATTGCTTCTTTCACACAACACAACCATGCACCCTACCTTTCAGTTTTCAACTATCTGAATCCAATCATCAAGAGCAGAGAAACTCCACAATTATTTTTTTGTAAACTTTACTGTTCCAACTGCCATTTCATTCCCACACTTCATCTGACTGCACCAGAACCTTCTCTCATCATGTATTCTGTGTGGATTATTGGACAAAGCTACATCCACTGGGCTCAAAGGTATGCAGCTAGCACAAATTTTCACAACCTTGATTTATCAAATGTGGAAATCAAGTGGATTGGCCAGAGAGGATTGAGATGTCACCAATTGATACCATTGGTGAAAACCTTTTTGCATCTGCCTATCCCTGACCTCTTAATAGTGCACTGTGGTGGAAATGACTTGGAACTGCGACTGGGGTTGGTCTGGAAATGCTTTTAAAGGACACCTTTGATCAGTTGATGACACTTTTTCCACAAACTGCCTTGGTATATTCTAATATATGCCAAAGACAGAACTGGAACTGGTCTAACCAATTTTGTCCACAATTTGAGAAAGCACAGAAACATGTGAATACATCTGTTTCTGCTTACATGAGAGACTATGGAATGGGTTCAATATACAACAATAACTTGCATTACAACATGCAAGACATCTACAGAGGAGATGGTGTGCACTTCTCAGATGAGGGGAATAGAATATTCCTCCTGAATTTAAGACTGTGCATTGGAACCTACTTGTAGGTACTTAAATCAGCCACAGAACCCAAAAGCTCTTTTCGGGGCTACCCTACCTCTGATCACTCATAATGATTTTCTTTTTCTAACTTTTTTCACTATTTTTCACCAAAGTACGCTCCCCGGTACGCTTCCCGGTGCGCGTACCGGGCGCTCCCCCCGCAAAAAATTAAAAAATGGTTTTTTGGAGGGGACATAATTGGGCCTCCTAAACCCCCCTCAGAAAACCTAGAGGGTCAAGAAGTGTCTACCGTGCCCCCTTCTACCCATTCCCAATGTTGTTTGTCCTCCATCTTGTGTCTCAATTCCACCGAAACACAAAATGGAGGACTCCCGTAACGCTGCCGGTGCGCGTACCAGGGCGCACACCGGTAAGCGCTCCCTAAAAAAAGGTGGGAAAGTAATTTACAGAAAAACCACTGGAGACACTTTCACCAAATATAGAATAGACCCTACTACATAGCAGTCCCTACCATTTACTCAAATTTGGTGGAATTCCATTGAGACATTTAGGCTGTAGGCCTGTCTAAATATCCTGAGGTAAATTACATGACAAAAACACATATGAAGTGTTAGAATTTACACCCAATTAAAAAGTTACTTTCATTTTCTACAATTATTTCCTGACATTTGATTGGTTATGTACATGAATATATTTAAAAAACGAGAGGGAAACACAGCCATTTTGACTACTACTTCCTGAAGTACATTTGAAAAGGAATTACACTGAGAACTTCAACTGCTTTCTCAAAGGTAAGTTGTTATTTTGGAAAGTGAAGTATGTTGTGCACTTTAAGTTAATTTGAGAAAAAATATTCTGATAGTTATATACTATCTCTCTGTAATAGTTAAAGATTGAGATAGGCTTCTCTGTTATAGTTATGGATTGAGTTAGGCTTCTCTTGTATAATTATAAATTTACTTAGGCTTTATCACATACACTTTTTTATATTTCTAATTCCAGCCTGATACCATACACTGCCCAAAGATAACTTCACTGTTAAAAAATCAAAACTACCTGTCTGAACTTAAACCCAACAGTGCCCTATCTCTACTGATATATTTATTTTTTATGCAATTTACAGCAACAAAATGGAAGGAGAACAGAATATTTCTTTTGAAATTGTTTTGGACAACAACCCTGAAGAAAAAATTGCTGAGAATGATAAATTTGATTTTATGGATGAGTCTCTGGACCATGAATTAGTTCAGTGTGTGGAATCAATAGAATCACAGAATGAAAATGAGGACATTCCCGACAATATATTGTTAGAAGTTTAATAAAATTTTGAAAAAGAATCAGAAAAATAAATTTATATTTAATAATCAAAAATTGTTCGAGACATTATTCATTTTTATATGTAATTCATCAAGTAGTTCCAAAATGTTTATAATATAAAGTGAGACTTATAGTATACTGTGCAACTTTTTTGCGTTACATAGTAAGTTTGCTCATAGTTACTTCCTTTCTCCCACTATATTATCTCCAATGTGTATTTAACATCTCCTTATCATCTCCTGCCTCCATGTTGTTTCTGCTTTCCTGACAGACTATGATATGAATTCCATATACCACAATAACTTCTGTAACAACATGCAAGATATCTACAAAGGAGACAGTGTATATAAAATGTTAGACTCTGCATTGGTACCTACATGTTGGTACTTAATAAAAAAATAAAAAAACAACAAAAAGAACAATTAATAAACATACAATTTTTGAAAAGTCTGTCATTCTTTTTTCCCCATGGTACGCTCCCTGGTGTGCTCCCCGGTGCGCGTACCGGGCGCTCCCCCCGCGCAAAACAAAAAAAACAAAATTGTTTGGCCCTCACATCAAACCTAGGGGTTCAGGGGGGTCTACCCTGCCCCCTTATGGTCATTTCCCCCTTTGTTTTTTGGCCACCTCTTGTGTCTCGAACCTACCGAGACACAAGATGGCGGCCGCTCCGGACTGTTTGGAATGTTTACAGACACCCGAGAGCCAATCAGCTTTCCGCTCGCAAACTCGCGTAGCGCGCTGGTTCGCGCCCCGGTGCACGTACCGAGGCGCGCTTATAGATATATATTTTTTTGAACCTAAATTACTCAAAATCCACTGGAGCACATATCTTGAGACATAGCAAAGGCACATCGGGCTACCAGTCCCTACAATTTTGCCATGTTTGGTGGAAATCCATTCAGCCGTTCAGGCTAAAAGTGAGTTTGACCGCTCTATGGAAATTAACATGGGGAAAACACGTTTTGGGACCCCCCTTTTATCTCGGACCCCACTTGATGAATCCCCCCCCCAAACTTTCAGGGATGGACCGGAGCTCGACGAGACAAATTTGAGGAAATTTATAGGCAGATTCGTCAACCAGCGCCAAAGTTATTCCAAATAGAATTTTGAGATTTTGCATTGAAAAAAATCCTAACTATAACTACCTACTGGCGACCGCCAGTAGGTAATATATATATATATATATATATATATATATATATATATATATATATATATATATATATATGTATATATATATATATATATATAACCTACTGGCGGTCGCCAGTAGGTATATATAGTTAGGATTTTTTCTCTATGGAACTTTTGAAAATTCTATGTCCAATAACTTTGGCGTTTGTGGACGGAATCAGGAAAATGGCATATTTTGTTTCCGATCAGCCCCTGAAAATTTGGGGGGGTTTCGTCAAGGGGGGGCCGAGAAAAAAGGGGGGTCCCAAAACGCGTTTTTCCCATTCATTTTTCCATAGGGCGTTTGGCCTCACTTTTAGCTCGAACGGCTGAATGGATTTACACGAAACTTGGCAAAATTGTAGGGACTGTTAGCCCGATGTGCCTTTGCTGGGTCTCAATATATGTGCTCCAGTGGATTTTGAGAAATTAACGTTTTAAAACACAGATATATCTGTGACAGCGTCCCGGATAGCGCTCCAGTTCGCGTACTTTTCGCGTAACGGAGCTTTGCGAAGCGAAGCTGATTGGCTCTCCGGCATCTGTCAACATTCTAAATAGTCCGGTGCGGCCGCCATCTTGTCTCTCGGTAGGATCGAGAGACAAGAAGAGGAGAAAAACGAAGGGCAAATTTAATGAAAGGGGGCAAGGTAGACCCTTCTTGACCCCCTAGGAATGATGTTGGGGTTATTAAAGGGTCCCGTGGGGCAAATAAAAAAAAATTGATTTTTTGCGGAAGAAGCGTTTTCCGGTTCGCGAATCGGGACGCGAAACGGGAATTCGCCATTTTGTGTTTCGTTTTAATTAAATTACAAGATGGAGGAAAAACAATGTGAGAAATGGGTATAAGGGGGTACGGAAGACGTATCCTGACCCCCTATGTTTTCTGAGGGTGGCTGAGGATGCTCATATATGTTGCTACTTGTCTTCCAGCGGCTGCGCGTGAGCGTTTTTTTTTTTTTTTTGCTGCGTCACGTCTGTTAACGTTCGATTCGAAGGAAATCAGGAAGTGTTGACCGCCATTTTGACACTGCGAGTAAATATATTGTTAAAAATAATTGTTATAAATTAATCCGTATTGATAAACATTGTCTGCGCCATCTTGCTTTTTTTCCAATGCCACACTTTTGTCGTGCACGGCAGCCATTTTAGATGCCTTGACCAGACCCACTCTCTGCACGACGCCGATCGTGACGTCTGTTAACGTTCGTTTCGAAGGAAATCAGGAAGTGTTGACCGCCATTTTGACACTGCGAGTAAATATATTGTTAAAAATAATTGTTATAAATTAATTCGTATTGATAAACATTGTCTGCGCCATCTTGCTTTTTTTCCAATGCCACACTTTTGTCGTGCACGGCAGCCATTTTAGATGCCTTGACCAGACCCACTCTCTGAACGCCGCCGATCCTCAGCATGCTCCCCACCCTCGCAAGCATCTCCCCCACGCACTGGTCACCCCCGCTCTCTGTCTTATGCATGGGCCATAAACCTCCCCCCATCTGCGCTGCTCTTCCCTGAGAATCACACCCTGTGCCCGCCCGACACCACCCTTTCACCCTATTCACAACCGCACCCTCTGACACTCCTCTTCCTCTGTGTCCGATTGTCCAGGCCGGTCCCAGGCTATCACCTAGCCCTGCAGATGTAGTTTATGGCCCCAACTGTAAAGAATCACCCCTCTTCAAAGGAGTTACAGTAAATCAAGGCCCCCACCCCATAAGATCCGTCACACCACACGCGTTCCTACTATCTGATAACGATCCTGTATTGTGATTGGGGAGGGGATTCTCACTGTAAGGGTGTGTGGGACCGAGCCTGAAGCGGAAGATTCCAGGGATGCCATTTTGTACATCAAAGTCTTCACAATTATGTGTCACATTAAAAATATATAGCACTCCAACAAAGTAGTAGGAATATAACACTTTAATAACTTATAAATATATACATCGCAACAAAAACAGTAAACACCTTAAAAAATTTTTATTAAAACAGAAGCAACAATGGTCAGTAGCGGTCTGTTGTGCGAATAGTTCCAAGGCAGCTCAACGTGCTGAGTTCTGGACTGCACCCAGGTGAAGAACCATCCCTTCTTTAAACCCCATGGTGACCAACTATAGTTTATTCTCTATTTCGTTCCCTTGCCATAACAAAATAAAAGTCTTGGGTTCCCTTGTGTTTCTTAATAGCATTGGTGTCTGCACACTTCTTTGTCAATTCTGTGAACATGACAGCTGCTTCATAGACAGACGATATCTTTGTTAAGTCATTAGTGTTAAGTGTGTCTGAAACTACAGTGCCCTTCTGTTTTACTTTCCTCAGACACTACAGAGTTTTGTGTGTTGTTCTTCTGAGCGACAATTATTCCAGAGGTTTCAGGTTCACTTGTTTTGTCCTGCAGTGAGTTAACAGCTTCAGAGACTTCATGTTTATTTGCTATGTCCTGCTGTGCGTCAACTGCTTCAGAGACGTCAGCCTCATTTGTTATGTTTGACTATATCCTGGACCTGCCCGGCCGCGCCCAAAATGGCGCCGGTATAAATGGGACTCGTAACTCCTTGTTGTGTACTGGTTGCCCAACCTTGATATCACGAGATACGTATGCAGTTTTGAAGCACATGGCGAGCAGGGACGAGAATTGATTGAACATTTTGACATCCCTATTGATATTAAGTTCTGATGTGTTATTGATTACTGTACTATTGAAAGTTCGAATTAACGTCACCCATGGTACTTGCCCGCAAATGTATATCTAGATAATTTTATTGTAACTGGCCCTGTCGTACTTTAATGATAAAATGTACGTCCACCGATTCCGTAAATGGTAGACACCTTAGTTCTTGCAATCTAATGGGTCGGCTGTTACGTTCTTCTACAGTGTAAATGTGCCCTCATCATATACGATTCCAGTTTGCTCCGTGGCCGGCCCACGTGGTTATAGGCCCGTATTTGTATACTGACATTTTCACAATAAAGGTTTTTAAAAAAAACATGGTAGTAGTACCTACATTGGTAAAGTTTTGAATAATAGCCACTGTTTTCGAATCAGTAAAAGGCAAGTGAAATAAAGCAGTCCAATTACATGACTGTTAAAAGGTATAATACGCAGGAACGCAGTAAAGAAAAATGGTCAAGGGCTGTTGTGTTTTCTACTCCTGCAACATAAAGTGATCGATAAGAATCTGATATTCATGCCTATCAGCGACTAAGACAGCAGGCCGAGCTTCTTTTGCTCAACGGCTCCCTCATGGGACGAAGAAACGCCCTTTTTCTCGAAAAAGGAATATTTTACTTGCAGGACAGTTGTAAATTTCCCGGGAAAATCCATTAGCCTGAAACATTGTAAGTGATAAACTGTAAATGCATCTGGGTCCTTTGCTTTACAAGTCAGAGTGAGAAAAAAAGGTGGGGCTTTCATCATTTGGGAAAAAAAAAATGTTCGAAAGCAATGAAAAGCGTTATTTTTAGGTCATATAACCAAGCCTTTCATCATTAGAATAACAAAAGTAAAATGAACCAATGAAAAGTTTTATTAACAAGTCACATGACCTGTTATGCTTACGTTACGCGCTGCGCGCCGCGCTCTGGATCGTTTCCGGGAAGCTGCGCCTTGCGCACCGGAGCACTTCCGGGTGCGCTAACGCGGCGCGTCATATGACGCATTACGCGACAACGTAAAATGTTTTTACCTACCACGTACTTGACATTTTACAGCATTTGATATTTGCTATTAAAAAAACATTGAAATTCACTGAAAAAACCATAGGTTATAGACCATATATAGTTAGGAATTAGCATTTACAAAACCTTATTTTACTCGCACAAAACCATAGAAATTCGCATATATAGTTAGTTGCAATAACTATATATCGCGCACCCGCAATCCACTGCTGATGATGTCACATATTACATCATTCATGACATGGTCAGTGACATCACTGATGACATCACTGATGACATCTCAAATGACATCACTGATGACATCACTGATAACATCTCATTTGACATTATCATTAAAAATGTTTTAAGGTGTTTACTGTTTTTGTTGCGATGTATATATTTATAAGTTATTAAAGTGTTATAATCCTACTAATTTTTTATCGATTATTGCTCTTTGAGATATTCCCTGTCTAAAAAAAGAGAAGAATAGGAATATTCTGTCTCCCTTTGCAGATAGTGAAGGATAGGTAATGCGGACTTTTGTCCCCCGTTGTAATCCGTCATGCCTGTTTTTCTCCCCACTGATTGATTGATTGGCTGGACATTTATTGTTCAAGGAATAGTTCTTTCGAGGTATTCTCTGTTTGCAAATAACGTGGAATAGAAATATTCTGTCTAGTCTTTGCAAGTAGTGAAGGGTGGGTAATGCGGACCTTTGTCCCCCGTAGTAATCTGTGATGCCCATCTACTCCCCACTGATTGATAAACTAGTTCCACCCGGACCATTTATTAGAGGTACATCATCTGGCTCAACCGGAGGGTACCCCTAATAAAGAAGACATATGTAAAATACGAAGTAATCACTGTATCCTGTTAAACAGAAACTTTAGCATGAAACACACTTGAAAAGGAAGGGAAAGAAATCGAACAAAATCAGTAGGCCACTGATGAGTTTTTGACTTCGCTAGAAATAAGAAACATGAAAGTGGTGAGAGAAGCCAAGCTTGACGTTACGGCAGCCACGAGGTAGCTAGGCTCCGCCACCCCCCCACTGCTCCAAGCATGTCTGTCCCACCGCCCGCCACGCCCAATAACAGTAACATGAAATAGATACAAATCAGCAGATACCTACCCCCATTCCGGAAACTCCCGAAGTGCAACAGGTTCGCGGCTACGCCCATCCGGATGACGAGGCCTTCGGCATGTGTAGGGCGAGTCCTGCTGGCAGCCGTCGGCCGGGGAGGTTGTCGCGTAAGGTGGGCCAGGAGAGGAGCCGAGGCCGACGGGATCCCTTGTCCCATCCTCTTCTTTTTTCAATAATGGCTGCGACAACGGGGGGGGGATGTCTTGCACATGCCACCGACCCCCCCCCCCCCCGGGCCAGGAGAGGAGCCGAAGCCGACGGGATCCCTCTTCTTTCTTCAATAATGTCTGCGACAATGGGGGGGGGGATGTCTTGCACATGCCACCGACCCCCCCCCCCCGGGCCAGGAGAGGAGCCGAGGCCGACGGGATCCCTCTTCTTTCTTCAATAATGGCTGCGACAACGGGAGGGGTGTCTTGCACATGCCACCGACCCCCCCCCCTCCTATCTCCTGGTCTGGCCCCGGCTTGGTATGAGCTCCCCGTTCGGTCCTGAAGCGGCGCCCTGCAGGCCACGGAGGGGATGTCTTGCCTCTGCCTCCGACCCCCCCCCCTCTTATCGCCTGGTCCGAACATCACGGATATCAACGCCAGGTGTCGGTGTGGGGTGCGCTGGGAGGGAGAGGCGGCGCGAATGAGCCTCTCCCACCCCCCCAGGTGGGGGCCCCTCAGCTGCACCCCTAACGCTCCACTCACCCAACAAAAGGTCTCGTCCACTATTGCGAGGCAATGATGCTCCGCTCACCCAGCGGGGTCTTGTCCACTGTTGCGGTGCAACGGCGCTTCTAGTTTCCTGTGTCCAGAAACGTTCTTCTCAACGTTGAAGATTCTATAAGACCCCCGATGGGGAATGAAAGCCATGATCACCCACGGAACGACCACGACGTAGCCGCGGGACGTCGGCGCTTTCATGCCGGCGCCGGCCTCAGTCTTGAAATGACCAAAATCCTGCAAGACTACCAACTTGATCAGTTCCGGTGGGACACCAGTATGACCCGGTAGGAGAGATTGTTGCCTCCCACCCCACTTTGACTGATGGTTCATGTCGGCAGTCCCCTCTGCTACCCTTCAACGAAAACTTTTGGACTGCCGAAAGAGGTCCCGGTCCAACCACGTGTTGGTGGAGACATTTTGACTATACTTGGACCTTCCTGACCTCACCCAAAATGGCGCCGGTACAAATGAAACTCTCAACTCCTTGTTGTGCCCCGATTGCTCAGCCTTGATATCATGAGATATGTATGCAGTTTTTAGCACATGAATTGATATGGGATAAGACTGATTATATGTTCGGACAATGAATTGATCCGGGATGGGTATTGATTATACGTTCGAACAATGAATTGACACGGGACGGGTACTGATTACACGTTCGGACAATGAATTGATATTAAGTTCTAATGCATCATTGATTACTGTATTTATTGAAGGTTCGAATTGTCGACACTTTTGGTACTTGCTCACAATGAATTATCGATATGATTTTGTTGCACTTGTCGCACTTTTTACTATGAAATCAACGACCACTGACTCTGTTATGTTTTCCACAAATAAATACCCCCCCCCCCATTTACAGTTCCAGCCTGCTCCGTGGCCGGCCCACGGGGTTGTAGGCCCGTATTTGTGCACCAACATTTTTATTAAAGGTTTTTGAAAAAGCAAACGTAGTTGTAACGCGTAGATTGGTAAGTTTCGAATAAATGGCCACTGTTTCCGATTTAAAAAAAAAATTAAAAAAAAAAAGCAGGTGAAATGAAGCAGCTCGATTAGTTAAGGGTTAAAAAGTATAGTACGCAGAAACATTGCAAATATGAATGGTCCAGGTTTGTTGTATGTGTTTTTCATTTTTGTACAGCATAAAGCAATCGATAAAGATCCTGGTATTTAGCCTCTACTTTATATGCTACCTGTATCAGGGAAGTTGTTTTAAATGCCCCTAAGCCACCCCGAAGGAATGTCACCTGGCCCCCCTAGTACGAACGAAAACGACCCCGTACCACTGTAGGTTATCTCTCTTCCTCAAAGGAGAGCACGAGCTCGCCCCCACTTTACACCGACTGCCCTTTGTTTTGACCCTCCCCTGCACACGATCCGTAATGCCACACTTGGGCGACCTATGCTATCCACAGGCCTCCGATAATTATCTCTCCCACATTACCGGTCCCCCCTGGGCTTAAACGCCGAGATGGTAGGGACTGCATCCCGTGGAGATAGGCCGAGTATGTAGTAAGTAAAAGCCTTTTCGGGTTTATGCGCGCTGATGTGTTTTAAACGCTGCCCCCGCCCCTTCTTTTTCCCTCTTTTCTGCAGGTCACTTCGGAACGTCGATTATAGTACGGAAAAATGGTGACTTAACGGCCGATGGGATGCGAAAAAGGGTTTGAATATGGTGCCTATACACGACGAGCAAACAATGACTATGTCTCTCTCTGAACCCAGCGCTTGGGAGGGCAGCCTGAAGCAGAAACTTGACGGGTTATTACAGGATGACAAAATATGACTTCGCTTGGCACCCCGAATAATACAACCAAGAATGACGTGCACCAATGAATAAATTCCTACGTTTAACTAAATAGGGAAAGTTTAAGGAATATTCCGAGGTGAGGTTTACCCAAGTACCCTCCGTCTGGAGGACTAGGAATGTTGCCAATGTTTAAGATTTACCACCTCCTTCTCGCACCCTCATAGACATGAAACTCAAAGCTGCCCCATTGTTCTCCCGACTGACACCTACCGTTCCTCAGCCTGGAAACCGATTCGCTAAAAATGATTCGAAGATCCCCCCTGAGTATTAGCCCGACCAGGTTAGTTCCCGACCAATTGGCAAAGGTGTAAGTATTTGCAACCAAAGCCACCAGCGAAGGCAGCCGACGATAAGAGAGAAGAAAAAGGTAAAAAGAGCTCAGCCCCCAGATGAATTAAGTAGGATGCTAAGGATGCGCAGCATGCAGGAAGAGATCTTTTTGGCCAGCAACTGTTCTATGTTTTGTCTTGGATTTTTGTATATAATACATGTACTGTCTCCCCCCACCCGAGTTTGTGTGTATGTATGTATGTTTTGAAATGACAGGCTCTCCTCATGAGAAATAAAACTCTGTTCTTGTGTTCCTGCTGCCAGCGCCCGTCTCTTTATTTGGTAACCGTTCAAGATGGGAACTAAGTGGCGTCTTGTGCCAGCAGCCTGGGCATCGGTTGTAATCTGGGCTGAATTTTCCTCAGCACGGGGTGTGATTCTCAGGGAAGAGCAGCGCATATGGGAGGAGGTTTATGGCCCATGCATGAGAGAGAGAGCGTGTGTGACCAGTGCGTGGGGGAGATGCTTGCGAAGGTGGGGAGCCATGCTGAGGATCGGCGGCGTGCAGAGAGTGGGTCTGGTCAAGGCATCTAAAATGGCTGCCGTACACAACAAAAGTGTGGCATTGTTAAAAAAGCAAGATGGCGCAGACAATGTTTATCAATACGGATTAATTTATAACAATTATTTTTAACAATATATTTACTCGCACTGACAAAATGGCGGTCAACACTTCCTGATTTCTTTCGAATCGAACGTTAACAGACGTCACGATCGGCGGCGTGCAGAGAGTGGGTCTGGTCAAGGCATCTAAAATGGCTGCCGTGCACGACAAAAGTGTGGCATTAGAAAAAAAGCAAGATGGCGCAGACAATGTTTATCAATACGGATTAATTTATAACAATTATTTTTAACAATATATTTACTCGCAGTGTCAAAATGGCGGTCAACACTTCCTGATTTCCTTCGAATCGAACGTTAACAGACGTCACGCAGCAAAAAAAAAAAAAACGCTCACGCGCAGCCGCTGGAAGACAAGTATCAACATATATGAGCCTCCTCAAACACCCTCAGAAAACTTAGGGGGTCAGGATACGTCTCCCGTACCCCCTTATACCCATTTCTCACATTGTTTTTCCTCCATCTTGTAATTTAATTAAATCGAAACACAAAATGGCGAATTCCCGTTTCGCTACCAGTTTGCGACCCGGTTCGCGAACCGGGAAGCGCTTCTACCGCGAAAAATCAAATTTTTTTTTATTTGCCCCACGGGACCCTTTAATAACCCCGACATCATTCCTAGGGGGTCAAGAGGGGTCTACCTTGCCCCCTTTCATTAAATTCCCCCTTCGTTTTTCTCCTCCTCTTGTCTCTCGATCCTACCGAGAGACAAGATGGCGGCCGCTACGGACTGTTTAGAATGTTGAAAGACACCGGAGAGCCAATCAGCTTCGCTTCGCAAAGCTCCGTTACGCGAAAAGTACGCGAACTGGTGCGCTATCCGGTACGCTGTCACAGATATATCTGTTTTTTTAAACGTTAATTTCTCAAAATCCACTGGAGCACATATATTGAGACCCAGCAAAGGCACATCGGGCTAACAGTCCCTACAATTTTGCCAAATTTCGTGCAAATCCATTCAGCCGTTCGAGCTAAAAGTGAGGCCAAACGCCCTATGGAAAAATAAATGGGAAAAACACGTTTTGGAACCCCCTGTTTTCTCGGTCCCCCCTTGACGAAACCCCCCCAAATTTTCAGGGGCTGCTCGGAAACAAATTATGCAATTTTTCTGAAAATTTCAGCCGATTCCGTCCACAAACGCCAAAGTTATTAGACATAGAATTTTCAAAAGTTCCATAGAGAAAAAATCCTAACTATATATACCTACTGGCGACTGCCAGTAGGTAATATATATATATATATATATATATATTCACTGAAAAAACCATAGGTTATAGACCATATATAGTTAGGAATTAGCATTTACAAAACCTTGAAAATTCACTGAAAAAACCATAGGTTATAGACCATATATAGTTAGGAATTCGCATTTACAAAACCTTATTTTACTCACACAAAACCATTGAAATTCCATATATAGTTAGTTGCACTAACTATATATCGCGCACCCGCAATCCACTGCTGATGATGTCACATATTACATCATTCATGACATGGTCAGTGACATCACTGATGACATCAGTGATGACATCTCAAATGACATCACTGATGACATCTCAAATGACATCACTGATGACATCACTGATGACATCTCATTTGACATTACTGATCACATCACTGATGATATCATTCATGTGATAATACGATGAACCTCTTCAGACTCTAATATAACCTTAGATACAATCAGTGTAAACAGACACTCACAGACTGTCACTCATACATGGAATTACTCACACACCTAGTCAGTCATGCAAAGAATCAATCACACCTCCATTTCCTCAACTATACAGTTATACAAACTTTACTTATTCAAACATATACTAACACATATTTACTCTCTTATACAATCCCTGATACAAGTTCACAATGATCCATACAGCCACTCACACATTCACTGGCTCTTATGCACAGTTATTTATATATGTCAACTCTCACATGTACTGTGTTTTACATATGTACTTACTTTGACATGTAGCACTGAGATATCCATTCACTCACCAATACACTCATGCACACAGTCAACCGCCCATACAGCTGTTTCCACATGCACTTTTGAAACCATACATCTAGTGAATCAACTGCTCACACATCTATGCACAGAGTCATACACCTCCCAGCCACCCACACACACACTCAGTCTCCCATACAAATACTTGGGCAACCAATCAATAACCCATATAGTTACTCATATAGCTACTTATCAACACATGCAACAGTTTACAGAACAACAGACATAATGATGCACAAATTAAGACAGTTTAGTCACTAACCCATGCACTCAGTGAGACACATTTAATCACTCACTCATACAGTCAGTCATGCACCTACTAAATCCTTCATCCAGACACTTATACATCCACTCATTCTTCAATATGTAAGACATATTTTAACTTTACAGAAACATACAGTCACTGGATGTTGTCATCAGTGATGTCATCAGTGATGTCATTTGAGATGTCATCAGTGATGTCATCAGTGATGTCACTGACCATGTCATGAATGATGTAATATGTGACATCATCAGCAGTGGATTGCGGGTGCGTGATATATAGTTAGTGCAACTAACTATATATGGAATTTCAATGGTTTTGTGTGAGTAAAATAAGGTTTTGTAAATGCGAATTCCTAACTATATATGGTCTATAACCTATGGTTTTTTCAGTGAATTTTCAAGGTTTTGTAAATGCTAATTCCTAACTATATATGGTCTATAACCTATGGTTTTTTCAGTGAATTTTCAAGGTTTTGTAAATGCTAATTCCTAACTATATATGGTCTATAGCCTATGGTTTTTTCAGTGAATATATATATATACATACATATATAAATATATATCATCTGTATATCTATATAAATACAAACATAAATGCATGCATACATATACTTATATGCATACAGATGCATGTTATTTACATGAAAGTTGAAAAAACACTAATAAAAGCAAAGCTAAAAAGCCACCTCATTACAAACAGAATGGCTTTAACTTAAACGAGGGCGAGATCTATTGCATTTTCAATGCTTGTTTACTTTGGTTCCATCAAGAAGGCATTCACATGTGTCACACATTTGCCATAAATTCTGAATGTTAGCACTCTAGTTGCACATTAGATCACTGTAGTAAAGCTACTGCTCACCAGGGACGTCTGCTGCTGGTATTCAAAGTGCATGTTTCAGTCTGCATGTCAGAATTTTTTTAATGAAATAGAAGAGGATTTGAGAAGTCACTCAAAATGATCCCTAATTTTTCTTTCTGAAGCACTAATCATACTTTCTATGGCAAAATTAACCCCCTCATGTTGTTCCTTTTTAAATTGAGTGTTTTCAGACTTACCACTTCATTCCAATCAAGATGGCTTCTGGTGTGCCATACTTTTGTCATAAGTAAGACTGTTAGCGCTCTAGTTGTTCTTTAGAACACTCTGGGACATTCTGTCGTTGGGCTATACTTGGGGTACATCTGGGTGATATTTGGGCTACATTTAGGCTCTTTTGTCTCTGGTGGCCATCTTGGGAGACTGTATGTCAGAATGTTTTAATGAAATTGAAGAGGGTTTGAGAAGTCACTCAAAATGTGCCCTAATTTTTCTTTCTGCAGCACTAATCATAATTCATATGGCAAAATATACCCCCTCATTTTGTTCCTTTTTAAATTAAATGTTTTAAGAGTTACCACTTTATTCCATTCAAGATGGCTTCAGGTGTGGCATAACTTTGTAATAAGTAGGAATGTTAGCGCTCTAGTTGTTCTTTAGAACACTCTGGGACATTCTGTCATTGGGCTATACTTGGGCTACATCTGGGTGATATTTGGGCTACATTTGGGCTCTTTTGTCTCTGGTGGCCATTTTGGGAGACTGCATGTCAGAATGTTTTAATGAAATAGAAAAGGATTTGAGAAGTCACTCAAAATGTGCCCTAATTTTTCATTCTGCAGCACTAATCATACTTTCTATGGCAAAATATACCCCCTCATGTTGTTTCTTTTTAAATTAAATGTTTTAAGAGTTACCACTTTATTCCCATCACGATGGCTCCAGGTGTGCTATACCTTTGTAATAAGTAGGACTGTTAGCGCTCTAGTTGTTCTTTAGAACACTCTGGGACATTCTGTCATTGGGCTCTACTTGGGCTACATCTGGGTGATATTTGGGCTACATTTGGGCTCTTTTGTCTCTGGTGGCCATTTTGGGAGACTGCATGTCAGAATGTTTTAATGAAATAGAAAAGGATTTGAGAAGTCACTCAAAATGTGCCCTAATTTTTCATTCTGCTGCACTAATCATACTTTCTATGGCAAAATATACCCCCTCATGTTGTTTCTTTTTAAATTAAATGTTTTAAGAGTTACCACTTTATTCCAATCAAGATGGCTTCAGGTGTGCCATACCTTTGTAATAAGTAGGACTGTTAGCGCTCTAGTTGTTCTTTAGAACACTCTGGGACATTCTGTCATTGGGCTATACTTGGGCTACATCTGGGTGATATTTGGGCTACATTTGGGCTCTTTTGTCTCTGGTGGCCATTTTGGGAGACTGCATGTCAGAATGTTTTAATGAAATAGAAAAGGATTTGAGAAGTCACTCAAAATGTGCCCTAATTTTTCATTCTGCAGCACTAATCATACTTTCTATGGCAAAATATACCCCCTCATGTTGTTTCTTTTTAAATTAAATGTTTTAAGAGTTACCACTTTATTCCAATCAAGATGGCTTCAGGTGTGCCATACCTTTGTAATAAGTAGGACTGTTGGCGCTCTAGTTGTTCTTTAGAACACTCTAGGAGGCTGCAGTAGAACACAAAGGAATCAACTGACAGTCTCTGTCCTTGTTGGATGTACATGTTTTACTGAGAATGTCAGACTTCATTTTCACATGACTGAGAAAGATAATGTGAATTTACAGAAAATATGCTTTCAGTTTAGCTTATAGATCCCCTTCCAAACCACTGTGGGAAAATCATGAGATATTAGTTTTCTTTCAAACAATATTCATGATATCACAGCAGAAGGTTTTTTCACATGGTAAAATCACCTTAGAACCCACCACAATTCCTAAAACGAGTATGGTACCATCAACAAATGATTTATAATGTAACTAAAGTCCTAAAACCCTCTATTAACTACAATGCTTTTTAATGAGGTGCTATCATGTATATTGGTCCCAAGATGGCTGCCAACACTTCTTGGATGAAGTGCTGACAGCCAATCAGATCAGATGTGTGGTTAGGCTCCGCCCAGATATATATCTTTTTTTGAACCTAAATTACTCAAAATCCACTGGAGCACATATATTGAGACCTAGCAAAGGCACATCGGGCTAACAGTCCCTACAATTTTGCCAAGTTTCGTGCAAATCCATTCAGCCGTTCGAGCTAAAAGTGAGGCCAACCGCCCTATGGAAATTAACATGGGAAAAACGCGTTTTGGGACCCCCCCTTTTTCTTGGCCCCCCCTTGATGAAACCCCCCCAAATTGTCAGGGGCTGCTCAGAAACAAAATGTTCCATTTTCCTGAAAATTTCAGCCAATTCCGTCCACAAACGCCAAAGTTATTAGACATAGAATTTTCAAAAATCCCATAGAGAAAAAATCCTAACTATATATACCTACTGGCGACCGCCAGTAGGTAATATATATATATATATATATATATGTATATATATATTCACTGAAAAAACCATAGGTTATAGACCATATATAGTTAGGAATTCGCATTTACAAAACCTTATTTTACTCACACAAAACCATTGAAATTCCATATATAGTTAGTTGCACTAACTATATATCGCGCACCCGCAATCCACTGCTGATGATGTCACATATTACATCATTCATGACATGGTCAGTGACATCACTGATGACATCACTGATGACATCTTAAATGACATCACTGATGACATCTCAAATGACATCACTGATGACATCACTGATGACATCTCATTTGACATTACTGATCACATCACTGATGATATCATTCATGTGATAATACGATGAACCTCTTCAGACTCTAATATAACCTTAGATACAATCAGTGTAAACAGACACTCACAGACTGTCACTCATCCATGGAGTTACTCACACACCTAGTCAGTCATGCAAAGAATCAATCACACCTCCATTTCCTCAACTATACAGTTATACAAACTTTACTTATTCAAACATATACTAACACATATTTACTCTCTTATACAATCCCTGATACAAGTTCACAATGATCCATACAGCCACTCACACATTCACTGGCTCTTATGCACAGTTATTTATATATGTCAACTCTCACATGTACTGTGTTTTACATATGTACTTACTTTGACATGTAGCACTGAGATATCCATTCACTCACCAATACACTCATGCACACAGTCAACCGCCCATACAGCTGTTTCCACATGCACTTTTGAAACCATACATCTAGTGAATCAACTGCTCACACATCTATGCACAGAGTCATACACCTCCCAGCCACCCACACACACACTCAGTCTCCCATACAAATACTTGGGCAACCAATCAATAACCCATATAGTTACTCATATAGCTACTTATCAACACATGCAACAGTTTACAGAACAACAGACATAATGATGCACAAATTAAGACAGTTTAGTCACTAACCCATGCACTCAGTGAGACACATTTAATCACTCACTCATACAGTCAGTCATGCACCTACTAAATCCTTCATCCAGACACTTATACATCCATTCATTCTTCAATATGTAAGACATATTTTAACTTTACAGAAACATACAGTCACTGGATGTTGTCATCAGTGATGTCATCAGTGATGTCATTTGAGATGTCATCAGTGATGTCATCAGTGATGTCACTGACCATGTCATGAATGATGTAATATGTGACATCATCAGCAGTGGATTGCGGGTGCGCGATATATAGTTAGTGCAACTAACTATATATGGAATTTCAATGGTTTTGTGTGAGTAAAATAAGGTTTTGTAAATGCAAATTCCTAACTATATATGGTCTATAACCTATGGTTTTTTCAGTGAATTTTCAAGGTTTTGTAAATGCTAATTCCTAACTATATATGGTCTATAACCTATGGTTTTTTCAGTGAATTTTCAAGGTTTTGTAAATGCTAATTCCTAACTATATATGGTCTATAACCTATGGTTTTTTCAGTGAATATATATATATACATACATATATAAACATATATCATCTGTATATCTATATAAATACAAACATAAATGCATGCATACATATACTTATATGCATACAGATGCATGTTATTTACATGAAAGTTGAAAAAACACTAATAAAAGCAAAGCTAAAAAGCCACCTCATTACAAACAGAATGGCTTTAACTTAAACGAGGGCGAGATCTATTGCATTTTCAATGCTTGTTTACTTTGGTTCCATCAAGAAGGCATTCAGATGTGTCACACATTTGCCATAAATTCTGAATGTTAGCACTCTAGTTGCACATTAGATCACTGTAGTAAAGCTACTGCTCACCAATGACGTCTGCTGCTGGTATTCAAAGTGCATGTTTCAGTCTGCATGTCAGAATTTTTTTAATGAAATTGAAGAGGATTTGAGAAGTCACTCAAAATGATCCCTAATTTTTCTTTCTGAAGCACTAATCATACTTTCTATGGCAAAATTAACCCCCTCATGTTGTTCCTTTTTAAATTGAGTGTTTTCAGACTTACCACTTCATTCCAATCAAGATGGCTTCTGGTGTGCCATACTTTTGTCATAAGTAAGACTGTTAGCGCTCTAGTTGTTCTTTAGAACACTCTGGGACATTCTGTCGTTGGGCTATACTTGGGGTACATCTGGGTGATATTTGGGCTACATTTAGGCTCCTTTGTCTCTGGTGGCCATCTTGGGAGACTGTATGTCAGAATTTTTTAATGAAATTGAAGAGGGTTTGAGAAGTCACTCAAAATGTGCCCTAATTTTTCTTTCTGCAGCACTAATCATAATTCATATGGCAAAATATACCCCCTCATTTTGTTCCTTTTTAAATTAAATGTTTTAAGAGTTACCACTTTATTCCATTCAAGATGGCTTCAGGTGTGCCATACCTTTGTAATAAGTAGGACTGTTAGCGCTCTAGTTGTTCTTTAGAACACTCTGGGACATTCTGTCATTGGGATATACTTGGGCTACATCTGGGTGATATTTGGGCTACATTTGGGCTCTTTTGTCTCTGGTGGCCATTTTGGGAGACTGCATGTCAGAATTTTTTAATGAAATAGAAGAGGATTTGAAAAGTCACTCAAAATGTGCCCTAATTTTTCTTTCTGCAGCACTAATAATACCTTCTATTGCATAATATACCCCCTCATTTTGTTCCTTTTTAAATTAAATGTTTTAAGAGTTACCACTTTATTCCCATCACGATGGCTCCAGGTGTGCTATACCTTTGTAATAAGTAGGACTGTTAGCGCTCTAGTTGTTCTTTAGAACACTCTGGGACATTCTGTCATTGGGCTCTACTTGGGCTACATCTGGGTGATATTTGGGCTACATTTGGGCTCTTTTGTCTCTGGTGGCCATTTTGGGAGACTGCATGTCAGAATGTTTTAATGAAATAGAAAAGGATTTGAGAAGTCACTAAAAATGTGCCCTAATTTTTCATTCTGCTGCACTAATCATACTTTCTATGGCAAAATATACCCCCTCATGTTGTTTCTTTTTAAATTAAATGTTTTAAGAGTTACCACTTTATTCCAATCAAGATGGCTTCAGGTGTGCCATACCTTTGTAATAAGTAGGACTGTTAGCGCTCTAGTTGTTCTTTAGAACACTCTGGGACATTCTGTCATTGGGCTATACTTGGGCTACATCTGGGTGATATTTGGGCTACATTTGGGCTCTTTTGTCTCTGGTGGCCATTTTGGGAGACTGCATGTCAGAATGTTTTAATGAAATAGAAAAGGATTTGAGAAGTCACTCAAAATGTGCCCTAATTTTTCATTCTGCAGCACTAATCATACTTTCTATGGCAAAATATACCCCCTCATGTTGTTTCTTTTTAAATTAAATGTTTTAAGAGTTACCACTTTATTCCAATCAAGATGGCTTCAGGTGTGCCGTACCTTTGTAATAAGTAGGACTGTTGGCGCTCTAGTTGTTCTTTAGAACACTCTAGGAGGCTGCAGTAGAACACAAAGGAATCAACTGACAGTCTCTGTCCTTGTTGGATGTACATGTTTTACTGAGAATGTCAGACTTCATTTTCACATGACTGAGAAAGATAATGTGAATTTACAGAAAATATGCTTTCAGTTTAGCTTATAGATCCCCTTCCAAACCACTGTGGGAAAATCATGAGATATTAGTTTTCTTTCAAACAATATTCATGATATCACAGCAGAAGGTTTTTTCACATGGTAAAATCACCTTAGAACCCACCAAAATTCCTAAAACGAGTATGGTACCATCAACAAATGATTTATAATGTAACTAAAGTCCTAAAACCCTCTATTAACTACAATGCTTTTTAATGAGGTGCTATCATGTATATTGGTCCCAAGATGGCTGCCAACACTTCTTGGATGAAGTGCTGACAGCCAATCAGATCAGATGTGTGGGTAGGCTCCGCCCAGATATATATCTTTTTTTGAACCTGAATTACTCAAAATCCACTGGAGCACATATATTGAGACCTAGAAAAGGCACATCGGGCTAACAGTCCCTACAATTTTGCCAAGTTTCGTGCAAATCCATTCAGCCGTTCGAGCTAAAAGTGAGGCCAACCGCCCTATGGAAATTAACATGGAAAAACGCGTTTTGGGACCCCCCTTTTTTCTTGGCCCCCCCTTAATGAAACCCCCCCAAATTGTCAGGGGCTGCTCAGAAACAAAATGTTCCATTTTCCTGAAAATTTCAGCCAATTCCGTCCACAAACGCCAAAGTTATTAGACATAGAATTTTCAAAAATCCCATAGAGAAAAAATCCTAACTATATATACCTACTGGCGACCGCCAGTAGGTCATATATATATATATATATATATATATATTCACTGAAAAAACCATAGGTTATAGACCATATATAGTTAGGAATTCGCATTTACAAAACCTTATTTTACTCACACAAAACCATTGAAATTCCATATATAGTTAGTTGCACTAACTATATATCGCGCACCCGCAATCCACTGCTGATGATGTCACATATTACATCATTCATGACATGGTCAGTGACATCACTGATGACATCACTGATGACATCTCAAATGACATCACTGATGACATCTCAAATGACATCACTGATGACATCTCAAATGACATCACTGATGACATCACTGATGACATCTCATTTGACATTACTGATCACATCACTGATGATATCATTCATGTGATAATACGATGAACCTCTTCAGACTCTAATATAACCTTAGATACAATCAGTGTAAACAGACACTCACAGACTGTCACTCATCCATGGAGTTACTCACACACCTAGTCAGTCATGCAAAGAATCAATCACACCTCCATTTCCTCAACTATACAGTTATACAAACTTTACTTATTCAAACATATACTAACACATATTTACTCTCTTATACAATCCCTGATACAAGTTCACAATGATCCATACAGCCACTCACACATTCACTGGCTCTTATGCACAGTTATTTATATATGTCAACTCTCACATGTACTGTGTTTTACATATGTACTTACTTTGACATGTAGCACTGAGATATCCATTCACTCACCAATACACTCATGCACACAGTCAACCGCCCATACAGCTGTTTCCACATGCACTTTTGAAACCATACATCTAGTGAATCAACTGCTCACACATCTATGCACAGAGTCATACACCTCCCAGCCACCCACACACACACTCAGTCTCCCATACAAATACTTGGGCAACCAATCAATAACCCATATAGTTACTCATATAGCTACTTATCAACACATGCAACAGTTTACAGAACAACAGACATAATGATGCACAAATTAAGACAGTTTAGTCACTAACCCATGCACTCAGTGAGACACATTTAATCACTCACTCATACAGTCAGTCATGCACCTACTAAATCCTTCATCCAGACACTTATACATCCACTCATTCTTCAATATGTAAGACATATTTTAACTTTACAGAAACATACAGTCACTGGATGTTGTCATCAGTGATGTCATCAGTGATGTCATTTGAGATGTCATCAGTGATGTCATCAGTGATGTCACTGACCATGTCATGAATGATGTAATATGTGACATCATCAGCAGTGGATTGCGGGTGCGTGATATATAGTTAGTGCAACTAACTATATATGGAATTTCAATGGTTTTGTGTGAGTAAAATAAGGTTTTGTAAATGCGAATTCCTAACTATATATGGTCTATAACCTATGGTTTTTTCAGTGAATTTTCAAGGTTTTGTAAATGCTAATTCCTAACTATATATGGACTATAACCTATGGTTTTTTCAGTGAATTTTCAAGGTTTTGTAAATGCTAATTCCTAACTATATATGGTCTATAGCCTATGGTTTTTTCAGTGAATATATATATATACATACATATATAAATATATATCATCTGTATATCTATATAAATACAAACATAAATGCATGCATACATATACTTATATGCATACAGATGCATGTTATTTACATGAAAGTTGAAAAAACACTAATAAAAGCAAAGCTAAAAAGCCACCTCATTACAAACAGAATGGCTTTAACTTAAACGAGGGCGAGATCTATTGCATTTTCAATGCTTGTTTACTTTGGTTCCATCAAGAAGGCATTCACATGTGTCACACATTTGCCATAAATTCTGAATGTTAGCACTCTAGTTGCACATTAGATCACTGTAGTAAAGCTACTGCTCACCAGGGACGTCTGCTGCTGGTATTCAAAGTGCATGTTTCAGTCTGCATGTCAGAATTTTTTTAATGAAATAGAAGAGGATTTGAGAAGTCACTCAAAATGATCCCTAATTTTTCTTTCTGAAGCACTAATCATACTTTCTATGGCAAAATTAACCCCCTCATGTTGTTCCTTTTTAAATTGAGTGTTTTCAGACTTACCACTTCATTCCAATCAAGATGGCTTCTGGTGTGCCATACTTTTGTCATAAGTAAGACTGTTAGCGCTCTAGTTGTTCTTTAGAACACTCTGGGACATTCTGTCATTGGGCTATACTTGGGGTACATCTGGGTGATATTTGGGCTACATTTAGGCTCTTTTGTCTCTGGTGGCCATCTTGGGAGACTGTATGTCAGAATTTTTTAATGAAATTGAAGAGGGTTTGAGAAGTCACTCAAAATGTGCACTAATTTTTCTTTCTGCAGCACTAATCATAATTCATATGGCAAAATATACCCCCTCATTTTGTTCCTTTTTAAATTAAATGTTTTAAGAGTTACCACTTTATTCCAATCAAGATGGCTTCAGGTATGCCATACCTTTGTAATAAGTAGGACTGTTAGCGCTCTAGTTGTTCTTTAGAACACTCTGGGACATTCTGTCATTGGGCTATACTTGGGCTACATCTGGGTGATATTTGGGCTACATTTGGGCTCTTTTGTCTCTGGTGGCCATTTTGGGAGACTGCATGTCAGAATTCTTTAATGAAATAGAAGAGGATTTGAAAAGTCACTCAAAATGTGCCCTAATTTTTCTTTCTGCAGCACTAATAATACCTTCTATTGCATAATATACCCCCTCATTTTGTTCCTTTTTAAATGAAATGTTTTAAGAGTTACCACTTTATTCCCATCACGATGGCTCCAGGTGTGCTATACCTTTGTAATAAGTAGGACTGTTAGCGCTGTAGTTGTTCTTTAGAACACTCTGGGACATTCTGTCATTGGGCTATACTTGGGCTACATCTGGGTGATATTTGGGCTACATTTGGGCTCTTTTGTCTCTGGTGGCCATTTTGGGAGACTGCATGTCAGAATGTTTTAATGAAATAGAAAAGGATTTGAGAAGTCACTCAAAATGTGCCCTAATTTTTCATTCTGCAGCACTAATCATACTTTCTATGGCAAAATATACCCCCTCATGTTGTTTCTTTTTAAATTAAATGTTTTAAGAGTTACCACTTTATTCCAATCAAGATGGCTTCAGGTGTGCCATACCTTTGTAATAAGTAGGACTGTTAGCGCTCTAGTTGTTCTTTAGAACACTCTAGGAGGCTGCAGTAGAACACAAAGGAATCAACTGACAGTCTCTGTCCTTGTTGGATGTACATGTTTTACTGAGAATGTCAGACTTCATTTTCACATGACTGAGAAAGATAATGTGAATTTACAGAAAATATGCTTTCAGTTTAGCTTATAGATCCCTTTCCAAACCACTGTGGGAAAATCATGAGAAATTAGTTTTCTTTCAAACAATATTCATGATATCACAGCAGAAGGTTTTTTCACATGGTAAAATCACCTTAGAACCCACCACAATTCCTAAAACGAGTATGGTACCATCAACAAATGATTTATAATGTAACTAAAGTCCTAAAACCCTTATTAACTACACTGATTTTTAATGAGGTGCTATCATGTATATTGGTCCCAAGATGGCTGCCAACACTTCTTGGATGAAGTGCTGACAGCCAATCAGATTAGATGTGTGGTTAGGCTCCGCCCAGATATATATCTTTTTTTGAACCTAAATTACTCAAAATCCACTGGAGCACATATATTGAGACCTAGCAAAGGCACATCGGGCTAACAGTCCCTACAATTTTGCCAAGTTTCGTGCAAATCCAATCAGCCGTTCGAGCTAAAAGTGAGGCCAACCGCCCTATGGAAATTAACATGGGAAAAACGCGTTTTGGGACCCCCCTTTTTTCTCGGCCCCCCCTTGATGAAACCCCCCCAAATTGTCAGGGGCTGCTCAGAAACAAAATGTTCCATTTTCCTGAAAATTTCAGCCAATTCCGTCCACAAACGCCAAAGTTATTAGACATAGAATTTTCAAAAATCCCATAGAGAAAAAATCCTAACTATATATACCTACTGGCGACCGCCAGTAGGTAATATATATATATATATATATATATATATATATATATATATATATATATATATATACATATATATATATATATATATATATATATATATATATATATATATATATATATATATATATATATATATATATCTGTATTAAAAAATAAATGTGTATTTTTTTCACTTAAATTAATTATTTAATAATTTTAAGGTTATTTGAGTATTTTTAAGTATGTTTTAGTTAGTTATATGTATTAATTCATTAATTTTAAATTTATACAAAAAATCGATATTTTGACTAACTATATTTCTTAAAACTATATTTTTGATTCAATATTTTTTAATTATCTGTTTGTAGATAGGAATTCAATATTTTTGCATTCTATATTTTTTCTTCGATATTTTGGTAATTTTATATTTGTGTATTTGATATTATGTCAGTTATCCGTCATGGCATAGCACTTTCCACAAACATCAAGAAGGCGCAAGAACATCCTGTGTGCTGAAAGAATTCATAAAAAAGTCAAGAAAAGTCCAGCAGAGGAGGCCATACAAAAGGATAGTGCAAGTGCAAGATAAATATAGTTACAAATGTGGAGAGGCATCGTATGCCAATTCACACTGCATTTCGCTCACAGAGAAATTCTCCTCAGAAGGAACACCAACGGCAAAATGGCTGCTGCGCTCCACGATACTGAAGAGCCAAGCGCAGTACATACAGAAGTCAAAGCCACAGGTAGCAGAAGATGTCGGAAAGCAACCCTCGCTGATCAGGGCATGTTCCGACGCTGAAAGCAGTGACCCTCGCTGATAACAAAGCCATAGCAAGTGACTTCCCCGAGCCATCCTGCAGAGCCTCACACAGATGCTGCCATCCATATCGGGCACCAATCCACGCCTCCCAGAGACCCAATTTCTAGCATTGGTAATCAGCAGTGTGGATATGAATTGTGTTTGTGCAATGTCATATAGTACCTCATTGTTCACTACAAATAAATACTAAGGCCATTTAAAATGTTTTTTAATTCTCCCTGATTGGCTTCTTGATTTTTCTGTTAAAACCGTGTCTCACTCTGATGAAGCGGCACCTGCACCTACAGTAATTGAGTATGAGCTGGCTAGGTAACAGTATTACATTGTGCTTCAGCTGAAGAATTTTTGGAAGGACTTTCAAGTGTGATCAAGGAGTTTTACCAGGAAGGTGGAGCTACAGAAGGCTTTGAGAGCCTGGGAGGAGACCCAGAAAGCAGGGGAGGAGTAGCAGGTTTTTTCTGTGAAGGATGATGGCCTGATTCTGTATTCCAATGTTGATTTGGGACTGCCTGTAATAGGGGCCAACAACTTGCAAGGAGCCATACTAGTTTCCAGACAATGGAGCTGTGTCTCCTCCAGGAACCTTTCCCAGAGGAGGTGGTAGACAGGAGGGAGGAAAGGACATTAAATTTGGAGATTGCTAAATTGGAGCATGCTTGAGAACAAAGGAGGCTGGCTTTGGAGGAGAGGAAACTGACCCATGAGCTTAACCTCAAAGAGCTGGATATTAGAGGACTTGGATATTAGAGCCCTGCAAGTGGCTTCCAGCAACAGCAATAGTGGCAGCATACCTGCAGTGTCCACAGGTGAGTCTAGAGTCCAGATATACAAGGATTTGGTTCCCAGTTGTGTGATGACATATACAAATGTGGTACAAAAGGGGGTGGTGATGGACTGAGCATCTGAATCAGTCAAACACTCAAACCCAGTCAAAAGATCAGGGTTTAATCCATCACCGTTCTTTAGCCCACTCTGCCACCCCAGTTCACACATGGCTATATGCAAATCAGTCTGACTCTGTGCCTCATGGGAACAGTCCAGCTCGAACTGCCAAGCCATGTCCTCCCTGGACCGGAAACAAGCTTCCGAGGACCGGTTTCTGGCATTCCAGCCGTCTTCAGCCCGGCTTGCTTGAATCCAGTGGCAAAGTGAGCAAGGGACTCACGTCTGAGCATACCCTGCCACACTTATGGCGGCCAAAAAGCGGTACAAAAGGGGGTGGGGATGGACTGAGCATCTGAATCAATCAAACACTCAAACCCAGTCAAAAGATCTGGGTTTAATCCGTCACCGTTCTTTGGCCCACTCTGCCACCCCAGTTCAGACATGGCTATATGCAATCAGTCTGACCCTGTGCCTCATGGGAACAGTCAAGCCCGAACTTCCAAGCCATGTCTTCCCTGGACCGGAAACAAGCTTCCGAGGACCGGTTTCTGGCATTCCAGACGTCTTCAGCCTGGCTTGCTTGAATCCAGTGGCAAAGTGAGCAAGGGACTCACGTCTGAGCATACCCTGCCACACATATGGTGGCCAAAAAGCAGTACAAAAGGGGATGGTGATGGACTGAGCATCTGAATCAATCAAACACTCAAACCCAGTCAAAAGATCTGGGTTTAATCCATCACCGTTCTTTAGCCCACTCTGCCACTCCAGTTCAGACATGGCTATATGCAAATCAGTCTGACCCTGTGCCTCATGCGAACAGTCCAGCCCGAACTGCCAAGCCATGTCTTCCCTGGACCGGAAACAAGCTTCCGAGGAACGGTTTCTGGCATTCCAGCCGTCTTCAGCCTGGCTAGCTTGAATCCAGTGGCAAAGTGAGCAAGGGACTCACGTCTGAGCATACCCTGCCACACTTATGGCGGCCAAAAAGCGGTACAAAAGGGGGTGGTGATGGACTGAGCATCTGAATCAATCAAACACTCAAACCCAGTCAAAAGATCTGGGTTTAATCCATCACCGTTCTTTAGCCCACTCTGCCACCCCAGTTCAGACATGGCTATATGCAAATCAGTCTGACCCTGTGCCTCATGGGAACAGTCCAGCCCGAACTGCCAAGCCATGTCTTTCCTGGACCGGAAACAAGCTTCCGAGGACCGGTTTCTGGCATTCCAGCCGTCTTCAGCCCGGCTTGCTTGAATCCAGTGGCAAAGTGAGCAAGGGACTCACGTCTGAGCATACCCTGCCACACTTATGGCGGCCAGAAAGCGGTACAAAAGGGGGTGGTGATGGACTGAGCATCTGAATAAATCAAACACTCAAACCCAGTCAAAAGATCTGGGTTTAATCCATCATCATTCTTTAGCCCACTCTGCCACCCCAGTTCAGACATGGCTATATGCAAATCAGTCTGACCCTGTGCCTCATGGGAACAGTCCAGCCCGAACTGCCAAGCCATGTCTTTCCTGGACCGGAAACAAGCTTCCGAGGACCAGTTTCTGGCATTCCAGCCGTCTTCAGCCCGGCTTGCTTGAATCCAGTGGCAAAGTGAGCAAGGGAATCACGTCTGAGCATACCCTGCCACACTTATGGTGGCCAAAAAGCGGTACAAAAGGGGGTGGTGATGGACTGAGCATCTGAATCAATCAAACACTCAAACCCAGTCAAAAGATCTGGGTTTAATCCATTACCGTTCTTTAGCCCACTCTGCCACCCCAGTTCAGACATGGCTATATGCAAATCAGTCTGACCCTGTGCCTCATGGGAACAGTCCAGCCCGAACTGCCAAGCCATGTCTACCCTTGCCCGGAAACAAGCTTCCGAGGACCGGTTTCTGGCATTCCAGCCGTCTTCAGCCCGGTTTGCTTGAATCCAGTGGCAAAGTGAGCAAGGGACTCACGTCTGAGCATACCCTGCCACACTTATGGCGGCCAAAAAGCGGTACAAAAGGGGGTGGTGATGGACTGAGCATCTGAATCAATCAAACACTCAAAACCCAGTCAAAAGATCTGGGTTTAATCCATCACCGTTCTTTAACCCACTCTGCCACCCCAGTTCAGACATGCCTATATGCAAATCAGTCTGACCCTGTGCCTCATGGGAACAGTCCAGCCCGAACTGCCAAGCCATGTCTTCCCTGGATCGGAAACAAGCTTCTGAGGACCGGTTTCTGGCATTCCAGCCGTCTTCAGCCCGGCTTGCTTGAATCCAGTGGCAAAGTGAGCAAGGGACAGAGGTGTCCTGTCAATGTTATGAGTGATACCCAGGTTCTGAGAAATACAGAGATACCACACTGGAACTTAATGCTCCTTACACGCATTACACGCAGAATCACAGTTCCCACACAGTTTTCAACACTTTAATTGCTCCACGTAAACAAAAACATCTAGGAAATGCTCCAAATAAACAACTACTTTTTTTCAGGAGATCTTCATTTGCAAGCATTCGCTGAGACATTTTCACCCCCTAAGAGTTCAGTCACAGACCCCCACGGTGGCACTCTCTACAGGTTGAAGATATCTGCCCTACACCTTCCCTTGTAGTCAATCTTTAAAGTGAATTTCTGAGGGGCATTTGAGAGGGGCCTGGAATTTACTATCAGTTGCCCTTCGTCATGTACTCAATGCAGACCAGAAGCATTTGTGGTGGGCACTATAAGGGCATCAACCGCCTTCCATCTCTTCCCTCGGATTTTCTGACCCCTGCAAGAAGAGGGAGCAGACAGGCAAGATAAAAGAGCAACAACCTACTTTCTGTTAGGTCAGTTGGGACCAGAGAAAATGTTGTGATGTGTGGAAAAGACATGTCAGCATAACATCATAGTATTTAAAGATAGGTCTTGTTTTTCACTACTTTGATAGAATTATAGTGAATAACCAGTTTCTAATCAAATCTAGTAGTCACATAACAGCTTCTAACAGAAGCTATACCCAACCGTGCTTCTGTATGTCCGATCTGGATTTTTTTCAATCTGTAGCTCAAACTGAATTTAACTTACAATCATTTTCACTTATCTGATTCATATCACAATTTATGGAACATTGTTCCTCCTCAATAGCTGTTAAAGTTGTATAAAGATCCATACGCATTTAGGTTCTTTACTTTACGACTGTAAAGAAACAAGGTCCATGATGCTCTATACCAACCTTCTGATTTATCATCCTACAAAGGTCTTACTGCTTTCCCAAATAGCGCCAATATACATGTGAGCATAATTTTTCTGGGTGAGTGTTATTTTTTATATTACTAGCACAGGAACTACAAAAATAAATACAATTTTACAATGCTTGACAGAAAAGCATCCAGTTTTCCCACCTACCAGCACCTTTCACTCATGAAGCTCTACTGAAGTGCCAGGCATAGAAGCATCTACTTTGTAGAGGGGTGCTCAGTACTCAGACCGACTCAAGAGATCGCATCTGGAACCCCCTCCTGAGGGGCTGTGGCTGTATACTACAATCACACCAGAACCTGTGAGTTTGAATTTAGATGTTTGGTAGCGGACACAATGAAGACAATTGTGAGAAAGTCATCCTTTTTGCCCTGATCACCTCCATTTTTTTATTAGTACTGGGGGTAATTGACCCTGACTGTGCCCTCGACTCTGCTTATCAGACTCAGGACCAGCGTTCTGTTCTAAAGGTATATGGTCTAATTAGAATTGGCATTGACAGTCCCCAGTATATAACAGGTCAAGGCGGTTTAGAGGCACAGTCGATTTCCTTCACTAGTGTTTGCCCTGCTGTCATTGCTGCTGTCATTTAAAGGCAGTCTTGCTTTGTGGACAGTTTTTAAAATTAAATTATATGCAAATTGAATATGAGCCAGCAGTCTTCTCCGCGCACCTGATGGGTGAGGGTTAGAGAGGCTCCTCTATAGAGTATTTTGCTTAATAAATGATTGAACCTTCTTCCCTGCCAACTGACTGATTATTTGATCATGGGATTGAGCTACTGGTAGGTATAGCCCTTTATGTTATTTTGTGGTACTTCAGTTGGCGACTCTGGTGGGACTCCGTGATAGGGTTGTCCTTGCTGTAAATGGGTAGAGGGACAAAGAAGGGGAGCTCTGGTCAAGCGGTGGACCAAAAAAAAAACCAAAAAACATTTTGTTTTGTTTTGCCTTACTCCGCTCTCGCGATCAGAGTGCCACAGCTGCAAATGACCCTTCGGCGGAGTCCTACGGGCGTAACCCAGGAACTGACCGTGTTGGTCTTCAGGAGTTGGCAGTGGAGAAAACGCAATTGTACCTGCAGGCACCAGGTGAGTGGATTGTTTTTGATGTCTTTTGGAACGCGCTGTTGAGCAGTGCCTTTGCAGGAGTTAACTGTGTAGGATTTGGTGGTCGGTGTACCACAGAGAATTCTGGGGATCTGACGGGGCAGCATTGTGGCTGCACGGGTAAATGCTCCTCAGACTTGTTTTGTGAATAATAGAGACGCCGATCGGACGCCCTGGTGTGGCTCGTGTGGTGCACACCAGGCCGGACTGGTCTGGAAAAGGCCTGTGGTTGAACCTGGGAAGCCTGGAGGACATATCCGAAGCGATGCTAAGGTAGCAGGCTTAGTCAGAATAGTCCCAAGGGTGAGCCAGGAAGACTTTGGGATGGCCTGTAGGACAGTCTGTGGTTATACCTGTCTGACGGTCTCTTGGTAGTCTTTGGACTGCTTGATTTTGGTATCTGTTGGTCTGAAATCTCAATTGATTGATTCTCCATGAACAGGAGTCGACGGGCTCGGTTCTTTGTTTTGGAAGAGAAAAAAAAAAAGAGAGACATGTTGTTTTGAAAATCTTCGTATGTACGCATATTATTGCTCTGTGTGGGTTCAAATATGAGTTTGGTTTAATATGTTGTGAGTATATGAACATGGCCATGTTTGAAAGTCAGTGTTTATTTTGAATGAAGAATAAGTGTCAACAATCATTATGCCGTGTATTAGCAAATTGTGTTTTGGATGTTGTTGCTGCCGAAAAGACACGCGCTTGGCTGAAAGTCTACCTGCCCCGCCCGAGTTATGATATGTTTGTAAAGCATGGTATTACCCATATCATCTTTAATACCCTATGGCACAAATACACTAAGGATAATGTAGAGTTGCAATGGCCCTTAACTGGGTCTTTTGATGAAAACAAAATACATTTCTTGCAAGATCCATTGTTCTCTAAGTCGACAGGCAATGTTTGATTCCCTAAATATGTGGCAGAAGGAAGCAAAGCACAGGCGTCTATGGGAAGAGAAATTATGGAGAATAAAGGGAGGTTAGATGATTACGCAGAAAGCCATAGTCTATGATAAAGCGAAAACAGAAAAAGGAATTGATTGTGCAGGCAGGCAATTCAGTTTGCAGGTGGATAAGACCTATGTGACTAGGACTGAAGCGGAGGATGAGATGGAGGATTTATTGGATACTCATCCACCTCCCCCTTATGCTCCACAATGTATGTATCCTGTTGTACCCTCAACCAACTCCAGTATAGATCCCTTCAGCCTCTGCTTTAGTTGTTTCCCCTTCCCCTGCCTCTCCGGGAACGTCCTCTGTTTTATCTCCCTCCCTGTCTGAGACAGCTACTTTATGGTCTGTTATGTTGCCATCTTCTGTCATGTCTGCAGCTGTTTTGTCTCCCCCTACTCTTGCGTAGGCTTCCAAGTCTGCGAGCACGACCCCATCCTTAGATGACCCAACTCTATCCTGTGCTCTGAGGGATCTTGGCACACACAGGTTGTTTACTCGTTTGACTGTAGGACTAGATGAGAAACAGATCATTACAAATCAGTCATCTCAGTGGGTGCGACATCCTATTTATACTGATATATGGAGCACACTTCAAGACTATGAGCCTGTTATGCAGCAGCATGCCTTGAAACACATGACCTCATGTTTGCTTACTTTATAGGAACAGTGTTTTCCGGGAGGGCAGGCCCCACAAGTGATGTACGATATCAGGGGCAGGGCTCATAAGTCTGAACTTGGACCAGAGGAAGCGTACCTTAATTTTGAGGTTCTATTAAATTATCGAGGGCGAATGAACCAAAAATGTCCCTCATGGGACTCTCAGCACCCTATGCAAGAAGTCCATCCTATTTTTCACCCTATAATACAGGAACTTAAAAATGATCAGGATGTAGTGACTAGACCTCATGTAGATGCGTGAGTATAGGAGCAGTGGGTTTACAATCACTGGAAAAGAAGTGAAGTCCTCTCGTTAAAATCACAACTACCTGACCCCCGTAAAAATCCTAGAGCTTACTACAAAGAGCTCACAGAAGCGGCTTTCTCAGCTGTTATGACCACTGTTCCCTCTAGGCCATGCGCGCGCGCACCATCCTTGACGTCAGCGCCCACCACCTAGTGTGGAGCGGGCACACAGGACGTCGCTAGAGAGTCACGCCGCCCACCACTTTTAAAAAATGAGCGGCACGAACATGAGGCACTTTTCCAGTGGTGCGGGCGGAGCGGGCATGAGGAGTGCAGGTAAGGAGGCGAGGGGCTAGTGGGGATTGTGGGAATTATGGCGCTTGCGGCTGTGTGGGAGCGTGGCAGACTGTGGCCTTTTGTTTAAATATTGTTGTTAATCAGAGCCCCTTCACGGGCTCTGATTAATAGCAATACTTAAACAAAATGCCACAGTCTGCCCCACGCTTTACTAACAAAAGTGTAGACACTTTCCAAACACAGCGCATACTTTAGCACACGCTGTATTTGGAAAGTGTCTACGCTTTTGTTAGTAAAGCGCGGGGCAAACTGTGGCATTTTGTTTAAGTATAGCTGTTAATCAGAGCCCGTGAAGGGGCTCTGATTAACAACAATATTTAAACAAAGGGCCACAGCGGTTGGGGAAACGAGTGGAACAAAAGGCAAAAGGGCAGAAAGGCACTAAAACGAGTGTAACACAGGACAGAAAGGCACAAAAAAAACGAGTGGGACACAGGACATAAAGGCACAAAAAAACGAGTGGGACACATGATATAAAGGCACAAAAACAAGTGGAAAACAGGACAGAAAGGCACAAAAACGAGTGGGACACAGGACATAAAGGCACAAAAACGAGTGGAACACAGGACAGAAAGGCACAAAAACGAGTGGAACGTAGGACATAAAGGCACAAAAAACGAGTGGAACAGAGGGCAGAAAGAGTGGGGCAGAGAGCATAAAGGCACAAAAACGAGTGGAACACAGGACAGAAAGGCACAAAAACGAGTGGAACACAGGACAGAAAGGCACAAAAACGAGTGGGACAGAGGGCATAAAGGCACAAAAACGAGTGGGGCAGAGGAGAGAAAGGCACAAAAACGAGTGGAACACAGGACATAAAGGCACAAAAACGAGTGGGACAGAGGGCATAAAGGCACAAAAAACGAGTGGGACAGAGGGCAGAAAGAGTGGGACAGAGGGCATAAAGGCACAAAAACAAGTGGAACACAGGACAGAAAGGCACAAAAACGAGTGGGACAGAGAACAGAAATGCATAAAAACAGGTGGAACACACGACATAAAGGCACAAAAACGAGTGGAACACAGTACATAAAGGAGTGGAACAGAGGACAGAAAGGCACAAAAACGAGTGGAACACAGGACATAAAGGCATAAAAAAAGAAGGGGACAGAGGGATGAAAGGCACAAAAAACGAGTGGGACAGAGGGCAGAAAAAGTGGGACTGAGGGCATAAAGGCACAAAAACGAGTGGAACACAGGACAGGAAGGCACAAAAATGAGTGGGACAGAGGACAGAAAGGCACAAAAACAAGTGGAACACAGGACAGAAAGGCACAAAAAACGAGTGGGACAGAGAGCAGAAAGGCACAAAAAACCAGTAGGGCAGAAAGGCACAAAAAACGAGTGGGACAGAGAGCAGAAAGAGTGGGACGGAGGGCAGAAAGGCACAAAAACGAATGGAACACAGGACAGAAAGGCACACAAACGAGTGGGACAGAGGCCAGAAAGGCACAAAAAACGAGTCGGACAGAGGACATATAGGCACAAAAAATGAGTGGGACAGAGGTCAGAAAGGCACAAAAAACAAGGGGGACAGAGAGCAGAAAGAGTGGGACAGAGGGCCTAAAGGCACAAAAACGAGTGGAACACAGGACAGAAAGAAACAAAAACGGGTGGAACACAGGACAGAAAGGCACAAAAACGAGTGGGACAGAGGGCATAAAGGCACAAAAACGAGTGGGACAGAGGACAGAAAGGCACAAAAACGAGTGGAACACAGGACATAAAGGCACAAAAACGAGTAGAACACAGGACATAAAGGCACAAAAACGAGTGGGACAGAGGACAGAAAGGCACAAAAATGAGTGGCACACAGGACATAAAGGCACATAAACGAGTGGGACCGAGGGCATAAAGGCACAAAAAACGAGTGGGACAGAGGGCAGAAAGAGTGGGACAGAGGACATAAAGGCTCAAGAACAAGTGGAACACAGGACAGAAAGGCAAAAAACCGAGTGGGACAGAGGACATAAAGGCACAAAAAACGAGTGGGACAGAGGGCAGAAAGGCACAAAAAACAAGTAGGACAGAGGGCAGAAAGAGTGAAACAGAGGGCATAAAGGCACAAAAACAAGTGGAACACAGAACAGAAAGGCACAAAAAAACGAGTGGGACAGAGGACAGAAAGGCACAAAAACGAGTGGAACACAGGACAGAAAGGCACATAAAACGAGTGTGACAGAGGACATAAAGGCACAAAAAACGAGTGGGACAGAGGGCATAAGAGCACAAAAAACGAGTGGAACAGAGGCAGGCATGCAACTAGAGCCAAATTTCGGGGGGGGCAGAAAAATATTTTTCGGGGGGGGCTAAACCCTCCAACCACAGATTGGCTGTAAGAACGGGTGAACACGCAACAAAAGCCTCATTTACAATTAATGGTCTTTTAAAGACCTGTTAAGTACTCGGGTGCAGCCGCAATTAGATGCTCGCCAGCCCGGGAAGACGTGTCAGCCCAGGCTGACACACACAACGGTGGGGGCTGAAGACCTGTGAGCCCAATGGGTGTTGCGCGCCTGAAAAAAGGGCATAAAGGCACAAAAAATGAGTGGAACAGAGGGCAGAAAGGCATAAACAGCGAGGGGAAAAACGAGTGGAACAGAAGGCAATAGGGGCTGAAAAACAAGTGGCACAGAGGTTAGACGGGCACAAAAAACTAATGGCAAGGAGGCAGAATACAGAAATATAGGGGCAGCGAAGAACAGAAGGCAGAACGGGCAGAGAGGCAAGGGGGCAGCGAGGGGAACAGAAGGGAAAACTGGGCAGAGACACGGGCAGCGAGGGGTACAAAAGGAAAGACCTTGCAGAGAGAGCATGTGGACAGCGAGTGGAACAGAGGGTAGAAAAAGGGCACGGATTTTCATGCTGTCTGATTCTTCACCTTCCACAAGCCCTTGCGTACCAATAAATAACTGCTGTATGGATACATGTCCATGCCAATAGACCTAATTCAGGCTGTCTCCCTCTTGAAATTGCCTCTGCTTCAAAAGGCGTTTTAAAAAGAAATGTAAGTTGTACAAATTGCTGGGGGGTCCCCGGCTTCTAAACAGGAATGGATGAGGCATTTCCGGATTCTTTAATGCATGCATAGAATTTCAGTAAACACACACTGCGCTGGTCAGCCTCTCCTAAAATCGGGCGCTATGATACATCGGGAAAGTCTATGATGTTAACATTAAAATAAAGCAACCTACTTTGCTTTAACTTTGTACTTTTTTCTGTAATGGCTTCCTGCACAACTTGTCATGGCGTGCTTATCCAATTTGCAAACTGCCCTTAAGACCCTTATTGTGCCGCTGTATGTGTGAAAATGCACCATCTTTTCACTTTTTAAAGTAAACGTTTTCAGTGCCATTTGGCGCCGCAGACATGCGCGGTTTGGTTCCTGGCGCACATAGCCATGGTTGCAGCGCACAGAGACCCTCCACTGCTGCACAGAGAGGAAAAAAATTAGAGGGAACATTGGTTATGAACCTGGCTGACATAGAGCTATTTTTCGAGTTGCTAGTCCCTGTTGATGTATGGCATCTGGTGCATGATCAGGACCATGCTACAGAATTGGGCAGAACATGGGATCAGATAAAAGGTTGGGATAAGGAACGTAAGCCTGGTGATAAACCGAAACCTGAACTTTCGGCTTTACCTGGTGCCCCAATACCCTATCGTTTCGGACATCACTACTATTCCCACTATGATTCCTTCCACTGCAAAATATTTTTCTGTGATCGATTAGAAGAATGCTTTCTTCAGCATTCCAATCCGCCCAGATAGCCATCATATTTTCGGCTTCTCATTATCTGGTCGCAGCTTCAGGTTTTGTCGCCCTCCCCAGGGGTACACTTTTACAGTGGTTATGTGTGTTGAACCAATAGGTATATAATCACGTGTTTGAATACGAGCCAGCAATCTTCTCCGCGCATCTGATGGGTGAGGGTTGGGAAGGCTCCTCTATAGAGTATTTTGCATAATAAACGATTGAACCTTCTTCACTGCCAACTGACTAATTTTGTGGTAATGGGATTGGGCTATTGATAGGTATAGCCCTTTATGTTATTTTGTGGTACTTCACTGGCCTCCTGTTACCAAACTCAGGGACACAAAAGTTTGCAGAGGAAATCATCTTTCTAGCGCTGAGTGTGTGCAGCTGTGCATTGACGGTGGCCTTGTGACATTTGCCCTGCCTGCCATGGGGTGTGGACTCGGTGTGCATCTCGGCACACAGCGGGGCTCAGTGTGGGGCCTGACGTGCCTCCACCACGAATCCCCCGAAGAGCTGCTCAGCGCTCAAGAGTGCGTGCCCTTACACTACCCGAGGCCGTCACAATAAGGGGCCGAGATCACCACCGTCGGCCCAGTACCAAAAAGAAATGGGGCGATGTGCCCGAAAAAATCACCACCGCTAGCGCGGGAGCCTCATAGGCATTGTGCCCCTTCACCCACCTACGTCATGTACAGGCCCTGCTGTAATTGGCCCCAGCGTCGCGGGAGCCTTGTCCCTGTGAAGCCATGTCAGGAAGAAGTATAACGTAGACATCTCCTAGCAACTGGGGCTCCCTCACGATCCGTATCGAGGATGGAGCAGGACCAGAAGCCAGGGAGTGTCACCAAGGAGAGAGCTGCCCTGTCAGAGGATCAGCTCGGACTGCTGAGTCCCCGCCACATCCGGAAAGGTAATTCGGAGCCAGCGCAGAGGGGCACTGCGTGCAAGGGCGCTGCAGCCGGACCGCTTAGAAAGACGGGGAAGTCTGTCTGCCTGGTGCATTGAAGAAGGGGGCGATTTCAAGTACGGCGGGGGGCATTTAAGAGAACGGCGCCCTTTTGATTTCAAGTACAGCAGGGGCAATATTCAAAGCTGTGTCCTTGTTTGTGACTAGTGCGCGCTTGCGATTTTAAAAACTGAAAGTGAACAGATGAGGGTAGCGCATCCCGTGCTACAGAGAGGGCGCTTTGTTGTGAAGGGCACCATTTTTAAAGTGACTTTCCCTTCTCTAGGAGCAGGAGTCCTACAGTTATAAGGACTCAACCACTTCCATTATTCTGGCAAGTAATTTTTTTCTGCAAAAGAACATTGCTAAAGTGAACATGTTTCCAGAGAAACATTTCTAAGACAAGATTAATTATGTATGTGCTTTTTATGACGTTTTGATCTGCCTAATCTATATAAAGTGATTAATATTTTTATAACCCAGTTATGTAGCGTCCGTTTGTGGTGTTTCACTATATTACTGTGAGTGTTGGTACAAATACTTTACACATTGCCTTGGGGATAAGCCTGTCTGCTTGTGCCAAGCTACCAAGGGGGTGAGCAGGGGTTATCAACAGTGTGTGTGCCCTTACGCTGACTTGAAGCAAGGGTCCTTATTTGAACAAAGGTGCTTACCCCTGCCAACTAGAGACCCCCATTTCTAACAGTGTCTGTATGTGCCACACCTGAGTGTGCATTTGTGTCAGCACAAGTAATCTTTTCAGGACAGCCACTATGTAAAATGAAACTATCTAGAATACTAGTACATAAATGCATTCAATATGCCTCTATTGGAAAGAAAACACCGATCTGGGGCAAGTGGGTCAATGCTGGCAACTGATTGCACTGCACAAGCGTTCTTCTTGGCAAAGTCAATGTTTGAACCTTAGTTTAGATTTGATGCTGGTTCTATGTAAGTAGATCTATACCTGCATCTCTGCCCCCTTTGCAATCGCTTTATGGCAGTGTTCAAAAGTGTGGGCATGGAGTTCTTTCTGCTTAAATCAATCTGAAAAAGGAAACCTTTATTTTCATACATACACGTCTAATAAAGATCCAGTAGCCAAAATAAGATGAGGCATTTCATTTAGAAAAGTACATAAACATTGTATTTGTAAATGTGTTTGATTGTCAGTGTTTGGAGATTTATCTTTCAAGTTGATAACCATGTTTTACCTGTTGCAAGATCCATTTGCAGTAAAATAAAATAACAGCATAACCTGTATTTCATGGTCTGGTGTTGCAATTGATGACTGTGGCCTCGAAATAGTATAGAATCCCAGTGCAGCAAGGTGATATAAGCATGTCTGAAAAAGGAAAATTAGCTTGTTTGGAGTCCTTCAAGGTTTACTACGTGGTTTCGTTCAATTTTAGGTGGAGCAAAACTGTTTCTTTCATATTTTACTATCTGATTGTCCCTTGCATCAAGAAGACAATTCTATTTCAACTGAAACAATATTGCAATGCAGCACAGTCTCCTCATAGTTATATAGTTCAGCTACATACCCGTGTTACTATTCTACAATTCATCTTATTTTCAGTATAGTGGTGCTCAATATCGTTAACAATATTGTTAACAATTAGCTAAGTTCTCACAATAATGTTTTTGTGAGCTTGTGGTATGTATTTTTTACAAGGGTGTTTTAATTCAAATAATGAAATAGTAGTTCTATGGGGACTGCTAGAGCGACCTCAGAGCTGTGAAGACAGTACTTGGTATGACTCTGTACATTAGGAATAAAACAGTTACTCAAGCAGCCAGTGTGGATGCGATCACTATACATTTTCCAATCTTTGCCACAGCAGACATGAATAATGTGAATTGTGTGCATGACTACAGTCACAACCTATATCTGCCCACACATTTAAAGGGCTGTGAATCACAATATGTATTAATTTCAGGTGCTCCTGGGCCAGCACTAATTTTACCACCATTGGCAATCCCATTGCTTTGTTAGTGAAAACGGTTGGGTGATGATTAAGAGGTTTGTGTATGTGGGTTTGTGTTGAGTATGACACAATGGTGTGTGACTTGTTGGGGAACGGGTCAGATGATAGAGAAATGAGGGAGTGACTGACTGTGTAAATACATTGGCATCATTTGAAGCAGGAGTAGGTACTATGGTGTGAGAAATACCTACATAGCGAGTGTAGGCTTCAGGGGTTTGGCAAGCATACAGAGCAGGATGACTTAGGAGAAGCTGGCACAAATGCACAGTGCTTAGAAGCAGACTCCTATGGTGATACATACACAGAAAGTAGAAGCATGCATCAGTGCTGAGACACATATGTGGGTATGGTTGGCTAACATAAGGGGTGAGATAGGTGTGCACAAGAAAGAGGAGTAGACATCCATTATTTGATACATGCGTAGACAGAAGGAGTTCACATCCTGACTCACTCAAATGCACATAAATATATGCAGAGACAACTGAGATAAAGCACCTGCACCGAGATCAGATACCAGGAATCATGCACATCTGCAGAATACAGAGATCAGGGGACACATTTACTAAACGTTCATGCATTGCAGGGCAACAAGCAAAGTTACTCCACCTTGTTGGGTGAAAGGGAGAGAGCAGAAATGTTCGTATTTACATTGTGTGCAGCCAACCACCAATGAATGCACCCTTGCGTCACCCTCCAGCACAAAAACAATCCTTAGAGACAGATTGCAACATTTGATATTTGATATTTATTGACACTTGTAGAGCGCGGCTATCGCTCCGGAAGGAGCATCTTGGCGCTAAGCGATCAAAGAGCCAGCATGGCGAGGAGTGTATCAGATGGCTGCAAGAACTGCTGAGTCGGGCTGAAGGAAAATCCAGGTCTTCAAGAGTTTCCTGAACTGGCTTTCCGAGGGGACGTGCCTAAGGTTAAAGGGGAGACTGTTCCATGCCTTCGATGCTAGGAATGAAAAAGTTTTTCCCCCTTTTGTTTTTAGTTTTATTCTAGGTACTACAATCAAGTTTGCTTCGGCTGACCTCAAACAGCGCGATGGAATGTAGTGCTGAAAGCGTTTGGCTAGATAAAGAGGGCCGGTGTTCTTAGTGGCTTTGAAGACCGTGATAAGGAGTTTAAAAAGGACTCTTTTATGAAGGGGAAGCCAGTGCAGCGTGTTGAGGGCTGCAGAGGCCGAGGACCTTTTTGGGAGTTTAAGAACTAATCTGGCTGCAGCGTGTTGGACGCTTTGCAATTTCTTTAGCGAAGACTTTTTTATTCCCGCCAGGAGGCCGTTGCAATAATCCAGCCGAGAAAGGATTAGAGCCACCGCAACTGTTTTCCTGGCGGAGATAGGGAGAAAGTCGAAGAATTTTTTCAGCTGTCGAATGAGGTTAAAGCAGCACCCAGCTGTGATGCGTACATGGTCATCGAAACTCAAGGAGGAGTCAAATTGGACACCTAGATTGCGGGCCGAGCAAACCGCACAAGGCGGTACATCAGAATTTTGAGGCCACCAGTCCTTTGGTGAGAAAAGGACGTCTTTGCCCAGTGGAATAATTTCAGTTTTTGCACTGTTGCATTTTAGGTGGTTAAGATTGAGCCAGGAAAAGACTTGGGAGAGGCAGTTCTGGAATCTGAGAGCTGTGTCGGGGTATTTTTTATCAATGGTGACGACAAGCTGAGTGTCGTCAGCGTATGAAGTAACGAGGATGTTGTGGGATTCAATCAATGTTAAGAGGGGGGCCATATATAGATTGAAAAGGAGGGGGCTAAGTATGGATCCCTGGGGCACCCCGGATGTGACGGGTCTTTCGCTGGAAAGAAAAGGTCCAAGCGAGACTGTTTGTGTTCTATGTGATAGAAATGATGTAATCCATGCTAAAGCAGTACCAGACACACCAATCTCACGCATTCTGTTAACAAGGATAGCGTGAGAGATGGTGTCGAATGCCGCGGTCAAGTCGAGTAGGATGAGTACGGCATGTTTTCCGTCATCCTGTAGGAACTTAATGGTGTCTGATAGCTCAATCAGTGCGGTTTCTGTGGAGTGGCCAGGGCGAAAACCCGATTGCTGTGGATGCAAGATGTGGTTGTTTTCCACGAAGGCTTTTAATTCTTCGTGGACCAGCCGCTCGGTGATTTTGCCTAGTACAGGGAGTAGAGAAATGGGGCGCATATTAGTTAAGTCAGTGGGGGATTTATTTTGTTTTTTCAACAAGGGCTTGACTATTGCCTTCTTCCATTCAGCGGGGACAATGCCAGTGCTGAGGGAGTCATTAATAATGGCGTTGATGGAAGGGTTGACGGCTTCAATAAGGTGGTGAAGAATAATCGGAGGGCAGGAGTCAGTGGGTGCTCCTGACTTACAAGTCATAATGGCTTTCTGTGTCTGTAGCAGGGATACCACAGAGAAGTTGTCGAGTGAAGGTAGTGTGGGGCCGGCAACTTGCATATAAATTGAGGGGGGGGGAAAGTCTCTGTGAATGGTGTTAATTTTGTCAATAAAAAAATCCGCAATTTGATCGCAGAGTGCTTGAGATGGGGGAATTTCCGTTATCAGGGCCTTGGGGTGGGTGAAGGACTTGACTATGTTGAAAATAGTCTGTTGTTTTTGTTTGGCTGCTTCTATAGCTGAGGTAAAAAACTCCCTTTTGGCTATTTTTATGTTGGAGAGGTATTGTTTCCTCTCCACATACGTGGAAAGCGGAAATAATGAGGAGAAATAAACACATATTTCCTCGTTATGCCTCTGTTAGAAATGGGGGTCTCTAATTGGCAGAGGTTGGTACCTTTGTCCAAATAGGGACCCTTTCTTCTAGTCAGGGTGAGGGGGATACACACTTTAAATAAGCCCTGGTCAGCCCCTGTGTAGCTTGGCATGAGCAGAAAGACTTATCCCAAAGGCAATGAGTGAAATATGTGTACTCAAAACACACAGTAGTACAGTGATAACACCACAAATGGACACCACACCAGTTCAGGGAAAATAAAGTATCTTTATCTAAACTCAAGACCAAAACGAAAAAAATCCAACAAACATCTAATAAGAATATGACTTTTCAAATGTTTCAAACAACTTGGTCAATTGACAACAATAGATGTGTGATTAGATCCGACAAATTTCACAAGGTCAAACAGCTGCCGAGATGGGAAGTGTTGAAAACAAAGAGATGCGTCAGTTCCTGAAACCTTGGCGAGGCAATGCAACAGTTCTGCTTTTTGCAGGAGAATTGAGCGTTGAATCCAGTCTGTAGGAGGAGTGATGCATCGAATCCAAGACGATTCTGCTCTGCGGGTAATGAGTCCAGAAGTGGTCTAAAGTTCTGAGGTTTAAGGTCTACTACTTATACTCCATTTTGTCTTTGTTCAATTTGTGCAAGGGTCTCTGAGCCCAGTCCAAACCAGTTTTGTCCTCACTGATACAGTTTGACCACAGGGGGTGGAGACAGCATTGTCCAAGGGAGGCAGATCCTATTCAGGTGCAAGGAAATCTCCTCCCCCTACTCTGAATTCAGTCAAGGAAGTCCAGGCATGCCTCAACTCCCCCAGTGACTATCTTCAGTGAATGCACATCCCCAGACCCTTTCACTCCCAAAACAAACAGTCAATCCAAAAACCGGTAGAGGCACACAGAATGGTCAAACAAGAAAATTAATACTTTCAAAACGTGGCATTTTCAAACACTGTTTAAAATCAGTCTGTACTAAAAGATGTGTTATTAACTTCTAAGTTCAGAGAACCTTAACTTTATTTCCCTATATTGTTCCAATTGGAAGTTATACTTGTGGGATGTTACAAAGTACCTCCCATTATATACTGTGGGACTGATATCTTTTCAATAGTGAAAAATGAAATTGGCAGTATTTCACTATCAGAACATGTCACACACACCAGTGGAAGTCCTACCTTTCACATACACTTCACCCTGCCCAGGTAGGTACCTTCCACCTACCATACCGGTGCCTTACATGTAAGAAAAGGGAAGACTAGGGCCTGGCAAGTGGGTGAACATGCCAGGCCGACATGGCATTTAACACACAGACACTGCAGTGGCAGATCTGAGATAACTTTTCTGGGCTACTCATGTGAGTGGCACAATCAGAACTGCAGGCCCACTAGTAGAATTTGATTTACAGGCTCTTGCATGCTAAGTGCACATTAATAGAGGCTTACCAGTAAAACAAATATGCCAATCAGGGAACCAGCAATCCATAAACACAATTTATCCAGAGAGCATATGCACTTTAGCACTGATTAGCAGTGGTAAAGTGCCCAGAATCCTAAAGCCAACAAAAACAGGTCAGGAAAAACAATAGGAGGAAGAAGCAGAAAGTTTGGGAATAACCTTGCAAAATGGTCCAAGTCCAATAGCCTCACTGTGGAAGAACATTTTGACACACTTCCAGGTATACAAGTCTTTTTAAATCTGGGAATGCACTAATATCCATGGATAGACACAAGAGAATGCACATGTTCCACCCACAGTACGCTTGCCAATCAGAAATGTGGTGCTAGGCAGCACAAGCAGACGCCTTGTGTTACATTTCTTTTTCAAAGCTATGAAAGGCCAAGAAAATCACAAGCCGTTTGGAAAGAATACAAGGACAACAAAAAGGCTTCATAAATATGGGCCCAGGAGTCGACCACAATGAAAGCAAGAGCAAAGAGCACAACATCAGCTCTTACTGGTGTCAGGGAAAAGGACTGAAAAAGCCATTCACCAACATTTACAATATCCAAGGACCTCTGTCTTTTGTCTGGCACCTTCAGCCAGCATTGATCACTCCTAACATTATTTTGTAAACTATGACTTGTAGACTTCCTTTTACCTGTTTAAGCATGGACTTTAAAATAACAGCATGCAAAGTGCTAATGATGAACAGGCCAGTAGCAACTGACGGCATCCTACAACACAAACAAGCAAGTATGGCTAATAAAGCCTGAACAAACAAACCATTGGTTGGAGGAGGATGACTCAACGTCCAAATGTTTCTTGCCCACAATGCATATCCCTGCCAGCCTTGGTGCAGATCCCTTCAAACAACAGAATGTACAATACTCATAGGGGCCCTTATCCCTTGTTACTTGTCAGCACTTGTCACTTGTTAGCAATGCAAAGCTATAAACTTCACTGCTCATCTTTTGCATTACTAGAAAGGTAGTGCATTGCAACGGAATGCCACCTTCTCTGATGTCCAAGGGCTAATATTTTCCCGCCCAATTTCCCAACCTCTCTTGACAATCAACATCTACAACAGGAATTGAACCACAAGCAGGAATCAAAAACTACAATTATTGGATAGAGTACTAATTGATTATTCCTGCACCCAACTTGTACTTCACGGAGGGGATTTCCACCTCTCATTTAAACCAAATGCTTTGACTCATGACTTGTCAAGAGTTGAGGACTCATCTTCACATGTTCTGTACCAACCTATCAGAAGGAAACTCTCTAGAGCAGTACACCTGGTCATGAAAATTACCTTGATGTATTGAATTCGGGCATGCAATGTGTAATCTCCCTCTGATAAATCACTTGCACTGACATTGAGACGTGGGCTAAACTATAGTACAATAGATTACATCTCTCTGGATGTAAGACTATGGAGAAAACTGGAAGACATGATGGTGGTGGAGCGTGAGAAGAGGAACGGCAATTCTGTGTCACTTATATTCAAAGAGTCTGTTCTCCTCTTGAGTCCAGTGGATGCAGAATGTGCCCAGACCCAGCTAGTAAGCCACAAATAACAGGAGGAATGTTAGATGGGAAGCAGTGGGGCACCTCACCCTAGGGAGTCAAGGCCCAATACTTCTTCCTTGCTACCAATATGGATATCATCTAAACAAACTGGGGGAATAACAATTTAATCCTAGCTGAGCTCAATATGATTTTTCCATACTAGAGATGTGTTCACCAAGAAAACCCTTCAAGGGGATGGTTTAACAGCTCCTGTAAAATGACAAAGGCTTAAGTCATAAAAGGGCATGCAAGTCATCAGGGAAATTAGTACAATTTACCACGCTGCTCTAAGGAAGGCAAAATCTGATTGATAGATTCAACCAGATCTGTGGTCTTCATATCGAATCTAAAACCAAATACATGACTTACTCCAATAGGGGTCGTCTTCTGACCAGTAGCTATTCTACATCACTCCCTGATACCTGTGAAATGAGCTGCTAATAGCCCATTCGCTACACAGTGACACGCGACCCTAAAAAGAGGATTGAGTATCTTACAAAAATTTGGATGTTAACAGGCCAGCACAACCTACACAAATTGAACCCTGGACCCCCTTGCATGGAAAAGCTCTGCTGGAAATCTGAGCGACCCCTGAAAATTCAAGCAACTGGTCTTCCCCGGGCACCCTCGACTCCTCGAGTGCAGATGCCTAGTTCTCACGCATCACACCAAAGTGGTTATTCCCAATTGAAGGGTTAAGACTTCGGACCTGGATCCTGCTCACCCTTCAGGACATTTACCCAGTGAACTTTCCCTTGACTGCTGAGACTTTGCTGCCTGACCGATGCCCGGTGGAGCTACCTCGATAGCTCAAGGGGAGATGGGATGTGGATTCCCTCCTCCGCCATGCCCTACCCAGCGGATCATTGGACAGACCTTCCTTTGTCCCGCCTGCCGTTTTCTCCCACCTCCCCCTTTTTCTCTATCCCTTACCCCTCTCAGCACTATTTTGTTCTCGTCTTACCAGACCCTGATCATAGCCCTCATCCGACATTGATCAGAACCCCCATCCTGTTCACCCATCAGGACCTTTATTCTGCGATCCTGCCCTCGACTGGTGAGACCTAGCTTTTTGACCGTTGCCCAGTGGAGCTACCTCGATAGCAGTAGGGGAGATGGACTGTGGACTTCCTCCATGGCCGCCACTTACCCAGCTGGTCATTGGACAGACTTTCTTTTGTCTCTCCTGCCATTATCTCCCTCCTTCCCCTTACACCCCTCCCCCTTCCCACCCTATTTTCCTTCCTCTATGCTCCTTTAATGTTTTTCATATAAGTGATGTAACCTGTAACTGTTATAACTGTGTAATATTGTGAAACCTAATGTAAAGCGCACTGATATCCATGGGTCTAGCCAGTGCTAGATAAAACTCATTAAATAAATAAAGACTGTAAAAAATTGCCATTTTATTTTCATGCACCACTCTCCTCTCTTTTTCTATCAACTTTTGTTCCCTTTCTCTACTACCTTCTTCATCTTTTACATTTATTACTATCTTGACCACCGACCCACATCTCAAACCAGAGGTGTCTGCACGGACTGGAGCCGTCCTTCTTGTGGACCTTTTCTGCGGCATAAAGTTGATGGCAATCAGCTTTTCTTAACCTTATGTTTGTGTGTTTGGACAGGTTGGGATTCGCTGATGGGATTGGGTTGGTAGGGTGGGTGGGGGAAGCATAGAAGTTGGGAAATGTTACTATCCTTATATTGCACTAGATTACTGTTCCCAAACAAAAGGTAGACCTCAGCCATGGACCAAAAGGCTTACGCCCATTTAATATTTAATACATTCAACACATCTGATCCATGAGTCAAAGTCAAAGGAACTTATAGAGTGCACAAATCACCGAAAAAATGTCTCATGGCGCTTGCGACACTCCTGAGACTGGTGGTCGAAACTAGACAGCATAATTTTTGATCAAATAGCCACGTTTTTAATTCTTTCCAAAAACGCTTATGATGAGCAATGGAAAGAAGATGAGCCTGAAGCTTATTCCAGAGGTAGGAGGCAGAAAAGAGAAGGATCGCCCCCAATAAAGTAAAGTGCAAACTCGTAGTGGGGTGAGTAGAGATTTTGAACTAGATCTTATCATTCTGCCTGGCTGGTACCTGTTAAGCTTTTTCGCTTAATAACAGGGCCCACTTCCATCTAAGATCTTATGAGTGAATCATAACATTTTTGAAAAGCCTCGCTTTTGTTACCGGAAGCCAGTGGAGGGATCTCAGACTGGGGGCTGAGGGGGATCTGGGAGGAAGGTTCAAGATAAAAAACAGAGTGCACCACATACCACCATGAGGCCCCACTACTACATAGGCACCACCGCACCCAACAGCTGCCTCGCCGCTGGTGGAGCAAAGTCACCGAAGACCAGCTGATCACCACCCTCACCCAGAACACATCCACTGACCCCACCAACCCTCACGCCGCTGCCCGCAACCTCAGACAGTGGATTGACGACTGCGCCAACACCCTCGCCCCACTCAAGAAACCCCACAAAAACCACACCAGCAAGAGAGCCACCTGGTTCACCGATGAGCTGCAGACCTCCAAACGCGCCTGCCGGAAACTGGAGAAGATATGGCTCCACGAACGCACTCTGGACAACCAAGCAGGCCACAAGGACACCACTCGCAGACATCACCACCTCATCAGATTAGCCAAGAGATCCTCCTTCAAAGACCGCCTGGATAACAATGCAAACAACAGCAAAGAGTCTTCAGCATTGTAAAGGAACTCTCCAACCCCAGCGCCAATGCCAACGACATACCGCCCCCACAAGAACTGTGCAACTCACTAGCCATCTTCTTCCACCGCAAGATCGCTGACATCCACGACAGCTACAACACCATGACCGCCCCCACTACGCCAGATCCCACCCTCCCTGTGAACACCACCAGCGCCAAACGCCTGACCTCCTGGTCCCACGTCAACGACGACGAGACACGCAAGGTCATGAACTCCATCCACTCAGGATCTCAATCAGACCCTTGCCCACATCACGTATTCAACAAAGCAGACGCTGCCATGTCACTCCAACTACGGAAGGTCATCAACATCTCCTTCGAAACAGCAACATTCCCGGATTGCTGTAAACACGCCGAAATCAACGCCCTCCTCAAGAAGCCCAAAGCGGACCCCAAGGACCTCAAGAACTTGCGGCCCATCTCCCTGCTCCCGTTCCCGGCGAAGGTCATCAAGAAAATCATCAACATGCACCTGGCCCACCACCTGGAAGACAACAACATTCCAGTCTGGGTTCAGACGAAACCACAGCACCGAGACAGCCCTCATCACCACCACAGACGACATCAGGCACCAACTAGACAACAGCGAAACATCAGCCCTCATCCTCCTGGACCTGTCAGCTGCCTTCGACACGGTCTGCCATCGGACTCTAAAGACACGCCTCCTAGAAGCTAGAATCCAAGAGAAGGGCCTTGACTGGACCAGGTCCTTCCTCTCCGGCAGAACGCAGAGCATCTGCCTCCCGCCCTTCCGATCCGAGGCCACAGACATCATCTGCAGCGTCCCCCAGGGCTCATCCCTCAGCCCGACGCTGTTTAACGTCTACATGGGCCTCCTCGCACAACTGGCCCCCGGCGACACCCAGCTCATCCCCTTCCTCACCAAGAATCATTTCCCCAATGAGGCACATTGGACAGTATGATATGGCCAAGAATCAACTGGCAAGAACAACAATATAGGCTTATGTCCTCAAGCTTGACTCTTGCAGGAGCACGGCATCCCTCCCACCCCTCCTTCACCCGGTTCTCCCCCTTCAATTTACCGCAAATTGAGGCACTCCACTCCTTCTGGCTCGCTGATAGACAGGCAGCTTTTCCTAGCAGGTACTCCAGCTGTGGTCTGCAATTGATGTCTCACTGGACTACCCCCAGTGGGCAATGACTAGAGGCTAATGTCCTTCTTGGCCGGGGGCATCGTGCTCGGTTAAGCCACCAGATGCTCGTTTGTTATTAAACCACTGAGTTTCAGAATCTCTTATCCTATAGTGCCCTAATTTGTCTTGAATATGGGTCTTGACCTTTTACTCAATTCAAGTGCACCTTTCACCACTGGAGCATACAGCCTCTTTCATTTGGTTTTAACAACTTACCTCTTCCTTTTGCCTGCTTTTCCCTTAAATGGCTCGGAGCACTAATGGTGCAGTGTAGGATGTAGCATGTTCACTTGGGCCTCTTATGGCTCATTTAATGGAGCTAGGGGGCCCACAAACAATTGGTCAATCCCCATACTCAAGTTAGTATTAGGTGGCATAGTGAGTGGGGTTTTCGTAACCTTTGGTGCAGGAGAAATCCTGGGTGCACTAAGAGGGAGCGAGGGTACAAGAGTGAAAGTCTGCGTTCAGCCAACTCAATTTCCTTGCTGAGTACCCCCACCGCTCTTCCTAGGAGCCCAGCAAGGGTGGAGCCATGGGGAGACCTCATGATCACTCTCCTGAACTTTCTAGTTCCCCATTGTGTCCAAGGTGGCAGGTACAACTAATTGAAAAGGGAATTTGGAAAAGAGCAAGATACAGTGAATATCTACCTTGTGGCAAGTTTTAAAGGTGGGGCCTAGCCTGGCTTCTTTCACGCAATGTGAAGTGTGGGTGGCTCTGCACACCTATGGTACATTAAATGTATCCGATGGTGAAAACTGTAATTAGCAAAGGTTTTCTGTGTATGTGCGTGCGAGGCAACGGGAAGGGGTACTACCCTCTCTAAGTATAATATGTCAAGTGAGCCCCTGGAAACCAAGGGCTATGCTTCGCACAGCTCCTAGGCAAAAAAGCCTATAAACTCTTTATTTCTCCTTCAAACAAACATTTATTCAAGTTTTACTTGTGTATTCATTACCGTACTAGAACATCATAATCTCAAAACATGAAAGTAAAACAGTTCATTTTCCTTAATGCATGAAATTCAAATATAACGTAAGATTTCTTTTTCAAATAATATTCAATTGTATGTTAGTCAGCTTAAAGAAATCTATGCAAATGTTTCATGGTTTCCATTAGTTATACCTTTAAACTGTGACAAAGAAAGAACATTTGCCTTAATAAGTTCAATACTGAATCTTTCAAGAACACAAAGTTTAAAAATTGTCAGAGTAAAAATTTGGGAAAACAATCTTTTGTGATATCATGTTTATTGATTTTGTCACAGAAGGCCATATGTAGGTAACTTAATACCGGTCGGTAACGGCCGAAAATCAATAAATTTCCTGTTACCGACCGGTATTTAGCTTTTTCTAATGTAGGTGTCTGGATTTAAGGATTCAGTAATTTACCAATTCGGTTATTAAGGAATCGGTAAATTACCGAATCCTTAAAATACTGAATCGGTAAATTACCGAATCCTTACATCCTAATGAGTGAGTGCATATTTGATTTAAGGATTCGTTATTTACCACCAACTACAAGTTGGTGCGAAATATCGAATACCTTTAAAAAAGCTATTTTGTGCTTTTTTAAAAGTGCCATGTGGCAGACATACATGCCCCTAGGGCATGTATGTGCCCCATATGTTCACACATGCACGATTCAGGGGTGCAACAGGGTGTCAGTGTGACAACCTGCCACCCTTGAATATGCTCCCCCTATTAATGATTCAGTATTTACTGTATAGGTATTTACCGTATAGGTGCCTCTCCTCCTTCATAAGAAAAGGCATTACTTTAAAGCAGGGTGGGAGTAGATGTAGTATGTGTTTGAAGTGGGAAGTCAAAGGAATTTGTGGCTCTCGAACATAGGAAATCTGTAGCCTCCACGGTGATTTCCAAGGCTGCTATTCCAGAAGAAATTTGGAAGAATAAGAGTAATATGAAACAAACCCTTAAATAACGTATTTCATCAGGGATGGATATTTTCAGAACAGACCTGGGCTTCTTAATTTTTGGACATGGACCCTTTTAGCAAAAATCGTAGAGGTGGGCAAAATGTGTTGAGTTTTACATAAAAACACAGCAAGATTCGACGGAGTTCTGCAATGGGTGGAAACATGCATGTTGCTGGACTTGCACTGCAATTAACACCAGTAGCATGAGTGGCGCTGAGGAATCATCACAAATGGCGCCCTGCGGTGTGCAAGAGCACTTGGATATTCAAGAAGATTTTGCTGCAGTGCGAGTAGAAAATCTACTTGAGTGGAAGCAAATCTACTTAAGAACCAGCCCTCTGAACCGCGACCGCTCGTGACCATTCCTGACTTCCCAGCATAAAGAGGGACAGCAAACCTCACATTTCTGGAGCCTTGCAGTGAACATTTTTACCACATGACAATTGGCAGAATTTGGCCAGGACTCTACCTTACAAGTTTACAGCAGAGCCTCCAAATTCTGCCAATTCCATGAGCAGAATGAAATATTCTGCCCACCCTTAAAAAATAGTAGAAGATACAAAAGCATCCCTGGCAAGTGACAGTGACTGCCTCCCCACTATATCATCAAAGCTGAAACATTATTTTAAGGCTTTTCTTATGGGCCACAGCCAAATGAGTTGAAATGGACGCACTGTGTGCCGCGATCCAAAACTGACCTTAAAGTAGGGCAATAAATCATTGCCATGCACCTGTAGATTAATCTCCCAGCTCGATGTTGTGTCAAAAATCCACACAATTATATTTTTAAAAACCTTAAGTTGTTGGGCAACATAATAAAATATAATCCCATTAAAGAAATTAGGTTGCAATACACAGCATTCTATGATCTAGCACTGTCTGGTCCTGTAGTCAAGTCAAGTCAAGTCAAATAACTTTATTTGGTTATTCGTAGTAACAACCATAAAAGCATATTTCATTAAACATACATTAACACATACAGTCAAAAAGATTTTTTTTTAAAGCAACATAGAACAAGAAAGTCACAAGCAGAATGTACTATAAAAATATAAATATTTATTATTAGCAAAAAATATATCTGTCAGTAGCACCGTTACCCCTCCATGCTTTTCCTAAATTTAAGTGCTAGTTTTAAAAAGCTGCATACGAATAAAGTGCAATCACAACTTAACAGCTGAAGGTAATAAAGTGCGGGTCTGATTTGTGCAAAGTTCAATTTTTTGAGGCAAGGTTTTAAGTATAGCCTCCGTGGTTCAATGTAGTAGGGGCAGATAAAAAGAAAGTGTGCCTGGTCTTGCGGAGACTTTTCGTCGCAGCCGCAAGCCGGCAACACTTGACCACGGTGGGTCCCCTTAGGTACAGCCAATAATAGGTGGAATAAGTCCAGGCGAAACCTCGTCAGCAGGAAACGGTTGTAACCTGACATGGGCCATGGCAGCTACGGTTCCATGAGCAAGGAGGTTTTTAGTAGCACATGTTTCCGTACACTGCCTTTCTTTAGTTCGCCATCCTCCCGAGCTAAATACCTGGATGTGATAAAGATCTTCTTCACATTAATAACATCCGATTTAGTAATGGATTCTGGGGTTGAAAAGAGTTCGGGCGCCCTAGTTCAGTTACTTAAGTACTTAATCCAGGGAACTTTAAGCCTATTTTCCCATGTTAATGCTTCCCTCAAGATTTGCTGGGTAAGGGGTAAATCACTGTTTAACCAGCAGTTTAGGCAGCAAAGTAAAGGGTTCACGGCTATCTTGTCACATAGGTAAGGCATACCCAACTCTTCATGTACAGAAAAGTTTGCTGTTCCCCTTGGAACCCTCAATACCTGTTTTAGAAAGTTGTTTTCTACTACCTCCAGGCCTCCTAGTGAGGCGTACCCCCATAGCTCGCTACCATAGCATGCAATGGCAACGCTCTTGGCCTGGTAAAGTTGGAGCAGTGCAGCCACCGGGCTATTGCCCATTTTTCTTGCAAAGTCAAGTATTGCTGCATATGCCCGGGTTACCTCCCCCTTTTTCTTCTGTACCGCGGATCCCCAGTTCAGTTGGTGGTCAAACAGGACACCGAGATAAGAAAATGTTTTTGTTACTGGGATTTTTTCCCTGTTAACATTGAGGGAGTTTGGCTTTTTATTACCTAGGCCTACCTTAGTTACGTAGGATTTGGAGTTATTAATGCTTAGGTCTCGAGACTTCATAAAAGCAAGGAAGGAATTTAACAATGTTTGAAGACCAATTGCAGTCCAGGATAGCAGGACTGCGTCATCCGCATAGAGCAGAACCGGCAGACCTTCCCGTCCGACATAGGGGTAATCTGCTCCCGTATTTAGAAGATGCTCTTCCAGGTCATTTATATATAGATTGAAAAGGAACGGGGCTAGAATGCACCTTTGCCGGACACACCGATGCACTCCAAAGTCTCTCGTTACTTTTAGATCTTGTTTGTACCGGACATTTGCTCTTGTGTCGGAATGCATATCTGCTAACAGGTTAATTAGGTTCTGCTCTACACCCATTTTGGCCATGGCGTCCCAGAGCCTACACGTTTTACACAGTCGAAAGCCGACGATAGGTCCATGAACGCCATGTGAATTGTACCTTGCCGGGCCATGGTGTATTTCCCTATGATCATATACAGGTTCAAACACTGGGTGACCGTAGAGTGACCGGGCCTGAAGCCATATTGGATTGGGGATATTACTTTGTTTTCATCTGCCCATGCTACTAACCTGTTTAAGATTACTCCCACCACTACTTTGACCACAGAGTCAATTAAAGATATTGGTCTGTAGCAGAGGGGGCTATTGCGGTCTCCTTTCTTAAACACGAGTACTATGGTGGAGACCCCCCATGACTTTGGGCAGCCAGAGACCGCTGCTGCATTGAGTACAGCGGTAAGGACAGGAGCCCATAGCGATGTGCAAGATTTAAAAAGGTCCGGAGGGAGGCCATCTGGTCCTGGGGCCTTGTTACTTGTTAGCCCTTGGATTCCTTTTTCATCCTCATTAATTGAAAAGAGCAGAAAGTTCTCCTTAGGAGCGACAAAAGTATATTCTGCTTGAGACTCATTACTTTTAAAAATCGAACTAAAATGGTTGACCCACTCCTCCTCTGGGATGTTTGTGCCAAGGACAGAATTACTTGGTTAGTCAAACAGGGGTTTATTTATAATTTCCCAGAACTTGGCGCTGTTTCCCAAGGTTTTAGGATCTAAGAGGGTCTCCCAAACACTTGCCTTTCCTCTTTCTTTCGCATAGCAAGGGACTTGTTATACCTGGTGCGCATGGCCTTAATATGAACCGGGTCTCTGGGTTTTGTTTTCAGGGCAATCTTAAAGTCTTGTCTGGCCTTAGAGCAGGAATTATCAAACCATTTCAGGTTACTGCCGGCATTCCCTTTAACTTGCAACATTAACAATGACCCTACTGTTAATACAACGCCCTCAAATGCAGCCAAGGTTTGTTGTGATGATGATGCAGGTGACACACCGAGAGAAAGTTCGGAACTGCACAGGTTATTAATTGAGGTGTACAAATTTTCACAGTTCACCATTGTCCATTTTAGGCAACGCTTTCCATTTATACACTTTAGAGTCCCACGAGCTTCACGTGACTTACGCTGTTCGAAAATTCCCCCACCCAGTTTGATGCAGATAGGGTTGTGGTCACTATGAATGTTCATTTGGATGGAGAAGTCTAAGACAAAATTGGCAAGATCAGCGGATAATAAGATATGATCTATGTATGACCCATTTGTGTGGCCTTTATACGTGGGGACGGGGTGAAGGGTGTGCTCCGCCACCACAGTCATGACTGTAATTAAATTATTTTCGTTCATCAGGGTGTTTAGTTGTGTTCCACGCCGAGAATGATCAAAGTGAAAGCCTTTCAGGCTATTACATCCCAATTGTCCGATAACAGTCACTCCTGGGTTACCACAAGGATGGGTATTGAAATCACCTGCGATCAGTATTTGGCGTGGCAGATTTACCCCATTGTCTCTCAAGAAGTCACACAAGGGCAATAAGTTGCACTCTCCGTTCTGATTTACTGCGTTATAAAAGTTGATCAGAGTCAGAGTGTTTTTGCCCCTCTTTAGCTCTAGAACTTGGATATTTCTGTTGCCAGAATGATGCTTGACTGTTTGACAAGTGAGTGCCAAGTTAACGTAGGTTGCCAGGCCCCCCTTTGCTCTGCCACTACTCGATGGTTCGGCTGGTGTGAAGAAACTTTGATACCCCTCAATGTAAACATTTTTTTCTACCAGCCATGTTTCTTGGAGGCATATCACAGCGTGTTGCTTGACAAAAGACAGCCAGGTGGGGTCGCAAGCTTTATCAGCCAGCCCTGCAGTATTCCAAGAGACTAAGCTTGCACTACAGGGTATTAATGGTCCTGTAGTCATTAGCGAATAAGGTGATGGTGCCTTCAGGTATACTCTGTTGTTGTTTGATGGACTTTTTATTCTGCCATTGATCTGTAGACCGTAGTACTCTTTGAAGTAAACTTTGGACCCTGAATATACCTGTGAGCCTTCTGCACATTATCCAGCAGTTACACTCCCAGTATCAGTTGGAGGGAAGCTAAAAACTATTTCTTGATTGAAATTGGTCCACAGCTTGGTTGTGTCCTTGCGCCTATTTTTTTTTTCAGTATATTTCTATTGTTTTTCCCAAAACAATGAAAAACAGTCATTCATTTTTACCTAAAACTGTCATGGGGCATGTTTAATCTATGAGGACAAAGCAATTTTGTTACATTACACACTTGATTTTGGGGGAGTATTGTAGACAAAAAAATTGATTATTGATGTTGAAAAAATTACACTGATCTCATTTACAAAGAAATCCTCTTCTGCACCACCAATGAACACGACACTACACCAATCATGGAACGCCTCTACTTCCAACTCCAGACCGACGGCAGAGCTACCATCAGATACACTATCATCTACAGGCCCCCAGGACAATGCCCTGGCTTCTGCAACACCATCCCTGACTTCATTGCCCTACTCGCCATCGACCAAGCACTACGTCTTCCTCAGTGATCTCAACTTCCACTTCAACAACCCTAAATATGCAAACATTGCCATTTTCCTGGAAACCATGAGCAACATCCGCCTCACCCAAATAGTCACCAACCACACACACAGCGTAGGACACATGCTTGACCAGATCTTCAGTGCCAGCGACAGAGTAAAGTACAGTCATGTTACCAAACTCGCATGGATCAAACACACCATCATCCACTTCACCATCACAGGATTCCCATGCACTGCCACCAGGCCTCACAGCTCCTCCCACTGAAGCTGGAAAAAAGTGACAGGGACCCTAGTGGATTGACACCCTCATCATCACCCAACCAGACTCCGCATCTAACCTTTACCAGAAAGTCAAGAATGTATTTGTTTAGAACACCAGCTGTGCCAACAGTCACCCCTATCAAGCCCACCAAGACCAGCAGATCCATGAAACAGGCCAGCTGGTACACACTAGAACTCAGAACAATTACATGAAACCGGAAATGGCTAGCAATAAAATGGTGCATCAGCCAAGATCCCACAAACTGATCCACCTTCAAATCAGCATTCAACAAATACCACCAACTCCTAAAGGACATGACAAGAAACACACTGGCGGACCGCATCAAAGTCAGATCCTTCCACAGCAAACACCTCTTCAACCAGACAGTTCTCATGGCCGGCAACTACTGAGAACATGATGTCCCCATCCCGGACTATTTCACAAGATATTAACCATCTACAGGATCTTCGAACCCAACCCACTGACCTCTACAACCTCCTCACACCAATGGATCCTACCCACGATCACCCGCTCACTGAATGAGAACAGCTTACTACAGAGAGCCCCATAGCCATCCTATATCCGCTCAGGGGCACCCACGGAACCCTCCCCTAGTAGGGTGCTACTAGCATAACAGTTGCATCCACAACCACGGTGCTCGTGTTCTGAGAACGTAACCATTGCGTCCTGGCACCCACCCAAAGGCGAAACGCTAGTTTTCCCCTCACGGGCTACCCCTTTTGACTAGCAACATAAAACAAGTGCGCGGACTTGGATGCAGTGTGCACTGTTCAATTTAAACCAAATAAAAGTATTTGTTCAATCACAATATAGAGCACAGTCTACTTTTACTTCATTCTAATGCAATTTACTCATTTAGTACTGTTGTTTCATTGCATTTAGTACCATATTACTAGTACCTCATACTTATTCCAAACAACAAAATCATCATGTCATAAATGTCTTTGATACATAATTTAACATAAATGTAAAATCATAACATAACATAAAATTATATGCACTACACATATTTATATTTATGTCGTGTGCATTTTCATGCCTGATGTATTTTGGGACAGCAAGCTACCTTCCTCAGGGGCATATCTGAAAACCCAAACAAAATGTAATTGTTTAAACAATTGTAGAAAACATGGAGTTACCAAACACCCTTTGTGGACTGATGATTGACTTGAACCTTTATTTTTGATCTCGCCACTTCATTGTACATGCTACACCAGAACAATGCAAACTTGCAAGCATGAATATTGAGTTATGTGTATGGTATTCATGCATAATACCGATCATGCCTTAGTGTCCGAAATTAAGCTAGCGTTATTTTAATTCACCCAGTGTTTGTCACATACAAGATACTAATATTGCTAGCCATCTGACCATTCCTATCTCGTGAGATCCCACTCGGTCCATGATGATTGCATATAACCAAAATGCCATAATGTAATGTGATCTTGCTGAAAGAGTACCTTTCTAGCAACAAATCTGTCAAAAAACAACCAACAACCAAGACACAGTAAACATTCCCACTCTGAGTGCACAATTCTGCTTTGCAAAGATAACAATCAATCACTTAAGGCCATAATACAAATTTCCGTGAGCTAATAGGAATGTTCACATTGTGTTACCTCACATGTATAATGTCCTGCACAATTATTAAGTCTTGAACAATTATAGCAGGTTGACTGGCTATTTAACCAGATCATCCATAAACTGGAATGAAGTGGGTGGAATAGTCATCCTAACCGGCTGGTGTCCTCTGTTGTTCACCTACATAAACTACATCCTGTTCTTCATAATAGTGTAAACTGCAACATTAAAAAAATATCAATAAACTTTAATGGTCATGTTGATGAAAAGTCGTGATAATAGTGCCCTCCACAATAATTTGACCGGATGGATGATATGTGAATGATGTGTTGAGTTATTTGCATTGTATTGATATAGCATGTGATCAATACTGGTGATTGTGCTTATTTTTCTCATTATCTGACCAAACAGATTCCAGTTGTAGTTAAATTGTAGAAAAAGTTAATTTGGTATTTGAAACAACTCATGTCAATCCTGTCATTCAATCCTTTTGGTAGTAATGTGTCTAGCCGCTTGATCCAATAGATCTTGTGTTGGAGCACATACTTGTTGTTGTCGACTCCAGGTGTCACAGTTACGGTCTCAATTACTTGATATCTCAATTTGGAGATGGAATGGTTCACTTCCTGCAAGTGTACAGCTAGACTGGAAGTAGTATTCTTTGTCCTTATCGTACTTTTGTGTTCAGTCAATCACATTTTTATTACTCATTCTGTTTTGCCTACATAGGCATTGCCACATTGGCATTTGATACAATATATAATGTTGCAACCTTTTGACCCCACCCATCAGGGACGGCAGCCAAACCCCACTCCCTCTTCAATCTGATGACGTTGTCGCATTCAAGGTGCACCGTCATCATGTGCAGCTGGAGATACTCTGGAAGACATTTGCTTCCAGCGTGCCCTTCTACTGGGGGGTAGTATTTGCAGGAATGCAAGAGCAGAGAGAAATGACCTTCCACCTGTGTCTGTATAGAGTGGATTCCTGTTCCATGATCACAGATGGGGCCCCAATAGTGGAGCAGTAATCTCCGCCACTAGACACCAGGGTATTTTTCATGCATTGTTTGGGGCACAACCCCTTAGACAAGGGTTACTCACCTGGGGGCATATTTGGTCAGTGTTTCAGTTCCCCCTGGGGGATGATTCTGTTATTTTTAGGCATATCAGCTCCCTCAGGTGTTGAAACCCACTAGATGCCAGGGATTATTTTTTATTGTTATGACTAGGGGGAGCAGCCCCTTGGAAAAGGGTTGCTCCCCTTGGGGAACATTTGGTTTATGGATTATACCATGCCCCCTCCCCGAGAGGGCAGATCAGCCAGTTTTATGCCAATCTGCCATCTGGTGGGGGCAGATCGGGTATACTATGTTGTATATATCGGGGAGTGGCCCCTTGGATTAAAGTCACTCCCCATTATTGGGGACATTTTTTGGTCATTTTCTGGCCCCATCCTGGGGGCAGATCAGCTGTATTTTTAGGCCCATCTGCTCCAACGGGTGGTAGAAAACCACTAGACCACCAGTGATTGAATATATGGCACAAACTGTTTTGGGGAGCGCCTACTGTCAGTCACAGGACCCTCACAAGCCACCTTCACGACCTGGGCAGCAGAGATACTGCTCTCTCCCTTCTAGCCTCCTTCATCTCAGAGAGAGAACAGCACGTAATCATAAACAACTTTGTGTCAAAATCCTTCATCCTTCCATGTAGCGTCCCACAAGGCGCTTCCCCGAGTCCTACACTATTTTATCTTTACATCACCCCTCAAATCAAATTGATCAGACATTTTAGGTTTAAAGTGATGTCGTTACCGTATGCAGATGACACACAAACCATTGTATGTGTATCAGGCCCCTATTCGCTGACAGCTGAACATTTCTGCAACTGCATGGAAAATATCAGCTCATGGATGAGTTACAACTGTCTAAGACATTCCTCGGGCAAAACTGAGGTTCTGCAGTTTGGTAAATATAGCATATTCTAGTCCCCAGATTGGTGGCCTCACAATCTAGGCTCCTTTCCTGCACCAGTGGAGAAAATCAGAAATCTTGGAGTTATATTTGACAGTTGACTGACTTTTGAAAGCAAAGTGAACCAAATCGCTTCAGCTGTGTTTCACCTCCTAAGGATCATCAGAAAAATTATGCTGTTTATCCCTTCCTATCTTCAAAAACTTGTGGTCACAGCACTAACCTTGTCTAAATTAGATTACTGCAACTGGCTTTATGCAAACATACAAAAGAAACAAATTAAAAAACTTCAAATCCTGCAGAATTCAGCAGTACCCCTTATTTTTGGCCTTCTCAAACATCTGTCGGCTTCTACAGCAGTACATGAAGTTCACTGGCTGACCCTATGTACAATAATTACCTTTAAGGCTTTATACATTGCCTATAAGGCTCAGCATCATTTTTGGTATCAATAATTTCAGATGGTATAGGCCCTCCAGTTCATTTTCTTCTTTGAGCAGTACATGCACAATAGTCCCACTGTTCAAAAAAGCCCTTTGCGATGGAAAAAGCATAGTGACCCGCTCTGCAAAGTTCTGGAATTCCCTTCCTCTTAACCTCAAAGAAGCTCAAAATATCCTTCAATTTAGAAAGCATTGAAAACCTGGCTCTTTAATCACTAGTCTTCCCTTCTTCTGAGACCTACCCGACACTGGCTACTTACAAGGCAGCGCCAAGACACCTTCTGGTATTCGAGCATTAAAACAAAACGTATTAACATAACATATCATAACTTGAGCAAGGGCTGCTCCCCCTTAGGGGCAGATCAGCAATTTATTTTAGCCCCATATGTCCCAAGGGGGGCAGAAGCCACTAGACCACTAGGGATTTTCTTATGCAAAGAGCCTCATTTTTTGGGGAGCGGCCATTTAGGGGTGATGTTTTAGCCATGTCTGCCCCCCTGGAGGCAGATTGGCTTCATATTTTTATGTCCATCTGGCAGAAGCTACTAGACTACTAGTAAACTGTAGTTTGGCTGAGGGTCTGTATGTTCTGGCATTTGGCTGGCTATGTGTGGACTGGCACTTGGCTGGTAGTGCACGGGGCTGGTATTTGAATGGTAATGGGCAAACTTCAATGCGTTTTATAACATTAAATGTTTTACTTCTTGAAACCATTTGCATTTGTGACCATAATCTTTTATCTCTCGCTTTTATTCTACTGCTTTTGTGGTTATGTTATGTTATGTTAAAAACACTTATAAAGCGCTACTGTTACCCGAAGGTGTCCCTGCGCTAGTTAAAAGGTCCTCCTACTGAAGCGTAAACCTGTAGAGACAGAGTTAGACATTAAAAAGCCATGATTTTAAGGCCTTCTTAAACGCCAATAGATTTGTCATACTTCTGAGATGGATAGGCAGACCGTTCCATTCCTTTCCTGCACAGAACACAATGAGGGAACACCAGTTTTGCTTCTGAAGAACAAAGTACTCTTTTTGGAACATTTCATTGGAATTGCTTCTTCAGGTGGTTTGGAACCAAACCATGAAGGGCTTTTTGAACAATACATAATGATTTAAAAGTAGATACATTTAAAAGTACACACTTCTTGACAGGTAGCCAATGAAGCTTTCTTATCTCCCTAGAAACTGAGGCAAATTTAGGTATGCCAGTGAGCAATCTGGCAACAGAGTTCTATAGTAGTTGGAGTCTGTACATAATCCTTTCCTGAATGTTAAGGTAGAGGCTATTACAATAGTCCAGCCTAGACATGGTAAGTGCTGTAATAACAGTTTGTTGACTGTCCTTTGGCAGGAAAGGCATTATTTTTTTTACAGGATCTAAGGCCAAACGATTGGTTCCCAAAATTAAGTTTATAATCTATCCAGATTCCCAGATTTTTCACTTTCTTAATGGGGGTAGGAAGTGGACCCAGCGTGTCAGGCCACCATCCCGGGGTCCAGAAATTGGGGTATTTCCCAAACAGAATAACCTCTGTTTAGCCGGAAATGAGATTGAGACAATTTTGGGCCATCCAATTTCCCACAACTGCCATGCAAATATGAAACCACATAGCTGTCCTCAATTCTTTCCCAGGCAACAGCGACACCACAATTTGAGTTTTGTCAGCATATGACATCAGGCCAAAGCCAAATCATTCAACCAGGAGAGACAAAGATGACACATAAACATTAAACAGCGTGGGGCTGCCCTAATCTCTTCCGTAGATTTGAGGAGAGCGGATTCCGTGCTGTGCCCCTCTCTAAACTCATATTGAGTGGAGTCCATTACTTGAGATTTTTGTAGTAACCAACTAAGGGGCATATTAACAAGGCAGCGCTATAAAATTATCACCGCTTTTGCGGCTGTTTTGGACTGAAAAGCGGTGATAATTTTATCACCTTATCAGCAAAGACACGCTATCACGTGTTTTGCTTACTTAGCGCCCATTTCCAGCACGCCTAACTTTGCATCGCTAATGAAATGCAAAGTAGGCGTGGCTGTGAAACCAAAAATGGAAAATATTGCGAAGGCAGCTTTGCGATATTAACAAGGAAGGCTAGCGATTCTGTGATTTCTGTCTTTGCCTGTGTTTGTACAATTTAAAACATTGTAGTTGTGACCTGCCTGTGATTGCATGTTTTATCACCTGTTCTGTGTTTTAAACTTGTGGTTGTCCCTGCCCATGATTGCTTCCATTTAACGTGTTGAATTGTGGGATTTGCAGTCCAATCTCTGTAGTTTAGCCCTCTCATTCCTTGGTGACAATTCTGTTTTCCCTCCAAATTTTTCCTTTGCTCTGTGCTAAGACCTGTATATTATAACAGTGCACCCCCAGCCACCATTTTGTGTTCACAAGCCAGTGAGACCAGCCCCCATAGCCCACCCTCCCCAGCAACAGAGATGTTCTACATCAGAGGGTGCTTCTGTGAGCTGTTTAAACTGAGTTTACTAGGGCCTGTGCACTTCGTTTTTTGGCCAGCAGAGGGAGTAAAGTGTTTTTCAAACAGTATTGTTAGATTTCAAGTCAGTAAAGCCTTTACCTGCGGAAGTCCAAAGTGTGGATTGAGCCTGTCTGTCTCCTAGGAGATTCTGAACAGGAGAAGCAGCTTCCAACTCCCTTGCCAGCAAACCTTGTCTGAGATGTCTGGGACATTATATGGTCTGCAAGTGGTTGGTACATGTGTACACTGATTGGTGGTTGTATCTGGTGTTTCTATTGGATTAGGTTCAGTGTCCTCATTGGTTGGGTATTTGAGGGTTCTTATTGGTTACTGGGTCTGTGATTCAATCATTGTAGGGTTTAGACTAGGGCTAGGGTTAGGATTTCTATTGGATGTAGAGACTAGGGCTTCCTATGTTATTGGTTGTTGGGAGTAGGGTGGGACTAGGGCTAGGGTTAGACCTTCAATTGGAAGTAGCTATTAGGGCTTCTGGTGTGATTGGTTGCTGCACTAGTTGTGGGACTAAGAGTAGGGTTAGGCTTTCTATTGGAAGCAGGGACTAGGGCTACCTGAACCAGTGGTTGCTTGGACTTGGGTTGGGACTACTGGTAGGGCAAGGGCCTTTATTGGACATAGGGATCAGGGTTTTTGAACTGATTGGGTGCTTGGACTAGGGCTAAGATTGGCTGTAAGGTCTTGGTCTCCTATTGGTTCCGAATTTTAGGGCTAGTGTTGTGATTGGAAAGTGTTAGGGCCTGAAATGCTGCCCTTTTTCTCATTTAGCAATACCCAGCCCTCACCATCCACATCCACAAACAGAGCAACCTACTCACACCAAATGTGCACCACGCACAACACTATGCACAGATTAATGTACCAGCATGCACCACAAACCCAACCAAACCACATCTACACATCCTACTATCTCAACTACCACACATATCCACCATCACCTACAAAGAGTACACAACGCTATCCTATACCACTAACCAATACACTCTTCACTAACACAATGCCAATCAACACCATACATAACTACACACTCTCCCGCCTGTAATTACACCTAACAGACCACCTTTTGTCACTAACAAACATATATTCATCCTTCCATCAGTTGTCCAACAAACACCCTCCTCGCCCCTCTACCATAATAACACTAACACACAACATACACACTGCACACCACCACACTTTGCAACTCTTGCAACAAACCAGTCTAAGATAAACACTCTCACCTCTGCTTCATTCCCTCCTACACACAACATACACTCTACTCATACACACATCACCACCCCCTCTAAGTCACAACCTCCTCTCACAAACAATACTATACTATACAACCAAATCCAGTGCATGAAACATATACATCAGCACCCCTTTTCACAACTCCTCAAACATATCAGACACACCAGAACAACAAGATCTTCATAGCGCAACACCTCATAATACTTACCACCACAAAATACATCAATCAATCAATCAAGAAATTTGTATAGCGCGTTACTCACCCGGAGGGTCTCAAGGCGCTTGGGGGAGGGGGGTCCGCTACTGCTCGAACAACCAGGTCTTGAGTTGCTTCCTGAAGGAGAGGTGGTCTTGGGTAAGACAGAGGTGGATGGGGAGGGAGTTACCAGTCTTGGCTGCCAGGTAGGAGAAGGATCTTCCCCCCATGGTGGCTCTTCGAATGCGTGGTACGGTGACGAGGGCGTGGCTGGTCGATCATAGCTGGTGGGTGGGAGTGTAGAAGGTCAAGCGGTTGTTGAGGTACCTGGGGCCCAGGTCGTGGAGGGCCTTGTGTGCGTGGGTGAGGAGACGGAACGTGATTCTCTTGCTAACGGGGAGCCAGTGCAGGTCTCTCAGGTATCCGGAGATGTGGCTGTGTAGGGGGGATGTCAAGGATGAGCCGTGCAGAGGCGTTCTGGATGCGTTGGAGTAATTTCTGTAGTTTGGCTGTGGTTCCGGTGTAGAGGGTGTTACCGTAGTCCAGTCGGCTGGTGACGAGTGCCTGGGTGACCGTCTTCCTGGTTTCGGTGGGGATCCATCGGAAGATCTTTCGGAGCATGCGAAGGATGTTAAAACACGATGATGAGACGGCGTTGACTTGTCTGGTCATCGAGAGGGAGGAGTCCAGGATGAAGCCTAGGTTGCATGGGTGGTCTGTTGGTTTGGGTGCGCTGCCCAGGGCGAGGGTCACCAGGAGTCGTCCCAGGTGGAGGGTGATGATCCAAGGATGAGGACTTCCGTCTTGTCTGAGTTCAGTTACAGGCGGCTGTTCTTCATCCACTCGGCTACGTCTTTCATCCCTTCGTGTAAGTTGGTTCTAGCGGTGGCTGGGTCATTGGTGAGGGAGAGGATCATATGGGTGTCGTCGGCGTAGGAGATGAGTTTGAGGTTGTGTTGGCGTGCGATGGCTTCGAGGGGGCTCATGTAGACGTTGAAGAGGGTGGGGCTGAGTGATGATCCTTGTGGTACGCCGCAGATGACTTCGGAGGCCTTGAATCTGAACGGGGGGAGGCGGACCCTCTGGGTTCTTCCGGCGAGGAACGAGATGATCCACTCCAGTGCCTTCTCTTGGATTCTGACGTTACTGCACTAGGGTGCGGTGGAAGACGGTGTCGAATGCTGCGGAGAGGTCCAGGAGGATGAGGGCCGCTGTTTCCCCGTTGTCAAGCAGGGTTCGGATGTCGTCAGTGGCTGCGATGAGGGCGGTCTCGGTGCTATGGTTGGCTCGGAAGCCGGATTGTGAGTGGTTGAGGGATCCGTTCGTCTCGAGGAAGGCGGCAAGCTGTCTGTTGACGGTCTTCTCGATGACTTTGGCGGGAAATGGGAGGAGGGAGATGGGGCGGTAGCTCTTGAGGTCGGTGGGGTCTGCTGATGGTTTCTTCAGGAGGGCGCTGAGTTCGGCATGCTTCCAGCTCCCCGGGAAGGTGGCGGTGTGAAGGAGCAGTTAATGATGTCTCGGAGTTGGGGTGCGATGACGGAGTCGGCCTTGTTGAAGACGTGGTTGGGGCATGGGTCGGTTGGCTATCTGGAGTGGATGGTGTTCATCGTGCGGATGGTGTCTACGGTGCTGCCCGGGGTCCAGGCGCAGAGGGTGGTGGTGGGGGGCGTTGGTTCTGTGATTGGGTGCGTGGTCTGTTCGCCGAAGCTGTTGTGTATGTCTGCAATCTTGCTGTGGAAGAACGAGGCGAGTGAGTCACAGAGGTCTTGTGAGGGAGTGATGTCGTTGATTCCGGCGCTGGGGTTGGAGAGCTCTTTGATGATGCGAAGAGTTCCTTGCTGTTGTGTGCGTTGTTGTCTAGTCGATCCTTGAATGCTGACTTCTTGGTGATGTGGATCAGCTGGTGGTGTTTGTGGGCGGCGTGCTTGAGGGCGGTCATGTTGTCTGTAGTCGGGTTTTTTCGCCAGGCATTCTCGAGGGTCCGGCAGTTCTTCTTGAAGTTCTTGAGGTCGTCGTTGAACCAGGGGGCTTTCTTGCTTCCGGGCCTGTTGGGGTGGTTTTTCAGGGGTACGAAGTCGTTCGCGCAGTTGGTGATCCACTGTGTGAGGTTGTTGGCTGCTTGGACGGGGTCCGTTGATCTGGCGGGTGGGTTCTGGTTCAGTGATGTGGTGAGCTGGTCGGTGGTGATCTTGTTCCAGCTCCTGAGGGGAGCCTGTTGCGGGTGGTGGTGAGTCGTGGTCCTTCTGTAGCTAAAGTGGACGCAGCTGTGGTCTGTCCAGTGGAGTCCGGTGGAGTCGCTGAAGGAGATGTACTTGCTGGAGGAGAAGACCGGGTCAAGCGTATGTCCGGTGTAGTGGGTGGGGGTGTTCACCAGTTGCTTGAGTCCGGGGTTGGCGAGGTTGTCCATATACCGACCTTTCAAACCACACAAAGGAACAAACACCAATGCAAAAATCTCACTCTTCCACCAAACCTAACATAGATACAGCAATACAGCAGCTCTCTACTAACTGCCTCTCATCCATTGGACAATTTAGAACATTACTACATGACCCACATGCTGCACCACCTCCACTGACTCATACACCTTTCGTTTTAAACACATGCAAAAAATATAAGCAACATGCCACACCTCACAACTTTGCTTCCCAATGTCTACTTCACAACAATGTTACACCACAAAAGCAACACAGCACTCCAACTCACTCTCAAACACCATCTCCAACACATACACATGCACACCCATCCAAATGCCTTCTTAGCATGCTAGATGAGGAACACGATACAGAACAGCTACACAATTCCTATTCTAATGCAGCTAATACCAGCACTAAAAACACACCTGCTACAAACCCACACAATACTGATCACTCTTCTACAAAACAAAGTGCCACTATCACCAAAGGACTCTCTCTACACTGTCTACTAATAAATGCTCAATCCCTCTCTAAAAGCAAGCATCACATCTACGACCTTCTCATCGATGCAAAACCAGACATACTATTCATAACCGAATCATGGTTGGGAGAGGATATGGCTCCAGTCCTGCATGTAGCCATTCCTCTAGGCTATCAAATATTCACCCAAAATCATATAGCCAAAAAAACTGGAGGTGGTATAGCTGTTGTATTCAGGCAAAAAATACATATCTCTAAAATTTACAACATCTCCATAAAGAATTGTGAGGCTCTTCTAACAAGATGCAATCCTACACCGTCTTCCTCCAGTAACTTTCTGCTCCTTCGCAGACCTGCACCTAGCAAGGCAACATTCCCAGACGCACTTGTAGACTCAGTTTCAAACCTGATAACAATTCACTCCAACCTATACGTTCTTGGGTGACCTTAACATTTGGTTTAATAAACCCAATATGACCCATCCAAAAACAATGATCACCAGCCTAGACGCATTGAACCTGCATCAGATTGTCCACAATCCGACACACACCGCTGGACATATCCTAGATGTCATTTTTGCTAATACAGAACTAGTTACCTTTCAAACTATAACTCCAGTCACGTGGTCAGACCACCACTTGCTTGCTTTCCAACATAAAACAACGCTAAGCGACTCACCTAAAACTACCTTACATCCATCCACCTATCGGCCGTGGAACAAACTCAATTTGGAACACTTGGAAATACAACTAATAAATGATGTTCAAAATCTATATGAGTGGCTACAGGAAGCTTTTGACTTCCTGATACCACTTAAAACCACACAACAGAACATAAGAAAAAAAGCGCCTTGGAGAAACATAGAAATAAAAGACAGAAAACAACAAATTAGAAAGCTGCAATGTACCTGGCTCAAAGCAAACGCCTAACAAAACAAGATTCACCTACAGAAAATGAAGAGATTATACAAGTTGGCTATCAAAAAGCTAAGAAAAGATACTATTCAGACAGTATTCAAAACGCTAAATGTGCAAATAAATAATTCCATAAAATACTCAATGAATTTTGCAAACCAAATTGCCTATACTTCACAGACAAACTGGCAAATCATTACACAGACAAAGCAGGCACGTTGGACTCGTACTTAAAACAGAAACAAAGCACCAGCACTAACCCTTGTATAAAACACCAATCCAAGAATGCTCTAATCGAGCCTCTCTGTTCATTCCAACACATCTCACACAATTAATGTATGGACCTGGTCAAAGCAAGCAGGCCTGCCGGCAGCCCTTCTCACCCCTATCCGCCACAAACTTTCAATACAATTCTTTTAACAACCTCTACCGCCACTCCAGTAAGAAGAATCATCAACGATTCCTTAACTACTAGAATATTTCCAGAAGAACTCAAAAAGTCATACATACACCCTTTACTGAAGAAAACAAACTTGGACCTGCTGAACCCTGACAACTCCACACCCATTACAAATGGACCTTTCCTGGGCAAACAGATAGAAAGAGCAGCGTTCGCCCAGATGTCACAATTCATTGAAGAGAATGACATACTTTCAGACTTCCAAACAGGATTCCGTCCAGGAAGAGGCACTGAATCTGCCCTCCTTGCCATCTGGGATGACCGAAAGAATACAGTTGACCGCAATGGAGTTGCTGCGCTACTTCTCTCGGACCTCTCAGCTGCCTTTGACACGGTTGACCATGACACTCTAAAACAAAGACTTTATGAAGCCGGCATAGAGGGAATTGATCTAGACTGGATTACGTCCTACCTTCGAAACAGAACTGTCATCCATACCCCACCTTTCTCATGGGTCCCTCAAGGTTCTATCATCTCGTCCATGCTTTTCAACACCTACATGAAGTTATTACCAGTACTGATCAATAAATTTCACCTCACATGCTACAACTAAGCAGATGACATGCAAATACTCCTTCAATTGGAATGCCCCAAAGACATCGGAAAATCTCCAATTTTCAGCTGTCTCAGAGACGTCGATCAGTAGATGACTTGGAGCCATCTCAAATTGAATGCTTCAAAAACTGAAATACTCACGTGTGGCAATTGAAAAATTACAACTCCTTTGCCGCATGGCCTGATGAACTGGGATCACTGCCTAAAGTATCAAAGGAAGTAAGAAACCTCGGAATGTCCATGGACTCCAAGCTGTAAATGAATGCCCAAGTGGATAAACTAGCAAGTAAGCATGGGCAAATTTTGCGAATCTGGCGTTCGCAAATTTGCGTATTTGCGAACTCGCAATCTGCAAAATCAGCGAATTCTCACGAATTTGCGGATTTTTTTGTTTTTATAGTGTTCGCAAGGGTTTCTGCCAGTTTGCGAGGATTTTGTACCAGTTCGCGATTGCGAACGTACTTGTCGGCTCGCAACGGTCGCAACTATGTTGTTTCTACGTCTGGTTCATCATCACAGGTTCCCAGAACCCTCTGTTTCAACACTGCCACCCTCTGTTTCACCCATGCCACCCTCTGGTACATCAATGCCACCCTCTGGTTCATCATCATCACTGTAGATTATGGGGGGAAAAAGCAAGCACACCTGCCCTGCTTCAACTGACATGAATTAATTTGGGGTTCATTTATTAATGTGTCACTGTTTTAACATTCCAGTCTGGCACCTGCTTCCTTATCTGTAATTTGCTTTCTGTTGCAGTGCAATTTTTTTTTCCAGGACCTTTGTGGCCTACTTGTAGCTATTCCATGATCCGGCTGTGAGGGTCAGAGCAGGGTCATACAATTGTTGCAACTAGCAACTGAACTCTGGAGGGGCCCCAGTCAGGAAGCACTACAGGGAATGGTTACTAATGATGAATTTGAACTTTTGCACCTGCTGCTGAGTGCTTTCAGTTTAGCAAAACTCGTTTTTCTGCAGAACAGCAAATGTAATGCCCCAAACAAACTTACTTGTGAAAGTTTATTTCTAATCCAAAAGTGATCCAAAGAAAGTCAAAAGGCCTCAAATCCAAAAAAGGGCAGGCAAATGTCAACCTGAGGAGTTATTCTGATAAAAATCATCATTTTCAGAAGGTCTATGCTGCTTGCTAGTGGATTTCTTGTGCAGAATTGCAAATTTTGTAATTTCGCGAGTGCGAGATTGTTGCTGCCCGCCGCACCTACATGTTCGCAATTGCGAACTTACACCGCACGCCGCAAAATTGTATCACCAAGAAAAAAAAATCCGCTGCGTGCGAATTTGTGGATTTTCGGTAAATTCGCGAGCGTTCGCGGATCGCGAATTTACCGAAAATCCGCAAAGTCCACGAGCGTAACGGATTTTCCGCCCATGCTTACTAGCAAGATCAAGCTTTCCTACTATAAAAACGCTGCAACGAATTTTCCCTCATTTGGGATTTCCACTCAAGGTCCAAGCTGCCATCTCACTTGTTCTGTCCAAACTCGATTACGCCAATAGCCTCTACCACGGATCACCTTTAACAACCATGAAAAGACTACAACAAATTCAAAACTCGGCTGCCAGACTACTCTTGCATATCAAACCACCTTGAAAGTCCTGCATTGGCTACCGATTGCCAGAAGATCCACGTTCAAGCTGCTTTGTATCACCCACAAAGCAATACATGGAATAGGACCACTCTTCATCAGGAATAAAATCTCCAAACACATTAAACAAAGGAACCTCCGCTCTAAAGGAGCTTCTCGCCTAAAAGTCCCACCATACAAGAAAAAAACCATGGGTGGCATATCCTTCTCTGTTCAAGCAGCCAAACTATGGAACTCTTCACCCCCCAACATAGGGCCCACCGTCAACCACCTTATCTTCAGAAAACTACTCAAGATTTTTCTCTTCCCCACTTAAGCACCACACGCAAACAGAAATTTACAGCATATCCCTCTGTATATAAGCATTTGTTTTCACTATAGATATGTACCTATCTTTGTGTATTACTTTGTATAAAAATGTAAAATAATTATGTTGTTAAGAGAAAAAAAACATAATAATAAATAAATAAAAATCATCTTTGGTCTAAATGTACATACTTCCATTGTGCATCTATGTACCTTCCATGTACTTGGATCTGTGTGTCTGTTACTCTTCTCCTGAAAAAGCATATCCAATGCACTACCCTATTTCTCATCCTGTGCCTCTATCAATATCTTTAATCTACATATACTTACTTCCTTTATTATATCTATGTACTTATGGATCTATATATTTTTCACGTTCTTCTAATTCAGCATTTCCAATGCACTACCCTATTTCTCAGCCTATACTTCGCTCAATATATCTTCTAGCCCAACCTTCTGTCTCATCTCAAACTTCTTTCTACTACTCCTTCCAATGCACTGCCCTATCTCTCATCCTATACATCTATCAATATATCCTCTACACCCACTCACTCATTTATCCCAAATCCTTTACCACTACTATGATTACCATAATAACCCTTTCTAGACTCTCTCCTACTCTACCCCTACCTGCATCTTCTGACACCTCTTTTTACTATACCGATCCCCTAAAACAAACCTTTCAAAACTCTTCCCTCTGACTCCTCCCCTCCAAAACTCCTTTTTACTCATCCAAAGGCCTCCTCCTACTGTTAAGACCGAAAAAAAAATCCTTCACTCTTTTATCCCTCCACTATCCTTTTCAATCACAATTAACATACAAACATGTTCACTTCTTAAATTCCACATTCAACTATACTAATATACTACCCACATATCTGAATAACATATCTACTACTCAAATTACTTCATATTTATACTATACTCATTTTCAACACTAATCCTTTATGGGTTCCGGAGTGGCGTGTTACTTGCCAGAAAAGAGCTTCAACACCCATCAGGGGTAAAAAGTGCTATATGAATGCAAATCTTTCTTCCCCTTTTATCTCTTCGCTATCCTTCTCACTCCAAGTAATAGACTAACATCCAACACTGAAATCACTTCATATTTCACCATATTAATTCACTATTAATCCTTTATAGGCTTCCTGAATAGCATGCGTCAACAAGCGCTATATAAATACAAAACGTTGTCCTCCTCTATGTTTCTGCTATCATTCCAAATAACTGACTAACCCCATGGTTCCGAAACTGTGCGCCGCGGCACCCCGGTGTGCCGTTATGAGTTACTAGGGGCGCCGTGGCACGATGTGGGATATTGCAGTGGTAGCGCTAGAAATTACACCTGCATAATCGTGTTAAATCTGCCGCTTTACGGAAACAGGAATGGAAAGAAAGGGTAGTCTGATCGTTAATCAACATGCAGAGTGGAGCTGCAGGGGCTCATGGAAGGGATGAAACAACAGCAAGGTCTCATTAACATGCTAATAGCCTTTTAAAGACCTGTGAAGTGCTCGGGTGCGGCTGCGTGTGTGCCCACGAGGTCTTATCCCTAGGCTGCCACACACGGCTGGGGGAGGGGACTGCGGGGGCTGAAGCCCTTTGAGTCCAATGGGTGTTGCACACCTGAGTCTGAGGACACAAAGAGAACAGGCATGTAGATAATGGATAGAGGGCACAAAGGGAGCAGACATGGAGGAAAGGGGCAGACTTAGAGCACAAAGGGAGCAGGCATGGAGGAAAGGGGCAGACTTAGAGCATGAAGGAAGCAGGCATGGAGGAAAGGGGCAGTCTCAGGGCACGAAGGAAGAAGGCATGGAGGAAAGGGGCAGTCGCAGGGCACAAAGGGAGCAGGCATGGAGGAAAGAGGCAGTCTCAGGCAGTCTCAGGGCACGAAGGGAGAAGGCATGGAGGAAAGGGGCAGTCTCAGGGCACGAAGGGAGCAGGCATGGAGGAAAGGGTTAGTCTCAGGGCACAAAGGAAGCAGGCATGGAGGAAAGGGGCAGTCTCAGGGCATGAAGGGAGCAGGCATGGAGGAAAGGGGCAGTCTCAGGCAGTCTCAGGGAACGAAGGGAGAAGGCATGGAGGAAAGGGGCAGTCCCCGGGCGTGAAGGGAGCAGGCATGGAGGAAAGGGGCAGTCTCAGGGCCCACAGGGAGAAGGCATGGAGGGAAGGGGCAGTCTCAGGGCACAAAGGGAGAAGGCATAGAGGGAAGGGGTAGTCCCAGGGCAGAAAGGGAGCAGGCATGGAGGAAAGGGGCAGTCTCAGGCAGTCTCAGGGCACGAAGGGAGAAGGCATGGAGGACGGGGGCAGTCTCAGGGCACGAAGGGAGCAGGCATGGACAGAAGGGGGAACAGAAGGCACGTATGGAGATGGCAGGGGCAGTGTGAGGGTGCGGGGGCAGTCATGGACAGAGGGGGCAGTCAGAGTGCAACAGGAAGTACTCTCGAGGTCGGGCTTACATCCCCACCCACCCGTCCACTGCTAAAGAAAGGGGGGGGAGCCACGGCCAACTGCCAATTAGGTCAAGGGAGCCAAGGGTCAAAAACGTTTGGGAACCACTGGACTAACCTATCCACCACTTAAAATGTACTTTCATGTTTTGCTATACTAATTCAACACTAATCCTCTATGGGTCCCAAAGTAGCGTGCTACTCACCGAAAAAGCGCTTCGATGCCTTGTCAGAGGTAGTAAGCGCTATATAAATGCAATTACAATACAATACAATACAATACTTAATATGGGGGGTGGATTCTGTGGCTAAGACACAGGCCCTATCGTCTGGGATATCGCCGTTTTCCACCATGGAAAACGGCGATATCCACACTATCTCTGGAATTTTTATCGCCTCGACGATGCACATTGATGATAACGCGCTAACCAGGCGAAAAATTCCAGAGTTAGCCGGCGATAAATATGCAAGCGCTAAGCTCGTTTTGCAATATTTATTGTCACCCCTTGTTAATATGCCCCTTAGTTGTACATTCATATTTTGTTGTGCTATGAGTCTCCTGCTTGCTATTTTGTCACTAGTTGATCTGCAGTCTGTGTAGTTGCATCTGTTTGGTGACAACACTTTATTTGGTCTGTTTACTCCAAATGAGGTGTGGAGGAGGGAGCACCCATTTTAAGAGGTGAGTAGATCTCCCTTAGGGACTCTGATACTGTGACTGCTCAGTGCTCTACATTGGACGTCCCGTGTTTGTTTGTAAACTCCATGCTGTTATTTTTACAGCTCGTTAAATTGGGTGAGTGCATTGCCTGAAGCCAACGGATCGTTCTTCTCAGCATAGCGAGGTGAGAGCGTATTAAGAGATGGCAGTTCTCGTGGGCACTGACTCTTGACAAGGCTTTTCGAGTATCATGTTTTAGAGTGCTTGAGACCTATTGCTACAGAATATAGGGGCACTTTGGGTCCCACTTCACCCCCCCTTTTCAATATTTCCTATGCGAGGGTCCTGCATCCAATTTTCTGGGCCCACTCATGTGCAATATTTATACTTTACTGGCTCAACCGTCTTCAAATTCCTGGGATGAACTTGTGTCCCATGCGCCTGCTATCTTTGATAATTCCATGTTTTGGATGTGTACACAATGGTGACACATAATGTGGCATCAAGGTGTTCCTGATGCTTAATTTAATTTAAATATATATCTTATTTTGTTCTTTCCTAGGTACTGACCAGGAGCGGTTAAAAACATGCAGCTGTAGCCAGACTTGGGGTATACAGGCTTCTGCCCGCCCTGATCGATTATGAGGGTATTTTTAATTCGTTTATCACGTGCACTTTACCTTTTAGAATTCTGGTCCTGACGAAGCTCCAAAGACCCTTAAGGCGACGCAGGCGCGAAACATGTTGACCTATGTCCTTCTATACCCAGGCATAGCATGCCACTGGGGCTACATTTTATTTAGCAGTTGAGTCTGCTCTGGGTACATGATCTAAACAATTGCTGCATGGTTACCCAGTATGAATTTCACTTTACACTTGCACGCACCCTTTATTTCCCTCAATTAACCCACTACCCCGCACCCCCGCATGCACCATCCGGCAGTCCTATAAGAGATCTCCGATAAAGAGACCCTTCGGGGGGCCCGTAGGGAATTGCAGCGTCGGCCCTACGAGGAGCAACTGCCCAATGATGAAGCATGACATCTTTCGAGGTGTGTGAGGGCAACAGAGGACACAATATGTTTCCCCCATTTTTTTGTGGGTCCCCTTACCTAAGGATTCTGTTTCTCTCTTTCTTTGACTTTCCTTTTCTCACATATGGGTGACTTTTGCACCCCCATGTATTTGGTGACTTTTAGCACCTTGCATTAGGAACAGTGTCCCTTTTTTGGAAATTCCCCTTTTTTGGAAATTACTCCAAATGAGTATCATTGACCTGCATGAATGTGTTTTTTTTGTACATGGTGTAATTGCAGCATGTTTACTTCTGTTTAATTGTGTGTAAAATACTCCTTGTATTTGTCCACAAAGTGTATTGTGTTGTCTTGCGAGTAGTTTTCTTTTGTTTTTCCTTTCTAGGGGGATATCGTTGCTGCTTGCCGTGTCTGTGCAGAGTAGGTGCTGGTGAGTCTAGCTGTTTCTGGCAAGGGAGTGGTATAGTTTTGTCAAAATATAGGTCTTTGTGTGGTTTGCATTGATTTACTTTTCCTTTCATACCACCAATAGTTTTATTTCCATTTAATAATGACACACTTTTTTTGCTACTTATTATACACTGGGTTACTTTTCTTAGTCAGGATTATGGCTAGCCACAGGATCACCGTTCTTCAGGTTGATGATATGCTTTTTGAGTCTTCCTCTTGTTGTAAGCAAACCTCAGCTAGGCCTACTTAGTGCAAGGGTTCGGCCTTCTCTGCACGGAGTCCTCAGACCTTAGGAAGAAGTTGGCAATGAAACTGGAAAATACAAAAGCAAAGTTTATTAAACCTTTAAAGGTGGTACTACAGTCCACACAACACCCTTCAGTATTGTATCGAGTAACACACCGAACTAAAGCACATGGCCCCTTTTATACACAATGAAGGGGCTCAAGAGAAGGCGGTACAAAAGACAAGAGCAGTTTTATGACCATACAATGACATATTGAAAGGCACAATCAATAGGTGGGCGGAGTAAACAGTCTTCGGTAACTGGTAAACACATTCCTATCTGGAACCAATTAGTAACGGTTGTTAACCCTACTGCGCATGTCTGGACATGCTGGAAGCGGGGAATACTAAAAATAGCCTGTTGCCGGGCAGACTTCAGGCGCGGTGAACAAGAAGGTAGGACTAAGCACATGACGAGCACATGGCAAAGTATGGCATACAAAATGGCCGCTGCAAATACTAAAATGGAGTCTGCACATTTGTTACGATAATGGTCAAAATGAAGCATGTCTTCTGCTAATGCTTACCCTAATCGCCGTTGATTTACAACACTCTGACCATGATTATGATACTGATTCTGAATCTGAGGCAGAAAAAGAAGTCGATGACTCTGGTAGTGAATTTTCTCTCAGAATCATCTGATGAAGACGCCACTCTCAGTACAGATGAAGTGCCACTTTTAGGGGAGGACACTGAGGTGCCAATAGTGCAATATGAGGCAACTGGATTGCAGTCTGGAGATGAGAAGGCTTCCCATTGTAAGTGTAGGACTCTGGGTTGCCCCAAACATGGTGCAGCCTGTCTTGCCTGTCTTTAGTGGTGTTTCAGGGTGTAGAATGAATACTGAAAACTTTTTGCTTATGAATTTCTTTCAGTTATTTATGTGTGATCTATTTCTGGATGAGATTGTTGAGCAGAATAATGTGTATGCTGAACAGTATTTTAGGGAGAGCAGTGCAAGACATAAGACCCACTCTAGAGCCTCCCGGTTGGCTCCCACTAATCTGGATGAGTTGAAGTAGTTCTGCGGTTTAACTTTTTTGATGTGCTTGATAAGGAAGCCTTCGCTGTCTTCATATTAGCCTACTAGTCTCTTGATGGCAACAGCTATATTTCCTGCAACAATGAGTCGTGATTGGTATTTGCAACATGCTGCATTTTGTTGATAATGCTTCATTGTTGCCTCAAGATCACCCTGATTGTGACCGTCTTTTTTAGATTCGAACTGTCCTTGATCACTGTGGAGATTGATTTTCAGAGACCTATGTTCAAGGGAGAGAAATAGCTGTGCATGAGTCTTTGATCCTGTTCCAGGGCCATTTGGTTCTTAGGCTTACATTTATAGCATGACGGCAATTTATAAAATTAGGATGTATAGGCTGTCTGAGAGTAGTACACTATATGTCTATGATTTTAGTGTGTACATCAGTAGGGATACCAGTATAGATACACCCCCCTCCCCCAGTTGTCTGCTCATTTTCAGAGTTAGTGGGAATAGTGTGTGGGAACTTCGTAGATGACTTTTTTTTAAATGTCACCATTTATTAGTAGTACAAAAGGGGGTGGTGATGGACGGAGCATCTGAACCAATCAAATACTCACGCCCAGTCAACATATCTGGGTTTAATCCATCTCCATTCCTTAGCCCACTCTGCCACCCCAGTTCAGACAATGCCATATGCAAAGCAGTCTGACCTTGTGCCTCATGGGAACTGTCCAGCCCGAACTGCCAAGCCATGCCTTCCCTGGACCGGAAACAAGCTTCCTAGGACTGGTTTCTGGCATTACAGCTGTCGTCAGCCAGGCTTGCTTGAATCCAGTGGCAAGGTGAGCAAGGTTCTCACGTCTAAGTATACCGTGCCAACTGATGGGGAACAAAGCGGTACAAAAGGGGGTGGTGATGGACGGAGCATCTAAACCAATCAAACACTCATACCCAGTCAACAGATCTGGGTTTATTCCATCACCGTTCTTTAGCCCACTCTGCCACCCCAGTTCAGACATGGCAATATGCAAATCAGTCTGACCCAGTGCCTCATGGGAACAGTCCAACCTGAACTGCCAAGCCATGTCTTCCCTGGACCAGAAACAAGCATCCTGGGACCGGTTTCAGATTCATAATCCTCATCAGCCAGGCTAAGTGAGCAAAGGATTCCCCTGACGAAGGGAAGATGACTTCCCAAAAGTAATTGGGATATTTTAAATAAAGACCTGACATGCGTAATCATTTGGTGTTCTTCACGTTTAAAAATTGTACCATGGTTGTGGAAAGAATAAAATAAATTGATGAAAACATGGAGTAAAAAGAATATGGAAAAAATATAAATGCAGTAAGCATGGAGTGAAAACAAGATGACAAACTGTCAAATTTAATTAATTTGATTCGTTCGGTTCTTCCAATGGCTGTGCAGTTTGATCAGGAACCCTAATAGGTTCTCTCGCATTCGTTGATACTGCAGCGCAGTTGGGCGGAGCGCGGAGCAAACATGCATGTCTCTATAGAGTTGAAGCGGTTAAACTTGAAAAGCTCAGAGTACGCAGGTGTGCATTTCACCACCCCCTTTTTTTGTATACAGGGCTATGTGCCATGTCGACTATTTTGAATTTCTCTGCTCAAAGGCACACAGCCTGCAATTGCAGAGAGCATAGCCTTGGTGAGCTGTCCAAGATGTGGCAAAAACCAGTGCTGCAGGCCGAGAGGACACTCTACAGTACCTATGCCCAAGGTACCAGGTTTACCATTTACTAGGGACTTACAGGGGTAACTGAAGCTGTGCCAATCATGGTACATGTTTTAGGAAGGAGAGCTGAAACTGGGGTCTTGATTAGCAGGGACCCAGTGCACTTACAGTTCAAAATCACATCAGAAATCTGGTAAAAAGTGGGTTCTAACCATGGAAAAATAGTTACTTTCGTAGAGAATACCTACCAAACACAGATAGTTCTGAAAATTAGACAGTACATGGAGGTGTGGCATGCGAGGATGCCCCAATGTTTTCTTACCTAATATACCCTGACAATCTATAATTTAGCTACAAATTTCCCATTTTCCTCACATTTCTGCACAGGAAAGCTGTGGGATGATGGGGCCGACATAAATTTACTGCCACCCAGTGTTTCTCAGGTTTCAAGATAAAAATGCATACTCATTTGTGTGGGTGGGCCAAGTGTCCATGACAGAGAAGGTCCCAAAACGTATTGTGGAGGCATCAATATTATCAATCACTAAAGGACCGGTTTTTGTAAAGGAGCCACCTGTACATTTGGCCCTGTGCATGGTGGCCATTTACGGAAACCTACCAAACCCAAACAGTTCTAAAAACTAGACACCTGATGGAGTTGAGGGAGGCATGACTTGTGTGGACCCCACAACGTTTTCTTAGCCAGAAACCCCTGCAAACCTCTAATTTAGCTAACACATCTAACTTTCCTCACATTTCTGCCTGCTATCACCGCACTGGCACACATTTTCTCCCACCCACTGTTCCCCCTGGTATCCTGCTAAAAATTATACTTCACATGTGTGGGTATCAACAGCAGAGTCAGCCCAGAAACGTATTACATTTCTTTGTGCTTATCAACATGCTGGAATATCCCATCAATCTCTGCACTTTTTTAGCTCTGGTAATGGAAGGGAATGTTGAGTGGTAGGACATTTCAACAGTATGGTGATCCCACACAGAAATGTGAGAAAATGTGATCTTGTTAGCTAAATATTATGGGCCTCATTTATGAGGCCTTCCGTCAGTTTTGCGCTTCTGATGCGTCACTTTTTGTGACGCATTGGTGGCGTAAAACATGCCTCCTGTTGCGCACTATTTACAAATTGATGCATCTAAGCAGATGCAGCACTTTGTAAACCACTGCACTGCATTATACCTGCGTCAGGTATAATGTTTGCAGGGGGGCGTTCCCCCGAAAAAAGTCTTGTAAAAGGGACTCAGTGAAGTCTATGAGATTTCACTGCGTCACTTCTAGGACGCTGTTGCATCAAAATCTTGTACCTGCCTCAAAGCATGCGTAAGACTGACGCAGGCCCTTTCACATGGGCCTTGCCCCATGTGAATGACGCATTGCTGGAGTTGCGTCACTTTTGTGACGCACTCCAGCAATGCGTCACTTTTGTGCTTACAGATACATCAGAAATACTGGAGTATCTGTAACTCCTTGCGACATGATGCATCATACATTAAATATGACGCATCAGGTATGTCACAAGGAGTGGGCACTAAGAATTGGCGCATCGCTGCTTTCACGAAGCGATGCGTCATTTCTCATAAATGAGGCCCCATGTTTGCAGGGGGTTCTGTATAAAAAAATGTTGGCAGATCCATGCAAGTCACACCTTCCTGGACTCCCCAGGTTGTCTAGTTTTCAGGAATGACTGGGTTGGATAGCTTTCCCTAAAATGTGCTGAGTCTGGTACCAAAAAAGCGGGTTTGTAGCTCCTGGCAGATTCCAGAACTTTCCATCACAGAAATGTGAGGAAAATGTGTTTTTCTGAACACATTTTGAGGTTTACATGGGATTCTGGCTAACAGAACCTGGTGAAAGTCACACAGTCACCCCATTCTAGATACCTCTATGTGTCTAGTTTTTAAAAACATACAGGTTTGCTTGATTTCCCTAGTTGCTAGCTGAGCTAGGGACCAAACTCCACTCCTATGCACAAATGCAAAAAAGGGCCAGTTTTCAGTGGAAAAATATGATGTGTCCACATTGCATTTTTGCCCAATTGCTGTCGCTGGCCCTAGGCCTACCGACACAAGTGAGGTACCAATTTTAAGGAGACACTTGAGGACATGCTGGGTAGGTGAAAGTTTGTGACTCACCACATATTCCATAATTTTCTTTCACAGAAATCTGAGGAAAATAAATACTTTTTTTAGACATATTTGGAGACTTGCAAGTGATTCTGGTTATAAAACATGGAGAATGTCACACAAGGCAGCCCATCCTGGATTCTCCTAGGTGTCTACTTTAAAAAAATGTACAGGCTTGCTCGGTTTCCCTAAATGCAGGCTGAGCTTAAGCCCAAAATCCACAGCTAGGCGCCTTGCAAACAAGCATTTGCAATGCAATAGGTCTCGCATTTAAGAAAGTTTGAGCTATTGGCATTGTAAATGACAATGCCTTTTATTTATGTGTTTGAAAACCTGCTAGCTGTGCGTAAACAATCACTTTGTACTTGTAGTCCAAGCTTATGAAGAGCAAGGCTGGCAGTCTCTTTCACTGCCAGCCTTGCTTCTTGTAAGCAAAGACTATACGTTCAAAGTGTGTGTTTATACACCGCTTGCAGGTTTTATAAACAAATTAATTAAAGACATTGTCATTTATAATGCCAATAGCTCCAGCTCTTGCAAACGCGAGACCTAATGCATTGCAAATGCTTTTTTTGTTTTGTGGCTGGCTGAGCTTTTTAAGATTTTTCCAGCAGTGATCTTTCATATATTCATTCACATGCATGATGTATTCCTCATTTCCAGGCTCGGAGTCCTCTGTGTATAAGTTTATGCATCAATGTCAGGATAGACTCGCTTATCATTGTCATGTGCACACCCTATCCACATGAGGCTTCCAGAGGCAGGAGACAACCCACATTTGCAAATGTCCAAAAGAGCAAACTCTCAGGAGGGACGCAGCTGGGCTTCACCTGCATCTTGGACACAGGGTGGGCAGGAGTCCTCTCAGCGGACCCCATAGTCCAACCTCAAGAGCTGTGGAAGGTATTTTGAGGGTTGGGCTGTGAAAGTTAGATGCAGACCGAGTGCATCTAACCATAATATATCTTGACATCTCAGAAATGGCAGGAATGCCAGCAGGCCCCAGAACATTGCGGTGCTCAGAAAAGTATGCAGCTACCAACACATGCAAAGTACGCCAATTGCTCACCTCTTGATCGGGAAGAGACCACCACTGTTGAACCGCTTTATTACAATGGCAATTATATATATCTATATATATAGATACACATAGATATAGAGTTTTATATATCTATCCTAGTGACTTTTGCCCCTCCCCCGACCCAACAGGGGGCAGAACGCATTGCCAGGAGCAAGAACCCACCTAATCCAATTAAAAAACATGAGATCCGCTCATCCCCGGTACTAAATATGCGCTCACAGCAGACGCCGGCGATCATAAAATGTCATCACCATATTTACATATGTACTTATTGAGTACACTTTAGGATGAATGCACGGCAGGGCACTTGTACTGCACATTCATGTATATGCAGACACCACTGGTAAGGCATACACGTATGCAAGGACCCTCAGATAGCGTTATGTTCATATTCATGGTACTTGATTAGTGCATATTTACATGCATGCCCTCATAGAGTTCATACATACACATCCAGTCACTCACCCGAACACTCCAAAAACTCTTTTAATACAGCAGCGAGCAAGTGGCAGGACAAAGAGGAAGTATTACATGGTCCTAGATCTGCCCCCACCCGGACTGAGTGAGTGAGTGAATGACTGAATGTATGTGTGTGTGTATATGTATGTGATATATATATATATATATATATATATATATATATATATATATATATATTGATTACCAATCCAATTCCTTCGGATGAAAGGAAGGCACTGACACCGTGACTTGAACTCAAGGAAATATTTTAATCCGGCATGCTGCACAGACGCGTTTCGGCGGAAGCCTCCGCCTTGCTCACTTAACTCTGTTGTAAATGGCATACGTTTTTATACTGCATTACATGCTGACACATCACGAGCTGAGTCATACAAAATGATAGGCTGTTGGTTGTTATGACAACGAGTGAGTCATGGCTAAACATACTAATTACATAGACACAGAAGAGTCTGTAGTTTTTACGCGCACAAACCAAAATGGTAACACGTTATTCTTACTACTGACATTTACTCACAACTAGTGCATTGCAAGTTGTATACACATTGTATTAGTGCGTAATATCTATAAATACAGTTTTAAATCATATATGCGTGTCTGCCACAGTTTCCATGACTGGTCGCTAGGTAACTGGCAATTACGTTTCATTGTGCTACGTTCCTATGTTGAACCAGTCATGTTATTTCACTACGGTGCAATTGTAATATTACTTTAAAAACAATAACAATTCAAGGTAATGCTACCTATGACATTATCTCCAAGTGGACATAATTGCTGCTGTGCAAAATACTAAACAAAGAATATAGTCATGTGTGTGCCTGACATCCAATTGTGTGACTATAGCTCTATTATCATACCGTTACAACTGTGTCAAAAAACTGTGTGTTAAATAATAAACAACCAGAATATGCGCTCACATTGTGTCCCAAATACAAAATTAAATGTATGTTACATAGGTACAGAGTTAAAACTGGAATGGGATTGTCTTGTCGGGTATATATTCACAAAAAAAACATAGGTTATAGACCATATATAGTTAGGGATTAGCATTTATAAAACCTTATTTTACTCGCACAAAACCATTGAAATTTGCATATATAGTTAGTTGCACTACTTGGGCAATCAATCAATAACCCATATAGTTACTCATATAGCTACTGATTAACACATGCATCAGTTTACAGAACAACAGACATAATGATGCACACATTAAGACAGTTTAGTCACTTACCCGTGCACTCAGTGAAACACATTTAATCACTCACTCATACAGTCAGTCATGCACCTACTAAATCCTTCATCCAGACACTTATTCATCCACTCATTCTTCAATATGTAAGACATATTTTAACCTTACAGAAACATACAGTCACTGGAGGTTGTCATCAGTGATGTCATCAGTGATGTCATTTGAGATGTCATCAGTGATGTCATCAGTGATGTCACTGACCATGTCATGAATGATGTAATATGTGACATCATCAGCAGTGGATTGCGGGTGCACGATATATAGTTAGTGCAACTAACTATATATGCGAATTTCAATGGTTTTGTGCGAGTAAAATAAGGTTTTGTAAATGATAATCCCTAACTATATATGGTCTATAACCTATGGTTTTTTCAGTGAATTTTTAAGGTTTTGAAAATGCTAATTCCTAACTATATATGGTCTATAACCTATGATTTTTTCAGTGAATTTCAATGGTTTTTTAATAGCAAATATCAAAAGCTGTTAAATGTATTCTTATTTTAATGCAAAAATATATTTTATATGTTTTTAATAAAAAAAATTATGCATCTGCCAAACCCTGACCTCTTAATAGTGCACTGTGGTGGAAATGATTTGGGCACTATGACTGGAGTTGGTCTGGAAATGCTTTTAAATAACACCTCTCATCAATTGATGACACTTTTTCCCCAAACTGCCTTGGTATATTCCAATATATGCCAAAGACAGAAATGGAAGTGGTCCAACCAATTTTTTCCACAATTTGAGAAAGCACGGAAACATGTGAATAAATCTGTTTCTGCTTACATGAGAGACTATGGAATGGGTTTAATATACAACAATAACTTGCGTTACAACATTCAAGACATCTACAGAAGAGATGGTGTGATGAAGGGAATAGAATTTTCGTCCTTTATTTAAAAGTGTGCATTGCAACCTACTTGTAGGTACCTAAATTAGCCACAGAACCCAATAGCTCTTTTCAGAGCTACCCTACCTCTAATCATTCAAAACGTTTATCTTTTTCTAACTTTTTTTTTTTCACCAAAGTACGCTCCCCGGTTCGCTTACCGGTGCGCGTACCGGGCGCTCCCCCGCAAAATTTTCCAAATTTTTATTTTTTTATTTTTGCATATATCAGCGTCCTAATCCCCCCTCAGAAAACCTAGAGGGTCACAAAGTGTCTACCGTGCCCCCTTCTACCCATTCCGAACATTGTTTGTCCTCCATCTTATGTCTCAATTCTACCGATACACAAAATGGAGGACTCTCGTAACGCTGCCGGTTCGCGTACCGGAGAGCGCACCGGTAAGCGCTCGATAAAAAAAGGTGGGAAAGTAATTTACAGAAAAACCACTACAGACACTTTCATCAAATATAGAATAGGCCCTACTACATAGCAGTCCCTACCATTTACCCAAATTTGATGGAATTCCATTGAGAAAATTATGCTGTAAGCCTGACTAAATATCCTGAGGTAAATTACCTAACAAAAACACATATGAAGTGTTAGAATTGACATCCAATCAAAATGCTACTTTCAATATCTTATATTATTTTATGACATTTGATTGGTTATGTACCTGAATATATATAAAAAAAGAGAGAGAAACACAGCCATTTTGACTACTACTTCCTGAAGTACATATCAAGTGCATTTCAACTGAGAACTTAAACTTCTTTTTGAAAGGTAAGATGTTATTTTAAAAACTGAAGTATGTTCTGCACTTTAAGTTAATTAGGAAAACATTTTCTGATAGTTATATACTATCCCTCTGTAATACTTATAGAATAAGATAGACTTCTCTGTTTTAGTTATGGATGGAGTTAGGCTTGTCTTGTATGATTAAGAATTGACTTAGGCTTTATCACATACATTTTTTTATATCTCTACTTCCAGTTTGATACCATACACTGCCCAAAGATAAAATCACTGTTTTAAAAACCAAACTACCTGTCTGTACTGATATATTTTTTTAAAATTCATTTTACAGCACAAAAATGGAAGGAGAAAAAAAAATACCTTCGAAATTGTTCTAGAAAGCAACAAAGATACAGAAATTGAACCCAATGACTATGAATTCTTTGATGAATCACGGGACTTTGAACTTCTGCAATGTGTAGAATCAGTAGATTACCTCATTGAAAATGAGAAAATGTCTGACAATGAATTATTAGAAGTTCTTTTTAATTTTGAAAACGAATAAGAGAAATAAATTTATATTTAATAATTCAAAAATTGTTTGAGACAATATTCATTTTTATATGTATTTTTTAAACTAGTACCAAATTGATTATAATGTAAAATCAGACTTTAAATATACTGTGCAACTTTTTTGTGTTACATAGTAAGTTTGCTCATAGTTACTTCCTTTCTTCCACTATATTATCTCCAATGTGTATTTAACATCTCTTTATCATCTCCTGCCTCCATGGTGTTTCTGCTTTCCTGACAGACTACGCTATGAATTCCATATACCACAATAACTTCTGAAACAACATGCACGATATCTACAAAGAAAACGTTGTATTTTTATTTTTAGACTCTGCATTGGTACCTACATGCTGGTACTTAAATAAAAAAAAAAAAAAAATAAAAAAAAGAACAATCAATATACATACTTTATTTGAACATTCTTTCATCCTATTTTCCCTATATTACGCTTCCCGGACCGCTTCCCGGTGCGCGTACCGGGCGCTCCCCCCGCAAAAAAAAAGATAATAAAAAAAAATGTTTGCCCCGCGGGCCCTAATAAAGCCCCCTCATCAAACCTAGGGGGTCAGGGAGGATGTACTCTGCCCCATTATGCTCATTTCTCCCTTTGTTTTTGCCACCTCTTGTGTCTCGATCCTACCGAGACACAAGATGGCGGCCGCTCCGGACTGTTTAGAATGTTCACAGTCACCGGGGAGCCAATCCGCTTCTCCTCACGAAGTTCCGTTACGTGTCAGGTACGCGAACCGGGGCGCTAACCGGGACGCTGTCACAGATATATCTGTTTTTTGAAACGTTAATTTCTCAAAATCCACTGGAGCACATATATTGAGACATAGCAAAGGCACGTCGGGAAAACCATATCTACAATTTTGCCAAGTTTCGTGTAAATCCACTCAGCCGTTCGAGCTAAAAGTGATTCCAACCGCCCTATGGAAAAATGAATGGGAAAAACGCGTTTTGGGACCCCCCTTTTTTCTCGGCCCCCCTTGACGAAACCTCCCCAAATTTTCAGGGCCTGCTCAGAAACAAACTGTGCCATTTTCCTGAAAATTTCACTGCCTGCTGGGACATGTGGTTCGCCACAATCAACACGAACCGATCATTGGTGAGCCGACAGCGTGAGGGGGAGGGGACCCAGGTGCATGTAGTTATTTTACTCAGGAGGAGAACATTTGGGAGGAGTCCTTTGTAGCGTTGGGCGCTGAGGAAGGCTAATTCAGCCGAAATGCATCCGCCGCCGCTGAAAATTGAATAAAGGAAACTTCTGCTTCAGGTTCCCCTTGTGTGGCCTCCGATCTTTTCTCACAAAGGATCGCCAGCAGGTAGTTATAGTTAGGATTTTTTTTCAATGTTAAATCTCAAAATTCTATTTGGAATAACTTTGGCGCCGGTTGGCGAATCTGCCTGAAAATTACCTCAAAATGGCCTCGCGGCGCCCCGGTCCTTCCCTGGAAGTTTGGGGGGGATTTGTCAAGCGGGGGCCGAGATAAAAGGGGGGTCCCAAAACGCATTTTCCCCATGTTAATTTCCATAGGGCGGTCAACCTCACTTTTAGCCCGAACGGCTGAATGGATTTCCATCAAACTTGGCAAAATTGTAGGGACTGGTAGCCCGATGTGCCTTTGCTATGTCTCAAGATATGTGCTCCAGTGGATTTTGAGTAATTTAGATTCAAAAAAATATATATATCTATAGGCGCGCCACGGTACGTGCACCGGGGAGCGCACCGGGCACACCACACGACTTGCGCACGGAAAGCTGATTGGCTCACGGTTGTCTGTAAACATTCGAAACAGTCTGGAGTGGCTGCCATCTTGTGTCTCGGTAGGATCGAGACACAAGAGGTGGCATAAAAAAAGGGGGAATTGACTATAAGGGGGCAGAGTAGACCCTCCCTGACCCCCTAGGTTTGATGTGGGGGCTTTAAAAGGGCTTTCGATTTTTGCGGGGGAAGCGGACCGGGAAGCGTACTATGGGGAAAAAAGAATGACAGACTTTTAAAAACTGTATGTTTATTAATTGTTCTTTTTGTTGTTTTTTTTTTAAGTACCAACATGTAGGTATCAATGTAGAGTCTAAAATTTAATATACACCGTCTCCTTTGTAGATATCTTGCATGTTATTACAGATGTTATTGTGGTATATGGAATTCATACCATAGTCTGTCAGGAAAGCAGAAACAACATGGAGGCAGGAGATGATAAAGAGATGGTAAATACACTTTGGAGATAATATAGTGGGAGAAAGGAAGTAACTATGAGCAAACGTATTATGTAACACAAAAAAAAATGTATAGTATATTTTAAGTCTCACTTTATATTATATCTATTTTGGTACTATTTCATAATTTACTTATAAAAAAGAATGTCTCAAACAATTTTTAATTTTTAAATAAAAATTTATTGTTGTGATTTTTCAAAATCTAAAAGAATTTGCAACATTAATTCATCAGGTATGTCCTCCTTTTCATTCCATGATTCAATTTCTTCTACACAATTAATTAAGTCTTGGTCCAGAGAGTTATCCATAAAGTCTATTTCATCTTTGTCTTCTTTAGGATTGTTTTCCATATTAATTTCAAATGAAATATTAATTTCATTTTGTTGTCCTTCCATTTTCTTGCTGTAAATTGCATAAAAAATAAATATATCAGTAGAGATAGGGCATTGTTGGGTTTAAGTTCAGACAGGTACTTCTGAGTTTTTAATAGTGAAGTAATTTTTGAGCAGTGTATGGTTTCAGGCAGGAAGTAGAACTATTAAAAAGTGCCTGTGATGAAGCCTAAGTAAATTCATAATTATACCAGAGAAGCCTAACTCACTCCATAATTATAACAGTCAAGCCTATCTCAATGTCTAACTCTTACAGAGGGACAGTATATAACTATCTGAAAACGTTTTCCCAAATAACATAGTTATCCTTTTAAATTAACAACTTACCTTTTTCAAATTAGTTGAAGTTTTCTGTCAATCTTTTTTCCAAATGTACCTTAGGTAGAGTTAGTCAAAATGGCTGTGTTTCCCTCTCATTTTTCATATATATTCATGTACTTAACCAATCAAATGTCAGCACATAAAAGTACAAAATGTAAGTAACATTTTAATTGGTTGAAAATTCAAACAGTTTCATATGTGTTTTTGTCATGTAATTTACCTCAGGATATTTAGACAGGGCTACAGCCCAAATGGCTCAATGGAATACTACCAAATTTGGGTAAATGGTAGGGACTGCTATGTAGTAGGGCGTATTCTATATTTGGTGTAATTGTCTTCAGTGGTTTTTCTGTAAATTACTTTCCCACCTTTTTTTTGGGAGCGCTTACCGGTGCGCGCCCCGGTACGCGCACCGGCAGCTCCATTTTGTGTTTCGGTACAATCGAGACACAAGATGGAGGACAAACAACATTGGGAATGGGTAGAAGGGGGCACGGTAGACACTTCCTGACCATCTAGGTTTTCTGAGGGGGGCTTAAGAGGCTCATATAGGCCAACAAAAATATATATTTTTTTAAATTTCGCGGGGGGGGCGCCCGGTACGCGCACCGGGAAGCATACCGGGGAGTGTACTTTGGTGAAAAATAGTGAAAAAAATTAGAAAAGAAAATCATTATGAGTGATCAGAGGTAGGGTAGCCCTGAAAAGATCTTTTGGGTTCTGTGGCTGATTTAAGTACCTACAAGTAGGTTCCAATGCACAGTCTTAAATTCAGGAGGAATATTCTATTCCCCTCATCTGAGAAGTGCACACCATCTCCCCTGTAGATGTCTTGCATGTTGTAACGCAAGTTGTTGTTGTATATTGAACCCATTCCATAGTCTCTCATGTAAGCAGAAACAAATTTATTCACATGTTTCCGTGCTTTCTCAAATTGTGGACAAAATTGGTTGGACCAGTTCCATTTCTGTGTTTGACATATATTGGAATATACCAAGGCAGTTTGTGGAAAAAGTGTCATCAATTGATCAAAGGTGTCCTTTAAAAGCATTTCCAGACCAACCCCAGTCATAGTGCCCAAATCATTTCCACCACAGTGCACTATTAAGAGGTCAGGGTTTGGCAGATGCAAAAAGGTTTTCACCAATGGTATCAATTGGTGACATCTCTATCCTCTCTGGCCAATCCACTTGATTTCCACATTTGATAAATCAAGGTTGTGATCATTTCTGCTTGTTGCATACCTTTGAGCCCAGTGTATGTAGCTATGTCCAATACTCCACACAGAATACATGATGTGAGAAGGTTCTGGTGCAGTCAGATGAAGTATGGGAATGAAATGGCAGTTGGAACAGTAGGAGTTTACAAAAAAACAAATTGTGGAGTTTCCCTGCTGTTGAATCACAAGCAATGATTGGTGGATTCAGATAGTAGAAAACTGAAAGTTAGGGTGCATGGTTGTGTTGTGTGAAAGAAACAATTTGAATGGTTAAGAAAAAGTCACTAAAAGCAATAATGCCCTGGATAAGCTGGTGTATTGAGAGGTCAAACATCCTTGCTGACTTAATTTGCAACATTGTAGAATAAACTTTTGAACCTGAGAGTTCAGGTAGGAGGGAGTTGCTATGGTAACAGATAGAAAGGTCTGAGAGGGGGAAGGGTGTTGGTTTGAAAATAGTGAGGGAAGACTTTTGATTGGTTGAAATAAGGCATATGTGTGTTGAATTAGAGATTTTCTATGCCAGAATTGGTTTCAGTGTATTGAGTGCACACCTTTTGCTCTTCTAAAGAAAAATTGGTGTGTGTGTCTGACACTGTTCTCAATCTCCCAAAGCATTTGTAAAGGTAAGTAATGATTCATTTAATTTAAATAGAGACTTATTTGCTCTATGGAGAATATTTGGAAGCAGATAGTGAAGTTTCAGTAGTGAAATTGATTGCTTGTACATAGGACTTGTGCTGTGTTTGTAAAAAGTTATTTAAAAAACGATTTTGAGGTAAAAGAATGGCTTTTATATTTTTGAGAAGTAATTAATAGTGTTTGCCTCATTAAATACATATGTTTGAACCTTTTAGAATGATGTCACTTGAATTACCTCAGATTTAGAAGCATATTGAGATTCTTTTTTATTAGTTTGTGGCACGTTTTTGGGAAATGCTTGCTATGAACATGTTCAAGATAGGGGATTTGTATTTTGTGAAACAGTGAGGTTTCAGTAGTGAAATTGAATGCTTGTACATAGGTCCTGTGTTGTGTTTCTAAAATGTTATTCAAAAAACGATTTGGGGGGCAAATCAATGGTATTTACATTTGGTCTTCATTTATGATTGCTTTGTGCTGCCAGTGCATCACTTTAAACATGGGAAAAAAGTGACTCTCTGGTGGTGGAAAGCCTTCATAAATAAGGCCCTGAGTTTCTTTGCTGTTGTTTTGTGTCTTGCTTTTTGATAATGCTTGCTATGAACATTTGCAAGATAGAGGATTTGTACTTTGGGAAACAGTGAGGTTTCAAAAGTGAAATTGAGTGCTTGTACATAGGTTCTGCGCTGTGTTTCATAAATGTTATTCAAAAAACGATTTTGGGGGAAATCAATGGTATTTACATTTGGCTTTTATTTATGATTGTCTTGTGGCACCAGTATAGCACTTTTAACATGGGAAGAAAGTGATGCACTGGTGGCGCAAGGCCTTCATAAATAAGGCCCTGAGTTTTTTTGTTGTTGGTTTGTGTCTTGCTTTTTGATAATGCTTGATATCAACATTTGCAAGATAGAGGATTCGTATTTTGTGAAATAGTGAGGGTTCAGTAGTGAAATTGAGTGCTTGTACATAGGATTTTCACTGTGTTTCTAAATTCTTTTTCAAAAAACGATTTTGGGGGAAATCAATGGTATTTTCATTTGGCCCTTATTTATGATTGCCTTGTGCTGCTGGTGCATCACTTTAAACATGGGAAAAAAGTGACACTCTGGTGGCGCAAGGCCTTCATAAATAAGGCCTGAGTTTCTTTGCAGTTGGTTTGTGTCTTGCTTTTTGATAATGCTTGCTATGAACATTTGCAAGATAGAGGATTTGTAGTTTGGGAAACAGTGAGGTTTCAAAAGTGAAATTGAGTGCTTGTACATAGGTTTTGCGCTTTGTTACATAAATGTTATTCAAAAAACAATTTTGGGGGAAATCAATGGTATTTTCATTTGGCCCTTATTTATGATTGCCTTGTGCTGCTGGTGCATCACTTTAAACATGGGAAAAAAGTGACGCTCTGGTGGCGCAAGGCCTTCATAAATAAGGCCCTGAGTTTTTTTGCAGTTGGTTTGTGTCTTGCTTTTTGATAATGCTTGCTATGAACATTTGCTAGATAGAGGATTTGTAGTTTGGGAAACAGTGAGGTTTCAAAAGTGAAATTGAGGGCTTGTACATAGGTTCTGCGCTGTGTTTCATAAATGTTTTTCAAAAAATGATTTTGGGAGAAATCAATGGTATTTACATTTGGCTCTTATTTATGATTGTCTTGTGACACCAGTATGTCACTTTTAACATGGGAAGAAAGTGATGCACTGGTGGTGCAAGGCTTTCATAAATATGGCCCTGAGTTTTTTTGCAGTTAGTTTATGTCTTGCTTTTTGATAAAGCTTGATATCAACATTTGCAAGATAGAGGATTCGTATTTTGTGAAATAGTGAGGGTTCAATAGTGAAATTGAGTGCTTGTACTTAGGATCTTCGCTGTGTTTCTAAAATTTTATTCAAAAAACGATTTTGGGGGAAATCAATGGTATTTTCTTTTGGCCCTTACTTATGATTGCCTTGTGCTGCTGGTGCATCACTTTAAACATGGGAAAAAAGTGACGCTTTGGTGACCCAAGACCTTCATAAATAAGGTCCAGAGTTTATTTGCTGTTGGTTTGTTTTTTGCTTTTTGATAATGCTTGCTATGAACATTTGCAAGATAGAGGATTTGTATTTTGGGAAACAGTGAGGTTTCAAAAGTGATATTGAGTGGTTGTACATAGGTTCTGCGGAGTGTTTTTTAAATGTTATTCAAAAAACGATTTTGCGGGCAAATCAATGGTATTTACATTTGGCCCTTATTTATGATTGCTTTGTGGTGCCGGTACGTCACTTTTAACATGGGAAGAAAGTGACGCACTGGTGGCGCAGGGCATTCATAAATAAGGCCCTGGTTTGTGTTTTGCTTTTTGATAATGCTTGATATCAACATTTGCAAGATAGAGGATTCGTATTTTGTGAAATAGTGAGGGTTAAGTAGTGAAATTGAGTGCTTGTACATAGGATCTTCGCTGTGTTTCTAAAATGTTATTCAAAAAACGATTTTGGTGGTAAATCAAGGGTATTTTCATTTGGCCCTTATTTATGATTGCCTTGTGCTGCTGGTGCATCATTTTAAACATGGGAAATAAGTGACGCTCTGGTGGCGCAAGGCCTTCATAAATAAGGCCCTGAGTTTGTTTGCTGTTGGTTTGTTTTTTGCTTTTTGATAATGCTTGCTATGAACATTTGCAAGATAGAGGATTTGTATTTTGGGAAACAGTGAGGTTTCAAAAGTGATATTGAGTGCTTGTACATAGGTTCTGCGCTGTGTTTCATAAATGTTATTCAAAAAACGATTTTGGGGGAAATCAATGGTATTTACATTTGGCTTTTATTTATGATTGTCTTGTGGCACCAGTATAGCACTTTTAACATGGGAAGAAAGTGATGCACTGGTGGCGCAAGGCCTTCATAAATAAGGCCCTGAGTTTTTTTGTTGTTGGTTTGTGTCTTGCTTTTTGATAATGCTTGATATCAACATTTGCAAGATAGAGGATTCGTATTTTGTGAAATAGTGAGGGTTCAGTAGTGAAATTGAGTGCTTGTACATAGGATCTTCGCTGTGTTTCTAAAATGTTATTCAAAAAACGATTTTGGGGGAAATCAATGGTATTTTCATTTGGCCCTTATTTATGATTGCCTTGTGCTGCTGGTGCATCACTTTAAACATGGGAAAAAAGTGACACTCTGGTGGCGCAAGGCCTTCATAAATAAGGCCTGAGTTTCTTTGCAGTTGGTTTGTGTCTTGCTTTTTGATAATGCTTGCTATGAACATTTGCAAGATAGAGGATTTGTAGTTTGAGAAACAGTGAGGTTTCAAAAGTGAAATTGAGTGCTTGTACATAGGTTTTGCGCTGTGTTTCAAAAATGTTATTCAAAAAACGATTTTGGGGGAAATCAATGGTATTTTCATTTGGCCCTTATTTATGATTGCCTTGTGCTACTGGTGCATCACTTTAAACATGGGAAAAAAGTCACGCTCTGGTGGCGCAAGGCCTTCATAAATAAGGCCCTGAGTTTCTTTGCAGTTGGTTTGTGTCTTGCTTTTTGATAATGCTTGCTATGAACATTTGCTAGATAGAGGATTTGTAGTTTGGGAAACAGTGAGGTTTCAAAAGTGAAATTGAGTGCTTGTACATAGGTTCTGCGCTGTGTTTCATAAATGTTATTCAAAAAATGATTTTGGGAGAAATCAATGGTATTTACATTTGGTCCTTATTTATGATTGCCTTGTGGCACTGGTGCATCTCTTTTAACATGGGACGCACTGGTGGCGCAAGGCCTTCATAAATAAGGCCTTGAGTTTGTTTGCTGTTGGTTTGTGTCTTGCTTTTTAATAATGCTTGCTATGAACATTTGCAAGATAGAGGATTTGTATTTTGGGAAACAGTGAGGTTTCAAAAGTGAAATTGAGTGCTTGTACATTGGATCTTCGCTGTGCTTCTAAAATGGTATTCAAAAAACGATTTTGGGGGCAAATCAATGGTATTTTCATTTGGCCTTTATTTATGATTGCCTTGTGCTGCCGATGCATTACTTTAAACTTGGGAAATAAGTGACGCTCTGGTGGCGCAAGGCCTTCATAAATAAAGCCCTGAGTTTGTTTGCTGTTGGTTTGTTTTTTGCTTTTTGATAATGCTTGCTATGAACATTTGCAAGATAGAGGATTTGTATTTTGGGAAACAGTGAGGTTTCAAAAGTGATATTGAGTGGTTGTACATAGGTTCTGCGCAGTGTTTCTTAAATGTTATTCAAAAAACGATTTTGGGGGCAAATCAATGGTATTTACATTTGGCCCTTACTTATGATTGCCTTGTGGCACCAGTGCGTCTTTTTTAACATGGGACGCACTGGTGGCGCAAGGCCTTCATAAATAAGGCCCTGAGTTGCTGTGGTATAAACTTTAATATGTTGCAAAATAGTGTTTGTATCGTTTGCTTTTTGTCATTATTTTGTTGTTTGATAATAGTGGTCTTTAATGTGTTATTTTTTTCAGAACTACAGATTGAAATCAACATTTTAAAAGCAAGCAAAAATGCCGCCAAGGCAAAGAAGTAGAAAAAATACCATACGTAAAAGAACAAAATCATCAAAGGAATTAAAGGAATCCTCTACAACAAGTACTTCAAAAAACACCAGAAAAGCTCCTGGTAAGACAATTAAGTCCTTTCTTCACAATTTATGTAGATCAAAAAGAAATGTAAACGGTAATGTGAAGATCCAGAAGCAGAGAGCAAATCTAAAAAAGAAGGAGAGGCCCTCAAAAAATGTCTCTATTGGAGCAGGAGAGAAGAGTATGGATAGCAATAGAAGGTTAAATCAATTTAGGGACATTCGTAGACTAATGTTTCGCAATAGGATAGTTTTAAATTTGCTAAAAAATGAAGAAAAGAAAGGTAAACAGAGAGCTGCTTTTCACATGAAAAAGACAAGTGTAGAGAAGATTGTTGATCAGGCTTTTGAAGTTAAGAAAAAATTATTTATTTTAGTAATCAATAGAATCAGGATACTTAATAAGGCAAGTGATGTTTTCAAATTGAACAGTAGATGGAAAAGAATTATTAATTGGACTAATTTTTGTGAAGTATTTTCTGGAGAATGGATGCATAGTTCAAGTTCTGAGCCATTTTTTAATGAGGAGAGTTACTTTCAGGAAAATGATTTGGTGCATGCAGTTGACACCAGTGGTCGAGCTTATGAGGTGAAAGATGGTTGTGTGATGGAAAAAGAGAAACTTATATCTAGAGATGCAGAAGAGGTGTTAAGTGATGAAGTTTTAGGGAGGCATACTAAGGGTCCAGTGTACACATGGAAGTGCAGTAGTATTTGTAGTGTGCGACAGGATTCAATTGATTTGCTTCGAAATTTCTTACGTACATATAGTAAGAAAAGTCTAAAACAAAAAATGAAGATCTTGCAAGAGTTAGATCCTTGCAGAGTGAGAGAAAACACAGGTTTGCATGGGCATTCACTGGCTTGTCTTTCTAGAAAAGAATGTCAGAGTGTTTTTCATCATTTTAGGATGTTAGCAGTGCATCATAATAAGGTGAGGAAATTAGTGAGAAGGTTGTATTATTCAAAAAGTCCAGCACTTAAGCTTAAACAGTTAAACAGTGCTCTTTTGCATGGATCTGAAGTAGATGTGAAGACTATTTGTGAAGAAAGTGAGTTTTGTTATTTTGGGAACAAAGAGGACAGTGTAGAAATGGATATAGTAATGGATGGTAATGTGGAAGACAATGTAAAGATTTCAAGTACAGAAAAGTATGACGAGGTGAAATCAAGTGAAAGGCCTAATTTAACTTGTGTGTGTTGTCGACTGACTCATTATAAGATTCAGACTAGGTTAGTTGATTTATATGCAAAAAGTGAAATGGAAAACAATAGTGAATGGAAGGATTTTGTAAGTTATTTGTTGGTGGCGAATTCTTTTGATTTGAGTTTTGATCAGCGTATTTGTAATTATTGTTTTAAAAAATTAAATGAAAATAGAATGCCTGCTAGAGCTGTTCATAATAATCTTCGGTTGATAGATATTCCTTCTGAATTGATGGATGTAAATACTTATGAATCTATTTTGATTCAATGTGTCCATCCTTTTCAGGCTATTGTTCGCATGGAGCCTAAGATAGGGAAATTGCCTCCTACAGATTTACAAGGAGGATTAAAGGGAAGAGTTGTTTATTTGCCTCTAGATGTCAAGAAAAATATTGATACAATTGGTGTAGAAAGAGTAGAAGAGAATCCTCTGGTTATTCTAGTTAATGGGGTTTCCGACAAAGAGTAAAAAAATCTGGCAAGATTTAGTGGATGTTAGGAAAGTCAAAAAGGCAACATTGTATTTAGTCAAATACAATGAGTACTATAAAGATGTAAGTGTTGGAGCAGAGGAAACAGCTACAGAAGAAGACAGTGATTGTTCAGTTGACCAAATTGAAAAAGTTGATGTGTCTAGAAGTGAAGAAATATATGAACATTATACTGTTCATCCTTTGCATTCCAAAGAAGTAATGGGGAATGCAATTGACTTGTTTCAAATGACAACAGCAAAAGGAAGTCCTATTAGTGTATGGGAAGAAAGTTTGGAAGCACGTTGTTTTCCACAGTTATTTCCAACAGGTCGAGGTGGACGATATGACGATCGACCAGTTCAAGTTCCTGCAGCTGAATACCGGACTTTAAGATTATATGCTGAAGATCCAAGGTTTCGTCAATGCATTCCGTATTTGTTTCATCTACTGTATGAAAGTGTTGGAGATGATTGTTCGTCTTCATAGTGCCAATTTTGCACAGGTGAGGTGTGGCAAGATGTGGGCACTGTCTAATAGGTTCCCCGTTGACAGGGGGGTAAGACAGGGTTGTGTGCTTGCACCAACCCTGTTTTGCCTCTACGTCAACGGGGTTATCTCTTACCTAAACGGGGTCGCCAACTCTGATGCTCTCAAACTAGCTGGTGTTAGGGTGCCGGCTGTCATGTTCGCCGATGACACCCTGCTGCTTTCAAAGTCTGCAACGGGCATCCAGCATGTCCTTGATGGTTTTGCGGACTTCTGTGAGGACCATGGTCTGGAAATCAACACCTTAAAGACCAAATTCATGGTCTTCAACCCTCCACCGAAATTCCGCTTCAGCCCCAAAATTGGACAGAGCAGGCTTGAGAGGGTGAAAACTTTTGAATATCTTGGTGTCATGCTAAACGATAGATTGTCCTGGAACACGCATCAGGAGAAAGCACTCCTTAAATTGATCCAATACTCGGGGGCATCATGAATCTTCTGGCAAATAACAAATCATCGATCAGGCCTATAGGCCCTCCGATACAGATCTACAAGATACAGGCAAGGGGGGCTGCCATGTATGGGTGTGAACTTTGGGGCCATGTAGGAACATCAGATCTGGTGAAAGAGGAGAACAAATTTATTCGAAGGGTTGTAGGACTCCCTCCTAGTACGCCCCTTGTCCCTCTCAGGTTGGACCTGGGGCTACGACCACTAGACGAAGAACTGGCTTTTCGCCCTCTGGCTTACAGGTGCAGGCTGTGGGCAACCCCAGAATTGGCCAGCTACAGACAGGGATTACAGGAGGTGCTCGCCATGCCCAATGCCGAGAAAATTAAGTGGCTCAAATTTATTAAATCAGAACTGTAGGGTCTGGGACTTTCAAAGATGTGGTCTGACCCTTTAGCTGCTTGCCCACTTATTCCCAAAAAGAAACTAGCTAAGGCATATCATGACAGCAAACTAATGGAACTTTTTAACCAACAAAAGCCTGGTTCATTGACAGATTCCTTCATATGCTTTAAGGACACTTACAACTTTGAACCAACTCTAGACAAAATGCATCCTCCTTCGCTCAGGAAACTATATTTGCAGTGGAGACATGGGTCTCTCCCTATTCGAGCATTCACAAGCAAATGGAGCGAACAATCAGCCCAGCATGTAGAACGTCTGACGAATCTGAACTTCACATACTCTTTTTCTGTCCGGCTTACCGAGAGATTCGTAAGAAATGGATAGTTCCCCTATGCAGAAATCTGGGATTTGTGGAGTGTTTGGCTGCTTTCAGAGTTTTGAAATCTAATCTGACTGACTATATTGTGTTTGCCGTGGCCAAATACCTGGGTGCTATCTGGTGTCTGAGAAGAAAATGTCTTAGGGCTGGCAACTGACCTTAACGCACCAAGGACATGATATTGTAACAAGCAACTCTGTCTCTTAATGATAATGTTTGATTTATATTGTATAAATTTCAATGTTTAAAAAAAAAAAAAAATTAAATGAATGTTCTAAACGTCTTTTATGGTAAAAATTTTACCGAAATAAAGATTTTTTTGAAATGAAAAAAAAAATGATTTGTCTGGGCTTTCTTATGCAGTTAATCATATATTGAAAAGTGGAGCTCATCTGCAAAATGTTTCAGCAAGGGACTTTATGGAGAAAGTCAATCTGCAAGACAGTATTTTGGAATCTCAGCTAATCAAGGGGATTGCTTTTAGATGATGATTATATAAAACATATGTCTAAATGGATTACTGAATTCTTTGAACATAATAGAGGAACTGCTGCAGTCAGCATAGTATGGGATGCCTTTAAGGCAGGAGTACGCGGTGAAACGTGTAGTTATAGTGCCTTCAAGAGGAAAACAGAAAGATTGCGATATAAGGAGAGAGAGGGAAAAGTACTGGAGGCAGAAGAACAACTTAATAACTGTGTAATAAGGGGAGAGTCGACTGAACAATTCGTAATAGAATTACTTAAGGTGAAAAGTGAAGCAGATGAAGAACTTGCTAATAGAGCCGCAAAGCAATATACAATCAGAAGGGAGAGATGTTACGAGTTCAGTGAGAAAATAGGGCGAGTCCTTGCTATACGAACCAGACAGATAGCGGCGGCAGGGACGATTAAGGAAATAAAGGATGAAAAGGGACAACTACACTCAGATCCAGAAGAAATTCGGGAGGTCTTTAGGAAGTTTTACCAATCTTTATATGATGAGAAAGATCCCAGTAGTATCGAAAGAATAAATGAATATCTCCAGAACATCGAGGTAAAAATTATTTCCCCTGAAGATGCAGATGAATTAGAGACCGTGCTGGACGAAACTGAGATTAAAGAAGCAATGACTGCTCTACCCTCGGGGAAGGCTGCTGGACCTGATCAGCTACCGATTGAGTTTTATAAAACTTTCTGGGGATGTTTAGGTAATAATTTAACGCAAACATTTCAAGCTGCACAAAGTGGGGTGTCCATTCCCAAATCCTGGAGCGGGGCAGATATAGTATTAATTTTAAAAAAAGAAAAGCCTCCGAGTGAACCTGGCTCGTACCGCCCAATAACATTGATGAATAATGACACCAAAATTTATTCGAAGGCACTGGCCGCAAGATTTGCAAGAATTATAAGTACCCTGGTTAGTGATAACCAACATGGTTTTATTCCTGGTAGAGGGACAACTCATCATATCAGAAAAGTTATAACTTTATTTGATGTGGCGGAGGTAGCAGGAGACCCGATGGCAGTTATGCTTTTAGATGCGGAAAAAGCATTCGATCGGGTCTCCTGGCAGTATTTGTGGCAGACCCTAGTTAGAGTTGGGATTAGAGGAGGGTATTTGAAAGCAATTCAGACTCTATATATGGACCCAGGTGCAGCATTAAGGATAAACGGGGGTATAACTGGTCAATTTAAAATCAAGAGAGGAACTCGCCAGGGATGTCCTTTTTCTCCCCTGCTATTTGCCATCTATATGGATCCCTTAATACGTAAGATAGAATCAGCACCAGAGATCACTCCAGTCAGTACAGCTCTTGGGCCATGCAAGATATTAGCCTATGCTGATGACGTTGCGGTGATAACACCCTGCCCTACGGAAGCAACTACGTTTGTAGAGGCTGAGGCCTTAAGATTTGGTCAAGTTTAAGGGTACTCATTGAACGCATCCAAAACTCAGATTATCAAAAATTCTTTTACACCTTGTGAAGATAGAAGAGTAGTGCCGGCAGGGAAATACCTCGGAATTAATATTATGTCCAATGTAGATAGTTTGGTGGATAATAATATTGCCCCAGTAATCGAAAAAGCAAGAAAAGATCTGGATCGTTACGAGAACTTACATTTATCATTAGCTGGGCGAGTTAATATTATTAAAATGCTGATCTTACCCAAACTGCTGTATCTTTTTAGGGCAATTCCTCTTCTAATTGAAAATAAGTGGTTTAAAACTTGCGAAAGTATGGTAAATCGGTTTATTTGGGCTAGTGGTAAAACCCGGAGGGCATTGAGGTATATGTCCCTTCCCAGGGAGAAAGGGGGGTGGTCATTGCCGGATCTAAAGGAATATTATTGGGCTGCAGCAATACAAGGAATGGTTGGATTAATTGGGGGGGCTGAGATGGATGGATGGGATAAGACAGGTTCGCTGGCTATATATGGTTTAGCTTTGGGTACAAATGCCGAAAATATTTTTTTAAGATTTACTGATGGAAGTTACTTTAAAAGAACACGTTTCAAGATAATTATGGCGGCCTATAATATATGGAAAGGATTTTCCAAAAAAGTTGGAATAGGGAAATATAGTGTATATACTAGATTCAAAAATAATCCCTCATTACCTAGGGCTGTGTTTTCAGGAATGGTATATGAAGAATGGGAGAGTCGAGGTATAAGTATGATTGGTGATATGTGGGATGATAATGGTATGTTACAATTTATAGATCTGAAAAATAAGTATATGTTAAACACAAATCATTTCTTTAAATACCTTCAAATAAGGAGCTGTATATTAAATAAAAAAGGGGGAGCTCTAGGCTTTGGGAGGAGTACAATGATGGATCTCATACAAAAAGGTAATGACTGTACTATAAAAAGATTTTATTTAGAAATGACAAAGTTAAAAAAGGATGATCTTGATAAATGGATAGTTAAATGGTCCTCAGATTTAGATATAGCTAGAGAAAGAGATATTTTCTCTGAATCACTTGAGATGGGATGTAAACTACTATGCTCAGCGTCTCTTCAGGCCCAGCACTATAAGAGTTTGTATCACTTGTATTATACGCCATGGAAAATTGCTCAATGGGGGGCTGTGTCGGGCATCACGTGTTTTAGATGTGGCAGTATGGAGGCCAACTTGTTACATATCTTCTCTACTTGTCCACATTTAGATAAGATAAAACAAGATATTGGGAATTTTTTCCGGAATGCCTTAGACACAACAATAGAGTTGGACTCAGCAACTATTTTGTTGGGAATCTCCCCTAATGGACAAATTAATTGTAAATATTTTCTGTTTGTAGCAATGGCGATTTTTAGACTGCTTGTGGCCTCAACTTGGTTAGATCCAAATCCTCCCACGTATCATCAATGGCTTGGAAAAACTTTGTCAATACAAAAATTGGAAACAGCTATTTACTCTAGGAAAGGGAGAAAGGGTAAAAAGCTGGGTATACAAATCTGGGGTCCTTTGATTCAATGGAAGGCTGGAACTGAATAAGGTATTTTGAGGAATATATGTATTATGGAAAGTTAACATATATTATTTGTATCTGTATATATCATGATAGGATCTGTATGTAGTATGTATATTGTAATATTTTTATCCCTTTTTCTCTTGAATATGTGGTTGAGTATGTGGCTGCCTTATGAATCTTATTGTGCCTTGTCCATGTAATGGGGGAGGGGGGGGGGGGGGAAATGAGGGGAAAAATTTATCAATAAAAATATTTTTTTTAAAAAAGGGCTGGCAACTGACCTTAACGCACCAAGGACATGACATTGTAACAAGGAACTCTGTCTCTTAATGATAATGTTTGATTTATATTGTATAAATTTCAATGTTTAAAAAAAATTTTTTTAAATGAATGTTCTAAACGTCTTTTATGGTAAAAATTTTACCGAAATAAAGATTTTTTTTAAATGAAAAAAAAAATGATTTGTCTGGGCTTTCTTATGCAGTTAATCATATATTGAAAAGTGGAGCTCATCTGCAAAATGTTTCAGCAAGGGACTTTATGGAGAAAGTCAATCTGCAAGACAGTATTTTGGAATCTCAGCTAATCAATCTCATGGCATGTAAGCGTTGAACAAACGAGTATTGGTTCCGTCGTCATGGGGAATTGAAATGTATGCTAAGAAACTTAGGAACTCCTACATGGTTCCTCACTCTTAGCTGTGCTGAGTATGCATGGGACGACTTACTTCAATTTCTACAAGAGGTAAATGGAAACATACAAAATATAGAATTGAAAACACCTGGAGAACTGTGTTCTTTAGATCCAGTTATTGATTACAGATATTTTAATCATAGATTTGAAGCTATGATGTCTTTTATTACCAACAAAACAATCCTCCCCTTGGAGAAGTTTTAGATTTCTTTTGGAGGAAGGAATATCAAGCGAGAGGTGCTCCTCATATACATATGTTGTTATGGATTAAAGATGCACCCAAATTTGGATCAGATTCGAATGAAACAGTGATGAGTTTCATTGAAGAGTATTCAACATGTGCTGTTCCGAAAACTACTGAAGAAAACAGTTTAAGGCAACAAGTTTTACGTTTTCAATCTCATCGTTGTGGAAAGTACTGTCGAAAATTCAAAAACAAGGAAAAGTACTACCCAAAATGTCGTTTTGCGTTTCCACGACCAGTGATTTCTAAGGGAAGAGTAAATAATTTGATGTCATCTCCACGACATACTGTGACGAGTAAATCACCCAAAAATACATATCATTTAAAAAGAAACGAAGAGTCCAAGTACATCAACGACCCCAAACCCAGTGATTTGGTCCATGTGGAATGCTAACATGGATATTCAGTTCGTTGCTGACAACTCTATTGCTGTGGCTCGATATGTGACATCTTACATCACAAAAAAAGAAAAAACAGAACTGAAGGAGATGTGGGAGGACATTTCACATGAAAAGAGTCTAAGCAAGAAATTATACAGTTTCAGTCTAAAGATGTTGTCGCATCGAGAAATTGGAGCATATGAATGTTCTGATCGGTTATCATCAGCAAGTCTCTATGCCAAATCAAGAACAATCATTTGGGTGAGTCTAGGTCTTGCTGCAACACGAAACCGAGTTTTGAAATCTGTACAAGAAATTGAATATTTGGCGGAGAAAGAACCAAACAGTACAGATATTTTGAAGACAAATATGTTGGATACATACTATCCAAATAGAAGTACTCACCTTGAGAACACTTGTTTGTATGAAGTTCTGCAAAACTACAGTTATAAGAGGAACATCACAGAAGATATCAATAATGGAAAATATGCTGTCATTGGGTATGAAGGATGTCTAGTGAAGCAGAGAAAAGGCCATTTGAAAATTGAGTTGCGAAGCTCCAGACAAAAGAGAATTTTACTATTTAGCTCTTTTGCGACTCTTTAAGCCATGGCGTACAGAAGAGGAACTACTTGGAGATTTTCTCTGTTATGAAGACTCTTTTAATGCAACTAAGGATACCATAGAATGTCCTGTTTTTCAAAATTATCTGCAAATGTTGAACGAAGAAATAGAGCAAGAAACCACAATTGCTGAAGAGATTGCTAGAGATAGTTCTCAGACAGTCAGAGTTCTACTTCATTGAGTCAGGATCCACTAGGAGGACCAATTATCCAAAATGAAGCTGCAACTGCCATGGATGAGGTGGAAAGAGCTATGGAACAAGCTCAACAGGATGGAGTTAACTTAGAAGATTTGGTAAAGCAACTAAACGTTGAGCAGAAAAAGATATATGACGAAGTTACAGAACAGATTGAACATGGATTCAGACATGAGAAAAAAGTGTGCTCATGTACATCATTTAAGCCTGTTCGACTGTACATAAGTGGAGAAGCGGGAACAGGAAAAAGTTTTCTGATTAAAGCCATTGCAACTTATTTGCAGAAAAGGACTGAATCACCGCTGTCTTGTGTTGTAACCGCTCCAACTGGACTGGCAGTACATAACATTAAAGGGATTACTCTACATCGTTTACTGATGCTGCCAGTTGAGCATGATAATAAATTGCATTACAACAAGCTATCTGGTGATCATTGATGATCTTATCTTATCTTATCATTGATGTATCTTATCATTGATGAAGTAAGCATGGTCTCAAATCTAATGCTTGCTTTTGTGCATTTGAGAATGTAAGAAATTCTTAGAACAGAGTATGATGTGTTATTTGGAGGAAAACACATTATTGTTTTTGGAGATCTACTGCAGTTGACTCCAGTAAAAGGACAACCAGTGTTTAAAATGCTTACGCATGAAGATACCAGGAAATCCCTTGGAAGCATTGGAAACGTTAATATATGGTTACATTTTAAATATGCTGAACTGCTTCAAAATATGCGACAGGCAAAGGATGAAGATTATAAAAATATTCTACAAGATGTAAGAATCGGAAAAGTAAGTGTGCTTGGGAAAGAAGCTGTACATGCTCGAATAATTTCAAATTTGTATCCAAATGAAAACATTCTTCCAGAGAATATTTTTTAAAAAATGACTGAGAAGAAATCTGGGATATGTTTGATGCCAACTCTGCAAGAATGTTCCATCTTCAACAGCAAAATGTTAAAGTTAGAAAATGAAGAGATTGTGAAACTGGAAGCAATAGATAAAATAGAGCATATGGGTGCAACAATTATTTTGTCAGAAAATTTGAAAACAAAGTTGGATTCATTAGAGAAAACTATTTCTAAAACAGCTGGTTTTGAAAAAACTCTGAATGTGTGTTTAAATTGTCGTATCATTTTGAGAAGGAATGTAAATGTTGAAAGAGGTCTGTTAAATGGAGCAATGGGTTATGTTGTTGATTTTGTGAATTATAGAAACAGAGATGGAATTGAATTTTTAAAAATAAAATTTGATGGCATTGAGCAAGTACAACAAATCAGTCGTTGTTCTGCTAGATTTTTGCTTGTAAAAGACTTATATGTTCGCCAAAACCAGTTTCCTATTTGTTTGGCATATGCGGTGACAATTCATGAATCTCAAGGTTTAAGTGTAGATAGTGCTTTGGTGAACATTGGAAGATCTGTGTTTAAAGAGGGTATGGCATGTGTGGCATTATCACGAGTTTATCAGGATTGTACTTGATTGAGTGTGATGAGACAAAGATTTGTGCAGATCTAGATTGTGTTAAAGAATACAATAAGTTAAGAAGAGAGTATGCTCCACATTTGCCTCAATATCCTCTGTTTCAAAAAACGTGTGGTAGGCCGAAAAAGAAGAAATGAGGATAATAGCAGTGAGGTAGTAGCAAAAAGACAAAAAGTAGATGAAACTGTAATTCAAAACAGAAAGAAAAAGGATTCTGATGAAAATGTTGTTGGATTTCAGTTTGAAAACAGTTCTGGTGTCAACTGCTATGCTAATGTAGTGGTTAATGTTGTTTTTTTTCTTCAAAGTTTACAAGAACAGATTGTTGAAAATCGGGATCAAAGATTGTGTAGTTTATTGAATTCTGTGTTTGAGAAATGTAGCAGTAATAGAACAAAAATAGAAAGTGTAACAGAAATTCGAAATATTTTAGATATGTGTTCTGGTCAAGATACATTTTCACAGAACATTCAGCAGGATTGTCAGGAATGTTTAATGTATATGTTTGGTGTTTTGGAAGATGAAGGTGTAGATGTAGATAATCTTTTTAGCCTTTCTTATCAATGGCCGCATGACTGCCATAACTGTAGTTCAACAAGTACTACTAGAATAGACACTGAAAGATTTATATATTTGACTTTACCAGACTGTAAATCAGTGTCATTTAAAAATCTAATTAAAGCAGCAGATCATAATATGGTGTGCACCCAATGTAAGTGTCCAATGCTATCCACATTATTTATACAAAGTTATGGTCAGTATATCATTTTAGTTTTCCAACGATGTAGACCTGATGGAACTAAATTGACAAATTGTATCAAAAATGTTGTGGCTTCTCAGTTATCAATTTCAGGAAGAACCTTTACAACTGTAGCTATTATTTATCATGACGGTTCTGACGGTTCTTCGACAACATCAGGACATTATACATGCTATTTAAAATGTCAAAAAGGTTGGAGTTACTGCAATGATTCTCATTTGACTTATAAACAACGTTTGCCTTATGACTTTAAAAATTCTTACCTAGTGTTTTTAAAACCAAAGTTTTAGTAAAGGTAACTGGCCTTTGAAGACGGGAATAGTTAATAAAAGTTAGTTAGTTAGTTAGTCTAATGTTCAAATTTTTTTATCTCATATAGGTACTGTAAGTGGATCTCATAGTAAAAAATACTCATATATCTGACACGATTTGGCCGTAAGGAAAGTGTAAGGTATGATGTTCTTAGATCTTTTTTCATAGGAAGTCGATGAAATGGGAGTTATAGAGAACAGCAGACTTTTTTCCACCAAAAGGACCTTCACTATCTTCTATTTGGCCTCAAGGAAAAGTAAGTGAATCAAAGATTAGTGTACATATATGAGTTGTAAGTTTTTATGTTTTTTTTTAAACACAATCTTTTAGATTGTGGTTTTTTTTCCCGCTGTTATATGATGAAGAGTTTGAACTCACTAATTTAAGTGAAATTCAATATATTCTGAGAACAGCAAAAATAAACAATGTAACATATTGTATAAATCATTCTATAGTTTGCATTGTGTAATTTATATTGTATTCCCATTGTCTCACACTCATTTCCCTTTTTCCACCCTTATTTAGCTCTCTTTACTCACTTACACTGCCTTTTTTTCACTTTGTTTCGCTGTTCCTTTACTCCACTTCATTCACAACTCCTCAATCCAATTTCAATTGTCTGCATTTCCTCTCTCCTTTCCACCACTTTTTATCTTTGTCACATTCTCTCAGTACCACTGCTTTAGTTCTCTTCCCCTCTCTTTCCTTCTTTTGCTCCTTTACTCTTTTTCCTTTCTCACTCATTGTACTGCAGTTCACTCAGTCCTTCCCTTTGTTTTCTGTGTACTTACTCTCTCACTCCTTTTTCCTCTATCGTTCTATATTAACCTCATTCCTTACATCCCTTCACTCTGTGACTCCCCTTCACTCACTCATTTAGACTCCTCTCCTTTTCATTCATTTTCCTTTTACTTTCTTCTCTTTCCTGATTTCGTTTTGGTATCTCGCATTCTTTTAGTATCTTACTTATCTTCAGTAATTTGTTCTCTTTCTATTTCTTTTTCCCTCTTTTTTCTTTTTCTACATTACTTTATTTCTGTTTTTGTATCCTTCACTATTGCTTTATTTCTTAGTACACTTTTTTTGATTTTTTACCTCTTGACCTGTTTCTTCTATTTTAAAAAATATATTTTACTAATTATAACTTGTTTTTTCTTTTGTCTTTCACAGATACAAAGTGTAGTTTAAAGATGCAAGTACGTTTTCATTAATGATATAGTAAGTGTGACTACAAAATGTAGTTTATCATCACCCTTTGTTTTAACCTCACTACTTTTCTCTTACCCTACCTCACCTCTGTTTTCTTACTCTGCTTCCCTCACTTATTCTTATCCTCCATATTTACTTCTCTTTTCCTTACTTTCCTACCACATTCAACTTCTTTCAGTGCCCCTGCTCACCCACACTCCCTCTCTTTTCTTTTTTTTCTGCTTCACTTAGTCCCTTTCTGACACTCCTTCCTTTACTCTCTCTGTTCTTTCTCTCTGTCACTCCCCATGTCTTACCCTTATTCACTTTTATCCACCCTCTTTCACTCCTTTTTACTTACACTCACTGCTATTTTCTTTCCCTCCGTCACCACTGTTCCTTTTCTCTGGTTCCGTCACTACCTTTCATTCCTTATCCTTTACTCTCCTTCCTTTTACTCTCATCACCCATTCACATTCTCCCAGAACATCTGCTTTAGTCTTCTTCCTCTTTCTTCTCTTCTTTTGCTCCCTTATTCATTTTCCTTTTCTCAGTTATTTCCTCTTATACCTTTTCTCTGTTTTACTATCTATTACACAGTTCCTCTGTGTTCCTCCCTCTAGCTCTTTCTATTTACACCACTCTCTTTATCCCCATTCCTCATGCTCACTCCTTCATTATTTTTTTTTGTTGGTGCGCTGAAAACGCGCCTCGGTACGCGCACCGGGGCGCTCACCGGTACGCGCACCGGGAGCGCTCCAGAGTGAAATATAAAAAAAAAAGAATATACTTTTAAAAAACAAAATATTATATTAATATACAACATAGGATTCATTTTTAGAAAAGCATACCTTTTTAAGCTATAGATATTTGCGAAAAAATAACCTTAGAAATTCACTAAAAAACACATAGGTATGAGACCCTATAAAAAGTGAAGAATTAGCAGTTAAAAAACCTATGAAATTCACTGAAAAAACCATAGGTTTCACACCAGTTATCTTTAGGAATTAGCATTTTAAAAAACCTAAGAAATTCACTGAAAAAACCATAGGTTTCATACCAGTTATAGTTAGGAATTATCATTTATAAAACCTATTAAATTCACTGAAAAAACCATAGGTTTCACACCAGTTATAGTTGGATGGAAATTTTACTGACATAAAACCAATGAAATTCCCACGTTATAGTTAGTTGGACTCACTATAACTTGCGCGTGTAATGCACTGCTGATGACATCACATATTACATCACTCATGACATGGTCAGTGACATCACTCATGACATCACTGATGACACCATCCTTGTGACAGAGTGACTGACCTCCTTTCACTGTAAAGTAATCCTTGAAACACATATTCAAAAATAGTAACTAACATTTACAAAAAAGTGGAGATACCTATACCAGTTACAACAACGAATTCAGTAATTCCACCATTTATATACACATCCATTCATTCACCAACAGTTCTATATAGTCATTCATACATATACTCACTTATCATATGTAGTGAGACACCTTTACATCCGTTAACACACCGACAGTCTTCCAAAAGTTACTCACACACATACTCATACATGCAAATAAACTATTGAACATCCATTTTTTTGCATATACAGCTATACACACAATACCACCTTACTTCTAAGGAAACTTACACATACTTACTCTCTTAAACAATCACTTATAGAAACACATACTTATTAAAACAAAAACTCTTTCAATCTCTCACTCTCACATATACTCACTTATATACATCAATACTCACATATACTAGATTAAAATATATGTAGTTACTGATAAAGACACTAGGGAGACAGTCATTCACTTACTAATACATACATATACACACTCATTCACCCATACAGTCTGGCACATATGCTGTCTTCAAAACACATTCAAACAGTGAGTCAGTCATTGATGCATCTATGTGCTAAGTAACACCCCCACCAAACCACACACACACTCATACTGATACTAAAAAAAATATCTAATAACCCATATACACACACATGTAGCTACTCACCAACCCAAGCAGCCACTTATACACAAAGTGAAACACTGATACAAACAGTTAAATATTTAAACAATACTCGCTAACATATGTATTCACTAAGATACACTTAATAAGCCAGTTAACCAATCCATTTTTTTTTTTAAAACATCCATTAAGACACTTATTTAAACATGTATTTTTCCAGCGACCTTAACATATACATATATATAAAACATATTTATTTTTCAGAAAGACACACATTCACTGGATGGTGTCATCAGTGATGTCATGAGTGATGTCACCGACCATGTCATGAGTGATGTAATATGTGATGTCATCAGCAGTGCATTACACGCGCAAGTTATAGTGAGTCCAACTAACTATAACGTGGGAATTTCATTGGATTTATGTCAGTAAAATTTCCAGCTAACTATAACTGGTGTGAAACCTATGGTTTTTTCAGTGAATATATATAAATAAATATATATATATATATATATATATATATATATATATATATATATATATATATATATATATATATATATATATATATATATATATATATATATATATATATATATATATATATATATATCCCTGCGTAGCTATAGGCCCCAAGTGAAAACCAATAGAGGAACGGCTGCCATGGTTCCTCTGCCTAGTGACCCTCACTGCGCTCGCAGCGAGCAGTGTCACTCGCTCTGCTTAAAGGTATGGAAAGGCTACTGAAGAGCAGCTCTCCCTTGCAAGGCGCACACCCCTTGGATACTCAATGTGCCCCTGACCTCCGCTCCATGCAGCTTGCAGAGCCCTTACAACGCCTCGTGCTCCAGCATTGTCCAGAGCATTCCAAATGACTCTAGCGAGGCACTCGAGAGCACAAACGTGAAGTGCTTCCGACGTCAGCTGCTGAAGTGCCTGGAGCTAAATTGCTCCGTGGCACTCACCCCCCTAGGCAGTGCTTGAAATGGAAGTGAGCAGATTACCTGTTAATTGCTGGGAAGTGCTGTTACTCTCCAATGATGTTCATTGGAGCAGTGCTGAGAAGTGGAGGCACTATCCCTTTCAAATGAAAGAAGGACAGGTCCCTAACACGTGGACCTGTGGTTGTCTGGGTGCCTCGCATGTACCCTAAGTACTCTCCGTGTTTCATAGGATCACTCTGTGCCTTTACACCACAGTGCACCGTACTCCAAATCAACATTCCCACATTGCACTGGGATGGGAGAACACCACACAGACAGATCGGCTGGTCAAAATGCCACCAGTACCTACAACCTGAATAGGACTAGAAATAGAGCTCCCGGATTTGTGGGACTGTTCTATTTGACATTTTCATCCGAATTCTACCTTCATTGTTCTTTTTTGTGGTTATAAAATAATGTTGCAACTATTATATATTCACAATTTATGTATCTGATATAAACCTGGAACTCGACGGTTGTAGCGCTAGTCAAATGCAAGTGAACTATACACCTGAAATATAACCTGAAAACGGCGTTGGACTGATCATAATGTGTGACCCTTTATTCCACTCTAACTTGTGCCTTCATTCAGTGAGTAAGAAGCAGGCCTCAGATTTGGAACTGCTGAATGCGGTTTGAAAGGACCTGGGATGCAGTCTTGCAGTGCACATTTTACTGCATGTTAGCCCCCTGAAGTGATCAGTCTGCACTAACCTGTATATAACACGCTCGTCAGAGGTGCTTGAACTCTGCTGCTTCCGTCTTTTTTCAGCTACACAATAAACATTGAAGTGTGAGGAGCAAGGCACGAGGTGGCGCAAGACTTTAAAAAGAATTTTACCGCCGTGTGCTGGCAGTCTAGTCATGAAGGCACAGTGGAAACATACATTTTACCGCATGTTTGCCCCCTGAAGTTATTAGTCTGCACTAACCTGTATATAACAAGCCAGTCCGAGGTCCTTGAACTCTGCTGCTTCTGACTTTTTCTGCTGCACAATAAACATTATTTAGTTATAACAAGGGAACCCAAACAGTGGCTGAGGACCATGGGAAAGTATGCTCTGAAAAACAAGGGTCCTTAGCTTATCAGAATCAACAAGAACAAGATAATATAGGCCATATTAGGAGACTATATTTTCCACTGCCCAGCCGGGCATGGTATTTATTTCAAAAGATAAGAAGGTGGTAACTGGTTAGAAGGCACAATCCTGTACCGTACTTAAGACATACAAACAACATACAAGGAAAGGGGTTACACAGGCAAATTTGAGCAATGTTGGCCACTTTTAACTCAGTGTTACAATTTAAAGTATTGCCAAAAAATGCTAGACACAGCAAGTTGAAACACAATGGTTAGGCTGTGAAAGCATTAACAACAGTCAACGTTTCGATCCCTTTTTGCTCCAATTAAATGGGACCATCTTCAGGACTAAAATTTGACAGCATTTGCCTGCCTGTATTACTTTTACATCCGCCTGTTTTAGGAGGAAAGGAGGAAAAATGGGGAAGAAGAGAAGAGAGGGGGCCAAGGGCCGGATTACTCGCTGGTTCTTCAACGTACAAACATGTCCACTTTTTGCACATTTCACTTTTACTTGGATTCGACTTATAGTGCTTTAGTGACTGGAAAGTGGTGGGGATAACGGGCATACACGAACGGGTACGTGAGTGAATGGTGATTTGGTGATCACAGAATTATTGAAATTGAAACGCAAACACATATTGAATGGCAAGCCTTAGCCTCATTAGCTGTTACATATTCAAAAAATAATAAATTAAATTAAATCACAATCTGACCGACTGGACAATTAAATTATATTCAGACCCTCGGGTGTTCATTCATTCGTGAGCATTCAAACAATGTGTGGGTGTGGCGGGCGGAGGATATCGCGTACCCCGAATTAATTAGAAAAAATGAACCGGGGGACGTGATGTCTTGTCATCTGCCGGATGGCCGGGAAGTGGGTGAGAGACCTGGGGGTGCAGAAGGGTGTTGATTATGAACATAGAGGGAGCCGTACTGTTTGTATAGCCATCTAATTAGTAGCGGTTTACCTCCGTGCTACTTGGAATTAGCTGAAGTCCGGGCATTCTTGGCATATCAATGAATAGTCAGTGGACTTTGTTCATTCTTTTCCATTAAGATACACTTCTTTCTCATCTTTCAAGCATCTATAAGTCAATGGAAGAGACCACACCTTGTGGAGGAATGAGTTCCCTAATGGTTCATATCTCCCTATAGCTATGTAACGCATACAATTAGTAAACTTGTACAAGGCAAATGGTAATGTTAATAATCCGTAGATAAGCCACGTTGCAGCAGTAGCTTCAGCTACAGAGAACGGTAAATATTCCAATCTCTCAATGTGTAACATGGAAAATAAAGCATCACGCATTGAAAGCATACGTTGTATGTCAGTTAAATTAAAAGGGGCAAAAAGAGAGGAAACGTTCATGTAACTCCAATGCACTCAACCAGCCTTAAGCGCCTGCAGGGTCCATGCAAATTGCATAATAGAACGCAATTGATTTTGACCATTGTATAAAACAGACACTTCATCATGTACAATGTCAACAACAGAAGATACAATATTATTCAAAGTATAAATGCGGGAAGAAAGCATGTTAATACTGTTATCGACAACTGCAAGCACCTTTTCTAAATTAGCTTGACCTATTGGCCTTAGACGCTTAGCAGCCTCAACCTGTGAAGTTTTCCAGATTTCATTGTAAATTGCATAAATCCATCATTTAGATCTACCATTAGCTGGGCCCTTTATGAAATCATTTAAATCCACATCATCAGTCAGCTAGGATAGATGTTATTTAACAGCAGCTAATGTGGAATGTCGTAGCCAATTCTGACATAATTTGCCAACTGAGTAAGTGGTGACAGTATGGTCAGTATCAAAACGTGGATCAGGCCTGACTTGTGTAAAACCTTTGGTTAAACCCAAAAAGCGACGTTGGCAACAATCAGAGCTTCTGTGCCACTATAGCCAACCCTTCGGATCCAAACTGGATACATTGAAGGATGAATTGTGCAATGACCTTTGTAATTCTCTAATGGAAAACTGTGTGAAATTATTCCAACTGGAATATTCTTCTAAATCAGGAATAGAAGGGGTATTTAATTTTTTTGAAGTAGCCAATCCAAAGCATGTAGTCTGGAAAATGGTAGAATTTAAAAACAACATATGATTTGGGATGAGACATGCACGGTGCAAAGCCTCAGTGCCTTGTACCTGCCAACTTTTAGAACCCCAAACCAATTTAAGGTCAATGGTTTCCTTCCATAGCTCGTAGCCCTCTGCAGATAGTTTGTCTAGAAAGGACTTCGAATACAACAATTTAGTATCGGTAAGTCTAACTTTGGACATGGACTTTTGTGTCATCTTAAAATAAAAGGACTAAGGACTTGATTGATTAAAGTCGGTAAAATAAGTGTACTTTCTCAAAAATGTACTGGAGCTGCCTTGAATTGGTGCTGGGCAATGTTCCCACTGTGTGTAATTTACAGTACCCCTTCTGGAACTTGTTTTATGCAGGAAATGGTTACCAAAATGTTGAAAGCAAAATAAATCACCATAATTAGCAGAGTCTAAATACAAATCTTCAGCATCAAAGGCAGCATAATATTTCAAATCAGAAAATAATGATTCTACGGCCTGAACATCCCAATCATCAGAACGTATGTTTTGTTTCACCACAACCCCCACTTCAGTTGGGCCATGGATTTGAAATTTAACTGCATCCCACGCAATCCCATCAAGAACCGGCCAAGCAGTGATGTTTACAAAATTCAAGTCTCTCTTCAGTCTGTGTGCAGAAATGGACGAGGAAAGGGGGGCTAAAGGTCCATTAAGATGCTGAATGCATGTTCTCTCCTCGACATAGTGTCCATCGAACAGACGGAAAAAATAAAACACAAAACCAATTGACATAAAAAATATACTGAAAAAAGCACCAGCCAAATATACGTCCATGGAGGGATCAAAGAATGTTTTTTAAATAATGTGGCATACTTTGCTAGACGTGAGGGTTTTTTCGAATTCACTGAAACAGAGTTCAATGAGAATCGGGATTCTATGGTCAAACGTGTCTGTACATCAAGCATCGACAAATCAGCAGGATAGGCATAGTCTATGTCATCAATGTTATTAAAGTGATAAGTATTTAATAAAGGATTGAAAATGGCAGGCATCTCGAGGGCCACTTCTGGCTCAGCACTAGAAGTAGTGGCCAACACAGAATTTCTCACAATCGAAGGACAGGAGACCGCCGGTGTCATACTATTAAGAATCAGACACCCTGTGTATCTTGACATTGTCAATTGAGATACACCTGTTTTTCTTACGACCTGGAAGTGGTGGTAAAATGACTGTTCTTGTGCCCTTCACTACAAGAACGAGAACCGGTGCTCGATAGGAAGGACTAAATTCTTTCTTGTTATTGATCTTCTCTCGAACCAGTTCTCCAACTTTGGGTAGCCAGCCAACTACCGGGATCTGCAACGCATCATCCGACGTGGAGGGCAAATGTTCCTTTGCAAGACTGTCTTTGGTCTATTGTAGATCCTGTAAAACATTGCAATGTTCATGTACGTCAAAGGCCGTGGCTTGAGCCACGCCGTCGAGACCGTCGAGGTCAGGGACATACATCTTGATACTAAAGAGCATTTCGTACGGGTCCGCCCACCCAGAGACCTTCTAGGGAGATTGTTTAGTGCACGCTGCACGCCATTAAGGTGGGCCAACCAGTTTCTGCCAGTGCCTATAACTCGAGCTATCAAAGATTGCTTTGAGTCACGGTTCATTCGCTCCACTACACTATTACCCTCAGGTCTGTATGGAGACAAAAACTTGAATTGGACACCCAACAAAATCATTGCATCCTTATACGCCTTAGAGGCGAAAGCCGGACCCTGATCCGAATGGAAGTACCACAGGCAAAAATCCCTACAAAGACACGCAAATTTCTTATGACAGTCCGTGAATCAGCGCTGCGATGGGGCCATACCCACACAAAGCGTGTGCATGAATCAACTGCTACTAAGATGTACTTATACGCAGTATCAGAAGAAAAAGGACTGCAGTGATCCAAATAAACGTAACCCAGTGGTTTATTTGATATGTACAACTGCGTCTGAGGCGGACGCGCAGCAGTCGAAGGTATAATCTGCTGGCAAATGTCACGTTGAAGGACATAATCGCGCATCTGTTTGTACAGTCCCCGCCACCAGAACCTTTGTTGTAGCTGAGTTACAGTGGCTGAGACGCCCGCATGCGCAGACGCCACACCTTCATGCGCCGCTGTAATCAAAGTAGCTCTGCGATCCGAGTTGGGAATCAACCGCTCCCCAACATCAGGAATTTTCACATAAGGAACCTTATCGGGACTTAAGTGGTATGTGTATTTCGAAGGGAACGCCGCAGGATATTTACCTCCCTTCTCCGGGGCAGCTACAGCCGCCAAGATGTCATCATCTATTTTACTTTTGAACCGAGTAACTGCTGCAACTAAATATTTTGATACTGCAGTTTTCGCCGCTTCATCAGCTAGCGAGTTACCGACAGTGTGGTCTCCTACACGCAGGTGGCCGAGAGTATGAATCACAAACACAAGTGGCAACTGCTCTTTAAGCTTAGCCACTCGGACCCATATCATTTTATGTTTTATTGTGCTACCCTTGGAATCACGAAAGTCATTCTGAATCCAAAAGAACAAGTTCTCATTGTAAGACTGGACACAGTAGTAAGAATCACTTACGATTAAAGTCATCACACTACGATCTGCGTACTCTAATGCAAGCATCAGCGCACAAAGCTCTGCTAATTGTGCAGTGCAGTTCCCTAGTGTCTGCGTGTGCACGACACTGGACATGAATTCATCGTTCACCATGGCACCGACCACAATGGCGCATGCGGAAACGTAGGCATGTTTAGAGCCATGCGCAACCTGCGCCGAACCATCAGTGTAAATGAGGCAATGGAAATCCTCCAGGGGTCGCATTGCTAAAGGAGCCGGATGAATGAATTCATACTGTAAATACTCCTGCGACCGTAGCGAGGCGTCAAAAATAAACGTGACATCCTGGGATGTCAAGGATGCAGCCCATTGTATCCACCGAGGGTGCAAAGCTTTGGAATTTGGTACACTGGCTTTCGTGACTGCCTCCAAGGCAGCACATGGGGTAACAACCAACATGCGTTTTCCCTGTGACAAGGCACGTTCCTTAAGAATTGCCATCTGCACAGCCGTCAAAACTTTCTCCACAGTGGAAAAGCGCAACTCAGCCAAAGTGTACAAGTGTGACTTGTAAGCAATAGGTACTGTGTCTCCTTCATTAAAAGTCAGGTACGTGAAACCTACCGTCCCAGGGATAATTCTTATCACCAGGTTGGTCTGATTGTCACAAGTCAGTAAGAATTTAGAAGCGAGCAGATCAGCTTGCAAAGACTGCAGAATAGCCGAATGCTCTGGCAGCCAGCATGATTTGGAAAAAGATGGTTGTATCAAAGCATACAACGGCTTGATACGCTGGGCATGTTCCGGAATGTATGTCCTCCCGAAATTTAAGAAGCCTAGTAAAGACTGTACTTTTTTCAGTGTTGTCGGAGCGGGCAGTTGTGGGCATTTCTCCAGGAAATGAGGAGCCAATCCATTTCCCTCATTGTTGAGCTCGTAGTCCAGAAACAACACTGTGTACTCTGCAATGTGCGATTTTGCTAAGTTGAATTTGTAACCCAAGTTTGCAAAGGTACAAATAATCCTGTTGACTTGACACAGATGCTCCCAAAGTTCGTCGTCTGTGAGATATATGTCATCCACATACGAACAAGCATCTTCGTCGATTCCCTCCAAAAGAGAGACAATGCGGGCAGTGAAAATCCCAGGACTATTCTTATAGCCCATAGGCAAACGCAACATTTTTTTTTGACACCGCCGCAAGTAAAGGATGTCCATTGGGAACTTAGACCATCCAATCGATGGGCATAAAAACCGCTGGAAATGTCAAGCGTGGTTTTAAACTGCTTACGCACAAGACTATTCACTAGAGCAGAGCCGTGGGTATGCTGTATTGCACAGTTACGGCAATGCGAGTTTAAATGCCGGTAATCCAATACCAAACGATATGAACCGTCTGGCTTGTTTACAGTAAAAAGAGGGTTATTCATCGGTGACACACAAGTTTCAATTACACCTTGATATTCCAATTGTTCAAGGATAGCCGCGACGGAAGCCTTTGCTTCCCGCCGTATGGGATATTGAGGTTGAGGTTGTGGCTGAGACCTTAAAGGAATCTCATGGCATGGGGACAATTTATCCCAAGCACATTGATTGTGGCATACACCGGCGCTAAAGCCAGTGCCCACTCTTCTGCAAAGTGCAGCGCATCCTCTTTCGAGACTGTGTTTGCGAAACTGGGGAGGACTACCTCCTCCCCTCACGGAGCTGCGAGCACAAAAGGTGGGGGCCAGTCAGCCTCCGAAAGCAAAATGTCATATGTAGACGAAAGATTTTCACAAAATACGCCTTTTATAGTTCGCTGTATGTCACCCTCGATTAACAGGAACATTTCAAAAAGTCTATCAGGGAGAGCAACTCTTGTATCAGCTGTTTCAATCACAACATAAGTATCAGTTGCTGTTACCGGAATCGGTGGACGTACATTTTGTAATTAAAATACGACAGGGCCACTTACAATAAAATTATCTAGATATACATTTGCGGGCAAGTACCATGGGTGACGTTAATTCGAACTTTCAATAGTACAGTAATCAATAACACATCAGAACTTAATATCAATAGGGATGTCGAAATATTCAATCAATTCTCATTCCCGCCCGCCATGTGCTTCAAAACTGCATACGTATCTCGTGATATCAAGGTTGTGCAACCAGTACACAACAAGGAGGTACGAGTCCCATTTATACCGGCGCCATTGTGGGCGAGGCCGGGCAGGTCCAGGATATAGTCAAAATGTCTCCACCAACCAGCGGTCGGACCAGAACCCCTTTCGGCAGTCAAAAAAGGTTCAGTTAAATGACAACAGAAGACATAGGCAACAAGACCAACAGTCAAAAGAGGGGAGGGCAAGATCTAAAGCCATTGTTCTACAAACTCTCAAGCAGACTTGGATGGAAAATTCCTGAAGAATGTACAAACTGAAAACCATTTTTTGTCTGTATAGCATCACCAGCAATGCTTGAGTCAGCTTTGTGTGAAGCCGCCATTTTGATTCAATCAATAGCGTCCCCCTGCACACATTCAGGGACCTGGTCGTGTCTAAAGGTTAAACGGATTGTGGGACAAGATGCAGAAAGGAAAAGGAAAAAAGTTCCGCCGGACCATGGAACTTTCGGCGCAGCATTGTAGGATGGCCACACCAGTGCGGCAACTTGCTAGACACCACCTCGGTGCCATCCAGATCTCGGCGCGTTGTGCTTCCTTCGGCCTACTGTAGCCGCAAGTGCGGACGCAACTCAGCTGGATAGCGAGTGAAACACCACGGGGCGCCCCACTGCAGCCGAGGAGCCTCCATCTTGGGGGCGACGCACAGCATCACATTCCTTTCTCAAACAGCCCCCACTGACTGACGCGACCTCACAGGCCAACGGGGCGCCCCACGCCGAATTTCGGCGCAGCATTGTAGGATGGCCACACCAGTGCGGCAATTTGCTGGACACCACCTCGGTGCCATCCGGATCCTGGCGCGTTGTGCTGCCTTCGGCCTACTGTAGCAGCAAGTGCGGGCGCAACTCTGCTGGACGGCGAGTGAAAAGATAAGGGGCGCCGCACTGCACATCAGGTGCCTCCACCTGGGGAGGCGAGAGAGGCCAGTTTGCGCCACCTCCCCCCCCCCCCCCAGGCACCCCACGCCGACTTTTGGCGCAGCATTGTAGGATGGCCACACCAGTGCGGCAACTTGCTGGACACCACCTCGGTGCCATCCGGATCTCGGCGCGTTGTGCTGCCTTCGGCCTATTCGCACATCGGTCCGCTACTGACACCGCCTCACGTGCCAACGGATTTTCTACGCTTTTTATAGCAGCGCGTAACGTAAGCATAACAGGTCATGTGACTTCTTTATAAAACTTTTCATTGGTTCATTTTACTTTTGGTTTCCTAATGATGGAAGGCTTGATCATATGACCTAAAAATATCACTTTTCATTGGATTAAAACATTTTTTTTTCCCAAAAGATGAAAGCCCCACCTTGTTTCTAGATGTTTCAGACTAAAGCTGGCGTCAGCCTGAGAGCACCACCATCTCGTGGCTCCGTCGTGGTCATTCCGCGAGCAATCATGGCATCCGCTCCCCACCGGAAGCCTGCAGGAGTCGGGAGCCCCCAAGACTTTTGTAAAATCTTCAAGGCTCAGGGGACGTCCGAGTTCCAAGGTGTCCCAGGGCCATGTTAGTGGACCAGGCCCAAATCCGAAGAGCCGTCCGCCATTTTAAGACTCCTGTGGCAGCCGCCTATCGCTGCACCGCAAGAGTGGGCGCAACTCAACTACATGGTGAGCGAGACGCTGAAGCCGCAAGAGCGGGCGAGAAACAGCTGAATGGCGGATGAGGCACAGTGTAGCAAAAACGGGCGGAATGGCAACTGAAACGGTAAAGGGGCGCCCCAGTACAGCCGACGAGCCTCGACCTGGGGAGACCCGTTCACGCCGCCTCACCCCCCCCCCCCCCCCCCGGGGCGCCCCACGCCATTTTTCGGAGCAGCATTGTAGGATGCCAAAACCAGTGCGACAACTTACTGGACATCACCTGGATGCCATCCACATCTCAGCGCGTTCTGCTGCCTTGGGACTATTCGCACAACAGACCGCTACTGATGAGGCCTCCCCGCGCACCCCCCGGGACGCCCCACGCCGTTTTTCGGAGCTGCATTGTAGGATACCAAAAACCAGTGCGGCACCCAGGTAACATCACCTGGGTGCCCTCCAGAACTCAGCACGTTGTGCTGCCTTGGGACTATTCGCACAAAACACAGCTACTGACCATTGTTGCTTCTTTTTTCAAAAAAATGTTTAAATGTATTTACTGTTTTTGTTGCGTTCTATATATTTAAAAGTTATTAAAGTGTTATAATCCTACTTTGTTGGAGTACTATATATTTATAATGTGACACATAATTGTAAAAACTTTGATGTACAAAGAGGCATCCCTGGAATCTTCCGCTTCAGGCTCGGTCCCACACACCCTCACAGTGAGAATCCCCTCCCCAAGCACAATACAGGATGGTTATCAGATAGTAGGAACGCGTGTGGTGTGACAGATCTACTGTAACTCCTTTGAAGAGGGGTGATTCTCTACAGCTGGGGCCATAAACTACATCTGCAGGGCTAGGTGATAGCCTGGGACCGGCCTGAACAATCGGACACAGAGGAAGAAGAGTGTCAGAGGGTGCGGTAGTGAATAGGGTGAAAGGGAGGTGTCGGGCGGGCACAGGGTGTGATTCTCAGGGAAGAGCAGCGCACATGGGAGGAGGTTTCTGGCCCATGCATGAGAGAGAGAGCGGGGGTGACCAATGCGTGGGGGAGATGCTTGCGAGGGTGAGGAGCCATGCTGAGGATCGGCGGCGTGCAGAGAGTGGGTCTGGTCAAGGCATCTAAAATGGCTGCCGTGCTCAACAAAAGTGTGGCATTGCAAAAAAGACAAGATGGCGCAGACAATGTTTATCAATAAGGATTAATTTATAACAATTATTTTAAACAAAATATTTACTCGCAGTGACAAAATGGCGGTCAACACTTCCTGATTTCCATCGAATCTAACGTTAACAGACGTCACGCAACAACAAAAAAAAACGCTCACGCACAGCCGCTGGAAGACATGTATCAACATATATGAGCCTCCTCAGCCACCCTCAGAAAACAAAAGGGGTCAGGATACGTCTCCCGTACCCCCTTATACCTAGTAATTTAATGAAATCGAAACACAAAATGGCGAATTCACGTTTCGCTACCAGTTTGCGAACCGAGAAGCGCTTCTACCTCGAAAAATCAAATTTTTATTATTTGCCCCACGGGACCCTTTAATAACCCAAACATCATTCCTAGGGGGGTCAAGACAGGTCTACCTAGCCCCCTTTCATTAAATTCCCCCTTCGTTTTTCTCCTCCTCTTGTCTCTCGATCCTACCGACAGACAAGATGGCGGCCGCACCGGACTGTTTAGAATGTTGACAGACACCGGAGAGCCAATCAGCTTCGCTACGCAAAGCTCTGTTACGCGAAAAGTACGCAATCTGGGACGCTGTCACAGATATACCTGTTTTTTAAACGTTAATTTCTCAAAATCCACTGGAGCACATATATTGAGACCCAGCAAAGGCACATCGGGCTAACAGTCCCTATAATTTTGCCAAGTTTCGTGCAAATCCATTCAGCCGTTAATTTGCGAACCGAGAAACGTTTCTACCGTGAAAAATCAATTTTTTTTATTTGCCCCACGGGACCCTTTAATAACCCCAACATCATTCCTAGGGGGTCAAGAGGGGTCTACCTAGCCCCCTTTCATTAAATTCCCCCTTCGTTTTTCTCCTCCTCTTGTCTCTCGATCGTACCGACAGACAAGATGGCGGCCGCTACGGACTGTTTAGAATGTTGACAGACATGAGAGAGCCAATCAGCATCGCTTCGCAAAGCTCCATGACGCGAAAAGTACGCGATCTGGAGCGCTACCCGGGATGCTGTCACAGATATATACATTTTTTAAAACGTTAATTTCTCAAAATCCACTGGAGCACATATATTGAGACCCAGCAAAGGCACATCGGGCTAACAGTCCCTACAATTTTGCCAAGTTTCGTGCAAATCCATTCAGCCGTTCGAGCTAAAAGTGAGGCCAAACGCCCTATGGAAATTAACATGGGAAAAACGCGTTTTGGGACCCCCCTTTTTTCTCGGCCCCCCCTTGACGAAACCCCCCCAAATTTTAAAGGGCTGCTCAGAAACAAAATGTGCCATTTTCCTGAAGATTTCAGCCGATTCCGTCCACAAACGCCAAAGTTATTAGACATAGAATTTTCAAAAGTCCCATAGGAAAAAAATCCTAACTATATATACCTACTGGCTATCGCCAGTAGGTAATATATATATATATATATATATATATATATATATATATATATATATATATATATATATATATATATATATATATATATATATATATATATATATATTCACTGAAAAAACCATAGTTTATAGACCATATATAGTTAGGAATTAGCATTTACAAAACCTTATTTTACTCGCACAAAACCATTGAAATTCGCATATATAGTTAGTTGCACTAACTATATATCGCGCACCCGCAATCCACTGCTGATCATGTCACATATTACATCATTCATGACATGGTCAGTGACATCACTGATGGCATCACTGATGACATCTCAAATGACATCACTGATGACATCTCATTTGACATTACTCATCACATCACTGATGATATCATTCAAGTGAGTAATGTCAAATGAGATGTCATCAGTGATGTAATTTGAGATGTCATCAGTGATGTCATCAGTGATGTCACTGACCATGTCATGAATGATGTAATATGTGACATCATTAGCAGTGGATTGCGGGTGCGCAATATATAGTTAGTGCAACTAACTATATATGCAAATTTCAATGGTTTTGTGCGAGTAAAATAAGGTTTTGTAAATGCTAATCCCTAACTATATATGGTCTATAACCTATGGTTTTTTCAGTGAATTTTTATGGTTTTGTAAATGCTAATTCCTAACTATATATGGTCTATAACCTATGGTTTTTTCAGTGAATTTCAATGTTTTTTTAATAGCAAATATCAAAAGCTGTAAAATGTATTCTTATTCTAATTCAAAAATATATTTTATATTTTTGTAATATATATATATATATTTTTTTTAATTATTTTTTTTTGTTTCGCTGCCGGTCCGCGAACCGGGCAGCTTCCCGTTAGCTTCATTTTGTTCCGCGACCCGGTCTGCGAACCAGTAAACGTTTCGTTAGCGCAACTACCGCGTTAGAAAGCAACATCGTGACGCTTCGCGTAAGCGCGACGTATCACTTTACCGCGTAATGCGTCTTATGACGCGCCGCATTAGCGCACCCGGAAGCGCTCCGGAACGCGAACCGAGGTGCGAAACGCAGCGCCCCGGAAGCGATCCGGGGCGCGGCGCGGAGCGCATAACGTAAGCGTAACAGGTCAAGTGACTTGTTTATAAAACTTTTCATTGGTTCATTTTACTTTTGGTTTCCTAATGATGGAAGGCTTGGTCATATGACCTAAAAATAACACTTTTCATTGGTTTAGAACATTTTTTTTTCCCAAATGATGAAAGCCCCACCTTTTATCCTCACTCTGACTTTCATTTTTATGAGAGAAAGACCTTTTTTTGAATACCATAGAAATGGCTTCATTGATTGCTGCAGCTGGTGGACCCCCACCACCACCACAACCTCCTATGAAGAGAGGACCACCTCCTCAGGTCATCCTACAACAAGAGGAGGAAGAAGAGGAAGAAGAGGAAGAGGAGCAAGGGACAGGGAGGTTTTTACCTGAAGAGCCAAGGAGGTCCCATGTTAAAGAACATTTTATTTGGCAATTTTTTTCATTTCCCCCACATCAAAAAAAGGTAAATGCCCGGTATGTTACCTGCCTGATTTGTAAAAATCAACTGTCCAGAGGAACAGAGAAGAAGTACAGTTATGGTAATTATACCATGCATCGCCATATGAAAAGGTGGCACCCAATAAATTACAGTGCTGCTCAAGTATGAGATCTAGTGGATAACCCCCGACCTGTGGCCAGTACATCCACCAATGAAGAGGCAGTGACGGGACCAGAGGCGAGGGAGATGGTCCCAAATATTCTAATGAAATTCGGCAACGTGAAGCATGTATGCATTTTTTGTGGACAACTTATTTGCTTCAGAGAGAGCAGCATAAATTTAATTAATAAAGCAATTGATAATCACAAATATACAAAGAGAAAATAAATTATCTCTTTTTTTGTTGCTCCTGTTGAGCCCTTCATAATGAATCATTTTTGTTTCTCCCCCCCATCAAAAAAAACAAAAAAAATATAAAACCGTTCAAAAAATACAAAAAAAATAAAAATGTTCAGAAAAATGATAAAAAAAATATAAAACAACAAAAATAATAAAAAAAAAGTTCTTTTCAGAACTACCTCCCCTTTATAAGAATTTGCTAGAATGTTTAGCACTCTGATAACCTCTATTTCTTTTGGTTCGCTTCCCGGTTCGCGCGCCGGTACGCGAACAGGTAGCGAACTCCAAAAAATTATTTTTTAAAAAAATAGAAGAGTAAGTAAACTGAGAGTAATGTTAAAAGAAAGACAGTTAGAGGGAGTAACACAGAGATATTGTTTAAAGAGGGACTAAGAACAGCAGTGGAAAGAGTAGAGTAAAAAAAAGTAATAGAAAAAGGAATGAGGGAAGTAGCAAAGGCAGGAAACTGAGGGTTAAATAAATGAAGCAGTGGAACTAATAAAAGGTAAATGTAAAAGAGATGTAACAGAATGAGTACTAAACACTTACCTTATAATTATCGTTAACTTAGTCACGTGTTATTTTTATACTTTCAATCTGTGAATGAGAGAACACAAATTTTAAAATTGATAGAAAGTAGTAAAAGATGAGTGAGCATGAGACAAGATAAGTACATATTAAAAATCACAATTCAAAGTACAGAATTAATTATACATATTAAATGGTTTATTTTTGCTGTTCTCAGAATATGTCAAATTTCACTGAAAACAGTGAGTTAAAGGTATTCATCATATAACAGCGGGGAAAAAAAAACACAATCAAAATAATTGTGTTTAAAAAACCCATATAATATTATCAATCAGAAATCAGAACTCCTCAAAAGTAACTTACTTTCCATGACGTCAAAGGATGTCCTATGAACAGCTTTTACTCTGTTGTGCTGTTATTATTTTCTGCCCGCCACTTTCTGAAAGATAAGCTCTATTGTTTTAAGAAAAATGGGACATACAAAGCAATTTAAAACAGCACACTAAATTACAACAACACCTAGAATCATTATAATCCAATTACCTACCCTAAATTCTCACTTCTGAAAACAAGTCAAAAGGCAACATTGCTTCATAGTCAAATTCTAATCATTGCCGAAAGAGCAGCCTTTTTTAAATTTCGAATAAGCTGTGTAATATCTTGAAGTTGTTAAAGGACCATCATGTCATATAATAGCTGCAGTCGACGACTGTGCAGCCAAAACATTTTTAATTAGACTTGACAACTTATTTACATCTGGTTTATATAGTTGGAATTGTAAAATGACATTTCACCGATAAGTTTCTATAAATAATGTAGACAGCATTACAGACTTACATCACCTCTACTCATTCTTTTGATCTGCTGATTGAATTAGCTTATAAACACAAAGACTTTTCGCTCTGTACTACACTTATCCACAAGGCCATATAGAGTAGGAGCTATTAGAACCTCTTGAAATTCCTCTGAACAAATCCCGGGATTCCTTCCCTAAAATTTTGGTTGTAAGAACACTAGGTAAGAATTTTGAAGGTGAAAAGGCAATCTTTTTTTGAAAGTTAAAACAGAATCATTGCAGAATGACCAGCCGTTTCCAGATTTTAAATAAGCTGTATAATGTCCTGAAGTTGTTGAAGGACCGTCATGATATATAATTGCTGTAGTTACAAAAGTCCTTCCTGATATTGACAACTGCGAAGCCACAAAATTTTTAATTAAAGTTGTCAATTTAGTTCCATCAGACGTACATCGTTGGAACATTAAAATGACATACTGGCCATAACTTCGTATAATTAACGTGGACAGCATTGCAGACTTACATTGGCTACACTCCATGTTTTGATCGGCTGCTTTTACTAGCTTATTGAAGGATACTGATTTACTGTCAGGCAAAGTTAAATATATAAACCTTTCTGAGTCTACACTAGTAGTACTTGTTAGCCTACAATTCTCGCAATCATTCTGCCATTGATGAGAAAGGCCAAACAGATAATCTACATCTACACCTTCATCTTGCAATACATCAAGCATGTACATTAAAAACTCCTGATAATCCTGCTGAATATTTTGAGAGAATTGCGTTTGACCTGAACATTTGTCTAACAGATTACGAATTTCAGACACACTTTCTACACTTGTTCTATCAGCGCTACATTTCTCTAACACAGAATTCAACAAACAGCATAAACTTTGTTCTGAATTGATCACAATCTGTTCTTTTAAAGTGTCTAGTGAAAAGACAACATTAACCACTACATTAGCATAGCAGTTGACACCAGAACTATTCTCAAATTGAAAACCAACAACATCTTCAACAGAATTGATTTTCTTTCTGCTTACAATTTTCGGTTCATCGACTTTTGCTCTTTTTGCTACAACCTCCCTACTATTACTGATATTTCTTCGTTTCCGGCCTACCACACGTTTCTTAAACAAAGGATATTGAGGCAAATGTGGCGCATACTCTCTTCTTAACCTATTGTATTCCTTAACACAATCTAGATCCGCACAAATGTTTGTGACATCACAGTCAATCAAGTACAATCCCGATAAAGTTCTGACTCGTGACAATGCTACATAAGCCATACCCTCTTTGAACACAGAACTGCCAATATTCACTAAAGCAGTGTCTACACTTAAACCTTGCGATTTAAGGATTGTCACCGCATATGCCAAGCAAACAGGAAACTGCTTACGGCGAACATATAAGTCTTTTACAAGCAAAAACCTAGCTGTGCAACGACCAATTAGCTGTACTTCCTCAATGCCATCAAATTTAATTTTTAAAAATTCTATTCCATCTCTATTTATATATTTCTCAAAATCAACAACATTACCCATTGATCCATTTACCAGACCTCTTTCAACATGTAAATTCCTTCTCAAAATGATACGGCAATTTAAGCACACATTCAGAGTCTTTTCAAAACCAGCAGTTTTAGATATGGTCTTCTCTAATGAATCCAATTTAGATTTCAAATTCTCAGACGAAATAATTGTTGCTCCCATATGCTCTATTCTGTCAATAGCTTCCAGTTTCACAATCTCTTGGTTTTCTAAATTCAACATTTTGTTGTGGAAGATGGAACATTCTGCAAGAGTTGGCATCAAACATATTCCAGATTTCTTCTCAGTAATTTTCTGAAAAATATCCTCTGGCAGAACGTCTTCTTCTGGATACAAATTTGATAGTAATCGTGCATGTAAAGCTTCTTTCCCACGCTCGGTCACTTTCCCAATTCTAACATCTTGTAGAATATTCTTGTAATCTTCATCCTTCGCCTGACGCATATTTTCACGCAGCTCAGCATAATTGAAGTTTAACCATATGTTAACGTTGCCAATGCTCCCTAGGCACTTCCTGGTATCTTCATGCGTAAGCAGTTTAAACACTGGTTGTCCTTTCACTGGTGTCAGCTGCAGAAGATCACCGAAAACAATGATGTGTTTGCCACCAAATAACACATCATACTCTGTTTTAAGAACTTCCTGCATTCTCAAATGCACAAAGGCAAGCATGACATTGGAAACCATGCTTACTTCGTCAATGATAAGAAGTTTAATCTTCTTCAGGACTCTAGATACTTCACAACAAGCATCTCCAGATAACTTGTGGTATTGTAATTTGTTATCATGCTCCACTGGCAGCATCAGTAGCCGATGCAAAGTAATACCTTTAATATTATGTGCTGACAGTCCAGTTGGCGCGGTCACAACACAAGACAGCGATGACTCAGTCCTTTTCTGCAGATAACATGAAATTGTTTTAATGAGGAAACTTTTTCCAGTTCCTGCTTCTCCACTCACGTACAGTCTGACAGGCTTCAACGACGTACATGAGCACTCTTTCTTCTCATGACTTAATCCATGCTCAATTTGTTTGGTAACTTCGTCATATATTTTCCTCTGCTCAACGTTGAGTTGTCTTTCCAAATCTTCTAAGTTAACCGCATCCTCCTGAGCATGTGCCATGGCTCTTTCCACTTCAATCATGGCAGTGGCAGCTTCATTTTCGATAACTGGTTCTCCTAGTGGATCCTGACTCAATGAAACAGAACTCTGACTGTCCTGAGAACTGTCTCTAGCAATCTCAGCTGCAATTGTTGCTTCCTGCTCGATTTCTGCATTCAACATTTCTAGATATTTTGGAAAAACAGGACATTCTATGGACTCCTTAGCTGCATTGAAAGAGTCTTCGTAACAGAGGAAATCTCCAAGCAGTTCCTCTTCTGCACGCCAAGGCTTGAAAAGTTGCAAAAGAGCTAAATAGAAAAACTCTTTTCTTTCTGGAGATTCGCAATTCAATTTTCGATGATTTACCAATTGACATTTTCTTTGCTTGACCAGACATCCCTCACTTCCAATTACGTTAAGGAAAGACAGGGTTCAACCCACTAAAGTCATTAGGACCTGGGTAAGTTGCAGTATGAAAGGAAGGGGTCCAAGACCAAAACAAATGATTCAAACTTAATTACAAATAGTATACAATAAACTCAGAGAGCAAAGCTATTAGATGCAAATGAATTTAATTCGGATTTGCATGTACATCTTGTTCAATGGTTGTAACTCATAATACATCATATTGTAAACATCACAGGTTTAAATGTTCGTGCCCACATACACAACAGGAGGGGATAGGGGTAGAGTGAGGGAAGTGTCAAAAAAGGGTAGGGGTAATCTGTGTCATTCAGTGACAAGTCATCATTCTAAATTTACAAGACTGCGTACATGTGGTCCTTTAGATAGAAGGCCACACAGGAGGCTCAAAAGAGTCCTAAAGTGTTACTGATAAACAAAGGCCTAACTCCGCTGGAGCTGTTAATGTCTTGCTTGGGATCTGAGTAGGTCAAGGATTACGTAGTCTACGTTTCGACCCGTAATAGCCGTAGGATAGTGTTCCTTACAAGTCGGGTCTTCGTCAGGACGGAGAAAGTTGTGGGTGGGCGCCTCCTAGGGAATAGTTAAAGAACCAAATTAGAACACACCCAACCTGTCGATTAATTACAAGGAGGGTGGATAAATGAAGAAACAGTTCATCAATTAAAAACGTGTTGTCAAGTCGTGCCTAAAGCACGTACTTATACGTTAAAGATTCCACAGAATCTGAACTTAGGCTCACCTATCTCAAGAAGCGAGAGAGGCTGGGTGGTGGAAATTGATTAGTCGTCAGATCAATGTTGCGCCCTGTTCCCTGGAAGTTCTCAAACAACCATGATGGCCCAGTAGTCAAACCATAGAAGTGGTGGATGGATCACGTAAAGTAATCAGACAGGTTATTACCATAACCTTAACATATTATATACATCGGATTCGTGATTCTAATCAACACAAGTAGTGTCTATCCGAAGCCTTACCACTTGTACTTTTTTTTAAATAAAGCTGGTCGGACTGGAGGAATTCAATACTAGGTTCTTAAAAACCGGTTGGATGCTGTCACCTTAAATAGGGAGACAAAGTATTATCATTGATGCATACATATTGGTTCTAGATGGCAAAGCATAGTCCTGTTCTGTGGACTTACCACTAATACTCTTATTGAACAAAAATGGCAGAGTGGCTTCTTCTCATATAGCACATAAAGTGCGCTTCGATATTTGTTACCGTGTGGTTCAGATAGATTCTAGCAAAAGATTGCCTGCACATGAAGGACATAAAACGGAAACAGATTTAAATATTCAGAGAAATTGTCCAGTTCGTAAAAGTGGTGGATGGATCACCTAAATTGATCAGACAGGGTATTACCATCTCATTAGCATATTGTTTACATGGTAAATCTAATTAGCACAAGTACTTATTTCGAAGCCTTACCACTTGTACTTTTTTAGAAATCAAGCAGGTCGGGCCGGAGGAGTTCATAAAACTGGTTGAATGCTGTCGCCTAAGCTACGAAAACAGGATATTATCATTGGTACATTATATACATACTGGTTCTAGGTGTTAAAACGTACTTCTGTTCTATGAACTTACCACTAATACTCTTATTAACAAATAAGGCAGGGTGGAATCTTCTCATATAGCACAAAAATTGCGCTTGGATATTCGTTACCATACGTTTCAAATAAGTTCTAGCACAAGGTTGCCTGCACATGAAGGACATAAAGCGGAAACAGACTTAGAAATTTGGAGAAATTTTCATATTGTCTACGATTAGTTTATATCAGAAACAGCTTAACAGTTAACATTTTTGTCGATTACCTCTCATGAAAGGAATAAATCACCAGTTAGCAAGTTGTAAAGGAAGTGGTTTTAAAGTTCAACCTAGAAAATATATAAGGGAGGCATTGTGAGTATTCATGCCGTATTTGATTGAAAAAATAAGGGGCGGGGGGCGGATAAGGCCCACTATGTCGGGTCGCTTACCTCCACCCGTAGTCAATTGCTCAGAGGAGGGCACGGTCATATGTGGGTTAGACTGCCTCCTGTAAAACAGTAGGGCGATCGAGATTTTAATTTGGAGCACCACACTTGTGCCGCGTTCTCTGCGGTGAGACAGGGGGTTAAAGAAAATATTGTATTGTTTTACCTGGGCGTTTTCACCCGTCTCGGATTAAATCCACGTCCAAAGTGTAGAGAGTAATGCCGCCAACCGCGTCAACCCCAGTTACTTCCTGGTTTGTATTTAAGGAGGGGGGCAGGGCTACGTAACCGAGATATCGGAAATAGAAAGAAGACTAGCTTGTCTTTGTCGGACATTAATGCGGATTATCCATTTCAAGAGTAATCGAAACGTCGGAATTGAGTAAAGACCAGCCTGGTGCAGCGCTATTGTAGGATTACATATAGCCATAGTGGTTATTCAAGATGGTTTGCGTTGTCATACATGTCAACAAGGTGTAAAGTGACTTTTGAAATACCATTCGAGGATATATCGTGGAAATTAGCAAAAGTCGAAATGTTATTCCAACGACCAGTTTATACAGAAATAAACGTTGATTTTAAAGTTAAGCATACACATTATGGAAAACAAGCATTGCACTCAATTCCTAAAATATTACACCTTTGAACCATCCCTAGGGTCTGTGCTTATCAAAACATACCAAGTCATGTGAACAGAGTGCACTTATCTCATAGGATAGTGTAAACTCAAACAGTTAATTTTCAATACCATTGGAAGGTATGTATCAGACTATTGAAATAAGAGTGCACTTATCTCGTAGGATAGTGTAAACTCAAACATTTGAAGTTCCAATCTGGTTATCAAGTAAGAGACAATACAGTGTCTGATATGATATTGCAGAAGATTCACAATTTTGTATTAGAATTTAAATCACAGATTAGCTAGTTGCGCAAAGCTATTCTCGGATTCATTGAGACCCTCAGCTACGGAGTTAAAGATATGCATCCATTTTAGCTCTCTGATATTCAGGATGTTGGGTAGATCCCCACCCCTAGCAGCAAGTGTTACATGTTCCAAGACAACCCATTTTAGGGATTCAGGCAAATGGTTATGCTTTTCACAGTGTTCCACAAGGGGTGCCCCAGATACCTTGCATCGGATGCGGCTACAATGTGATAGAAATCGTGCTTTGACACGCTGCTGGGTCTGACCTACATAGATGAGATCGCATGGGCAGATTATACCATAGATCATGTTCTTAGTATTACAATTAGTGTGACTTTTATATGTGTGTCTATGGTTTTTAAAAACAAAGTCTTTGGATTGTATTGTTGAAGGGCAAGCTTTGCAGTTTCCACATTTGAAATGTCCTGTTATTGGTGGTTGGTTCCAGCATGAGGCAAGGGTAGGTTCTGGTGGGCATTCTAAAAAAGATGAGACTACATAGTCCTTCACATTCCTCGCCTTTTTGAAAGCGTGCATAGGTACATTTGTGATTTCTAGATCGTTTGCAATGAGACCCCAATGTTTGTTTATTGCTTTCTTGATCAAATGGCTCTTCATTGAGAAAGTCGTTACGCAGATCATACGTTCATCTGATTGACATTTTTGTGTAGAAGGTTACAAAAGTGTTTCGCGGTGACAACACCAAGCCCTCTTCCTCGAGCGTTTGATTAGACGTTTGGGGTAGCCTCTTTCTATTAGGCATCTCATCATAATGTCCGATTGTGACATGAAATCGTCTTTCTTGCTACAGTTCCTTCGGACACGAAGGAACTGGCCAAACGGCAAGTTGTCACGAAGGCTCCGTGGATGGTGGCTCGAGTACTGTAACAATGAGTTATGTTCCGCAGGTTTACGAAATAGGTTGGTGTATAGTGTACCCTCCTCTGCTATTATGGAAATGTCAAGAAAATCAATCTTCTTGTTACTGGCTTGTATCGTAAATTGGATGTCCGGTGATCGTAGATTAAGCCAAGTATGGAAATCCTGTAGTTCATTGCCATTGCCCTTCCAGATTACCAACACGTCATCTATATAACGGACCCAAAGTTGTATTTGGTGCCGAAAAGGGTTCTGATCACAGATGACAAAAGTCTTTTCAAAAAAGGCCATAAACAATATTGCCAGGTTCAGGGCAAAGGCTGCCCCCATTGCCACGCCCTTCGTTTGTAGATAGAAGACATTTTGGAACATGAAAAAATTCCTCATCATGGCGATCTTCAATAGGAGGATTATGAATGAGGTAGGTACCTGTACCGGAGCTTCCCGACTGTCCAGGGCTACAGTGGCCACCATCAAGGCCTCATCTTGGGGGATACTAGTGTAGAGCGACACAATGTCGCAAGTTACTAGTAGCTCCTCATCGGGATTAAAGAATTTGCCATCTATCAGAGTGATGGTGTGTGTCGTATCCCTCAGATATGTAGGGGTTGCTTCCGCCAAAGGTTTTAAAAAGAAGTCCACATATCTGCATAGAGGCTCCAAAATGGTTCCACAACCAGAAACGATGGGTCGCCCTGGGGGATTGTGTAGATCTTTGTGGACCTTGGGTAAGGTGTATATAGTAGGTATGCGTGGATGGCTTTGATTGAGGTACTGGTATTCATGATCCGTGAGGAAACCTTGTTGAACACCATCCTGAGTCACCCTCTGGATTTCAGCAGCCAGATCTTTCGTGGGGTCTGATGTCAGTCTTTTATAACTGACCCCATCATTTAGTTGACGCCAGATCTCTTCCTTGTATTTTGATGTATCTTGGATTACGATAGCTCCGCCTTTATCGGCTGGCTTCATTACAACATCGTGGTTGGATTTGAGAGTGTCAAGGGCTGTCCTCTCGGTCTTTTGAATGTTGTATTTTACATAGGTCTTCTCACTGAAAATTTGCTTGACCTCTTCAGAGATGATGCTTTCGTATGCCAGAATTTAGTGGCTCATTGCAGTAGAGGAGGTACAAATCTTGAAGGGGCCCTGAATCCGGTTACAGAAGTGGTCTTGGGGGGTGGTCTGTTCTTGAAAAAGAATCGTAATCTTATTTTACGGAAGAATTTCGAAAGTTCCATAAGTGTATTGAAACAATTTGGAGGAGTTGTTGGCACAAATGATAAGCCTTTGCTCAAAACCCTAAGTTCGTCCGCGTTGAGCTCTTGTGATGACAAGTTAATGATTGGTGTATCTGTTGTTTTTACCACCTGTAGTTCTTGCGTCTTGTCGAGCGCTCGCCGTGTTCCTCCGGTTGGAAGCGAACCTGTTTCATCCCACGGCCTCTCCCACCTTTGTTGTCCCACTGCATTGGGGGGCCTTGCTGACCGCGTCCAGTCCCTCGGTTCCAGTTGTTGCCTCGTCCACGGGCGGTCTCCATGTTCCCTGTTCTAAAAAAGAGTTAGATTGATATCGTGGGCGATATGTGTCTTGGTAACCGTAGGAGTTGCTAGTGCCTGCTTGTTCGGAATCTTCTCCTGAACTGTAGGAGGAATCGGAAAATGTGGTGAATCGTCCTCTCGATCTGCCCCCTCTATAGCCCCGATTGGTAAATCATCCCTGTTGGTCTTGTCGAAAGTAATCGTCAGATAGGTAGGGATAAGTTTTCTTTTTATCGTAGAACTTGAGGTCCCTGGCTAGTTTGTCAAGCTTCTTCTTGATGGTCGTAGTTTCGAAGTCTTGGCGGGTTGCAACATGTTTGGATAATGCCTCTTTTGAGTTGGTGAGGGTACTGTCACCTGAGATGCTTGCCTTCAATTCAGCTATTTGTTTATTGAGGGTCACTACTTGTTCTGCAGCTGTCTCAATTCCCAACACCATCCAGTGTCGGCAACAGTTATTCGCCACAAAACTGAATCCCTCACGAAATTTGGGAATATCTACAAAGATGGCTGGTTCGACTCTGACTTGTAGCCCTGAAGGTATTATATTATTTTGGAGACACTGTGCGAGAAAGTGACCATGTAATTTGGTGCGAATTAGTTTTTTCTCTAGCCTCTCTAATTGAGAAATGTTATCATTAAGGGTAATATCAATGATAGGTGTACCAACTGACAAAAAGTTGTTAGCTGGGTCATGCAAAAGTTGGTCAATGTAATCTTCGGTATAAGTAAGAATTTCTTTGTCTACCATGATTGTGAAACATAGACAAGTTTACAAAAATTCAAAAATGTGACAACACGTAAGGACCTCCAAATGGGAGGTGACGTAACCTGTAACCTGTACAAAGTACGTTAAGGAAAGACAGGGTTCAACCCACTAAAGTCATTAGGACCTGGGTAAGCTGCAGTATGAAAGGAAGGGGTCCAAGACCAAAACAAATGATTCAAACTTAATTACAAATAGTATACAATAAACTCAGAGAGCAAAGCTATTAGATGCAAATGAATTTAATTCGGATTTGCATGTACATCTTGTTCAATGGTTGTAACTCATAATACATCATATTGTAAACATCACAGGTTTAAATGTTTGTGCCCTCTCTGAGTTTATTGTATACTATACTATTTGTATACTATTTGTAATTAAGTTTGAATCATTTGTTTTGGTCTTGGACCCCTTCCTTTCATACTGCAACTTACCCAGGTCCTAATTACTTTAGTGGGTTGAACCCTGTCTTTCCTTAACGTACTTTGTACAGGCGCTGGCCTGTGAGGTTACGCCACCTCCCATTTGCATGTCCTTACGTGTTTTTTCACATTTTTGAATTTTTGTAAACTTGTCTATGTTTCACAATCATGGTAGACAAAGAAATTCTTACTTATACCGAAGATTACATTGACCAACTTTTGCATGACCCAGCTAACAACTTTTTGTCAGTTGGTACACTTATCATTGATATTACCCTTAATGATAAAATTTCTCAATTAGAGAGGCTAGAGAAAAAACTAATTCACACCAAATTACATGGTCACTTTCTCGCACAGTGTCTCCAAAATAATATAATACCTTCAGGGCTACAAGTCAGAGTCAAACCAGCCATCTTTGTAGATATTCCCAAATTTCGTGAGGGATTCAGTTTTGTGGCGAATAACTGTTCCCGACACTGGATGGTGTTGGGAATTGAGACAGCTGCAGAACAAGTAGTGACCCTCAAAAAACAAATAGCTGAATTGAAGGCAAGCATCTCAGGTGACAGTACCCTCACCAACTCAAAAGAGGCATTATCCAAACTTGTTGCAACCCTCCAAGACTTCGAAACTACGACCATCAAGAAGAAGCTTGACAAACTAGCCAGGGACCTCAAGTTCTACGATAAAAAGAAAACTTATCCCTACCTATCTGACGATTACTTTCGACAAGACCAACAGGGACGATTTACCAATCGGGGCTATAGAGGGGGCAGATCGAGAGGACGACTCACCACATTTTCCGATTCCTCCTACAGTTCGGGAGAGGATTCCGAACAAGCAGGCACTAGCAACTCCTATGGTTACCAAGACACATATCGCCCACAATATCAATCTAACTCTTTTTTAGAACAGGGAACATGGAGACCGCCCGTGGACGAGGAAACAACTGGAACCGAGGGACTGGACGCGGTCAGCAAGGCCCCCCAATGCAGTGGGACAACGAAGGTGGGAGAGGCCGTGGGATGAAACAGGTTTGCTTCCAACCGGAGGAACACGGCGAGCGCTCGACAAGACGCAAGAACTACAGGTGGTAAAAACAACAGCTACACCAATCATTAACTTGTCATCACAAGAGCTCAACGCGGACGAACTTAGGGTTTTGAGCAAAGGCTTATCATTTGTGCCAACAACTCCTCCAAATTGTTTCAATACACTTATGGAACTTTCGAAATTCTTCAGTAAAATAAGATTACGATTCTTTTTCAAGAACAGACCACCCCCCAAGACCACTTCTGTAACCGGATTCAGGGCCCCTTCAAGATTTGTACCTCCATCTACTGGAATGAGCCACCGAATTCTGGCATACGAAAGCATCATCTCTGAAGAGGTCAAGCAAATTTTGAGTGAGAAGACCTATGTAAAATACAACATTCAAAAGACCGAGAGGACAGCCCTTGACACTCTCAAATCCAACCACGATGTTGTAGTGAAGCCAGCCGATAAAGGCAAACTATCGTAATCCAAGATACATCAAAATACAAGGAAGAGATCTGGCGCCAACTAAATGGTGGGGTCAGTTATAAAAGACTGACATCAGACCACACGAAAGATCTGGCTGCTGAAATCCAGAGGGTGACTCAGGATGGTGTTCAACAAGGTTTCCTCACGGATCATGAATACCAGTACCTCAATCAAAGCCATCCCCGCATACCTACTATATACACCTTACCCAAGGTCCACAAAGATCTACACAATCCCCCAGGGCGACCCATCGTTTCTGGTTGTGGATCCCTTTTGGAGCCTCTATGCAGATATGTGGACTCCTTTTTAAAACCTTTGGCGGAAGCAACCCCTACATATCTGAGGGATACGACACACACCATCACTCTGATAGATGGCAAATTCTTTAATCCCGATGAGGAACTACTAGTAACTTGCGACATCGTGTCGCTCTACACTAGTATCCCCCAAGATGAGGCCTTGATGGTGGCCACTGTAGCCCTGGACAGTCGGGAAGCTCCGGTACAGGTACCTACCACATTCATAATCCTCCTATTGAAGATCGCCACGATGAGGAATTTTTTCATGTCCCAAAATGTCTTCTAACTACAAACGAAGGGCGTGGCAATGGGGGCAGCCTTTGCCCCGGACCTGACAATATTGTTTATGGCCTTTTTTGAAAAGACTTTTGTCATCTGTGATCAGAACCCTTTTCGGCACCAAATACAACTTTGGGTCCGTTATATAGATGACGTGTTGGTAATCTGGAAGGGCAATGGCAATGAACTACAGGATTTCCATACTTGGCTTAATCTACGATCACCGGACATCCAATTTACGATACAAGCCAGTAACAAGAAGATTGATTTTCTTGACATTTCCATAATAGCAGAGGAGGGTACACTATACACCAACCTATTTCGTAAACCTGCGGAACGTAACTCATTGTTACAGTACTCGAGCCACCATCCACGGAGCCTTCGTGACAACTTGCCGTTTGGCCAGTTCCTTCGTGTCCGAAGGAACTGTAGCAAGAAAGACGATTACATGTCACAATCGGACATTATGATGAGACGCCTAATAGAAAGAGGCTACCCCAAACGTCTAATCAAACGCTCGAGGAAGAGGGCTTGGTTTTGTCACCGCGAAACACTTTTGGAACCTTCTACACGAAAATGTAAATCAGATGAACGTATGATCTGCGTAACCACTTTCTCAACGAAGAGCCATTTGATCAAGAAAGCAATAAACAAACATTGGGGTCTCATTGCAAACGATCTAGAAATCACAAATGTACCTATGCACGCTTTCAAAAAGGCGAGGAATGTGAAGGACTATGTAGTCTCATCTTTTTTAGAATGCCCACCAGAACCTACCCTTGCCTCATGCTGGAACCAACCACCAATAACAGGACATTTCAAATGTGGAAACTGCAAAGCTTGCCCTTCAACAATACAATCCAAAGACTTTGTTTTTAAAAACCATAGACACACATATAAAAGTCACACTAATTGTTATACTAAGAACGTGATCTATGGTATAATCTGCCCATGCGATCTCATCTATGTAGGTCAGACCCAGCAGCGTGTCAAAGCACGATTTCTATCACATTGTAGCCGCATCCGATGCAAGGTATCTGGGGCACCCCTTGTTGAACACTGTGAAAAGCATAACCATTTGCCTGAATCCCTAAAATGGGTTGTCTTGGAACATGTAACACTTGCTGCTAGGGGTGGGGATCTACCCAACATCCTGAATATCAGAGAGCTAAAATGGATGCATATCTTTAACTCCGTAGCTGAGGGTCTCAATGAATCCGAGAATAGCTTTGCGCTACTAGCTAATCTGTGATTTCAATTCTAATACAAAATGGTGAATCTTCTGCAATATCATATCAGACACTGTATTGTCTCTTACTTGATAACCAGATTGGAACTTCAAATGTTTGAGTTTACACTATCCTACGAGATAAGTGCACTCTTATTTCAATAGTCTGATACATACCTTCCAATGGTATTGAAAATTAACTGTTTGAGTTTACACTATCCTATGAGATAAGTGCACTCTGTTCACATGACTTGGTATGTTTTGATAAGCACAGACCCTAGGGATGGTTCAAAGGTGTAATATTTTAGGAATTGAGTGCAATGCTTGTTTTCCATAATGTGTATGCTTAACTTTAAAATCAACGTTTATTTCTGTATAAACTGGTCGTTGGAATAACATTTCGACTTTTGCTAATTTCCACGATATATCCTCGAATTGTATTTCAAAAGTCACTTTACACCTTGTTGACATGTATGACAACGCAAACCATCTTGAATAACCACTATGGCTATATGTAATCCTACAATAGCGCTGCACCAGGCTGGTCTTTACTCAATTCCGACGTTTCGATTACTCTTGAAATGGATAATCCGCATTAATGTCCGACAAAGACAAGCTAGTCTTCTTTCTATTTCCGATATCTCGGTTACGTAGCCCCGCCCCCCTCCTTAAATACAAACCAGGAAGTAACTGGGGTTGACGCTGTCGGCGGCATTACTCTCTACACTTTGGACGTGGATTAAATCCGAGACGGGTGAAAACGCCCAGGTAAAACAATACAATATTTTCTTTAACCCCCTGTCTCACCGCATAGAACGCGGCACAAGTGTGGTGCTCCAAATTAAAATCTCGATCGCCCTACTGTTTTACAGGAGGCAGTCTAACCCACATATGACCGTGCCCTCCTCTGAGCAATTGACTACGTGTGGAGGTAAGCGACCCGACATAGTCGGCCTTATCCGCCCCCCGCCCCTTATTTTTTCAATCAAATACGGCATGAATACTCACAATGCCTCCCTTATATATTTTCTAGGTTGAACTTTAAAACCACTTCCTTTACAACTTGCTAACTGGTGATTTATTCCTTTCATGAGAGGTAATCGACAAAAATGTTGACTGTTAAGCTGTTTCTGATATAAACTAATCGTAGACAATATGAACATTTCTCCAAATTTCTAAGTCTGTTTCCGCTTTATGTCCTTCATGTGCAGGCAACCTTGTGCTAGAATTTATTTGAAACGCATGGTAACGAATATCCAAGCGCAATTTTTGTGCTATATGAGAAGATTCCACCCTGCCTTATTTGTTAATAAGAGTATTAGTGGTAAGTTCATAGAACAGAAGTACGTTTTAACACCTAGAACCAGTATGTATATAATGTACCAATGATAATATCCTGTTTTCGTAGCTTAGGCGACAGCATTCAACCAGTTTTATGAACTCCTCCGGCCCGACCTGCTTGATTTCTAAAAAAGTACAAGTGGTAAGGCTTCGAAATAACTACTTGTGCTAATAATATTTACCATGTAAACAATATGCTAATGAGATGGTAATACCCTGTCTGATCAATTTAGGTGATCCATCCACCACTTTTACGAACTGGACAATTTCTCTGAATATTTAAATCTGTTTCCGTTTTATGTCCTTTATGTGCAGGCAATCTTTCGCTAGAATCTATCTGAACCACACGGTAACAAATATCGAAGCGCACTTTATGTGCTATATGAGAGGAAGCCACTCTGCCATTTTTGTTCAATAAGAGTATTAGTGGTAAGTCCACAGAACAGGACTATGCTTTGCCATCTAGAACCAATATGTATGCATCAATGATAATACTCTGTCTCCCTATTTAAGGTGACAGCATCCAACCGGTTTTTAAGAACCTAGTATTGAATTCCTCCAGTCCGACCCGCTTTATTTCAAAAAAAGTACAAGTGGTAAGGCTTCGGATAGACACTACTTGTGTTGATTAGAATCACGAATCCGATGTATATAATATGTTAAGGTTATGGTAATAACCTGTCTGATTACTTTAGGTGATCCATCCACCACTTCTATGGTTTGACTACTGGGCCATCATGGTTGTTTGAGAACTTCCAGGGAACAGGGCGCAACATTGATCTGACGACTAATCAGTTTCCACCACCCAGCCTCTCTCGCTTCTTGAGATAGGTGAGCCTAAGTTCAGATTCTGTGGAATCTTTAACGTATAAGTACGTGCTTTAGGCACAACTTGACAACACGTTTTTAATTGATGAACTGCTTCTTCATTTATCCACCCTCCTTGTAATTAATCGACAGGTTGGGTGTGTTCTAATTTGGTTCTTTAACTATTCCCTAGGAGGCGCCCACCCACAACTTTCTCCGTCCTGATGAAGACCCGACTTGTAAGGAACACTATCCTACGGCTATTCCGGGTCGAAACGTAGACTACGTAATCCTTGACCTACTCCGATCCCAAGCAAGACATTAACAGCTCCAGCGGAGTTAGGCCTTTGTTTATCAGTAACACTTTAGGACTCTTTTGAGCCTCCTGTGTGGCCTTCTATCTAAAGGACCACATGTACGCAGTCTTGTAAATTTAGAATGATGACTTGTCACTGAATGACACAGATTACCCCTACCCTTTTTTGACACTTCCCTCACTCTACCCCTCTCCCCTCCTGTTGTGTATGTGGGCACGAACATTTAACCCTGTGATGTTTACAATATGATGTATTATGAGTTACAACCATTGAACAAGATGTACATGCAAATCCGAATTAAATTCATTTGCATCTAATAGCTTTGCTCTCTGAGTTTATTGTATACTATTTGTAATTAAGTTTGAATCATTTGTTTTGGTCTTGGACCCCTTCCTTTCATACTGCAACTTACCCAGGTCATAATGACTTTAGTGGGTTGAACCCTGTCTTTCCTTAACGTACTTTGTACAGGCGCTGGCCTGTGAGGTTACGCCACCTCCCATTTGGAGGTCCTTACGTGTTGTCACATTTTTGAATTTTTGTAAACTTGTCTATGTTTCACAATCATGGTAGACAAAGAAATTCTTACTTATACCGAAGATTACATTGACCAACTTTTGCATGACCCAGCTAACAACTTTTTGTCAGTTGGTACACCTATCATTGATATTACCCTTAATGATAAAATTTCTCAATTAGAGAGGCTAGAGAAAAAACTAATTCGCACCAAATTACATGGTCACTTTCTCGCACAGTGTCTCCAAAATAATATAATACCTTCAGGGCTACAAGTCAGAGTCGAACCAGCCATCTTTGTAGATATTCCCAAATTTCGTGAGGGATTCAGTTTTGTGGCGAATAACTGTTCCCGACACTGGATGGTGTTGGGAATTGAGACAGCTGCAGAACAAGTAGTGACCCTCAAAAAACAAATAGCTGAATTGAAGGCAAGCATCTCAGGTGACAGTACCGTCACCAACTCAAAAGAGGCATTATCCAAACTTGTTGCAACCCTCCAAGACTTCGAAACTACGACCATCAAGAAGAAGCTTGACAAACTAGCCAGGGACCTCAAGTTCTATGATAAAAAGAAAACTTATCCCTACCTATCTGACGATTACTTTCGACAAGACCAACAGGGACGATTTACCAATCAGGGCTATAGAGGGGGCAGATCGAGAGGACGACTCACCACATTTTCCGATTCCTCCTACAGTTCGGGAGAGGATTCCGAACAAGCAGGCACTAGCAACTCCTACGGTTACCAAGACACATATCGCCCACAATATCAATCTAACTCTTTTTTAGAACAGGGAACATGGAGACCGCCCGTGGACGAGGAAACAACTGGAACCGAGGGACTGGACGCGGTCAGCAAGGCCCCCCAATGCAGTGGGACAACGAAGGTGGGAGAGGCCGTGGGATGAAACAGGTTTGCTTCCAACCGGAGGAACACGGCGAGCACTCGACAAGACGCAAGAACTACAGGTGGTAAAAACAACAGATACACCAATCATTAACTTGTCATCACAAGAGCTCAACGCGGACGAACTTAGGGTTTTGAGCAAAGGCTTATCATTTGTGCCAACAACTCCTCCAAATTGTTTCAATACACTTATGGAACTTTCGAAATTCTTCCGTAAAATAAGATTACGATTCTTTTTCAAGAACAGACCACCCCCCAAAACCACTTCTGTAACCGGATTCAGGGCCCCTTCAAGATTTGTACCTCCATCTACTGGAATGAGCCACCGAATTCTGGCATACGAAAGCATCATCTCTGAAGAGGTCAAGCAAATTTTGAGTGAGAAGACCTATGTAAAATACAACATTCAAAAGACCGAGAGGACAGCCCTTGACACTCTCAAATCCAACCACGATGTTGTAGTGAAGCCAGCCGATAAAGGCGAGCTATCGTAATCCAAGATACATCAAAATACAAGGAAGAGATCTGGCGTCAACTAAATGGTGGGGTCAGTTATAAAAGACTGACATCAGACCCCACGAAAGATCTGGCTGCTGAAATCCAGAGGGTGACTCAGGATGGTGTTCAACAAGGTTTCCTCACGGATCATGAATACCAGTACCTCAATCAAAGCCATCCCCGCATACCTACTATATACACCTTACCCAAGGTCCACAAAGATCTACACAATCCCCCAGGGCGACCCATCGTTTCTGGTTGTGGATCCCTTTTGGAGCCTCTATGCAGATATGTGGACTCCTTTTTAAAACCTTTGGCGGAAGCAACCCCTACATATCTGAGGGATACGACACACACCATCACTCTGATAGATGGCAAATTCTTTAATCCCGATGAGGAACTACTAGTAACTTGCGACATTGTGTCGCTCTACACTAGTATCCCCCAAGATGAGGCCTTGATGGTGGCCACTGTAGCCCTGGACAGTCGGGAAGCTCCGGTACAGGTACCTACCTCATTCATAATCCTCCTATTGAAGATCGCCATGATGAGGAATTTTTTCATGTCCCAAAATGTCTTCTATCTACAAACGAAGGGCGTGGCAATGGGGGCAGCCTTTGCCCCGGATCTGGCAATATTGTTTATGGCCTTTTTTGAAAAGACTTTTGTCATCTGTGATCAGAACCCTTTTCGGCACCAAATACAACTTTGGGTCCGTTATATAGATGACGTGTTGGTAATCTGGAAGGGCAATGGCAATGAACTACAGGATTTCCATACTTGGCTTAATCTACGATCACTGGACATCCAATTTACGATACAAGCCAGTAACAAGAAGATTGATTTTCTTGACATTTCCATAATAGCAGAGGAGGGTACACTATACACCAACCTATTTCGTAAACCTGCGGAACGTAACTCATTGTTACAGTACTCGAGCCACCATCCACGGAGCCTTCGTGACAACTTGCCGTTGGGCCAGTTCCTTCGTGTCCGAAGGAACTGTAGCAAGAAAGACGATTACATGTCACAATCGGACATTATGATGAGACGCCTAATAGAAAGAGGCTACCCCAAACGTCTAATCAAACGCTCGAGGAAGAGGGCTTGGTTTTGTCACCGCGAAACACTTTTGGAACCTTCTACACGAAAATGTCAATCAGATGAACGTATGATCTGCGTAACCACTTTCTCAACGAAGAGCAATTGATCAAGAAAGCAATAAACAAACATTGGGGTCTCATTGCAAATGATCTCGAAATCACAAATGTACCTATGCACGCTTTCAAAAAGGCGAGGAATGTGAAGGACTATGTAGTCTCATCTTTTTTAGAATGCCCACCAGAACCTACCCTTGCCTCATGCTGGAACCAACCACCAATAACAGGACATTTCAAATGTGAAAACTGCAAAGCTTGCCCTTCAACAATACAATCCAAAGACTTTGTTTTTAAAAACCATAGACACACATATAAAAGTCACACTAATTGTAATACTAAGAACGTGATCTATGGTATAATCTCCCCATGCGATCTCATCTATGTAGGTCAGACCCAGCAGCGTGTCAAAGCACGATTTCTATCACATTGTAGCCGCATCCGATGCAAGGTATCTGGGGCACCCCTTGTTGAACACTGTGAAAAGCATAACCATTTGCCTGAATCCCTAAAATGGGTTGTCTTGGAACATGTAACACTTGCTGCTAGGGGTGGGGATCTACCCAACATCCTGAATATCAGAGAGCTAAAATGGATGCATATCTTTAACTCCGTAGCTGAGGGTCTCAATGAATCCGAGAATAGCTTTGCGCTACTAGCTAATCTGTGATTTCAATTCTAATACAAAATGGTGAATCTTCTGCAATATCATATCAGACACTGTATTGTCTCTTACTTGATAACCAGATTGGAACTTCAAATGTTTGAGTTTACACTATCCTACGAGATAAGTGCACTCTTATTTCAATACTCTGATACATACCTTCCAATGGTATTGAAAATTAACTGTTTGAGTTTACACTATCCTATGAGATAAGTGCACTCTGTTCACATGACTTGGTATGTTTTGATAAGCACAGACCCTAGAGATGGTTCAAAGGTGTAATATTTTAGGAATTGAGTGCAATGCTTGTTTTCCATAATGTGTATGCTTAACTTTAAAATCAACGTTTATTTCTGTATAAACTGGTCGTTGGAATAACATTTCGACTTTTGCTAATTTCCACGATATATCCTCGAATTGTATTTCAAAAGTCACTTTACACCTTGTTGACATGTATGACAACGCAAACCATCTTGAATAACCACTATGGCTATATGTACTCCTACAATAGCGCTGCACCAGGCTGGTCTTTACTCAATTCCGACGTTTCGATTACTCTTGAAATGGATAATCCGCATTAATGTCCGACAAAGACAAGCTAGTCTTCTTTCTATTTCCGATATCTCGGTTACGTAGCCCCGCCCCCTCCTTAAATACAAACCAGGAAGTAACTGGGGTTGACGCGGTCGGCGGCATTACTCTCTACACTTTGGACGTGGATTAAATCCGAGACGGGTGAAAACGCCCAGGTAAAACAATACAATATTTTCTTTAACCCCCTGTCTCACCGCATAGAACGCGGCACAAGTGTGGTGCTCCAAATTAAAATCTCGATCGCCCTACTGTTTTACAGGAGGCAGTCTAACCCACATATGACCGTGCCCTCCTCTGAGCAATTGACTACGTGTGGAGGTAAGCGACCCGACATAGTCGGCCTTATCCGCCCCCGCCCCTTATTTTTTCAATCAAATACGGCATGAACACTCACAATGCCTCCCTTATATATTTTCTAGGTTGAACTTTAAAACCACTTCCTTTACAACTTGCTAACTGGTGATTTATTCCTTTCATGAGAGGTAATCGACAAAAATGTTGACTGTTAAGCTGTTTCTGATATAAACTAATCGTAGACAATATGAACATTTCTCCAAATTTCTAAGTCTGTTTCCGCTTTATGTCCTTCATGTGCAGGCAACCTTGTGCTAGAATTTATTTGAAACGCATGGTAACGAATATCCAAGCGCAATTTTTGTGCTATATGAGAAGATTCCACCCTGCCTTATTTGTTAATAAGAGTATTAGTGGTAAGTTCATAGAACAGAAGTACGTTTTAACACCTAGAACCAGTATGTATATAATGTACCAATGATAATATCCTGTTTTCGTAGCTTAGGCGACAGCATTCAACCAGTTTTATGAACTCCTCCGGCCCGACCTGCTTGATTTCTAAAAAAGTACAAGTGGTAAGGCTTCGAAATAACTACTTGTGCTAATAATATTTACCATGTAAACAATATGCTAATGAGATGGTAATACCCTGTCTGATCAATTTAGGTGATCCATCCACCACTTTTACGAACTGGACAATTTCTCTGAATATTTAAATCTGTTTCCGTTTTATGTCCTTCATGTGCAGGCAATCTTTCGCTAGAATCTATCTGAACCACACGGTAACAAATATCGAAGCGCACTTTATGTGCTATATGAGAGGAAGCCACTCTGCCATTTTTGTTCAATAAGAGTATTAGTGGTAAGCCCACAGAACAGGACTATGCTTTGCCATCTAGAACCAATATGTATGCATCAATGATAATACTCTGTCTCCCTATTTAAGGTGACAGCATCCAACCGTTTTTTAAGAACCTAGTATTGAATTCCTCCAGTCCGACCCGCTTTATTTCAAAAAAAGTACAAGTGGTAAGGCTTCGGATAGACACTACTTGTGTTGATTAGAATCACGAATCCGATGTATATAATATGTTAAGGTTATGGTAATAACCTGTCTGATTACTTTAGGTGATCCATCCACCACTTCTATGGTTTGACTACTGGGCCATCATGGTTGTTTGAGAACTTCCAGGGAACAGGGCGCAACATTGATCTGACGACTAATCAGTTTCCACCACCCAGCCTCTCTCGCTTCTTGAGATAGGTGAGCCTAAGTTCAGATTCTGTGGAATCTTTAACGTATAAGTACGTGCTTTAGGCACAACTTCACAACACGTTTTTAATTGATGAACTGTTTCTTCATTTATCCACCCTCCTTGTAATTAATCGACAGGTTGGGTGTGTTCTAATTTGGTTCTTTAACTATTCCCTAGGAGGCGCCCACCCACAACTTTCTCCGTCCTGACGAAGACCCGACTTGTAAGGAACACTATCCTACGGCTATTCCGGGTCGAAACGTAGACTACGTAATCCTTGACCTACTCCGATCCCAAGCAAGACATTAACAGCTCCAGCGGAGTTAGGCCTTTGTTTATCAGTAACACTTTAGGACTCTTTTGAGCCTCCTGTGTGGCCTTCTATCTAAAGGACCACATGTACGCAGTCTTGTAAATTTAGAATGATGACTTGTCACTGAATGACACAGATTACCCCTACCCTTTTTTGACACTTCCCTCACTCTACCCCTCTCCCCTCCTGTTGTGTATGTGGGCACGAACATTTAAACCTGTGATGTTTACAATATGATGTATTATGAGTTACAACCATTGAACAAGATGTACATGCAAATCCGAATTAAATTCATTTGCATCTAATAGCTTTGCTCTCTGAGTTTATTGTATACTATTTGTAATTAAGTTTGAATCATTTGTTTTGGTCTTGGACCCCTTCCTTTCATACTGCAACTTACCCAGGTCATAATGACTTTAGTGGGTTGAACCCTGTCTTTCCTTAACGTACTTTGTACAGGTGCTGGCCTGTGAGGTTACGCCACCTCCCATTTGGAGGTCCTTACGTGTTGTCACATTTTTGAATTTTTGTAAACTTGTCTATGTTTCACAATCATGGTAGACAAAGAAATTCTTACTTATACCGAAGATTACATTGACCAACTTTTGCATGACCCAGCTAACAACTTTTGGTCAGTTGGTACACCTATCATTGATATTACCCTTAATGATAAAATTTCTCAATTAGAGAGGCTAGAGAAAAAACTAATTCGCACCAAATTACATGGTCACTTTCTCGCACAGTGTCTCTAAAATAATATAATACATTCAGGGCTACAAGTCAGAGTCGAACCAGCCATCTTTGTAGATATTCCAAAATTTCGTGAGGGATTCAGTTTTGTGGCGAATAACTGTTCCCGACACTGGATGGTGTTGGGAATTGAGACAGCTGCAGAACAAGTAGTGACCCTCAATAAACAAATAGCTGAATTGAAGGCAAGCATCTCAGGTGACAGTACCCTCACCAACTCAAAAGAGGCATTATCCAAACTTGTTGCAACCCTCCAAGACTTCGAAACTACGACCATCAAGAAGAAGCTTGACAAACTAGCCAGGGACCTCAAGTTCTACGATAAAAAGAAAACTTATCCCTACCTATCTGATGATTACTTCGACAAGACCAACAGGGACGATTTACCAATCGGGGCTATAGAGGGGGCATTTCGAGAGGACGATTCACCACATTTTCCGATTCCTCCTACAGTTCGGGAGAAGATTCCGAACAAGCAGGCACTAGCAACTCCTACGGTTACCAAGACACATATCGCCCACAATATCAATCTAACTCTTTTTTAGAACAGGGAACATGGAGACCGCCCCGTGGACGAGGCAACAACTGGAACCGAGGGACTTGACGCGGTCAGCAAGGCCCCCCAATGCAGTGGGACAACGAAGGTGGGAGAGGCCGTGGGATGAAACAGGTTCGCTTCCAACCGGAGGAACACGGCGAGCGCTCGACAAGACGCAAGAACTACAGGTGGTAAAAACAACAGATACACCAATCATTAACTTGTCATCACAAGAGCTCAACGCGGACGAACTTAGGGTTTTGAGCAAAGGCTTATCATTTGTGCCAACAACTCCTCCAAATTGTTTCAATACACTTATGGAACTTTCGAAATTCTTCCGTAAAATAAGATTACGATTCTTTTTCAAGAACAGACCACCCCCCAAGACCACTTCTGTAACCGGATTCAGGGCCCCTTCAAGATTTGTACCTCCATCTACTGCAATGAGCCACCGAATTCTGGCATACGAAAGCATCATCTCTGAAGAGGTCAAGCAAATTTTGAGTGAGAAGACCTATGTAAAATACAACATTCAAAAGACCGAGAGGACAGCCCTTGACACTCTCAAATCCAACCACGATGTTGTAGTGAAGCCAGCCGATAAAGGCGGAGCTATCGTAATCCAAGATACATCAAAATACAAGGAAGAGATCTGGCGTCAACTAAATGATGGGGTCAGTTATAAAAGACTGACATCAGACCCCACGAAAGATCTGGCTGCTGAAATCCAGAGGGTGACTCAGGATGGTGTTCAACAAGGTTTCCTCACGGATCATGAATACCAGTACCTCAATCAAAGCCATCCCCGCATACCTACTATATACACCTTACCCAAGGTCCACAAAGATCTACACAATCCCCCAGGGCGACCCATCGTTTCTGGTTGTGGATCCATTTTGGAGCCTCTATGCAGATATGTGGACTTCTTTTTAAAACCTTTGGCGGAAGCAACCCCTACATATCTGAGGGATACGACACACACCATCACTCTGATAGATGGCAAATTCTTTAATCCCGATGAGGAACTACTAGTAACTTGCGACATCGTGTCGCGCTACACTAGTATCCCCCAAGATAAGGCCTTGATGGTGGCCACTGTAGCCCTGGACAGTCGGGAAGCTCCGGTACAGGTACCTACCTCATTCATAATCCTCCTATTGAAGATCGCCATGATGAGGAATTTTTTCATGTTCCAAAATGTCTTCTATCTACAAACGAAGGGCGTGGCAATGGGGGCAGCCTTTGCCCCGGACCTGGCAATATTGTTTATGTTTTTTTTTTTAAAAGACTTTTGTCATCTGTGATCAGAACCATTTTCGGCACCAAATACAACTTTGGGTTCGTTATATAGATGACGTGTTGGTAATCTGGAAGGGCAATGGCAATGAACTACAGGATTTCCATACTTGGCTTAATCTACGATCACCGGCCATCCAATTTACGATACAAGCCAGTAACAAGAAGATTGATTTTCTTGACATTTCCATAATAGCAGAGGAGGGTACACTATACACCAACCTATTTCGTAAACCTGCGGAACGTAACTCATTGTTACAGTACTCGAGCCACCATCCACGGAGCCTTCGTGACAACTTGCCGTTTGGCCAGTTCCTTCGTGTCCGAAGGAACTGTAGCAAGAAAGACGATTACATGTCACAATCGGACATTATGATGAGACGCCTAATAGAAAGAGGCTACCCCAAACGTCTAATCAAACGCTCGAGGAAGAGGGCTTGGTTTTGTCACCGCGAAACACTTTTGGAACCTTCTACACGAAAATGTCAATCAGATGAACGTATGATCTGCGTAACCACTTTCTCAACAAAGAGCCATTTGATCAAGAAAGCAATAAACAAACATTGGGGTCTCATTGCAAACGATCTAGAAATCACAAATGTACCTATGCACGCTTTCAAAAAGGCGAGGAATGTGAAGGACTATGTAGTCTCATCTTTTTTAGAATGCCCACCAGAACCTACCCTTGCCTCATGCTGGAACCAACCACCAATAACAGGACATTTCAAATGTGGAAACTGCAAAGCTTGCCCTTCAACAATACAATCCAAAGACTTTGTTTTTAAAAACCTTAGACACACATATAAAAGTCACACTAATTGTAATACTAAGAACGTGATCTATGGTATAATCTGCCCATGCGATCTCATCTATGTAGGTCAGACCCAGCAGCGTGTCAAAGCACGATTTCTATCACATTGTAGCCGCATCCGATGCAAGGTATCTGGGGCACCCCTTGTTGAACACTGTGAAAAGCATAACCATTTGCCTGAATCCCTAAAATGGGTTGTCTTGGAACATGTAACACTTGGTGCTAGGGGTGGGGATCTACCCAACATCCTGAATATCAGAGAGCTAAAATGGATGCATATCTTTAACTCCGTAGCTGAGGGTCTCAATGAATCCGAGAATAGCTTTGCGCTACTAGCTAATCTGTGATTTCAATTCTAATACAAAATGGTGAATCTTCTGCAATATCATATCAGACACTGTATTGTCTCTTACTTGATAACCAGATTGGAACTTCAAATGTTTGAGTTTACACTATCCTACGAGATAAGTGCACTCTTATTTCAATACTCTGATACATACCTTCCAATGGTATTGAAAATTAACTGTTTGAGTTTATACTATCCTATGAGATAAGTGCACTCTGTTCACATGACTTGGTATGTTTTGATAAGCACAGACCCTAGGGATGGTTCAAAGGTGTAATATTTTAGGAATTGAGTGCAATGCTTGTTTTCCATAATGTGTATGCTTAACTTTAAAATCAACGTTTATTTCTGTATAAACTGGTCGTTGGAATAACATTTCGACTTTTGCTAATTTCCATGATATATCCTCGAATGGTATTTCAAAAGTCACTTTACACCTTGTTGACATGTATGACAATGCAAACCATCTTGAATAACCACTATGGCTATATGTAATCCTACAATAGCGCTGCACCAGGCTGGTCTTTACTCAATTCCGACGTTTCGATTACTCTTGAAATGGATAATCCGCATTAATGTCCGACAAAGACAAGCTAGTCTTCTTTCTATTTCCGATATCTCGGTTACGTAGCCCCGCCCCCCTCCTTAAATACAAACCAGGAAGTAACTGGGGTTGACGCGGTCGGCGGCATTACTCTCTACACTTTGGACGTGGATTAAATCCGAGACGGGTGAAAACGCCCAGGTAAAACAATACAATATTTTCTTTAACCCCCTGTCTCACCGCATAGAACGCGGCACAAGTGTGGTGCTCCAAATTAAAATCTCGATCGCCCTACTGTTTTACAGGAGGCAGTCTAACCCACATATGACCGTGCCCTCCTCTGAGTAATTGACTACGTGTGGAGGTAAGCGACCCGACATAGTCGGCCTTATCCGCCCCCCGCCCCTTATTTTTTCAATCAAATACGGCATGAATACTCACAATGCCTCCCTTATATATTTTCTAGGTTGAACTTTAAAACCACTTCCTTTACAACTTGCTAACTGGTGATTTATTCCTTTCATGAGAGGTAATCGACAAAAATGTTGACTGTTAAGCTGTTTCTGATATAAACTAATCGTAGACAATATGAAAATTTCTCCAAATTTCGAAGTCTGTTTCCGCTTTATGTCCTTCATGTGCAGGCAACCTTGTGCTAGAATTTATTTGAAACGTATGGTAACGAATATCCAAGCGCAATTTTTGTGCTATATGAGAAGATTCCACCCTGCCTTATTTGTTAATAAGAGTATTAGTGGTAAGTTCATAGAACAGAAGTACGTTTTAACACCTAGAACCAGTATGTATATAATGTACCAATGATAATATCCTGTTTTCGTAGCTTAGGCGACAGCATTCAACCAGTTTTATGAACTCCTCCGGCCCGACCTGCTTGATTTCTAAAAAAGTACAAGTGGTAAGGCTTCGAAATAACTACTTGTGCTAATTAGATTTACCATGTAAACAATATGCTAATGAGATGGTAATACCCTGTCTGATCAATTTAGGTGATCCATCCACCACTTTTACGAACTGGACAATTTCTCTGAATATTTCAATCTGTTTCCGTTTTATGTCCTTCATGTGCAGGCAATCTTTTGCTAGAATCTATCTGAACCACACGGTAACAAATATCGAAGCGCACTTTATGTGCTATATGAGAAGAAGCCACTCTGCCATTTTTGTTCAATAAGAGTATTAGTGGTAAGTCCACAGAACAGGACTATGCTTTGCCATCTAGAACCAATATGTATGCATCAATGATAATACTCTGTCTCCCTATTGAAGGTGACAGCATCCAACCGGTTTTTAAGAACCTAGTATTGAATTCCTCCAGTCCGACCAGCTTTATTTAAAAAAAAGTACAAGTGGTAAGGCTTCGGATAGACACTACTTGTGTTGATTAGAATCACGAATCCGATGTATATAATATGTTAAGGTTATGGTAATAACCTGTCTGATTACTTTAGGTGATCCATCCGCCACTTCTATGGTTTGACGACTGGGCCATCATGGTTGTTTGAGAACTTCCAGGGAACAGGGCGCAACATTTTTCTGACGACTAATCAATTTCCACCACCCAGCCTCTCTCGCTTCTTGAGATAGGTGAGCCTAAGTTCAGATTCTGTGGAATCTTTAACGCATAAGTACGTGCTTTAGGCACGACTTGACAACACGTTTTTAATTGATGAACTGTTTCTTCATTTATCCACCCTCCTTGTAATTAATCGACAGGTTGGGTGTGTACTAATTTGGTTCTTTAACTATTCCCTAGGAGGCGCCCACCCACAACTTTCTCCGTCCTGACGAAGACCCGACTTGTAAGGAACACTATCCTACGGCTATTCCGGGTCGAAACGTAGACTACATAATCCTTGACCTACTCCGATCCCAAGCAAGACATTAACAGCTCCAGCGGAGTTAGGCCTTTGTTTATCAGTAACACTTTAGGACTCTTTTGAGCCTCCTGTGTGGCCTTCTATCTAAAGGACCACATGTACGCAGTCTTGTAAATTTAGAATGATGACTTGTCACTGAATGACACAGATTACCCCTACCCTTTTTTGACACTTCCCTCACTCTACCCCTCTCCCCTCCTGTTGTGTATGTGGGCACGAACATTTAAACCTGTGATGTTTTCAATATGATGTATTATGAGTTACAACCATTGAACAAGATGTACATGCAAATCTGAATTAAATTCATTTGCATCTAATAGCTTTGCTCTCTGAGTTTATTGTATACTATTTGTAATTAAGTTTGAATCATTTGTTTTGGTCTTGGATCACTTCCAATTACAGCATACACTCCTTTATCAATATCTTCTTTGATGTTCCTCTTGAAAATGTAATTTTGTAGAACCTCATACAGACAAACATTCTCCAGGTGACTGCTTCTATTTGGATAATATGTATCCAACATGTTGGTCTTCAAAATATCTGTACTGCTTGGCTCCTTCTCCGCCAAATACTCAATTTCCCGTACAGGTTTCAGAACTCGATTACGCGTTGCAGCAAGACCAAGACTCGCCCAAATGATACTCCTAGATTTGGCATAGAGACTTGCTGAAGATAACCGGTCAGAACATTCGTAAGCTCCGATTTCTCGATGCGACAACATCTTCAGACTGAAACTGTACAACTTCTTGCTGAGACTCTTTTCATGGGAAATATCCTCCCACATATCGTTCAGTTCTGTCTTTTCTTTTTTTGTGATGTAAGACGTCACATACCGAGCCACAGCCATACAGTTGTCAGCCACAAACTGTATATCCATGTTAGCATTCCACATGGACAAAATCACTGGGTTGTAGTCGTTAATGTACTTAGACTCTTCGTTTCTTTTCAAATTGTATGTGTTTTTGGGTGATTTCCTCGTCACATTATGTCGCAGCAAAGACATCAAATTGTTCACTCTTCCTTTAGATATTACCAATCGTGGAAATGCAAAACGCCATTTGGTGTAGTACTTGTCCCCATCTCGCTGCTCCCGTTTCCTGAAAAAGTCATCGAGAAGACCGTCAACAAGCAGCTGGCCGCCTTCCTCGAGACGAATGGATCCCTCGACCCCTCGCAGTCTGGCTTCCGGGCCAACCACAGCACCGAGACCGCCCTGATTGCAGCCACCGATGACATCCAAGCTCTGCTCGACAACGGAGAAACAGCGGCCCTCATCCTCCTAGACCTCTCCGCGGCCTTCGACACTGTCTGCCACCGTACCCTAGTACAGCGCCTCAGCAACGTCGGAATCCAGGAAAAGGCACTGGAGTGGATCATCTCCTTCCTCGCCGGAAGGACACAGAGAGTCCGCCTCCCTCCGTTCAGATCTGAAGCCACCGAAGTCATCTGCGGCGTTCCTCAAGGCTCCTCGCTCAGTCCAACCCTCTTCAACGTCTACATGAGCCCCCTCGCAGACATCGCACGCCAGCACAACCTCAACATCATCTCCTACGCGACGACACCCAGCTGATCCTCTCCCTCACCAACGACCGCACCACCGCCAGAGCCAACCTTCACGAAGGGATGTCAAGTCAAGTCAAAGGATCTTTATTCGGAATAAAAACATTCATAAAAGTACATACAAATGCATTAATAGAACAGTACAGTACAATGATATTACAGCTGGAAAAAAAAAGACATAAACCAATCAATCAATTTCACATTAACACACAAAATGTCCCTCCTTATTAAAAACAGCATTATATACAAAAAGACGATTTATGACAAACATAATTAAAAATGGGTGGATAATAACAGCAGCATTGTTAAAGGGTCCACGTCAATAATGTGCAAAAATGCAAAAATGTGCAAAAGAAGAAGGAGAATTATAAAGTGCATAAAGAGTACAATGTGCGGATGTTATACATCAATATATAAAGTGGCTCGTGATCGAACGGCAGCTTTAAGGAAGCAGCTCACTCTGAATATTACTTCATCTGATCCCAGTAATAAAAAAGACCTCAATGCTGTTCTAAAACTAGTCAATTTATGTTTTCTACAATAAGGCATTAAGTAATGAGCAGAAAGAGTTTCATAGAAACCACAGAAAAACAAAAAGTGCATAAGGCTCTGTTTCATATTAGGGTTACATGGGCAATACAGAGTTTCTAGATGTTTGTTGTAACCCAAAGGGAAGTTTAGTAAATTTACTATACTCCCGTCTCGAAAGCGAAACAGTAAGCTCCTATTCCATCTGCCAAGGTTTAAACATAGGTACCTGTGTGGGGGGCCTGGATGTTTAATTTGAGGTTCAGAATAGCCCATGTATTTTAAAACAGTACACTTTGACAAGTTCTACCTTTCCCGTTCTTCTCTATACAGATGGTATAGTGCCCTATGAATAATGATCTTATGAGAGCGATTAATTAGACTGGGTGAGGTGAACAAAAAACCATGTCCTATGCTATCAAGGCATTCTTTTACAGCTTTTAACCATGGTATACAGTGTGCTCTGGCGCATTTTAAACAGTCCAAGATTATATCACGGGTCAGAGTGGCAGCCGGGTTAATCCATATCTTTAGCCAGAAGAGTGCTGGTCTAGATCTTACAAAATCTTCTATATATGAGATGTTTAATTCATTGTGACATATATAGTGAGGGGAACAAATAACCCCACCTAGCACCTTCCGACAGAACCTATTTTCTTCAGTTTGGATATGGATGCAATTTGTATAGCCCCAAACCTCGGCGCCATAAGTCCCAGTTGGGATGCATTGGGTTTGGTAAATCTTTACTAGTGGTGTAATCACATCGGCATAGTTGGGTTGTCTCAAGGAGGTGACACAATTTATAGCTTTACCCAACTTATTCCTAGCATAAGATACATGTGGTTGCCACGAACCAGTATTTGAAAATAGCAGCCCCAAATAGGGAAAAGTGCAAGTGCTTTTTAAAACATTTGACCCTGATTTAATCTCAGCAATTTTATATTTTTTGGGGCCACAGCTCATGATTAAAGATTTTTTAAAGTTAGTGGTCAAGCCTAGGTCTGCCATAAAATGGACAAAACCTGAGATTAAAGTGCGAAGTGCCTTTGGTGTGCGGCCCATTAGGACCGCATCGTCGGCGTAAAGGAGGGTGGGTATAGGGACTCCATTTACATGGGGTACATCTTTTGATAAAATGCTCAGCGAGCAACCCAGATTATTAATATAAAGAATAAAGAGGAGGGGGGCCAGCACGCACCCTTGTCTGACCCCCCTACCAATGCTAATGTCGTCAGAAACTTCGCCAGATTGGTTAATACGCACGCGTGCTCTTAAATCACTATGTAAAAAAGCTAAAAAGTGGACCAAGTAATCATCCAAGCCATAATTAAGAAGGGTGGACCATAGACGGGAACGGTTACCAAAATCAAAAGCCGAACTTAAGTCCATAAAACCAAAATATAAAGGGGATTTTTTAGCGATATTATATTTAGACATAATCAAACTCAAGTTCAGACATTGTTCCACCGTGCCTACATTGGTGTGGAAACCAAGCTGGCTGGGATGGAGGATCTTACTCTCATCCGCCCAGGTTCTAATTCTTTTAAAGATAACCCTCCCCAGAACTTTCAAGGTGTTATCGATTAACTAAATGGGGCGGTAGCACCCGAGATCCAGCCTGTCGCCTTTTTTAAAAATGGGGACGATTGTACTGCAAGACCATGTTTCTGGGATTTGTTCATTCGTTAAATTATTAAAAACGTTACATAACAGTGGGGCCCAAAAATTAAGCTCACATTTTAACTGATCAATTGAGAGCCCATCGGGACCAGGCGCTTTATTTCCTGCGCTTTCAGATATGGCATCCTCAGCCTCAGACACAGAGATGTTAAGGGGGGTTAAGGGGAGGGGGGTTAAGGCGGGGTTGTCTAATGTGGCATAAATTTTAGCAAAATGTTCAGCCCACGTAGGTCCGGTGATGTTACAATTAATTGCCGTTAAATTCGAACCTATAGATCTTAGCTTCTTTACCTCCCTCCAAAACCCAGTAGTGTCTTTCAATTCGGCCGAGCATGCCAAGGAATCCCAGTGGGTCTTAACCAGTTCATTAGTTCTAACACGTAGGGTAGATTTATACTCTGCTCTGAGTAGCCTTATTTGAGGGATGTCTCTAGGTTCAGCTTTTAGGGCAGATCTCAACTTCCTATTTGCCTTAGAGCAAGAGGCATCAAACCATCTAGGTATTTCCTCAGATTTCCTCGAAGCAGGTCTGGAAATCTCACTTTTTATTACAGAACAGAGTTCACTAAATGATGTAATTATATTACCCCCGTGGTCATCGATAGTGAGGCAGTTGTCAATCAAAACTGGATGTTTTTTGATGACTTTGGCCAGGGTTCCCCTGTTATCCACGCCCCTCCAGATTACCCTCAATTTATCAGTTGAAACCTCCAAGTTTCTTGCACCTATTTCATTTTGTAAGCACTTACCCCTCGGAAGTAATAGGTGAATTGCGATAGGGTAATGGTCGCTATATACTTTACACACAACTTCAGCCTTCGTTAAAATATTAGCGACAGGAGGTGAAACAAATACATAATCAATTGTGGTACCGCTCCCATGACCAATAAAAGTAGGAAAGGGGGCAGCGCTGGTTTCCGTGCCAGCATACTCCATGCAATTTACAAGATCTCTAGTAGCAAGGAGATTTGACAGTTCTATACCTCTTCTACATGGGGGATTTTTAAAGTGTATATGTGCATTGAAATCCCCTCCTAGGCAAATACCGTCAAATTTCCCATATTTCAGTCCATCCATAATTCCATCAATAAAATCAAATAAAAGAATAAAATTACGATTAGGTTGGGACAAAAAGTCGTTATTGTATAAATTGATCAAACATAGCCTTGTCCTTTGTGTATATGCCAATGCCATGAAACTTGGACAATTAGTTTGGAGTGTATCAACTTTGACATCTGCAGAAATTTTGACCCAAATAGAGAGGCCCCCACTGGTACGGCCTAAAGGGGGGGCCGGGACAATCCTATTATGGCAGCTATACCCCTCAAATAGAAGATCATCAATACACCAGGTTTCTTGAAACATTAGTACGTCATAACAGTTGACCCAGTCCTTCCAAGATGTAATTTCCATCTTGGCCTTCAAGCCGGCAATGTTCCAACTAAGGATTGACAGATTTTTATCTGGCCTCAAGCAGGGGTCCTGGTCAATTCCTGGGGAAAGTGCTGTTGTAATATGCCCCAGTTGTTCACGTGGTGTTTCAAGCAGAGAAGTTTTGGGTGTTGGCGGGGGTTCCTCGGGTAATATTTCCACTGTATGATCAAGAGGCGGACATACAGAGTCCGTTTCTTCAATAGTGTGGGACAGTCAATCCAGTGTGCCCAGGTCATGAAGTATTGAAAACCTGTTATGTAGTGGAAATACAGGTGGAGGCTGCATCATTTTGTGTGGAGGACGATAAAAGTAGTTTAATGGTACAGGGGTCACCACAGTGGATGGGCCATGTTGAACAGAGTTTTTGTTTAACAAAAATTTCGCAGTGCCCGGATTCCTGAAGTTGACTACGATGCAGTCCCCGTTAATGTTTTTAAAAAGAGGACCTACCCAAGTTACTCGGCGTGTGGATATAATTTCTTTGGAAATGTCATAGCCAACCCCCTTGTGCTTGGTTAGCCAATCAATACATTTATTATGCAATTGAACCCACGATACTCCTTGCCCTTCCCTAAGAGGTGGAATGCCAGCCAGAACTAAGACGTAAGGACACGCCTCAGGTGGAAGGTGTAATGCAGGGCCTTGATGTTTAAAAGGCCTGGTGTCCTCCTGTGAGGTCATATTATGGTGCTGGCTGGGATTTGTAGAAGCCTTCTGCACTGTAGTGTCTATAGCAGAGTTACTTTTGTGATTATTCTTTGGAGCACTGGCAGCAACAGTGGGGGGCGGGGAGGGTTTAGTCAAGGAGTCAGGGGGATTACTTCCCCTTATGCTTGTGGTCGCCACAGATGTTATAGTCGTGGGTGGATTGATGGCAACCTGTGGTTCCTTAACCCTATTTGTAATGTGATCGCCGCTAGTGAGCACACGGGTGGTAGATTCCAGGTCTTTTAGCAGACGTTCACCTCTTAGTTTATCCAAACACACTGTACCTTTTCTCTTGGCATCATCATTTTTGATCAAATTTTCCAGTCTGTCAAGTCTCTTAAAAATGTTATTAAATTGTTTGATCATTTGACCTTCGAGTTGCTTAAAAATTGTATCCGCTATGGTCTCAATAAGATTCCCCTCTGACTTAGAATGGTAGCTATTTACATTAGGGAATTCAGTCTGAGTGGAAATAGTCATTGAATTTGAGTTTAAACCATCATTATTTATAACAACGACATCATCCAGATGGGGTTGGTCCTGCACGGATACTGTGTGTTGTTTTTGTTTCTGTTTCTTTCCCCTGCTCCACATACTTTGTGGTGTTGGTTGGTTAGCACTCCTAGGGGGCTGCTTCCTTTTGTTGTATGTTAATTTTACTGGGCCTCTTTTTCGCTTAGCTCCTGTGTTCTCAGTGACCTCAGTAGTTGGTAATAATGAGGTAAGGTCTGGAGCTGCGACTGGGGCTGTGTGGTGTGGTGTTTTCATCTTCAAGGACAATGGGCAAACTTACAGCAGAATGTGGTGGTTTAACCACGATGACTTCAGGAATTATGTGCATGTTACCACTTAAACTGCCTGTTGCACTTAGTTGGTTAGTGGTAAGTGGACCCATGGAAAGCCTCCTCTCAGTTTCAGCAATCTCATTGAATGCAGTTTCTATTAATGTCTCAAAAGAAGCAATGAGAGATGCAGAGGTTTCAGCATCCTGGGTAAGTAAGTCTGTGGTATTACTATTAGCGTTACGGTTTGCCATTTTATCAGCCAGATGGAATGCTCACCTCTCAAGGGGGACCTTAGATGGGTGGCCCGCCCGACCGCTGATGACCTCTAAGGGCCTCAGAGGGCCCGCCCTTTGCCCGGGCTTCGCCCGGCGCCGTCCGCGCGCGTCCGCGACGCGGAGGGGATGCCCAGTTGAAATAGCACCTCCAGGCGCGCAGCGACAGGAAGTGGCCGGCCGGAAGTGCTCGCTCTGCCCTCTGAGAGCTGTAGTCTCCAGCCGCCGCGATGGGGTAGGGCGGCGAGACCACAGCATCAGGGCCCCAGGAGCGGAGTGGCGTCCAGCAGGTGAGTGGGTCTCCCTCTGACCGGTGTTCGAGCTGCAATGCTGGGATGAAAGAGGTAGCTGAATGGATGAAGAACAGCCGCTGAAACTGAACTCGGACAAGACGGAAGTTCTCATCCTGGGATCCTCACCCTCCGCCTGGGACGACTGCTGGTGGCCCCCCGCCCTAGGCAGGTCACCCAAACCAACAGACCACGCACGCAACCTGGGCTTCATCCTGGACTCCTCCCTCACCATGACCAGACAAGTCAACGCCGTCTCCTCGTCGTGCTTCAACATCCTGCGCATGCTACGTAAGATCTTCCGGTGGATCCCCACCGAGACCAGGAAGACGGTCACCCAGGCCCTCGTCACCAGCCGTCTGGACTACGGCAACTCTCTCTATGCCGGAACTACCGCCAAACTCCAGAAGAGACTCCAGCGGATCCAGAACGCCTCAGCACGACTCATCCTGGACATCCCCCGTCGCAGCCACATCTCCAGACACCTGAGAGACCTGCACTGGCTGCTGGTCAACAAGAGAATCACCTTCTGACTCCTCACCCACGCACACAAAGCCCTACACAACCAAGGCCCAGGATACCTCAACAGCCGCCTCAACTTCTACGCTCCCAAACGCCAGCTTCGATCGACCGGCCACGCCCTCGCCGCCGTCCCCCGCATCTGAAGAGCCACCACAGGGGGATGGTCCTTCTCCTACCTCGCCGCCAAGACATGGAACTCCCTCCTGACCCACCTCTGCCTGACCCAGGACCACCTTGCCTTCAGGAAGCAACTCAAGACCTGGCTGTTCGAGCAGTAGCATACCCCCCTCCCCTAGCGCCTTGAGACCCTCTGGGTGAGTAGCGTGCTATATAAATGCTTTGATTGATTGATTGATTGATTTCAGAATTTACGACGACAATACTTTCCACAACGATGGCTTTGAAACCGTAAAACTTGTTCTCTTAGACTTTTATCTTCCTTTGTCTTTGGAACAGCACATGTAGCATACTGTTCTATGAAACTCATCACTAAGTCATCCGGATCTGTTCCAAATTTGAGTGCATCTTTGATCCATAGCAGCATATGTATATGAGGAGCACCTCTTGCTTGATACTCCTTTCTCCAGAAGAAATCCAACACCTCTCCAACAGGTGGATTTTTCTTGTTCGTGATGAAAGACATCATAGCTTCAAATCTATGATTGAAGTACCTGCATACATTCACTAGATCCAAAGAGCACAGTTCTCCGGGTGTCTTGAATTCAATATTTTCAATGTTTCCATTTGCCTCTCGTAGAAATTCAAGTAAGTCTTCCCAGCCATACTCAGCACAGCTGAGAGTGAGGAACCAAGTAGGAGTTCCTAAGTTCCTCAGCATACATTTTAAGTCATCATGACGACGATACCAATACTCATTAGTACCACGCTGACATGCCATGAGATTAATCAGGTGAGAATCCAAAATACTGTCTTGCACATTGACTTTATCCATAAAGTCCCTTGCCGAGATATTTCGCAGTTGTACACCACTTTTCAAGATGTGGTTCACTGCATAAGACAGTCCAGACAGATCACTTTCAAACAGTAGATGAAATAAATAGGGAATGCATTGACGAAACCTAGGATCTTCTGCATACAATCGTAAAGTCCGGTATTCTGAAGCAGGAATTTGATCAGGTCGCTCATCATATCGTCCTACTCGACCTGTGGGAAATAACTGTGGAAAACACTGAGCTTCCAAACTTTCCTCCCAAACACTAATGGGACTCCCTTTGGCTTGTTTCATTTGAAACAACTCAATAGCATTCCCCATGACTTCCTTGGAATGCAAAGGATGAACACTATAATGTTCATATATTTCTTCATTTTTAGAGGCTTCTACTTTCTCAATTTGCCCAGCACACAATTCGCTGTCCTCTTCTTCACTTACTTCCTCTTCTGCAGCACATACATTCTTGTAGTACTCATTATTTTTTATCAAATACAATGTTGCCTTTTTGACTTTCCTAACATCCACTAAATCTTGCCAGATTTTCTTACTCTTTGTCGGAACCCCATTAACTAGGATAACTAGAGGTTCCTCTTCCACTTTCTCTACTCCAATTGTATTAATGTTTTTCTTCAAATCTAAAGGCAAATAAACAACTCTTCCCTTTAATCCTCTCTGTAAATCTGATGGAGGAAATTTCCCTGTCTTTGGCTCCATTCGTACAATAGACTGAAAGGGATGGACACTTTGAATCAAAATAGATTCATAAGTATTTAAATCCTTCAATTCAGAAGGAATGTCAACCAATTCCAGATTATTATGAACCGCTCTAGCAGGCATCCGGTTTTGGTTTAATTTCTTTAAACAATAAGTACACATACGTTGGTCCGATCCCAAATCAAAACGATTTTCTACCATCAAGTATGTGGCAAAATCCTTCCATTCACTATTGTTTTCCATTTCACTTTTTGCATATAAATCCACTAGCTTAGTCTGATTCTTATAAAACGTCCGTCAACAACACACACAAGTGAAATTAGGCCTCTCACTTGATTTCACCTGAAAGTTGAAAATTTCCTTGTGAAACTTATCTATATTAGAAATCAGTACACTCTGTTCCACATTACCTTCTTCTACTGGGTCAATTTCAACATTGTTCTCTTCACTAGCAAAGTAACAGAACTCAATTTCTTCACAAATATTCTTCACATCTACTTCAGAACCATGCAAAAGAGCAGTGCTTAATTGTTTAAGCATAATTGCCGGACTCGTAGCATAGTACAACATTCTAACTAATTTCCTCACTTTATTATGATGCTAGCATCCTGAAATGATGAAAAACACTCTGGCATACTCTCCTGGAAAGACAAGCCAGTGAATGACCACGCAAACCTGTCACTTGTCTCACTCTGCAAGGATCTAATTCTTGCAACAACTTTATTTTTTGTTTTAAATTTTTCTTATTAAATGTCCGTACAAAATCACAAAGCAAATTGATGGAATCCTGTTGCACACTGCAAATAGAACTACACTTCCAGGTGTACACTGGTCCCTTAGGACGTCTCCCTAAAAACCTCATCACCTAACACCTCTTCTGCATCTGCAGACACAAGTTTTTCTTTTTCAACCGGACAACCATCTTTTACCTCATATGCTCGACCACTGGTGTCAACTGCATGCACCAAATCATTGTCCTGGAAGTAACTCTCCTCATTGAAAAATGCCTCACAACTTGAACTATGCATCCATTCTCCTGAGAAAACTTCACAAAAATTAGTACGATTAACTACTCTCTTCCATCTACTATTTGATTTGAAATCATAAATTACCTTGTTTAGTTTCCTAATTCTATTGATTACCAAAATAAATAACTTTCACTTAATTTCGAAAGCCTGATCAATAATTTTCTCTACATTTTTCTTTCTCTTATAAAAAGCCACTTTCTGTTGACCATTCTTAAAATTTTTTAACAAATTGCCAATTATCCTGTTGCGGAACATTCGTCTAAGAATGTCTCTAAACAGATTTTTCCTTCTACTACCATGCACAGAGTTATCTCCTGCTCTAGCAGTTACATTTTTGAGGGACCTTTCCTTCCCGTTTAAATTGGCTCTCTTCTTCTGAACTAAAACATGTTCTCTAGTGATACTTTTTCGTCGGCAAATGTTTCTTAAAAAAGATGTTGTTGTCTTACCCGGAATTTTTTTGGTGACTTCACAACTTTTAATTCTAGAGGACTGCTGCAAAGGTCCATTATCTCCATTTTTACCAAGGTGCGGTGTAAGTCGCTTTGCTTCTTTTTTTTTTCTTTGCCTTGAGGGCATGTTTGAATTTTTAAGAATATCTTGAGTTGAATCTGTTGAAAATGTATTTAAAAAATGTTATTAAATACTATTACCAAACAGTAAATCAATAACAGTAAGCAAACAATTGAATGGAAGGATTTTGCAACATACTTGATGGTAGAAAATAGCAATGGAATGGAATGCTTCTACATATGACCTGTGCTCTGTTATATGTTAATCTCAACTAATTTCGAGACTCTATTTCTATTTAAAGATTGTTCCAGAACAGACATTGTTGATGTTATTGTTATTGACTTAAAATTGCCAAACACACATGAAGGCATATTTACTAGACCCTTGCATCAGGGGAAAGTGACTTAAAAATTACCAAGCACACATGAGGGCGTATTTACAAGGCCCTTGTACCAGGGGGAAGTGACTTCAAATAGCCAAGCACACGGGGGGAGGAGCCAAGCTCGCGACCGTGATGGCCGCGTTGTAGCTCGGCTCCGTCGACCTTCTCGCCTGTTTTATTAATCCTGTGCCTTATCCTGCCCCGAGAAGATGTATTCGAGGAAATATGGAAACATGACAGATTGCTGATACTTACCATCTGCTCCGGATGCTCCTGGGTGCGGCGGTTCCTGAGCTGTGCCCTTGTTCGCATCGGAGCCTGCGAGGCGGACGGGCCTGGACTTGCCTGTGGCTCCCGACCGGAACGAAGTCCCTGCGCCAGCCCTGGTGGAGGAGAGGGGTCAACCGAAGAGGCCACTGTGCGTTTGGACCGGTGGCTACTGACCGGACCCGGACTGGTGGTCCGGGGCCCTGGTGGGACCTGGTGGCGGGTTGCCGCATCCCACAGACGGGGTTTGACCGCATTGGAGACGCGTCTCCCCTTTGTCTCCCGACCGGCCATTTTGATATCCTCTGCCCGGACTTGGGCCAGAGGCGCCGACTACCTCCAATGTTTTGGTGGCCCGCTTCCCTGCACAACCGGTGCGGTTGACTGTCCCCGGCTGGCTCTCGCTGAACCCCGTTGGCCACCAGATCGGCGCTGGAGTGTACAGTGGCCTCGCCGTGCTGGCAAGATGGCAGCCAGCGCCCTGTATCTCAGACCCGTCATCGATGGGAACACTGGCCCGTCGCACGGCACGTTTGCTGAATACTGTAGGGGTGATCCTACGATTGGCGACGTCCTCGCTGCCTTGAGTTCCTGGCGTGAAGCCATGATGTTGAATGCCGCTGGTCCGGATGATGATTTTCTTGACGGGCTCGCTGAGCCGCCCCCCACGGGTGCAGACCAACCGCTGAACTGTGCTGCACGGACCTTCCCCGAGGTTGACGAGATTACGGCCGTCGCTTGTCTGGAGGTCTGGATGCCCGCTGCTCTGTTTTGTCGGGAGCGCTTCCAAGTAGTGGACGTGATGGACGGACTCCGGCCGGGGTTCGTCCGGGCCTGCCTTGCCCCAACTCCCGGTGAGTGTTCGCCTCGCCCTGCTGAGCCGAGAACCGATGTCTGTCCTAGCGGAGCGAGTGCCCCTTCTTGGTCAGCGGGGCGCTGTTCGTGTTGCCTGCTGTGGCTGTTGCTTTTTCTTGCTGGTCCGATCCGAGGCTATCATGACTGGTGCCGTGTTTCGTGGCCTGGATTTCTTGCGTTTCACTCCTGGCCCGTCTGCTTCTGGTTCAATGTGCACTCTGTGGCTATGGCCCTGGACAGACAGGGACAGGGTTGAGATAACTTGCATTGGCGGACTACTACTTCGTGCATGGATAAATGGCGTACTTTCGATTGTACAAGTATGATCGCTTCCTCATCATGTTCCTGTATTTGACTTTGCAGTGACTTCCTCTTCTCGTGGGTTCCAATTGTGCACAGGTGGAGGGTAGGAGCAGATCGTTTTGATTGCATGTCTCCTCTCCCGACAGTTCTTAGTTCCTTTTTCTCCCTTCCCTTTTCTTCTTTTTCCTTTCCTTTTTCCCTTTCTGAGTCTATATTTCGGGACTCGGTTTTTGGGTGACAGGCACACTGCTAGGGGGGGGGTAGGCCGTAGCCTCTGCATGCGTGCTGGGTGGGGGGTTTGGGGGTGGGGTTTTCTGTTTCGTCTTGGTTCTATGGGCCTTTTTTTTCTCTTTGCTTTCTTGACTCTTCTTATTCTTTCCTTTTTCCTTTGGGTCAGGTTGGTGGTTAGGTGTAGCGCTGCTTATTGTTTTTGCTGTTGGTCTCTCCACTACCGTTAGTCAATATGTTCCACGATCATGGGGCGGGTACTGACCAGTATGTATTGTATGTATTGTACTGTTTGTTCTTATCCTCAAGTTCTTCTGATGATCCTCTAATTATTGCCTAGTTTGTTGCTGATTCGCTGGGATCATTGCCCGCCATGTGTTCTCGATGAAGTGGCTGCGTCTGATCCTTCTTACCTATAACTTTTAAAATTAACCTCACTTATCCTGTACTCAGTGGTCCCTCCCTTTTTCTCCAATATGTGATGCATCGGATAAATGCTGTTCATCGTCTCAGGGACTGCTGAGCTGTTTTGATTTGTTTAGTGTGCTACCACTTGATTTCGCGGCCGGCCTGCATGGTTGTGGGCCCGTACCTGTAAGCTTTTGACGCACAATAAAGGTTTCCAAAAATTAAAAAAAAAAAAAATAGCCAAGCACACATGGGGCGTATTTACAACGCCCTTGCACCAGGGGGCAGTCATATAAAATTGCCAAGCACACATGGGGGCGTATTTACAAGGGCCTTACACCAGGGGGAAGTGACTTAAAATGGCCAAGCACGCATGGGGACATATTTACAAGGCCCTTGCACCAGGGGGAAGTGACTTAAAATTGCCAAGCACACATGGGGGCGTATTTACAAGGCCCTTGCACCAGGGAGAAGTGACTTAAAATTGCCAAGCACACATGAGGACGTATTTACAAGGCCCTTGCACCAGGGGGAAGTGACTTGAAATGGCCAAGCACACATGGGGGCGTATTTACAAGGCCCTTGCACCAGGGGGAAGTGACTTAAAATTGCCAAGCATACATGAGGACGTATTTACAATGCCCTTGCACCAGGGGGAAGTGACTTGAAATGGCCAAGCACACATGGAGGCATATTTAGAAGGCCCTTGCACCACTTATGCATCGCTTTTGACATTGACACTGTGGAGCACCATGGGGCATAAACAGCACAGATGCATCATGCATCTATTCAACAAAAGCGACGCAATGCAGAAGTCACATCGCAAGTAAATAAATTCTTATAAATTTAAAAAGCATTCCTTTTCCTTAAAAACGATTTTCTGATCATAATTTGAAAACACAGCACCAGGGGGAAGTCACATAAAGTTGCCCAGCACACATGGGGGCGTATTTACAAGGCCCTTGCACCAGGGGGAAGTGACTTAAAATGGCCAAGCACACATGAGGGCGTATTTACACGGCCCTTGCACCACTTATGCATCGCTTTCGACATTGACACTGTGGAGCACCATGGGGCATAAACAGCACAGATGCATCATGCATCTATTCAACAAAAGCGACGCAATGCAGGAGTCACATGGCAAATAAATAAATTCTTATAAATTTAAAAAGCATTCCTTTTCCTTAAAAATGATTTTCTGATCATAATTTGAAAACCTTGCACCAGGGGGAAGTCACATAAAATTGCCAAGCACACATGGGGGCGTATTTACAAGGCCCTTGCACCAGGGGGAAGTGACTTAAAATGGCCAAGCACACATGAGGGCGTATTTACAAGGCCCTTGCACCAGGGGGAAGTGACTTGAAATGGCCAAGCACACATGGGGGCGTATTTACAAGGCCCTTGCACCAGGGGGAAGTGATTTGAAATGTGCAAGCACACATGACGGCGTATTTACAAGGAACTTGCACCAGGGATAAGTGATTTAAAAATGCCAAGCACACATGAGGGCATATTTAGAAGGCCCTTGCACCAGGGGTAAGTGACTTAAAATGGCCATGCACACACATAGGGGAGTATTTACAAGGCCCTTACACCACTTATGCATCGCTTTTAACATTTACAATGTGGAGCACCATGGGGCAAAAACAGCACAGATGCATCATGCATCTATTCAACAAAAGCGACGCAATGCAGGACTCACATCGCAAGTAAATAAATTCTTATAAATTTAAAAAGCATTCCTTTTCCTTAAAAACGATTTTCTGATCATAATTTGAAAACACAGCACAGCTCCTATGTAGAAGCACACCTTGTCAGTATTAATACTTCACATTATCTACAATTACAATTTGTAAAAGAATGCAAAAGCTTCTTGGAAAACATAATGCAAACACTTGACACAAAACATCATTTTAAATGCACAGCTGGCTTCCTTATTTTCTCCAAAAAGCATACTAGTCTCTTTCTAAAATAAAGGAACCATATCTCACCTTACCAAATGCTTTTTGAATTACAAAACAGTCTCAGAGGCCCTTGCACCAGAGGGAAGTGACTTAAAATGGCCAAGCACACATGGGTGCGTATTTACAAGGCCCTTGCACCAGGAGGAAGTGATTTGAAATGGCCAAGCACACATGGGGGCGTATTTACAAGGCCCTTGCACCAGGGGGAAGTCACTTAAAATGGCCAAGCACACATGGGGGGGTATTTACAAGGCCCTTGCACCAGGGGGAAGTGTCTTAAAATTGCCAAGCACACATGGAGGCGTATTTAGAAGGCCCTTGCACCACTTATGTATCGCTTTTGACATTGACACTTTGGAGCACCATGGGGCATAAACAGCACACATGCATCATGCATCTATTCCACAAAAGCGACGCATTGCAAGAGTCACATCGCAAGTAAATAAATTCTTATAAATTTAAAAAGCATTCCTTTTCCTTAAAAACGATTTTCTGATCATAATTTGAAAACACAGCACAGCTCCTATGTACAACCACACCTTGTCAGTACTAATACTTTACATTATCTGCAATTACAATTTGTAAAAGAATGCAAAATCTTCTTGGAAAACATAATGCAAACACTTGACTCAAAACATCATTTTAAATGCACAGCTGGCTTTCTTATTTTCTCCAAAAAGCATACTAGTCTCTTTCTAAAATAAAGGAACCATATCTCACCTTAGCAAATGCTTTTTGAATTTAAAAACAGTCTCAGAAACACACCAATTTTTCTTTAGCAGATCAAAAGGTATGCACTCCAGAGGCTGCAACCAAGAAAGGCACAGAAATGCTGATATTCATCACACATATCTCTCATGTCAGCCAATCAAAACTCTTCCCTCACTTTTTTCAAATCGACACCCTTCCCCCCTCTGCCCTTTCTGCCCTTTTTCCATAGCAACTACCTCCTGACAGAGCTCTCATGTTTACAAGTTCACACAACAATGTTTCAAATGAACTCTGAACTCTCAGTACACCTGCTAATCCACTGCAATTTTTCATAAAATCATTTTTTCTTAACCATTCAAATTACATCTTTCAAAGAACACATCCATGCACCCTAACTTTCTGTTTTCAGCAATGGAAATCCACCAATCACTGCTAATGAACCATTAGCACTGAAACTCCACATTTTTTTTTCTTTACAAACTCCTACTGTTTCAACTGCCATTTCATTCCCACACTTCATCTGACTGCAGCAGAACCTCCTCTCGCCATGTTTTCTGTCTGGATTCTTGGACATAGCTATATCCACTGGGCTCACAGGTATGCTGATAACAGAAACTTACACAACCTCAATTTTCAAAATGTGGATATCAAATGGATTGGGCAAATAGGATTGAGATGTCACCAATTGATACCATTGATGAAAACCTTTTTGCATTTGCCAAACCCTGACCTCATAATAGTGCACTGTGGAGGAAATGATTTGGGCACTTTGACTGGGGTAGGTCTGGAAATGCTCTTAAAGGACACCTTTGAGCAATTAATGGCACTTTTCCCTCAAACTGCCTTGGTATATTCCAATATATGCCAAAGACAGAAATGGAGGTGGTCCAATCAATTTTGTCCACAAATTGAGAAAGCGAGGAAGCATGTAAATAAGTCTGTTTCAGCTTATATGAGAGACCCTGGAACGGGCGCCATCTACAACAATAACTTGCGTTACTACATGCAAGATATCTACAGAGGAGATGGTGTGCACTTCTCAGATGAGGGAAACAGAGTTTTCATACAAAATTTAAGACTGTGTATTGGTACCTACTTATAAGTAGCTAGAACTTATACAGAACACAAAAGCTCTTTTCAGAGCTACCTTAACTATAATTAGTCTTTCCAAATTTCAAATGTACCTTTTTTCACTAATTTTCACTTATGTACGCTTCCCGGTTCGCTACCCGGTTCGCGTACCGGCAGCTAACCGCGCAAAAAATTCCAATTTTTTTTTTTATTCCAACATATATGAGCCTCCTCAGCCACCCTCAGAAAACCTAGGGGGTCAGGATACGTCTCCCGTGCCCCCTTCTACCCATTTCCCACATTGTTTTTCCTCCATCTTGTTATTAAATTCCACCGAAACACAAAATGGCGAACTCCCGTTCCGCTACCGGTGAGCGACCCGGTTCGCGTACCGGGAAGCGCTTCTACCGCGAAAAATCGAAATTTTTTTATTTTCCCCACGGGACCATTTAATAACCCCACCATCATTTCTAGGGGGTCAAGAGGGGTCTACCTTGCCCCCTTTCATTAAATTCCCCCTTGGATTTTCTCCTCCTCTTGTCTCTCGATCCTACCGAGAGACAAGATGGCGGCCGGTCCGGACTGTTTAGAATGTTGACAGACACCGGAGAGCAAATCAGCTTCGCTTCGCGAAGTTCCGTTACGCGTCAGGTACGCGAACCGGAGCGCTGTCACAGATATATCTGTTTTTTAAAATGTTAATTTCTCAAAATCCACTGGAGCACATATATTGAGACATAGCAAAGGCACGTCGGGCAAACCATATCTACAATTTTGCCAAGTTTCGTGTAAATCCATTCAGCCGTTCGAGCTAAAAGTGAGTCCAACCGCCCTATGTAAAACTCAATGTTAAAAACGCGTTTTGGGACCCCCCTTTTTTCTCAGCTCCCCCCTTGATGAAACCCCCCCAAATTTTCAGGGGCTGCTCAGAAACAAAATGTGCCATTTTCCTGAAAATTTCAGCCAATACCGTCCACAAACGCCAAAGTTATTCGACATAGAATTTTCAAAAATCCCATAGGAAAAAATCCTAACTATATATACCTACTGGCGACCGCCAGTAGGTAATATATATATATTACCTACTGGCGGTCGCCAGTAGGTATATATAGTTAGGATTTTTTCTCTATGGAACTTTTGAAAATTCTATGTCTAATAACTTTAGCGTTTGTGGGCGGAATTGGCTGAAATTTTCAGGAAAATGGTACATTTTGTTTCTGAGCAGACCCTGAAAATTTGGGGGGCTTTCGTCAAGGGGGGGCCGAGAAAAAAGGGGGGTCCCAAAACGCGTTTTTCCCATTCATTTTTCCATAGGGCGTTTGGCCTCACTTTTAGCTCGAACGGCTGAATGGATTTGCACGAAACTTGGCAAAATTGTAGGGACTGTTAGCCTGATGTGCCTTTGCTGGGTCTCAATATATGTGCTCCAGTGGATTTTGAGAAATTAACGTTTAAAAAAACAGATATATCTGTGACAGCGTCCCGGATAGCGCTCCAGATCGCGTACTTTTCGCGTAACGGAGCTTTGCGAAGCGAAGCTGATTGGCTCTCCGGTGTCTGTCAACATTCTAAACAGTGCGGTGTGGCCGCCATCTTGTCTCTCGGTAGGATCGAGAGACAAGAGGAGGAGAAAAACAAAGGGGGAATTTAATGAAAGGGGGCAAGGTAGACTCCTCTTGACCCCTTAGGAATGATGTTGGGGTTATTAAAGGGTCCCGTGGGGCAAATAAAAAAAATTTGATTTTTCGCGGTAGAAGCGCTTCTCGGTTCGCGAACCGGGTCGCAAACTGGTAGCGAAACGTGAATTCGCCATTTTGTATTTCGATTTAATTAAATTACTAGATGGAGGAAAAGCAATGTGAGTATTGGGTATAAGGGGGTATGGTAGACGTATCCTGACCCCCTATGTTTTCTGAGGGTGGTTGAGGAGGCTCATATATGTTGATACTTGTCTTCCAGCGGTTGCGCGTGAGCGTTTTTTTTTTTTTGCCGCTTGACTTCTGTTAACGTTCGATTCGAAGGAAATCAGGAAGTGTTGACCGCCATTTTGACACTGCGAGTAAATATATTGTTAAAAATAATTGTTATAAATTAATCCGTATTGATAAACATTGTCTGCGCCATCTTGCTTTTTTTTCCAATGCCACACTTTTGTCGTGCATGGCAGCCATTTTAGATGCCTTAACCAGACCCACTCTCTGCACGCCGCCGATCCTCAGCATGGCTCCCCACCCTCGCAAGCATCTCCCCCACGCACTGGTCACCCCCGCTCTCTCTCTCATGCATGGGCCATAAACCTCCCCCCATCTGCGCTGCTCTTCCCTGAGAATCACACCCTGTGCCCGCCCGACACCTCCCTTCCACCCTATTCACTACCGCACCCTCTGACACTCCTCTTCCTCTGTGTCTGATTGTCCAGGCCGGTCCCAGGCTATCACCTAGCCCTGCGGATGTAGTTTATGGCCCCAACTGTAAAGAATCACCCCTGTTCAAAGGAGTTACGCTCTCTCTCTCATGTATGGGCCATAAACCTCCTCCCATATGCGCTGTTCTTCCCTGAGAATCACACCCCGTGCTGAGGAAAATTCAGCCCAGATTACAACCGATGCCCAGGCTGCTGGCACAAGACGCCACTTAGTTCCCATCTTGAACGGTTACCAAATAAAGAGACGGGCGCTGGAAGCAGGAACACAAGAACAGAGTTTTATTGCTCATGAGGAGAGCCTGTCATTTCACTCTACATATCATACAAGTACCACTCAGCCCCCCGGCCCCCTAATCCTGAGGCAGAATTGCCACTGCAACAAAGGACTTAAACTCCTGCAAAGAACACCATGTAACATTTAATATCATTTACCACCAATGTTTTCATATATCAGTGTTGCTGAACTCACTCAGTGAAATGTCGCTCATTTCATTAAATCACTTTTAAAGCATGCCTTATAACAATGCACTCAATCCTATGTGGAAGTGCTTATATTAAACATGACATTGCTTTAACCAGGATAGACAAAGAAATGACACAGTGATGTAAAAGTTTCTGAAAGAAATGCCAAGAACGCCCCATGTGAAAGTGAATTTTATCTGGCAATTCTTTTCTTCTCCTTCTCATGAAAAGAAAGTTAATGCCAGGTTCGTTACCTGCCTCATCTGCAAAAAAAAAACTCTCGAGAGGGACCGAAAAAAAATATAGCTATGGTAATCATACCATGCATCGGCACATGGAGAGGTGGCACCCTCTTAATTATTATAAAGCACAACTTCGAGATTTGGTGGATAACCCCCGACCGGCAAAAACATCCACCAATGACTTAGCAATAAGTGAGTCAGAGGCAAGGGAAACGGTCCCAAATCTGCAAAAGAACTTTGGGCAGATGAGATTGACTTGTGTAGCATGTGGAAAATTAATTTCATGCGGAGAGATGAGTATTACTTTAATAAATAGATCATATGAAAATCATCAATGTCCAAAACGTCCTAGAAAGTAATTTTTGTCATTTTTGAGGAAGAGAGATAACCTACAGTGGTACGGGGTTGTTTTCGTTCGTACTAGGGGGGCCAGGTGACATTCCTTCGGGGTGGCTTAGGGGCATTTAAAACAACTTCCCTGATACAGGTAGCATATAAAGTAGAGGCTAAATACCAGGATCTTTATCGATTGCTTTATGCTGTACAAAAATGAAAAACACATACAACAAACCTGGACCATTCATATTTTCAATGTTTCTGCGTACTATACTTTTTAACCCTTAACTAATTGAGCTGCTTCATTTCACCTGCTTTTTTAAAATAAAATAAAAATCGGAAACTGGCCATTTATTCGAAACTTACCAATCTACGCGTTACGACTACGTTTGCTCGTGGGCCGGCCACGGAGCAGGCTGGAACTGTAAATGGGGGGGGGGGTATTTATTTGTGGAAAACATAACAGAGTCAGTGGTCGTTGATTTCATAGTAAAAAGTGCGACAAGTGCAACAAAATCATATCGATAATTCATTGTGAGCAAGTACCAAAAGTGTCGACAATTCGAACCTTCAATAATAAATACAGTAATCAATGATGCATTAGAACTTAATATCAATTCATTGTTCGAACGTATAATCAATACCCATCCCGGATCAATTCATTGTCCGAACATATAATCAGTCTTATCCCATATCAATTCATGTGCTAAAAACTGCATACATATCTCATGATATCAAGGCTGAGCAATCGGGGCACAACAAGGAGTTGAGAGTTTCATTTGTACCGGCGCCATTTTGGGTGAGGTCAGGAAGGTCCAAGTATAGTCAAAATGTCTCCACCAACTCGTGGTTGGACCGGAACCTCTTTCGGCAGTCCAAAAGTTTTCGTTGAAGGGTAGCAGAGGGGACTGGCGACATGAACCATCAGTCAAAGTGGGGTGGGAGGCAACAATCTCTCCTACCGGGTCATACTGGTGTCCCACCGGAATTGATCAAGTTGGTAGTCTTGCAGGATTTTGATCATTTCAAGACTGAGGCCGGCGCCGGCATGAGCGCGCCGACGTACCTCGGCTACGTCGTGGTCGTTCCGTGGGTGATCATGGCAGTCATTTCCCATCGGGGGTCGGGGGCCCCCGTGGCTCTTATAGAATCTTCAAAGTTGAGGAGAACGTTTCTGGACGCAGGACTCATTTTCTAGCTGAACTCAAAAGCGTCGTTGTACTGCAAAAGTAAACGAGACCCCCGCTGGGTGAGCGGAGCATCATTGCCTCGCAATAGTGGACGAGACCTTTTGTCGGGTGAGTGCAGCGCCGCTGCATCGCAAGAGTGGCCCTTTTGTTGGGTGAGTGGAGTGTTGGGGGTGCAGCTGAGGGGCCCCCACCTGGGGGGGTGGGAGAGGCTCGTTCGCGCCGCCTCTCCCTCCCAGCGCACCCCACGCCGACACCTGGCGTTGATATCCGTGATGTCCGGACCAGGCGATAAGAGGGGGGGGGTCGGAGGCAGAGGCAAGACATCCCCCCCCCGTGGCCTGCAGGGCGCCGCTTCAGGACCTTTTTTTGGGTGAGTGGAGCGTTGGGGGTGCAGCTGAGGGGCCCCCACCTGGGGGGGTGGGAGAGGCTCGTTCGCGCCGCCTCTCCCTCCCAGCGCACCCCACGCCGACACCTGGCGTTGATATCCGTGATGTCCGGACCAGCCGATAAGGGGGGGGGGTCGGAGGCAGAGGCAAGACATCCCCCCCGTGGCCTGCAGGGCGCCGCTTCAGGACCGAACGGGGAGGCCAGACCAGGAGATAGGAGGGGGGGGTCAGTGGCATGTGCAAGACATCCCCCCCCCAGTGTTGTCGCAGCCATTATTAAAGAAAGAAGAGGGATCCCGTCGGCCTCGGCTCCTCTTCTGGCCCGGGGGGGGGGGGTCGGTGGCATGTGCAAGATATCCCCCCCCAGTGTTCTCGCAGCCATTATTGAGGAAAGAAGAAGATCCCGTCGGCCTCGGCTCCTCTCCTGGCCCAGGGGGGGGGGGTCGGTGGCATGTGCAAGACATCCCCCCCCAGTGTTGTCGCAGCCATTATTGAAAAAAGAAGAGGGATCCCGTTGGCCTCGGCTCCTCTCCTGGCCCACCTTAGGCGACGACGTCCCAGGCCGACGGCTGCCAGCAGGACTCGCCCTACACATGCCGAAGGCCTTGTCTTCCGGATGGGCGTAGCCGCGAACCTGTTGCACTTCGGGAGTTTCCGGAATGGGGGTAGGTATCTGCTGATTTGTATCTATTTCATGTTACCGTTGTTGGGTGGGACAGACATGCTTGGAGCAGTGGGGGGGTGGCGGAGCCTAGCTACCTCGTGGCTGCCGTAACGTCAAGCTTGGCTTCTTTCACCACTTCCATGTTTCTTATTTCTAGCGAAGTCAAAAACTCATCAGTGGCCTACTGATTTTGTTCGATTTCTTTCCCTTCCTTTTCAAGTGTGTTTCATGCTAAAGTTTCTGTTTAACAGGATACAGTGATTACTTCGTATTTTACATATGTCTTCTTTATTAGGGGTACCCTCCGGTTGAGCCAGATGATGTACCTCTAATAAATGGTCCGGGTGGAACTAGTTTTTCAATCAGTGGGGAGTAGATGGGCATGACAGATTACAACGGGGGACAAAGGTCCGCATTACCCACCCTTCACTACTTGCAAAGACTAGACAGAATATTTCTATTCCACGTTATTTGGAAACAGAGAATACCTCGAAAGAACTATTCCTTGAACAATAAATGTCCAGCCAGTCAATCAATTAGTGGGGAGAAAAACAGGCATGACGGATTACAACGGGGGACAAAAGTCCGCATTACCTATCCTTCAATATCTGCAAAGGGAGACAGAATATTCCTATTCTTCTCTGTTTGTAGACAGGGAATATCTCAAAGATCAATAATCGATAAAAAATTAGTAGGATTATAACACTTTAAAAAAGGTATTGGTGAATTATACTTCTCCGGAAATTTAAAACTCACAAATGTTTTATTTGTGTAATCGTTTCAGGTCAAACGGATTGTGGGACAATGTTAAGAATGGAAGAGTCACCAAAAGGCAAAAAGTACACTCACGTATGAAAATCTTACTATTAATGCTTGACTGAGGCCAAGGAGATCAGAGTGCATGAGTCTCATGCTCAATCGATTGAGCTAGCCGGATCGGGCAACAAAAAGTATAAAATAGTTATGTAAATAGTTATTTAATAAAATTTTTTACCCTGTTACTTTGCTGGTGTGTTATATATATTTATAGGTTATTAAAGTATTATAATCCTACTACTTTGTTGGAGTGCTATATATTTTTAATGTGACACATAATTGCATAGGGTTTGTCGTTATTTTGGGTGGGGTGGGTGGCGGAGCCGAGCTGTCTTGCAGCCATCATGGTGTGGAGCTAAGTTCTCACTAGTTTCGTATTTCTCATGAGGGGTTGTTCTTAATGTTTCTATTTTAGCGAGGTCAAAAAGAGATCCCATTAGTGGCCTACTGATTTTGCTCGATTCCTTTTGTTTTTTAAAACGATTTTTCACTATCTGCAAAGACTAAACAGAGTATTGCGATTCTGTGCTTGTTTGTAAATAGAGAATGAACCAAAGATAACCAATTCTAAAACAGTAAATGCTTGGATAACAATCAATCAAATAGAGAGGGCAGCAGGCACGATGGATTACAACAGGGGTAAAGGCCTGCGTAAACTAACCTTCACTATCTGCAAAGAGAGAGTACTCCTAAGAGAAAAGGGGGGGGGAGGGGGGGCAGCGTTCAAAGCACATCAGCGTGCATAAACACGAAAATGTTTTTACCTATCACGTACTTGACATTTGACAGCTTTTGATATTTGCTATTAAAAAACCATTGAAATTCACTGAAAAAACCATAGGTTATAGACCATATATAGTTAGGAATTAGCATTTACAAAACCTTGAAAATTCACTGAAAAAACCATTGGTTACAGACCATATATAGTTAGGAATTAGCATTTACAAAACCTTGAAAATTCACTGAAAAAACCATTGGTTATAGACCATATATAGTTAGGAATTAGCATTTACAAAACCTTAATTTACTCGCAGAAAACCATAGAAATTCGCATATATAGTTATTTGCAATAACTATATATCGCGCACCCGCAATCCACTGCTGAAGATGTCACATATTACATCATTCATGACATGGTCAGTGACATCCCTTATGACATCACTGATGACATCTCAAATGACATCACTGATGACATCACTGATGACATCTCAAATGACATCACTGATGACACCATCCAGTGACTGTATGTTTCTGTAAAGTTAAAATATATCTTACATATTGAAGAATGAGTGGATGTATAAGTGTTTGGATGAAGGATTTAGAAGGTGCATGACTGACTGTATGAGAGAGTGATTAAATGTGTCTCACTGAGTGCATGGGTTAGTGACTAAACTGTCTTAATTTGTGCATCATTATATCTGTTGTTCTGTAAACTGCTGCATGTGTTGATCAGTAGCTATATGAGTAACTATATGGGTTATTGATTGGTTGCCCAAGTATTTGTATGGGAGAGTGAGTGTGTGTGTGTGGGTGTCTGGGAGGTGTGTGACTCTGTGCATAGATGTGTGAGCAGTTGATTCACTAGATGTATGGGTTCAAAACTGCATGTGGAAACAGCTGTATGGGTGGTTGACTGTGTGCATGAGTGTATTGGTGAGTGAATGGATATCTCAGTGCTACATGTCAAAGTAAGTACATATGTAAAACACAGTACATGTGAGAGTTCACATATATAAATTACTGTGTATAAGAGCTAGTGAATGTGTGAGTGGCTGCATGGATCATTGAAAACGTGTATCAGTGATTGTATAAGAGAGTAAATATGTGTTAGAATATGTTTGAATAAGTAAGGTGTGTATAACTGTATAGTTGAGCAAATGGAGGTGTGATTGATTCTTTGCATGACTGACTAGGTGTGTGAGTAACTCCATGGATGAGTGACAGTATGTGAGTGTCTGTTTACACTGAGTGTATCTAAGGTTATATTAGAGTCTGAAGAGGTTCATCATATTATCACATGAATGATGTCATCAGTGATGTGATCAGTAATGTCAAATGAGATGTCATCAGTGATGTTATCAGTGATATCATTTGAGATGTCATCAGTGATGTCATCAGTGATGTCATTTGAGAAGTCATCAGTGATGTCATCAGTGATGTCATTTGAGATGTCATCAGTGATGTCATCAGTGATGTCACTGACCATGTCATGAATGATGTAATATGTGACATCTTCAGCAGTGGATTGCGGGTGCGCGATATATAGTTATTGCAAATAACTATATATGCGAATTTCTATGGTTTTGTGCGAGTAAATTAAGGTTTTGTAAATGCTAATTCCTAACTATATATGGTCTATAACCAATGGTTTTTTCAGTGAATATATATATATTCAGTTTAAAAACCATAGGTTTCAGGCCTTATATAGTTAGGAATTAGCATTTAAATGTCAAATGAGATGTCATCAGTAATGTCATCAGTGATGTCACTGACCATGTCATGAATGATGTAATATATGACATCATCAGCAGTGGATTGCGGGTGCGCGAAATATAGTTAGTACAACTAAATATATAGGAGCAATTTCAATGGTTTTTTAAATGCTAATTCCTAACCATATAAGGCCTGAAACCTATGGTTTTTTAAGTGAATTTGCAAGGTTTTTTAAATGCTAATTCCTAACTATATAAAGCTTGAAACCCATATTTTTTTTCAATAAATTTCAAAGGTTTTGTAAATGCTAATTCTATTAGCGGATAATGTTTATATATGTTATTATTGTTCTAGGACCACCTGAGCAGCCATCTTGTTTCTCAGGAGAAGTGAGGCACAAGAGAGCACAAAACAAGAGTGGAAAATGCGAAAAGGGGGCAGGGTTGAGACCCCCTGACACCCTAGCCCTTCTCAGGGGTCCCAGAAGGACCACCAAGTGCAAAAAAATTATTAATATTTTTTTAAATCGCGGGGTACACGCACTGTACCCCCTGAGAAGGGCTAGAGGGTTGGGGTGTCTCTACCCTTGTGTTTTCCACTCTTGTTTTGGGCTCTCTTGTGCCTCAGTTCTCCTGAAAACAAGATAGGTGCCAACACTTCCTGGTTTGGACAGTTTGGAATGTTGACAGTCGACTGCCAGCCAATCAGAAACTCGCTCGCGCAAGTAAGGGTACGGTGAGCGCATATAGATATATAATTTGCTCAAATTCAATTTTGTCAACAACTACTGGAGGGATTTTCACCAAATAAAGAAAAGGCACTACTGCATACCTGTCCCTAACATTTTGCCAAGTTTGGTGTTATTCCATTCAGCCGTTCAGGCTGTAGCCGTGTCTAAAGGTCCCATATCCACTGCTTTTACATTAATGTAAGTAAAGGCAGTGGATATGAGGATCGTGTTGAAGGGGCAAAAAGAATGATAGATTTATATTCTCATGCTATGTAGTAGTATTTCAACCTTGGATTAGACTAGGACCAGCGGATGTAAGAGGGGAATAGGCTAACACATATCTCCGTCTTATATTTGCAGACGGTACACTGTGCCTTAATCGGCAAGGTAGAGCTACATGGCTATTTACAAAGTTCTTTCCTCATCCTTAGAACCAAGGAATTTGTCAACATAGAAAGGGTAAGCGTACGTAGTTCATTGTGTATCATAGACTTTGTGTATTAATTTAATAAAGGGTTCATTGAGAACTTTTTCAATTTGGTGGTATACTATCCTATTTAGATTACGGGACAATACCTAAATCCTCTATTGAAAACGTGATCCCAGGAAGTGGGACTTATTTGCCAGTGGTTGGGACTACATTACCTGAGACACCCAGATTTGGAGTCTTTGTAGTACCAAGATACGAAACTAAGGTACACTTTTTTGAACGTTGTATTGGTAGCATTCCCCTGTACATTATTAAAGTCGCGATTACTTTGTCTTTAACAGCCCTTTACATACTTCTAGAGAAGTTGCTGGATATTGTGCCAATATTCTGTCATTCCAGTGTGTTCTCAATGCCTCTAACTTAGGTGACATATGATCAAAAGTGAAGTCTGGAACGTTTCTCTTCCAACAAAATGAAAATCTCTACTGTGATACATTTATTACAAACCTGTGCATTTCAATATTGGTAGTACCATTTTAAGGACAGTGTTTACAAGGAAATGTAACACCTAGAGTAAACCAGGTGCTCTTCTAGGTCCGTCTGTCCTAGCTACTGTGATGAAATACTGTCTGGCATTTTGATAGGCCGCATGTTGATCTCTCTTTTTCTCCTTTTTTGGGGGGGAATATTGACTTTATAAAATATGAGTTTTATTAATAAATTTGTAATATGTCATATTTCTTTTGTAAACAGGTATTATATATGTGTGTGTTTTACATTTTACTCATGATATGTATATATACATTATTTACAGCCCCGAAGAAGCCCGTGTTGGGCGAAACGCATAGGCTGTGGATTTTGGCTGTGGATTTTTGTGAAACACAATAAAAGCATCTGAAAATCACGTCACCGTTTGGAAAACCATTACTCCTGTCATCTATGTTTGTTTATATATATGGCATTTAAAGCTATAAACATGTATTGATACGCTTTGCCTCTCCATAGTTGTGCCAAATAAGTTTATATGTTAAGACCAACACTGGTGGCTGGTCTTAGGAGGTGGGCACGAGTGGAAAATGTCACGTGAACCAAAGAACGGTTGTAATAACTGTCTGTTAGTGCAGCAATAGTACCTGCCACCTTTTCTGTGCTGTAAACTATTCCTATGACAGATATTGAAATGGCAGATGGAAAACGATGCAGGATTTGTGAACTCATAACCTGCAAGAGCCAATAAACAGTGTACATCATTGAGATGCAAATTAAAATACGTGGGCAGCATGATTTGTGAACTTAAAAAACGAGTGCTGGAACAAGTACAGGCCATAGTAAATAAGGACAGGAACAAAGCGGTGACAAAACAAATGAAGTCACACCACAAGGGTGACTGGAAAACTTTGAAGTTTTGTGGGATAGAGACTGTTCCCACATATGAACGGGGAGGAAACAGATAAAGGACATTGTGGCAGAAAGAATCCTGACATATTCTGAATTTCAGAAGTCTGTTCCCTTATGGATTAAATCAATTGGAAGAGTTGCATATACACTTATGATCCTCCCAGTTTTGAGTACTGTTCATGCTTTCAATTAAAGAAATCATGATGACCTAATAAATGCAAGCAAAAAATTGGTAACTTCAAATGGGCCCCAACCTGATATACACATGGACACCTATTTTAAAAGGGTCAAAAAAGAAATGGATTACCCACTGGAGGGATAAAACACAATATAAACGTTTTAAAATAAATAATTGAACGTTCCCCAATAGAGGGTGTATAGAGCAATGGGACAATAAAGACGTATGCAAATACGAACTTTTAATAAAATGGACCCGATAATAATGGTACACCTTAAAGTGTGCTTAAGTGATTAAAAAGATCAATAGTTATTAGTTTGTATATACTGATGATGTACTAAAGATTAATTGTACCTAAGCTTGTGATAATCATGAGGTTTTTCAGAAGGAACTACATATCCCATAATTCAATGTGTATAGATTTTTAAATTGACCAGAAAATGATGTAATGATTAATGAATTACAAAAAAGTGCTTCCTTTGTGGGGAAATCGACTGTGACCAAGGTATAAGGCTATACCGAAACACATTGGTTAAATGCTTGTACTCTGCTTCAAATAGATTCATGAATAAATGAATAGTGTGAAGAACCAAAAATGCAAGAGTGCAACCTCGTTTATCTTTTGGAAAAAGGACGGTGAGAAAATATATAACTTTAAATATAAAATAAATTCTAGAATAAACTGGAACATGAAACTATAATAAAATATGTAAACCTAAAATGCCCAATACAATAAGTGCAACAGTAGAGAAATTCTTGGATAGCAAAATAATTTAATTTACTATTCCAACTCAAGTGAGTGCAACAGTAGGGAAAGTGTTGGACAGCGAAAATGTAAAAATTACTATTCCCACTCCACTGAGTGCAACAGTAGAATAAGTAGAATAAGTATTGGATAGCGGAGAGGTAAAAATTACTATTCCCACTCCAGTGAGAGCAACAGTAGGGAAAATGTTGGATAGCGGAGGGGTGCAAATTACTATTCCCACGCCACTGAGTGCAACAGTAGAATAAGTATTGGAGAGGTAAAAATTACTATTCCTACTCCAGTGAGCAACAGTTGGGAAAGTGTTGGATAGCACATGGGAAAAAAGTTAATATTCCCACTCCAGTAAGTGCAACAGTAGGGTAAATGTTGGATAGTGGAGGGGTATAAATTACTATTCCAACTACAGTGAGAGCAACAGTAGGTAAAGTGTTGGATAGCAGAGGGGTAACAATTACTATTCCCTCTGCAGTAGGAGTAACAGTAGGGAAAGTGTTGGATAGCGAAGGGGTACACATTACTATTTCAACTCCACTGAGTGCAACAGTAGGGAAAGTGCTGGATAGTGGAGGGATAAACATTACTATTCCAACTCCAGTGAGTGCAATAGTAGGGTAAATGTTGGATAACGAAGGGGTAAAATGTACTATTCCAAATCCAGTGAGAGCAACAGTAATAGAAAGTGTTGGATAGCAGAAGAGCAAACATTACTATTACCACTCCAAAGAGTGCAACAGGAGGGAAAGTGTTGGATAGCAGAGGGGTAAAAATTACTATTCCCATTCCAGTAAGAGCAACAGTAGGGAAAGTGTTGGATAGCGGAGGAGTGAAAATTACTATTCACACACCACTGATGTGCAACAATAGAATAAGTATTGGATAGCAAAGAGGTAAAAATTACTATTCCCACTCCAGTGAGTGCAACAGTAGGGAAAGTACAGCATAGCGGAGGGGTAAAAAGTACTATTACCACTCCAGTGAATGCAACAGTAGGGAAAGTGTTGGATAGAAAAAAAAATACTATTCCCACTCAAACATTTGATAAAAATAAAAATAGATAAAATATAAACATTATTTAAAAAAATATATTTAAAAATATTAAACATATAAAAAGAACACATATTAAATATTAATTACATATAACAAAAACCTAGAAATAATATATAAAATAAAATAATAAATAAATGTACAAGAAGAAAATTCTTCATAACTAGAAAAAGATTACAAAGAAAATATTACAAAGACAAAAATTAATCAAACTATGAATGTATTTATTGTATTTCCTACCCTATAACACAACACCAATTACAAAACATGTTTACTTACAATTATCTACATAATTAACATAATTAATAATCATTTAAAAATGATTATTAATCAAGAAATCTAATAAACATTAATTATCTACACAAACTTTAACACTTTAATATCCACAACACACAACTAAATTAAACTATAAAATACTATTAACAACTAATAATTAAATAATTTAAATGAATTTAATACCCACCCTTTTCCCCTTCAAAAGTAAAAACAACACACACAAAAATAAACAATTACTAATAATAAATATATCAAATATTTAACATTATTAAATAATTAAATGCAAAAAACTTACCACCCTCGACTCCTATAAACACAACACACACCTAAAAATAATTACACAATTACCATAATTAATTACCAATTAATTAATTAAAATGTATTAACAACCAATTAATATTTCATCAATTAAAAAGACATTATTTTCCACCCTTCTCACCCTTTACACCTATAAAAACCACAACACACAACTATTTATTACACAATTACCAAAATTAATAACCAATTAATTCATTAAAATTAATTACCCAAATATTTGTCATTCATAAATTAAAAATAAATTACTTCCCACCTTTTATACCTATAAACACCACAACACAAACCTAAAATTAATTACATAATTACCATATGTAATTGCCAATTCATTCAATTAAATTATTTAACAACCAATTATTAAATAAGTTATTAATTATAATTTACCTTACACATTTATTACTATAACATCTCAATTCAACACATATTATTAAATTAAATTGATAAATATTAATAAATACAAATTAATCAATAAATATAATATAGTGGAATTACTTTCCACCCTATTCCCCTATAAACACACAACCCGCTACGGAAGTAAAAACTCAAAATTCAAATAAAAATACATTATTCAATTTAATATAATTAAATTACTTCCCACCCTATTCCCCTATAAACCTACAACCAGCTACGGAAGTAAAAGCTCAAAATTCAAATAAAAAAAATACTAAAAATGTACCACATATATTAATGCTATGTCTTTTCCCCCCTGTGCAAAGCCTTTTTTTGGCTATTTGGGGTAGTGCGCGCTTAGGCCCCTGTAACTTTTTGACCACAGAAGGTATCCAAGACAATTTTGTGTCCTTTTCTTCCAACATCATGGGGATTCTAAAGGTACCCAGGGTTTGTGGATTCTCTTGGAGGGGTCTCAGAAATGAGGCTAAATACAGCAAAATGTTGTTTTTTTTCAGAAAAATTGAAAAAACGGGCTACAAATGAAAGCATCTGGGTTTTTCCCTGCAAATTCTATCAAAAAAGAGTTTGTAGGGATGTAATGACCATAATTCCCAACTTCTAGGGAATGACAGACTTTTGTCAGAAAAACAACATTTTTTACACAGTTTTGGCATTTTTCTGGGACATAGCCTATTTTTGCTATTTTATGTGCTTTCACCCTCCTTCCAGTTAATGGTAAAAATTAGTAAAAATGAAATAATGGATCCTGGAAAGATATACATTTTAGGAAAGTAGACAAAATTCTGAATTCAGCAAGGGGTCATTGTGTAGATCCATCACGGTTTCTTTATAGAAACTAAGGCCCCCATTAGGAAGGCGGGCGGATTTTGCCCTCCCCGTGCAAAACGGGACCGCCCGCCATAAGAGCGCTGCGGAAAGGCATTGAAATTTGCCCAGCATAATATGGCTGGCGGTGTCTGATAGACACCGCCACCATATCATACCGTCCGCCGCGGCACCCCCCGCCATCCTAATATGGCGGGGGGTCTTTAGAGCAAGGATGGTGGGTGGAACGCCCCCTTTATGGCCGGCGGGGGCTACCGCCAGCCTGGTGGGGGCGATCCGCCCACCATCCTAATTGGCCCCTAAGAATTAAATATTGAAAAAATTAAAATTTATTTGAAAAAAACTGCCTTTTAGTGTCAACCTTTTCACCTGTAATTTCTTGTAACTATGACAATTCTTTGAAAGCAATATACCATTACATCCACAGGACCTTCCTGGTTGTGGTGATATATAGGACTTGTAGGTTCACCAAGAACCAGACAAACCCAGAGTCAAAAACAGAGCAGCAATTTGCAATTGCATTTTATTATCTACAGAGTATATAGCAATTATTGTGGGAAAATGTATACATGGAAAAATCGGTATGAAAGACACCTATGTATTTCTGAAATGGGAACAAATTATAGAGTTTAGAAACAGTACATATTTGCACATTTTCAAAATTGGGAATACTCATACTAGCATGAGAATTATCTGTCATTTTTCAAAATGACTTCTTTTTTTGCAGAATGTCTTTCATTTGGAAGGCAGTAAGGCATCAAAAATCAATAGGTAATAACAGTTGATTTACAAATATGAATTACCCTGAGTCTCCAGATAAAAATTGTACCTCGCTTGTGTGGGGAGGCATAGTTCCCACAACAGGATATGGCTCAAAATCCAACGTGAACACACCACATTTTCACAATGAAAATGTGCCCTTTTTTTGCGATGCGTCTAGATGTAGTTTTTGAACACTAGCTCTGCCGGCACCTAGGGAAACCTAGCAAACCTATACATTTTTAAAAGCTAGACACCCAGGGGAATCCATTATGGGGTGCCTTGACTGCCTCCCACCAGGTTCTGTTATCCAGAATCCCTTGCAAACCTAAACAATTGTCAAAAAATCCACATTTCTATGTTGTGTAAAGTCCTGGAATCTGCGGGGATCCACACATTTCTACCCACCCCGTGTTCCCCAAAGTCTTACGAGAAAAATGGTACCTCACCTAATGCCTGCGACTAGAAACGGTGCAAAAAGCAACGTGGTCACACCGCAATTTCGCAGTGAAAAATGACTGTTTTGGCAAACCTCCTAACTGCAGTTTTTGAACCATAGCTCTGCCGGAACCTAGGGAAACCTAGCAAAACTATACATTTTTAAAAACTAGACATCCCGGGAAATCCAGGATGGGGTGACTTCACTGCCTCCCACCAGGTTCTATAACCCAGAATTCCTTGCAAACCTAACAAATTGTCTAAAAAACCTCATTTTCCCCAGATTTCTGTGGTGGAAAGTTCTGGAATCTGCGTGGATCCACAAGTTTACACCCACCCCACATTCTCCAAAGTCCAAGAAAAATCGTACCTCACTTGTGTGGGTCAGCCTAGTTCCCGCGACAGGTACCGGCGCAAAACGCAACGTGATGACACCTCAGTGAAAAGTGACCTAGCTGTAGTTTTTTAACCCTAGTTCTGCCGGAACATAGGGAAACCTAGCAAACCTATACATTTTTGAAAACTAGACACCCAGGGGAATCTAGGATGGGGTGACTTGACTGCCTCCCATCAAGTTCTGTTACCCAGAATCCCTTGCAAACCAAAACAATTGTCTAAAAAACCCACATTTTCCCCACATTTCAGTGGTGGAAAGTTCTGGAATCTGCGTGGATCCACAAATTTCCACCCACCTCGCGTTCCTTATAGTCTTCCGAGAAAAATGGTACCTCACTTGTGTGGGTCGGCCTTGTGCCCACAACTGGAAACGGCGCAAAACGCAACGTGGACACACCTCGATTTCGCAGTGAAAAATTACCCTTTTTTGCAAATTACCCTTTTTTGCAAATTACCCTTTTTTGCAAAGTGTCTAGCTGTAGTTTTTGAACCATAGCTCTGCCGGCACCTAGGGAAACCTAGCAAACCTATACATTTAAAAAAAATAGAAATCCAGAGGAATCCATATGGGGGTGACTTGACTGGCTCCCACCAGAATCCCTTGCAAGCCTAAAAAATTGTTAAAGAAAACACATTTTCCCCACATTTCTGTGGTGGAAAGTTATGGAATCTGCATGGATCCACAAATTTCCTCCCACCCTGCCTTCCTTCAAGTCACCCGATAAAAATGTTACCTCACTTGCATGGGTGGGTCAAGGAACCGCGACAGGCAAGGGCCCAAAACCTATTGAGTTGACATCAAAATTACCTACCCCATGAGTTTTTGGCCTGCGGCTCAGCGGCCATCTATGGTAACCTATCTAACCCACACATTTCTTGAAACTATCCACCCAGTGGAGTCCAGCAAGGTATGGCTTGCGTAGGTCCCCCATCATTCTCCTACCCAGAATCATCTGCAAACTTCACATTTTGCTGAAAAATTCATTTTTTTCTCACATTTCTGTAGTGGAAAGTTCTGGAATCTGCGTGGATCCACAAATTTCATCCCACTCAGCGTTCCTCCGGGTCTCCCGATAAAAATGGTACCTCACTTGCATGGGTGGCTCAAAATCTGCGACAGGCATGGACCCAAAAACTATTGAGGCGAAATCAAAATTACCTATCACAAACCAACCTGGTTTTGCAAGGGGGTCCCATGCGATTTTGTCCCAGGGCTCGGCAGCCATCTAGGGAAACCTATATAACTCACACATTTCTGGAAACTAGACACCCGGGGGAGTCCAGCCAGGTATGGCTTGCATGGGTCCTCCATCATTCTCCTACCCAGAATCCCCTGCAAACCTTAAATTTCGCAGAACAATTCACTTTTTTCTCAAGTTTCTGTGTGGGAAAGTTCTGGAATCTGCGAGGATCCAAAATTTCCTCCCACCCAGCGTTTCCCCAGGTCTCCCAATCAAAATGGTACCTCACTTGTGTGGGTAGGCATAGTGGCTGCAACAGGAAATGGCCCAAATCTTACTGTGGAGACTTCAAAATTACCTTTAGCAAAACTACCTGGTTTTGGGGGGGGACCTGAGATTTTGGCCCTGGGCTCGGCAGCCATCTGGGAAAGTACCAAACATTTCTGAAAACTAGACACCCGGGGGAATCCAATGGAGTATAACTTGCATGGATCCCCCAATGTTTTCCTACCCAGAATGCCATGCAAACCTCAAATTTATCTGAAAAAAACAAACTTTCGTTTCCCGGTGGGTCAGGCTAGGGGCTAATGCCCCCATCTGCCCCCGGGGGGGCGGGCAGAAATTCCACTAGGCACTAAGGAGTTTTTTGGGCACATTTTAATTAGGGTGGGGGCTGCCCAAAACGGGCATGCCAATGCCCCCACCCTAACTAAAATTTGCCCCAAAAAATCCCAGGCGTCTAGTGGGCTTTTTGGCCCCGGGAGGGCAAATTAGGGGCTGCTGCCCCATCTGCCCCACACGGGGGGCAGGTAGGCTTCTATTTTTGCAGGGGGAGGGGTGGGGGCATGGGCTTGCCCGTTTTGGGAGTCCCCTCCCTAATTCAAATTTGCCAAATTTGCCCCCAAAAAATCCCTGGCATCTAGATTTTTGCTCCCCCCCTGCATGGCAGATTGGAGGCTACTGCCCACATCTGCCCCCCCCGGGGGGCAGAAAGTCCACTAAATGCCAGGGAGTTTTTGAGCAACCTAATTAAAAATGAACCAAAAAAATCCCTGGCGTCCAGTGACCTTTCCCCTCCCCCAAGGGGGCAGATTGGGGCCTACTGCCCCATCTGCCCCCCAGATGTGGCAGGAAGGCTTTTATTTTTGCAGGGGAAGGGATGGGGCATGGACATGCCCAATTTTGGAGCCCTCATCATAATTCAAATTTGCCCCAAAAAACTCCCTTGCGTCTATTGGGCTTTTTGCCTCCCCCGGCAGGGAAGATTGTGGGCTAATGCCCCTATCTGCCCCCCAGGAGGGTAGAAAGTCCACTAGACAACAGGGTGTTTTTTGGGCAAATTTTTATTAGGGTGGGGCTGCCCAAAACGGACATGCCAATGCACCCACCCTAATTAAAATTTGCCCCAAAAAATCCCTGGCTTCTAGTGGCCTTTTTGCCTCCACAGGGGGCTGATTGGTGGCTACTGCCCCATCTGCCATCCAGGGGGGACAGAAAGGCTGTTGTTTTTGCGGGGGTGGGGAGGGGGCATGGGCATGCCCGTTTTGGGAGCCTCCACCCTAAAGTAAATTTGCCCCCAAAAAATACCCGGCATCTAGTGGGCTTTTTGTCCCCCAGCAGGGCAGATTAGGGACTAATGCCCGGCAGAAAGTCCACTAGATGACAGGGAGTTTTTGGGGCAAATTTTAATTAAGGTTGGGGTGCCCAAAGCGGGCATGCCAATGCTCCCACCCTTATTAAAATTTGCCCATAAAATCCCTAGCGTCTACTGGGCTTTTTGCCCCCCAAGGGGGCAGATTTGGGGCTAATGCTCCATCTGCATCCCAGGGGGGGCAGAAAGGCTGTCTTTTTTGTGGGGGTTGGTGGGGACATGGGCTTGCCCATCTTGGGCAGCACCCATCATAAATTATAATTTAAAAAAATCCCTGGCGTGTAGTGGGGGCGGAAAGGCTATAAATTGTGTGGGGTGGGGGCATGGACATGCCCTTTACGGGCAGTCCCCACCCTAATAAATTATGCAGCAATAAAATATTATCCCTGGGGTCTAGTGGGCTTTTTGCCCCCTCATGGGGGCAGATTGGGGGCTACTGCCCCCATCTGCCCCCCAGGGGGGCAAAAAGACTAAATTACACTAAACCAATTTGGAGGGGGCAAAAGCCCTTGTCCAAGGGGCCGCTCCCCCTTCCTGGTGTTAGTGGGTTGATCCCTGCTCGGAGATCGGCCTCCTGGGTCGATCCCCAAGCATGAATCCACTGGTGAGGGGAGATTCTCCCCTTTCCAATGATACCTCTCCCGTCTTTCTACATGCCCGGGGGGCTGAGATAGCCCCCTGAGCATGTAGAAACTGAAACTGAAATGGCCTCTTGGCTCTTCCTCAGCTCCCGAGGCTTTGGGAGAGAGAAGGGAATCCCTCTGGTGCCCGCACTGTGTGCCATGAGGAGCTCAGCTCGTCATGAGCACGCATGGGGCTAAAAATACAAAAAATTTGTATACATATAAAATATATACTAAAAAATACATAACAATAATAAAAACAATATTTTTAACAACTATATTTTTGCAAATAATATAAAACACTTTAATATTTTTAAAATCAATATTACTTACCTTAAATCGATATTCTTGACCACCATATTCTTGCTGTTGATATTTCTGACCCATGATACTTATGAGTCGATATTCTGTGGCTGCACCCCCCATAGCACAACATTTTGGGGCCGATTATGATGCATTAGCAAACAGCTCCAACAATCGGTCAGAGACGTTACTACAGTATCGTAATTGGCTGTTCAGATTAATTTCTGAATGACTCATTTGGATGGAGGCGGTCGGAAAGAATCTGAAATGAATTTCCGAATGGCTTCCGATGGGCTTGGAGAGCCCATCTGCCATTCAGACAGCCTCCAGTAATCCCAAGGGCAGCCCTTTCCGCCCGAGGGATAACAATGTCGGATTCCGACAGTCTTTCTGTTCTGGCCTTTCTGTTACAGAAAAGCTGTTGGAAGTTGACTTTGGGGGCCCCCAGTAGGGCCCCCCTATGGGGCACAGCCTCTTGCTGGAGGGTTAGGGGGTATGTATGGTGCCCCCTGTTGCTCCCTGCACCCAGTGACAGGCAACCTGAGGTGCCTGCCACGGGGTTAAGGGATGAACTGCACCTCTTCTCTTTACAATGAGAGCATGCATTCCAGTCAGAATACATGCTCCTATTGTAAAGAATGGGAGTGCAACCGAACACTGTTCGGTCAAATCCTAATTGCTTGGTTGGGACCGCCGACAGGAGGTCGGTCAGTTCCAGTACTGAATCGATGTTGGACAGACACCCTTGTACCCCTCTGAACAGATCCTCCACCTGCTTCCACACCCTCTGCATGGTCCGAAAGATCTTCACACCAGGCAAACTGTCACACAAGCCCTAGTCACCAGCTGGTTAGACGACTGAAACTCACTCTACATAGGAATGACCACTCAACTCCTTATGAGACTCCATATGATGCAGAACTTTGCAGCCAGACTCGTTTTCGACCTCTCCAAATGGACCCACATCATTCCCCACCTCAGGAACCTCCACTGGCTCCCAATCCAGAAAATATCCCAATTCAAGATGCTGTTACTCACCTACAAGGCCCTCAATGACCAAGGACCAGCATACATTAACCACTACCTGAACTTTTACCAACCCTCCAGACACCTACGCTTTGCGTCCTGTGCCCTCGCAAACACTTCCCAAATCGGCTGACCTCCCCCATAGAACATCATTCTCTCTCACAGACTTCAGAAAGGGACTCAAGACCTTTGTTTGCTACTGGGGCAGAAGGAACCCAGCACTTAGATACCCTCGCTGGTGATTAGTCACAATATGCAAATCCTGATCGATTGATCAATTGATTGTTTAATTGATTGATTGATTGAACTCAGCAAATCCTATCTGGCTGTGTTCCGGCTATATTCTGGTGGCATCATTCATATAAATATCTGGTAATCAGCTTTAACTCTAAGCTGATTTCGTCATCCTACTTTTCTCTTTTGAGAAGTTCCCTAATGGATACTGTTTGCAGGGAGAATATTTGATGCTACCCATGGGAGCCATTTCCACTAACTGCTCTTAAGAGAAATCCTTGGGCAACTGATAACCAGGGTATTTAAAAGTAGTAGAATTGTTTATACTTGACGAGAGGTGTAATAGTGGATCTCTTGAAAGTTTGTGTATATCAAAACTCGGACAATCTCTTCCAATAGATGGTCCAGGCTATCCGGTTAGAAAGCCCCCTTGATGCATGGAATTTACTAGTCAATGCATGAGCTGCGACACATATCACACGATGGCAAGTTACCATACCTAGCTCGAAAGTGGCTTTTAGGGAATACAGGGGCTGAATTAGTGGGAACACTGTGTTCACTTGCTACTGGCCTTGACATAGATTTTCCTCTAGCAGATTTGGATAGTCCACTGTGTATGTTTAAACTGGACAAGTTGTTAAAAACAGAAGATGCAACCAATAGGCTTTTCTTGGCGTTTTGGGAATATCTACCTTAAAATTGTTTGAAAAGAAGGACTATGGCCATGTAATGTAAATGTTAAACACTCCATGGTTTATCTATGGCTTGATTAGTCTTTGAAGATAGAAAGGGGATCTTGCGCTCCCTTTTGGAAAATGGGTGCCAGGACACTGCTACAGCCTTAAAACTAATGTGCACACTACCTTCAGCTGAAGTATCACTTTTTGTTGGTAATCTTTAAAGGTGTCAATCAAGAAATTATCTTTAAAGAATGTTAACCTTTTTCTAGGGTAATTGTATATTGTTTGTTTTCGATTTGTAATTACATGATATTAATTGCTTTTAAGTTTTCTTTCTATAACAGATAAATATTGTTGCTAGCCGATGTACTCTTTGGGGAACAAACGGTATGCTCGTTAGTCACATTGAGTCTCAAATAGTGATTCCTTATGATTCGCTATTTGAGCCTCGCAAAACGGCCCGTTCATGAATCAGGCTGTTTGTTCTTAGTAAAAGAGTGAGTCATTTTATCACCAAAGCATTTTATTGCTGTCGCCCATAATATGTGCCACTGCTGATGTATTTACCATCTTTGATCTACTTTTTCTAAAGAAAGAAATGCAATGTATTTTAATTATGGCAATATATGCTGTGACCCCTGTTGCTTATGGTTACCAGGGATAGCTTGATTAGAATTTTTTATAATGTTTTAAATATGAAGTTTATGGGTTTTAAATTATATTTCTTTGAGATTTTTTATGTAAGAAATATTTAACTAAATAATCAAATAATTAGATAAGTGTGCTTTTTCATGTTAAAAAATAAGCTTATTTACTGTGTTTTCTTGTGATGCCTTGAAACTCATTTGTGGGTTTGGGAACATTAATATGGGTTTCTTATTTAAATCAGTCTATTTAACGTGCCATAGAATATAACGTTTTTTGAAGTGTTTATGGACAAAAGGAATCTGATGATGGAGTGTTCGGTTTTCATTGTTGAGATCCTTATAAAATTCCAGTGTAATAACTTTTGGGCCCCTATCAGTTTTACCATGTGCAACATCCCAGTTTGCGACAACTTGTCTAATCCCCATCTCTGTGGTATTTCTGGTGCCTGACTCTTAGGGCGTATTTATGGCAATTAGGCATAGGGCAGCGCAGCAAGCACCTTTCTGCCCTGCCCTACGCTAAAGTTAAAGGGAAAGAATGCACCGTATTTAGGCAAAACGGTGCATTCCTGTCTTTTCTGCGTGCGCTGGCGCTGTTTTGGCATGGTTAGCGCCAACGAAGGTATCCTTGCAGGCAGAAATGTTTTGGGTAGGAAGTGATACCTTCCTGCATAAAAACATCCTGCATAGTGTTTTCCTCTTTTAATGTGCGCTGCAGGAGCACACATGCAAAGAGAAAAAAAACAAGGAAAAATTAACATATTTCTCCTCGTTACTACTCGCCTATCGACTTGATGCTTCACAAGGTGTACATCACTTTGTAAATCTGTGCAGCGTCTGATTCCATGGGTGTTGCGTGGCACAACCCGCTGCAAATCCCATGGAACGCCTTCCGGGCTCAGAGTAAGATGATGCAGCAATTTGCACTGCATTGCCTTACTCATGATGTATTACCCCACTCAAAGTCATGAAGGGTGACTTTCCTTAGCCTCATAAATCTTTATGAGAGCCCTGCGTCACACATACACCACTTTACGTGGTACAAAAGTGATTCAGACCTCTCATAAATAAGCCCCTTAGAGTAGAGTAGAGCCAGTTTAGGCTAATTAATTTACTAATGCCTGTTTGGTGGGTGATTTCGTCCATCAGCCACAGATTGCCCACCTCTGTGTCTCCATGGGTGCACCCTTCGACTTCCTCATCAATTTCACTGTGAATTGAAATTCCAGTGATTTATATCAAGGAAATGGAGACCCAGGCAGGCTTAACTGTCTTGATGGCTACAATTTTGGACCTTGTGAGGCATAAACTAAAATAATTGATGATGCCATCCAATCTCTCAAGGTAGTAAGCGCACGTTATGTACTGAACATTCTCATCGTTTTTTGCCACCTGTTAAACGCAGTTCTAAACTCCTGATGCCAAACACACCAGAGGGTAACACTAGGTCGGTGAATTATGATGCTACCGCTGTGAGTTATATAACACCAACAAATAAAGCACACATAATGTTGATCTTTCGAGATCTGAACATCAGCCCACATGCTTCTTCTTTAAGCAAGGAAACAAGGCTCGAGAGCTTCGCTGAATGTGCCGGGAATAGACATAACTCGCTATAACGATACTAGAATGAGAGAGTCTGTCTAACATATTGTCTTATAATGCGCTTTGCACTTTAAATGGCTGTACACCCTGGGATACACCGGCAAATATGTCATACTCACTTGAGAGGAGCTCAAGATTAACAGATTATATTATAAGTAATCTGGAACATGGCATATTGTCGCCGACAGATAAGTACAAAACGCATGGAAAGTGGCCACGATCCTTCAACACCATACCCTCATATAACACGAGTAATTGGAGAAGGAAATGGGCCCCGGACAAGGTACTGAAGCAAAACTGGAAGCATTTTATTAGGGAAAGTTCCATAATTGCATCTAGAGCGTTGGCAAACCATCCAGAACAGTCATTCCTAAACCTCTAAAAACCACAATCCACTTTCTCGAACAACAACTTTTGAGACCCATCTACCTTTAATGGAAATGAGGACAGGCGATTTTTAAATCTAACTAAACTAACCCTGTAAATTTACGGAGAGACTTTTTCCATTGATATGGCCGTCACCAAGTAAAGTGTCTTGATTTCTTTTGACCTTAATAAAATGTCTATTTCCAGCGCACATTAATACCTACCAATACCTACCAAAAATGTGCTTCTTTTATGCTTTCCTGACGGCTAAATTAGTATAGTTCATTTACAGTTATACATATTTTTTTCTGTTGCAAAAAAAACAACAACGTGGTGCGGTTTTCTCTCACACTCCGTGTAATACAGCAAGAATGTCATATAATTCAATTTAAACACCCCTCTCACTTTGCAGTGTGAGAAAAAACAATCCTATGCCATGCTAAAGGAATACATTAATTAATGGAAACCAAGTGCAATTTTCATGAAACTTGGTAAGGTACTTTTATTTATACCTGTTACTCTCGTTTTTTTGGGATTTATTTTTTATAGGAACTTTCTTTGGCAAAAATAGATACACATTACCACATTGTTCTACAATTATACAATTTTTCAAAGAAAAAACAAATTTGTCACAATACTGCAATAACACAGAACAATACACATTATCAACAAACAATTCATAAGTTTTTGTCAAATTGAATTCATACTTATGGACAAAACAAAGCAAAGTACAACCAAGAACAAAGACATGAATATATAAATCTCAATGGGTCACTTGATACTAATAGCTCTTGTGAGTGTGCCGACGCGTTTCAGGTTTGAATGGTGAGTTTTCGAACGCTCATCAGGGCTTTGTTATTTGTCTGTGTGAAACACAAAAAAATAATAAAGTTTTATTAAAAATCTGATTGCCTCTTTTGTACCATCTCATGTTCACAGAAATGATAGAAAAATACCTGTCTCTTTCAGGGAGTGCGTTTTAATTACATGGATCGGGGGGGCAATGCTTAAAAAATGCGATCTAGAATGGATGAAGCATAAATGAAGTCAAAACTTTACACTCGTTTTGATTAGAGAATATCAAGTGGTTTGGGAACACGTCCCTAAAATCCACCTACCTCAATGCGCATCATCCGACGCCTTGTGAAGGGAGGAGGTTGTGGTCTTAAAATGAATCGACCTAATTGAACAAAGAATTAAGATTGTTGCATGGCCATGTAACGTGGCAAAAGCGTATATAAAACATGACTGCATGAACCCCATACCTTGTCTTCTACTTCAAACAGAGGAATATGAGATTTCCTCAAAGTGCTGGCACTAAACGTCAGTGGGAAGACCTATTTGGAGAGATAATGACACGAACTTAGCATCAAACCCACGGCCGGGTGAGTCCAGCGCTTATTGTTGGTAGATGCGAGCACGTCATCAAGGAAACTGAAACGTACCTGTGATCCGGTCTGGATTCAGGTACTCGTTTGTGCGACCCAAGAAAAGTCCATGTGTTTCTTTGCGGCACACTACAAAGGTGACTAGGATTGGTAAGTCCAATGGTATAGGTCCTGAATGGTTAAAACAAAATTTGATATGAGTGTAGGTTTTACCAAAGTGAATATATATATATTTTTAGGGTCCTGGTGAGTATGGTAAATAACGGGCAGGTGAACCTGCGCTCTATCACTGCAACAAAGGCACCCTTGCACCATGGTGCAACAGTGCCCATATTTACACTAGGATGGCAGAAAGGAAAGGAATGTACCATGATGCGCTGGCTTATGCCAAAATGGCATAAATGAGGCCCTAGGAATACAGCTAGGATATGACATTAGAAGCAAATGACCGCTGCAGAAAACATCAGTCAGGAAGTACAGAAAAGCCACGTTACCTCTTCTTTGCTTTTTAATCTTTTCATCAATGGCCCGAAATTAGGTGGTCCTAAAGCCCAAAACCATGAATTCAGCAAAAAGATGAGGGTAAGGGCAAAACGTTAGGGGGTGACCCTGCATGGATGGCCAAGCCCAACACTGCATATTTCACATCCCACCATTTCCAAGATGGATTTGCATCAATCATGTTACAACTATGAACATTTCTGCTCCTGCAGAATTCTGTCACATCTTTTCACATCTCTACTTCAGCACTTCATATCACACGATTTCTTCCTGGAATCACGTAACTTCACTCAAGTACCTTTAACCAATATGCACACACCTTTCCACACCAGGAAGTAACACCCTTGCTTAACCCACCATAGTACATCCTAAATCATGATATCACTAAATGTTATGTCAGGAAGACTTGTTCCACCGACTAACCTCTTATCCCTCAAAACTGTATGTGTTCCATATGATCCAATATTGAAATCAGCTAACTAATTCAAAGCCATCACCAATGTAAATAACTTTGGGGGGCTTTAGCCCCCAATATGCCCCACTGGGGGGGGGGGGGCAAAAAGCCCACTAGATGCCATTTTATTTTTTGGGGGCAAATTTGAATTAGAGTAGGGCTGTCCAAAACGTGCATGCCCTTGCCCCCAACCCCTCCCCCACAAAAATTACAGCCTTCCTACCCCCCATGGGGCAAATGGGGCAGTAGCCACCAATCTGCCCCCCTGGGGGCTTAAAGCCCACTAGACGCCAGGGATTTTTTGGGGCAAATTTTAATTAGGGTGGGGGCTGCCCAAAACGGGCATGCCAATGCCCCACCCCCACCTGCAACAGCCTTTATGCCCCCTGGGGGGAAGATGGGGGCCTTTGCTCCCAATCTGCCTCCCGGGGGGCAAAAAGCCCACTAGACGCCAATGATTACGCTGTCTTTTTTATGTGTGGGGGTGGGGCTGCCCAGAATGGGCATACCATTGCCCCCACCCCCAAACAAATAGCCACAGTGATTCTAAACCCCTTGGCAGCATATCAGGGCAACCCCACTCCCCTATATCCCCCCCAAGGTAGCAGAAAGCAGACTAGGGACTGATTTGTTTTTAGCAATATGCCTACCTGTCAATTTTGGGCCCTAGCACAACCGGCACATAGGGAAATGTAGCAATCTTGTACATTTTTCGAAACAAGACACCCAGGACAATCTGGATATGATTATAATAAATAGATGGAAGGTCAGTAAATTGCATAATTTTTCATATGGGGAGAAAAGTGGCCGGCTTTCGGCTTGGAAAGCTAAAACTGATAACGTTTGCAATTATATAAATACTCTGAGAGAGAGTTCAACAGGCCCGATTTTGGACACAAGTACAAAAATAGGAGCTAAAGTCCGGGGCTATATGGCCAAAATATATAAAGAGGATATTACACCTGGGTTGGATGAGATTAAAGCATTTTTGGGTAGAGTTGAGCTTTCTTCCCTGAGTGAATATCAAAGAAACTATCTTGCCTCAGGGATAAGTGAAGAAGAGATCCGAGCACAGTTGAGAAGATTGTCAACAGGGAAGGCGGCTGGGCCAGACGGTCTTCCGATGAAAATTTATAGATCTTGTGAGAATAATCTAATATCAGTATTTAAAGAACTGTTTGATAAGATTTTGATAGAAGGTGAGGACCCTCCGAGATCCTGGGCCGAGGCAACGATCGTCTTAATTTTGAAACCAAATAAGGATCCGATGGCAGTAGAGTCCTATAGGCCTATATCGCTGTTGAACACCGATTATAAAGTGTTCACAGGGATATTGGCAACTAGAGTAGCCAAGAATTTAAAGAGTATAGTTCATGGAGATCAGAGGGGGTTTATCCCGGGAAGGCAGCTTAATAAACTTACCTTCACAATGCGTTCAACCTCACTAGCTGTACCTCTGCAAAGCTCTAAGAACGTACGGTTTCTCTACAAACTTTATAAAAGCATTACAGTTGCTTTATAGTACACCTAAAGCCAGAGTATTAATTAATAGAGAATTAACCGGTTGGTTCAGTATTATGCGGGGAACAAGGCAGGGATGCCTGTTCTCCCCCTTGTTGTTTAACATATATATTGAACCCTTCGCAGCTTTAATTAGGCAGGACTCTTCTATTCTTCCTTTTAGATATAAAAATCTTGAGGTTAAACTAGCTTTATACGCAGATGACCTTATTCTTTACACTCAGAATCCTAAGGAGGCTATTCCTAACATGTTGGATAAAGCAGATGTATTTGGGAAGGTCTCCAGATATAGCATAAATAGGGATAAAACTGAGGTAATGGAGTGGAATCAACCCTCCCTCAGAGTGAAACCTCAAATGCGATATCTTGGCATTTTAATTACACAAAAGTTAGTAGATCTCCCCTGGGTCAACTGGAAAAAGATCAACCAGGAGGTTCGAAGATTATTGATCAGATGGGCTAATCTTCCCCTTAATTTATATGGAAGGGTAAATTTGATCAAAATGATTATAATTCCCAAGATTACTTTTCTTTTTAATAATATACCCCTCCCATTTGATAAGAACGAGGTAGCAAGATTACAGGTCAAGATAGGAAGCTTTGTTTGGGCATCAAAATGCCTGCGTATATCTTGGAAATGGCTGAGGAGAAGGTTAAAGAGTGGTGGTCTTGCCCTTCCAGATTTATGGGTAAGTATGGGCAAAATGCGCAAATTCGTGGTACGCGAAATCTGCGAATTCGCGGTATGCGAATTTGTGCGAAAGCGAATTTGCGTTCTGCATAATCCGCGAATTTGTGCAAATTAGCTGATTTTTTTTTTGCGTATTCGCGGGGCGCTCTGCGTGTTCGGGGGCCTCTTGCAGCGCACCAACAGCGAAATTACCCATGCAGTCGTACATGGGCACAGATATCTTGTTCGCATTGCGTAGTTCCGTTTCCGGGCGCTAGTTGCATGCTTGCGTTGTGCGCGGGCGTGATTACGAGGTCGCATGCGTTTTTGCGTGCTCGCGGGGGAAATATTGCGCGAACGTATCCACGCGGTCCCAAATGGGCACGGCCTTCTTGTTTTTCATTCGTTGCTATGGTTCTGGGCATGCTTTTTCAATCCTCCCCTAATCTTTGCAATCCTTTGTTTCTTTGTTTCTTTTTTTGGATCTTTTTTACTGATTATCTATCCCTCTCTTTTTCTACATCTATATTTTGTGTTTTTTTCTACTTTTGGTTACTTGAAACTACTTTTTTAACCTATTTTCTTTTATTTACTTTTCCCTATTCTTTCCTATTTTTTATTTACCTTTTCTGTCCAGGACCATGGCAAAGGGAGCCAGGAAGAGCAAGGGGAAGGGTCCCGCACCCCGTAGCTGGCTCGCTTGCGGGCGATTAAGGGGGGAGGATGTAGTGGCCAGGGAGATTTTCAGCACAGTGGAGGTGGCCGCACTGGTTTTTTTTGTCCAGCGCCACCTCCCCAAGACCGTCACGGCAGGCTGCAGACTCGCTGCCGTGTACGGGCTCCGGGAGCATCGCAAGCTATTGGGAAGGTATACCGGGCCATGTATCGGGAGTCTGGGGTCCGGCGCACCTACAACCAGGCGACGCACCGGTGGTCCGACATCATGGACCGGGAACACGACCTGCTCGACCTGCTTGGCGTGGAGATCCCTGGGCTTGGTGAGTAGTAGTAGCTATTTAATCACTACTTTGTTTTGTCCTGCTCTGTGTTATTATATTGCAAATATTTGTTTTTTCCGGAGAGCAAGAATGCTGCCGATTACATTGCAGGTAAATTATGTTTCAAAATCTTCTGTGATAACAGGTGGTCGCCTGTTCACTGGCGGTGCTACTATGCTTACTTGTTTTCAATTTTGTGCTCATCTGGCCTGGGTGATGATTATGTATCAGTGTACATTACAGACCTGCGTAATGCTAGACATTAGAGACTCAAGTCCAGTCCTTCCTTTGTACTCCTGCCAATAAGAAGTGGTGGTGATCATGACGGACTGTGTCTGTCACTTCGCGTGCTGCGTAGTGCTGCCTGCCAGTCCTAGTAGAACCTTTTTGTAGTTGGTTTAGTGAGTTACATAACTTTCCAAGTAGACGGTCCGCGTATCCAGCAATACTATATCCTAGTAGACCACATCAGATATGGGTCAATGAATTTAGTGCAATTGTTGTCTATTTCCCCGAAATAATCTGTTATTGTTTTTTTTAAATGTTTGATGTGGTTGACAACAATCATCCATGTTTGTGTCTTTCTTTCATGTTGTACATCAGCTTCCCCATGGGCAAGGGGACACAGGAGGAGGTAGCGGCACCGGTGGAGCAGGGACAACAACAGGAAGGCCAGGATCGGTCCGGCGAGGGCTCCTCTGCTGGCCCCAGTAAGTTTTCCTGTTAATATTCATAATTATACTTCTCTATCTTTTACAGCAACTGTATTTTTTCCAAACGCTCCTCATTCTATTCTTTCCTAAATAGTCTTTGATCTTCTTGTAGACTGTTTCTAAAGTCTTATCCTGCCTCTAGTGTGACTCCCTATGGTACTACTAGATTATTATTAGTCTGTCTGTGCAGCTAACTAAGCTTGCACAGTTGGCAACAGGTGTTGAACAAAACTCCTATTCTATTCAGCAATAGCTCTATGCACTGAGTGCAGTCCTCTGGGTTGTCCATGATATCGATTGAAGTCTTCTAAATGTTTATGCTTTGACAATTCCCAACAATAAAATGTCAATGGCCACCAAGAATAAGATACTAGTTTACTTTTTGATTGGATAGGAGGACAATCCATACTACTACTTTTGCAGGGACTATTCTGCACAAACAGAACTATGGACAAGAAATAGGTAATTGGTTATAAATTATAATAGGTGCAGTTAGACTTTCTACCAACAAAAAGTAGCAATGGGTCAAAGAGAACAAGTAAACTACTAACTATGTATCTGTGAGGAAGTGACCTCAAATGTTGATGTAAAACAGCGAAATCTAACCTAGGGTACTTTCTCAGTAAGAAAAAATTCCCATCAGATTACCGACCTGTACCACCCTACATCATCTGGGATCCTTCACCATGAAGGTAGATTGTTGTACCCTCGGTAGATTTGGCAAAGCTCAGCCTAATCTCACCTATATGTCCAAGTGCTAGTGTAATGAATCTAGGTGTCAAGTGGAAACTGACTTGCAGTGCTGAAATAGTGAAAATAATAAGTGACTAAAGTGAAACCACATAAAATTGGGTAGTGAAGGGGTAAAATATTTTTTAATGAGCACCTCTTCACTCCCAAGTTATAAAAACAGTGCAAGTAGTAGTGTAAACAAATAACTACTAAAATGGATATTGGGTCGACATGTTTCTGCAGTTGGACGGGGCCAAAAGGTCTCCTACTGCTTCTTCAGGACCATGAGTGCTACTGCTAGATGTAAGTGAAACAAAAAATATATTTTTTATCACCTGGAATTCTCCTGATTTCGTGGTCCAATGTGCACCAATATATCAAACGGAACAAACAGACAGATACATAGAAAGAAAGACAAACCCATCATAATTAGAAGTGTATCCGTGTCACATTATACCATCAAGAATCATTAATCATTTGTAGGACAGACATGTCAGTATGTCATATTTTTCTGGAGTAACATACAGTGACAATGTATCGACTTGAGTACATCATCACTCACCTATGTGGCAGGGGAATGTAGCCCCACCTCACCTGGCCACAGCGCAGGTAAAACGGAGCACCGCTCTGATTGGGGGAAAAAAGTAAGTATCAAAGGAAGGACCTCATGAATCGCAAATGCTTGTTCGTATGAACAGCTCAAGGCTTAAAAAAGCATCGTAATTTCATCTCTATGTTTTATTAATGTTTTTTGATGGTACATTATTAATGTTTTTTGATGGTACGCAACATCTCTGTACTCGGTGTCGCAGCGAGTTATTGCAATCAGTAGCTGTATGCAACCAAACCACATCGGTCGAAAGCTGATTCATAAACTAGGGTTGCAGAAAGCACTAAATGCGTCGCTGACGCTGTGGCTATTGGAATTGTTTGACATTAACTATGCTGTGATAAGTCTAATTTTGTGCTTGTATATTCACACTCGTATAGAACGGTAGTTAGACTTTTCACATACCTCAGTCATAACAGAAGTTGAAACCCCAATCTCCTTACTGACTAGCTAGTGTGTCAGAGTAATTATTTAGCTCCCGAATGCAGCGATGATTGATCCCCAATGATTATACAACCCAGGACATAAAACTATGGAGTCAGATTCCCGACCTCTCTGAGCCACGGACTCATGCTTGCAAATTGCAAACCCTTTCGCTCACTCACTCATGACCAAAAACCACAGAGTCTATATACGTTTTAAAGCTTTATTAAAAGTAAAAACATTTATTTAAATCAACTTCATCATATAAGATAAACAGTGAAGGATTCAAAACTGAAAAGTGGCTGATTTCACACATTAATTGGGGGAGTGCCCTCATCTAGTTGGAACTTCAACTCTTCTTGATGGGGATGAATCGCTGCTGACTCCGTCCCAGTGATGATGATCTGATCTTGCTCTTGTTCTTAGAAGGGAAGCTTCTGTCTGTTATGAGAAACATGGTGCGTGTTAAAAAGCAAGCATTCATCAGTTGTGCCAAAAAGTGTATCAAGACATGTAACGGCTAAGCATAAATAAAAAACACCATTCCCTGAAGAAAGGGAAATTTGTAGTTTAGAGACTAGAGAGTCACAAATTATTAAATTAGTTTATGTAGTGCTAGTAAAATGTTTTAATTCCTAGACAAAATAGGGAGTGGTGAATATGGCATCAAAGAATATGAAATGTATTTTCTAGGCGGAAAATCGGCCCAGCCATCCACCAGTGCCGGGGCCAGTGCGGAGGCGGTGCAACAGCCATCGGGAACTGCTGTGAGAGATGCCACGGCAGTGGTAACCTATTATATTCCTTACCTATTGAGTTTGCAGACTGCAGAGTGTGCTCTCTGCACGGGTGTATATGTTGTGCACTACAAGTATACTTTACTGTTAAGAAGACTTACAAATTTAGAACTAAGTTTTTGTCAACCAAGTAGAAGACATTCACCATTGACTTCGCATTAGCATTAGCAGCGGTAGTTGACGAGTAACTGTAGTGTAGTTCCTATTTTCCCAATAGGCCCTGCGCATTGGAATAACATAAACAGTAGTATGGACGTAGAAGTGCGGATCTTCCAGGTCTCCACTGACTATGCTAAACTTAATTGGGTTTGTTACCAACTAGCTCAGAGGTCACTGGAAACTTTCTTGACTGAATAGGAAGTGATCAGCTTCCCTGGTACAGACAAGAAGGGATTCAGTTTTCCAACAACTGCATAAACATGACAGCTTTGCTCCTTAGAATAAGAGTCAATCTCTAGAGTCGTGTGAAACAATAGACAGTTATTTTACTCAGTCAGTTTTGTGCAGATTACTTTCACCAATATGCAGAGAATAGAGAGACAGGCGTTTTCAATAAAAAGGTATTATTTATTGAACAGTCTTTCTTCTCATGCAAGAGAAAGTAATTGCCACAATTGCAAGACTTGTTATTATAAAAGTGCGTACAGTAAAATGAGTATTGCGAAATAATACTGTAAAAGCATTGATATGGTTTCTTAGCCATACAATGGTTTAAAATGAATAAAACATATATACATTCATATATACATTTAGCTAACGTACTCAACTGGTACTTCTAACTACGCCTACCCCAGTGTACCTGACCTAAGCCTAATACATGGGAGGGAGTAAGTAAGTAGCAGTTTTAGTTAAGTTGGTTTTGCCAAGGTTTGCTTCAAGAATTCTCTCTAAGGGTTTAGTCAACACCATACCTCTGAAATAGAATGTTGGAGGTCTGGCATCTCCTTCCAGGACTCGATATCCCAGTCAGTTGCAAGAGTAGGCTGGAAACGCCGGAGCTGGATTTCTCGGCAGGAGAAAATACAGCGTCTCTCTCAGCGCGTCGAGGAGGAGGAGGGGCAGCGTTCGTGGGCAGCTTGCATCTGATGGGCTCTGAAGGGGACAGCTGTTCTGCTCCTATGTGCACCACACCATCTTTCGCTGATGTTATTGAGGCAGGGATAGCATCAGCATCAGCGTGGTAGCGTTTGCTTAAGGCAACGTTGGTAATATTTATACCTGAAAGGTGCCTGGTTTGACGCAAGTTTTTGGACATAAGACGTCAATAAAGATGTCACTAGGAAGTGATCGTCTCTTAGTGCTCATTAGAGTTCTATTACTAATCAAACCATAGCAAGCGGGGCTTTCCCAGGTTGCTGAGTTTTATCTTGTTGAAGAACTCGGAGTGTAATCTAGGAATCTTAGATAGTGGCTTCTGCTGTGTCATTTGCTCTAATGAGCTGCAGAGGAAGCTGCAGAGGAAGTGATTCTGAAATGTGGCTCTGATCGTGTTAGGCCAGAGACGAGTTTCTGAAATATTACTCTTGATCGTTTATGCCAATATAGGGTATAAGGGGATTATAGCCGTATAGGGGCATAAGGTCACAATATTGATCGGGGTCCTAGATTAGAACGCGACATAACCAATGGCCTCATCTAAATTTGACTTCAACTCAGCTGTGAAACTTTTATCTAGAAGCCAAGTCGGATCAGAGATGAACTTGATGGATGGGCTGAACGAAAAGGGAAAGAACGGTGTAAGGAAGGACGAGCGAGTTAAAAGTAATGACTGGCAAAGAATGATACGTGTTTTTGAATGCTGCCCGAGGTGGTCTGGAATACGATGCATGGCCGGTTGAAGGCCGAAGCAAGGATGGGTGGAAGGAGACAGGGAAGAGGACTGCCTGGGTGGTGAAACAGAAACTGTATGTGTGTGCAACATATCCTTTGGTTCAAACTCAAATGCAAGTCAAGCACAAATGCATGGCTGGTGGTTTCCGAAATAAAATAAAAAGGTTGGTTTTCCGTGAGAAAAACTGAGGTTTGTCCAGTTGAGACATTAAGAAGAATGATTGACATTTACTTTCAATGGATGGATCCTTGGATCATGATACTATCTTACTCATAGTTAGCATAGGTGTTTGTAGACAGTCACTGGATGAAGTAAGTGTTACTTTGTAGAGCATGTAACACCGCACCTGCACGTTCATTCCAGTGTAGCAAAGGTGAGGAAAAGAAGTTGTAATTTTTCAGAATACTACCATGACTAGTAACAGTAGTTTGCAAGCGCAGCATATATCCTGCGATTACGGGGGCCAATCACTACCTCTGTTAATAATTTTATTACAACTCTGTCATTCATGTGTTCACTCAATAAAAAACAAAAGTACCTAAAGTCATCTCATATGTAAGCAAATATCCTGTGAAGGGATAGATAATCATAAATGTATTTATCTTCTTCATTTTCCTTTTCTAGTAGTCATTGGCACTGCAGGGTGAAAGTTAAATTAATGAAGCAGTAGCCCTTGTAACAGAGTATGGCCAGTGCCACCCGTAATAGAAAAGTAAGAGCTTCACCAGCTGCATGTACTAGAGTGGTACAGTAACGCAAGTCTGTGTCATCATGGCTTGGTTTCTCGGGTGCAAGTTGACTGCGCTGGCATTATGCCGGCTTCCAGAAGTTTACGTACCAATTCTGCTAAACAAGAGAGAAGAAGAAGAAGAAGACTGGTGTACTGTCTGAGTCTAATGTAGTGAGTCCATATAGTGCTAGTAGAATTGATTCCTGAAACTCCCATTAATGTTAGAGCAGATTCCGACGAAGTGGGAGGTTAGATAGATGCAGGCCACAAATGTTATGTACTGTGCTTGCAAGTTGCTAGTGCTACTGTGACCCAAATTTTTGCTGAATTTTTTTGTGTTAATCTTAAAGAGCATTGGTTACAGTATGTTTTTCTTTCTTCATATAGATGCTCCTTCCAAACCAACACAGAAGGGGCTGGCTAGACGGGCCCGGCAAAGGAAGTTGGAGGCAATTGTTGCCGAATATCGGTGGCTGGTGACCCAGGAGGAGTAGGACAAGCAGTCTCAGTCCACAACATCCACCACAACAGCTGCATCCTCCTCCACGCACCCTGGGTCAGCCAGTCAGTGCAAGCCTCCACTGTGCCCTCAGCCTGGTTGCCCCCACGCTCCCCGCCTGCTGCCTGCCTCTTACCTGCTGCCTGCCTGCCTGCTGCCGATCCAGCCCGGCGCCCCAGCCGCCGCAGGGACGGCCGCCTGGATTTTCGCGCCGGTTTTTGCCGCGACCCCGCCCCCCCGCCTGCCGCCTGCCGATAGGACCACGCGCTCCCCGCCTCCCGCCTGACCCGCCCTCCCGGCTCCCTTCTTATGACGCCCCCTCAGCGACCGCGCAGCGGACACGCGCAGCGGGAGCACCGACTGAGCGCCGAAGGTGCGCCAAAGGTAAGCCCGTCTGCGCCCGTCCGTGCCTGGACCGCGCCCAGTGCCAGGACCCCTGGCCCCCGCAGATCCCAGCCCACCCGCCGGACGTACGACGCCGCCACCCTCATCGCACTCAACGACGGACGAGTCCCGGGATGCTACCGTGCCACCCCGAGACGCTCCCACGGACCCTTCTGCTGCACCGCCTGCAAGTTCACCTGCATCCGGACCTGCCTCGCACCAGCACCCGCCAAGACGAACACCAGCAGCAACCACCTCAAGTGCATCCTGCTCAACACCCGCTCAGTCCACAGACACGCCATCGAACTCTGGAACCTCATCGACACCACAGCTCCTGACGTTGCCTTCCTCACGGAGACCTGGATGAACGCCTCTTCAGCGCCCGACATCACCATTGCCATCCCAGAGGGCTACAAGATCACCCGGAGGGACCGCACCGCCAACCAGATGGGAGGAGGCATCGCCATCATCCACAGGGACACCATCCGCATCACGACTTACACCGACGACATCCAGACTACCGCCGAACACCTACACTTCCAGATCCACACCGACCCGAAGACCACCCTCAGAGGCACCCTGATCTACCGACCCCCGGGACCACGCACACAATTCAGCGAGGACATCGCCGACTTCGTCAGCCCGCATGCCCTCCCCTCCACTGACTACATCCTCCTAGGGGACCTCAACTTCCACCTGGAGAACAACAACGACCGCAACACCACCACCCTGCTCGACAACCTCGCCAACCTCGGACTCAAGCAGCTGGTGACCACCCCCACCCACCTCGCCGGACACACACTCGACGCCGTCTTCTCATCCAGCAAAGACATCACCTTCAGCCACGCCACAGGACTCCACTGGACGGACCACAGCTGCGTCCACTTCACCTTCAGAAGAACGACGATCCACCACCACCAGCAACAGGTCGCCCGCAGAAACTGGAGCAAGATCACAGTCGACCAGCTCGCCGCTTCCCTGAGCCAGCACCCTCCCGCCAGCTCAGCGAACCCCAGCCAGGCCGCCGACAACCTCACGAAGTGGATCAGCAACTGCGCGGACGAACTCGCCCCACTGAAGACCCCACCCAGCAGACCCGGCAGCAAGAAGGCCCCATGGTTCACCGACGAACTCAAGAGCTCCAAGAAGAACTGCCGAGCCCTCGAGAAAGCCTGGAGAAGAGAGCCAACACCGGACAACATGACCACCCTCAAGCTTGCCACCCGGAAGCACCACCAGCTGATCCGCGACACGAAGAAAACTGCATTCAAGGACCGACTGGACAACAACGCACACAACAGCAAGGAACTCTTCAACATCGTGAAAGAGCTCTCCAACCCCAACGCCGGAAACAACAACATCACCCCATCGCAAGAACTCTGCAACTCCCTCACCTCCTACTTCCACAACAAGATCGCGGACATACACAACAGCTTCAACACCCAACCGACGAACGCCACGTCCGACACGACCGAACCACCGCCCCCCACCACCACCCTCCGCGCCAGGACTCCGATCAGCACCGAAGACACCGTCCACATGATGAACTCCATCCACTCCGGATCTCCGACCGACCCCTGCCCTCACCACGTCTTCAACAAGGCCGACGCTGTCATCGCACCCCACCTGCGGGACACCATCAACACCTCCTTCACCACCGCCATCTTCCCTGAGAGCTGGAAGCACGCCGAACTCAGCGCTCTACTCAAGAAACCAACAGCGGACCCCACCGAACTCAAGAATTACCGCCCCATCTCGCTGCTCCCGTTTGCGGCCAAAGTCATCGAGAAGACCGTCAACAAGCAACTGGCCGCCTTCCTCGAGACGAACAGTTTATAGCAGTATTTGAATGACAACAGTCCTGAAGATGGTCTCGTTAACTCTGTTGTAGAGAGACCGAAACGTCGACCTTCATCTTATCTCCACAGTGTTTTATTCACTTCTTTTGTTGAGATAGATGTTTTTTCTAGGTTTTGCTGTATTATTGATTATTTGCTATTAGGCTCTTCATACCAGCATTTCCTTACCTGCTTCTTTGATTTTTTGCTGATTTAATGAATTTTGGATAAAGCTCTTTTTTGATACACCTTTGTGTTTTGTTGTTTATATGTTTATATGTTCTTATGTGTCTTATAAAGTAATTGAGTGTAGTTAATTACACGATTTATACATTGGGTTATTTAATTTTAACCTCAGAATCAACTGAACCACATATTTTTGCTCTAAATCAAATCCCTTGAAGGCCCCCTTACCTTTTCACTTCTCCTACCTGGCCGCCAAGACCTGGAACTCCCTCCCGACCGACCTGCGCCTGACCCAGGACCACCTCGCCTTCAGGAAGAAGCTCAAGACCTGGCTGTTCGAGCAGTAGCAGCACCCCCCCCCCTCTAGAGCCTTGAGACCCTCCGGGTAAGTAGAGCGCTCTATAAATGTCTATGATTGATTGATTGATAGCGTTACGGAGCCATGGTACCGCAGCCACCGCCAAGCAGCCAAAAAATCAGCTGCACCCCACAGCAGGTTCAAGGCACGCATCCACCGCCTAACCCTCAAACTTGAGCAGGAGATGGAGAGAGTTAAAACCCTGCTCAAGAACCTCTGCAGGGAACAACAGGACGAACTGGCTAAAGGACACCGCCGGTGGCAGAAGAGGAGGAGAGACTGTCCCTTGCCCCTTTTTTTTAAGACTTTTGGAGGGGTGGGAATTGGGAGTTGGGTTTTTTGGACTTTGAGGACTTTTTATTTCATGGACATTCTTTGGGGTTAGGGAGGGGGGGGTCGGGTCTTGCAGGATAGTTTATTTTTGTTAGGGATAAAAATTATTATTTACTTTCAACTTAAACATAGCATACACGTTTTTACTGTTTTGCGGGGGGGTTAACTGTACGTTTGTTTTCCTGAAACTTATCTGGCTGCTTGATTCAAATTGTCTAAGTAATCGCCAAAATGTTTACAAAAGTAAGTGCCACTCACAGCGTTAGTGAATTCAATTGTCCTACTACTTTACTAGTACTACCGTCAGTCTCTATTTTTTCCTCCTACTCCATTATTCTTCCTTCCCCCAAATGCTTATCTTACCTGTGATTCGTGTTTGAGAATAGGGCTAGGCACAGGGCTGGCTGCATGGCAAATGGCGATTAAGGTTGGCAATCCTGGGTGGATGAAATGGCATTATTGTGGTGGTAGTAGTGGTGATACACAGTGGCAGTAGCAGCATATGAAAAAAAAAGAAAATGAAACCTTGAGTGGCCTGATCGGAGCATTAGAACAGTACGATAGATAGCACAGTACACAAGAACAGTGCCATAATTTAGCCCAACAAATGCTAAAGTATTCGAAGTATAACTACAAGTTGCGTGGAGTTTGTCTTTGGCTACTACAAGAAAAAGTACTGAAGGTGAAGGACACAGCAGTGTAATCATTCACCACGTGTAGGAGGAGGATGTTCTTGATGATCAATCCAGTTGATGGCGCCCATGAAAATCAGATTTGATTTGCAAATAGTCATGGGTCTGTGCCAAGCTGAGTAAGAATATATCCTCGGATTCCTTCACCAGCCTTGAAATTGATTTTCTGTTGCTTTGACCTTATCCTCCCCAGCAAGTGTGTGGAAATATTGTTGTCATTTAGTTACACCTCAATGAAAACCAAACAGCCCGGGGGAAGAGGGTTAGGGTTTGAAAATTGGATGGGAATGGGGTTTTTTGGGAAAGAAAAACACAGTATGGACAACAACAAATGAAGATAAACAAATCTTTGGATACGAAGATATCCATAAATCATTTAAGGGACATAAAGGAAGTGCATGCACTACTGCATGCATTAAGTTGATTGCTAAATGGATGGTTCGGTTACTTAAACTAAGTAGTACTTTCTACAAATTAGTAACTATGAAGAAACAATGTGACAGTAGAGGGCTGTAGTAATTAGGCAATTTCACTTGCCTATCTGCCCTCAGAGAGAATAAACAACACTCAGTACATGAAATTAGTTTTAAATATGGCAAAGAAAAACGTATACAATGGCTGGAGGGATGAATTTGAAGCAGAGAGCAAACAAATGCACAGAGTCACACTCATAGAAGTTCACAACAATAACATTATTTAAAAGATAAGGAGAAGTGAAGAGGATACTGTAAGTGTATGTTGTAGTTGTCCTGTTGAATTTGGGAAGTTGCGTGCATCCAGCCATTCCTCTTATTCGCGGTACTACTCCATTCCATCTGACGCTCCGTCGATCAATCTAGGTGACCAGACACACTGTCCAATGCCTGCCTTGGCGGATGCGGAATTGCGGATCACTAATGGTAAGCCTTAGTTAATCATTTTTCCAATCGCACAGGGTAAAAGCCGGACTGTAATTGTTGATGGAAAAACAGGAAGTGATATTAAAACACCACGGAGAAAAAAATATAAGGTACGCTATGTAGTGCAAAAATAACAGTTTCACAGAGGCAACAGTATTACATACAAGCATCATTTCGAAAGTGGGTACTCTGAGTCTCCTTTTCAAGGATAGTAATTAGTAAGTATGGGCGAATTGTGCGGATATGCGGTCCGCGAATTTGTGTGAAATAGCAAAAAAAAAAGAGAATTTACGGATTTTCTTGCAAACTCGCGGATTTTTTCGCGATTTGCATAACTATTACTGGAGTACTTTCTACTAGCTAATCCAGTAAGTGCTACAGTGTAGGGTAAATGTATAGTGCTTTTCATACACTACAGCTGCGTAAAGTGCCAGAAGAGTTGTCTCCAGTGACACCTGCAATAACGCATTACCAGCAATGTTAGCCTATGGGCCGAAATGCACCTTAGAAACAGGGCCAAATCACCTTTCCCCTCAACTTACAGACAAACTACTATTTTTCCCCTAAATGAGACCTTCCCACTGTACCTCCCAAACCCCTAAACCCACTCCCAAAAATCTAGAACACCCCCAAATAGCCCCCCAAAAACATGCAATACTGCTACCTTGCAGGCCTCCAATGTAAGCCAATGACAAAAATGCACCTAATTCTGCTTGCCCCTCAACCTACGACCAAACTGCTCTTTTGACACAAATTTAGACCTTCCCAGCAGTGCTCCCAGACCCCTAAACCCACAGCCCAAAAATCTAAAACACCACCACAGTACCCTCCCAAAAACGTCGCAGAGGCCTAAGTTAAAATCGTGTAAAAACGCACTCTGAAACTAGGCCCAAAACACCCCTTTTCTACAATGGATTTTCTTCAAACCACTTTCAATCAAAATTAGACCTTCCTAGCAGTGCTCCCAGACCCCTAAACCCACTCCCAAAAATCTAGAACACCCCCACCTAGCCCCCCAAAAACATGCAATACTGCTACCTTGCAGGCTGCCAATGTAAGCCAATGGCAAAAATGCACCTCAGAAACAGGGCCTAATTCTCCTTTCCCCTCAACTTATGACCAAACTGCTATTTTGACACAAAATTAGACCTTCCCAGCAGACCCCTAAACCCACTCCCAAAAATCTAGAACACCCCACAGTACCCTCCCAAAAACGTGCATTACCGTGACCTCGCAGAGGCCTAAGTTAAAATCGGGCCAAAATGCACCCTGAAACTAGGCCCAAAACACCCCTTTTCCACCATGGATTTTCTTCAATCCACTTGCAATCAAAATTAGACCTTCCCAGCAGTGCTCCCAGACCCCTACACCCAGTCCCAAAAACTCTAGAACACCCCACAGTACCCTCCCAAAAACGTGCATTACCGTGACCTCACAGAGTCCTAAGTTAAAATCGTGCCAAAATGCACCCTGAAACTAGGCCCAAAACACCCCTTTTCCATCATGGATTTTCTTCAAACCTCTTGCAATCAAAATTAGACCTTCCCAGCAGTGCTCCCATACCCCTAAACCCACTCCCAAAAATCTAGAACACCCGAAGTACCCTTCCAAATATGTGCATTACTGTGACCTCGCAGAGGTATAAGTTAAAATCGTGCCAAAACGCACTCTGAAACTAAGCCCAAAACACTCCTTTTCCACCATGGATTTTCTTCAAACCACATGCAATCAAAATTGGACCTTCACAGCAGTGCTCCCAGACCTCTAAACCCACTCCCATAAATCTAGAACACCCCACAGTATCCCTCAAAAACGTGTATTACCGTGACCTCGCAGAGGCCTAAGTTAAAATCAGGCCAAAACGCACTCTGAAACTAGGCCCAAAACACCCCTTTTCCACCATGGATTTTCTTCAAACCACTTGCAATCAAAATTAGACCTTCCCAGCAGTACGCCCAGACCCCTAAACCCACGCCCAAAAATCTAGAATACCCCCAAAAAGCCCCCCAAAAACATGCAATACTGCTACCTTGCAGGCTACCAATGTAAGCCAATGGCAAAACTGCACCTCAGAAACAGGGCCAATTCCCCTTTCCCCTCAACCTACGACCAAACTGCTCTTTTGACACAAAATTAGACCTTCCCAGCAGTGCTCCCAGATCCCTAAACCCACTCCCAAAAATCTAGAACACCCCACAGGACCCTCCCAAAAAGTGCATTACTGTGACCTCGCAGAGGCCTAAGTAAAAATTGTGCCAAAACGCACTCTGAAACTAGGCCCAAAACACCCCTTTTCCATCATGGATTTTCTTCAAACCACTCACAATCAAAATTATACCTTTCCAGCAGTGCTCCTAGACCCCTAAACCCACTCCCAAAAATCTAGAACAACCCACAGTACCCTCCCAAAAACCTGCATTACCGTGACCTCGCAGAGGCCTAAGTTAAAATCGTGCAAAAACGTACCATGAAACTAGGTCCAAAACACCCCTTTTCCACCATGGATTTTCTTCAAACCACTTGCAAGAAAAACTAGACATTCCCAACTCACATCCCAGCTAAGCAAATCCACTAAGAAAGCACCTACAACACACTCCAATCGCACCCTAAAAACATGCAATAAACAAAAATTAACATGGGCGCCTATGGCAACGGTTTCCCTTCCTCGACTTAGGCTAAACACACCCTTCCTATCAAGCGATTCCTCCCAAATTTCCTCCACCAATTTCCCTCCCTACCACTCACAGAAGCACCGTTTCCCTAGCTCAACTGGAACACCTCAAACACACTTTCTCCTTGCGCCCCAAACTGCCCATTGGATAACATGGCAAATTGCGCCTTGACAAAAAATTGCTGTTTTCAGCACTTCCACTACTTCGATCCTCTTGAAACTGACCAGGACACTTGTTCCAGCGATTCCCAAGAATCTCAGCAAGGCAGAACAAAATTGATCCACTGTAAGGTGTACGACTTTTTACCCAAACAAACGCACCCGCAAAACACCAAAAAAGGCCACAATTCGGCCAATTCTGGACCAGAAAACACCAAACCCAGCTAAAACCGTGCCAACATCAGGGCAGCCTCTCCTGTCAATTTCAGAAGTAACTGTCAGCAATCAGCATGTAGTCAGTAATTCCAGTCCCACTTGAGGGGACTCGTCTACGAAGACAACGTTTCATCATTCTGCGCAATCCAGCCATCTGCGTTGAGGGCAATGGATAGGGGGAGTCTGGAGGAGAAGAATAGAGGAGCATGATTGAGTTGAGAACTTGTGAACCTCAGGAATGCAGACTGCGGAACCTTCAAATCAATAAGGAAATAAGATGAAAACAGTGCTGCTGATGGACTTGTTGTGTTTAGGGGATTAGATTTTTGTTGTGGTAAAAGTTGCAAAACAAAGAAAGACACACAGGAATAAAAGTGAATAAGGACGAAAAAAAAAGGAAGACATTTTCAGGCCTCTGTGTCAGGAAAGTAGAGCTCATACTCAAACTCTGTGAATTGAGACGGAAGTTGGTCAGCTAACAGAGAAGAACTTCCATCACCTAAGTCGGTGTCCTCTTCTTCCTGCGTGCATTCAAGTATTTTGTAATCTGGTGGTATGAAGTGCTGATTCATCTTGATCATTGTTAACCTCTCCACATTTTTGGGCGGGAGGCAGGTCCTTTTTGAATTTACCATGGCACCAGAAGCACTGAAAACACGTTCAGAAGACACACTTGCGAGTGGGCAACACAAATAATTTAGAGCCAGGTTGTGGATCAGTCGCCATAGAGGCCTTTTCCTATACAAATACAGCAATGGGTTCTGATTAACAAAGACCTCTGTTGGGTCATCCAGATAGGCCTGCACCATCGATTCAAGGTTCTCCAGGGTGGTTCCACTTTGCGTACCATCTGTGGCCTTTGAATCACTGTAACGAGCAAACCCTTGATGAGTTAGCCAATCCGCTTCCGACAATATTATGGTTGGGCCTGGTGCAGGTGAGGATGATGATGCGGTTGCTGGTGTCGTTAACGGCTGTGATAGAAAGTGACTCCCTTCAGCCACAGATTCAGAAGTGGACCTTGACGCCGGATGGCATGCTGATTCAGTAGTACTTCTGCCGGTTCCTTCATTTTTCTGCCGCTCTTTTTTGAACCGAGTGGCTGACAGAGCTAGCCAATGTTTGTACTTTGAAACATCTGCTTCATTAAAAGGAATGAATGCTTTGCTGGCCACAGCCTTTTTGTACCGTGGATCCAGAATAGTGGCACAAATGTAATGTTATTCTGTATGTATTATTTTAAGCCTTTCATTGTCAACTAAGCTGCTTAATAACCTCTCCGCCAACTGATATGCGTCTTGCTTTTCAGCATCATCTCGGAAAGTTTAAGACACCACCTTCAGTTGGTGCTCTAGCATGCACAACAATGGGATAGCTTTGCCCAAAGTACAGTCCTCCCTGCTGACTTCACCCGTGAAGACCTCAAAAGGACGAAGCATGTCTGTCAGTCTTTTAACTAGCTTCCATTCCTCCAACTCTAGCCACATGTCTTTCATAGTAGAACCCAGTTCAAAGACATACTGATTGATTACCATCCACTGCTCAGACAGATGCTCAAGCATGTAGAAGGTTCAGTTCCAACATGTTACCACCTCCTGGATGAGTCCTCTGACTGGCAGTCTACGTTCATGTTGCATGTGCATTTAACTTGTCTCTAACCCCTGGAAAAGATACCCAGTGTGCAGTGATGCACATGTAACCAAGAGCTTGGCAACTGGTCCACATGCCTGTTGTCAGGTGGATAGTAAGTATGGCACAATTTTGCGAATCAGCGGTTCGCAAATTCAGGCGAAATCGCTAAAAAATCCGCAAATTTGCGGATTTCCCAGCAAAATCACGGATTTTTTTGTGATTTTTGCACCATGCTTAACTGGAGTACTTTCTACTGTCTAATTAGTAAGTGCTACCTCGTTGGGTAAATGTATAGTGCTTTTCCTGCACTACAGCTGCTTAGGGCCAGAAGAGTTGCCTCCAGTGACCATGTGTGTGTAACTTTGCCATCGCACCAAAGGGCGCCAGGGTCCCTCGAGTGAGCTGTTCATCATAGTGTGTAAAGGGCAGGAAGACGGTGCACACCGCTAGTGTGTGTGTGGGGGGGCAAACGGGGGGCTTCTATGCGAGTTCACATGCCTCTTCTGTGTATAAAAGGACAGGCACTGATCAGAGCAGCAGATGGGGAGAAAGAAGCTTGTGGTCACAGGAAATGCCCAGCCTGGACAAAACGCAAATTTTTGGGGGGCTGATTTACTTTACCATCGTACCAAAGGGTGCCGGGGTCCCTCGAGTGAGCTGTCCATCATAGTGGCTAAAGGGTGGGAAGACGTGCACACTGCTAATGTGTGTGGGTTGAAAACGGGGGGGGCTACTATGCAAGTTCACATGCCTCTTCTGTGTATAAAAGGACAGGCACCGATCAGAGCAGCAGATGGGGTTAAAGAAGCTTGTGGTAACAGGAACTGCACGGGGATAGAGCTTGTGAAAGTCAAGGATGAAGGACCTCCATCAAGCATCATAGCTAATTTTGGACGGTAGATATGGGGAGAACACACACCTGCCCAGCCTCGACAAAGTGCACATTTTTGGGCTGATTAACTTTGCCATCGCGCTGAAGGGCGCCGGGGTCCCTCGAGTGAGCTGTTCATCATAGTGGCTACAGGGCGGGAAGACGGTGCACACCGCTCGTGTGTGTGGAGGGAAAACGAGGTGGGGGCTTCTATGTGAGTTCACATGCCTCTTGTGTGTATAAAAGGACAGGCACCGATCAGAGCAGCGGATGGGGAGAAAGAAGCTCGTGGTCACAGGAACTGCCCAGCCTGGACAAAACGCACATTTTTGGGGGGCTGATTAACTTTGCCATCACGCCGAAGGGTGCCGGGGTCCCTCGAGTGAGCTCTCCATCATAGTGTGTAAAGGGCAGAAAGACGATGCACACCGCTAGTGTGTGTGGGGGGGCAAACGTGGGGGCTTCTATGCGAGTTCACATGCCCCTTGTGTGTATAAAAGGACAAGCACCAATCAGAGCAGCATATGGGGAGAAAGAAGCTTGTGGTCACAGGAACTGCAAGGGGATAGAACTCATTAAAGTCAAGGATGCAAAGGCCTCCATCAAGCATCATAGCTAATTTTCAACTGTAGATATGGGGAGAACAAACACCTGCCCAGCCTCGATATAACGGACATTTTTTGGGGGCTGATTAAGGAGTTACTGAATTGGACCTTCAACTCAGGCACCTGCTTTATCTATATCTGTAAGTGCTTCCTGCAGGAGCCTCGTTGTCTACTTGTAACTATTCTCTGACCCTGCTTCGAGGGTCAGAGCAGGGTCAGAGAATAGTTGCAAGTAGGCAAGGAGGCGCCGCTCAGGAAGCACTTACAGGGTTACAGCAGGTGCCCAAGTTGAAGTTAATTTCTTTGTAACCATTTTGTAAATGGTTACAACGAAACCTCAACTTGGGCCCCTGCTGTAACCCTGTAAGTGCTTCCTGAGCAAAATTCGTCCCGCTCGCGGATTTGTGGATTTTACTGCGATTTCACGCGATTTGCGGTTCGCAAAATCGCCGAAACTCCACACATTCCACAAGTGGAACAAATTTTCCGCCCATACTTAGTGGATAGTGTGAACAGCACTTTTCTGCAAAGCTGCCCCAATCACCTCCAGCACATCTTGATGTAGTGCTGAAACCGCAACTCTGGCAAAATAGGACAGGCTAGGAACCTTTCATTTAGGGCAGACTTTTGCCACAAATTCTAGAAAACCCACCCCTTCCACAAAAGAAAAAGGTAGAAGGTCAAGCGCTAGCATTTTAGCCAGCTTTGCGTTATACGTGCCGTTGGGTGGTTGCGTTCAAATGTCGCCTTCGACCAAAACATGCTTCTAATGTTGGTCTTGACCGTTTTACGTGATGATGATGCAGACTTCTACAAACCAGTAAGGCTCATTAATGTACTTTTTCGCATTGGTGTCTCTCCCTGGCTCACTGGTTAGAGGCGGCAGACCCGAGAGCAGAGGACGGCCCGGGACCAGGGTTCGATTCCCGGCGCGGCAGGTTTCTGGACCAGGGTCAGCGGACTCGATAATTCTCTCGCCTCGGTGCCCACTCTGATCAGCGATCACACTCGGCAACTCTGGGCATTAGCTTGCCTCATCTTCACTAACGGCCCCACCAGACTGCCGGGGATGCCTGGTCTCACCCTGGAGATACCCATTAAGGGACCATCTCTCAGGGAAGCCAGGAAGGGTTTCGCAGCGGTCGAAGCGCCTTGGGACCCTCTGGGTAAGTAGTGCGCTATATAAATGCCTATACATTACATTATACATTACATTACATTACAGTGTGGCTCATACATGTTTCTGGGGTAGAGGGTGTGGGCGCTACCACTGCAGTGCTTCTGCCAGGGGTACTGGTTGTACCAGAAAAAATGTCTGACGCTTCTTCACTTCCCCCCTGCACGATCAGCCCCTCGTCATCATCAGATGCAATATGAATGGATACAATTGGATTTGTTTTTCTTTTGGCTTCCCGGATCTTCCTTAGGTGAGCCTCCCACTGGATAGTGTGGTGTTTTTGGAGATGACCTCTCTGGACTCCGGTACCATAGTTGGTACCAAGCTTACCCCGACTAACTACTATTTTACAAATCGAACAAACTACTATGTTTTCCGCCTTTTTGCTAACACTAAAGAAGTCCCAAACTGGGGACTGGAGATGTCTGCTGGTGGTGGAGGTGCTACTTTCAGTTTCAATGCCAGATGAAGTGGAGGATGGGCGTGGCTGAATTTGACTCTGTTGTGCACTTACAGCTCCACTACTTGAGGTAATGGAGGTCGAGCGGGATGGAGGTCCCTGCCGGCCATTCTGATGAGAAAGTATGGAAGCAGTAGGTCGTGTTGGTGTAGTAGTTAACTGCGTTGGTGGTGGTACCAGTGCCACACCGCCCACATCCAACTGAGCATCAATTCGGAATAGGGTCAAAATGTCTGTCTGCTGCATGCCTACTGGGGCTGGAGTGATGACTGTGATGACTGGGTCGTCGTCAGAGTATTCATCAGCTGCAGAATAATACACCACTTCTTTTTCGACGACATCATCACCCATAATTGAAAGCCTTGCGGGAACCTTCCTTTTAGGCTTAGCTACCTTTGTCGGCTCATGGGGTGCCTCCCTCTCAGACTGCATTGCTGGGTTCCAATCAACATCAAGATCATCAGAAGGAAGGGAGCTTGAAGAAGAACTTGTAGTAGCCCTCTTTGACCTTTTTCTTGCTGGGGATCTGGAAGACAATGGATCATCATCAGGAGGAGTGGCTTCCTCGGATGATACCTCCACTTGAATCTCGATTTCCAGATGTGCCCCTACTTCTAGAGAAACAAGCATTGTGGGCAGTTGGGCCGCTCCTTGCGCCTCTCCTTGCGCCTCTACTTGTGCCTCTCCTTACGCCTCTCCTTGAGCCTCTCCTTGCGCCTCTCTTTGCGCCTCTCCTTGCGCATTTAGTTGTGCTTCTACTACTTGCACCTGTGGTTGTTGTTGCGGATGTGGTTGTTGAACACTTATCAGATGAGTTACACCATGCGTTGATTGGATGCTACTTTCTTGCGATGAGCCAACATCACTGGTCAATGGTAATTGAGCAATTAAAGTGGCTGCCTCTGCAGCACTCAAGGACTTGGACCTAACTTGGTGTGGTGGCACTGAGCCCAAGGAAGCGGAGGTGCTGCTCCCAGCTTGGTCCCCGGCGGACCCCTCTGCTGCAGGCGTAGGTTTTTTTTTCCCCAAAAATGTGCAGGCGTAGGTTTTTTTTCCCAAAAAATGTGCCGGTCGGCACACCAGTCTCCTTGGTAAGTGGCGCCACTTGCTTCTTCTGCTCCTTCTTACTGGCAGTGGCACTGGCAACTTTTTTCACTGAGGCGCTACGGCCACCTTTCTTTGGGGCCATCTTCTTCAGATGCCAGAACAGCAGGCCACAGTTGCATGAGTTGCAAGAGTTGTCTGTGGCCACACGTGACGTCACGTGACGTTGTGCTGCACACATCGCAGCAAGACTTCTTCCTTGCACTGATAATGATGAACGATGAGGCTGATTCATCTTTGTGCACCTAAAAGCAAACAAAGCCAGAGGAAGATCTGTTAAATAAATGTTGCACATGTCGTGCTTCAATTATTAGTTTGCAACTAGGCATTTATTATTATTACAACTCACCCCAAAACGGAAAGACCAAAAATAAAAATTGCAAATTTATTTCTAATAAAAAATGGATGTTTACATTAATAGAAGAGAGACCACACAGAGAGAGTTGTTTTATGCAACACTGAGTACCCCTGGGCATAATGGATGACAGCAAGGCATACTGGGTACAGCAGGCCTATTGCACAAAGCACACTGCCTGGCCTCAAAATGGCCCCTTGACCCCCAGCCACATGGCCAGGCCCTGCCTGGACCAGGCCTCAAAATGGCCTCCACCCACATGGCCAGGCCCCAACACCACCCCAAAAAGTTGAAAAACACACAAAAATCACCACAATCCAATGCCATCCATGCCCTCAATGAACTTTAAATTCAAGACACTCCACAGAAAGACTTGGTCCATGCACCACTGAGTACCCCTGGCCAAATGAATGAAAGCAAGTCAAACTGGGTGCAGGCCTGAGCACACTGCCTGGCTTCAAAATGGCCCCTTGACCCCCAGCCACATGGCCAGGCCCTGCGTGGATCAGGCCTCAAAGTGGCCCCCACCCACATGGCCAGGCCTCAAGAACACCCCAAAAAGTCGAAAAACACACACAAATCACCACAATCCAATGCCATCCATGCCCTCAATGATGTTTAAATTCAAGACACCCCACAGAAAGACTTGGTACATGCACCACTCACTACCCCTGGGCCTACTGGCTAGTGTGGGTTTACAGGCAACCCAAAATAAAAAATAAAAAATTTCCACATTTTGGGCCAGATGTAGGTACATTTCATTTACCAATTCTTAAATACCGAATTTTACCGATTCGGTATTCATGAATCGGTAAATGAGATGTAGGTAAAAAATCGGTATTTTTTACCGATTCTGTAAAATTCGGAATCAGTCTTTCGGAATTTACCGATTCAGTATTTCCCATTCATTTCTATGGGCCAGAAGGCCCATAGGAATGAATGGGAAATACCGATTCGGTAAATACCGATTCGGTACATACCGAATCGGTAAATACTGAATCGGAAAGCAAGCAAAAGTGAAACTTAAGAAAACAGCCAATCAGGTGCTACCACCCTCCCCCTCCTAATTAGAAGCTTCTGGAGAGGCAGTTGGAGCAGAGAGTTTGGGAGCCGCGGCAGAAAGAGTTTGTGCAGTTTAAAACCTGTAAAATGGCAACCAGAAAAGACACAGAGCAGCCAGATAGGAAGAGAAAGCTGAAATTCAGCAGCATAGAGCTACAGGTCCTTGTGGAGGAGGTGGTGAAGGTGCACCACAAACTGTTTGGCAGGCAGTCCCTCACTGTGGCTGAATCTGCCAAAAGGAAGATTTGGCTGGATATACTGGACAAAGTGAATGCTGTGGGAGTGACCACCAGAGTCACAGAGGACTTGAAAAAGAGGTTCTATGACCTGAGGAGCCTCACAAAAAAAAATTGGCAGACCACCAGAAGCAGGCATCGCAAACTGGTGGAGGAAAGAACACAGCACCCCCCCTCACTGACCGGGAGGAGATGGTGGCCTCAACCTTAGAGCCAGAAAGCGTCTGCGGACTGGGAGAAGTGGACAGCTCAGCCAAAGCTGCAAGCAGAAAAGGTAAGATGCATGCACAGCAATCCTACTCACACCCTCATCCTTCCCTCACCCCTTGAATCTAAGTGACCCCAGTCCCGGTGTTCCAGCACCATACAGTAGCAATGCATCATGGTACATGTAGTCAGTTAATGAAATACCATGTCATACAGCACAGCAACCACCAAGTTAGGCAAATGATTGCAGACATAATGAAGGGAAGGCAACATGTACATTGTGCAATTTGAAAATATGTATTTGTAGTGGCTGTGAGACATTTGCGCTTAGCTGATATACGCTCATATGTCCACAGGTCACACATCCAGAAGGCAGTCACAGGAGACTGAAGACACGGCACCCCAGAGGGTTGAAACTCAGGAGCCAGGTCCCAGTGCATCACAGGACACAGGTGTACCGAGTGGCCAGCCACCTTCCCAAGACCCTGAAATCACTCAAGATGTGCAGGCATCCCCACGACGTTCACAGTCCCCTCTGTTAATGTCTTCACCAGATATGCCAGCATCACTGCATGTTAAAACACCTGCAGCACAACAAAGAAGGAGGCATGTCGTTGCCCCACTGTTAGAAATGGATACATCTGCCGGTGAAATAGAGGTGGAAGACACACACACCTTGCCCGGAGATGATATCTCTGCCACACTGCAGTCCAGTGCAGAGGTTGTCTGTAGTAGCACAAGAGGCCGCAGAATCCAAGGAAGGAGTGTAGGTGCACGTGGGGAGGGGTCCAGTGTGTTCCAAGGCCTGGAGGGGAGCATGGTCAAGAGGATGCAGGGAAAGGCCATCATGTCCTGTCAACGCCAAATGCGCAACCTGAATAGTAATATGGAGGAAATAGGAAATGGCATCAGGGAACTAGTGGAAGTGAACAAGAACATGGCTACAGGGATACATGAAATGCCACAATCGGTGCAGCTACTGTGCACCAAACTGGACACAGAAATAGCATCAAGGCGCAGGGAGAAGCAGCGTGCACAGCAACACAACAAAGCAATTCACCGCCTGGCCACAGCCATATCCCTGCTATGCAGGCGAAGCATAAACAGTCAGGAGTGTTTGACGCAAAACAGCAATGAGGTGACAAGGGGAATAGCCAGGATGACCGGTGCTTTTGAGGCGCTAATTAATGCTCAAACAGCACAAACTGCTGCTATTGATGTGCCAGAGAGTGAAGGGAGCACAAGTAGGAGCAGCATGGCAAGCCCCCTTGGTGTAGAGACAAGGAGGAGCAGCAGGCGACAAGCTGAGGCTACAGGCCAAACGCCCAGCGAACACAGTGAACCATAAACATCTGGCAGTACTAAGCATGGATGCAAATGAACAGTTAATATAATGGGGTAGTGACCCTGGACATACAATTTTGAAAGTTCAAAGTTTGTGTTGCACATTTGTGCCTTAGATACCTGCGTAGTGCCAACATTTAACTACGTTAGGTGCATACTCCACCTGTCGGTGTCTCTTTACTTACTTAAAAAAAGTTGCGTGTGATCTCTTCCCGTCTGTGTCTGCCAACTGTTGGTGTTGCATGTCCAGCTGTGTGTGGCTCAGGCAGTGCTTGGTCATCATCATGGTCCTCGAAATCTGATAATTCCACTTCTGTGCCCTTCTTAACTGCAAGGTTGTGCAACATTGCATAGGCTGCAATCATTTTGCAGCAGGTCACTGGTGTGTACTGGCGTGCCCCTTCACTCTTGTGCAGGCACCGAAACCTGCTCTTCCACAGTCGAAAGGTGCACTCCACAATGTTCTGGGTTGATTTGTGTGCCCTGTTGTAACTCCTCTTGTTGCGTTCTAATCTAGGACCCTGATCAATACTGTGACCTTATGCCCCTATACGGCTATAATCCATTTATTCCCCTATAATGGCATAACCGATCAAGAATGATATTTCAGAAACTCATCTCTGGCCTAACACGTTCAGAGCCACATTTCAGAATCTCTTCCTCTGCAGCTTCCTCTGCAGCTCATTAGAGCAAATGACACAGCAGAAGCCACTATCTAAGATTCCTAGATTACACTCCGAGTTCTTCAACAACGTAAAACTCAGCCACCTGGGAAAACCCCGCTTGCTATGTTTTGATTAGTAATAGAACTCTAATGAGCACTGAGAGACGATCACTTCCTAGTGACATCTTTATTGACGTCTTATGTCCAAAAACGTACGTCAAACCAGGCACCTTTCACGTATAAATATTACCAACGTTGCCTTAAGCAAATGCTGATGTTACTACTGCCGCTACTGCAGTCTCAACAACATCGATGATAGCGATGGTGTGGTGAACATAGGAGCAGAACAGCTGTCCCCTTCAGAGCCCAGCAGATGCAAGCTGCCCACGGATGCTGCCCCTCCTCTTCCTCGACGCGCTGAGAGAGACGCTGTCTTTTTTCCTGCCGAGAAATCCAGCTCCGGCGTTTCCAGCCTACTCTTGCGAGTAACTGGGATATCGAGTCCTGGAAGGAGATACCAGACCTCCAACATTCCATTCCAGAGGTATGGTGTTGACTAAACCCTTAGAGAGAAGTCTTGAAGCAAACCTTGGCAAAACCAACTTAACTAAAACTGCTACTTACTTACTCCCTCCAAAGTATTAGGCTTAGGTCAGGTACACTGGGGTAGGCGTAGTTAGAAGCACCAGTTGAGTACGTTAGCCAAATGTATATATGAATGTATATATGTTTTATTCATTTTAAACCATTGTATGGCTAAGAAACCATATCAATGCTTTTACAGTATTATTTCCCAATCCTCATTTTACTGTACGCACTTTTTATAATACCAAGTCTTGCAATTGTGGCAATTCATTTCTCTTGCATGAGAAGAAAGACTGTTCAATAAATAATACCTTTTTTTATTGAAAACGCCCGTCTCTCTATTCTCTGCATATTGGTGAAAGTAATCTGCACAAAACTGACTGAGTAAAATAACTGTCTATTGTTTCACACGACTCTAGAGATTGACTCTTATTCTAAGGAGCAAAGTTGTCATGTTTATGCGGTTGTTGGATAACTGAATCCCTTCTTGTCTGTACCAGGGAAGCTGATCACTTCCTATTCAGTCAAGAAAGTTTCCAGTGACCTCTGAGCTAGTTGGTAAAAACCCAATTAAGTTTAGCATAGTCAGTGGAGACCTGGAAGATCCGCACTTCTACGTCCATACTACTGTTCCAATGCGCAGGGCCTATTGGGGAAATAGGAACTACACTACATGGCACCCAACGTTTGGTAAGGCGATAAAACTAACGCAAGATGTTAGAGTAACTCAGTTGTGCATTTTTCACACAGACCCCTTTCTACCGTAAATACTCCAATAGACGTCTGGAGTGGGTGAAAGGTTAAAATCCGCCCGAACTTAGTAGGAAGAGATTCCTATGTAAAGCTCTGGTTTATTCAACGTTGAAGGATACAGTGTTCCATAATATTGTGCACCTAATCTTTGTCTCCTTGGAGACCTGCTCTGCAAAAACCTTTCTGACAATAAAATGTCAGACTTAGAAAACGGAACCACTGGGGGCGCAGTAAATGTGACTCAGCAGGGTCCCGATGAAACTAATGAACCGGGTGCAATAATCATCCTGGCACACTTAAGAAAATCTATAACGTTAAAACTTATAGAAAATGGACTGACCACACAAGGTGGCACAGTCATCTTCGTGATAGAGGCACACGAATATCGGCAGACAGAGGTATTCTATTCATGGATAAAATTTCCAGCGGCAAACGCCGCAACACACAAGTTCCACTATTACAAAATTGGGGATCCACCAGAAGAGTACGCTCCTTTCGAGGAGATTGAAATCCCATTAAAATTCCAAGAGCACCTGCTCTGGTTTAAAGGCGCCCTAAAACACAATGATCATATTACCAGGCTCGGTCCACTAGGTAGACCAGGAGCAACGTGGCCGGTTCTAGCTAGCTACACACCACATCCGGACATTGATAAAATGTCTAGAGAAGAACTTTTAGCACAGCTAAAAACATTAATCAAAATACATAGGTAATTAGTCCAATATGTAATGCGGACTGCAACAGTCCAAACAGCTGTTAATGTACCACAGCTGACCCCTCATCAGGGGAACACCAATAAAATTACACCACAGAACATACAGTCATGTCTTGGTAAAACACCCATAAAACGGGAACAAATTCCTTTCTGGTTAGCACAGAAAATTACTCAAATAGAGGCAGTATTTCCAAATACTACCCCTGTTGAGAAACACAGGATTCTGACTATCTGCCTTCCAATGGGGGTCGCACCACACGTGGAAGACTGTGACACTTGGGGTACAGTCTTTGCTTCCATTTACACGAAAACACATGGTGTTCCGTCCATGGCGGTAATACCAGAAGTGCTAAAACAGATTCAGAATGAATACGGTCCAGAACCTGCTTTAACTCTTGGTATGAAATTGCTGAAAGACTTCAAGCAGGTCTCAGCTATATTACTAGCCAATATAAAAGGAGAAGCAGCATCTGTGGCGATCCGCCAGAAGTTGAAGGAAACAGATATAACAGATCAACCAATTGAGCTTGCCAGAATTATACAAAAATGTTATGAAGAACTAGGTAGAGACAGCTTGGGTGGAAAACCAGTAAAGCCCCAACTGCTCGAAAATCCTGAAAAATTATTGATTAAAAATAATTCAAACACTCCTAAAAAGAGCTGGGATGGAAATAAACAATCCACTCCCAAAGAAAAAGTTTTCCAGTCCAGAGGAAGTCTCCTCGATGGAGGGAAAGAACTCCGACTCGAGAACACCAGTCTCCCCAGAGGGAGCCTTCTGAGAAAAGATATAACCTTAGAAATAGGGATAATTTGAAGAAGCCTGATAGATATCAAAGTATTGATACACGTCCCTCTCGATCTTTTTCGCAGAAATCGGAAAGAAGAGGACGGTCAGACCCAGGAGAGCACACCAAGTCCAAAGACAAGGAACCTGCTCAAAGTATAAAATCTCAATTTCCAAGAAAGAAGGTAGCCAGTATTAGAGTAATCGAACATGCCGAGAATACTGAGGACACAGTTGAAAAACGGGGAGTGGGCACAGACAATGTTAGACAGTGCAGCAGAAATCACCATAGCTCGCAAGAACCTGATGAGTCATCTGGAGACAGTGGACACGAATGAATACATTCAAGTAGAAACTGCCGACACCAGAGTTAGCGAGCCCCATAAGATATACGAAATAATACTGCGTATAGAGGGTGATAAGACTAGGAAAATAAGGGGTCTATTTTGGGATAAACTCTCAAAAGGCTATGACATTCTGTTAGCTGAAAATGATTGGCCCCCGGAGTTTGTCAGGGAGTGCCCTCGTGGCGAAGAAATGATTATGCCTGCCTTCTCGAATCACATTCCGATTCACAAACAATATACTTATGCAAGGAAATGGGCAGTAGCCCAGGCACCAGCATTATATAAAAATCATGTAGGATGGGATAAGGACTCTCCTCCTCACAAAATCAAGTTAAAAAATAAACCAACTGCACAAAGGCAGTATCCAATTAAGCAAGAAGCTAAAAAACAAGCCAGGGAGATTTTAGATCAACTTGAATACCAGGGGGTGATTGAAACATGCACCTCTCAAATGAACAATCCGTTGTTTCCTGTCTCCAAACCAGACAATTCATATCGTCTAGTTTTGGACTACAGACACCTTAACGCATGTTGCAAAACATTTGCAGTACAAAATTCGCATAGTGCTGCACTAATGAATAACATAGTTAGGAAAAAATATAAAACGACATTAGACATATCTAATGGTTTCTTTTGTCAAAACATTGCACCAGAAAGCAGATACTTGATCGCTTTCTCAGTAATGGGGTCTCAGAAAAATTTCTGTAGGCTCCCACAGGGATTCAAGAACAGCCCAGGACTATTTTCAGCCAGAGTAACAGAGTTACTACAAATATATATTGATGAGGCATTATCTTACGTAGATGATATCTATCTCACAGACGACGACTTGGATACTCACTTGAAAAGAGTGAACACCATTATACTTGGGTTCGCAGCAGAGGGTTACAAATTCAACTTTAAAAAGTCAAGAATTGCCCATCTGACAGTATTATTTTTAGGATACGAATTATCAAGTGAAGGAAAAATCCTAGCGGACAACTTCTTAGAGAAGTGCGCTGTACTCCAAGCACCAAAAACGCTGAAGAACTTACAATCGATTCTAGGCTTCCTGAATTTCGGTAGAACTTACATTCTAAATACGCAGAGAGGGTTAAACCTCTCTATGAGCTAATTAAACCTGATTTTAAACCAATCACTTGGACTCAAAAACACACAGAAATTTTAAGATCACTGCAAACAGACATGTTAGCAAAAACAAAATTAGATACACGTGACAACGCACGCGATCTTGTAATCAAAGTCATCCCAGGAGGATGCGGATTCACGTACCTGACCTCTAATGAGGGAGAAAAGGTACCAATTTCAATTAAATCTCACTTGTACACACAAGCGGAAAAAACATTCAGTCCCACAGAAAAAACTGTGAAAGCAGTAGAAACTGCATTAGCGAATGAACGAGAACTAGCACATGGTAGAAGGATCAATATCCTCACAGCGGAATCCGCCTTCGAGGCGCTATTCAGCCCAGTAAACCTGCCTACAGTGTCACTGGATCTGAAATGGATACAGTGTGTAGATTCTCTTGGAGCGGAAGATGTGAAATACTATTTCGCCCCGCAATTCGAAAAACTGAATGATTTGACTTATGAAGAAGAATATCCTCTGCCAATCGAACTTCTGCCTCTCCCACAGTACGCCTGTATAATCTATACAGATAGATTTGTACAGCATTTCAACGTAGAGAACAAATCCTACGATGCAGCCTGTGCGATTGTTAAAGGTCGCTGGCTGTGCGGTAAATTCAGACTGAAAATAACAAAAACTGAATCAGTGAGAAACTGTTCGGCTCAGAGAGCTGAAATCAGATGTTTAAAGATGGCTCTTGAAAATGCAGAACGTGAATTCCCGACACTAATCGTGTGCGATTCGCATTTTTACGTCAACTCTTATAATAACAAGTTGCAGAATCTGATTAAAAATGATTACAAAGATGACACAGGTGCCACAATCAAGCATAAAATGCTTTGGGAACAAATACTTCTTTTACAGAAGGAACTACAAAAGACTCACGTGATACACACTCTGAGTCATCAACGTGATGGGGTTCACGTTGCAGGGAATTCATTGGCTGATGAAGCCGCGAAGGCAGCTGTGCAAACGGCTTCCGTAGCTGCGATTACTCGGTCACAAACAAAAATAGACAGCGACATTCTACAAGCTTCAGTAAAAGATGATAAGAAAACACTCCCAAAAGGCTTTCCAGAAAAGTACTTATATTCAACAGATACAAATAATGTTCCTTTTGCTCGAATCCCTGGAGTGGGGGATAGGGTAATTCCAAACATGGAACACAGGTTAGGACTAATAAAAGCGGCACACGAAGGGCTTGCTTCTGCACACGCTGGCGTCTCCGCAACAATATCACTATTAAAACAGAGATATTGGTGGCCTCGCATGAGAATACAAACTAAGAAGTATGTATTAGAATGCGAAATATGCCAAAGAATGAAAGTATCAACAGTAAAACGACCAGCGCAGACACCCCTTCTCATCTCAGATAAACCATTTGCATGCGTTTACCTGGACCACTGTGGTCCCCTACAAAGGGACGGCAACAATAGATATATCATGGTCGCAGTGGATTCCTGTACGAGATTCATATCGATGTGGCCCCAGCGCTCGGCTGACGCTAGAACGGTTATAAAAGATCTGCGAGTCTTTATCGGCACATACGCAATTGCCATGTTCCATTCTGACCAGGGTCCTGCTTTTAGCTCTCGAGCTTATAAGGAGGCCATGGCCAGCATGGGCGTTGGCTTGCGGTATTCTTGTCCGTCACACCCCGAAGGGAACAGTGTGGTAGAAAGAAAAAACGGGGCATAAAGCAATCTATAACAGCGAAGGTATTAGGTTCAGGTGCTGGGTGGGTCAAACATTTAATAAGTGTCCAGTTAAGCCTAAACAACTTGCCAAGAAATTCTCTAAAAGGTTTCAGCCCATACGAACTATTGTTCGGAACTAGAATGCGAATTCAGGACTTAGATAGTCAGGTATCAGTGGTAGAAGATAAGAAAACAGACTTTGACATCAAAGATCGTTTGGCTGTTTTACAGGACTTGAACTAAACAAGAAAATCCTTAAGCAACATAAAGTTAAAGCAACAGCCAGCTACCACTGACGAGGCACCACCAGCCCCAGCAAGGCCTGTCTGGATTCCAAAGATTGGGGATCTAGTCAGAGAAAAAATAGCGGTGAAGAAGGAATTTGGGAATTCTTACAGAAAAGCAGTACCTGTCTTAGCAATCAAAGGAGCAAGATCAGTAGTACTACCGCCCCTTGCTGGTAAAAAGGAGAACAGAGTTGTATCAATCGACCTGGTAAAACCACAAGCATGTGGCCTATAATCAACAGTAGGCCCAGTGGACTCCCGAGAAACAACAGAATACCCAAACTTGCAACAATCCAAGAGGTTCACACTGAAAGACTAATCACATTCGATAAGCCTGCGGTGCACAGAGAGGGACTACGCAATAATGCCATGGAACTCGTGCCTCTTGAGACGCAGATTGAAACAGTTTGTCAAGAAACATAAGTCTACAATGACGTGGCATTGGAATGTGCTACCGAAAGACAAATTGAAAGAACAATTCCAACAATTGACAGAACTGCCTCTGGCTATTTCATCAACTTCGATAACTTTTCTGAGGATCAAAGCAACCCAGAAGTGATGCCAGAAACAAAGAATTTTAAAGAAAAAGCAACAGAACTCTTTCATCAACTCAAGGAAATTTACCTTATCTCTCCATGATTAGAGTTCTGGTTTGGATTAGGTGTATTTTTCCTCCTGCTTTGGCTCATCATGGTACTTTGTTTGGGAAAATTCATTGAGGGAAATAATAGTTCAATGGACACAGCAAGTCAGAACATCAACTTAGTCCTCAAACCACACAGATCATCCCACGTGAAGAAAAGAGAACTGTCAACAGTAAATGTCACAGCCATTCCAATACCCGGCGGGGTAGTATGGGGCAAAACTGACTATGAAATGTATGGTCCGGTCGAAATCCTGAAGTATCCTCATCAATTCAAGGTTTCATTAAGTGACTTTGTAAAACCTAGTACATTCTCTGATGATTAGGACTTTGAAAGTATTAATAATATGATGTCTGATTTAGTAATGTCAGCAAGATTCACAGAACATGATTATTTGCAAGGTTCGTCTAGTTATGAACAGATGTTCTGCTACACACACTATGGTGATCATTACTTGCATAAATCTGCACAGCCTAGAAATGTTTTTAAGTATAACCAATGGGAACATTGTGCTACACCACCTAGAAGCAGTTCTAAAACATTCTATGAGAAATTCCAGTACTTCTCAGGGTTTAACACCAGTGATGCAGAAACGTTTTATTATAAACTGTTAGATAAAACAGGAATGAAAACAATGCTGACAAATACTAAATTGATATATCCAGAAGCATTTTATGAAAAAATGATGACATTTGGTTTTGATTATTGGAAAAATAACATTGAAACAAAAACAATCTGGGGTACAAAAGATTGGCAGGTACAAGGGGTATGTAAATGTTACCACAGATTTTTTAGCACGCATACCGTTACCACGCATACATTTACAACGCTGGTCATTTTACAACGCATACCTTTACATCGCAATACACTACAACGCACATACTATTACAACGCATACCATTACATCGTAAGTATTATTATAGGTAAGTTTAACATTTTTTAGTGGTATTTGGTTATGGGGTACAGGGGTATTTTTAGGTTTTAGGGTTGAGTTTGGGTTATGGGGTACAGGGGTATTTTTAGGTTTTAGGGTTGGGTTTGGGTTTTGGGGTACAGGGGTATTTTTACGTTTTAGGGTTGGGTTTGGGTTTTGGGGTACAGGGGTATTTTTAGGTTTTAGGGCTGGGTTTGGGTTTTGGGGTACAGGGGTATTTTTAGGTTTTAGGGCTGGGTTTGGGTTTTGGGGTACAGGGGTATTTTTAGGTTTTAGGGTTGGGTTTGGGTTTTGGGGTACAGGGGTATTTTTAGGTTTTAGGGCTGGGTTTGGGTTTTGGGGTACAGGGGTATTTTTAGGTTTTAGGGCTGGGTTTGGGTTTTGGGGTACAGGGGTATTTTTAGGTTTTAGGGCTGGGTTTGGGTTTTGGGGTACAGGGGTATTTTTAGGTTTTAGGGCTGGGTTTGGGTTTTGGGGTACAGGGGTATTTTTAGGTTTTAGGGCTGGGTTTGGGTTTTGGGGTACAGGGGTATTTTTAGGTTTTAGGGCTGGGTTTGGGTTTTGGGGTACAGGGGTATTTTTAGGTTTTAGGGCTGGGTTTGGGGTTTGGGGTAGAGGGGTATTTTTTTTTTTTTTACATCTAATAAAATTAAAATTAATTTAATTTCATTAATATAATTATTTGATATTTTAATAATTAATAATTAAATTAAATATTACAAAAATAATTATTTACAATATATATTAATAGTATATACTTACCTATACTTACGTTATAATGGTATGCGTTGTAATAGTATCTGCGTTGTAGTGTATTGCGTTGTAAAGGTATCCGTTGTAACATGACCTGCGTTGTTAAAAATGCGTGGTAAAGGTATGCGTGCTAAAAGTACGCGTGGTAACGTCATATATCCGTACAAGGCCTAGAAGCACTATTTCGCGCCTGCATGATCCCAGAGCAAATAATGTTTTTAAATGAAACAATTCAACAAACATCCTGTCTTGGCCTAGCTAAGTTCAAAGACCTTAACAAACCGTCTATTCCAAAGCCAATACCTGATAATGCAACAACAGATATTGAGATAGACGTATCTAAAATTTTACATCTAAACAGAACACATCCTGATTGGAAAAAGTGGTTAATCTGCCTACTGACACAAACAACTGTCAAGATAGATTCCCAAATAAAACACAGGGGTTAACAATGACCAGACCAGACCCTAGATACTCCCAGAGACAACATTCAGGGATAGTAACAACATACAGTGTAGGGAATCTGTGCCTTGAATGGCTAGAATCATCCACACTGGCTGAAATTAAGCAACACTTATCTTTACTTAAAGATGGTGCTGATTTGCGCGATTTTCTTATGGGACCACGCAAACAGCGTCAAAAACGCTTCATAGCGGCAAGCATCTATGCGACATACAACGAGGCTTGGAAAGTCACACAAATTGAAACAGCTGAAAAAATACGAGAAATTGATCGTATTAATTTGGAAAAATCACTTTCTGTAGTGGACAATGGGTTAATGACTCTGTCCTCCAGAATATATTCACTGGACAGTATTGTATCATCTGCCATAGATATAATAAACAAAGACTTGCTAATGTTACAGCATGGCCAGTCGCAATTGCATTCTATTGTACAGTTAGGCAGGACGCTGCAAAATCTTCGTTCAGGCTATGTGCCTTGGCGTTTAATCAACACAACGTCATTGTTTTCCATCTTTAACCTTACTGATAAACAAATCAGCTTGGCACAGAAAGAAGCAGACTATACAATCCTGAGCATCGAAAAACTTGAGAGATTGCCATTGACAATGTCAGAAAGTCCTGTCATTGAATGGATAATACACGGGATTATCACAATTCCGATAACAACTTTCCAATTTAAAAATTGCCTTGAATACATACCTACTGGCCAGTATGAACGATTGGGTAAAGGATACATTAAGTCAACATGGAAATTACCATACACACACACATGCTATAGTGACAGCAACAAAAATGTATTTCTTAGTGGTGAAAACTGTAAACATTCACTAAGCGATATACTTTTGTGCCAGGGTATTAATTTACACGGAGCCTGTGAAGGAAATTCTAACAACCTTTCATGCCACCAATATGTCACACCTGCAACGTGGATAGAGCCTTTCTTTAAGCAGCTCTCGAATGGGAGTTACATTCTAAGAACGGATCGCAGCTGTTGAGGCCTTTTGCCAGGGAAAGCATATCTCATACACGTAACTTCCATGGTCAAATGCTGTATGCAAACATTGTTTCCAAACGGCCCTGGAGACACTGAGACTCCCATATGGCCTCGTTTGAATTTCTCTTCTATACAAATTGATACTTTAAGCAGAATGAAGTCTGTGCTTTTGCAGACAACAGTGCCCATCACGTCATCAAAAGAGACATATGAACTCCAAATTGCAAGGACAACATCTGAGATTCATGACCTTTTATCAACAAATTGCCCCGTGCATTTCACAGAAATGCTTAGCCAACTCCTTAACATGTCTAGTGCCACCGGCATCCCAGGCATATTTAAGACGATTTTTATGGGACTGCTAACACCATTCAAAGCAATTCTAGGAATCATTCCTAATTTTGCCCATTCAGTCTTTGGCGGTATACCCCTATTTTTGGGACTTGTAGCAGGCATTTTATTTTTGACCCTCCTGCTCCGATATGGCAAGCCAAAACTCAGATATGACTCCTACAAGGATGGAAGAAACGATCCTAGCAATACGCTACCGGGACAGAATAACTAGAGTCCTTGGATTAGCCAGGCTGAGAGATCTGAACATGACCTGTTTTCTTTCATTCAGACCGATATGGCAGACCTGCATCTTACCTGTGCTTCGATATATGCTATGCGGAGATGAGTGCGTATTGGACATCTGTCTTGCACTTCCATCAGCAGTACCAATGGATATCGATACTTTTCTAAGTCCTATAACGGCTCACGCATTGTGTTGTCCCCAGCGGCTACCAATCCTGATGACGGCATTCGTTGAGACTCCTGTGCTACGACTAGGTGGTGACAGTGGAGCGAGAAATAAAAGCAACATCGCCCAGGTACGACCCTCTGTGAGCATTGCTGATCCAGACTTTGATGACAGCAATCATTCTCACACCTGCCAAGTTACAGCGTTATCGAACTTGGTCGAACTGTCACCTGATTTTGTAGACCAATTTTTTGAGAGCCTGTCTGATATGATGTTCTCACCCGAACAGAAACAATAATTTAGAAAAGCATTCCGACACACAGCGTTCCCATGAACTCTGAATTCGGCCTTCAGTTTTGATCAACAAAAACGTTGGAACTCTATTCCCCCGTTCAACAAGAATTTTTTGAATTGAACACTTTTAAAAAATATTTACCTTTTTCTGGCACAAAAAATTCTTTGCTTAAAGTAGACCTATTCATAAAGAACAGAAACTTCTATTTTTAGGTAAATCTAGAGACATAATAACTTTACATCAGCCTCTAGCACATTTTACAGCAATGCATTTATATGTGATGAAATTATCTCGCACTTTTTTTCTGTATAAAGATATATTTCATGTGTAATTTTTTCGCAAAATCGTTCATTGATTACATATGCTATAATTTTGAATGATTTCTATGCTTAAAGACGTACAGTACATTCCATGTATTTCAAATACGCCATTTTCAAATGCATATATGTATTTTGGGGTGGGTAATGTTACACATGCATCTTTTGCTATAGTTTTTAGTAAATTGATGGACATAAATTCGTAGAGTGGGTGTCGCGTTCTAATCTAGGACCCTGATCAATACTGTGACCTTATGCCCCTATACGGCTATAATCCATTAATTCCCCTATAATGGCATAACCGATCAAGAATTATATTTCAGAAACTCGTCTCTGGCCTAACACGTTCAAAGCCACATTTCAGAATCTCTTCCTCTGCAGCTTCCTCTGCAGCTCATTAGAGCAAATGACACAGCAGAAGCCACTATCTAAGATTCCTAGATTACACTCCGAGTTCTTCAACAAGATAAAACTCAGCAACCTGGGAAAACCCCGCTTGCTATGTTTTGATTAGTAATAGAACTCTAATGAGCACTGAGAGACGATCACTTCCTAGTGACATCTTTATTGACGTCTTATGTCGAAAAACTTACGTCAAACCAGGCACCTTTCAGGTATAAATATTACCAACTTTGCCTTAAGCAAACGCTGATGTTACTACTGCCGCTACTGCTGTCTCAATTACATCGATGATAGCAATGGTGTGGTGAACATAGGAGCAGAACAGCTGTCCCCTTCAGAGCCCAGCAGATGCAAGCTGCCCACGGATGCTGCCCCTCCTCTTCCTCGACGCGCTGGGAGAGACGCTGTCTTTTCTCCTGCCGAGAAATCCTGCTGCGGCGTTTCCAGCCTACTCTTGCGAGTAACTGGGATATCGAGTCCTGGAAGGAGATACCAGACCTCCAACATTCTATTCCAGAGGTATGGTGTTGACTAAACTCTTAGAGAGAAGTCTTGAAGCAAACCTTGGCAAAACCAACTTAACTAAAACTGCTACTTACTTACTCCCTCCCAAGTATTAGGCTTAGGTCAGGTACACTGGGGTAGGCGTAGTTAGAAGCACCAGTTGAGTACGTAAGCCAAATGTATATATGAATGTATATATGTTTTATTCATTTTAAACCATTGTATGGCTAAGAAACCATATCAATGCTTTTACAGTATTATTTCGCAATCCTCATTTTACTGTACGCACTTTTTATAATACCAAGTCTTGCAATTGTGGCAATTCATTTCTCTTACATGAGAAGAAAGACTGTTCAATAAATAATACCTTTTTATTGAACACGCCCGTCTCTCTATTCTCTGCATATTGGTGAAAGTAATCTGCACAAAACTGACTGAGTAAAATAACTGTCTATTGTTTCACACGGCTCTAGAGATTGACTCTTATTCTAAGGAGCAAAGTTGTCATGTTTATGTGGTTGTTGGAAAACTGAATCCCTTCTTGTCTGTACCAGGGAAGCTGATCACTTCCTATTCAGTCAAGAAAGTTTCCAGTGACCTCTGAGCTAGTTGGTAACAAACCCAATTAAGTTTAGCATAGTCAGTGGAGACCTGGAAGATCCGCACTTCTACGTCCATACTACTGTTTATGTTATTCCAATGCGCAGGGCCTATTGGGAAAATAGGAACTACACTACACTCTGGCTGGGTGTTGAAGGGTTGAAGTAGGGTGTGAGGATGAAGGACCGAAGGGCATATGCACTGTCTCCTATTTGTAAGAATAGAAATACATTACTCACATAAACATATCCACATACAGCTGCAATATGTATCAAGGGAGATTCACACAGTGTATTACCTAGCAAGTAGCCTTCGCCAAATTCCCCCGCTGTCAGCCGTGAGTAGATGCCACTGTTCTGAAAGATGTAGGAGTCATGGGTTCTCCCCGGAAACTTGGCTACTATGTCCATTATGATACATTTGGAATCACAGATTACCTGTACATTTATGGTGTGTGTGGATTTCCTGTTTCTATAAATGTACTCTGTGGCAGCAGGTGGGCATATTGGGAGCTGGGTACCATCAATGCAGCCAATTACATTGGGAAAATGCGCCATCTGATAAAAATCAGTCTTGGTCCTGACCAGTTCATATTGCGTTGCAGGGAAGCTGATGTATAAATGCATTCTCTGCAACATGGCGTCCAGAAATTTTCTGAAAAACAGGGACAGGCAGCTCTGGGACACCCCACCTATCAATGCAATGGCACTATGGTAGCTCCCAGAGGCAAGCAGGTGTAGGCTACAGAGCACCTGCACATGGGGTGGGATGGCATGGGCCCTTGTGGTTGGGTGCTCCAACAGTGGGTGGAGGTCCCTGGTTAGATCCAGGATGGTTTGGGGGTCTAGCCTGTACCTTTGGAGGATCTCTACCTCAGTCTGTTGGAATATGGTGATCCTCTACCTGTAAACCTGCTCCTCTCTTCTCCATTCCCTCTCTCCTTCTGCCTGGATCCGTAGCCGCCTCGTAATCACATAGAATGCAGCCATTCTGTTCAAACTGTTGCATTTTGGGCCCTTTTTTATAGCCTGCACCTGGTTACCACCTGATATCAATCCATGGTAAATACCGACTCCTAAATACCGAATTTCATGCAAATTCGGTATTTAAGAGGTTACCTACATCTCAAAATTCATTTTTACCATTTCTTATTTACCGAATCGGTAAATTTACCGATTCAGACGATTTTCGGTCCCCTACATCTCAAATACCAAATAACGGTCGGTAACGGGTGAAATTCGGTATTTTCGGCCGTTACCGACCGGTATTTGGTTACCTACATCTGGCCCATAGTGAGCTAAAATTTAATGACATAAATGAGATTTAAGTTCAACAAAACTCACAGAAACAGTTGTATCATGCACCCATGACTAACTCTGGGCCTATTGGATACTGTGGCTACCCACAATATATTTTTTTTAAAGTTGTGAAAAAGTTTTAAAATTGTAGTTGCAGCAACAACAATGTCTCAAACAAAAAATACCAACTTACTTGTAAAATCTCAAATCCAAAAGTGATCCAAAGTCCAAAAAGTCCTCAAATACAAATATCCAGCAGCAACCACAAAGAGTAATACTTCCAGCTCCATATCCAAATGAAAAGTGACCAGGACATGGACAAAGCACTGGGAGGAGCCTGCTGGACAGGAACAGGAAGTTGGAGACTCTGGGGCACTTCCTTCCTCTCACCCCCCCCACAAATGTACTCCTTGCACCCCCTCCCACAAATGTACTCCTTGCACCAAAAGGTGCAGCCAAATGTCAATCTGAGGAGTTTAACTGATCAAAATCATCATTTTGAGAAGGTTTATGCTGCCAGCGGTGTATTTCTTGTGCAGAATTGCAATTTTTGCAAGTTCGGGAAAGCGAGCTGTTCAAATCTCCCGCCGGAAGTCAGCTGCGCGCTGCATCTACGTGTTTGCAATTCTTTACTCACGCGATACGTGATCGCCGGCCCTTATGACGTACTCCCGTTGTCAAACTCTCGCGCAATCACGCAGCAAGATAAAAAATGGCGCAGCTCACGCAAACCGGGAGAAAAACAACTCGGCGGACTCAGAATCACGGTAAGTCAACGCAGCACGCACGATATTGTATTTTTCAAGCGCTACCAAGCAAAAAAATCCGCCAGCTTGCAAATTGCGGATTTTTGAGCAAATTTGCGCGATTCGCAGACCATGAATTTGCCAAAAATCCGCAAAATCCAAGAACAGAACTGTATTTTCAGCCTATACTTATTTATGAGTCTATGCACATGTATTTCATTTTAAGAATTTTCGAATGTTATTAAGTAAGCCAAATGACTATGCATTAGGCATAATTTATGGGGCTTTATTTAGTGAATTGGGGGACAGACAAGAACAGCTCCTGTTTAAGTTCGGATACCCGAAATTCTTTAAGAGAGTAAGGTTAAACATTCTCCTACAGGCGCTAAAGAACTGGGTATTCATACGGAAAAAATTGGGAACCACATATTACTCAGATTATTCGCCAATTTGGGGGTCCCCAGGCACTCCAGCATGTTTAGATGACTGACTCAGCCTTCCATTGAAACAAGCAGGTATCTCTCGTTGGGGAGATTTAAAAACTGGTATGGACCTGATGAGCTGGGAAGTTATGTCATCATGTACTGGTGGGCAACTAACAAGATTCAAATATTATCAACTGTCCGCATGCTGGGCTCAGCAACAATGGGAAGAACAGATGGATGATGCCTGGTTGATTCAAGCTATGAGAATTGGGAGCATCAAAATTGAGGTGGCTTTGTGGTACCAAACTTTGATTGAAGCAGAAGATGATATGAGTCAGGATATCCAAAAACATTGGGATGATGATGTGGATATTATCAATTTGAGCGATGTTTGGTTGAGCTCGTTCACATTGCTTTGTGAGACAGTTAAACCAGCTTACCTTAAGCGAAACCATCTTTTTACTCTTTATCGGGTTCATTGGTCGCCGGCGAAATTAACAACATTTACAGGAACACAGCACTTCTGTTCAAGGTGACAGGATTCCTCAGCAAATGATAGTGATATGTTTTTAACTTACCCCGTAATTACAAAATATTGGAAGGATGTATGTGAGTTTTTGACAGATGTAACAGGAATCCAAATAGAAGCAAAAGCAACCCCTACGCTTATATTTTTCAGATTAGGCCAGGATGGTAATTTGGTTTCAAATAAGCCTGCGACGAAGCTAATCTTTTATTTTTTTTAATGGGAAGAAGAGAAATCTGTAAAGCGTGGCTGTCCAACCCCTTTTCTCTGATTGTAACAACAGCATCATATTTATAAGTCAACAAGATATGGCGTGCGAGGAAAGACTTGGGCTTTGTTGGTTGAGTGGTGCCAGAGGAACAGGGTCCAATGAGTTAGCCAACAAATAGCTGTCGGTCCTATTCCCTCTCTTTGGTATTCTTGCGTCTTAAGCGTAAGAGGGGTTGGAATGGAAAAAGCTAGATTTCTTGCCTGGAAAGACTCTATTCCCATTTTGTTCTCATAGGGGGAAGTGAGTATTGCCAACAGGTTAATTGGCAGGATGAGGACCATAAAAAAAAAGAGACACCCAGGAGAATCCAGGATGGGATGACTTGACTGGCACTCACCAGGTTCTGTTACCCAGATTTCCTTGCAAACCTAAAAATGTGTAAAAAAAACAAATTTTCCCCACATTTCTGTGGTGGAAAGTTCTGGAATCTGCATGGATCAATAAAAGTCCACCCACCCGCGTTCTGCAAAGTCTTAAAAGAAAAACGGTACCTCACTTGCATGGGTAGAGCTAGTGCATGCGAAAGGAAACAGCCCAAAACACAACGTGGACACTCCACATTTTCACAGTGAAAACTGACCCTTTTTTGCAAAGTGCCTAGCTGTAGATTTTGAATCCTAGATCTAACGGCAACTAGGGAAATCTAGCAAACCTATTCATTTTTCAAACCTAGACACCCATAGGAATCCAGGATAGGGTGACTTGATTGACTTTCACCAGGTTCTGTTACACTGAATCTCTTGCAAACCTACAAATTTGTAAAAGAAAACACATATTTCTCACATGTCTTTCGTGGGAAGTTCTAGAATCTGCATGCATCTACAAAATTCCACCCACTCCACGTTCCCCAAAGCCTTCCGATAAAAATGGTGCCTCACTCGTGTGGGACAGGCAGGGGCACAAAATGTATTGAGGCGACATCAGAATTGCCTATCACCAAACAAACTGGTTTTGCCAACGGGTGTCACCTGGGTTTTTGGCCCCTTGCTCGGCGGCCATCTGGGGAAATCAATAAAACCCACACATAACTGAAAACTAGATACCCCGTTTTCTTACCCAGAATCCCTTGCAAACCTCAATTTTAGCTGAAAAAATCACTTTTTCACACATTTTTGTGTGGGAATGTTGTGCCATCACCAGGCTGACACAATTTTCCTACCACCCAGCATTCCCCCGGGTCTTCTGATAAAAATGGTGCCTCACTTGTCTGGGAGGCTCAAGAACCCGCGACAGGCAGGGGCCAAAAACCTATTGAGGCGACATCAAAATTGCCTGTCATCAAACAACCTGGTATTGCAAGGGGGTCACCTGGGTTTTTGGCACTGTGCTCGGCGGCCATCTAGGGAAACCTACCAAACTCACACATTTCTGATAAATAGGCACCCGGGGGCTTCAAAGGAGGTATGGCTTGCATGGATCCCCCAATGTTTTCTTACCCAAAATCCCCTGCAGACCTCAATTTTAGTTGAAAAAAGTCACTTTTTTCACACATTGTTTTTAGTTTTGTAAGGGATTCTGGGTAACAGCACCTGTTGGGAGGCAGTCAAGTCACCCCATCCTGGATTCCTCTTGGTGTCTAGTTTTTAAAAATGTATAGGTTTGCTAGGTTTCCCGAGATGCAGGCAGAGCTAGGGTTAAAAAACTACAGCTAGGCACTTTGCAAAAAAAGGGTCATTTTTTACTGCGAAATTGAGGTGTGACCACGTTGCGTTTTGCGCCGTTTCCTGTCGCAGGCACTAGGCCAACCCACAAGAGTGAGGTACCATTTTTCTCAGAAGACTTTGGGGAACGTAGGGTGGGTAGAAATTTGTGGATCCATGCAGATTCCAGAACTTTCCACCACAGAAATATGTTTTTTTTTACAATTCTTTAGGTTTGCAAGGGATTCTGGGTAACATAACCTGGTGGGAGGCAGTCAAGTTACCCCATCCTGGATTGGGTGTCTAGTTTTTAAAAATGTATAGGTTTGCTAGGTTTCCCTTGGTGCTGGTAGAGCTAAGGTTAAAAAACTACAGCTAGGCACTTTGCCAAAACAGGGTCATTTTTTACAGCAAAATTGAGGTGTGACCATGTTGCATTGTGCACCGTTTCCTGTCGCAGGCACTAGGCCAACCCACAAAAGTGAGGTACCATTTTTCTCATAAGACTTTGGGGAAAGCGGATTGTGTAGAAATTTGTGGATCATTGCAGATTCCAGGACTTTCCACCACAGAAATGTGGGGAAAATGTAGGTGTTTTGATATCTTTTTAGATTTGCAAGGGATTCTGGGTAACAGAATGTGACGAGGGGGACCCGGATTCGGGCCCTCCGGGCTTACCTGTTAATGTCTCCCCTCTTTCCGAACAGCATACAGACTCCTGGAAGACGACGGACGCGGCATACAACCCCGTTATGTACAACAAGGACCCATGTTACTTTATTTGGGCGGAGCTGGACCCTGACCCCGCCCACCTGTCACTGGTAAAACCCAGAGCGGACTCTACTCAGGTGTGTGATTCACCCGGAGGTGGAGAAGGAGAGTGGTGGCGAGAGGACGGAGCAGAGTGGAGTTCGAGGACGGAGCAGGCGAGCAAGGAAGAGCGAAGGACGGAGGAGGCGAGCAAGGAAGAGCGGAGGACGGAGGAGGCGAGCAAGGAGGAGCAGAGGACGGAGGAGGCGAGAGAGGAAGACTTGAGGATGGAGGAGGCAAGGGAGGAAGAGCGGAGCTTGGAGGAAGCAGGAGGAGGACTACAACGACAAGCCAGGAGGCCAACAGGAAGGCGTATCGCCCAGCCACACTTCCCGGGAAGTGTGGCTAGAGCAGATACGGTCACGCTTCATGGGTTGGGCGGGACGTAGGTGGGTTAAACCACCCTGAAGAATCACTCGGCACATCTTGCACTTACCCCCCTCACCTTACCGACACTTGTACCGGGGTATGGTTACTGCACGTGTGTGTCCCCACTCCCTTCCCCTATCAAACGCCTTTTCAGTGCCAGGTTAACACTGGTTTCTTTCTTTCCTGTCGGCATCTGAAACACCTTGGAAAACGGCAGAAGAGCAGCCTACTACTCCCAGAAGACATCGGGAACGGTGGCTTTGAGCAACGAGGACCACGACAGAGGACACCGAAACCCCCCTCCCATACTACCGAGTACCGGTCCAGAAGAGGCGACTGTATAAAATAATAAAACCGGCTTTACCAAGAACTCCGTTGTCCATGAGTCTATTTGAGTCCCCACGCAAAACTCCACACAGAACCTGGTGGGAGGCAGTCAAGTCACCCCATCCTAGATTCCCCTAGGTGTCAAGTTTTCAAAAATGTATATGTTTGCTAGGTTTCCTTAGGTGCCGGCAGAGATAGTGTTAAAAAACTACAGCTAGACACTTTGCAAAAAAAGGGTACATTTTAACTGTGAAAATTTGGTGTGTTCACGCGTTGAGTTTTGAACCATTTCCTGTCGTGGGCACTAGGCCTACCCACACAATTGAGGTACTATTTTGGTAATTCAAATTTGTAAAGCTGCTGTTATTACCTATTGATTTTTGATGCATTTCTGCCTTCCAAATGAAAGACATTGTGTAAAAAAGAAGTCATTTTGAAAAATTACCGATAATTCTCATGCTAGTATTCCCAATTTCGAAAATGTGCTAATATGTACTGTTTCTAAACTCTATGGGGCATATTATCAAGGGGGTTTATCTCCGCTTTTGTGGCTTTAAAAGCCAAGAAAGCGGAGATGAAATTATCTCCCTATTACCTAGCTGTCGCTAACACCAGTTAGCGCTAGCTTGTAGGAGATAGCGACCATCTTGGGGCCCACTTTGCATGTCAGTGATATTTATCACTAATGACATGCAAAGTGGGCATGCCAAGATGTTAGCGACTGGAAACAGTCACTAACATTGCTATCTCCTATTACCAACTTTTGGAGATATTCGAGCTAAGCGCGAATATCTCCAAAAGCTAACACCTGCCCTGAGCAGTTCTTAGCCATGTTATCCAATGGGAGGTGGATAACATGGCTAAGAGCATTAGCTCAGTAATGCATGAATATCGCTGACTTTTCAGCGATATTCATGCATTGCGGCCGATTTTTATCGCATTTGCGATAAACCTTGGTAATACCAAGGTTTACCTGCGATAAAAATTGCTGCAACTCAGCGGTAATTTTTTGTCTCTAACCAAGCAATAGCGATAATTATCGCTATTGCTTGGTAATATGCCCCTATATTTGTTCCCATTTCAGGAATACATAGGTGTCTTTCAATCCGATTTTTCCATGTATACATTTTCCCACAATAATTGCTATTTACCCGATACATAATAAAAATCCATTGCAAATTGCTGCTCAGTTTTTGAGTATGGGTTAGTCTGGTTCTTGGTGAACCTACAAGTCCTATATATCCCCACAACCAGGAAGGTCCAGTGGATGTAACGGCTTTCGAAGAGCTGCCATAATTACAAGAAGTTACAGGTGAAAACGTTAACACAAAAGGCTGTTTTTTTCAACTAATTTTCAATTTATCCTATATTTAACTGTTAGTTTCTATAAAGAAACCTTGATGGTTCTACAGAAATGAACCCTTGCTGAATTTAGAATTGCGTCTATCTTTCTAAAATGTGTAGCTTTCCAGGATTCATTATTGCTTTCACACCCATTTCTACCATTAACTGGAAGGAGGTTGAAAGGACAAAAAATAGCAAAAATAGGTTATGTCCCAGAAAAATGCCAAAAGTGTGTAAAAAATGTTGGTTTTCTGACAAAAGTCTGTCATTCTGGGTAAATGGTGATTTCAGCCCCATAAACCCTCTTTTGATTACATTTGCAGGGAAAACCCCAGACGCTTTCGATTGCAGACCATTTTTCCCAGAAAAAACAACATTTTGCTATATTTTGGCTAATTTCTGGGACCCCTCAAGGGGAATCCACAAACCCTGGGTACCTTTAGAATCCACATGATGTTGGAACAAAAGGACGCAAATTTGGCATGGATACCTTATGTGGTCAAAACGTTACAGGGGCCTAAGCGCTCACTACCCCAAATAGCCAAAAAAAGGCTTAGCACAGTGGGGGATATGCCTAGCAGCAAAGGGGTTAAAGACAAAGAAATCATGATTATGCAGCAGTAAAAGAACTTGGAGGACAAAAATGCAAATCACTTGATTATTTACAAGGTATCTAATATTATATGGTAAATTGCGCAATCTGCACTAACCAAAGAGAGACGTTAAGGAAACCACACAGCATGTGTCAAATCTAGAGACTAGTTTAATAGTAGTGTAGAAACAACTAGATGAGAAAGAACTACTATTTTTAAGGATTCTCATGTAAATTATTAAGTATATTGAGCCTAGATTGAGAGAGACAATATAAATTATTGAAACTACAAATCAAAAGCTGGAATTTTTTTTTTTTTAAATAACAAATCTATATATGTGTTCTTGTTGTTCAGGCACTCGCACACTGAGAGGCATATGACAGACGAGCCTGAAGGGTGATACAAGGAAGCTGTCATACAGTCAGCGGTTGGGTATTTTTGTTATTTCGTCCCATTCCCCTTGGTTTCTCTAGATTGAGTGCTGTGTACAACTCACTTGGTTGAACATCAGGTGTGGATGAACAAGCATCGCACATGCTCCTGCCAGTATGGATATCACAAGTTAGTCACTCTCTGTTCACTAATTGTGGTAATTGACACACACATCAATGCCTAAAATGAGCTTTCATGACACTTCATCCTGGATAGACCCTGTATCCCAAGTGACCCTTGAAATTCTCAAAAGTGAAAAAAACAAGAAAGCCATCTCTGCCTTTGCCTTCTTCCTCTCGAACTGGGGCCCCAACTGAGTATGATTTACTCCTTTATATTCTTCCAAATTGAGATAAAGACCTGCCATCACCACAAGTCAGACTCTCATTTGATGAGACATCAACAGTATAAAGAAATGTTAGCTCTTATTTGTAAATTACACATATATCTCTGTATATACCAAACATTTGTATATTTTGTGCATGACGAACAACACGTGGGATCTCTGTATGTTTACACCAGCTTTCCAATTTGAAGGCACCCCACCTCTGGGTGCCTCACACCAACATTTTTGTTTTGTTGGAAGCCACCAATTGCACTTTATTCATGTGATCAGTATCTTGTGCATTGCTGAATCACAATTAACAACAAACAATGGTTCATACACATTTGTTCATACTAATTTATGATGTCTGTGAGAGTCTTAACAGTGTTATTTATGTAGAAGACACACATATTAGATAAATACAGTTCAGCAAGTAGTACATTATTTATATATCTCTTTAGAAATGTGAGAAGAAATATATCTATAAATATAAGATGCTCCAAAGAGTAAAACGTGATGTGATGCATGTGAATAGTAAAAAGGTGACAGACAATCAACAACTTTAAGCAAAACTGGAAGACTTGACTTACGGTCATAGATGGAATCATATAGGATAATGGAATCAGTCAATATATTTATCCTCGATCAACAATATTTTCTTAAAAGTTCAAGCCAGCTGAGAACATGTTGTCCCCAGGGAGTCATTTAAGCAGGGTCTTCACTGGGACATGTTAAGATACAATTCTCCATATCAGCGTACTGTATGCCGCTAACACAGAGTTCATACCAAACAGAAGTGATTTCTCTTCAAGCAATTAGTAAGCATGGGCTCAACAGACCCCTCCACCATAAGCAGATGGAATACGAAATCCTCTGACATTCCTGCATCTGCTCTCCAGACAGAATGCTATCCCATTCACATCACAGGAAGATGTTCACACTGTATATGACAATAAATCAAAGCTATTCTAATCTGTCATTCTTTTTTAACAACTAACTTGCGACTAAAATATGTCGAACATGCCATTCGCACGTTCATAATCAACCCCAACAGATCAGCTACCCTCCGCAACAGAAGTGTGGTTGATAGCAACCTAGCGCCAGTACTCCTGTCCGCCCCATCGCACAATACTCTCTCTGACCCCCCTTTGTCTGGCCTCCTAATTAACTGCCGTTCAGCAGTTAAGCATTCCGCCAATATCACATATCTCATACTGAGCCAAAACATTGACTTAGCAAGCCTGACTGAATCCTGGCTCAATAAATCCTCATCTCCATGCCTAGACCTCCTAGTCCCTCCCAACTACAATATTGCAAGGCTGGATAGGCAATCCAGCAAAAGAGGGGGAGGCATTGCCTGCATTTTTAGCTCGAATCTCCTTGTCACAGAACTCCTGGCACATACCATAGATTCCTGTGAATACTTTGTACTCTCCATATGCAACAACAGCACTCAACTGTGCAATCTGCACATAGTTTACCACCCCCCAGGCATGAATGACGTCTTTACTGACCACCTCATGGAACTCATCACAGCCAAGGTTTCCTCCAACTCCAAAGACATTTTCCTTGGTGATTTCAACCTTCACTGGCATGACCCCAATGATCCTCATGTCAACGCCATCAATGATCTCCTTGCCGACCAAGCCCTAACCCAAGCCTGCTCACTCCCTACACACGCGAAAGGCGCCACTCTATACTGTATCATCGCCAAGGTATCAACAGTCAATCTTATTGCTATAGACCCTTGTGATTGGTCTGACCACCATGCTATCACTACCTGGGACCCTTAAGACAAGACCTCTGCAACAGGTGATTCCTAAATGCTGGGTAAGAGGCACCAAGAACCTTGATCCCAGGGAAATGGGTGCCCGCTTCAAGTCTGAACCCCCTCCCCCCATATCACATTGGTCAATTACCTCAAGGATCATTACTCTGGGACTATAATTAACATTCTTGGTGACCTTGCCCCGCTAAAACTAAAAAGAACCCAAATCAAAGACAGAGACAACTGGTTCAATGGGTCCCACAACAGCGAGATGAGATCCCTGCGGCTTTCAGAAAGAATCTAGAGACAGCACCCCTAGCCACACATTTAAAACGTCTCCACCAGGCCAGAAATGCTTACAACAGAAACATAAATAACTAAAAAAAAGAATTCTCCAGATCTTAACTGGGGAACGCCAACAATAGACCCTGAAAATTCTTCGAACTGGTCAAACACCAATCAAACAAACTGGTCAGAACATCAAAAGAAAACCCCAATTCACTAATATCATCTGAGGAATTCTCCTCCTTTTTTGCTGACAAAATCACAGCCTTAGGAAATAAACTTAGATCCACTACTTACTCTCAACCCCTTCCAGATCGGCTTCCTCCCTCTGTGCCACCTCCTCAGGCTTCACCCAAAAACCAGGCACACTGGACCGACTTCAAAATCTACGATGAACACTCCGTCTCGAAAATCCTTTCCACCTTAAACATGAAAAACCATTTTAATGACCCACTCCCATCTAACTGCCTAGCTGCCGCCTCCCAATCCATCATTCCTAGCTGGACTGCAATAATTAACGCCTCCCATCTTTAGGGGTCCATACCTGACTCTCAGAAAGCTGGCCAAGTCGTCCCCATTTAAAAAATGTTTTTGCTGGATCCTGCCTCCCCTGACAAATTTAGACCTATTTCTAAAATCCCACTCTAGGCTAAAGGTCTGGAGAAATGTGTGCAAGAGCAGCTGAGCCAACACATCACCAACTTCCCCCTACTAGATGGCTTCCAATCTGGTTTCAGGCCTGGGCACAGCACGGAAACTACCAATCTCCATATCATAGATGATGCCCTCCAAGCCCTTGACCAAGGCAAAACCTGTCTCCTAATTCTCCTAGATCGGTCCCCGGCCTTCGACACGTCAACCATGAGAAACTACTCAAACGCCTCAAACTCAGGATGAGAATGGATGGCTCTGTCCTTGAATGGCTTAGGTCCTTCCTCCACAACCGATCACAGAGATTTATAATTAACGGTAACCTGTCTGCTCCCTCCCCGGTCACGGTTGGAGTCCCCTAAGGATCAACTTTGTCCCCCACCCTCTTCAAACTTTACCTAGAACCACTTGCCAAAGTCCTACACACCGCGAATATCTCATACCACATGTACGCTGATGACACCCAGATCTACATCAAGATCTCCTCTCTTGAGGAGCTTCTTTCCCCGAATGAAGCCTTGAAATTGATTGTCCAATGGCTCTCCTCCAATCAAATCAAACTCAACGCAAAGAAGACAGAATTTCTGCTAATTTCCCCACCTAAAACCAACCCTGAGACTTAGATTAAGGCCATCACAGCCTTAAACTGCCCTCTGACCATCGTGGACTTGGCCAAATTCCTTGGAATAACCCTGGGCTGTAACTTGAAAATGCGGAACCACATCAACTCGATGGACAAATCAGCCAGATTCCACCTGAGCTATCTAAGGAAACTAAAACCCTTCCCCGATGCTCCTGACCTAAAAATGATTCAGGAAAGGGGGTGGTGATGAACAGAGTGTCTGAATTAAGCAGACCACTCTTACCCAGTCCAAAGATCAGGGCTTGATCCATCACCGTTATTTATCTCACTGCCCCATCCCAGCTCAGAACCTGGCTATATGCAAATCAGTCTGTTCCTGGCCCAGTGCATCATGGGAACAGGGCAGACTAAACTACCAAGCCAATTCTTCACCAGAAAGGAGACAAGCTACCGGGGACCGGTTTCTGGCATTTCAGCCGTCTTCGGCCCGGCTTGCCTGAATCCTGATGGAGCAGTGAGAAAGGGACTCATGTCTGAGTATACCCTGCCACACCTATAGTGGCCAAAAACGATTCAGAAAAGGGGGTGGTGATGAACAGAGTGTCTGAATTAAGCAGACCACTCTTACCCAGTCCAAAGATCAGGGCTTGATCCATCACCGTTATTTATCTCACTGCCCCATCCCAGCTCAGAACCTGGCTATATGCAAATCAGTCTGTCCCTGGCCCAGTGCATCATGGGAACAGGGCGGACTAAACTACCAAGCCAATTCTTCACCAGAAAGGAGACAAGCTACCGGGGACCGGTTTCTGGCATTTCAGCCGTCTTCGGCCCGGCTTGCTTGAATCCTGATGGAGCAGTGAGAAAGGGACTCATGTCTGAGTATACCCTGCCACACCTATAGTGGCCAAAAACGATTCAGAAAAGGGGGTGGTGATGAACAGAGTGTCTGAATTAAGCAGACCACTCTTACCCAGTCCAAAGATCAGGGCTTGATCCATCACCGTTATTTATCTCACTGCCCCATCCCAGCTCAGAACCTGGCTATATGCAAATCAGTCTGTCCCTGGCCCAGTGCATCATGGGAACAGGGCAGACTAAACTACCAAGCCCATTCTTCACCAGAAAGGAGACAAGCTACCGGGGACCAGTTTCTGGCATTTCAGCCGTCTTCGGCCCGGCTTGCTTGAATCCTGATGGAGCAGTGAGAAAGGGACTCATGTCTGAGTATACCCTGCCACACCTATAGTGGCCAAAAACGATTCAGAAAAGGGGGTGGTGATGAACAGAGTGTCTGAATTAAGCAGACCACTCTTACCCAGTCCAAAGATCAGGGCTTGATCCATCACCGTTATTTATCTCACTGCCCCATCCCAGCTCAGAACCTGGCTATATGCAAATCAGTCTGTCCCTGGCCCAGTGCATCATGGGAACAGGGCAGACTAAACTACCAAGCCAATTCTTCACCAGAAAGGAGACAAGCTACCGGGGACCGGTTTCTGGCATTTCAGCCGTCTTCGGCCCGGCTTGCTTGAATCCTGATGGAGCAGTGAGAAAGGGACTCATGTCTGAGTATACCCTGCCACACCTATAGTGGCCAAAAACGATTCAGAAAAGGGGGTGGTGATGAACAGAGTGTCTGAATTAAGCAGACCACTCTTACCCAGTCCAAAGATCAGGGCTTGATCCATCACCGTTATTTATCTCACTGCCCCATCCCAGCTCAGAACCTGGCTATATGCAAATCAGTCTGTCCCTGGCCCAGTGCATCATGGGAACAGGGCAGACTAAACTACCAAGCCAATTCTTCACCAGAAAGGAGACAAGCTACCGGGGACCGGTTTCTGGCATTTCAGCCGTCTTCGGCCCGGCTTGCTTGAATCCTGATGGAGCAGTGAGAAAGGGACTCATGTCTGAGTATACCCTGCCAAACCTATAGTGGCCAAAAACGATTCAGAAAAGGGGGTGGTGATGAACAGAGTGTCTGAATTAAGCAGACCACTCTTACCCAGTCCAAAGATCAGGGCTTGATCCATCACCGTTATTTATCTCACTGCCCCATCCCAGCTCAGAACCTGGCTATATGCAAATCAGTCTGTCCCTGGCCCAGTGCATCATGGGAACAGGGCAGACTAAACTACCAAGCCAATTCTTCACCAGAAAGGAGACAAGCTACCGGGGACCGGTTTCTGGCATTTCAGCCGTCTTCGGCCCGGCTTGCTTGAATCCTGATGGAGCAGTGAGAAAGGGACTCATGTATGAGTATACCCTGCCACACCTATAGTGGCCAAAAACGATTCAGAAAAGGGGGTGGTGATGAACAGAGTGTCTGAATTAAGCAGACCACTCTTACCCAGTCCAAAGATCAGGGCTTGATCCATCACCGTTATTTATCTCACTGCCCCATCCCAGCTCAGAACCTGGCTATATGCAAATCAGTCTGTCCCTGGCCCAGTGCATCATGTGAACAGGGCAGACTAAACTACCAAGCCAATTCTTCACCAGAAAGGAGACAAGCTACCGGGGACCGGTTTCTGGCATTTCAGCCGTCTTCGGCCCCGCTTGCTTGAATCCTGATGGAGCAGTGAGAAAGGGACTCATGTCTGAGTATACCCTGCCACACCTATAGTGGCCAAAAACGATTCAGAAAAGGGGGTGGTGATGAACAGAGTGTCTGAATTAAGCAGACCACTCTTACCCAGTCCAAAGATCAGGGCTTGATCCATCACCGTTATTTATCTCACTGCCCCATCCCAGCTCAGAACCTGGCTATATGCAAATCAGTCTGTCCCTGGCCCAGTGCATCATGGGAACAGGGCAGACTAAACTACCAAGCCAATTCTTCACCAGAAAGGAGACAAGCTACCGGGGACCGGTTTCTGGCATTTCAGCCGTCTTCGGCCCGGCTTGCTTGAATCCTGCTGGAGCAGTGAGAAAGGGACTCATGTCTGAGTATACCCTGCCACACCTATAGTGGCTAAAAACGATTCAGAAAAGGGGGTGGTGATGAACAGAGTGTCTGAATTAAGCAGACCACTCTTACCCAGTCCAAAGATCAGGGCTTGATCCATCACAGTTATTTATCTCACTGCCCCATCCCAGCTCAGAACCTGGCTATATGCAAATCAGTCTGTCCCTGGCCCAGTGCATCATGGGAACAGGGCAGACTAAACTACCAAGCCAATTCTTCACCAGGAAGGAGACAAGCTACCGGGGACCGGTTTCTGGCATTTCAGCCGTCTTCGGCCCGGCTTGCTTGAATCCTGATGGAGCAGTAAGAAAGGGACTCATGTCTGAGTATACCCTGCCACACCTATAGTGGCCAAAAACGATTCAGAAAAGGGGGTGGTGATGAACAGAGTGTCTGAATTAAGCAGACCACTCTTACCCAGTCCAAAGATCAGGGCTTGATCCATCACCGTTATTTATCTCACTGCACCATCCTAGCTCAGAACCTGGCTATATGCAAATCAGTCTGTCCCTGGCCCAGTGCATCATGGGAACAGGGCAGACTAAACTACCAAGCCAATTCTTCACCAGAAAGGAGACAAGCTACCGGGGACCGGTTTCTGGCATTTCAGCCGTCTTCGGCCCGGCTTGCTTGAATCCTGATGGAGCAGTGAGAAAGGGACTCATGTCTGAGTATACCCTGCCACACCTATAGTGGCCAAAAACGATTCAGAAAAGGGGGTGGTGATGAACAGAGTGTCTGAATTAAGCAGACCACTCTGGGACTGGGACAGGAACAGACTAATTTGCATACAGCCGGGTTCTGAAACTGGGATGGTGCAGTGAGCTAAAAAACGGTGTTGGATCTAGCCCTGATCTCTTGACTGGGTGAGAGCTTTCTGCTTAATTCAGAGACTCTGTCCCTCACCACCCCTTGTTGTAAATATTTTTGTCCACCCTAAGCGTGGAAGGGTATTCTCAGATGTGAGACCCTTGCTCATTGCACCATCAGGATTCAAGAAAACCGGGCCGAAGACGGCTGTAATGCCAGAAACCGGTCCCCGGGAGCTTGTTTCCTTCCCAGTGTAAGAATTGGCTTTTGTAGTTTGGTTTGCCCTCTTCCCATCATGCACTGGGACAGGAACAGACTAATTTGCATACAGCCGGGTTCTGAAACTGGGATGGTGCAGTGAGCTAAAAAACGGTGTTGGATCTAGCCCTGATCTCTTGACTGGGTGAGAGCTTTCTGCTTAATTCAGAGACTCTGTCCCTCACCACCCCTTGTTGTAAATATTCCTGACCTAAAAATGGCAGTCCAGGCACTAGTCATCTCTAGACTGGAATGTGGCTGCTCTACCCTCTCGGGTTTACCCAAGATCTCCCTGGCACCTTTAAAAGCATGTATCAACGCGGCCGCCAGGCTACTAACAGGCTCAAGGAAGTTCTACCTCGTTTCACAACATCTTAAATCTCTGTACTGGCTTCCTCTACAGGCCAGAATCCAACTCAAAGTGGCATGTATCACGCACAAGGCATTAAACTCAAACTCCCCTGCATATGTTGCCCAGAATCTGGTGATATCTGGAGGAATTAGAAACTCGCGGTCCTCCAGAGACCGCTTGCTCCAACCTGCAAGTTTTCGGAAAAAGAAAACTTACAATCGGGCTTTGTCTGGGGCTGCACCAAGAATATGGAACTCACTCCTGCCCACCATCAGAAAAATCCCTTCTCTGGCCCGCTACAAAAAGTATGCCAAAACCTTCCTAAAGGGCGAATTCCTTGCCTAAATGTTGCCTCTATTTCTCACAGACGTTGCTTTCTAACATTTCTAATGCAACCCTGGAGTACACAGACACTATCCTGCCGGCACCTTCGTGTATCCCTACATGGACCTGGGGACCTTCATTTCTTGTTAAATGTAAATTTAAATTGTATTTTGTCCCTTTTATCCCTTTGTATACCGCACCCCCCTCCAAGTCTTTTGTATACTACTGCTTGATTCCTGTAAAGCGCTCTGATACCCTAACGGGCCAAGTTGGCACTCTATAAAACTCAAAAATAATATATATATATATGCTATTATTACAGTGCTGAACTTAGCTTATAATTGAGTTAAACCAAGTTAACTTCTTGAAGATTTACATGCTTCTAGCTTATACCTCACCACCTACTTCCACCTGTTCCATCCTGGGCCGGCAGACCAGTTAAAAGTATATCATGGAGAAGACATCTGACTTTCATCTGTTCTTTTAGTTTCTCCAACTTTGTGAACTATACCACCTTTTGTATATTTATTGAGATAAATGCATTTTCCGGCGAGGGCCTCCTATTTCCTTTAAAAGTGGAACATTTCCCAGTTATTTCACCTTTAAATTCTTTTCATTCAGTATCATATTCATAATTAAAATAATTATCAAGTCGCCCATGCAATTTAATATTTCCGCTGAACAGAAATTCTGTTATTGTCAGCCCTTTGCCATGGTTTCCTTTTTCTTTAATCTGGGTCGCATTAAATTCTAATTCTAATTTTTGGGCTAATCCATGGTGCACGTGAATTTCACTGCACTGTCAATTTAATGAAATACTATTAATTATAAAATGGTATCATCTAAAATAGATGAAAGAATGGTGTTTGACAGATAAAGCCCAAGAAATATAAATGAGATTTCGCTACTGAGTGTATCTATTCCACAGACCTAATATAGACATTTATATGCAGATTGTCTTGAAGACTTGTTGAATGGTAGAGCCCAAGGTCTTGGACAGAGAATACAGCATCGTTTTATGTCATGTACTCACAGAACTAAATTTAAAAGGCGACAATCAACTAATGCATAATATTAAAGTATAAAACAGCTATATTTACCTGATCTGCAGTGGGGGATTTGGGTAACTTAGGACCTGATTCACAAAGTTTACGATTTTTCTATATATATACAAAACTTATAGTACGACAGGCCTATCTTTTTTTATATCTGTAGTTCTCCGTCCCGACTACGGAAACTCGACACTCGTAAATCCACTAATAAAATGCAGTTTGGGGAAAACTAAAACATCGTAAACTCACAAAACGTGTCAATTTATATTTGTAACTCAGGCCCTTTCTGTATTATGTATATCGTTTTTTTCTGGTATTCAGAGAGTTAAGGACTCCTAAAAAGTACTTTAATGTCATTTAATAACCGCTTGTTTACTTCCTGTGTAGCAAATATGAAAGTCGGATTGGGAAACAATAAGAGGCAGATTTAAAAGCCCCTTGCGCCTCTTTTACTCCCCCGTTGCATCACTTTTGTGACGCAGCGGCGGCACAAAAGATGCGCCATGGTGAGGGGTATTTACAACGTGACGCATCTGGGAGATGCGTCACGTTGTAAAGCCCTGCGCCATAAGGAGGCGTTCTTGCGCAGGGGGGGACGTTCCGCTGCAGGAACGCCTCCTAAAAATGGCTGAGTGAAATCTACAAGATTTCACTCAGTCACTTTTAGGCCAATGCTGCGTCAAAACCCTGTGCCTGCTTGAAGCAGGCGTAAGGCTTGACGCAGCATTGGAAGAATAGGCCCCCAGAGCATTGCTGGAGCTGCGTCGCGCTTGCGACGCAACTCCAGAAATGCGCCGCCTTTACGACACAGATACGTAACGCATCTGTGCCGTTTCAATGCGGCGCATCATGGGTGGTGGAGCTGCAGCGCACAATTACTGGTGCATCCCTGCTAATTTGCAGGGATGCGCAAGTAATTGTAAATCCGCCCCTAACTGTTCTGCCAACATCTGTGTTGCATGTTGTGCAACGGAGAATGCTCTGTACTTGTCTGTGGGTTATGACAATCTGCTTTGTGGGAATTTGGTGACCTTCACGGAACGAGGGATGACACCTAACCACACTAGGGATGTTCTCTAAGGAATTAAAGTAGAATATAGAGAAAGTGGAAAATATTGCTTGGCATGATCTAGACATGCATTTGCCAGAGTATTATGTGACCTGACGTGGTAGAAGTACACATTTTTTAAATATGTAGCAATTGTATGATTGTCAAATAATCTTCTGATCGTTTCAATAAGGAGTTAATGAATAAAGGCCTAGAATCCACCTTCGAAAGCTCTACTTTGGTTACAAATTAAAGACTGGTGAAATATAAAGGTATTGGCTTTAAGGTAAAAATGCCTTATATTGTAAGACACATTTGGTCCAATACCCGTACAAAGGTAATGCTGACATTTGCCTTTGTGTTAATAGCTGCCAGCAGTTCCAAATAAAGATACATGTATAAAGATATACTTATATATTTAGAGATATGATTTAAAGAATTGACGATTTGAGGTGTTGAGGGAAATTTAATCCATCCTTGGATATTTGTAATGCTGTTATTCTCAGCCTTATTACTCATTGTGTTCCTTTCCTTTTCAAATTTTTCAGTTGAGTAAACAAAAGACACTTTAAACAGACTTGAAAATCACTAATGCAATAATATTATGATGCAGTAAATATAACAGTGTCACATCGATGTACCATTTGAAACAGACACAGACAAGTATGTTTTTAATTTTTGAAAATTAAATAAAGCAGTTGTGCAAATAAAATCTTACTTTCATGAACATGGAGAAAAATCAAGGAAAGTGCTGGAACAAAGAAAGCACAAACTGTTAGTAAAATATCAGTAATGTGTAGTCACCATATTAACGATTATGGAGAAATATAATTCACAAAACTTTCAAAATAAGTCTATAAAATGATGAATTTCATAAACAATTCCCAATGTAATTGGCAATATTCGTGTGCCAATTTTTGGATGGCATTTCAAAATTATGATATCAGAATATGATGTGCCCATTTACCGATTATAGGCTAGTAAAAAGGAAAAATGGCTTAAACTATGATGGCCCTAAAATAATTTAGAGTGTGAAGTAACACCTAAATATTCTTTACATTGATCATAACCAATGATACATATGGATCAAAAAAATAGTTACCAATTACATTAATTAACAATTATTAATGTCAAAATCCAGGACCAATGCAGTGTACTATGTAAACTAAAGTCATTCACTGTGACTGTTTTTAAGAGCCTGCTGGAGTTCATCATAGTTATATGTTTGTGACAAGTTGCAAGCTCTATATTGGTTTTTTTCCCAGGTATAATTTCCATGCATGTGGTACATTTCTGATGAATGCTACTCCCTGCAGGTTCCGCACCTTTAGAGTACTCCATGGTGCTAGCCTGGAGGTTGAGAGTTTTTCAGCAACATTCCCTGTTTGTTGCTAGAAAGCATCATATAGCTCTTAGCTAACTTCATACCACTGCAGAATTAATGGAATGGAGACATATAAATGCACAACCCCAGCACACTATTGTTAAGTCTTCTATTTCTGCTATGTCAAAAACAGATCTGGAGCTTCACTTCCACCGTTGCCTCTGTTCTGGTCACTCAGCACTTTAGGCATCATTATGATGTAGAATGGAAACCATCCAACAGTTCATCGGGGTGGTTTCCACCTGTAGTAGAGGTTTACGTCCGACCGTCTGGGTGGTGGTCAGAAATGTAAACCACAAATGGCAGTGGAGCCAGCTTTGGCTCTACCATCAGTATCACAATGTTCCTTACTTTGGGGCCCCTAGCAGGGGGCTTGTGGGGCAACTGTGGAGCCCCCTCAACATTCATGTACCATGTGGCAGGCATGGATGGTTAAACTCAGGTTTTTTTCCATTGCAGTTTGTTCTGTGAGTGACAACAGAAGCTGCAATGGAAAAAATACAGGTTCCGGCCGCCAACACAGTGGTCGGATCGTAATCTGGGAAGCAGGACCTCCGACTCCTTGCTGGAAGGTCTCACTTCTGCTACAACGTAATTGGCCCCTTGATATTGAAGACAGTGTGCCAGGAAAGATGTCTCCCCTGCAAATAATAGGATACAAGTTGTGCCTCTAATGCAAGAAACAGATGTTGATCATGGACCTACCCAACCTATGGTCCCGGTCCCACTTAAAGGTTGTTCAAGACATGCTCCCTCACGCATTTTAAAGCTATCAGGGAGGGGGACGTGAAGCTTTACATTGGCAAGCATAGGAAGAGGTCCCAATCCCGCTTTAAGTCAAGGTGCTGTGCTCGATCGCACTCAGGTCGGTCCCATATGAAGTTTCATTTCTCCTTGATATTTTCTGGTAAGTCAAGTTGAAAACAAACCATGAGCGCAAGAATACCAAGTAGAACTTGTTCCCATCCTAACTGTCAAAGTCTTGTAAGAAGTATGAAAAGCGCCACTACATAGGTCTGGAATCATCTGACCCATAGCTCTGTTGTTGTTTACACAAAAGCAGAAAGCAGCCTTCGCAAAGGCATTGTAGCTAATTCACCATATGCATTTAACTCTCTCTGACAAACCTTCAGGCTCCACAGTCCCCCTGGACTCCCAACTCAAACTTACACCTTTGGGCACTGCCCCAGCATCAACTACTCTTTACGACCCATCACTGGCCCTAACATAAGCTGGTCCAAACTTCCACTCTGGTCACAGGGTCCATTCTAGATGCCACTGGGCTGGCACTGATGTAAACCCCACCAGTACGGGATCCAACCACGATAATGGTCTCTGACCTCAAGGCAAAGTGGGGGTGCCAGGACTATGTTGTGCAACTGTGCCACAAGACCCTATGCCACTGGAGGTGGCTGGACTAAAAGGTGCTCTTTCTGGAAGCCAGCCACCTTGTGGGCCCGCATATACCAGAGTGGAGAAGCTGAGCAGAGATTAGCTGGTGGAAAAAGAGGTGACCCAGGTCACCTTCTATCAGTGGGTCATGACCTGGCTAGGTCATTGTCTAGAACTTGCAGTGTCAAAGATTCTACACAATCGACATACCTTTACAAAGGTCACTGTGTGACGATTTTAATTTGCAATGGGACATAGGTCTACTGTACTGAGCTCCTGATCATTTGCCCTCTGAACCAACTACCCCTTCATGAAGACTTCGTATCTTTGCCACAGGATGGTCCTGCCTTTGAATCTCCACCACTGACCAACTCCATGCATGGTGATTCTGCAATGACAGTTATATTCTTTTGAATTTCCAATTAAAGAGACAATTGTCATTCTTGTAGTCTGTCGTCTATCCAGGATGCCCATCTATGTCCATCTATGCCAGCAGCTAGGAAAGGTTTGACCTTGTGTGGTGTACATCACAGAGACCATCTGCAGGTTAATCTCGGATTCTTTGTCATTTGCTCATCATAAGTGTTGCATGTTGGATTTTTTGGCATATTTTATTTATGCTAATCAATATTTTCTCTTTAAATCGCTGGCTGTGATAGATTTTCTGAAGATTTTGATGCATATATTCCCCTCAAAACCACATGAGCCTATGCACAGTTGTATGTTTCAGATTTTAATGATCAATACAGATTTTGTTATTGCCCTCACTTTAGTGTGCAACATAAATAAACTTATGGTGCTTTCTGCGCAACCTTCTTACATCACTTTATTCCTAGACTAATTATGCTGCATATTTGCACTACCGTTCTGCCATAGGTGGTATCACCCTTACATGTCAGTCAAGAGAACTTTGAGTTTTTTCATTGACCTATGACAGCCCAATGTCTTGATGATCAGTTCTTTGTGGCCTACTCCGAGATTTGGAAAGGTAAGGCAATAGAAAAAAGAGGATGTTGTCCAGGTGGATAGACCTCTTCATTAAAATCTGGTATGTGCTGACTAAAAAGACGCCCCAGAAAGCCTTCCTGCTCATTCCACTAGGACCAAAGCTGCTAAAGTAGCATTGACAAGGTAGCTGGCAGGTCTTGATATCTGCCAGGCTGCGAAGATGTTGTCAGAGCACACATTCACCAGACAAAATTGCCAGGCTCATATTAGACATCCCACGCAACGAACACATCTCCGGTCACCTTAAAGACCTCCACTGGCTACCCGTCAATAAGAGGATCACTTTCCGACTGCTTACCCACGGACACAAATCACTCTACGACATCGGACCAGATTGCCTCAACTCTCGACTGTCCTTCTACACCCCCTCCCGCCAACTACGTTCTTCCAGCCAAGCCTTCGCCACTGTACCTCGCATCAACAAGACCACCATGGGAGGCAGATCCTTTTCATACCTGGCTGCTAAAACATGGAACTCACTCCCCGCTTACCTTCGCCTCACCCAGAACCACCTAGCGTTCAGAAAGCAGCTTAAAACGTGGATATTTGACAAATAATCCTCCCCCCCTTCCTAAGCGCCTTGAAACCCTCTGGGTATGTAGTGCGCTATACAAATTTTATGACTTGACTTGACTTGACTTGAAAGCCATGTCCAATGGGAGGGCTATTTCACCCGTCCTTCCAATTCGGAGTCCACGCTTCAAACCTTCTACCTTTATGTGACACTTGTCAGGTCTGTCAGGCCTTGACTTGAAAACTTCTGGTCGATGGTTTAGGATGACGTTAAGACCTCTGAGCCCACGTCTTGACCGTCTTGGTTTGCCAGAGATAAGGGCAATATCTTCTAGTAGCTTAAATGCCACTGACACCTTTAGTGCCTTTAGCAGATAGTGCCTTCCAGAAGGAGCCCCTAGGAGGAAAATCTCCAACGGAAAAATTCTCTGTAGATGATGGTAGGCTCCCAAATGATGATAACAGGGACCAGGGACTCAACAAATTGGAACTGAACCTCCAAAAGGAGTCAATGAGCCAACAAGGAGAGGCAGGGCACCTCAGGTAAACACTAGAAATGTCTACAGGAATGAGACATGTCTACATAAATGTCTACAGGAATGAGAAACAACAGGTGCATGGAAACACACCTACTGGACTGAAGAAGTGTTGTAATGCAAAGAGGAAAGAATCACAATTGTTATATACTCCTAAGACATAAAATTACATCAGAAAATGATGCTGCCATATTGGATTGTGAAGGCAATTCAATAATGAATGAGTAAGTCTGTATGATGGATTGAGGACTAGAAAAATCTGTCCCAGGAATTCTGGAAAAGAGGACTATGGTGGCTTCAAACATGGCCCTCTGGGAAAACAACATCGAAGACTGCACCAACAGGCCAACCAACATGAAGATGTGCCCCTGAGTGACTGCAATGGTTTGCCAGCACAGCCATCGGCCCACAGGTATGGAGGCAGTGCATCCCACCGAATAGAGCAGGATGCAAGGGTAGCTGTCGTGTGAGGTGCGGGCCGCAAAGCGACATGTGGTGTAACAGGTACTGCTGTGTATCTGCTGTAAAGGTGAGCATTCTGCACTTAGAAGTATCCATCAAAAGACCAAATTACTTTTCCTGGATAACACTGTTTTGTATTGTATTGTATTGTATTTAAATTTATAGTGTGCACAGCTACCCACATGGGGTCTCCCGGCGCATATCTTTTGCTGTCGAGTCCTTTGTAGACATGAAGCCAAAGAAGGGGGTAATGCACACAGAGATTCCCTTGTGGTTTATCCCTCCCTCTTCATTTATCTTCCATCCTTCCATCCAATTGAGATAGGTCAGACCAAGGGAGATGGGGTCTCAGGGCTGATATGGGCTTGAGGAGAGTCCCCATGCGCGTCTCTCTTTCATTATAATTAGAGAAATGAGAATGGCCTGACCCATGGGCTCTCTTACATCCCGGCAGTAGTTTAAGAATTTGCGGCCCCTTCCAGAGGACCAGGCTTCTCATGTTTCGTAATCAGGCCGCATAGGGCCGAATTTCAAAATAAATGTATATTGTTAGTTAATTAAAACCATAACAATTTAAAACCAGAATAGAAAAAAAAGAAAAGACCATTGTTGTACAAACAAGTAAAACAAATAACTAAAAAAAGTTAAAAGAATTAGCAATACATTCATTTAATTTCTTCTAATACTTCTAAAATGTCATTGTTAAAGTTCCGTGCAGTGATATTGTCGATTTTCCTCCTTTGCCACGTTTCCGACCCTTTTAACAAAGCTTTGTAAATGCTTTGACGAGCTTCGTTAGGGAAGAATTGATTTTCTCCTGGTAGTGAGCTCTAACCAACATAGGAAGCTGCTTCTGAGCTCCTGACCTCCTAACTTGGCTTTTCCATGAAGCTTGAATTTTAAGGCTCCTGCTGCTGAACAGGGCATTTGTCTAGATTCCTGGCACCTGCCCTCACATGAGAGCCTCTTCACCAACCCCTCTGCAGTTCACTAGCAGAGCATGCTCCCTGTCTCCCTTTGCAAGCCTGGGCAGCCTCCTAGCTAGCTACTTGAAGGCCACCCACGTGCCAGTAGTGTCAGGGGCCAGTACAAAAAGTACCAGCGGAACCAGGGCATAACAGGCCCAGCGCAATAGCACTCAGATTGTGGAGAATTGTTTCAACTGGATGCTAAATCTCAAGGCTATCCATTTCTTTAATGATAACTCAGACCTCAGAAAACTGATTTTAATTACATTAGCATCCCAGAACATTACACTGTCCAAACCTATCTCTATCTTAAAATGGTTGCCTATAAACAGGTAATTTATTAGTGATAAGTACAAGGTAAAGTGCACTCTCAAGGAAAATATGCCACAGAACAGACTTTAATGCATTTATTTAAACAAACAATTATAAATATGACATAATTAAATGTGTATAGGCAAAACAAAAGCATTTAGCAGGCAATAAAAGTGTAGATAGTCTCACACAACTTTTTTGATCAGCTATGACAGAGCCATACTAAATATAATCTTCAGGCAGCTTTCAGAGCTGGATTGTTGAGTAACAATGTTTGGGGTGCACACTCATATGCAAATCCTAAGAATTGTAAACACACCACTTTAAATATGCAGTAATATGACACTCCTCCTCATATGCTGGATATATACAAAATCGTCTACTTAAACCAAAAGCTCCCTTTATGACTTTTCAAACAATTCCCTAAAAGCAACATCCTATTACCTTGCTTCTTGATCAATGTACATCAGAAAGACTGCTGAGATTTTCTTCTCCCCCATGCATTAGCTGCATTATTTAACTTAACCCTCTAGCTCATGATATATGAGATCTTTCATGCTTGACAGGCATGTTTGTTTATAATATTCAATCTCCCTTGCCAGCACTTTTGAGATTCAGAATACCGGTGCTGAGTGTGAAGTTCATTTTCACATTCCAAGCTGAGTACAGCACATTCAGTAAACATCCAAATAAAATTTCCCTAAATTCATTCATACCTTGTATTCTAAATCAGTGTATAAACTACCAAATGTAATCTATGACTAAATAGTTAATGGTGCTTCTATGTACCACCCCTACACAGTCTCCTATGAAACCCCTCACTTATATGTTAATAGTCATCTCATGTCTTCTGTCCTTGGTCACTAATCTCTACCTTAAATCAATATAATCAACTCTCCCACTAAAAAGGACAACTTCCGAAGTCTTAACTCACAGAAATGTCATCCCTTATCACTTAAGGTCACTCAAGGAAGACAATTCTATGTTGTGAAGGTAAATCTTTACTTTCAGCAAATTGTACTGTATCTGCTGATTCTGGTGTTTTTACAAACGTTTTGCTAGAAAACTAGGATAGAGTTGCCAATTTTGATTTTAACGGGTGGAAGGTATCTGTCACAAAATATCTGATACCTGTCTGCAAATGCCCTACCCTATTTAGCATTTGGGCAAGTGCCACATTGCCACTCTTGATCACAAAAAAGGTTCACCAAGAAAGAAGATGCCACACTGCAAAGGCAGATTTTAACTTTCAGGAAAAGGTGCAGTGTTTCTTGAGGCAGGCGTTTTAGATGTTTTCTTATATCTAAGCTGTCCTGTTTTCTGCGTTTATTTTTTGTGGATACCAGTGCTATTTCTTACATCATTTAAAATCTGTGCTTATCAGTGTTTATTCTCCTACCTAGGTCTTAAAATAGGCAAAAACTGATCTCCAGCATTTACAAAATGTTATTTTTTTGCAGTCATTGTTATGAAGCACATATTCAATTTAAAAGAGTGGTAGTGCAAGGTAAGTAATGCCTTGCCATTTGCAGTGTATTCATTGGACTCATGTTAGACTGTTTTTAAGAATATAAAGTATGGGTATAACTCTCTCACTCACAATCACATCTCATTACCCTCTCTCATTTCTGTGACTTTCACAACCACTCTGTCATTATAAGACTATTAATGGATTTAAAAAATAAGCCTGCTATATTCAATTGTTTTACTAAACAAATACTGGGAAACAGTTGGGAGCCATTCACTCACTCATTACTAAATATTATTGCATTATCAGTGTGGTTAACCCTAACAACAGCATAGTGCCTTCTGAAACGTTTCAAATTTAATAATTGCACCACATTAATTTGTAGACCTGCATTCTAAGTCACCTTAAACATGAATGTTTATGTATGCTTGCCACTGTTTTTCTTCACGTTTCCCTTACTACTAAGGTGATGCTGCTGTTTTGTGGACATTCATATCTGACAAATGTCCCCATGGTAAATGTCTCACTTTACATCAGTCCTGACCTTTTTACCGACATCATATTGTATTCTGTGACTTGAAATTTAGCTTTGAACTTTTAACATTGTAACTATGTGCTCAAAATCCGAAGCACTGTAGTGTAGTTGGATTAAGCCAGACTTCGCTAAAAGAATCACATTAAACAATCTGTCACATTGGAGCTATGAATTTTGTTGGTATGTTGAAAGTCTTCTGTCATGTTTTCACTAGTATCATGTGTATGGTGACAGCACTCTTTTAACAGGTACCCAACACTACAATTTGCACTAAATAGTTAAAGCCTCTGGTGTTCGGGAGTTGACCTACTATCAATTCTGACTTTCTTGCTAGAAAAGAGGACTGATATATTAAAGGGCTTTTTTCATTCCCCGTCTGTAATTTCACCAAACAGCGAAAAAATTAAACATTGTCAAAAGATTATATTTATATTTTAACATTTTTAAATTCTCTACAGTACATTCAATTATTAGATGCAATCTAAAACATGCATCTTTAATCCAAGCACACAACATTGAGGGAAATAAAAGTAAGAAGAAACTATTGGCCTTATTTATGAGAAAGTGACTCAGTGTGGCAGCGCAAGCCATTTTGCTCCATGGCACTGAAATATGACGATCCGTTTGGTCTCCCCTGTGCTAGTGCACGATTGGCTGTTGTTAGAACTGGGGGTCTCTAGTTGGCAGAGGTAGGTACTACTGTCCAAATAGAGACCCTTGCTTCTAGTCAGGGTAAGGAGAAAACGCTCTTTAGATAACCTCTGCTCACCCCCTTGGTAGCTTCGCTCAAGCAGTCAGGCTTATCCAAAAGCAATGTGTAAAGTATTTGTACCAACACTCAGAGTAACACAGTGAAAACACCACAAACTGATTCCACACCAGTTTAGAAAAATAAAGGTATTTAATCTAAACTACACAAGACCAAAATGACAAAAATCCAAAATACACAGTTCAAGAATATGGTTGCAAAAGAGTTCTTAAGGTTGCGATAAAATAATCCACAGTTGCGTGAAAAGTTCACAGTTGCATCACGTTTCGCCAACAGTACCTTTAAAATGCGACAAAGTTCCAAATCAGAAGCTGGTGCGGTGGAAAACAAGTGATGCGTTTTCCTGAGACCCTCGGGAGGCGATGCGACAACCCCGCTGCAGCAGTGGGCGTGTTGCGGCAAATCCGGTCTGTGGTGGGAGGAAGGCGGACTTGTATGGATTCCGGTGCGTAGGTTCCATAGGAAGTTTTCTCTCGCAAAGGCACGATGGTCTTTGCAGTTGCGACGATCTTCCTGGCGATGATGCGTGGACCAGCGGTGAGCTCTCTTTCACAGCTCCTTGATGCGATGGCTTATTCGATGACACTCGCAACGACGTGATGCGCTCTGCAAGCAAGCGGTGCGGCGATCTCACCCAGCGACGACAGGCTCTGCGACGACAGTCGCAGCAATGGTAGTCTTCCCGCACCGGTCTGGTGCGTTCCGCAAACATAGGATGCTACGGCTTTGGCAGCGGAAACAGGCGCTGTGACAATCTCGGCCTTCGTAGCGACAGGAATTTCCTTGCACTTTCGGGGATGCGCTTCGCAAGCGACCGATGCAACAAAACTTGTAGAAAGTCTTTAAAAGCTTGGTTTCCAGCTCCACAACACAGGTACAACTTCCAGAGGCACCACATATGGGACACACAGTCCAGGAAGGACAGAACTCTCTCAGTATAGTTCAAGGAAGTTGGGGGTGAAGTCATTTTGTTCCTGGGACTTCAGAACAGGGAGCCAGCTCGTCTCAGGCCCTTGGAGATTCCTTCAAGCAAGGGGACACAGCACAAAGCAAAGTCCTTCCCCTCTCATTGGCAGCAAAGCAACAGCAGGTCAGTCCAGCAGAGCAACAGCAGGACAGTCTTCCTTCTTCATTTCCAGCTTTCTCCTTGGCAGAGGTTCCTTCTTGATTCCAGGATGAACTAATTTTCTGTTGTCAGGGGTCCTGTACTTATACCCCTAAAAGTCTTTGCTCTCTTTGTGCAAGTGGGCCCTGAGCCCGGTCTGAACCAGTTCTGGGTGTTCCTTGAGCACTTTGTTTTCCTGGCTTCTCCTTTCCTTTCAGAGGGAGGGGCAGGGTCGTCCGCCGCCCAGCAGGAGGTGGAGCCAGCATTGTGGAATTCAGGCCCAGGTGCTATCTCCTCCCCCCACTCAAGTTGCAAATGCAGATATTCAGTCCAGGGCTGACCCAGCCAGCCTCCTGGGGGTTCCCCATCCTCTGTCACTCTCAAACCAGACAGTCAATTCACAAACAGGCAAGGGCACACAGAAAGGTCAGACAAGAGAACATCAACTTTCTAAAAGTGCTGTTCTCAAACACAGGAGTTAAAAACCACCTTTCCTAAAAGATGTGTTATTAAATTCTGAGTTCAGGGATACCAGACTTTTATGTCCTATCTTTCTCCTATGGGAAGATGTGCTGGTATCCACTGTAGCCAGCATTCCCCATGATAGCCTATGGGCAAGGTAGACTTACAATAGTGAAAAACGAAACTGGCTGCCATTCACTAACAGAGCAAGTCACCTGCACTAGTACATACTCTAACTTTCACATACACAGCACCCTGCCCAGGGGGGTACCCTGGGCCTTCCATAGGGGTGACCAATGTGCACAGAAAAGGAAGGGTTAGGCCTTGTCAGTGGGGACACTGACCAGGAGGACATGCCAGTTAACAGACTGCACACATGCACTGCGGTGGCTGGCCTGAGACACCATTTTAGGTCTACTCGTGCGGGTGGCACAATCAGTGCTGCAGGCCCACTAGTAGCATTTGTCACCACCAGCCCTGACACACCCAGTGCACTTTACTAGGGACTTCTTGGTGATACTAATATGACAATCATGTATATCCAATCACAATAACAATTTACACAGGGAGCATCTAAACCAGCAAAAACTAAATCCAGCACAGCATCAAAAATACAGGAGGTAGAGGCAAAAAGATAGGGGGAAACCATGCCAAGGAAGCCAGGTCTAACAGCTCTCAGGTGCTGACGCAGGCACCCTTGAACCATGCTGCAAGGGTGCCTGCTTTGTACGGAATCATTGTTTCACAATCACAAGACAATGCAGCGCACATAGAAAGAGAAAGAAATAAGGAGAAATTGAAACATTTCTCTTTGTTGCACCTCCATATGCCTCCCCGGGGGAGGCGTAGCATTCTAATGCAGTTCCAGGTTTATGATTTGTTTTAAATCTGAAAATTCTGCAGAATCAATCAGTGTTGTATGGGAACACAGAAAGCAACACCCATGGCACACCCCTTTCACACAATGTGATGAGTGATAAGGGGCCGTTTTTGCCATTAAAAGATATGCAAGGTGGCTTTTTGTGGCCTTGTAAATATGGGGCAGCACACTGTGCCGCTGGTGCGTTATAAAAGGTGACACACCGGCAGACGCAAGGGGCTTGTAAATATGCCCCTATATTTTTAATGAGAAAATAACATCCCTTTGCAACAAAACATATGTGGCATAATCTTAGCCTTTCATTCTGCTACCATATATAACAAAAGTTACATTGTGTTTCCCCTTCAGGAAGAAACAAAAATCACTCATTCTTATTCACTTTGCTTTCTTTGAATGACATTTTTGTTTGCATTTCTAGAGGTACTCTTTTGGTGGAGGTGATAGTTAAAAAACACCTGGCTCGTGGGAAAAAATACTTTAATTAAGCCCCTGGCTGGTATTATTAAAAAGGGTGCAGTGTGAGGTTACTGATGTATAATTATGTATATTAACCTCTGTAGTGCGTCAACATGAACATGTTTCGGAGTGCGAAACTCTTTCTTCAGGACAGGAAATGCACGAAATTTCCCAACTTACTCACATGGATGTATATATGAAAGTGTATTATATAAAAACTGTGAACTATAGGTGTGCATGTACCTAAAATGTAGTTCAACACGTAGTCTCTGCGCCTTCACCACTCCACCACTCACATAGAATACCCCACACACATTCACACATAGTCCACAGCAAGTGCTCCCACGTAGTCGTCGGTTGTAGCACGCCGCATCCCGTAGAGGGGTGCGAAGAACCCAATGATGAAGCATGACATCAAGGGGCCTGTTGGTGTGTGAGGGGTATTTAAACAACACGGTGTGCTCCCCACCACAGTAGGGACCACCACCACCTGCATCTTTCTATACAAGTTTGCAGCCAGAAAGTCACAGCAATGTGCAAGGAGGCAACTCGTCTCCTGAATGTATATCAAAGATATTCTCTGACTCTGGTAGATCCAGTTCCACTCGTTGCCAATGTAAAGAAGTAAATTGTCTCCCAAATGAATATAAAATAGATTCTTTATTCAGTATCGAAGTTGCAGAAACCCCATCCGCCAGCAGCTTGCTCAGCTCCAGCTTCTTGTTAACTGCCTCAGTTTGAGTTTATACATTCTTGGCTGGAATGTGCTTCCTATTTCTAAAAAGAAAGGTCTTCCCTCTTCAGATCTATCAAACTATTGTCAGATGTCTCATCTCCTGCTTTGAGCAAGCTCCTAGAAGGGTATATAAACAAAATACTCATGGATCATAAAGTCCTGAGGTTGCTTAGATTTCTCTCAGTCCTGTTTCAGACCCAGGCACAATACGAAATCTGCACTGATTGCAGTCACAGACTATATTTGGATTTCTTTGGATAATAATCAGGCTGTACTATTGGTGCTCCTGGACCTATCGGTGGCATTTGACACTGTCACACTATAGATTGCTACACTGGCTTGGAGAAAACAGAATCAGGGGTGGGCACTACAATGGTTCTTCATTTTCTTAAGTGACTGTATGCAGAATATTAATTTAGGTCCCTTTTCCTCGCGTATTATTGAGCTCACTAAGGGAATGCCGCAGGGTTCTTGTCTCAGCCCCAGTCTCTTCAATGTGTATGTAGCTCCTCTGGCCAAGATTGTAGGAGAATTTGGGTTCATCCCTTTTTCTTACGCAGAAGATACCCAACTTCGCTTCTCTTTCGACAACAAAGATACTACTTCTAAACTTCGTTTCTTGGCAGGCGTCAAAATGATTCCAGCCTGGATGGCTGACATTTTTCTTCAGTTTAATGCCAAAAAAAACTGAGATCATGCTCTTTGGAATTGCCCAGAAGCTCTGGAGAGCTGAGTGGTGACCTTCAAATTTAGGCCTTTCTTCTTTACCCAAGATTTAGTCATCAGGTTGGATTAGTCTCTTTCTTTGAGCGATCAAGTTAGAGCTACCACCGGCCACTGTTCCTACATGCTCAATCTCTTGCGTAGTGTATTCCAATACCTCACTCTGGAGGTATTTAACACATTCAGTCAGGAGCTAATGATTAGTCGCCTAGACTACTGCAATGCTCTTTTGGCTACTACAAATGAAGCCTTAATGAATAAACTGCAAGATGTTCAGAACAATGCAGCCTGCCTTGTACAGAATATGCCATCCAGAACCACTGCATCACCTTTTTAGCGACAGCTTCACTGGCTACCCATTAGATAGAGAACTTAGTTCACGAGATGCTGTATTGTACACAAAGCTCTCCATGGTAAAGGTTTCAGCTACATAACAGATACACTTCTCCACTATCAGCCCAGCAGAGCCCTACGGTCAGGGGACAAATCCCTACTTATTATCCCTCGTTTTAAGAAGTTCTGTTCTGGGGACAATTCCTTCTCCCATCTAGCACCCCTATATTGGAATCAGCTGCCTCTCGGCCTCCGTAAATACAACAATTTTCCTACCTTTAGGAAACTTTTGAAAACTGAACTGTTCTGCAACTGTTGACGTGCGCTGTTACTCCGCAACGTGGAGATACAGTGTTGGGGGTGATTCATGCGCTTTACAAACAGCTCATTTATTCATTCATTAGATGGAAGGCTCATTTCTCCAGTCGATAGGGGACAGGACAAAGATGGGGGAATCATGCCTCCAGAATATTCCTGACCTGCTAAGGATCCATCAAACGATGAAGGCGCTACCGGAACAATTCTCCTGACTGCATGTGGAAGAAGAAGACTCTTTAAAAGGCTCAGGACCTTGATTGGTCTCCAGGGGTTAGAACTGGTCACCAAGAGGACGGGACACTTCAGGAAACCTGGTGGGAAAGTAACCTGATTTTGAGAAGCCTACTGTGAAGAAAAAAGGACTGACCAAAGGAACTTTCCCAACAATTGGAGATTAAAGCCTTAATTAAAATTAACACATAATATTCCACTCCGCCTGATTATAAGGTTTTTTCCAGGAGTAGGAAAATCATACCCGATTTTTCTGTCTGGTAAATCCCGATGGAAGAATCACATGAGACATGACTGTTGTAGCACACATGCCTCATTCCCTGTTATTTCAGACAGTGCTACTCCGACCAGAAAATACCTTCCCATTCCTCCCCCACTACACAAACCCCCTCCAACCCTACCCAGAGTCTCACACATTCATTTACACCTGCTTGCAGCAAGTAGAAGATGTATTTGTGAAAGCCCATGTAATTATTAATTTTGTTGGGTTTTATAACTGGAAAAATCAGTTGCACACTCCAATTCTCCATTCCATGAAGTTTTATTCTTAATTGGACAGTACTGAGGAGAACTTTCCACATGGAAATAGTAAAGTCAAATGTAAATTAATTTACTGTTTCCCTAATTTATAATCCGGGTCAATAGATAAGGTAACATATTTTGTGGTTGGCTTGAAAACGCACCTAGGTCTCAGTGACTTAATATTTTTTTTTAACTCTTTACTTTCTTTTGCTACTATTCGCTCAAAAAAGTTAAACCTTCATATCACTGGTTGTCCCTACCTATTTTAATATTATTGATGTATTCTGCTCATTACATTTTTCTCTATTTTTCTAGGTTGGTTTGGCAATCTTATTTCGTTGCTTTATTTACTTTAAAATTGTTTGGACTGCTTCAGCTTAACATGCATTGGAGATTGCCTGAGTTTGTGCCATAGCTACTAAGGAAGGGTCAATCCTTGATGGTCTCAGAGGCGTGTTTTGACCTAACTATAGTGGGTCTAATTGAGTTGGTGTGGGACCCCCTACCCCCACCCACAGATAGCATGACAATGTGTGACAGCTTTCTATTGAACGGCAATTATTTACAAACTGCGTGACGACTGTTTTGTAAATATCCACAGAGAAAACTTTTATCTGTCCGAAAATCCAAAGAAATATATCAAAATACAATATCCGCGTGAAGGAACAGTGCCTGCAGTGGACTGGGACACATGATGCACAGATATTTGAAAGAGGCATTAAAGAAAGACTATCCGAGGCCTCGACTGGTTAGAGCTGCAGAATCCGCGCGCACAATTATAATGAGGGCACAGGGGCACGCGAGCAGAATAACTTTCTGCCTCATACAATATGTGGGAAGTAAAACGTGTTGTGAAACTGAACAAAAATAAAACTTTCGCTGCACTGGAAATCTGTGCAAATCACGTGTGTGCTGTCTATTTGTGACAGTACCTGACAGAATCTGTTTTACAGTAAAGCTCAAATATTGATTGACGTCCTCTGCCTCCTACCAAGCAACGTCTTTTCTGACGTCAAAACACTTTCAGATGCACCTTAGTAGAAGACATTCGCTTATTCCAGAAAATAATGATATGCTTATATGCAAAATGAAATGCTACAGCTCGTTAAGTACATGGTGCAAGGAGAGAACTTGAAATGCTATAAAATAGAGTGCATGTTCTTTGTCTCAGAGCGCTGGACTGTCTTCTGGGAAGGGCCGCTTCTGACAGTTCGGCGAGATATCAGTCCTACTGAGAGGCGCCAGCTCTCCGGCTCTCGAAAGGAACACTCGGGTGGCACTCAGCACATGATTACATCTGATTGCTTCCTGCTCTGTCCCTGATCGAGTTTACTCTTTGGAAGTGATTCATAAGTACATTACACATAGATTTGAAAAGCTCCTTTTCAATGTATCCACTTGTTTCGTCCCCAGGTGAATACTGCGTGTCGCTAAAGAAACAGGAACGCAGCAAGGAAGCCATCAAGCCAATTCATCGTTTGTTCTTACCTCAAGGCGCTCTGTGTCCGGTACCTCTCAGAGCTTTGTCTAAACACGCCTGTATTGTCATTTATTCAGGTTTCCCACACCGTCCTTTCGTACCAAGCTTCCGTGATAAGAATTATGTTTGTTCTATTTTCTCTGTGTTATAACATTTGAGACCACTCTCGTTAAACTCACTTGACAATGTTTTTGTGGTAAGTCATACAGCTAGATTCATCAAACCAGAATCGACTCGCAAAGGGCCAGATTCTGAGAATCTGGCCCTTTGCGAGCGCTATTTTTGCATTTGGGATGCATCATCCCAAACGCAAAAATCGCAAATGTAGAAATCACTAAATTGCGATTAATTGCATTTAAGGAATCTCAATTTGAGATTCCTTTAATGCAATTCATGAACCATTTTAAAATTGCGAAATCGCAATCTGGGGCCGCTATTTACCGCAAAGTCTAACTACGTGGTAGATAGCAAAAACTTAGAAAAATGCACTTTAGTGCATTTTTTTAAGTTGTATGTTACACACACACACATGTCCTTGGGACATGTGTGTGCGCAACACCAGTGGACATTACCATTTCAGGGGTGCAACAGGGTGTCCTTTGGACACCCTGGCACCATTGGAATTGCTTCCTTATTTGCGATTCGCTAATTGCGAATCGCAAATAAGGAATGACTCCCCATTCATTCCTATGGGTGTTTAGGCCCATAGGAATAAATGGGAAAGCCATTCCTTATTTGCGATTAGCAATTAGCGAATCGCAAATAAGGAAGCTGTAGAAATCGCTAACATTATTGCGATTTCTACATGCATCCCGTTTTGCGAGTCTTTAATAGCGAATCCTTAACATTCGCTATTTGGGACTCGCAAAACAGGACTTTGATGAATCTGGGGGTTAGTGTCAGAACATATTGCACTATGTATTCCTTCTGTAGAATGTCTCTATTTCTAGGAGTATGCCCAGATGAGCCACACGTATGTGCTGCTGCTGTAAGTATGGCAATCTAGTAACAAGTTCCCAAAAATGTCCCATCTTTGTAGGAAGTGTAACAACCATTAAGGCTTGATATGCATTTTGTTTCAACCACAGAAGTCACCGCAAGTGAAATCAATGTTGGTTAAGTCAATAGGTCTGGTCCTAGCAAGTTAGTTGTTTTAGATGTTTACGGCATGTGCCATAAAAATAGAAGAAGTAAAAAAGGAAACATGGCACCCCCCTTACGCATGTCGGCCAAATTCTTGTAATGAAAACATATATTAATAAACACTGTTTCTTTTTTATAGAACGGTGAAGTGCTTCGTAGTAGGCATGTATAATTTGAATAGGAAAAGAAAAAAGTAAAGAAACCCTATTCAATGTTAATGCATATCAAAAAGAAAATATTATTATTATTGTTACTGGTACAAAAACCTTCTAATGCAATATGAAGATACAGAGGTCTATTTACAAATTACACTTTGTAGTATGTTTAGCAGGAGCACAATAATACTACTAGCATACTATCAAATCCTATTTACAATCCTGCAGATGTAAAGCTCCTGGTCTGCCTCTCCTATCTTCTCTGTGATATCCAACATACGTATATAATATACTACCTAGTGTCTAATATGGGAAGGATCAAGGAGAGTGATGGGAATATGGGGGGTGTTAGGGAGGACTTAAGCGAGGGATAAGGAGGGTTTGAGGGAGGAACAATCATACACCCAAAAAAGAGTACACATATTGCTATCTCTCAAACTAAGCAAAAGTAAATTAGACTTGTGAGTAAGTAACAGGTGTTAGTTTAGTCTTACACTTTTGAGTAACTTTGCTACTTTTGACTATTCACCATTTCTAAGTGTGCATTCACCACCAAGGTTAGACTTCCATGTCCACCCCCTGATATGCAGTGGAACCAAATTTATGAGTATGAAATTACTGCAGGTAAAAGGGACCCAGGAGTAAGTGTAGTGCCACACATTGTCAACAACTGGTACGGCTCCACACACCATGGAAAATAATAGAGCAGGGTCCTAAAATAAACTACTGCATCAACTTAAAGATAATTTTTAATGAAATATGTAATTAATTTAATCATTTAAAATACCATTATTTTTCAGATTTATTAAAAAAAATCATACTTAATTTAAATTGTTTATAATGATCTATTATCCTTAACAAATTTCAAAACATTATAGGCCAGATTAGTATGTTATGTTATGTTATGTTATGTTATCGAGTCTTGTGTAGCGCGCAGCTGCCCCAGCAAAGGGGCGTCCCGGCACTTTCAGCAAAGAGGTATAACAAACACAACAACCTGAAACCATGATGACCAACATACCCCCAGGACTAAACTAAAGGAAAGAGTAAAGTTTTAATAGTTTTCCTAAATACAAGCAGACACTCTATGCTATGAATCTGCTCAGGCTGGAAATTCCATAACCTAGCTGCAAGGCAGCAGAAAGACCTCCCTCCCGCCCGGCAGCACTTGACCCATAGGACAACAACCAGGTGCTGCCCCGCCGAATGCATCCGGCGGGAGGGGACATAGGGAGTGAGCAAGTTACTCAACAACTTAGGTCTAGCAAGTTTCACAATCCTAAAGGATAGACACAGCGCCTTGAATTGAATACGGTTCTCCATAGGAAGCCAGTGGAGCCTCCGGATAATGCCAGCAACGGGGCGGAATCATGGGAGTCCCACGAGGATTCTGTCTGCTGCATTTTGAACCCGTTACATACAAAGTATTTCAGCCTTTTTTGCCCCCAACAGAAGAGAGCTGGCATAGTCCAGGCGGGATAGAATGGTAGCCTGGACAACCAGCTGACATGTTGATGGATCAAATAACTTCGGAAGGGGCTTTAGACCCCGCAGAAGGCCGAAACATGTCCCAGCCACTTTCCTAGTGTGAGCATGAAAACTGAGAGAGGAATCCATCCATACTCCATTATCGCAAAGCACAGTCGGCCACCAATGCTCGCTCCACAAGCTTGCGTTCTTCTTGACCAACAAAACCTCAGTTTTGTTGGCATTTAGTTGCAGGCAATTGGTAGCCATCCATTCAGCTACAGCCGTCATCCCATCTCTGAACCTAGAGGCATTCGGAGAAGACACTTCAGCCATGGTAAAAACAAGCTGCGTGTCGTCCGCATATGAGACCATAATAAGGTCCTACTGCCTGGCGACAGCAGCTAAAGGCTGAACGTAAAGATTGAACAATGAAGGGCTCAGCACCGAACCCTGGGGTACCCCCTGGTTGATGGAATGGGCCTGAGAAAGAAACGGGGTAGCGGATACTCGGAAAGATCTTTTGGTCAGAAAAGATCTGTTCCATTCCAGAGCCGACGCAATCACCCCAGCTTCCTCTAGCCGCTGAAGCAGAATGCCATGCAAGACCGTGTCAAAGGCAGCACTGAGATCTAACAAGATCAGTGTTGCACTTTGACCAGAATCAAGAATGGACCGCAGATGTTCAGTAGTGGCCAGAAGAGCCGTCTTCGTATTGTGACCCTCTCTGAACCCATTCTGAGATGGATCCAAGATGTTATTAGAATTCAGGAACTGTGTAAGCATGTTGCTGACATGTGCTTCTGCAATCTTAGCCACCCATGGAAGAAGAGATATAGGTCTTACATTTTCAGGCTTGGTTGGGTCCAGCGTAGGTTTTTTAAGAATGGGGGATACCCATGCCTGTTAACATGGTGACGGAACAGTAGCAGTGGAAAAGGAGGAGTTAACTATTTGGCATAACGGATCCTGAAAAATAGAAAGTGACCCCCTAAACTGCGTTGGCTTCAGAAGGTCGGAAGGAGAACCAGTTTTAATTTTACCACTCAGCTGAGTGAACTCCTCCTGTGACACACAAGGAATGGCTGCCAAAGTCCTCCGAGACCCAGTTCTCAAAGGCGAGGAGATAGAATGGGTGGAGACTTGAGGAAAAGATTGATGAATAGCGCGCACCTTTCCCACAAAAAAGGTAGCTAAAGCATCACACTGCTTTGCGGACGATATAACGGGCACCGTAACTTTCCTAGTCCTAAAATCTTTAAAAATCTTAAAAATGCATTTTGCTGGATTAGGACTCATCTTAATTTTGTTAGCATAGTAGGCAGCACTAACTTTGCAGATGGTTCTTTGATACTGCTCAATTTTAGCGAGATAGCATAACTTTTTCTCGGGATCATAATCCCTTCTCCAATCTCGTTCTGCTTTTTAACATGCTTTCCTTAAAGCAATCAAAGAGTCATTATACCATGGATTTATGGTAGAAGTTCGTCCCTTAAACCATTTAGCAGGGATAAAGGAGTCTAGACCATGAATAATCCAGTCCCAGAACGAGCCATAATCAGACTCAGAGTCATTTAACGGTCCCAACGGGTTAGCAGCGAGGAAATCGTGGAAGTCCTCCAGCTTCAACTTACGCCAGGGGCATTTAAAGACTTGCTTTAGGATGTCTGAATTTAGAGGCTCAATGAGCGGAATAGACATTTCTACCAAAGAGTCGGCTGTCCAGCCCATAGGTTTAGGCGTCTCCACCCTAAAAGACTGAATATTAGAAAATATAGGGTCTAACAGATGCCCAGCTACATGCGTAGAAACCAGACACTAACTGGTCCAGCTGAAATGCAGCCGAGTCTGCAAGTAGACTGCAAATTGCACTGTCATGGGCAGAATCAAAAAGCAGATTAAAGTCCCCAAAAATGCTTAAGTTGGCCGTGCCCATAGCAGGTGAACTAACCAATTCCAAGAGGGCATCTTTAAACTTGGCAGCCGGCCCCGGAGGCCGGTATACCAGAAGTCCTGATAGAGTCAAATGAGAATTCACAGATATCCTAAAACGAGCACATTCGCAGCCTTCAATTTCTTCCTTAATAAATGAACATGAACAGCAGGATTTAAAAATTACTGCAATACCACCCCCTCTGGACTCCCTGTTGATCGTACATATGGAATAGCCAGAGGGTAGTGCTAAATTGGGTTCAGCTACCATGTCCCCACTTAACCACGTCTCACACAGAAAAAACAGGTCCGGAGCTTCCTCTGTAACAAGTTCGTAAATTTCTAAGTAATGTTTAGCCAGCGACCTCACAAGAGGCTGGAATATTTTCAACTGGCCCTGTGGTTGACTGCCAGGTACACATGGAAGGGGTAGAGGGGTGGGTATGACATAGCTACAGCCTGAGTAACTCAGAGGTTCTACCCCTAGATTAAGTGGGGATGCCCTGCATATAGTAATCCCTGAATTATTAGCCAAAAGTTCTTCCCTGCAATATGACTGCAATCCAGGCTGCTTCCGACCAGGGGTCCTGGCAAGAGGTGACGTGCAGGCGCGGATGGAGGCAGACGGGCTTCCCTTTGGCGCTCCTTAGGCGGGCCGCCGGCCTACCCGCTGCGTGCATCCGCAGCACTTCGGCGCCATAGTCCTCTTAAATATAGGAGCATTCAGCAACTAGACCGCCAACAAAGATGGTGTCTAGCAGGGGGAACCGTAAGTGAGGGTTTCCACCAGTCGAGTTCAAGACACCCTCCACATGGACCGGGGCGCTTGAAGCTAATTAAAAAGCAGGTAACACAAGAAAATACAAACACTAATAATAAATTCCAGCAGTTATTGAAAACATGTAGCACTAAATGCGCGCCGCCCAAGCGATGGAAGGAGGCGAGCAAGAGAAGTTAAGAGCGTTCCTGGCTGCTTAGATAAAACACACCTCCTGCAAAACAGTAAATGCACGCCCGACCCCAGTTAAGTACCGGAGCCGCCGGGAGCACTCAGCAACTAGACCGCCAACCAATATGGCATCTAACAGGGGGAACCGTAAGTGAGGGTTTCCACCAGTTGAGTTCAAGACACCCTCCACATCAATCAGCCTGAAAAGCTGCGGTGGACCGGGGAGCTTGAAGCGAATTAAAAAGCAGGTAACACAAGAAAATACAAATACTAATAATAAATTGCAGCAGCAAGCGACGAAAGGAGGCGAGCAAGAGAAATTAGGAGCTTTGCTGGCAGGTTAGATGAAACACACCTCGTTGTATATATAGGTTATATGTTATAGTTAGGATCATTTTGAATAGGGAAATCGCAACATTCTATTGGGAATAACTTTGGCACCGTTTGATGAATCTGTCTGAAAATTTCCTCACAAATGCCTGGCGGTGCTGGCAGCGCTGGCGGCGCTCCGCTCCTTCCCTGAAAGTTTGGGGGGGCTGAGATAAAAGGGGGGTCCCAAAACGTGTTTTCCCCATGTTAATTTCCATAGGGCGGGCGACCTCACTTTTAGCCCGAACGGCTGAATGGATTTCCACCAAACTTGGCAAAATTGTCGGGACTGGTAGCCCGATGTGCCTTTGCTATGTCTCAAGATATGTGCTCCAGTGAATTTTGAGTAATTTAGGTTAAAAAAAATATATATATCTATAAGCGCGCCCCGGTACGCGCACCGGGACCCGCTCCAGTGCGCTACGCGAGTTCGCGCACGGAAAGCTGATTGGCTCTCAGGTGTCTGTCAACATTCCAAACAGTCCAGAGCGGCCGCCATCTTGTGTCTCGGTAGGATCGAGACACAAGAGGTGGCAAAAACAAAGGGGGAAATGACCATAAGGGGGCAGAGTAGACCCCCCTGACCACCTAGGTTTGATGTGGGGGCCATAAAAGGGCCCCGCGGGGCAAAAAAAATTATTTTTTTAATTCGATTTGCGCGGGGGGAGCGCCCGGTACGCGCACCGGGGAGCGCACCGGGGAGCGCACCGGGGAGCGTACCATGGGGAAAAAAGAATGACAGAGTTTTCAAAAAATGTAGCCTTTTTTTTATAAATTGGAGGTAGTTCTAAAAAGAACTGTTTTTTTCTTCTTTTTGTTGTTTTATATTTTTGTTAATGTTTTTTTGAACATTTTGTACTTTTTTGGGCTTTTATGAACTATTTTATATTTTTTTTGTTATTTTTATGGGGAGAAACAAAACACAGGGAATTGAAAACTGCTCACAGGAAAAAATTATGTTTTTTTGGGGCAATTGTGGTTGTCACCAGCACGGTTGATGAGCTTTATGCTTTGCTCACAATAGGTGATGGTTTTACCACAAAAAATACAAGTGATCTTGTATTGCCCAAACTTTGCTTGTATGTTTGGGACCATCTCCCTTGTCTCTGGTCCCGATGGAGTGGGTTGCTTTCTTTTGGAGGTGCTGGGTGAAGATTCGGGAGGGTTTGTGGCCAGTTCTCGGACCTCTGCCGCAGCATAGTTGTTGGGATGCCTGCTCTGCATGTGGCGAATCATGGTGTTATTGCCAAATGAGTATTTCTTATTAGGGTTCCCCCTTGAAAGTTCCATGTTACAGATTAGGCAAGTCACCTTTGGCGCATTCACCTTTTTGAGGCCACTTGGGATAGAAAAAGACTCCCATACAATGTGCTGCTTTGGCCTATATGGGGTATTGTCTTCTGGCAGGAATGTCCTCCTCCCCTCTTCCTCCTCCTCCTCCTCCTCTTCTTCATCTCCACCACTGTGGTGTTGTGGTGGTCCTCTTGGTGGTGGTGGTGGCTGAGATGCTCCTGCTGCTGCTGCTACTGAAGCCATTTTTCAGTCCCAAAAAGTACAGAGAGGTCTTACAACAGGTCTTTTTCACTCAAAGTACAAAGTGAGAATGAGGAAAAAAGGTGGGGGCTTTCATCATTAGGAAAGAAAAACTGTCCTGAACCAATGAAAAGTGTTAATTTCAGGTCACATGACCAGGGTTTTCATCATTTGGAATCCAAAACTGTCCTGCACCAATAAAAAGTGTTATTTTTAGGTCAGGGGCGCGCCGCGTAAGCGCGTCAGATGCTTAGGTAGCGCGATCGTATGTGCTTGAGTGCTTCCGGGTGAGTTTACGCCGTGCGTATCACGCGGACGCGGCTACGCAATATGTCACGATGATGTTTTCGTTCGCGGAAAAATCGCTAACGGGACGCTCACCGGTACGCGCCCTGGGGCGCGCCGCAGGACTACGCTTACCGGTGCGCTCACCGGGACGCGCACCGGGAGCGCTCCTGAGCAAAAAAAAAATATGAACAATATACATAAAAATAATAGTATTACATAAATATACATTATTGTATTCAATATAAAAAATATTACATTTCATAGCTATAGAAATTTGCTATTAAAAAACCTTTGAAATTCACTGAAAAAACCAAAGGTTTCACACCAGTTATAGTTAGGAATTAGCATTTAAAAAACCTATGAAATTCACTGAAAAAAACATAGGTTTCACACCAGTTATAGTTAGGAATTAGCATTTAAAAAACCTTTGAAGTTCACTGAAAAAAACATAGGTTTCACACCAGTTATAGTTAGGAATTAGCATTTAAAAAACCTATTAAATTCACTGAAAAAACCATAGGTTTGACACCAGTTATAGTTAGCTGGAAATTTTACTGACATAAAACCATTGAAATTCCCACGTTATAGTTAGTTGGACTCACTATAACTTGAGCTATCAGCAAGACAGAAAGGTCCATAGATTCCCAAGTTTGAACAACGCTTTGATAAGCTCCTTTTATAGGTGGTTGGCGACACACTCGAAGCTCTGGACCTCTTGAGCTTCATAAAGGAAGACAGGTTTGAGAAAAAGAGAGTGTGTACTCCAAGAGAAATCAACAAGTACTTGTTTGGATTAATATCCGTTCTTTGAAGTCGTCATACAAGACCAGAACTACTTTAGATTGCAGTGAGACATCTTTATTGTTTGATAATAGAACATGGACAGCCGACACGTGTTTCGCCCCCTATTGGCGAGTTGCGCCGGGGATTCCTCAAGGCTATTTCCACATATATAGCGTATATTATTTCATTTCTGGTTCCAATTTGACAAATTCCAAAAACCAGAGTTTAAATACTCAGGGAGCAGAGTTCTTTTCTGACACCCACGGACAAATTGCGACTTTGAACGCTTAGGAAGAAGCTCCTTGCTGCAAACTCACTATAACTTGCGCGCCTGCAATGCACTGCTGATGACGTCACATATTACATCACTCATGACATGGTCAGTGACATCACTCATGACATCACTGATAACACCATCCTTGTGACAGACTGACAGACCTCCTTTCAGTGTAATGTAACCCTTGAAACACATATTCAAAAATAGAAACTAACATTTTCAAAAAAATGGAGGTACCCATACCAGTTACAACAACCAATTCAGTAATTCCACCCTCTATATACACATCCACTGATTCACCAACAGTTCTATATAGTCACTCATACATATACTCACTCATCATATGTAGTGATACACACATACATCCTGTTACACACCGACAGTCTTCTAAAAGATACTCACACACATACTCACACATGCAAATAAACTATTGAACATCCATTTATTTGCATATACAGCTATACACACACTAGCACATTACTTCTAAGGAAACTTACACATACTTACTCTCTTAAACAATCACTTATAGAAACACATACTTATTTAAACAGGAACTCTTTCAATCTCTCACTCTCACATATACTTACTTATATACATCAATACTCACATATACTAGATTAAAACATATGTAGTTACTAGTGAGGCAGGCATTCACTCACTGACACACATATATACACACTCATTCACCCATACAGTCCTGCACATATGCTGTCTTCAAAACACATACAAACAGCGAGTCAGTCACCAGCCCATGCAGCCACTTATACATAAAGTGAAACACTGATACATATATTTAAATATTTAAAAATTACTCGTTAATATATGTATTCACTAAGATACACTTAATAAGCCAGTTAACCAATCAATATTTTATTTAAAAAACATCCATCCATCCATTTACACACTTATTTAAACATTTATTCTTCCATCGACCTTTACAAATACATATATAAAACATACTTATTTTTCAGAAAGACACACATTCACTGGATGGTGTTATCAGTGATGTCATGAGTGATGTCACTGACCATGTCATGAGTGATGTAATACGTGACGTCATCAGCAGTGCATTGCAGGCGCGCAAGTTATAGTGAGTCCAACTAACTATAACGTGGGAATTTCAATGGTTTTATGTCAGTAAAATTTCCAGCTAACTATAACTGGTGTGAAACCTATGGTTTTTTCAGTGAATATATATATATATATATATATATATATATATATATATATATATATATATATATATATATATATATATATATATATATATATATATATATATATATATATATATATATATATATATATATATATACCATATGGCTCTCTCCTTTCCCGTGTGGGCGCTGCTGAACGTGGTCGCGTCACTCCCACAGTTGAACCCAACTGTTATATATTTCAACAAGATTCCCCACCTCGAGGGAAACAATGGAGTCACTAATCCAAAACAAAGTCCAGCACCACGCTACAATAGAATTTCTTCTTCAAGTGATTTATTAATCCATGGGGCCAAAACAAAATAACCAACGCGTTTCGACAGCGTCCGCTGTCTTGATCACGGTCAGTTTGTGTGTGCGTACTCACATATTATAAAACATTTCCTGAAACCATAAGTCACGCCCCTTTAGGGTGTGTATTCCTTTTTCATGGGTGGCATTATGGGACTTGTAGTTAAATCAAACATTTCAAATTAGATTGATGTTATCAACCATTTCAAACTTTTTTTCACATTTTTCAAAGGCAAAAATTCAAACAGTTTTTATATACAATTCACATAATCCTATTTTGTATGGTTGGACAGGAATTGTGGGTGTTTATCTTGCCACATTATTTATCATGAAATACTGCCCTCCAGTGGGCCAATTTCTGTATTAAGGCATGTCTATTATGTGAGTGTCGGATATCCAAAGGTGGGGGTAAGTGAAGTGAATGGGAGATTGAAAAATAATGTTTAAAAACCAATTACATGATAAGCGAGATGTCCATCAGAAAACAACAATATTTACATTTTGGTGTATGCTAGAGTCCCCTAAAGATGTATGTAGAGTTCTTCCGATTGGTTAAGGCCCAATGGAGTCATTGTTCTGAAAGCCAATATATGCCTGGACTCTTTACATCGTAGGAGTTTTTCATTGTGGCCCCCCCTGTCCAAAAGAGCCATGGTTTCCAGTCCCCAGAAACGTAATTGCTTCCAGTCTCCATCATGATTGCCTCCATGTGCTTAGCAACAGCGTTGCTCCTGTCCTTATGGACCGTTGCACGCACATGCTCCAAAATACGCTTTTTTAATTCACAGATGGTGCTGCCGATATATCTCAAATTACATGGGCATTCAATCATATACATTGTATATTTGCTGTTGCAAGTTATGCATTCCCTGATTTTCCAAGTTTTTTTATTTATCATTGTTAATTCAGTAGTGGGTTTTGCAATGTCACATACCTTGCAATTGTAGCACTTGATGAAGCCTCTAGTTTGTAACCATTGTTTCTTTTTGTTTGACTTTTGGAAGTGGCTGTGGACCAACTGATCCTGAAGGTTTTTTGCCCTTCTATAAGTGATCACCGGGTGATTGCCCATTTTGCGGCCTATTGTTTGGTCAAGTTGTAAAATTTTCCAATTTTTTCTCAGTATTTGGCTTATTTGTTTGGCCTCCAAACTATAGTCCAAAATTAATCTGATCGGTTCCTCCTCCTTGGTGGTTTTGTCCTGTTTCTTTTTTAAGCAGTCCATTCTTGTTGACTGGTTCGCCCTTTCCCAGCATCTTTGTACAATCTTTTTGTTGTATTTTCTCCTCTGAAAGCGTTTTATGCAGTTAGTGCTCTGATTTTGCCACTCTGTATCTTCACTACAAATTCTCCTTAATCGGAGAAATTCCCCATAGGGGATGCTCGATATCAATGACTGCTGGTGGAAGCTGGTTGCTTCAAGTGTTGCATTGGTTGCTGTACACTTTCGATGGAGTGTGGTTTCGAGGTGGTTGTTGTTTACATACACTTCAGTATCAAGAAAAACAGCTCTGGCACGATTTATGGAATAGGTGAAGTCTGTTGTGTCTTTTATATATGATTTCAGCAGTTTCACTTGGGGACTTAAAGAGAAATCAATAAAGCTTGACCAAGGTTCGAGTAAGGATCCATTTGCTGACACGATGGGTCTCCCCGGTGGTTTCGTGGCATTCTTATGTACTTTCAGCAGAAAATACAATGTTGTCGTTTTGGGAAAATCCACTGTTAAATATTTCCTTTCATCAGAGTCTATTAGTCCCTCCTTTTCCCATAGGGCTAGGTTTTGATCCAATTCTCTTTTTATTTTATCCTGCGGGTTTGTTTTGAGATTCTCATAGTATGCGGGGTTGTTTAATTGGTCCATGGCTTCTGACATATATAAGTTCTTGTTCCATAATGCTATGTTTCCCCCTTTGTCTGCTGTTTTTATTTCAAAGGTTTGGTCACTCTTTAAGGAGGTTAGGGCTTCCCTTTCTTGTTTAGACAGATTATCCTTTCCATTCACTTTAGTCATTTTATACAAGTCATGGATAACCGCTTCCTGAAATATATCTTTCTTGTTTCCGGGTGTCAATTGTGGGTAAAATTTAGATTTTGCTTTTAAGCTGCTCGTTCCGGCTCCAAGTTGGGGGTATTGTAGTATCAATACTAATTTCCTGGCCCTCCTCCGCATTGAGGTTTAATACCGTCATATACCGTCATTCATTCTCTCTCTCAGTCAGTCAGTGAGTTAGATATATCAATTCTGTACTTACCCATATATAATTAACACCACAATATTCTGGGAGAGTATATTTAGGGTGCAATATTTTTGCACAATAATATTTCTTTTTAATATTCGGGTACTATATCCTGCCCTAAGCTTAATTTGCAAATTAATAAGTGCCGGGACCCAAAGGTTATTTAAGAAGCCCACTGCCCGCACTATCAGAGGTCGGGGTGCACAATACCAAGGCTGCATAATTCCATCTCATGCCTCTTTAATTTACCCCAGACAGTCCATGCCTCTTTATCTCACTCTTGTCGGTTTTATTTCCATTGCTGCTTCGTCCCTCTGCTACTATTTTCCATCTTTTTCTTTCTCCCTTTTCTCTCCTTTCGTGTGTTTCTCTCTTGTTTGCATCAAAATCTGTTAAGGTAAAAGAAGTGCAGGTCCCAAAAAGGAATGCTGGTGGGCCCCACCTACAACCACCAGCTCAAATTAAGCACTAATTCCTCCCTAAGGAGCGTCTCATCAAACACCGCCAGGAGCCTCCCTGTTCTTGGCCTTCCTGGGTCAAGGTTTCTCCGAACCATAAAGACAATACCCAATGACCCACTTCCACACATACATTTTTTTTTTTGCAGATTTATGTAGCTCGAACTGGACCCAAAGGTATTGGAGCCTTTACATCAGCACCGATTACGTTAGACAAGGTCACATAAAGAGGGCCACCTGTTTACCCATTCCACAGCATGAAGTCTAAGGATTGTTTTACAAGGAACACTTTTTAAAACAAGAAAAGGAAATTAACAAGATTCATTAAAAAAATATGAATGTCCCTCCTAATTGCGAGGCTTTGCTTTTCTGAACATGCAACTTACCAAATCTATTTCAAATGCCTCTGAAAATGACACACAGGAAGTGCCTGAGGGCCGCGGGTTATTCGTAATACAAAAATAAACGGACAGAAGACCATCTCCGACGCCAGCACTGTTGCAGTCAGTGGGTGCTGCGAAGGGTTGATGTTATTTTTAGAATCCAAAAGAGCGCAAGTGTAATCCATTGATGCTGTGTGTGGCGCATTATCAACATTCACAGCCCATTTACTGGCAGGCGGCCCCCTCTGTCCTGTCACCTTCTGCACACTCCACAGGGGGCGGGAGACCAGGGGCAAAGAGGGATTTAATTTACAACTCAGCCTGCATCTGAATCCGCGCTGCTGCAACCGGCGGTGTTTGCTGACACTCTTTAAAAACAAAAAACACAGGTACGATGTGTGCAAGGTTCACGGGCCGCCAAGGAAGGCTTGCCGGGCCACTGGCGGCCCACGGGCCGTACTATGAGTACCCGTAATCTAGAGGATGACACGGAGCATAAGGAAAAGATAGAAGTGGGCAGAAAGCAGAGTGAGAGAAGGAGTCAGAGGTCCACTGGACCACCAGGGATGATGTGCAGGTATAACCTGTGGGTGGAGGAGGGCCTCGAACACCAGCACTATGCGACTTTAGGGGCTCACAGAGGGTCTCACCTAATGGTGGAGCTGCGAGGGTGGGAGAGCAGTTTCACTGAGTCAGTTGTCTTGCTTGCCTGTCTCCACAGTGGCCGCCATTAAGTAGGGGTCAGGGAGGGCTGGACAGCTGGGAGGCTGGAACGGGGAGGGGAACTGGAGCGGGCTGGTTGTGCTGTGGGAGGGGCCGCGGTACCAAAAGAGTGAGAAAAAGTGAAATAAAGAGAAAAATGCAAAAAGAATAAAGGTTAAAACAGAGCAGAAAGCAGAGAAAAAGTGATGAACAGACTGAGGGGTGAAGAAGCTAGAAGGTGACACAGAGCAGAAGTTTAGAATGAAAGGAGCAGAAAGCGGAGCAGAGCGAGAGAAGGAGTTAGAGGTCCACTGGACCACAAAGGTTGAGGTGCAGGTATAACCTGCGGGTGGAGGAGGGCCTTGAACTCCAGCACTACGGCAGTGCATGGGCTCACAGAGGGCCTCACTTAATGGTGGAGCTGCGAGGGTGGGAGAGTAGTTTCACTGACAGTAGCTATGTGGTGCTGCAATGCAAAGTCTTGCATCAAGTTGCTTCACGCTGATCAGGAGATGCAATGGCTATGATGCAAGACATGTCTTGAGTTGTGTCTTGTTATGTTCATTACGATGAGGCCACCAATCAGGAGATATGAGAGGTTTAGATGCGAGGTCCTGCATTGAGCTGCGTCGGCTTCGATGGAACACTTGGACATCAGTCAAGGGCCCAGGACCTAGAGGGGGGCACCCCTTGGATATTAGGGCTCAAGTAAAGTCATTAATTACTTTATTTCGTCCATAGGCTATAAAGGTTACACAGTAAAAACAAAAATGTTAAAATACAGTCCATTGTCATTGTGGCTACACAGTACATTGTTCTTGGTTATCTTCCTTGGAGGGAGATGTTGTATACAGTGGCTCAAGAAGAAAGGACAAAAGATGCAAAAAACCTAATATGGTCTCCCATGCCTATGATGATATTTGTACATGGTATTGGGTCTAAGATTTATCTGTATGGTAACAGAAATTGAAGATAAACAGAAAGGAACTCATGGTTTTAGTTAAATGACATTGAATACTGTACTAGTTCTAGAATGCTTCCCAATTAAAGTGCATGAGTACTAGGACTAAAGTGCTAATCTTGCAAAGTGCATTGAAGCAGTATGTGGATGTCTTAGTTAACATACTTTATGGTGGTAAAAGTGACCAAGAAATCACTGCCTTAAGTGGTCAAGACTATTCTACTATTGGTCTCTTGGTCAGTTTATTGTGCAGTACATGGACAAGGTATCTTCTTATATGCCAAATAGATTCTAGATATTTGGCTACAGAGAATACTACACTGTTTTGGTGTCAGATTTTCATATCCGCAGTGCCATCTTGTACTGCCAGACTCCCAGAAATATACAGAGTGGCACTATCCAAGGTTTTCTTTGCCTAATGTAGGTAGGGCAATAAAAGAGGTCTTCCTCTGTTGCAGGCATGTCCTTACATACTGGGTGTTTGTCTGCACTGGAATATTTTTCAGATGTTTATGTTTCACAAGTACAAGTGAACTTAGCTATTGGAAATGACCCCAGTCTGACCCTAACAGATGCAATGTGGTCAGGAAGACCTCAAACGTGAGCTCACGTTTTGTCTTTAGGAACTGCGGTGCCAGCAAACCTTGAGTTGATGATTGCTATAGTGTTGACCATTTTCATTACCAAAAGCATGCCTTAAAGGACCTAGACGACTGGGAACTATAACGACTTTGTTGTCTCAGAGGTGACTTGACATGATTCACCCATGGTATCCTCGATTTTGGCTTTTGAGGATATCTCAGAAGCAGCACTGATAAGGATCAAGTTCTGTCACTGTCCAACGCCTATTGCAATACATTAATGGTTTTAACCTTAATTACTATTTCTATAGGTTTCTGGTTCAAATCTAATCTGAAAGGGGCTAAAGTTGTTCCTTTTGGGATTTTGAGGATGGATCTCAAAAACTGTGTTTTTGCTTGCCCAGAGCTCCCCACAGTATGTGGCAACAGCCACTGCCTGTGCCTTATCTATCTGAAGCCTATGCCTTATCTATCTGAAGCACTAAGGAGACTGGGAAAAATGAGGTCTTATCTGCAAATCTGAATATCAATGCTAATCTGTTTTTCAACAGCATGGTACTCATTGGAATTTATATTGACCAGCTTTCTACTCGATAGTCGAACCCCAATGTGATCAAATTCATCTACCCTTCTAGCCTAGACTATCCCAAGCCAAGGTTCACCCTAATCTTCTTAGATGGTTTGATTGCCATACACTAAGTTTTGTGAGAATTTACCTCTAATCCACATATTGAACAAAATAGCTTGACCACTCCATCAGTGTTTGTATACCAAAAAGCTATCATCAGCAAAAAGGGGGGCTGGGGTATTAAGGCCACTGTTAGATCTGGGAGTCTCTCGTTGGCAGAGGTAGGTACCAATTTCCAAATAGGGACCATTGCTTCTAGTCAGGGTAATGGGGAAACACTCTTTAGCCAACCCCTGCTCACCCCCTTGGTAGATTGGCACGAGCAGACAGGATTATCAGAGGCAATATGTAAAGTATTTGTACCAACACTCACAGTAACACAGTGAAAATACCACAAATGGACTCCACACAAGTTTAGAAAAATAAAGTATCTTTATCGAAACTACACAAGACCAAAACTACAAAAATCCAACATACACAGTTCAAAAATATGATTTTCAAAGAGTTCTAGGGTTTGCGTCAAAATAATCCACAGTTGTGTCATGTTTAGCCCAAGTACCTGTAGATGCGACAAAGCTCCAAATGGAAGCTGCGGTGTTGAAAAACAAGCGATGCGTCACTCCTGAGATCCTGGGGAGGCGATGCGACAGCCCCGCTGGATGCAGCGGGCGTGTTGCGATGAATCTGGTCTGTATGGGGAGGGACGCGATACCTTGTATGTATTCCAGTGTGCAGGTTTTGTAGAAAGCATCTCTCACAGGCACAATGGGACAATCTTCGGGACGGTGATGATCTCAGGTGCGGCGGCAAGGCGCAGCGTCGATCTTCTCCTCTTGCGGCCCCTGGATGCGATGGCTCTGCGATGATGTTCGCAGCGACGTGATGTGGTCCGCAAGCAAGCAGTGCAGCAATCTCACCCAGTGATGACAGGCTCTGGGACGATACTTGCAGTGACAGGAAACTTCCTGCACCGGGGTGATGCGTTCCGCAAGGGAACGATGCGTCAGTTCTTGCAGCGGCAGCAGGGGCTGCGACTATCCCAATCTTCGCGGTGGCGGGAATTTCCTCGCACGGGGATGTGCTCCGCAAGTGAGCGATGCGAGAAAATTGCAGATCTTCTTCTTTTCTCCTTGCCCAGCTTCCCTAACAGCAGGCAACAACTTCCAGAGGCCCCACAATTGGATCAAGCACTCTAGGAAGGACAGAACTCACCCAGCAGAGTTCAGGGGGAAGCTGGGGGTGAAGTCCAATTGTTCCTGGGACTTCTTAACAGGAGGCCAGCTCTCCTCATGCCCTTGGAGATCTCTTCAAGCAAGGGGACACAGCACACAGCAAAGTCCTTCCTCTCACCTTGGCAGTAAAGCAACTGCAGGTCAGTCCACAAGCACACAGCAGGACAGTCCTTCCTCTTCAGTCTTCCAGCTTTCTCCTTGGCAGAGGTTCCTTCTTGATTTCAGGATGATCTAATTTCTTGGGATAAGGGTCCCAATATTTATACCCCCAAATCCTTTGTCCTCTGAGGGCACAGGGGCCTTTTCCCAGTCCAAACCAGTCTGGAGCACTCTGTTGACATGACTCCTTCTTTCCTTTCACAGTGCAGGGCAGAAAAATCAGACGCCCCACAGGAGGTGGAGCCAGCCTTGTGGAGGGAAAGCACAGCCCTGGAACACTTTGTTGACGTGATTCCTTCTCTCATTTCACAGTGCAGGGCAGAGACATCAGGCAAACCACAGGAGGTGGAGCCAGCATTGTGGAAGGCAGGCACAGCCCTATTCCGGTCCGAGGTGCAACTCCTCCCTCCCATCTACAAGCAGATATCTCTATTCACCACTGGGCAAACTCATTCTGTCTCCTGGAATCCCCCAGCCCTGTCACTCAAACTCTAGACAAGGAATACACAACCTAGCAGAGGCAGGCTTGGCTTTGTTTGCAGGTTTTCAGGGGGATGAGTACAAGAGTGGTGGTGCCCGCATTCTATTGGGAGCCACTCAATCTCTTTTAGAGCAGGGGAGATGTGTTCGTATTTCTTTAGTCCCGTCACCATACTGGCTGCTGCATTTAGGGTTGTTCTGAGAGGCACTAGGTGTAGTTTAGCCGTGCCTGTGAGGGTGGCGATACCATAGTCTAATCTGGATAGGACGAGGGATTGCGCGACTTGCTTAAGGAGGGATGAAGGGTTTGATTTTGTTCCGTAGTTTTAAGTTGAAGAAGGCACATCTTGCAGGGTTCTCAATGTTTTTGACCATATCTAGGTTGGGGGCTTCCCGATGCCTCAACCCCGCCCCATCTTGTGCTCCGCTCCCGCTGTCCGCGATGCGGATTCCGCCCGCTCCGCCGCTCACAGATACATCAGATGGCTGATGCTGGGATGTCTCCGCTTCATGTTCCGGTCTGCTGCTTGATTTTTGGCCGCATTGGAGTCGGGGAGAGAGGTGCGATATCATGGCGGTCGGGAGAAATTCAGCGCCGTGCAACCATCTTGATCCATTGCTTAGCCATGCCCCGATTCAGGAAACATGGCAGCTGTGCAGTCCCTGCCTCCTTCCTGATGCCCGAGTCTCACGGAACGAACCTCAATTTTCCAAGTAAAAGATGTTGTTAACATGCAAAACCTGTAGTTGTGACACTGCGAAAAAAATCATGCATGTCTATTCATGGCTCCGTAGTCTATAGTCACATTTTTGTTCACATATGAACAGGGTGCAGCTTGGATCCCTCTTGTTGGGTGCGATGTAGGGTTTGTCCAATACTGTCCAATTCAGGTCCTCCACTGTATGTCGTGAGGGGTGTGGTGGTCATAGCACAGCGGATGTTGTTCCTATGCTCCATTATTCTCACTTTCAGTTTCCTTGATGTCATACCTACATAGATCTAGCCACACGGGCATTTGATCATGTATATCACATTCACAGAGTTGCAATTAGTGTGTGTTAATTGTTCCCATGGGTAATTCAAACCCACGTCTACACTCTTGGTTAGTTGTAAGTCTGCAAATGTCACAAGAGAGCCACATCTGGTGGGACCTGTGACAGGAGGAAACTCCCAAGCTCCTTGTTGTACCGGCTTGAGGTGTACGGCGGGGTCTTGTGTGGACCAGATGATCCCTGATGTTGGAGCTGCTTCTAAGGGAGAATAAAGGTTTGTCCTGATGAAGGCCACTAGAGTTAAGTATATACCTGTGTTGCAGGATGATTCATTTAATCTGGGTGAAGGAGGTATTGAAGTTGTCATTCATATTGCATTTTTGTTCTTTGTTCTTTCTACCTTCTCCAACAGGAGTGTGATCTTTTCTGGGCTCGTCGTACCACTTTAGTAGGATACCTCCTCTTGACCAATTTCTTTGATAAAGAAGCTATCTCCTCTCTATAAGTCTCCAGTTTTTAGCAGTTTCTGCGTAGACGCAGAAATTGTCCCACCAGGAGGTTCTCTCTCAAGGATTCGGGGTGGAAGCTATCATAGAGCAACAGTCCATTCTTATCAGTGGGTTTGTGATACACCCTAGTTGTCAGTTTTCCTCCGTGTGGGATGATTTCAAGGTCCAGAAAGGGTAGACACTCCTTGGTGATGGTTGAAGTAAAATGTAAGAAGGCATTCTGGGTATTGAGCTATTGCATAAAGTCTTCAATTGATTGTTTGTTGCCTTTCAAGATGAGAATGATGTCATCAATAAAGCATCTCCACACCCTGATGTTTTGTGTCCATGGGCTCTTTGCATCAAATATATACTTTTGCTTAAATGCAGAGACATATAAGCCTGCTAGGCTCGGCGCAAAAACTTATACTCAACAAAGTTCTTAGTGAGTGCTATTTCAGCCAGATGTATTATGAAGGTTCTGGGGGTGAAGTACTGCCAGTTCAGATCAAACAATATCTCCTCCTCTACCCTCAGGGTTTCCTTATCAGGGATATTCGTGCGCAGGGATTCAATATCCAAGCCCACCAGGTGTTCCTCTTCACGGTTGAAATCCATATCTTTTAGTAGAGTGAGGACATCAGTAGTATCTTTAAGCTACGGTACTCTACTTTAGACAAGAGGTTTGAAGAAAAAAACAAATCATTGTGACAGAGGTTCCAATATAGATCGAATGCCTATGAGGGTAGGTCTCCCAGGAGGAGATCTTTTAGCTTTGTGCACTTTAGTCTTTAGTCAGTGTGTAAAAATAAGGTACTGCTGGATATTTTTGCTGCAGGAAATTAGCCTCATTTTCTGAGATCCATTTGTTATTGATCGCCTCTTCCACAGCCCTGATGAACTAAAGGTTAACCCCAGATAACAAAGTTGTCAACACTCATCAGTTCATGCCCATTGATACTAACTTTGTTTAAAAATAGCTTGCCTGGAACACAAAGCATGATGTGTGACTTAGTGTAGTTAGTTTTTAGGTTCACGTTTTGCATAAATGATGCACAGCGGTCCACCTGATATCTCAACGCATTTGGAGTGAGGCTAGCATTACCGCGTTATCAGCATACAGTAGCGCAGGAATTGGGGAACCTACGATTTTAGGTATATCTGGATGGGAGGAGGATAAACGAACTGTTAAATTATTAAAATATAAAATAACCCCTGGGCTCCTTTGCAAAACTTCAGACAGCCCCCGCGTCGGGGGACCGTGCACGGGCTGTGCCGGACTAAGGGCGGGCCGGGAGAGACCGGACCGGGCCACCCCTCTTTCATCCAGTCTACCGCTCTTTGAGTTGGCCTAGGCACTATGTAAGTTATATTCACTGTGCTGTGCTGTTTGGGTAATAATCATAGCGAAATGTCTGGACGGGAAAGTCGGAGCAAGGTTCTCACCTCAGGTGGTCATGTAACTGGGACATTGGACAACTTTATCATTAGAGCCAATTTTCTGCAGGGTCATAAAATAACTTTGTTGGAGCGTCGGCTCTCTTTGGACATTGCCGCAGCCAAAAGATCTTCACTGGGACACATAGCGAATGTACGTTGACCTGACCGAACATCGGGTATGTTAGCTATTGATGTCACCGAAGCCCATGGTACCCCACAATGTCCTGAAGCTTTGCAGAACTTGGGCACACCATCACCAACCGGTGTGATACATCTACAAACTATACTAGAGACGAGCCCAGTACTAGCCCAGGGGAATGTATTGGTTGTTGACAGCCCACCAAGGCCCATTACACGACAGACACGGAGGAACCGGGAGGGGGCAGTCCCTAAGAGAAAGCGTGGTACCCAAAAGGGAGGTGGAAGGCAGTCATAACTTCCCAAACATTCAAACACCAGTGACTATATTGGTCTGGGTAAGGACATGAGTGCTCCTAATGCACCTGACATCAGCCCATTAGTCATCCCACCCACATTCAATCCAAGAGAAGGGACCATCCCCGCAGTTATACCTGATAGGGAGGACTTACTAATTCAAAAAATGGCGGATCTTTTTAGGTCCTTTTTTCACCCTCTCGAGACTAGACTCTCTCAGCTAGAGCTTAGGCTAGATAATATTAAGAAGGCAACCTCCGCTACAGCAAACTGCTTAAAAACCACCACTTCTGTGGTGAATGGCGACATGACAAATAACACCCAGGGAGATATACCGATACATAACCAGTCAGCCCCAGCCCCCCCGACTCCCATAGCAGTGACCACCAGATGGGACTCTTGTGGTGTTTCTACCCACAAGAGTGTAGCAATGATCAATAAGGATAAATCCCAGGAGCCACATCAATTCTCACAGGGCTCGACCATGGCTCATAAAATCAGAATTGATCTACCCCCAGACTCAAGTCCTTACGTAGTGGTCCTCACCGGGGTTCCCGAGTTAAAAGATCTGAATGGGGAATCCTTTACTTCTCTCAAAAATAAAGTTGCTGACTGGTTAAACAAAAACAGACCGCTTCCACCTTATGTGAGTAGTGAGATCATTATGGTGCACAGGGTCTGCTGGGTGGGCCATAGTCCAAAGACCACTAATGATGATTGTATTCTGGTAAATTTCAGGGACCACCGGACAGTATCCCATATATGTGAGCGGGTCCATAGGGATACTGCCACCACTATACAAACATTTCCCTTGTCCCATTTTTACCCCTCTATTTCCCTCTGTCATAATTATGGGAGGGAATCTGATTGGACAAGAATAGTACACAAAGGGGTGGGCAGGTTCAATAGGGACAGGTTTATCCAACCCCATATATTCGCCCATATTCCGACCCACAATCGGTACAGATGTTTGGATTTGGTCAATTGACTATAGCCCAACCAGGGGGTTACAGTGGGGTATGGGCATAAAAACGGAGGGACCAAATTACCAACTCCATCTAGAGGTTGCTCAATACACAACCTATCAGGTAGCTCTATGGGCAATATTAGGGCGAGTATAAATCTCACAGCTACGCAAGCTCTCCCACTACCCGTTATTAGGGACCCTAGCGAACCATCCCCAGCTGCTAACATAACTGATGTAAATGATATCCCGGCAGGAGCAGGCACGATCGAAGGGAGTAGTGGGGAAGGGGCTGTGAGTTGCTCTGGGGATGCCAAACGACCTATACTAAGAATACTGTCCTAGAATGTAGCGGGGTTGCCTCATAAAATGACATGCCCGGATTGGGAATCTTTTATAGATAAAAGAGACGTATGCCTCTTCCAGGAGACATGGGCCCGAGATGATCAGCTACGCAGGGGTTTTGTATCGTTTAATGTCCTGGCGTGATGGGGAGGGAAGGGACGCCCATCAGGGGGTCTCACCATTTGGGTGGGCTCACATCTGGGCTGCAGGGCTAATGCATTGTCCTCAAATGGCCCAATCTTTGTAAGCTTGCACTTGTTAATGTATATGCGCGGCCGGTTAGTGCAGCCAATGAATCTCCTACTATTGAGGAGTTGTCTTCTTTTCTACATACTATCCCAAATGATGTATACCTTGTGGTGGGGGGTGATTTGAATTGTCACTACGAGCCCCTGGCTGGTCTAAGGGATGGCGTCTATATGGCAGAGGATGTCCATTGGGCAATTCCGCCACCTCAGGCTCCTGTGTCGGGGTCATGGTCCCCCCTAGCCATTCAAATTGCGTCCCTAACCCTGAACCACTCAATAAGGGCTTATAACGGTCGCATGCCTTCGGACATGCCAGCAAAGTGCATATTCAATAAAGTGGGCCATGAGTCACGCCTGGATTACATCCTGGTTGAAACAAGGCTATGGCCCGGGTCATTGACTTTTTGGCAACCCCTAGAGTTGAGAGCGATCACAACGCTCTAATCCTGGAGCTGAGTTCTGTTGGATTGACAAACGACACTCTGACGAGCTCCGAGGAACCAGACACCAGGATCATTATATCCAACAATAGGCGAAGAGTTAGGTGGGATAAACTGGTAGCACACCCGGAAGAAATTTCTAATTTGTATTCCGGGATAGTTCCCGTATTTGATGAGGTGTGTGCTCTAATTGAACAACCATGCCCCACCGATTACCACCATAAATTACAGGCACTCCACGCCGCCCTAGTAAGCACCTTGGCCGAAGCGCTTGACCCCCCGGCACCCAAAAGGGCCAAGAGACCCCATTTGACCTCTTGGTACAATGCATCACTCAAACTGAATAACAACAAACCCCAATAAAGGCAAGGAGAGTAGAATATAGACGGCTGATTGAGTATGCCAAGGCAGAGTGGGACCATTATAAATGGATAAATTTAACAGCTGCCCTTGCGTCTAGAAACTCCTGGGAATTCTGGTCCATTGTCAACACTGGTTCTGGTGAGCCCGTGTCGGCAATTGAACCAAACATAGCAGCAGAGATCTAAGAGGAGCATTTTCGCACTCTGTACAGCTCAGTTGAGGGTTCGAAAATGGGGGAATTGATAGGACTTTGTTTTTTACCCCGCATTCCGAGGTCCTTGAGTTTACGTTGGAAGAAGTTCTTGAAGCAATTGGTAAAGTTACCCCAGGTAAAGCCCCGGGTTTGGACGAACTCCCGGCAGACCTCTTTAGACACGAACTAAGGATATGGGCCCCATATTTATCTATTCTGTTTAATGCAGTCCTGGGAGGCATGGAGGTGCCCTGCACTTGGCTGGGCGCCAAGATAGTCCCTATATTTAAGAAGGGTTCTCCTCTGCTCCCAGCCAACTACAGGCCCATCAGCCTCATAGATGTTCCGCAAAAGATCTTTGCGAGGTTAATCCTAAATCACTTGCAGGACTGGATAGAGAGCACTCGGTCATGAGCCCCTATCTGGCGGGGTTTAGGAAAAACACGTCCACCATGGACCAAATCTTCAGTTTAGCTCTTCTTTTCTGGAAGAGGGTCACGTTAGAGGGTGGCAGCCTCTACATGGTGTTTGAGGACCTACGCGCTGACTTTGACTTGGCCCCAAGACGAAAACTGTGGTCTGTGCTTTTAGAGTTGGGCATACCGCTTCATCTCTTGAATATGCTGATGAGGCTCCACGAAGCAGACTTTGCCCGGGTTAGGTGCGGGAGAAATGGAGCTTTGACACCAAGATTCCCTGTGGACAGAGGGGTACGGCAGGGGTGTGTCTTGGCACCGACCCTGTTCTGCCTCTACGTCAACGGAGTGATCACCCATCTGAATACGGTCCGAAACACCGATGCTCCACAGCTGGCGGGAAACAGGGTCCCTGCAATCATGTTTGCAGATGACACCCTCCTGCTTTCAAAATCCCCAATGGGGATTCAACGTATACTGGACGGATTTGAGTCTTTTTGTAGTGAGCGGGGGTTGGAAATAAATGCATTAAAAAAAAATTTATGATTTTTAACCCACCTGCTACCACACGCCCCAATCCAAGTATAGGTACCACTAAATTGGAGAGGGTCCAGACTTTTGATTACCTGGGAGTAACTATCAATGAGAGCATGACGTGCCCCCCCCAGCAAACTAAGTCCCAATTGAAACTGGCCCAATTGGCAGGGGGCATTCTCAAGCTTGCCAATAAGTCGACCATAAAGCCCATTGGATCTCCGTTGGAGATCTGTAAAACACAAGCCAGGGGGGCGGTGATGTATGGGGGTGTACATTGGGGCTATGCATGCAAGCCTGATATTAGCACGACAGAAAATACATTTCTAAGACAATTATTGGCCCTACCACCCAGCACTCCACTCCTCCCACTGAGCTAGACTTGGGCGTGAGACCAATTGGTCATGAGCTCGGCGTCAAACCCCTAAGATTTTGGCGAAGGCTCTGAGCAACACCTGAGGTATTAAATTACAGGCGGGAACTCGTAGAAGTATTAAGCATGCCCAAGATAAGGAAAATACCCTGGCTCATGTATATAAAGAATGAATGCGGAAGGCTGGGTATACCAGCTTTATGGGATGACCCTGAGAACAGCTGTAACGTGATTTCTCGTAAACACCTTTCGAGACTGTTTTATGACAGCAAAATGGACTTTGCCCTTCAAAATCACCAGGCGGGCACCTTAACCGATCTATTTTTAAAGACTAAAGATGTTTATAGTTTTGAATACTTCTTGGATGACATTTATCCCACTTTAGCCAGGAAATTGTATCTGCAATGGAGATATGGAACCTTGCCACTAAGAGCCTTTACAAGTAGATGGTCCACATCCTCTCCAAAAAACTGCCCTGGATGTAATTGCGACAATGAAAATGATCTTCATGTTTTATTTTTTTGTTTGGCATATCGCAAGCCCAGGAGTTATTGGCTCGTACCTTTGAGTAAAAATCTGGGATTTGTCCATTGTATGTATGCATTTCGAATACTAAAATCAGATGTTACAAGATCCACTGTATTCGCTGTATAAAAATTCCTGGCAGCTATGTGGCTCAAGCGACAAACTTTATTGCCCGTTGCATAAATTACTAAACGGGAGGAACTTTTTTTTTTAAATAGAAGTTTTATGAGCTTTTTTAATCAGTTCTTGGTATATTTTTAACTGTTTTTAACATCATAAACTAGTTCCCTGGGATATCAAAACTCCTGGCAGCTGTGTGGCTCAAACGACGAACTTCATTGACCATTGTATAAATTACTTAACAGGAGGAACAGTTCTGGTATATTTTTTCAACTGTTTTTAACATTATAAATTAGCTCTTTGGGATATTTTGTCATTGTTTTTTGTAATACCTCCATCAAATTATGGATGTCAAAATGAGATTATGTCATCTATGTATGTTTTAAACATGTGTGTCTTTCTTTTAGGGCTACAACGCCGAAATAAAGATTTACAAACTGAAACTGAAAATAAATAATAATGGTGCCAATATACACCTCCGACTCAAACCACTTTTCAATGGAAAATCGGAAGAAAGCTCTCCATAAGAATTTAAGTAGACTCTAGCTGAGAGATCTGAATGTATGTCGTGCAGAAAGTTTACCAAAGGAGGGTCCACAGCTTGATCCAGCAACATTAGCCAAAGTTTGGTTCTGTTCATTGAACAAAAAGGCTGTGGATAAATCCATAAAAGCTAAGTCAACAAGGTCAAACCTGACCTTGTATATTTAGAAATTATCGGAGCCCGGCTTAAACATTGTTCATTAGTTCCAAGTTTCAGACGGAAACCAAATTTAAAGGGGAGAGTCTGTCCTTGTCAACTGCCCATTTGACCAAACGGTCATAGATGACTCTTCAGATGATTTTAGTAATGCTGTCAATGAGTGAAATAGCCAATAGCACTTGGGCCACATACGATCACCCTATTTTTATATAGGAACAATTATTGTGGTTGTCCATGAGGGGGGAGTATTAAATGTATAAGTGATAAGAGGACCCCATATCTCAGGCATGGATTTCAGCAGGTCCATAGGGACCCTGTCTGTGTCTGACGCTTCCCTACCCTTACTATGATGGCTGGCCAACTCCACTTCCTGCAACATTAATAAGTGTGGGGGGGAGTTCTGCAATCTATTGCACAGAACAGCTGACATCATTGGGGCGTCCTCTATATAGTAAATAGAAGCAAAGCCGGTAACCCAGTCTGCACCCAAAATGTTGTTTTGCAGGAAAGGGTTGGTAGGGGAGTTCCGGGATTCTAATTTATACTCAATACATGCCAGGGAGATTTCACTCCTTAACATGTTGCTTGCTACCCCTAAGGTTTCGTGTAGGTTGACCAAGCCGAGAGCAGTACGATACTTAGGAAGCTCTACCCCCCCTTGCGTTGTGAGTGTTGCAGTGTCCTTCTGTATGATTGTTTTGTGTCACGGGTACCCCACTAAACTTTGCATTAAAATCACCGCAAAGGAAAAAGTGAACTTGAAAAGCTCGGTTATCAGCATTAGTTTTTAAGTGTGTTATAAAAATATACAGGCTGATATAGTGTATACAACTATTGTTGATAAAAACCATTGGTATAAAAATTTATCAAACAATAAACCAAGTTAGTCGTTGGGACATGAATTGCTATTGCTATAAAAGAAGAAGACCCTGATTTGACTTGGGATATCTCCACCTGTGAGTGTTGCAGTGTCCTTCTGTATGATTGTTTTGTGTCACGGGTACCCCACTAAACTTTGCATTAAAATCACCGCAAAGGAAAAAGTGAACTTGAAAAGGACTTAAATATTAAGCATAATCCTTAAAATGTAGTGCAGCAGTAAGCCAGGGCTCCTGCAATAGGATTATATCAAACTTGGAAACAAATGCTCTCCACTCCTCATTATTAATCTTGCCTTTAAGGCCAGTCACATTCCAACTTAGAGCAGATAGAGTTCTGTAGTGCTTGGGCAAAGTATGGAGTGTGTCTGCCATTGCCCTTTGATAAGGGATAGCAGTGAATGTAACAAGTGGTTTATAAGACATACATGTATTGCAAGCAGTAGCAGATGTTGAATCTACTTTTGGGCCTATTAGTTAATCCAAGTCAGAGAATGTATCAAATCTGTTAAATCTGTTAAATGTAAGTAGAGAGCACAGAACAGAAGATGCATGCAGTGGAGACTGAACTAGAACCAGTACATTAGAAGATGGTATACTGACTATGTCTTGCTGTTTGAGATTGCCTAAGTGCATGTTATCAGCCCCGTCTGAGGTGGTTGGACTTGTGTCATTTGCCTACAATTTGAAGATGAGTTACGTGGACACTGCCTGAAGTGGTTAGGAGGTCTATAGAAAAAACAAAGTGGTACCATGGTGATAGAGTTACTTGACAGAATACTGGGTCTAACAATAAATAGCAGATGATGTGCCAGTTTTGGAGAACAAATATTACCCTCAATACAATTTCACTGGCATTCCGGGGATGTGGCCCAGTCCATGCACATCTCCTTAAAATGCAAGATGTCTTTAGTATGAAAAAATGGAATGCCTCTATCTTGTACAAGCCAATCTAAGAGTTGCTCATAAGTTTCGCGCTAGTCAAAACTCAATGAAGGTACCCCTATCAAGACAGCTGGAGGAAGATTAATAACTGGTAGTTGTGTCTGTATCTGTGGTTGTGCTGGAATAGCTTTACCCATTGGGTCTGTCATGGTGTTAAAAATAGAAGTTCAAGTAGGCAAATGGACTACTTTCTGCCTAGTTAAAATATTTTTGTTATGCAAGTGGGCTGATGGATTGATGAGATCAAGCAGAGCCTGTGTTGGTGACATGTGCTCTACAAGCGATTCTTCAGGTATATCTTCACCATATGCTGCCTATTAGGAGCGCTAATTATAGTTTTTATGAAGGTCCTAAATGACCGACAGCAAATACAGCCTTTTTGGACTCAATAGTGTCCAGGCGTGAGACCAGAGGAGAAATTATAGTATTTATCATTGAGCACAGTTTCTCTGAAAAGCCTTTAGGTGGCTAGCCAATAGGTCCTTGATATAATTAATAATACAGGACTTGTCTTCCTGTGGAAGTGGGGTTAAACTGGGTCTATTGGGCTTGATGATGAAACAGTCAAGGGCTCAATCTCAGACACTTGTAAAGTCTCAGGAAAAAATGGAGGAGGGCTAGCCATCTGATTGTGTGACTTGCCACATTTAGGGGCATATTATCAAGACATGCAATAAAATTATCACCGTTTTACCGGCAGACAATTGCTGCTAAACCAGTGATATTGGGCTTGATAATAAGATCCATGGAATTCCAATTGAAGCCCATGTTAAATGTGAAGGACATCTAACATGGGCTTTAATTGGAATTCCATAGAGCATATTATCAAGCCCATTATCGCAGTTTTTGCGGCAGTTTTTTGCCGCTAACACTGCAATAATTTTATCACCTGTCTTGATAATAAGCCACTTAGTTCTCTTTGGTAATGTGGTAAGCACAGACTTATTGTCTTCAATGTTAGGGGTAGATGGAATGGATATAGGTGGAATGGCCTCACAATTCATTGAAGATCCTTGGATAGTAGTGGAAACAGCACTGTTTAGGGGTAAAACTGTGGGCGTATCTAGGGGGGCAAGGGGACAGATCATGTAACCCCCGCTATTGCCATCTAAATTTATGGAAAGCCTTAGTTATATATATTCTAGCATCCGATCAATTGAGGTCTGATTTATCAGCGGAGATGTAACTGTGCCCCAGATGCCTGCTTTTTTCCTACCCATAAGCAAAACAGATGACCTATATGAGAGAGCAGCAGCAAGCCTACACAAACAAAATGTCCTGAAAAGGGGAGGCCACTATATAGAATTATAAGTTATGAACAGTACCTTTCAGATGTTGTGGGAGTCAGCTGGCGCCTTAGAGCAGGTTGACGGCTTCGAAACTCCTCCCTCTGATCAGAGATTGTGTAGTCTGGGGACTGGAGACTGAGTCCCAAACCAGAGAGGTAGAGAACAGCAGAGTTGGCTGCAATCCAGCACCACAAGGCCTCATAATTTGGGAGAAATCTTGGGGCATATTAACAAACCCCTGATCGCCGCTTTATTGGCACTTTTCTGCCAATAGCGCAGCAATATCTGCATAGCCCTATTATCAAGGCAGTGTTAAGTCAATTAATGTGGTTTAAAACCACGTTAATTGACTTAACGCTGCCTTGGTAATAGGGCCCCTTTCACAACAAACTCATTGTGAAAGGGGCGTGCAGTGGGTGCCCACCGCAACACCCATTCACTTCGACGCTGCCACCTATTATCAAGAGAGGCGATAATAGGTGGCAGCGCCGAATTTAAGAACAGGTCAGACCTGTTCTTAAGGTGGCGAAATGAGGAGAAATGCTTCATTTCTCCTCGTTTTTGCTTTTTCCATGTGTGCTGCCTTGTGCAGAACACATGGAAAAAGCAAAATGCCAAGTTTGTTTATGTACAGGGAGGTGTCCCTTCCTGTACATAAACAAACCTCTTTTTAAAAATGCCAATTTGTAACTTACATGTGTGCTGCATAAATCAGCACACATGTAAAAAAAAATGGCATTTAAGCTTTGTTTATGTGCAGGAAGGAACTCCTTCCTGCACATTAACAAACCTACAAAAAATGGAGGGAGAAGGAGGTTAGACCAAACCAGGTCGGCCTCCCGTCAGTATATGCACTACAGGAACCCTATGTGCAGGGTCCAGAGACCTGGTAGGTGTTGTGTGGTTACTGCTTACTAAGTCAGTGTGTACCAAATTATGTAAGAAAGAAAAATTTCTTTCTAGAGTCCCCTCACTCACCGGGGTTGCCCCACGGTGACATGCTTCATCATTGGGGCCATCCCAGTTCTCTACGAAAAGGGGCGTGCTGCGACAGGGCGACTACGCTGGAGCACTGGTTGTGTGAGATGACTATGTGTGGTGCAAGTGTGGTGATGGTGGAGTGGGCGTGAAATTAAAAATACCTAATAGGTGTTTTTAAAAAAAATATACTAATTATTTATATCATACGCTGTTAATAATAAAACATGCGTGTTCTTGTACATACGGTTTGGGGTGTAATCAAACACTCTTTTATGTAAATATACCATCTGCCATGTTATTATTTTGTGTGTATATGTTGTGTGTCTTGTCAATAGTCACATTTAAGTCTGTATGTCTTGTGTGTGAAACCACTTAACCACTTGATTCACAGTGTTTTATCTTTCCACACCGGTTTGAAAACCAGCACGCACCAGTATGGTGCCCAGGGCACACCCACGCCCTAGATGAAGTGAGATGCATGTGAGTTGTTCCCCCTTTTTCGGAAGGGGGTGTTTACCATTAAACAACTGTTATTCTCTTTTACAGCATTCCAAGTAAAATACAAACCGTATGTACAAGAACACGCATGTTTTATTATTAACAGCGTATAATATAAATAATTAGTATATATTTTTTTTAAAACACCTTTCATTTGAATACAGGAGTGGCAATACAGGGCTGGACCCTGTATGGTCCTGATGAAAAGCTTGGGGGAGCTTGAAACATGTTGACCATAACACTGATCTAGCTCAATTAAAGTTAGAACACAGTGTTACCCCTTTTTAATTTTTATACCACACTAGGAGCAAAATAAATTGTTGAGGCCCACTAGCACGGTATTTTTAATTTCACACCCACTCCACCATCACCACACTTGCACCACACATAGTCATCTCACACAACCAGTGCTCCAGCGTAGTTGCCTTGTCGCAGCACGCCCCTTTTCGTAGAGAACTGGGATGGCCCCAATGATGAAGCATGTCACCGTGGGGCAACCCCGGTGAGTGAGGGGACTCTAGAAAGAAATTTTTCTTTCATACATAATTTGGTACACACTGACTTAGTAAGCAGTAACCACACAACACCTACCAGGTCTCTGGACCCTACACATAGGGTTCCTGTATTGCATTAACAAACCTACCCTGCCTGTGCTGGCGTTAAGTTGTAAAACTTATTGCGATTGGAGAGGGAAACGCTATGCTGCACCATATCCTTGGTAATATGGTGCAGCCTAGCATTTCCGAAGTGGCGCAGAGAGGCATTAAGCCAAGGGGGCTAACACCTCTCTTCGCCACTTTGTTGCTATTATGCCTCCTAGTACTTTTCCCAGAAATGTGCATTTTGGTATTTTGTGTTGAAAGATTTAATGATGGTTGGTCTAAAAATTGGAGAAATCTCATTGATTGTGACTGCTTTTTTTTCCCACAGTCCCGCTGGAGTGACCAATCTGATTGATTGGCTGCAACATGAAGGATAAGATAAAGACATGGGGACTTGTCCAAATTATTAATTAAAAAAACTCATGTATAAGGGGGAAGTGAAGTTACTCCTTTACATTGTGGCAAAAAGGTAGTCACACAATATAGCAAGGATGTCTGCTTTGTAGTCAGGATACTTTTGGTATAGGAAGGTGTCCCTTGCAATTTGAAGTGATTGTGAATTTTCTTTTTACTTTTTCATAGTAACTTAGTGTCATAGCGGGTTGTTGTGTTTTTAGAGGGAAAGGGAAGGAAATAAATTAAGTAATAATTACAATTAATTATTAATTAGTTATTTATTTGATTTTAATCATATAAGAAATGAAAAGCATATTTTAAATTATATTTAAGTTGTTGGCTGCTAGATTTGTAGTGCTCTAGGATGGGAGGTTCAGCAAAAATTATTTAATTATCATTTTAAGTTAATTATTTATTTAATTTGTTATTCTGTAAAATCGGGAATACTAATTTATTTAGAAAATATTTTAGTTGCGCAATGCTAAGTTTGTAAAAACATATGGGAGGAATTTATTTCATTATTCATGAGTTTATTATTCATTATTATTTTAACATCAATTATTTAATAGAATTAAAAATTCAAATTATGGATGATTTTATTATTTTAATTATATTTTAGTTGTGGGCTGCTGGGTTTGTCGCGGTAAGTTAATAAAGTAATAATTGAAATATGTAATACTTCTTTTTTTAAATATATTTTAGGTCAGGGATCAAACTAGTACATTTTCCTATTCTGAAATGCAACAATTTCCTTGCTGTTGCCGGAATCCAACCCTTTCCCTACTGTTGCACAGACTGGAGAGGGAATAGTAACTTACAGCCTTCCGAAATTCAATGCTTTCCCGCCTGTTGCACAGACTGAAGTATGGATAGAAAAATGTACCTCTTCAAAGTCCAACACTTTCCCCTAATCTAGAGTGCTAGAGTGAATATTCACATCCACTATCTAATGCCATCCTGGTAGCAAAAGTCGAGTTCAAGAAGTAAATGTTCCTTGAAAAGATTGAACCGCTGGGAACTAGGAAATGATATTTGCAGTTCCGTTATGGAACGCTCCCTCTGCTCCCCTTTACCTCGAGCTGGGCTTGCCAGGATGAGTAGTGTAGTTGGGACTGTCCGGATTTTGGTGCCAGTAAGAAATCTGTAAAGCATGTTGTATTCTTCTGTCCTGCCCATGCTAAGTGGAGAAAAAAATGGATCCTCCCAGTATATCGAACACTTGGGGTGAGAAAGCATGTAGAGGCCATAGTATCTTAAGACACAACACAAAACAATGTATTGTCTTTGCTATATCTCACCACCATGGAGAGGACTAGGTGTATGATCATTAAAGCAAACATGGGGCTCCTTGAATCAATAACATTGGTGGCTTCTAATGATTCTGTTATACCTGAGCCATGATAAATTTGTGACGCTGCAGTTCAAGAACATAATTACCCAAAATTAGTAGAGGGCGGACCAAATTCATGCCACATTTGCACATATAGGGAATGATTAGGGCCAGGTTTGAGCTGTTGTTCGTTTCCATATGCTTTGGTTCTCTATGTATACACAGATTGAGATTGCTTTGTCTTACCCTTGTGACTTTTACATGGAGCAGGAAAAATGGCTGCTAAGATAGATTGTATGATGTTGTTTTATGTTGGTTTTCTGTATTTATCGTGAGTTACAGCACTTTTATGATTATTTTATATGCATAAAATTATCTTCTGTGCTAATATGGTTTTTAACTGAACTAAAGTATTATGATGATGAATATTCTTCATTTTAATAATGATTTTAAATTGAACATTATATATATTTTTTTAATTTCTTTTAATGTTTATAGTAGTTTTTGTAAATGTATTTTTCAATGTTTAATATTTTATTTGTGTACATTATTTCATATATATTATCCTATTAACATTTTTTTTCAAACTGTTTTTAATATTTTCATCCATTCCATCAGCAGTTATGACAATATACAGAAAAGCATTTAGCGTAATCAGGTTATATACATTCAGATACACTATTGTTATGTAGGTAATAGCCAACAACACTTTCCACAATGAGCCTTTCAGTAGTGTCCAACCCCTCAAGCCCATCCCCTCATCCTCACTCCTTGTCTGTGTTGTCGCTCTCAGAGTCTGTTATTGGGTGACATATGCCCCCTCGATAGGCATTCCAGGCCACCCATATTTTGGACCATTTACGGGGGCTCTTCCGATTAGCATATACTGTTCGTTCTGTGACCATGATCAGGTCCATGTCTCTGCTCCAGGCCGCCAAGGTTGGCACCTCCACTGCCCCCACCTCTGCGCAATATTCCGTTTTGCAACCATTAGCCCCAAGGTGACCCATGTTGAAGAACCGGGCCTTATGGGCCTGGCGGCGCAGGGTATGCCTTAAACCTCCGAGTTCACCTTGCTTTTCGGACAGAGACACAAGACACTCTGTTTGGCGTAGAAAACCAGGTTTATTAGCTGCAGCTAAGCACAGTTGACCCAGAAGTACACGGTAGTTTCTCAGCAGACTGCTACTTTATTCCGTGGCGCACAATCTTTTATAGCACACATATTTACAACGTATACTCCCAATACATACAAGGCTAGCCAATAGGAAAAGTTGGAAAACAAGCTATCAAGTGTCCCAAATACGACCTTGTTTCAGACCCTGTGTGTCACCCCTCCTCACAAGTTAATCAGTGCTAGTGCTTGCAATCCAATTTGCAGGTGGCAGGACGTATTTGTGTGCCTCAAAGGATAGTTATGTAACAAGAGAATACAAGGAGAGAATAGCGAAGGCCAGTCGGATAAGATAAAGTAAGGAAAGAATAGGGGAAGCCAAATAGTCAGTCGAGACAGGGATCAATCATCCCAGACATGGATTAGTGAACTCGGCCAGACCCTGACATCGGTTTCGTAAACAAGGGCAGGGGGTTACTTTTTAACAGAAGGGACACGTAGCAACTGGAAAAGGCAAAAACACTCCGCTCGCTGTGCTGCCTGAGTGAGGGCAACACAAAATGGTGACAGGACAAAAAATGGTGGCCGAATACTGGACAAAGTCAAAAACCGAAGAACCTCTGACCCTCCTTTTGCCATTATTCAGGCAAAACACAAAGGACTCAAGTTAGTCTGAGTCTATGTCAATGGCCATGAGGTCGTCAAGCTGTTGCTGCAACATCATTTTAATGTTCTCTGTTTTCTGTGACACAGGCCTTGGGACACACATGGTAGCACAAAGACCGCAGATGGTAGGGCCACACTTTAAACAAAGACAACAAGAGAAAATGATTGCCAAAACCATTCCAAGGAAGGTTAATAACTTCCATCCCCATGTGGACAGTAGTACCCAAAACCATCCCATCACAGACCAATCTCCTGTGTTCTGATGAATAGACTCGGAAATTAGGCATGAGCGAATTTTGCGGATCTCGCGTTTGCGAATTTTGCGGATTTGCGGATTCGCAATCCGCAAAATCCGCGAATTCCCGCGAATTTGCGGATTTTTTTTTTGTGTTCGCCCGTGTTTCTGCCAGTTCGCGAGGGTTTTGTACACTTTCGCAAATTGCGAACTTACCTGTCGGGTCGCAAGTTTCGCGAACTTGTTGTTTCTACGTGTCCAGCCTGTTTGGGACACTCTTCTTCATCACTGCCACTCTCTGTCACCACTGCCACTCTCTGACTACTCATGCCACCCTCTGGCCCACCCATGCCACCCTCTGTTTCATCACCACACCCTCTGGTTGTCCAGTGTACATTATTTTCGGCAAAGCAAAGCACACCTTCCCTGCCTCAAGTGACCTGAATTAATTTGGGGCTGATTAATGTGTCACAGAATATTTTTTTAGCTGGCACCTGCTTCCTTAGTGCGCCCTGATTAGTGATCTTTTGCACTTGCTAAGTGCTTTCATTGTTGCAAAATTAGTTACAACACCTGCCCTGCCCCAACTGACAATAATGAATTAGGGGCTGATTAATGGATTTTAACTTCCAGCCTGGCTCCTGCTTGTCTCCCTTAGCTGTAATTCAGGACCTTTGTGGCATATGTGTAACTATTCTGAGGTTCAGAGCAGGGTCACATAATAGTTTCAACTGGCAACTGAACTCTGGAGGGGCCCCTCAGGAAGCACTACAGGAAATGGCTACTAATGATGAGCCTGAACTTTTGAACCTGGTAAGTAGTTACTTTCAGTTTTGCTAAGATCGTATTTCTGCAATTTTGCACTTATTCGCGGGGCGCGAACTCACGCGAACTCACGCGAACAGTGCGAGCAGTGCGAGCAAAATCCGCTGCTCGCGGATTTGCGGATTTTGCGGGAGATTCGCAAATCTCGCGGATTGCGGATTTCCCGAAAATCCGCAAAATCCGCGAGCGGAACGGATTTTCCGCCCACCCCTATCGGAAATTAAGTGCAATTTAGAGATGGCTTGGTATACCGTAGGGACATTATCAGGAATATAAATGCAGCAACTAGACCCGATCAATTTACAGACTCCTCCACGATCTGCAAGGACAATGTCTAAAACCATCCGGTTCTGCAAAGTCATAAGGCAGTCCGCCTGAAGTTTGGCTGTTAGATTACTCAAGGCTCCAGAAGTTACATTTATGGTAGCCTCAACAACACAAACTAACTGTCTAATGTTTCTGCTATTGGCCATTGTCCTGCTGTGTCTTTGGAATTGATAACTCCTCTGCCATATTTTTTTCTATGATGACCTGAAGGAGCAGTGTATGCCGGAGAAAGAAGAAAAGCCACATAACACGTTCCTGAAAAGTAGGTGGGAAGCCACGTGTAAGCTCTGTCGTGACAGACAAAATATGTGCCTTGAGATGGCACTAACGGTGAAGAAATCTGGGGTGAATAGATGTATGTATGGGAACAAACACTCTTTTCCTATTGGTTTTTAATATTTTGGCCATTTATCTACAAACATAAATTACCTCGATGAGGTACGGTCCAAATTGGTGGGGATCTCCTTCGTCTAGCCTTATCTGTGAGGCTAGTAACGTAGAGAGTTACGTTCCAACCATCATATGCTTGTTTCTCATCCACGGGAATCTTACCAATTTCGGCAATTCTAGCCATGGACACTATTCCCTTTATCAAAGAACTATGACTAAAATCTGCTCCACCACCATATGGACCACCAGGAGGATATCGAAGTTGATTCTGGTATACATTGGAAAACATGGCCAAATAAGCCCAAGCGGAACCTTCGTAAGAAAACGGAAGGACTAAATATGGCATCCCTCTCTCTGTGTTATGGGGCATGAGTCCACAAACCCAACAGTCAGTAGTAATGACTACCAGTTGATGCTGATGCAACAGCTGGATGAATGAATTGTTGAAGTATTCTGTTCTCCTAATTTGCTCGTGCTCTGGGAGTGTATGGAACTGATGCGGGGAGGCAGTAGTAGAAAAAGGCAAAGAAACAGAAGTGGGAACAGGTGCTTGCTGCATAGTGTGAACAACCCAACCCACACAAGCCAATGTATAGGCATTTATATAGCGCACTACTTACCCGGAGGGTCCCAAGGCGCTTCAACCGCTGCGAAACCCTTCCTGGCTTCCCTGAGAGATGGTCCCTTAATGGGTATCTCGAGGGTGAGACCAGGCATCCCCGGCGGTCTGGTGGGGCCGTTAGTGAAGATGAGGCAAGCTAATGCCCAGAGTTGCCGAGTGTGATCGCTGATCAGAGTGGGCACCGAGGCGAGAGAATTATCGCGTCCGCTGACCCTGGTCCAGAAGCCTGCCGCGCCGGGAACCGAACCCTGGTCCCGGGCCGTCCTCTGCTCTCGGGTCTGCCGCCTCTAACCAGTGAGCCACACTACTTCACTAGTGTGGCTCACTGGTTAAAATACATGAACATATTAAAATACATAAGGTTACGCCACATGGACTAAACAACAATTTCTTATATTTACATTTCATTTCTTGCTTTTTATCATTCTTTTCCATTTTATTATCCATTCTTTAAAGCGTTGCTCACGGTAATCTTCCTAGATCACTTACTTGTGGTTATTAACCATCCTATGACACTGCAAGTCCTGCAGACCTACTGTCACTGCTCAGGACACAGCCTAAGACTCCTACTGTGACCCTGCAACTTGATGGATAGTGAAAATAAATGTCTCTAAAAAATATAACCAGAAAAAGAAAAAAGAAAAAGTTCAATTGTTCTTTATCAGTCTAGGTCTTAGGTTGTACCGGGTCTTGTCAGGTACCGTTTGCTCTCGAAACAAAGTCTCTGAGTTTGTTGTGTTCAATCGCAAATGTGATGGTACAGCTTCTTGCAACACGTCGTGGTCTTATTTTTCAGACCTCGTCCGATCCAGACGTGCACTACTGAAAGGTACCAACCGAGGGACCCTTTCGTTCTCACTATCACCTATACCCTTGCTGACCCACTGGTCAAAAGGCAAAGGTACCCTTTTGCAGTGCACGCCATGAATCCAATTCTTCTTTCCGACGACTTTTACTGCTGTACGAGATACTAGAAGAACTTGCCGAGGTGGCCCCCAACGAGGTTCCAGATCCAGATTCTTTTTCCTCTGAAAATTGTTCAGGCAAACCCAGTCTCTGGGTTGGATGGAATGACCTGGATCTGCGGAGGCCTCCGGCAAAGCGTTTTGAACCTGTTGTTGTAGAACACGCAATTTAGTGGTGAGGTCATGTAAATAGTCAATCAACATGGGATACAGAATGTCAGAGTACTTTTTAGGTCGAGGGACTCCCCCGACATTGGCTTGGCGTCCAAAAACGACCTCGTATGGGCTGAGTCCTAAGCGAGAATGTACAGCTGTTCTTATAGATAAAAGTGCCAAAGGTAAAGCATCCGGCCAAGCAAGACCCGTGCTGGCCTGAATCTTTGGCAGTTTGAGCTTGAGAGTGCCATTATAGCACTCTACCAAGCCTGCTGACTGAGGGTGGTTTGCCGCATGGAATTTCTGCCTAATACCAAGACCCGCACACACCTTCTGCATAATTTGGCCTACAAATTCACTTCCATTGTCACTCCAGACAATTCGCGGCAAAGCAATCCTCAGCAAGAATTCCTTTAAAAAAACTTTGGCAGTGGACCAAGCAGTATTGTCCTTTTGGGGGTAGGCCTCTATCCATCTGGAAAAGGCACACACCACCACCAGAACATACTTAAGGTTATTACAACGTTCCATATGAATGTAATCAATTTGTAATACCTCAAAAGGATACGTAGGGGGAGCAAAATGACCTGCCGGAGTTGGGATTCCCTTTTCTGGATTATGCATCAAACAAACAATACAATGTTTCACCACATTTTCTGCATATTTAGGGATTCCTTCATTCTGCCATACTGGAGCCAGAAGTTTGCATATCCCTTTCGCACTGATATGGGCTGGACCATGCGCCATAGTAACTACAGGCAGTACACAGGCGTCTGGTAACAGCCAACGCTGATGTTCTGACAATTCCGTCCAACACCCTGTCGCGTCCAACATTCCCGTACTTTCTCTCCACTTACTCAAATCCTTTTCAGTAGCCTCGTCTTGAATCATTCTCACACTTTCTATTGTGTCCTCACACATTCCTCCTTCTCTGACCCATCTTGCAGGGCCTGCAACACACATGCGACTTTTAGCATCTCTCGCTGTTTCTTTCGCTACCTCGTCTGCAAAAGCATTCCAGCGACCCACATCATCAGTGATCCTTTTATGTGCACTACACTTCACTATTGCTATTTTGGTAAGCAAAGCAAGTGATTCGAGAAGGTCAGTTACCAACTGACCATGCTGTATCTTAGTCCCATGGGAAGTAAAGAATCCTCTTTCCTTCCACAAATGACCGAAACTATGAGCTACGCCAAAGGCATATTGGCTATCGGTGTAATCGTTCACTCTCTTTCCCTTAGCCAACACACACGCTCTCGTCAGGGCAATCAGCTCAGCTGCTTGGGCTGAATTCTGTGCAATGCGTGCTGTCTCCACTACCGTATACAAGGTGGTAACAGCATAAGCCGCAGTCGTCTCGCCATCGGGAAGCTTGAAACATGACCCATCCACCCATAGGATCCCAACCGGGTCCACGAGTGGTGTATCTTTTAAGTCTATTCTGCCTTTCGTTTCCTCGTCTGTACGGAGAAAACAATCATGCTGTTCTTGAGTGTCTTTCTCTTCTGGAATGGGCAACAGTGTTGCTGGATTCAAAGTATTACACCGCTTGATGTGTATATGACTAGCCAAGAGCGTCAGCTCGTACCCAGACAAGCGGGCACTCGTGAGATGTTGTGTTTTTGTTCTGTTCAAAAGAGTATCCACTGCATGTGGTACCATAACAACAAGAGTATTATCCAGTACCAATCCAGCAGATTGGCAAATGGAGATCACTGCTGCTGCTGTAGCTCTGAGACAACTAGGCAATTCCTTGGCTACTGGATCCAATGTAGCCGAAAAATAGGCACATGGCTGCTGTTTGTCTCCAAATTGTTGCGTTAAACCTGACAACACACAACCTTCTCTTTCATGAACGTAGAGTGTGAAAGGCTTACTGTAATCCGGAGTACCCAACACAGGGGCAGAACACAAGGCAGTACGTAAGTCAGAAAAACTCTTCTGACATTCGTCAGTCCAAGGAAGAGGTTGGGGTGTGTCTTTCAGAGTAAGTGCCAGCAGAGGTTTAGCCAATAAAGAAAAATTTGGAATCTACTGTCTGCAATAAGAGGTCATGCCCAGAAAGGCACGCACCTCCCTTTGTGTGGATGGTCAGACATTTGTGCAATTGCTTGAATACATCCTGGGGTCAATCGCCTTTCCTCCTTCGACAAGAGATGACCTAAGTAGGTAACCTCTTGGTGGCAATATTGTAATTTAGAGGGTGACACCTTGTGATGTAGGTCAGACAAATGATGCAAAAGTGAAACAGTCACATTCTTACAAACATCCTCTGAATCAGCAGAAACTAACAGATCGTCCACGTACTGAATAAGAGTGGCACCTGGGGGCAAAGTGAAAGCATCGAGCTGAGATTTCAAAGCCTGACTATAAATGGAAGGACTCTCACAATAGCCTTGAGGTGCACGTTTGAATCAGAAACTTCGGCCTCCGAGAGAGAAGCCAAAAATATCCCTACTCTCCTCAGCAATAGCAATGCTGAAGAAAGCATTTTTGAGGTCAATAACTGAGAACCAGGCAGCTGAAGCAAGTATCATTGTGAGCAAGGCAGTGTTATCTGGGACGACAGGAAACTGGGTGACAACAATTTTGTTGACCTCCCAAAGATCGATCACAAATGATATACAGGAGGCTGAGAAGGATCAGTGCGTTTAAGAACAGGTAGAACAGGACTATTGAAAACATTTCCTCTTGTTTCTTCGACCACACCCTTCTGAACTAAATCATAGATGATAGCCAACAAAGCTCTTTCACCATCGTTGGAAATCTTAAACTGAAGAATGCGTGGTAATTTAACATTAGGCTTGACAGTAACCACCTAAGGCGGAATTTGGAGCAGACCAACATCATTCGGACCCGTAGCTCAAAGCGTAGCAGGAAGAGAATGCAATTTAGGTGGGAGTTGGTCCTTAGACATAGGAGAAACCAACTTTTCACCTAGAGTAAGATGTACACCAGAGGGGGAACAATACAATGTTGCATGAAGACGTTTCAATAAGTCCAAACCCAGCAAATTCTCGCCGTAACCAGTCGTTAAAATGAGCGGGCCTCCAAATCATAAGGACCAATGGAGATAGGCAAAGGACAAGAAACCGGGTTACTAACTGGGGCGCCAGAGAATCCTACAGAAACCAGACAACAGTGCCCCAGGGAGTTTGGAGTGAATGATAGAACTTCTCATCGCACCAGTATCCAAAAGACAAGTCTCTGCAACACCCAATGCAACAACTTCAACATAAGGCCCATTCTGATCCACTGGAACTAATACGACTCCCTTGCTTTGTCCATGGCTGTCCTAGCTGGTGTGAAAATCCTGATTCTCACTTTCAACACAATAGTCGTCATTATAATATTGCGTAGACTGAGTATTCTGCTGGTCAAAATTATTCATAGAATTCTGATGGGGAAAGGAACTCTGTCCTTGAGACAACGCACCTCGCCCTCTACCTCTGGGTGCTGATTGAAAACCGCCACTGCCTCGCGGCCCTGGGAATCCACCATTACGCTGCAATAAAACCGGACAGCTATTCTTAAAATGACCTTCCTCTTTACAATAGGCACATTGATTAGGACCTAGCAAAGGTCGCAGAACAAAGGGTTCAGGTTTCTGTAACAATCTCTGAAGCTGTGAAGGCTGTTGAAATTGGCGCTGAGCAGAACGAGGGGGATAAGCCTGTTGCAAAAGAACCTTCGTTTTTAATTCTTTAGTCTTTTTCTCTATCTTATCCTTTTCCTCCTTATCCCTATTCTCGTAATACTGAGCAGTGGCTAATATCTGGGCAGACGAAGAAACAGCCCACAGACTTTCGGAGTCTTTCAATTTATGCGATAACTCTGGAAGTAAATTAAATACAAATTTATCCACGAATAATCGCTGTCCACCCTCAGTACTCATAGCTGGGACACCTCTTTATAATACCCAGCAGGATTTTTACGAGGGTCCGGTAAAGACTGTTTGAGCTCCAAAACTTCAGATCGTTTCCAGGGGACATGTACAAATATACGCTGGAAATGAGCAGGGACACATGGAATATTGCCTGCCTGGGCAACCTCTTCTCTCCATACTGGAGGAACTTCCCTCATAGGATAATGTTTCATTTTCTGTCTAACTGCATGATCAGGTTCAAGAATAGTCTGAGAAGAAAATAAAGACCTGAAAGTGACAAGTGTCCTTACAGCGTCCTCGACTTCAGAATCCACAATAAGTCCTTTATCAAATTTAGCCTGCACGTCTAACAGGCCCTGGGGAGCTAAACCCAAATCCACATCCTCCCATCCTTTGACAAGATTGTCACACATAACATTAAAAACATATCTCTGCGTGGGCACATTACACTGGTGAAAGGTGCTCATGATATCGTGCACACTATACTGTGGTCCACTCATGATCCATTTGTGAGAAGAGAGTCCAACACAATTCGCTCGTCGGAACCTGGGAGTTGACTACGGGATTGCCTTCGAGAAAGAGCAGGAGTCATGTTAAAAGACCCAAAGAAGGGGGAGAAAAGGCCAGAAACAGTATCGACCAATCTTTTACGAGCTGTGGGAGAATCTGACAGTAAAACGGGAGACAAGGTATTAAGCAAAGAAGGAGAAGAGCTGACAGTTACAAGAGGAACCGAGGGTAAAGGAGACTGAGATACAGAAGTCGGTGGCCAAGGAGGCGGGGGTGGCAAAACTGGAAGGGGCAATTGTGGAAGAGCCGGATCAACTGGCTGAACAACAGGTTGCTGGACAAGTGGTAACACTGGGGGTGCATTAGCACCTGGTACATAGGGTGGAGGCAACCTCAACAAATGGGACATTAAGGGATCTTCGTCAAGATCCTTACTCTGTGGAGAAGTAGGCAACACAGGGTAACATCTATCTATTGCCATACGATGCTGTCTTTCTGAGACGTCAATCGCCTGATCAATCTCATTTTCTTTAAACTGCTGGGCAGCATGTATAATTGTCATACCTTTCGCTTTCTTATCTCTTTTTGCCTGCTTAATTTCTCTCTGTTTGGCTTCCTTACGCCAGAGGTGGAAAGAGTCAAACATTGCCGGCGGGGCTTTTCTTTTGACCAAAATTGCTTCTAGATTGTCTAATATGTCAGGCTCAAAGCTACAGTTTTGTGACCACTGCAAAACACCATCTTTCTTGGAGTATCGGATCCATGCCTCCTTAAAGGCAATGAGGCCAACACCATGTTTCGAATAGAGCTCATAAGTAGGAGTTCCAACCGGAGGAATCGGACAAGAGTCCTCTAGCCGGGAATCCCTATTGCAACCAAGACAACAAAACTTCCTAAACTTGCTAAGACCAGACATCTTTAATTCACTGGTCTGTTTACAAACTTCAAGGGGTTAAAGCAAATAACATAGCACAAACGTACTCACCCCTTGGCTTCGGCTATTGCAATGGTCGAATAACAAACCCAAAAACAAAACAAAGAAGTGGGCGCTACCCACGAATACTTAACTAAGTGTTCTCCCACGCCAAGAGAGGTCCGTCTAACGTCTCGCAATACCAGTCATCACTAAATGGGCCAAGGCAGGGTGGCAGTCAGGGTAGCAGTCGTCAGCAGCCATCGGAAAGGAGCAGCTGCGCTGCAAAAGACCTTCGGTCCACTTCGACATGCAGGGGTCGCTTGACATGGTTCGCGAATCCTCCGGAATTTTCTTGCAAGGCTCCTCACGACCCTTGGGCTGAACCGCTACCACTACCGCTATCAAGTGTCCCAAATACGCCCTTCTTTCAGACCCTGTGTGTCACCCCTCCCCACAAGTTAATCAGTGCTAGTGACTACAATCCAATTTTCAGGTGGCAGGACGTATTTGTGTGCCTCAAAGGATAGTTATGTAACAAGAGAATACAAGGAGAGAATAGCGAAGGCCAGTCGGATAAGATAAAGTAAGGAAAGAATAGGGGAAGCCAAATAGTCAGTTGAGACAGGGATCAATCAACGCAGACATGGATTAGGGAACTCGGCCAGACCCTGACATCGGTTTCGTAAACAAGGGCAGGGGGTTACTTTTTAACAGAAGAGACACGTAGCAACTGGAAAAGACAAAAACACTCAGTTCGCCGTGCTGACTGAGTGAGGGCAACACAAAATGGCAAGGGGACAAAAAATGGCGTCCGAATACGGGACAAAGTCGAAAACCGAAGAACCTCAATGTTTGCCGGTGCCGTGTAAGGTCGTTTGGCTCCCATATGTTGAGCAGACATCTACGCTGTTCAGGAAGGAGTGACACCCCTACTGCTTGTGATATAGTACGCAGCACCTTGCGCCAATAGTCTGTTATAGCCTCACAGTCCCAGAGTGTGTGTATAAAAGAACCCTCTTCCCCGCATCCTCTAAGGCAGTATGGGTGTTGCGCCCTATGCATTTTGTGTAATGTGGTCCTGGTGTTGTATACCCGGTGCAGGATCTTGAGTTGTACCAACCGGAGATCGCAGAGATCCCCACCTCTCTAGGTGATGCCAGCGCTTCTTGCCATTCCGAGTCATCAATGTCTCCCACCTCTGCTACCCATCTACCCCGTAATGTAATCATCAGGTCTGGCAGATTATTTAGTAGCTTTTTGTATGTAAAGGATCTGGCCCTTTTTTGCAAGTTGTCAGTAAGCAAACGGTCCTCCAGCGGGGCTGCATCTGGGACCTCGGTATCTTGCGATATCGCCGCTAGAAATGCATGTCTTATTTGCAAGTATCTGTAATTCTCGGTAGGGCCCAAATCGTATTGAAGTTGTAGTTGTGTAAATGGTATAATGGTCCCCCGCTTCCATAGGTCGTGTACTGTAGACATGCCAATACTGTCCCACAAGTCAAAGCCCCTACTTTTTCTCAACTGCCCCAGTTTTTTTGTGTCCCACAGTGGAGTAAGTTTAGTGATGACCCCTCTCCATCCCAACCGTGTTTGTGCTGTATGCCATAGCATTGCCGTGTGTTTTGTAGGGCCCTCAATCGTCATTACCTGCCCTTTATTATACAGGACCGCCAGCATATTAGTTGTGCCCAGTTGGGCTCTATTTGCCCTGTACGCTGGATTGTCATGAGGTGCGTGGATCCACTGGTTGATGACCTTAAGGTGCGCCGCCCAATAATACAACTGTAGGTCAGGGAGTGCTATCCCGCCATCATACCAGCCTCTGTATAGTTTTGCTTCAGCTATTCTTGCCGGGTGCTGGCCCCAAAGAAGTGTGGACACCTGTGCCACTACTTGTGTAAAGTATCGGGCGAGACGGGAAATGGCGTATTTAACAGAGCATAAAGGAACCGCGGCAGGGCCATCATCTTGTATAATGCCGCTTTGCCCAGTAGCGTGAGGGGCCGGGATGCCCAATGTATCACATCCCTACGCAATATCTCCAGGGGGGGTGCCAGGTTTCTGGAGAAAAACTTCCATGAAGCTACGCCGACGTCTGGAGGCTGCCACTGTGTAGTCCGGGAAGAAGGCAATTGTCGAATTATGGATTCGAATTGGCGGGGCGGTTCTGGCCGTTTGTAGGATGGCATCCCTAACTCGAAAATTAAATAGTCTGGCGAGGACCGGCCTAGGGGGAGCACCTGGCTTCGGCCTTCCGCCCGGGACCCTGTGGGCTCGTTCCACCGAGAAAAAACTTGAGAGGCTCTTCGGTTGCAGTCTCGTTTTCACCAGTTCCTCAACATATAGATCCATTGCTTGTGCCCCTTCACTTTCCGGAATACCAAGAATGCGTACATTATTCCGGTGGGAGCGCCCTTCCTGGTCGTCAAGCTTCTCCGCCAGTTGTTTGTTTTCGGCTTCAAGTCGTGACATGGCCGTCTGCAACTCATTTGTGTCCGTCACCAAGGATTTTGTGACGATCTCCACCTCCTTGATCCGGTCCGCCATTTTGTGGAAATCGGGCGTAGTACGCTGGCGTCCGTAGACATAGTCCCCACTGTGGTCTGTACACTGGAGAGGGCCGCCATAATGTCCTCTAGCGTCACTTTTTTTGCCCCATCTCCATCTGACCCTTTGCCCGATGAGGCGCGCCCTTCTGGGAGTGGTGGGAATCCTCTATCATATGCGTATTTGTCCAGTTTTACCTGCATGGTATAGTTCCGCGGGCCCCTGCCCGACATGGTCCCTTCACCAGTAGGGAGCTATGCTTTGCACGGTGCGATGTTCCTCTGGTAGTATGCCCTGCCAGATAATCAGTCTGGGGTCTCTCTCAGGCCTCAATGGGCCAATCAAAGTTGTAAAGGGCCAGTGCGCCATTACCACCCTATAGTCCACGCTGTCCCCTCCTCTTGCTTCGTTATTATGCCCAGGGGCGGTTAGGGTCAGGCATGTGCTCCCTACCCTGTTCCGTTCCAGCGCTCGCTTCTTGCGGAGGTCGGGGGGGTAACACTGGCAGTAAGTGAGTGATTATGCAGGGTAACTGCCTGTTCCGTGCCAGCGCACGCTTCTTGCAGAGGTCTGGGGGGGGGTAATATTGGCAGTAAATGAGTGATTATGCAGGGTAACTGCCGCTGTATCACCCTGGGCCCCCACAGCCCCGTAGCACTCAGAGGATGTGTGCCCCCACTGTCTCCAGACTGATCTTTCACACTGCCTGCTTCCCCTAGAGCCCCCAGCTGCCGTGCGCTCTGCGGGCCTCACCGCTCCACTGCTGCTCTCCGTCGCCCGTCACGAGCACCACAATTCCACTTTGGGTCCCTCAGGGGTGTCGCAGCCGATGCCCGTGGTGCTGGGTAGAATTGAAGCTCCCGCCGCTGGGTCTTCACCTGCTCCACTTCGCCGCCTCCTGGCCTCGTTCTCCAGCCCACTGACTAATTTAGGCCCTGGCTTCAGTCCCGGTGATAGGCCAGGCCCACACGATTCTCGTCTGTCCCGGAGGTCGGATTTGTCCCAGCTGCACACGATCGGCGCCGCCCGATCCCGGACCTTGATGCAGGCCCCCAGACCACTGTATTGTAACGGATGGCTAGTCAGATAGTTGTTAAGGACTACGCCATCCTCGGAGCTCCTTGACTATGCAGCCATCTTGCCGGCTGCTAGCCACGCCCCCATCCTATTAACTTTTTGATATTTTTTGAGCATCTACATGTATATATACATTTATATATATGACTGTATATAAAGCTGATACTTGTGCATTGATTATTAAATTACAGTTGTGAATTGGAAATGAAATGCACTGTTCAAAATGTGCATTCTAAATATGAGCTGAACAAAACAAGAGAAAAGACTATGGGCGCTGTAGGTAATTCTGAAGCACTGAGTCCATAATAGCGAATATTACCGATTCGCTATTAAGAACTCAGTATTTCCGATGTATGTAAAAAATCAGTAAAAATTACAGAATCGGTAATAATCAGTAACAATTAGCGAATCTGAATGAATAGGATTCGCAATAGCGATGAAACACGTGTCGGCTGGCTGTTTGACATATTAAAGGACTCCAACGGACTACTCTTCCACTGGAGTTTCCGAAAATCTTCAGTCACTTTGTTTTTTGTACTGAACGTTGTATGTTACATAACAATAGCTCTACTGTTGTTTGAGGGCATTGGCAACCCCGTCAATTCTACAATTGGTAGCCCTGTCTACTTAATTTGGAGTGGTTCCAAGGATTCTCCACTCGCCCATCTGCACCCCCTGATAATTAGCTTTTAAATCTTGAGTGCGTTCATACAGGCTGTGCACCCAGTTGCTTCTCTGACCAAAAGCCTTGAGGGATCCCCACAAACCTCCAGCAGCCCGGGAATTCCCCCTGCTTTTGTTTTGATTTGTCCTAGAAATCCTGCGAGTCCTGAAAGAACTGCCAGTTCTTAGTGACAGTTCTTAGTGACGTCTTATGTCCAACCTTACGTCAAACTCTGTACCTTCCAGGTATAAATACACCAGCATTTGCCTTAAGCAACACATGGCGGTTTGGAGCAGAGCGGATATCTACTTACCCAAAGCCCAGCTGATGCGAGTGCCGAAGGAAGCCGTCCCTCCCATTTGACGCACTGAGAAAGACGCTGTCTTTTCTCCTGCCGAGAAAATCCAGCTCCAGTGTTTCCAGTCACCCTTGTGGGTTACTGGGAGATCGAGTCCTGAGAGCGAGATACAAGACCTCCTTCATTCTAAAACTAAGATACGGAGCTGATTAGATCCTTAGAGAATTCTTGATTCAGATTCTTGGCAAAACTAACTTAAACTTAAACTGCAACTCCCTTACTCCTTCCGACGTACTAGGCTTAGGTTAGGTACACTGGGGTAGGCGTAATTTAGAAGCTCCAGTTGAGTACGTTTAGTCAAACTTTTATCTTTGTATGAATTGTATATATTTTATCAGTTTTAGGTATCATATGGCTCAGAAACCATATCAATGCTTTTACAGTATTATTTCATAATACTCCTTTTACTGTACGCACTTTACTTTATGATAAGTATTGCAATTGTGGCAATTCACTTCTCTTGCATGAGAAAGAAGACTGCTCAATAAATAACACCTTTTATTGAAAACGCCCTTCTCTCTATTTCTCTGGACTCTGGTGAAACTAAGTATGCACGATTGAGTGAAATAGCTATCTATTGTTTTCACACGATTCTGGAGATATACTCCTTATTCTGGAGGGAGCAGAGCTGTCATGTTTATGCGGTTGTCAGAAATTAATCCCTTCTTGTCTAATCAGGGAAGTTAACTCCTCCCTGTTCATTTGAGAAAGTTTCTAGTGACCTCTGAGCTAGCTGGCATTGTGGTATTGGGTTCTCCGGGCCTACATACTCCGCAGAATACCCTCTACACCATAAAAGATGTTGGCACGGAAACTAGAAAATGCAAAAGACAAGTTTATTAAGACCCCATGGGGTGGTGGTACATTCCTACAGCACCCTTCGGTAATGCAAGAAGTATCACACTGAACATCGGTGCAAATCCATCTTTTATACAGTTTTACAGCAATAAAAACATAGGTGGTACACAGTTACAAAGTTTTAGGTACATATATGGTCATTTTTGGAACACAGCCAACTCATAGGAGGGGCTACAACACCACTGGTCAGTTTGGCGAAACATTCCTAAGGGATGACTGGTCAATCTAAACTGCGCATGTGTGAGCTTGACCAATACTAAAAATAGCCTGTTGCTGGGCAAACTCGAGTGGTCAGTGGTACAGAGGAAGGACAAAAGGGCATGCTGACCACGAGGCAACGCATTCACTAAAATGGGCGCCGATACATACAAAATGGCGTCCGGTAACTATAGTCAAGATAAGGGAAAATACGTGTAGCAAAGCTTAACGCTAACCCGATCATTGTCAAATTACGACAGACGACCCTTTTAGCGTTTAGCTGAAGCTACCTCATACTGGACATAATCAGGGTACTCATCTTCGATATCGATAGACATGATTTGTGCTACTTCTTTATGAATCATTTGTTCATGTTTAGCAAATGCTCGTTTGGATGGAATACAAGCAGAAAGGCACATGGAACATAATACAGGGCCACACTGAATACAAAGGCATAAAAAGAATAATATCCCAATTATTACACATAGAATCGTCAGCTACTTCCAACCCCAAGTACTAAGTATTGACCAAAACCACCCCGAAAATGTCCATGTACCATTATCAGGATGTATCTCAGCAGCAATTTTATGTAATTTGGATATTGCATCATACACAGAAGGTGAATTATCTGGCACGTATACACAACAACTACTTCCGATAATGCGGCATGCTCCTCCACGATCAGCTAATACTACGTCTAATACCATTCTGTTTTGGAGCGTTCCAATTCTGGTAATCTGGAGTTCCTCTGTTAAGTTTCCTAAAGCAAAAGCTGTCTCATTAGCAACAGCTTCTACAACATGTGTCAACCGTCTTATTTTTCGACTGTTTAAAGCAGCTCCATCAAATGAAAAGAGGCCCAAATTAAAATCGACATATTGTTGCAATGCAGTGTCAGTCTGATCAATGTCTTCAAGGACTAATGCTCTCTTCACCCTATTCAATATAAAGTCGTGGTAAAGGACATAGTTATTATGATACATAGGTAGGGCAGTAAACACTGGGGGCAATTCAAAGGATATATAACATGTTCCTAACCATCCTATAGGGAGACGATGATAGCCTTTATTTCCACATATAAAGTACGTATTTCGGGATGCCACAAATGAAATGCCATTTGGAGTGTCAAAGATGAGAGTGGTGTTAATTTCACTTCTGCCTACTGGGATTGTACCTTTATTACGAACACAGAGATCAGCTTTGGTATCAATAACAATAATCACATGTGAGCTGGACATATTTACAGTCCTTTGATTACTATAAATTCGTGGTGCTGACACGTTGTCGGGCAGTATTCCTCCCATTCAGACTTAGTTCCTTCAGCTTGCGGATGACCATCTCGATCATTGAAGCAGATTTTGTTGAGTCGAAAAAGCAATCCACCTTTCGTTGGCCATCGCAAAGTGAATAAGAGTGTGTACCAGGCATTGCAAGAGCCATTATGAGAGAACGGGAGTGGGATAAGCAATGTGCCCCCTTTCTTTTGATGTCCAGGCAACATCCCACATACCCAGCAGTTCGAAGTGTTAGTCATATTGTGGGTGTGATGCAAAATCTGAATAAAACTGTTGTTCAAATAAGTCTGTCGGTGCCGTTCTTCATGATAGGTCAGAGTAAAATGGAAATGTTCAAATGGAATCGGGGTAGTTGGCAGTAAATGTTCTAGTACTGGCACCACAATCCCTACTACCCAAGCTATCACAGCTATCACAACAATTGTCAAAACAAATAGTACTGCACCAAGAATTCTCTTGTCTCGCACTGCAGAGGATGCCATAGTTCAAAGTTCAAAATGTCTCAAAAAACACTAAAAAAAATAAAAATATGAGTGCTGAGCTCCGAGGTAGCCATTTGGTTTCTTCTCCGAGATTCAAGACGGGTGTCGCTACACTTGGCAGAACAGATCCCCCCCCCCCCCCTTGATATTCCCGGCTTCCGTTTCACAAACCCCAGAGCGGTAACTCAACCAGTCTCGCACAAAAAAAAAACTGCTTATCGTGGTCGTAGGTTGTATCTCTCTTTTCCAGAAACAGTGTGGTCCGGGAAGGCTCCCTCCGATTCAACAGACGGTACAGCTGGGCTCTTCTCCTCGTCCAAGATGTCTCGATAATCAGACAGCACAGTCGGGCTCACCAGATCCGGAGAGACACGACGGCAGTGAGTGGAGTGCACCCACCGCTTCCTGTTGGTGACTCGCACAGCCGTACGAGTTGTAAGCAGTACTTGCTCGGGGCCACGCCACCTCGGTTCCAAGCTGCTTGTTCTCTCAAAGGACCGGATCAAGACATGGTCCCCAGGACGAAGATTGTGAGCCTCTCCAATGGAATTGTCGGGGAGCGCTTCTCGAACCTGTTGATGAATAGAAAGTAAATCATTTGTTAATCGTGCCAAATAATCGTTCATCATTATACAAGGCACATCATGTAACAATCGAGGCTTAGGAACTCCCCATATATTCATAGGCCTTCCAAACACCACTTCATAAGGTGTGAGGCCAGTTCGGGAATGAGTAGCATTATATCGTTCAACAAGACCTGCTGACTGAGGATGAAATACAGCATGAAATTTCTGCTGAATTCCCAATCCCTTCATCACGTATTCCACAATTTTCCCGACAAAATGAGGACCATTATCGCTCCACAAAAATTTACAAACACCATATCGAGGGAAGTACTCTTTGAGCAAAACCTTAGCTGTTGTCAGCGCTGTATTATCCTTCGTGGGGAAGGCCTCAATCCATTTACTGAAAGCACACACCACCACTAAGACATACTTAAGGATATTACAATGCTCAAGCTGGATGTAATCCATTTGCAGTACTTCAAACGGTACAGTAGGTGGAACAAACCCTCCTTTCGGAGTATGCGTCCCTTTTGCAGGATTGTGCTGTAAACATATCAGACAGGTCTGCACTACTCTTTTGGCCATATTGGCAATCTCAGGATGCTCCCAAACTCGCGTTAGCAATCGAGTAATTGCAAGAGCTCCAACATGTGCCAATCCATGTGTCATTTGGACCATTGTTTGCAAGTAAGCTGCAGGCAATTTCCATCTTTCCATATCTTTGCTTCGCCAGCAACCCTCATCATCCAGCACTCCCTCTGCTGCCCAGGTTGCAAGTTCTGCTTCAGACGCTGATTTCTGGATATCTAGTATCTCCTCTCTAGCATCGTGCCATCGCTCAGCCTGTGATTTCACTACATACATTGGAGAGGCAGTTCGTAACATAGCCGTTTCTCTTGCTATGCTATAAGCAAAAGCGTTACCTTGTCCCACTTTGTCTGTGACCTTTTTATGTGCACATCATTTGATTATCGCCACTTTCTTTGGACAAAGTAACGCGTTCAAGAGATCACGCACTAGTTCTCCGTGCATGATATGTACTCCATGCGAAGTTAAAAACCCACGCTCTCTCCAGAGTAGGCCAAAGTCATGCGCTACTCCGAAGGCGTACCGGCTGTCTGTGTAGATATTCACACATAAGCCAGCACTCAATTCGCAGGCTCTTGTCAGAGCTATTAACTCCGCTGCTTGGGCCGATTTCTGTGGTATTCGTGCTGCTTCTACCACTGTCTTAAGTGTCGTGATCGCGTATGCTGCAGAAGTTGTGCCATCTGGCAGCCTGAAACACGATCCATCAACCCACAGTTCCACATCCACATCTGGAAGTGGCGTATCCTGTAAGTCGACACGACCCTTTGTTTGTTCTTCGGTCAGCAAAACACAATCATGGTGTTCTTCCTCTTGGCCCTCAGCAACCGGATACAGCAATAAAGTGGCAGGGTTCAGGGTAGCACATCTCTTTAGTGTGATGTGTGGCGCCAACAGTGTAAGCTCATATCCTGTTAAACGTGCACTCGTGAGATACTGAGTCTTTGTTTGGTTTAACAGGGCATCTACCGCATGGGGAACTAACACCAGCAATTTGTGTGACAAAACTATTCCCTCACTCTGCCGTATATCCACTGCTGTTGCTGCGACTGCTCGAAAGCACCTAGGTAATCCTCGTGCTACAGGGTCAAGTATTGCCGAAAAGTATGCACAGGGTCTCTGCTTATCCCTGTGTGTCTGCACTAACACTGACATTGCACACCCATCTTTCTCATGTACGTACAACGTGAAAATCTTCGTGTAATCTGGTGTACCTAACACTGGTGCAGAACAAAGCGCTTGTCTCAATTGTTGAAAAGCAGTCTGACATTCATCTGTTCATTCAAGGGGCATTGGTGTAGTTTTGGACAGTAATGCTAACAAAGGTTTTATAATGTGCGAAAACCCCATTATCCACTGTCTACAAAAAGACGTTAAACCTATGAAGGCTCGCACATCTCTCTGAGTACGGGGAACTGGTGTATCTAAAATTGCTTGAATTCGATCAGATGTTAATGCACGTCCCTCCTTAGACAAAAGATGACCAAGGTAGGTCACTTTTGGTCTACAATATTGTAACTTTTTCCTAGACACTATGTGATTATTCTGAGCAAGGAAAGAGAGCAAAGCGAGAGTACTCTCCTCACACTGTGCATATGTGTCTGCAGCTAGTAAAATATCATCAACATACTGGAAGAGAGCTACTCCAGACTGCAAATCAAAGGAATCGAGCTGTCTTTTTAAAGCCTGGCTATAGATGCTAGGGCTTTCTGTATAACCATGAGGAACTCGACAAAATCTATACGATTTATTATTTAACGTAAAACCAAATAAATATCTGCTGTCAGGATGGATGGGAATGGAAAAGAAAGCGTTTTTAAGATCAATTACAGAAAACATGGTAGCAGTGGGTGGAACCAAGGTAAGTAAGGTGGTGATATCAGACACCACCGGGTACTGGGGCACTACAATTTTGTTAATTTCCCTCAAATCAATAATAAATCGATAGACTTTGTCATCAGTGTCTTTCTTTAGAATCGGAAGAATCAGGCTGTTACAGACATTGTAGGGAACTTCCTCCACTACTCCTGCAATAATCAAATCCTGAACAATGTGCATCAGGGCAATTTCACCTTCCCTAGATATTTTATTCTGGGGTACACGTGGCAAAGACACTCCCTCCTTAACAGTTATTCGAATAGGCGGAATGAGCATCTGTCCCACATCCGTGTCAGATGTAGCCCATAATGTGTGTGGGAGAGAGGCTAATGCTTCAATTTCTTGCATAGTACATAGTCTACCTACATCCGGATAATTGTCATTCAAAATAACCCGCACTCCTTCAGGAGCGCAACGTATTGTTGCTCGAAAATATTTAAGCAAATCTATGCCCATAATATTGTCTGGGGTATTCGGCGACAATAAGAATGGGCACGGGCCAAAGAATCTGTCAATGTAAAACGTAAGAGGTTGTGACAATGGGCTAAGAGAGGGTGTTCCATCGAACCCTATGGATGTAATCGTTTCGCCAGACAGGGGAGCCCTTGGAACCAAGTTTTTAGACAGAGCACTACGAGTAGCTCCTGTATCAACCAAAAACTGATCAGTAGAACCCAAAACGCCCGCTGATATATATGGACCTCTTTGATCTACTGGCACTTCAACCGATTCCACACCCCATCCTACGCAATCCTATGCATGCACATATTCCTGCGACTCCACGTTCTCATCCTCCGATATCTGGTACTGATTCCGTCGATCAAAAGTATTATGATCGTCCTGACCATGACCCCTCGCCTCAAACCTACCACGATCACTTGCTCCACCTCTCACTCCCGAATAACTATTCCGTGTCCTTCCGCCTCCTCGACCACGCTGATTACGTTGATCACGAATCACCGGACAATCTGAAGCCCAATGCCCAAACTCTTTACAGTATGCACATTGATCCTCAGCAATGTCGGTACGACCATAAGACGTACCATACCCTCCTCGCCTGCCTCTATCATTCCCTCTCTGCTGCGTAGCACGAACCTGAGCCAACATCACCTTCGTCTTTAACTCCCTCGCTTTCTTATCAGTACTTTCTTTAGCCTCTAATTTCTGTCGCTCATAATACTGAGCCATAGTCAACAAGGATGTAGGGGTCGCCAGGGTTCAGGAACTTTCACTAGTTTTCAAACGTTTTGCAATCTCCTGAATGAGATTAGCCACATACTTATCAACTAACAAATGCCTACCCGTATCATCCGTTAATAATTGCCCACTGTAATCACGAAACGCTTCTTCGAAACGTGAAAAGAAGTCAGACACCGACTCATCCTGTTTCTGTTTGCAGGAAGCTAACATAGTCCAATCAATCTTTTTAGGGGGGACAAGCGTTTTTAATTTATTCAAAATAGCTGTCGGGAGATCTAGAATTAATTGGCAAGGCTTACATGCAGGCTCCCTATCTAAATCATCTTGGACTATAACTTTCCAATCCGCTCCCAAAATCGCTTGGTCATCAAACTTACGAATCGCTCTCCACATATCAGGGGGCAGTATTAACCGACAGAAAAGATCGATATCAACTATCGTCATAACACATGAAGAAATAGCCCCCTCCACTCCTTCATAGAAAGCTGCCGGATTTTTACGGGGATCGGGCAAAGCATTTTTCAATGCCATAACATCTGCTCTATTCCAAGGCGTATATACCCAATTATATATAAAATACCCCTTTGCGTCCCCGGACGATTTATCATCACTTGTACCTTGCCCTTTAGGGGGAACATACAAAGGTGCGGCTTCACGCAGAGGCATAACATGAACTGTAGAACGCTTATCTGTTCCAAACATAGAACACTGTTTGGATGACTCCATCGACCCCGGCGCAGGCACGTCTGCTGCTCTTTGTGCTTCCCGTAATCTGGACGCCTCATCCCGTAGGTTGACCAACCGTCGGAAAAATTCATCCGCATCTGCAATAACAAATAAACCTTTACTCATATTCTCACGATGAACTGATATATCCTTAGGCTCTAAATCAGTTGAATATTTCCTAAATCGTTCTACAACTTCATCTCCGAGAGCGCTTAAAAAATACAACTGTTCTCGCTCTGACCACTTATTCATTTCATTTTTAATCTCTGACATAGTCATTTTATTCAAATTAAGTTTGCGAGCGAAACTGCGCAACTCCGCAGCTACACTAGCACTTCACCTCATACTCTTACTCCCATACTCCTCATTGTCCGAGTCCTCATCCGGGGCCGTAGGCGAAACATACGGAGGCGGGCACCGATCTAGTAATGAAAAATCATCGACTTCATTAGTAAGGACAGGATAAAGCGGACGCCGAATAGGAAATTGACCATTCGTTTGCAAATTACGTTCCCGTGCCTCCCTCTCTTTCTTCTCCTGCAACTCCTTCTCCTCCAGCTGTAAAGTCTTATCTCGAGCAGCCTTACGCTGCTCTTTTTCCGCCAAGGCTATTTCATGCTTCATTCGTTCACGCACTGCTTTCTCCCACATTCGTACATAATCAAACATATCTTGTCTAGACCTGCGCTGAAACAAACATTGCTCCACAAACTGAACCTTTCGTAAATCAAACGACCCATGTAGTGGCCATTGCAACTCGGGATCAGATCTTGTGTACTTATTCCATAATTTACTGTATAATATAGGGGGAAGGCATACATCTCCCAATTGGGAGTCCCCTCTGGGGGAGCCGGCTGAGATTCATTTAATCGATAAGTGGTACCATTTCCAAGACAGCACATTCCTCGGAGTGTGCTTAAAACAGGCATGTTCAAAAAGTATCACGGAAACGTGATACCACAAAAATGGCACTTAATATACTTCACACAAATGTGCCGTTCAAACACAAACAAATTCAGAGAAATATCTCCACATGCCTGCCTATGTGAAGTGCACTGCACATATAGTTCAAATCATAGGATCAAATGTTAGCTAACTCAAAACATATTCATAGAACCACAGTAAGCGTCCGCAGACTACCTTACCAATCACAAGCTTACCAAAATCTCAGATATCCAGGTTCCAAATGCCAAGGTCTTTGATCAAATCAGCCAAATCGGCACTGTTCGACAACTCGAACGAGCAGGATCTCAGTCGAGACCGGCGCCACCTGGAAGGTCAGATCAGAAGGAAAGGAAGAAACACCGTGGGTGCCAAGACTCGGGTCACTCAGTGGCAGCGTGCGCGTCCATGGCGAGTTTCCAATCCTTCGTCACGACCTCTCCTTCGGGCATCCGAGTCGCCGATGAGTCCCTTCGTGGTCGCCAATTTGTAGTATTGGGTTCTCCAGGCCTACATACTCCGCAGAATACCCTCTACACCATAAAAGATGTTGGCACGGAAACTAGAAAATGCAAAAGACAAGTTTATTAAGACCCCATGGGGTGGTGGTATATTCCTACAGCACCCTTCGGTAATGCAAGAAGTATCACACCGAACATCGGTGCAAATCCTTCTTTTATACAGTTTTACAGCAATAAAAACATAGGCGGTACACAGTTACAAAGTTTTAGGTACATATAGGGTCATTTTTGGAACACAGCCAACTCATAGGAGGGGCTACAACACCACTGGTCAGTTTGGTGAAACATTCCTAAGGGAAGACTGGTCAATCTAAACTGTGCATGTGTGAGCTTGACCAATACTAAAAATAGCCTGTTGCTGGGCAAACTCGAGTGGTCAGTGGTACAGAGGAAGGACAAAAGGGCATGCTGACCACGAGGCAATGCATTCACTAAAATGGGTGCTGATACATACAAAATGGCGTCCGGTAACTATAGTCAAGATAAGGGAAAATACGTGTAGCAAAGCTTAACGCTACCCGATCATTGTCAGATTACGACAGAATACCTAATTAAGTCTAACACATTCGGTAGAGACCTAGTCTATCTCAGTCCTATGTCTAAACTACCGTTTATGTTATTCCAATGCGCAGAGCCTATTGGGAATATAGGAACTACACTACTGTGCAGAAAGAGGCCTTGTTTCAAAGTCATCCTGTGCCCCCAATTTTTTACTTGCTGGTACTGGTGGTAACTGACTCTGACTAACCAGGTACAGAGCAAGTGCTATGCTGAAAGACACTTAGAATACAGTGAAAACACCTGCATACACAAGGGCACACTCTGGGTTGGGATATACCTGTGATTGGCATGACCTCCCCTGTAAGGCTCAAGTACATGGAAGGGCATTAGAATTAAAACTACCTCTAGCTTAGTGGTGCAGAAAGAGGCAAGAGAGGTACATAAACAGGCAGGAAAAGATGCAGAAACAGGGAACATGGGTGCAGAAAGAGGCAAGTGGGGTGCAGACAGAAGCAAGAGCAGTGCAGAAAGAATCAACAGAGGTGGTTAAAGAGGCAAGAGGGGAGCAGAAAAAGGTTGGAGTGGTGCACAAAGAAACAAGAGAGGTACAGAAAGAGGCAGGAAGGGTGCAGAAAGATAGAAGAGATTTGAAAAAAGAGGCAAGAGAATTTCTAAAAGAAGCAACAGAAATTTAGAAAGAAGCAAGTGAAGTGCAGAAAGAGGCACATGAGGTACCGAAAAGAGCAAGAGCAGTACAAAAATAACCAACAGAGGTGCTAAAACAAAAGAACAAGAAGAGCAGAAACAGGCAGGAAAGATGCAGAAACATGGAGCAGGGGTACAGAAAGAGGCAAGAGAGGTGCAGAAGGAGAAAAGAAGGATGCACAAAGAGGCAAGAGATCTGCAGAAAAAAGCAACAGAGGTGTTGAAAGAGGCAAGTGAGGTGCAGAAACAGGCAAGAAAGGTATAGAAACAGGGAACAGAGTTGCAGAAAGAGGCAAGAGAGGTGTAGAATGAGAAAAGAGGGATGCAGAAAGGGACAAGAGATCCGTAGAAAAAAGCAATAGAGGTGCTGCAAGTTAAGTCCAAAAAGAAGCAAGAGCAGTGCAGAAAGAACCAACAGAGGTGCAAAGCGAGACAAGAGGGGTGCCTAAAAAGGTAGGAGAGATGCACAAAGAAGCAAAAAAAGTAAAGAAAGGGGCAGGAGGAGTACAAAAAGAAGGAAGAGACGGGCAGAAAAAGGCAAGAGAATTGCTGAAAGAAGCAACAGAGGTGTAGAAAGAAGCAAGAGCAGTACAGAAAGAACCAACAGATTTGCTGAAATAGTCAAGTGAGGTGCAGAAAGAGGTAAGAGATCTGCAGAAAAAAGGCAACAGAGGTGCTAAAAGAAGCATGTGAGGTGCAGAAAGGTGCAGAAAGAAGGAAGAGAAGTACAGAAAGAAGTAAGAGGTACAGAATGAGGCAAAAGAGATGCAGAAAGACATACAAGGTATACAGAAAAAGGCAAGAGAGGTCCAGAGAGAGGGAAGAACAGTGCAGAAAGGGGCCGGAGGGGTACAGAAAGAAGCCAATGAGGTGCAGAAAGAGGCAACAGACATGTAGAAAGAAGGAAGAGCGGTGCAGAAAGTAGCAGATATTTGCAGAAAGAGGCAAGAGAAGCGTAGAAAAAGAAATAAATGTGCAAAAATAGGCAACCGAAATGCAGGAAGAGGCAAGAGAGGTGCAGAGCAAAGCAAAAGATGCTTGCACACCATTAGTACTAATTTAACACGCGCATTTAACAATAAGTAACAGGTGACCTTTCTAGGTTTGCAAAGGGCCTTCTACCACGCTGTAACACTTGTCGCTGCATTTTTTATTACGTTTGAGATAGAAACAAGGCTTTTTTGTTCAAATCTGCAGATTAGGGAGCAGATGATGAATTATGTGGCTAATGCAGAAAAGGTAGAATTGTGCAAATGTTGGTGCAGCCAAACAGTCGTATAATTCCAGTGGCCCTACTCATACTTCTGTCTAGGTCCACAAGTGCTCCTCAGTCATTCCTTCTTTTTTTGTCTCACTGAGTTCATAGTTGAGCTTCTGTGGAAACGAGGTAGACTAAACTTGTGGTTACCACTCCACAACACAGACTACCATACCACATAATTACTCTCCATAACACATAATCCCACTCTACATAATTCCTATTCACCAAATACCACATACTTTCTACCTACATAATTTCACTGCACAACATAACACATAAGTCCACTACACACAATATACATCCACTCCACTCCAAAAAACATTAGTAAAAAAAGTTTACATTTACAAGGCCAAAAGCTCAATCTCTTGGAAATGCAAAACCTATTACATTGCAAATACTTCTTTAACTAGTTGTCTTGTTTGCAGAGTGGTGGAGAAATGGTGCTGGGCCTCTGACCAGCGAACAGGAATTCCGCTGTGTAGGATTTACAGGAGGTACCAGAAGAGCTTCTTGGCCCCCAAAGTCCCTCAGGAGTAAAGTGGATGTCATCCCCCATTCCGTAGTCTATCAGGAGGCATGTTTGCAGAGTGGTGGAGAAAGGGGGCCTGGCCTCCAAAGACGTCTTAGCAATTCTACAGTGTGGGACTTACTGGAGGTAACACGAGGAGTACTTGGCCCCAAAGGACATCCTTCGGGGCCAACTACCCCTCCTATCACCTTCTCTAAGTACCACACAGCAGGATTGCTAAGTTCTCATAACAGACCATGCCCCCTTTGCCCATCACTCTGCAAACATGCTCATTTGCATGCTCTTGGATGGGGATTGAAGTCCTCTTCGCTGCTGGGGGTCCTTTAGGGGCCAACTAGCCTACCTCTAACCTCCAGTAGGCCCCACACAGTGGGATTGCTGAGCAGTGAACACAGGCCATGTCCCCTGTCTCCACCACTCTGCAAACGCGCCCCCTGGCGAGTTCTAAGTTGGGGATTAACTCCCCTTGAATGCTGAGAGTCCCTGACGGCCAACTAGACCACCAGGTACCGCCAGTAAGTGCCACACAGCTGGATTGCAGAAAGGTGGTCCGAGACCACACCCCCTTTTTACACCACACTGCAAACACACCTCTAGGCGCACTGCTGCTTGGGGGATGAAATCCACTTTTTTCCTGAGGTCCTCAGTGCAAATGGATGGTATAGATTTGCACAATGTTGCAGTTGTGGGCAGTTACACTGCAGGAGAAAGTGCATAAATTGAGTTGAAAAGGGAGGAAGCCAGCACCTGAGCTTGCAGCCATCCCAGCAGTAGACAACTGTAAGAAATTCAATTGATAGTTGTCAATGGTGTGAGCCCTAGTCAAGCAGCAACCACAATCCTTGTCAGGTTAAAACTCAAGCAAACCCAAAATTAACCTGTGCTCACCCCCTGTTAGTTTTGCACACACCAGTCAGGCTCAATTTAGAGACAATGTGTAAAGTATATTTGCAACACTTCAAACATTAAATCAATAAAGAGAACACACTACGAGATTCCCGTATTATGTTAGACAAATATAGCCTAATGTAATAAATAAAACAAGACCACGACAACCACAACCACAATCCAATCAGTAGAACCGGAGTTATGATTTTTGATAGAATAAAGTGAAACATAGTGCCAAAAAGCATTAAGTGTCAATTGGGGATATTTGTTTGCACTGAACCAAGTCATAGTCAAAAGTTCAGGACGACTGCAATGGAGTGCAGGTTGGATACAGTCCCAGATTAATCCCACTGTAGGTTTATCTTCCCAGGTTTTGTGCTAAGAGTCCCGCTCATGTTGGAGAGGGCCGCATGGAGCAAGCAGATTGTTTCTGGTGGATGTTTGTGTGATGCAACAAGCAGGCCTAGCATTGCTATCATTATTGGGCAGGTTGCACCTCACATTGGCAGCCCATCATGAGCAATGAATGCTTGCTGTGCAAAGACATGGGCTGGCGGTGGCTCACTGTGGATTTCAGTGTGAGCAGTGGAGTCTCAAAATAAATAGGCCCTTTTGAGCTCATGAAGATCCCAAAAGCGTGATTTACAGAGCCTGTGATCCACATCAAGGGTCTAGGACCTGAGGGCCGCCATGTGGGGGGCAGGAACTCACTGCAGCTTGGCCCAGGAGCTGGTTTGGGAGCATTTTATATCCCTGAAGATCAGATTAGGAGACCAGCAGACCAGCCTTTGGAGTCAGTCTGGGTTCCTGGGTTCCAAATGAAGTTGCAGTTCAAGTTCTTCTTCTCCAAGCAAGAGGACAGCGGGCAGTAGTTCAGCACTGCAGGACAGCATTTGCTTAAGAGTAGTAGTCCATCAAAGTGGCAGTACTTTCAGAAGCCGAGCAGACCTACTTCCTTGCACATAATCCACTTGTCCAGAAGTGTGCTGAAGAGATGGTTTCTGAGGTCCTTCTTTTGTACACAGCCATGCCTTTGAAATGGGGAGGAGCTTCTAGAGGTATGCTTTTGAAGTGCACAGATGCCTTTCCTTCCTGGCTCTGGTTCAAAACTAACGACAGGTAGTATGAAGGCATTTGTGTGAAGACAGGACACAGCCTATTCAAGTGTGAGTGGGGCTGCAAACTGCTCCATCCTCCCTCCATGCATTGATGGCCTATACAGTCACACCTAATCTCGATATAGTGTGTGGCTGTCTAGGAGCAATCCACAAAGCGCAACTGTCATTGATACCACATCATGTGACCCAGAGTCAGCCCGCAGGTACCAAATTACTAATGAAAGAAAATGCCAACTATCGAAAAGTGACAGGAAAGACAACAGGAAGAATCCATAAACCCAGTTGAGACCTAGGTGAGTCTGGTAACAAATAACGTCTCAACAGGTAATACTTCAAAAGACAGTTACGTGAATTGCTAAATGAATTGCAAGTGAACAGAAATGGGTGCGGTTTGCATTTAATCTCTTAATAGAGTACATACAGTTTGGGCAGCAATATTTATCCAACATCTGAACAGCGCAAGTGAGACATGTGATATAGTGAAATAAACAGTGAGACAGCACAATTTAAAATTAATACATAACATGAACAATAATATAACAATTTGATAGGAACATGTTAGGAACCAAGGAAGCTGAGGGTACGCTGAGTAGTCGACGGTGTTTTGACCTGTTTCATTTCAGGCCATCATCAGAATGGAATTGCTGTATAATGAATACAAAGGACAAGGTTCAAGATAGAAGATGAAGCGGGGAGAAAGGAAGGAACCAGGGGTTAAATAATAACTACCTGAGAGTCTCATCAGAGAAATTAATCATTGACAATGTTAAATAACTCCAGCCCCGATGCACGGTGGCTGTCCCCTGGGATCAGGCAAGCCGTGCACAATCAGGCCCTATACCGTAGCATTAGGGATGGGGGACAACAGGGGAAGTTATGTTGCTAAGGAAGGAAGGAGAGGTATGAGTGGCAGAAGTGGGTGTACTGCGGAAGTCAACAAGGTAGCATGCAAATCACGCAGAGATATGCATGGAGTGGTGCAAGGGGAAAAGTGGTTTACCTAGGGATGAAGTCAGATCGCTGGCAACTTTCCAGAAGGGAAAAGTGCTCATGGGTAGTCAATCCAGAGCAGGCATGATATGAAATAAACCACAATTGTGCGTGTGTAAGGATATAACCCCAGCCAGTGTGTACACTAGATCAGGACATATAGAATTGGAGGGACCCTCTGTGGTTCCCCTGGGGGGTGCATAGGAATTATTTGGGGATCCACTGGAGTCTGAGACTAGACAGGCAAGCATGTTCGCTGGGTAGGAGAAAGATAGAAAAGGAAGGAAAATCCCACTATACAATTGTTTATTGGACAGTCTTTACACATGATGTGAATACTATGCCGTATTTGCAACCAATTGTTAACACAACACAACACAACACAACACAACACTTCAGGGAAGGTCTGAAGGGAAAGAAAATTCCAAACCATTGAATATTTAGTAATTTATACATGTTATATATCGTACTTACAACCAATTGTTAACACAATCACTATTAAGACACAGGGAGTCTGATCGAGAAGGGTTTAACATGTTAATACATACACACATAAAAGAATGAAAAGGTTTAGGGACAAGAGTCAAAAATAGGCCAAGGGGGCAGTGTTCATGGATTGGTCAAAGGGAGAGAAGAAAAGTACCAGCCCGTATATGCAGTGGGTATCATGACAGAGAGGCAGTGCCTAAAGCACAAACAGTATTATTCCACTCATCTCAGGTGTTGAGTCACTGATTTATGAAGGTGAAACATGTGATCCAGTGCATCTGTGCAATTGATGTGAACGGTCGCCTCCACATAATGGGAGGTTAGGTTGATCTATCCCTTGCCACATCATATCTGTCTCTGAGTCATTCATGACAGTGTAGTGGGACACAAGTGGAGCATTTTCCACTCTGCATCTAATGTGTTTTTTTTTTGTATGATGCACTGTTTAATCATGTGGTTAGCCTGCCCTATATGAACTAGATCACTTGGGCAACATATGGCATTGATGACATTTGCTGAGGAACAATTACTGAATTATTTCAAAGGAAAAGTATGGTTTCCGACTTTGAAATCCCTTGTGTTGAATTTTAGGGCCCGATGTAGGTGGCAAATACCGGTCGGAAACGGCCGAATTCGGCCGTTTCCGACCGGTATTTGGCATCTTGAGATGTAGGGGGCCAGATTTGACAGATTCTGTAAATTTACCGAATCGGTAAATTTACAGAATCTGTAAAATACCGAATCAGTATTTTTACCGATTCGGTAATTCCCAGATGTAGGTGGGACTCTTCTGAGTCCCAAATGCCCTACAAATTCGGTATTTTACCACCCAATCCAATTGGGTGTTAAAATACCGAATTCAGGTGTGCATGCACATGTGTGCATGCACACCTAGCCATGTGACATACAGACATGCCCTTAGGGCATGTCTGTGTGCCACATGGCGCACATGCTTATTTTTGGGGTGCCAGAGGGTGTCAAAGTGACATCCCCTGCACCCTTGCAAAATTCGGTATTTACCGATTCTGGGCCAGATGTAGGTAGCCCTTTACCGATCGGAATCGGCCGAAAATACAGATTTTCGGCCGTTTCCGATCGGTAAAGGGCTAGGGAGATGTAGGTGCACATATTCGGTAATTTTACCGAATCGTTATTATTACTGAATCGGTAATAAGTACCGATTCGGTAATATTTACCGATTCGGTAAAATTACAGAAAATGCTATGTGGGTAGCCAATTTTCTATTGGCACATGGCTTACAGACTCGGTATTTTACCATGGAATACAAATCCATGGTAAAATACCGATTCCTGTGTACATGCACATCTGTGCATGTACACATGTGCCATGTGACAGACAGACGTGCCCTTAGGGCATGTCTGTGTGCCACATTGCACACATGCCCGTTTTCGGGGTGCTAGAGGGTGTCAAAGTGACACCCCCTGCACCCTTGTGAATTCTTTAATTACCAATTCGGTAAATACCGAATCGGTAATGCCTAATCATTCCTATGGGCTTCAAAGCCCATAGGAATGAATGGGCATTACCGATTCGGTATTTACCGAATCGGTAATTAAAGAATTGTTAAGGATTCGGTAACAAATTCAGATATTGGGACCTACATCCCATTTACCAATTTTGAAATACCGAATAGGTAAAATTCGGTAATATTCGGTATTTCAAAATCGGTAAATGTGATTTACCTACATCTGGCCCTCTGTTATTACAGAATCAGTATTGCCCATTGATTCCTATGGGCTTTAAGGCCCATGGGAATCAATGGGCTTTACAGATTCGGTATTTACAGAATCGGTAAATACCGAATCTTAACGATTCGGTATTTACCGAATCTGAAATACCTACATTTCCCCCCTTCTAATTTACCACTTCTTAAATACTGAATCGGTATTTTAGAAGTGGTAATTTAGAATTGCCTACATTGGGCCCTAAGTGGGCAAACTACACAATTTTGACACTTGTAGAGGATCGACTACAGGGGAAAGGCCCCAGGATGTAGTGATCAAATGTGGAATGTTATTCTTACTGTCCCATGTCACTACATGCATCGCATGGTCTGCCAGAGTGTCACCTCTCCTATAGGAGAAGAGGGGAAGTTCCAGGAAGGGTGTTTGTGTACGAGGATATATTAGTTTTTCTGATTATTTTGTTGACCTCGGCACTGAATACCAAAGGTATATGCGTATTATCATGTTTGGATCTCGGGGAAGGGGAATGTCTCTGGGACGATACCATGCTCTTTTCGGTCTCTGGCAGGCTAATCATCATGGATAGCCCTGGTGGGTAAGTTCGTCTGCTAGGAATACTGCTTTTCTGAAGTCATCCTTTTTCCATTTGCAGTTTCTCTGAATACAGAGAAACTGTCCATATGGGAGTCAATCCCATAGCTCCTGGGGATGGATATAAACAGAGAGTTTTCCTTTCAGTCTGTTTGTAGAAAAGTGAAGTACCTATTTTCTCGTCTTCATTGTTTAGGGTAAGGTAAAGAAAAGGTAAATAATTTCTTCTGGTTCAAGAGTCTAAGCTAATGTGTGGCTGACAATCATTCAACCAATCAATGAATCATGATAGGGAGTTGTAGTGGCCATCCTAGTGAAGGAGAATGTCATCTATGTATCTCTTTTAAAAGCCTATATGGTTGTAATAAATAAGGATTTGGGTTTTCTCCAGATTGTGGACATACAGAATGGCAAAAGTAGGTGCAAAGCATGCCCCATAGAGACACATTTAACCTGTGGGTAAAACGTATCTTTGTATAGGAAGTAGATGTATTTCGAATACGTCAGTCACAAAGTCAGTTGGAATCTTCATCGAGTTGAGGTGGGTGTTCAGAAGGTTTCAAATCACTTCCAGGCCTTCCATATGTGACATGTTCATATACAGTTTTTCAATGTCAAGGCCTCCCATCCAGTCTGTTTCTGAGGTAAAAGATCTGTCCTCTATTTGGTTAGTAACGTCCATACTGTCCCTTATGTAGGTATCAGGGAGTGGAGCAAATTATTTGATGATAGTGCCAATATATTTGCCTATGGGTTCTAAAATAGAACAACAGCCTGAAACAATAGGGCGGCCTGGGGGATTAATGGTGGCTGTTAGACCTGGCAACATTGGCGTGGGTCTCCCTTCCATTTTTGCTGTTGCCACATGTATTTTTGCTGGTGTTAGATGCTTTGAGCACTGTGCCACTGCTATTCAGTGCCACAGTGCAGGTGCTCCCTATTGTAAATTGATGCATTAATCAGTGGCTCCATGTTTGGCTATTTGGTTTACTTGTCAGACCCCAGTCTAGTACACCGAGTGTGCCCAGGGCATGTAAATCCAAATGCTGCTGGTGGGCCTGCAGCACTGTTTGTGCCACCCACAGAAGCAGCCTTGTAAAATATGTTGAATGTCTGCCATTGCAGAGCCTGCATGCAGTCTGATACTGTCATGCTGACTGGGCAAGTGCACCCACTTGCCAGTCCCTAAACCGTCCCTTTTCTTCATATCAGTCACCCATATGGTAGGCCCAAGGGCAGGGTGCATTGTAAGTATAAGGTAGGACAAGCCCTGATGTGTGTGACATGTCCTAATAGTGAATTACAGCCATTTTTCATTTTTCAATATTGCAAGTCTACCTGTTCTCCATAGGCCAGAATGGGCAGTTAGAGTTATTGCATTTTATAATCCTAACTGTCTCAGAGAACAAGGTACAAATTCGAGTTTAGTATGCCTGAACTCAGAATGATAAAATACAACTTTTAGTGAAGTTGGATTTAACATTCTGTGTTTGCAAATACCACTTTTAGAAAGTAGGTATTTGCTTGTCTGAACCATTCAAACCTGCCTCTGCTAGGTTGTGTATTCCTATGTCTGGTTTTGTGAGTGACAGGGCTGGGGAATTCCATGAGACAGGCTGAGTCACCCAGTGGTGAATAGAGAGATCTGCATCTAGATGGGAGGGAGGAGTTGCACCTGAACCTTGAATAGGGCTGTGCCTGCCTTCCACAATGCTGGCTCCACCCCTTGTAGAGCGGCTGATGTCTCTGCACTGCACACTGAAAGAAGAGAAGGAGTCCTGTTAACAAAGTGCTCCAGGGCTGTTCTTGCCTTCCACAATGCTGACTCCACCTCCTGTGGGGCGTCTGATGTGCCTGCCCTGCACTGTGAAAGGAAAGGAGTAGTCTGGTAAACAGAGTGCTTCAGAACTGGGTTGGACTGGGCAAAGGCCCCTCTCCCCTCAGTGAACAAAGGATTTTGGGGTATAAATATTGGGACCCTGATCCTATGAAATTAGATCACTTTGGACTACAAGAAGAAGGAGAGGAACCTGGAGAAACTGCAGAGAGACTATTCCCAAGCTGTAGTGCTGCTTGGGGGATTGGCCTGCAGTGGTTGCCTTACTGCCAAAAGAAGGAGAAAGGAACTTTGTGTACTTTGCGTTCAACTTGTGAAGGATCTCCACAGGCTTGGAAAAGAGCATGCCTTCTGCTGAAGTCTGAGGGACAACAGACCTCACCCCCCAGCTCCACCATAGTTCTTTTGGAAGTGCCTGCTTCTGTTTTGGGCCTTCTGAGGAACTATGCGTTGTAAGGAGCTGGAAGCGTGACTCAACGAGAAGTAGGGTGGCGCCGTCGCTGTGCCTGCCGTGCAACTCCGAAGGAGGTTGTCGCAGCTGGAACTGTCACACTGCACCGTATCCGAGAAAAGTGTGTCACAACGAAGAGGAAGCGTGTTGCCGTACTGCTGCTGCTATCGCAACTCCGAAGGAGTGTGTCGCCGCTGTAGTTGTCGCACTGCATCGCATCAGGAGAAGAATCTTGCAACGAGGTCGGAGTGTGTCGCCGTTGCTGTGCCTACCGTTGCAACTCTGAAGGAGGGTGTCACCGCTGGAACTGTCGCACTGCACTGCATCAACCAAGAGCACCCCCGAGAAGCTCGCCACCATCAGAGCTAGTGGCGTCGCATCTTGGATGTCGCCGCTGTAGTTTTTGCATCGAGCGGAAGCTTCACGCATCGTGGGAGAAGAGTGTCGCCACTGGAGCTGTTGCCGTCGCATCGTCAGGGTGTCACCGCTGCAGTCCTCGCATTGAACCGAGAACTTCTAACATCCCCGAGAAGCGTGCTGCATCTGGAAGATCTGCACATCTTATTTCTTTGTATCTGAACTTTGCCGCATTTTCCATCGCTGCAACATTGCTTGTCGTGGAAGTGCAACCCAACTTAAGGTACATTGACGCAGAGTGTCGCATCTAAGAACTGAACAGAACTAAGCTTAAACCTACCATCTTAAAGTAATCATAGGGTGTATTTTTGTTGTTTACGGTTTTGTGGTAACTCTATATAAAGTTTACTTATTTTTTATATAAAACCTGTGTGGTGTCAATTTGTAGTGTTGCCACTGGGTTACTGTATGTGGTAACAGCTGCTTAACTTACAACGCCTCTGAAATAAGCCTTGACTGCTCACGCCGCACAACCTAGAGGGTGAGCAGGGGTTATTTTAGGAGTCTAGTCCCTTGTCCTGACTGGAGGAGAGGGTCCCTATTTGTCACAAGTACCTACCTGTGCCAACTAGAGACACCCAAATCTAACAGTGACCTTATGTATCTTAGGTAGTGCATATAGTACTGGGGTGAAATATTAAGGAAACTATATTCCTTCACTGTTCTAATACTTTGGCCTAAAGCCTGGATAGTTCCTCATTTAATCAAGATGTAAATGTTAGGCAATTGGTCTGTAGTTGGCCTTTGTTATTACCCTTCTGCGTCCATGGCCTCTGTTTACAAAACAAGTAATAGAGAGGAAGGGTAGTGTTGGTCTAGTCTTGTTTCTATCTGAGCTGGTACCCTCCACCTCACACTGCTCTTATCAAATCACTGTGCAATTTGCATCCTACCTGGTTGGTCTCCGCGGTACACCTGTTTCTGTCCCTTATACCTTCCCTTCCTCCCTTAGCATTGTGACTTTGGAGTGATTCCTTCTTCCATTGTCCTGCATCCCTGATGCAACTGCATCAGGTCTTATTGCTGGTTTCTCTTTGCGGATGCTCATTTCTGTCACCCAAACATTTCCCATCAAATTGGTAAGCATCATTGAGTCCCTACCCATAGTCAAACCTCCACCCATCCTGTCCTTCCCCTTGTTATGTTTTTCTTTGGTTTCAGGATTTACTTTTGTTCATACGCCGAATTCATGGCATGCCTGATCCCACTGGTACAGCCACCATGCCTCCCATTGGATTTCTTACCAATCGACTACCCAGTTGAATCGTTCTCCCAGGAGTTACCTAGCATTGTCTAAGATTTCTTTCGCTGATGAGCCTCCCAGGTGGTTATTAGTTTGCACATGGTTTCTTCCTTTTTCCCTCCTATCTTGAACCTTGTCCTTGGCCCTCTCTTTTGTTTCCATTATACTGTAATTGCCAAATCATGTGTAATCCTGTCCTGATGATGACCTGAAATCAAAGGGTCGAAACGCTGTTGACTACTCAGCATGCTCTTGGATTCCTTGGTTCATAAAATGTTCCTAACAAATTGTCTACTCACTGTTCATGTTATCTATCAATTTTAAATTGCCCTGACTCACTGTTTATTTCACTATATCACGTGTCTCACTTGCGTCGTTCACCCTGTCATGAGCCCTTTTGTGCACTAAGATTTTAGATTACACTTGCATATGGTGAAACATTGCTGCTAACATTATACGTACTGTATTAAGAGATTGTATAGAGACAAGAATACCCAAACTTCGATAGGGTTTCCCATTTCTGTTCTCTTGCAATTAAGTTTGCACTTTATTTCACTGTCTTATGCACTATTACCTAATGAGGCGTTGATGTGTGTTACTATCTAAATCCCCCAGAGAAAGGATGTTAAATTGTGACTCCAGAGACACCAATCATGAACTGATCATCTCTTCCCATTTAGAAATTACACTTATAAAATGTAATATGGGAACTCCTATGTTATCCTTTGGGAGAGATGAAATTAAGCATTTTTTACTACCAGGCCATATAAAACTGAAACACATACGTCCATCTTTTCAAATACATTACACCCTGCCCACTGGACTGTCCACGGCCTACCTTAAGGGTGACATATGTATTAAAAAGTAAGGTCTTGGTCTGGAAAATAGGTTAATTTTGCAAGGTTGATATGGCAGTTTAAAACTACACACAGAGGCTTTGCAGTGACAGACCTGAGCCATTGTTTAAGGGCCATGTAAGTGGGTGGCACAATCAATTCTGTAGGCCTGCTAATAACATTTAATTAACTGGCCCTGGACATGTAGTGCCACTTTGCTAGGGACTTACACGTAAAGTTAAATATGCCAATAGTTTATAAGCCAATGTAATGTTATGTTATGTTAATAGTATCTTATAGAGCGCACGTACACCAAAAGGTTTCATGGCGCTGAGTCTAACATGGGCCAGGGCCAGCAGAGGATTATAGGTGGCCTTGTGTAAATAGCCACGTTTTGAGCAGCCTTCTGAAATTTAGGAGGTTTGTTGCAGAACCGGATCTCCAAGGGGAGGGAGTTCCAGAGTCTGGTTGCCAGAGTCACAAACTTGCGACCGCCCTGACGATGAAGCTTGAAGGAAGGAGTGGTCAAGAGATGGAGGTTTAGGGAGCGGAGGTTGCGGGAGGGGATGTACCTGGGTAAGTGGTAATGATGAATTGGGGGCTGTGGCCATGAAGGGATTTGAAGATGATACGGGCCAACTTGAAGGCAATTCATTGAGGAATTGGGAGCCAGTGGAGATTTTTCAACAGGGGCCTGGCTGATTGCCATCGTGGTTGCCGATGTATCAATCTGGCCGCTTGATTCTGGACCAGTTGGATACACTTGATATGGCAGAGTGGGAGGCGTAAGTAGATGGAATTGGCATAGTCCAAGTGTGATAACGCCAGGGCTATTACCACCTGGATCAAGGCCGCTTGGGTAAGCATCCAACTGATCTCCCTGATCTTACGGAGCTGGAAGAAGCAGGAGGACACAACCGTGCCTATTTGGGTTTTTAGGGAGAGATCCTTGTCGATGATCACTCTGAGGCTTTTTGCTGAGGAAGAGGGGGTAGGAGCAGGGCCGAGTTCTGGAGGCCAGTAGTGTGGGCCCCAGAGTGTCTGACTTTTACTGATAAGGACTTGCTCGGTTTTACTGGGGTTCAGCTTTAGATGGTTGAGTTCCATCCATTGGCGGATATGAAGCAGAGTGCCCTGGAACGCCCGGATGGATTCATAGTTGTCTATGGTAAATATCAGTTGAAGGTCATCAGCATAGTTGAACGTGGTGCCTTAAATTCCTTCAGGGACTGAATCAGGGGAAACAGGTACAGATTGAACAATAAGGGGGATAGTGAGTATCCCGCAGGGACCCCTCAGGATGTGGGGAGCTTAGGAGCATTGAAAAGGGCTAAGTGGACCGCTTGAGTGCGGTCACTGAGGAAGGACCTAATCTAACTGTAAGCCAAGTTGCAGATGATAAACTTTTTTACACGGTCCAAAAGGATGGTATGGTCGACCGTGTCAAACGTGGCCGAGAGGTCCAGAAGGACCAAGGTCTGTTGGATACCTTTGTCAGCATTTCCTCCGAGGGCATGCAGTGATGACTGTCTCGGTGAAGTGAGCTGGGCGAAACCCAGCTTGCTGATAATATAGGTATTTGGACTGTTCTATGAAGTTGGAGAGATAAGTGGTTACGTGTGCCTCAAGGACTTTAGCCAAATAGGGGAGAAGGGAGATGGGCCTGAAGTTAGAGGGGTCCAAGGTGTCTGCACCTGGTTGTTTCAGAAGGGGGACAACTACTGCCTCCTTAAAGGCAATGGGGACCATGCCCTGGGACAGGGATTCATTAAGGAGGGTCAAAATAGGAAGCGAGAGGACCGAGAAAGTGTCCATTAAGATGTGCAGAGGGCAGCAGTCCCTGGGGGAACCAGACTTTACCCTAGCCAGTAGGGTCTATAAAGAGTGAGTGTCTATGGGTGGGAAGTGGTTGAGAGTGTGAGTGCTGTATGTCGTGGCGGGGAGATCCGTCTTAGGACCGGCGACTGGGATACTGGCTTTGATGGTAGCAATCTTATCTAAGAAATAGTTGTTGAGGGAATGGCACAATGTTGGGTGGCCGCGGTTTTAGGGAGGATTCTCTCAGAATTGGATAGCACGTTGACTATGGCAAAGATGTCTTTTGATTTGTTATTTGATTTTTCGTTTTTTTTCCGAGAAGTAGGTGGATTTAGCTGAGATGATGGCTTTTTTATAGTCTGTGCAGGTGGCCAAATAGAAGAGTTTAGCATCCGGGGCATAGGCCTGCCTCCATTTCTGCTCTTTTTGGCGGGTGTCTAATTTTCGAGCCCTAAGGTCCTGGGAGAAGCATCTCTGGGCATCCGAATGACGGGCAATTTTTAGTTTTTTAACTGGAGCATGTGTATTGCTTGCTGCTAATAGCCAGTCTGAGATTTTAGCTTTGGCTAGGTCCACATCCATAGTGTCTTCAGGGGTGGAACGGGCCAAGCTGTCCAAAAAAGCAGAGGTGTCAAGGGTGCTCCACTTTCAGACCAGACCCCCCTTGGGTGCCGGGGCTTACTACAGGTAGGGATAGAGATGGTAAACGTTATTAGATGATGGTCAGACCAAATGCAGGGAGATATAGTGGGCTTGGATACTTTGAGGTTGGTGGACCATACCTGGTCTAGGGTGTGGCCTTTAGTGTGAGTAACAGAGAAAATATGATGACTAAGATTAAGGTTAAAAAGGAGTTCCATTAATTCAGTGACATGGGGCCACCAGAGTCGTCGTTGCACCAATAGTTAAGGTCGCCAAGTAAGAGTATTTTAGCATGATCCGTGACCAAGAAGGCCAGCTGCTCACTCACTGAGAGCGGGAATGAGGGCATATGTTGAGGGGGTCTGTATATTAGGACACAGATAAGTAAGCCAGCCTTGGAGTCGAGTTTAATAATCAAATTATGTACTGCAGGGTGGTTTAAGGGGGACATGGAGGCGAAAACATGGTCTTTGTGTATAATGGCTGCAACTCCGCCTCCTGCTTTTCCTGGAGCCCGGTTGACATGTAATATGTAATAAGTGTCAGAGAGGGCTGCCAGGATATCAGGGGTGGAGTCAGCATGCAGCCATGTTTCGGTGATGAAAAAATATGTCTGTTTTGTCTGATAGCAGAAGGAGAAAATGTCTAATTGATGTTTGACTAGGGAGCGGGTATTGAGGTAAAGGATGCGTAATGGGCCTCTGACTTTTCCCGGAGGTGGTGAGCCGGAGTCCTAGTGTGTTGCGCTTATGAGAGATGCCTAGGTTTTTGAGGCGTGAGCGAGTGGCAGGGCTTGGCAGGAGGTATACCCGATTTCGCTTTTTTAGATCCTCCGAAGATTAGATGGTAATTTGTGCAGATGGGCTTGCCCCTGGGCCAAGTCTGGTGTAGACGGGCGCAGACGGGCTTGCGTTGGCTTCCGCGTGATGGCCTTCTTTAGTACCTGAGCCCCGACTCTTCCTCCCTCCAGCCGATTGGCTAGGCCTAGGGGTGGAGATCTTAGCGGAGCTTCAGGGGAAGTGGCGAGATTGAGCGATTAAAGAGTTTGAGGTGAGATCCCAAATTCCCAATTCTATTCAATTCCCAATTCTATTCAATTTTTTAAAATAATTCTGAGCATACAACAATTTAAAAAATGGGGCGCTATTTAGTAGCGGTCCGCGCGGCAACATAAAGACAGAATTGCATGCTCCCGTGCTGTGACGAGCTTTGGTACCTGAGCCCCGCCTCCGACTCCTCCTCCCTCCGGCCTATTGGCTAGGCCTAGAAGTGGAGATCGTATCGGAGCTTCAGGGGAAGTGGCGAGATCAAGCTATCAAGGAATTTGAGGTGGGATCCCAAATTCCAAATTCTATTCAATTCCTAATTCTATTCTATTTTTAAAAATATTTCTGAGCATACAAAATTTTTAAAAAAGGGGCGCTATTCAGCAGCGGTCCGCACGGCAACATAAAGACAGAATTCAAATGTCAAAATATTTACGGAGCACAAGCACTTTAGCAATGGTTGACAGTGGTAAAGGGTGCAGATTCCCAAGGGCAACACAAATGAATCCAGCAAAAATAGGAGGAAGAAGACAAAACATCTGGTGAAGACCATGTCTCCCACGTCCCCTAAGGATCCTCCATCAGCCCCACTCTGATCAATCAATATCTACATGGCCCCTCTCGTTTCCATCGTCAGAACACATGGACTCAACATTGTATTCTATGAAGACGACACACAACTCATCCTCTCTCTATCCAATGAACCCAACATTGTCAAACACAACTTTCAAGAAAGAATATAAGCAGTTGCCAGGTGGATGAAAAACAGCTGCCTACAACTGAATACATACAAAACCAAAGTATTCATCATAGGCCGACATCTCGACGCCTGGAACAACACCTGGTGGCCCCCCACCCTCGGAAAGCCACCAACACCCACAGACCACGCACACAACCTAGATATCATCCGGAATTCCGAACTCAAGATGCACCACCAGATCAATGCCGTCGTCTCTTCCTGCTTTCACACCCTTCATCTCCTATGCAAAACCTTCAATCAGATTCCCCTCAAACACAGGAAAACCATCACCCACGCCCTCATAACCAATGGACTAAGGCATGCTCACTATGCCAAAATCAACAAGAACCTTACCCGTAAACTCCAGAACATCAAAAACACCACTGACAGACTTTTCTTTAACCTACGTGCCTAATCCCTACGGAGTATCTTCATTTCAGTTTCATTTGATCATTAACTGTGTTGTTTTCAAGTAAATTGGCGTGTCAAAGTTACATGACTGATACTGTAGCCGTAATTTTGTTTTGTTTTCTCTAATCATGTACTACATGCACTTTTCTGTAAGCAAAGGGTTTCAGATTGTGCCACGCTATCAATCTTAAATTGAGATTCCTCATAGAAACCTATTTACTTAATATTAGTCAGCTCTGACTCCGCTCACATCCAAATTGCTGGCTCTCCTACATTTTCTTACAACAGACTTGGTTTATTTTCTGCATTATCCGTATTATCAATTACTATCTGCAGAAGCATTTTCTGATGTGATGGCATGACCTCAACATTTCTCTCTTTTGGAGCTGCTTTGACATCCAATCCGCGTTCCTTCTGAAGATGCATCTTTCTGATGCTCCTCACCCGAGTGTGGTGGTGTGCACTACGCAGCTTCAGAACGGCTTTCAACCTATTTGCACCGCCTGTGACAACCTCTTAGTTACTGTGAGGACTTTTGTCATGATGGGTTTGATTGGGCCCTATAAATACTGCAATAGGGAATCCTTTCAGAAGGTATAGGGGCCCCACTTAACCTTTGAGCATCATAAATGAAGCAGACTCTTTGGGGCATATTACCAAGGCGGGTGATATGTGATTATTGCCGCCTTAGCTAAGCGGCGATAATTCTATCGCCCTATTAGCAAGCTGTAGCTAACAGCAGTTAGTGACAGCTTGTAGGCTGTATCTATCGGTTTGGGGCCCGCTAATGACATGCAAAGTGGGCGTACCCAACCTGTTAGTGACTGAAAGCAGTCGTTTTAGCAAGGCAGGCATAGCAATGGAAATATTTGGGCGAATATATCCAAACACAAACGCCTGCTCAGACCAGTTCTTAGTAATTATATCCAATGGGAGTTGGAAATTTTGGCTAAGTCCCCATTGGCGATAATGCGGGAATATCGCTGGATTACCAGCGATATTCACACATTTCGCTGCTAACGCCTGAAATTTTATTGCAATTGAGATAAACGTTGCAAATAGCAAGCTACCTCTGCGATAAAATCAGGCGGAGGACGGCAATAGAAAAAATGTCACTAAGCCCATTTAGCGATAAATATCGCTATTTGTTGGTAATATGCCACTTTGTTAGTTCGCCAGGGATTCTGGGAAGGACGACCATTGGATCATGAAGGGTGGGTCTTGTTATAGAAGAGCAAGAGCCTATAACCTTCAAACAAACATTTAGTGGGATTAATATATAAGTAAATGAAACAACAAAAAGTAAAAATACAACTTTGCACAGTGGACCACTGTACCCAGGAATGAAGGACATCTCTTCTCTGTGACTCGTATGACTTACTGTCTTGATCGCCACATTGCTCTTAGCTGCTCTCATGCTCTAGGGCCCTCATTTATGGGGTTTTGGCCTACGGCACTTTTTCCTCTTTCTCCGTGTGCTGCACAATGCAGTACACATGGAAAGATGAAAACGCGATGAGAAATAAAGTTATTTCTCCTTGTTATGCCTCATCTTGATAGGCCAAAGGTTTTGGCTCATTCCCAGGTTTACATTGAGGTTCCGTGACAATTGTAAGTGGTGTTTTCGACTCGCACGAATATGGTCGAGTCTGGTATCTACGAACCGCAAATGACGAGTTTAGTAAGTGTGCGCAGTTTCGCTGTGCTAACTTAAACCGTTCGTTTGTTATGTGGGTTTTTCATCTGTACCCACGGGTTCCATCTTAGATACGGCATCCATTTTGTCTCTTGCCCTCAAGTAGCCAGCGAACGGACGCTGTCCGCTTCGCGACCCTGGGACTCCCAAGATATTTGCGGAAGACACATGTTCTTTGTAAGTGTCTTTATGACGAGGGGGATGATACTGTAAGGCAGATGGCCCCGCTCGAGGCTCATCTTGCCGTGCCGGTTTATTGTCTCAGCCGTGCATCTCATTAGGCACGTCCCTTTGATGCCTGTATCTCGTGTTTCCCGATACCTCCCCTTTTACACCCTTTCCGATCTCCCCACTGTCTCCGTCTTCCTCTGCACCTGTCCTTGTTCCTATTTCGATTTGTTTTTACTGCCGATTGGAATGCACTAATGTTGGGAAGATGGGTTTTCACAGTTGGGAACCGCCAAATGTTTCCGCACTTATGTTCCGGACCTTGTGTGTATCAAAGTGACCAAAGCGACCCCTCTGGGGAATAATTATGGGAACCGGGTTGTAAACCTTTGTGTATCATGTTGTCCTATGGGTAAATTCTGTATAAAAGGAGCGATCCACAGAACCAATTTGAAGCAGTCTCCCCAAGTTGCACGTGTTGTACTTGTCGTGACTTCTGTGTTCCCTGCAGTAAATAAACCTTGAATCTTTGACGCCGAAGGAAGTGTCCCGTGTCTCTGTCATTCGTACGCCGGAGCAGGTTACCCACGAAGGTTTCAGGTGTTGTGCCCTGGCACCGCTGGGTCTTAAAGAACCCAGTCCTTCAGTTGGCGCCCAACGTAGGGCTGCATCAGTGGTACCGGTCCAAGCCCGACGATTGTGAGGAACTTCGTGTGAAATCTCCGAGGGAAGGTGCACTCCGCTTCATCGATCCTGTTGTCGAAACAAGTGGCCCGAAGACTTTTCCCGCAAAGATTCCCGCCTCCTGACGGCTGCGACGGACTGCTGCCCTGACTGTAGACCTGTTTTGGCGCCTGGCGTAGAAATTGGTATAGCGAGACGATTGACGGGCCTTCCTGGTGACGCCATCGATCTTTGAGTTAAGTATTTGTGGGTCGCTCCCAGAGTCCTTGGTTGTTGACACTTTAGCGAGTGTTTTTGTTGTTGACGCTGTGTGAGTGTTTTTGTCGGTGACACTTTGCTAGCGTACTTTGTTGTGTTATTTGACGACTGCAGCCGCCAAAAACCGAGGGTTTTTGTTCTTTGCTGGGACTTGGTAAATCCCGTAACCCTTGAAGTTTGTGAAACTCGGCTAGTGTGCAAGATGCCTGGTCGTAGTACTTTGTTCAGTTGTTTCAGACCTTGTGGTGCGGATTCCCGACTGGAGGACTCGTGTCCGATACCTCCGGTTGGAACTCCGACTTATGAACTGTACAGTAAACATGGGCTAGGCCCGATTACTTTTAATGATTATTGGATTCGTTATACAAAGAAGGACGGTGTCCTTAGTTGGCCACCTCATGGTAGCTTTGAGACCCCGATCCTAGATAACCTAGAGGCTAAATTGTTCGAGAAAAAGTCAAGGCCGGCCATGTTTGATGCCTTTCGGTTGTGGCGTAAAGAAGCCCGACAGAAAGAAATCAGACAGACTAAACGAAATCAGAGAGATAATGTTGCTACTATTGTAAAGAAAGCAGAGCAGTTTCAGCATGATAAGGAGGTTAAGGAAAAGGAAGTGTTTGATAGATTACAGCGTATGACTATAGATAAATGCTATCCTACTTTGCCTACGGAGTCGGAAAAGAGGGAAGAGGCAGTTGAGGATCCTTTAATGTCCTACCTTATGAAGTCGCCACCTCCGTATGTACAGGGTACCACAGCCCCTGTGATTCCCCCTGTACCTGTTCCTGCACCTATTCTTCCTTTGCCTGTTCCTCAACCCGCACCTGTTCTTCCGACTGTTCCTGCTCCTTTGTCTGTTGCTATCCCTACTGCTCCTCCGCTTCCACATACTCCTGCTCCTGCTACCGCTCCTGCTCTGTTAACTCCTGCTGTTGCTTCTGTTTCTACTCCTTCATTTGTTAGTCCTGTGTCCTATACTTCTCCCTCTACTCGTAGTCGTAATTCTCCTCTTGCGGCTAGCTTCTTTCATTTGCTCGGACCTGTTCTTGGGTCCGCTGGTTCCGATGGTCCTCAGAGACGTAGTCAGCTTCCTGGTAACAGGGAACGCGCTTCGCTATATAATATGGCAATGGGTTGGATGACGCATCCCCTTAGAAATCCACCACGTATTGTACTCGACACGTTTTGTCAATTCAATATACCAACCCAAAGATTCGTGTTCGAAGAAATGTGTAAGGTTCTTCGTGATCAGATATCGGCTGACGCACCTGACGAGGTGCTGACCGCTTTGTCTGATTTACAACTTCAGTTTTCGACTGGACTGATAGTGGATACCAATGTTCGACGTGCTGTTGAACGATTGTTATCTTTTCGTCCCACTCCTATACCTCAAGCCTTGTTTGTTGAGGATATTGAAAGACAGCCAGATGAGTCTGGCCAATTTCCTATGCGCGAAGTTCCACCAGTATGGATGCCAGCTGATCCTAATGCTCAACCTCCGATATTGGCACATTTCCAGAGAGTGTGGATACATCTCCCATGGAAACGCTCAGAAGTGTTACAGGTGAAGCAATCTTTGCCTGATCCTCGCAAAAATCCTGCAGGGTACTATAAAGAATTATCGCAGCTCGTAGACGCTACGGTAATGAATCTTGCCGATATCGACATGTTGTTCGGCAATGTTGTGCCTCAACCGGTATGGGCTAAGATTCGTCAGGAAAACCATCCGAATGAATTAGGTGGTGCTTGGGCTGCCATTGTTGCGGCCGATACGCGACAAGTTGGTGGGGCTGAGCCTGAACAACTGATTGCCGATCTTCCTCAAAGAATAATAACGTTAATGAAAACTCTTATGCCAGCTATGAGGGTAAATTGGGACAAACTGTCAGCTTGTAAACAGAAGAAGGACGAGAGTGTCTCCGACTTCTTTACGAGGTTTGAGGAGGCATTCATTGATCATAGTGGTCAGGATATGAGCACGGAGGGTGGTCAAAGGTTGTTCGTGGATAAATTTGTGTCGAACTTATTGCCCGATTTGAGCAATAAATTAAAGAATTCAGAAAGTGCATGGGCCGTTTCTACTTCAGCTCAGATATTGGCCACGGCACAATATTATGAGAATAGAGAGAAAGAAGAAAACGACCGCGCTGATAAAAAGACGAAAGAGCTTAAAACTAAAGTGTTGCTTCAGCAAGCGTATCCTCCACGTTCGAATCAGAATACTTCGCAACAAAATAGATCACAGCCGCAATCGAACCGATCACAATCTCGCAATGACTCCTCTTCCCAAAGATCTTCGTTAGGGTACAATCAATGTGCTTATTGTAGACAGGAGGGACATATCAAATTCAATTGTCCTGTTCTAAATGAACGTAATAGTGGTAACTCATCTAGAGGAGGTCGCGGTGGTTCGCAGCAGGCACCACGTGGTAGAGGTCGTGGTGCTCAGAATGATCGCTCAGATAACTCATCAAATTCCGATAATTGTTTTGATCAACGTGGATCATCGCAAGGACGATCTGCGCAGTACAATGTGGACGATTATTACGTCGATCAGGGAACTGACGACAGTAATTACTAGGACAGCCATAGACAAGGAGAGGGAGTGGTATCAGTTCCGGTTGATCAGAGAGGGCCTTACGTCGCAGTTGCTACATCGGGCGTCGTTGAGCCTTTTCTGTTGGACACTGGTGCAGCGAAAAGTTCCATTAAGCATTCGAAACTCCCTGGCGCACCTTTGTCTGGCTTAACAAATGTTTCCGTTGGCTTTTCTGGCGTCCCCGTTAGCAATCCAGTTTCGCGCCCTTTGCCCCTTCCAATTGGGCCTTGTGAACTAGAAGCTCCGTTGATTTTGACTACTGGTTGTGGTGAAAATCTTTTGGGCCTGGATTTGCTTAAACGTTTGTATGCAACTTTGTATTGTTCTCCTGCGGGTGTAAAGCTTACGTTGGGAGAGAGGGTTGTCTCTCCTATGTACTTGTCTCTCGATAAGCTTCCACCGGAATTGAGTTCTCTTCCTGCGTCTTTGTGGGCAACAGGTCCCAATGATGTGGGCCTGCTTGATATTTCACCTTATGTTGTTCAGTTGAAATCCAATGTGCGATTGCCACGTATTCCCCAGTATCGTATCTCTCTTGATGGTGAACGAGCATTGTTAGCGATCATCTATGATTTGATCGACAAAGACGTTATTGAGGAAACACGGGGAAACGTGTGCAACAGCCCTGTACTGCCCATTCTAAAACGTACTGATCCTTCGAAACCACCTGTTTATCGTTTTGTTATCGATTTACGGGAGGTGAATAAAATTGTGATTCCTCAGTTCCCCGTTGTGCCTGACATCACGGCATTACTGACTCTGTTTCCAGCTTCTGCATCGTGGTTTTCGGTGATTGACTTGAAGAATGCGTTCTTCAGCATCCCGATTGCAGAAGAGAGCAGAGACCTCTTCGGTTTCTCTCTTGGTGGACGCAGCTTCCGGTTTAAACGCGCTCCTCAGGGCTACTGTGAAAGTCCATCGATTTACAGTCAAGCCTTGAAGGGTCAACTGGATGCGTTTCGGTTGCCGGCTGGTGCGGCCTTAATCCAATACGTCGATGACCTATTGGTGGCTGCAGATACTCAGGACATTTGCAAAATTGCTACGGTATCGCTGCTGCAACATCTCTGTGAGTTAAATCACAAGGTGTCACCTTCTAAACTCCAATATTGTTGTCAAGAAGTAACCTATCTAGGTCACTTATTGTCAAAGGAGGGAAGGCGGTTGACCCCAGAGAGAATTGCAGCAATTGCGCGAATGGCTGTGCCAACAACCCAAAGAGATGTGCGTGCCTTTTTAGGTATTACGTCGTACTGCAGACAATAGATTCCAAATTTTTCATTGCTAGCGAAACCACTAGTGGCTCTTACGTGCAAGGATGTTTCGACTCCTTTACCATGGACGGAAGAATGTCAGAAAAGTTTTTCTGAATTACGTGATTCATTGTGTTCGGCTCCTGTGTTAGGTACTCCTGACTATAGCAAGCCGTTTACATTATATGTTCACGAGAGAGAAGGTTGTGCTTTGAGTGTCTTAACGCAACCTTTTGGTGGTAAGCAACGTCCATGTGCATATTTTTCCTCGACCTTGGACCCGGTAGCTAGAGCATTGCCTAGTTGTTTACGAGCAACGGCGGCAGCCGCGGTCTCCATCCGACAATCAGCAGGATTGGTCATGGATAATATGCTTACGGTGATGGTTCCGCACGCGGTCGACACCCTTTTGAATCGTACGAAAACTCAGCACTTGACGAGTGCGAGGTTGTCTGGGTACGAGTTGACGCTGTTGGCAAGCCACATTCAAATAAAACGTTGTAATGTTCTGAACCCGGCAACTTTGTTACCAATTAGCTCAGAGTCAGATGAAATAACAGAACACGATTGTTATTTGAGGACAGAGGAGGAAACAAAAGGTCGAGTGGACCTTAAAAACACCCCATTGGAAGACCCAGATGGAACACTGTATGTGGATGGTTCATGTTTCAAGTTGCCGAATGGCGATGTGACTACTGCTTATGCTGTTGTAACGTTGAATACTGTTGTTGAGACTGCACGACTGAATCAGAATTCTGCCCAAGCCGCAGAGCTGATCGCTCTCACTAGAGCGTGTGTGTTAGCGAAAGGGAAACATGTGAACGTGTTTACCGACAGCCAATATGCCTTTGGCGTTGCACATAGTTTTGGACGGTTGTGGAGAGAGAGAGGTTTTCTAACATCGCATGGTACGAAGATTCAGCATGGCCAGCTTGTGAATGATCTTTTGGATGCACTTACGTTGCCTAAGCAAGTGGCGATTGTCAAATGTAGTGCGCATCGTAAGGTGACGGATGATGTTGGTCGTGGTAATGCGTTTGCGGATGAGACTGCTAAGGAGACTGCCCGGAACCTTAGCACTCGAATGTATGTGACGAGTTCGGTTAGGTGGCCTACAGAATCGAGTATGTGTGAAGACACTATTGAGAGTGTGAAAGCAATTCAGAATGAGGCCACCGAGACTGAAAAGACGAAGTGGAAAGAAAGTACGGGAAAGTTGGATGCGAATGGTTGTTGGATTGATTTATCGGAACAGAAAAGATGGATGTTGCCTGATGCGTATGTGCTGGCTGTTGTGACTATGGCGCATGGGTTAGCACATATTAGCGCGAAAGGTATTTGCAAGTTGCTGTCCCCTGTGTGGAAGAATGATGGTATTACGAAATGTGCTGAACGTTTGGTTAAGAATTGTATGGTGTGTATGTTGTACAATCCTGGTAAGGGAACCCCAACTCCTCCTGGTAGTTTTGCTCCCCCTTCATGTCCCTTTGAGGTGATTCAATTGGACTTCATCCATATGGAGCGATGCAATAACTTGAAATACGTTTTAGTTGTGGTTTGCGCATTCTCCCGATGGATCGAGGCCTATCCTCTCAAAGACAATACTGCTTTGTCTACTGCGAAAATCCTACTGAAGGAATATTTTCCTCGGTATGGAATGCCTAGAGTTGTGTGGTCAGATAACGGAAGTGAGTTTGTGGGGAGTGTGATGAAGAGTGTGTGTAAGGGCCTTGGAATTAATCAGAAATTCCATAGTGCCAATCATCCCCAGTCAGCTGGTTTGGTTGAAGGGTACAATGGCACCCTTAAACTAAAACTAGCAAAGATTCAGGCTACGACTGGTCTCTCGTGGCCTGACGCTTTACCCTTAGCATTACTGTCAACAAGGGCAACTGTACACTCCCGAGTAGGGCTCAGTCCCTATGAAATAGTGTTCGGTCGTCCTGCCAATGTTTGGGGGGTCCCTAGACCGGGTGCTTTTTGTGATCTTGAGTATCCAATGTTGATCGATTATCTTCATGACTTGACTGCTAAACTGAGGTTAATTCACCAACAGGTTCACGAAGCATTGCCGACGCAGACGGAGGGTCCAGGCCACCAGCTCCAGCCCGGAGATTGGGTGGTAAAGCAGAACTTTTCGCGCAAGAACAATTTGGATCCCAGGTTCACTGGACCCTACCAGGTCCTCCTTGCCACGAGAACTGCAGTTCGTCTTGAGGGACGGAAGAATTGGGTGCACGCCACCCATACCAAAAAAGTCCCTATCCCGTTGCCAGCAGACTCGTGGGTGAGGAAAGGCACTGCATCAACTGAAACCGAAGGATTGCCAGCGTTTGTACCTTTCAGCGACGCACAACCTGTCGGAGAATCCTCAGTGCAGCAAAAAGACACTGTTGAACATTTGTCAGCAAAAGACTCAAGACCAGAACATTCAGCTGATCAACAGGACGCTGTCCCTTCAACGGATCCTTTGTTTGACGAACAGACACGTCCTGGGAAAACCCGATACTTTTTGCGATCTAGCACCAGAGACTAATAAAAGATCCTGTTCTGTCCCTTGATAATTGTATTATCCCGTTTTCCACGATCAGTTTGAACACTCATATCACTGTAATTATTTTGTACATATTCATTGAGCTTCGTTCTTTACACTTTTTGCTTCCACAGCTGAGAAACATTGTTTTCGCATATATATTTGTGAAATAAAGACCGTAGGGGCGCGCGCGTACTTCCTTCTGGTTAGTAGGTCTTGACACTAGGTTAAAGACCGTCGGTTCCTGGGAACTCCTAGGGATTGACTATTGCTACACAGAACGAAGTGCGTCAAGAAACGTTGCGGACGGTCGTAGGGGATGGCATTTTCGAAGCTGACGGACTTGGAAGGAGCTCAAGCGCATAGATTCAAGCTGCAGCGACTCAATCGTACCAAATGTTTTATATTCCAAATATTCGTATTGTTTTTGACTGTTTCTGCATTATTGGCGGGTGGGGTGTATTACACGATGTTTTACTTCTTACCTTCTGCCATACCTACTCCTACCCCTGACCCTAAGCTCACCTCCACTGTTTCTCCTCATTCTTTTCATATCTTACCTGAACACGAACAGGCTAGACGTGCAGAATTCCGTAACAATTCCTTTATTCAGCTCCTCCACCAGCATCAGCTAGTGGTTAACACTACTAATTGTTGGGTGTGTGGGTTGATGCCACATACTACGGATAAGGGAATTCCATATCTGGTGTTACCGTATAGTTCCCAAGGGTCTGCTCGAGCATTTCAAACAATGTTTCGAAGCGCACTGGGTTTCCACCCCATTAGAGAACCACGTTCCCCCTACTCTGGTCCTACCTCGTACCAAAAACCTTTGTCTATAGCAATTGAAGACTTAGATAGCGATATCTATGATCCCTCGCTTATTCCTGAAGAAGAGGTACAAGCCTATAGGGTCCTAAGTAGAGGCGAATATAGTGTGTTCACTAGTGAAAAACAGCTTAAAAGCTCGCCTCCGATATGGGTCGTACCCCACATTGGTAATTTTTGTCTTATAGGATGTGGCCGAAGATCGAAAGCCCGACTTGGAGAGAGTGCATGCACTGAAAATTACATTCTGCTGATGGTCTCGTCCCCTGTGTTCCTGGCTGCCAAGGGTACATACTTTATCTGTCATGATCGTGCATATGCATGGTTGCCCTCTGACTTCATGGGCTCATGTTTTATCGCAAACTTGTTGCCCCCGACGTTTACTGTAGATGCAGATTATCACAAGACTAGAGTTGTGAGAGGCGTAATTAGCGAAGAGGATACTGCCGGTCAAGAGGCAGGAGACTTTTTCAAGGGTTTCCTCCCGTTTTGGGGACCTATGGTTAATAGTAGGAACCTGAGACAGTTGACTCGAGTGGTAGAATCGACAGCTAATATTACTGCCAGTGCCCTTGGTAATATCACCACTGAACTTCAGGCGGATAGACTTATGACGTTACAAAACCGTATGGTTTTAGACGTGATCTTAGCAGATCGAGGTGGGGTATGTAAGGTGATCCATTCGAGCTGCTGTATTTTCATTCCTGATAATGCTCCGACTGTCTATCAAGCCATCTCGAAGTTGCATAAGATCTCCGAATCCATACACGTGGATGTAGGGGGTTGGACGCTACTTGGATGATTTTGGGGCCTGATGTCGACTTGGGGTTGGAAGATTCTGATGATCATCGGAGTCGTTGTGGCGTTCCTGTTCACGTGTTGCCTTTGTGTGCAGTGCGGTCCTGCCTTATGTGGCCTCTGTGCTACAACGTGTATGAGACAGCCACCTGTTACCAAGGGGACTCGGTTGGACAGAGCTATGCTACAGCAACATCTCAATGGTCTGATGAATATCGAATATAATTCCGACTAGTGCTTGCCTACATGAGGGCAAAAGGAGCGTCTGAGGTTCCGTGACAATTGTAAGTGGTGTTTTCGACTCGCACGAATATGGTCGAGTCTGGTATCTACGAACCGCAAATGACGAGTTTAGTAAGTGTGCGCAGTTTCGCTGTGCTAACTTAAACCGTTCGTTTGTTATGTGGGTTTTTCATCTGTACCCACGGGTTCCATCTTAGATACAGCATCCATTTTGTCTCTTGCCCTCAAGTAGCCAGCGAACGGACGCTGTCCGCTTCGCGACCCTGGGACTCCCAAGATATTTGCGGAAGACACATGTCCTTTGTAAGTGTCTTTATGACGAGGGGGATGATACTGTAAGGCAGATGGCCCCGCTCGAGGCTCATCTTGCCGTGCCGGTTTATTGTCTCAGCCGTGCATCTCATTAGGCACGTCCCTTTGATGCCTGTATCTCGTGTTTCCCGATACCTCCCCTTTTACACCCTTTCCGATCTCCCCACTGTCTCCGTCTTCCTCTGCACCTGTCCTTGTTCCTATTTCGATTTGTTTTTACTGCCGATTGGAATGCACTAATGTTGGGAAGATGGGTTTTCACAGTTGGGAACCGCCATTGTTTTTCAATTCAAAAACGTCTCCCAGAAGACACCAGGAAAGCAATGGCAAATACAGATTTCCAGTTATACTACTGGAAATGCACTGTGACATCTCAAGCAGGTTCCCCTTCGATCCGCGGGTAAACATACAAAACATAGATCAAAGCACCGGGTAATGGAGTCCAGTGTGCAAGAGTACATTTTTTTTCCTTTGTCAATAGATAAACATTATTCCAGTGGAGAAAACACATGCCAAGCATCTCCAACAAAACGTTGCAGTGATGCTGCTGTTACGATTTATATCCTGGAAGGGGGATTACATCATTACAAATGCAACAGCAGCAGTGGGGTAAAATATTGACCATCTCCAGGTTGGACAAGGGTCAGATTAGTATTCGTGAATGCCCCCTCATGTGCATATTTTAAGCATTACAGATTTACAAGGCAAATAATATTTTGTAAAATCCACTTTACTCTCTACTGCAGACTTCTCTACATCTGTTTCGTGAAATCCTGGCTTGCATTAACAGATGTTTTTGGCTTTAAATGTTTTTATGCTGAAAATACCTTTGTGTATAGGGCCTGGAATTTTTACCTCACAATGCTTTTGTGAACCTGTAAGAATTTGCTTTTATCACTTGAAAATGAAAAAATTATCCTTTTGAAATGCAACCTGCTAAAAGAAAGTTAGGGGTAAAATGTAGCCCACACTTGTGAACGGACTTTCAACTTTAGGAGGCATATTTATGATACATTTGCCTCATGCTCGCATCAAGTACAGTGGTACATGCGTGACGTAAAGCTCTGAGTCAGAATTATGAAGCCACACAAAGTTACATTTCATGGCTTTGAGTGGCCTCATAGATCTTGAGAAGAGCAGTGCTGCGCAAATCGCTGTGTCACTTTACTTTGTGCAAGGGAGACGTCCTATGGGCATTGCCCTGTGTTCCCAGGCGCGAAATATAGCTAGTACAACTAACTATATAGGAGCATATTCAATGTTCTTTTAAATGCTAATTCCTAACTATATAAGGCCTGAAACCTATGGTTTTTTAAGTGAATTTGTAAGGTTTTTTAAATGCTAATTCCTAACTAAATAAGGCTTGAAACCTATCGTTTTTTCAGTGAATTTGCAAGGTTTTTTAAATGCTAATTCCTAACTATATCAGGCGTGAAACCTATATTTTTTTTCAATAAATTTCAAAGGTTTTGTTAATGCTAATTCTATTAGCGGATAACGTTTATATATGTTATTATCCTTCTGGGACCACCTGAGCAGCCATCTTGTTTCTCAGGAGAAGTGAGGCACAAGAGAGCACAAAACAAGAGTGGAACACTTGAAAAGGGGGCAGGGTTGAGACCCCTGACCCCCTAGCCCTTCTTAGGGGGTCCCAGAAGGACCACCAAGTGCAATTTTTTAAAATTTATTTTTAAAATCGCGGGATATGCGCACCGTACACGTACGGTGCGGGTCCCCCTTGATAATTTCGGATGTATTTATTTTTTTGCCCTTGGGGGTCCTTTTGGGACCCCCTGAGAAGGGCTAATGGGTTGGAGGGTCTCTATCCAAAAAAATGGAGGGACCCCTGTTGAATCTGACAGGGAGGGGATCTTGACACTAGAAAGGGGTTAGCAAACCCTGTCTTCGTATTGATAGGTTGGATGTCCTAGAACCTATCTCTAACAGAAATACGGTATGGATTCTTTTTAACCTGAGGACCAGGTGAGTATAGAAATAATATCAAAAGCAAGGCAGGGCAAAGTAGACAAAGGAACGATAAAGTTACTGAGGGTTAATGACACTAAGTAAGCAAAACTTTTTGTCAAAGATCAAACATAAAATTTATTACCTCCCGAACGAGTTACAATCTAAAAACTGTTAAAAACAATTAATACAAGCCACCTTCAGTGGTCAATTCATACAACATTATCCAGTAAAATTAAAACAGTCATATATGGTCAAGAGTGAACAGAGTCGACGCGGCGTTTCGGTGCTTTGTTATTCTTTACACCTTCTTCAGGACATTCACAACAATAGACTTGATATCTAAGAAATCAAAACAAAAATAATTACACTACTTGTCTACACTTAAGAATAACTATTGCTCCTGCTTCACTCGCTATGTGATCGTTTTATGGAACACAATCTCTTACCCTTTTGTGCGACACATATACATCAACTAGGTCAGAGGGCTATACGAATATACTTGATCAGGACTTTATATTTCTGACCACTTATTGTTTCGGTTAGAACACCCATTATGCATCAACAGTTTGACCATTTGAGAAGAGGTCACGAAATACTGTAAAGTTGCTATAAACTTGGGACTCCATGTTCTAACTATTAAACTAATCAAATGGATAGCATAGTGATAGTTATCACAATCTACACTGAGTGACCAACGTCATTTCACTGATACATATCGCGGTAATTATATGTCTGAGATTTAGAGTCCGTGCATAAATCACTTTTTTTCATACCTTCAGAATTTATCAGTTGAATCTATCAATTCCTTTCAGCAAGTTTATAAGGATTTCTTAGCGATTCTGCTCTCACTGGAGCTGTGTGTGGAAAAAACACTATTCAGTGGTCTGTTGTTATAATTTTGTAACGGCCTATGGCACAAAATAATACCGTGAATTACCTTAAATGTGAATACACCGATATTCAATGTGCATGGAGGGGCCACCGAAGATGCAAAAATGAGAAAATCCTAAAAGAGTATGGATCCACAGTTATAATGATATACTATAAGTAAGTCTTCACTGTTCCAGAATTATAGCTGAATACTTCTACTAACCTGTATTCATTTCAGGTTCATCATAATGTTATTCTCGGTTCTTGATGATTACCGATTTAGAATACTCTTCTTCACGATTGAAGAGACAATATGGGGCTATAGAATCAAAATATATACAGGACAGTATTTTAGTATTGATGTATTCACTCCCCTGATATCTCTATCATGCTTTAAACAGTAGAAAAACTCTGGTACAGAAACTATCTTGCTCCTATTTATAAGTAGTCGGATAACTGCTCGTATTGTTATACCCGAGCAAGTAGGATGTATTACCTACATGTTTCAGCCTTAATGTGCACAGGGGGACTGAGCCTACTTAAGGCAGTAATTGTACACAGCGTTTCTGGGACTTCAAATACCAGCATGCATACATGCGTCCAGAGTGTGCCACTAAGGGCGGTTTCATTCCACAAATAAAAGGTGAATGAAGCGCTGTGTTGTCACGACCCTCTGTGAAGGCAACCATGATTACGGGGCGTTCCAGCCTCGAAACGCGTCAGATGGAAACATTCTTAATGAGGACATCAGAAAGCAAGTCACTGCGAGGAAATGCTGCTGGATGGCAACAAACAGCCTTGAGTGCACTTCCGAAGCACAAGGGTGTTTGTTGGTTCACACATATATATATATATATATATATATATATATATATATATATATATATATACATATATATATATATATATATATATATATATATATATATATATATATATATATATATATATATATATATTCAATGAAAAGGACAAATGGTAAAGTGATGGTATTTTTTGGAGGGTAAACAGTATAAAAACTACTGTTTAAAACAAATAAAAACACTGAAACTCACAAGGTATAGTTTAGTGAGCAATGTATAACATGCCCATGTCAAACACTGCTTATGACAGGAGATTACTTCACTGATGACATGTTAAATGACATTACTGATGATATTATTGATAACACCATTCTCATATTCAGTTTTGATTTGCTGAGTGTGCATGTGTGGGTTTGAAACATTAAAATAGCACATGCCGACTATGCATGTTGACACTTATATGGTGCACAGTTTACAAATCACTAGAGTCTGTAATTCCATGACAACAGATTATCTACCAGTGCATAAATTGGCACATGTCCAAGTTAGATAGCGTATACCATGCAACAGACAAATGTTGTGTAGGAAGGATGTTTATAAGGTACACATGTTTATTTCCAGAACTTCGATGAAGATTTTGAGACATTACAGATTGTGGAATAATGTAACATCTCTGGGTGTTCAACTTAGAAGTGGATTTGGAGAAAGATCACTGGCACTGGGGACCTTGTTTGCAAGAACCCACTGTACTTCACTCAAAGGTGCATAAAATGGTAGGCGCAAAAAGAGGGGGCACTGCTGCAACAAAACCCTAGCTTCATACATATCCTGACATTAATGGTGTGGTGTAATGCTTTATAGAAGTACTAAAGGAGAGTTTGCAAAAAGCTGTTGTGATTGGAGTGAATTGGGAGTGTGAACTCAGGGAGAAAGTTCATGAATATCATCTTACCCCACACTCAAAAACAAGAGTCACGCCGTTTCAACTCTTTAGGGACATACCTCCTAGTAGTGAGGGGATACCGATGTGGCTGTATGAAAAAAGAACAGTTGTGGATGTTCAAGTAGACAATGTAGAAGAGTGGAGAGAGAGAGAAGGAAAAAAGGATGATGAGGAAACATTTGTATGATGTGCTGGAAAGCGGTAAAGAGAGCTATAATGCAGGTTGGTGACTAGATTAAAATAAAATCTCTAAGAAAGAGAAATAACGTTTTTAAGTTATCAAAATGTTAAAAAAATGCTGTGAAAATAAGTGATTATAAAATATGGAGTGGTTACATATCATCCAGTAGAGGGTAAGTCTGAGTCTCCGGCTCCACTGTCTGAGTCTCCAGGTCTAAGTGGTTCAGGTTTTGGTAATGCTCAATTAAAGGAAGATTCTGTGTTGAGATCACACTGAATAAAGAGGGCTCCTCTGCATCTGAAAGATGATGTGTTATAAAATGGGGGTCTCTAGTTGTCAGAAGTAGGTACATTTGTCCAAATAGGGACCCTTGTTTCTACTAAGGGTAAGGGGAACACACTTTACATAACCCCTGCTCATCCCCTGGGTAGTTGTGGCACAAGCAGACAGACTGGAGAAGTGTGGCTCAGGGGTTAGAGGCGGCAGACCCGGAAGCTGAGATCGGCCCTGGACCAGGGTTCAATTCCCTGCCCCGGCGGGGGTTGGGCTCAATAATTCCAAGGACTCGATAATTCTCGCTCCGGTGCCTACTCGACTCACGGGTTCACACTCTGCGACTCTGGGCAATAGCTTGCTTAATCTCCACCATGGCCCCTCGCGGCGGGATGCCTGGCTTTCACCTTGTGGATACCCTGCCGGGGTATCTCACAGGGGAATACCAGGACGGGTTCCCTAAGCAAGCGCATAGATGCCTGCGATGTGGGCGATTTGCGCTATATAAATACATGTACATTTACATTTACATTTACTTATCCCAAAGGCACTGTGTAAAGTATTTGTACTCAAAACACAGAGTAATACAGTGATAACACCACAAATGGACACCAAACCAGTTAAGAAAAATAAAATATCCTTATCTAAACTCAACAAGACGAAAACAACAAAAATCCATAACATACCTGTCATAGGAATATGACGACAAAAAGGTTTTAAGCAACTGTGTCCAGGGAAACCTATGCATGATTTCTCATAAAGTACCTGTAGATGCGTCAAAATTCACAAGGCCAAACAGCTGAAGTGATGGAAAGTGTAGAGAACCAGAGAGCCATGTCAGTTCCTGAGACCATCGAGAGGCAATGCAACAGTTCTGCTGCACGCAGGAGAAGTGATGCAACAAATCCAGTCTGTAGGGGGAAGTGATGCATCAACTCCAAGGATTTCCTGTTCCGCGGGTGATGCAGCTGGAAAACTTGCTGCATAGGTGCGATGTGTGGAATTTCAGGATGCATTGATGATCGATGCAGCATTGTCGAGCGTCAATGTGTCGATTTCTTCAGCCATGATCCCTCGATACATCCGCTCTTGCAGCACCGAAAGGTGCTGCGTCTGTTTCGGCAGGAGCACAGCGATGAATGGAGATTCTTCTCGCACCGAGGTGCTGCGTTTGGAAAAAAAGCTGCTAGAAGAGTGATGTGTCGATGTTCTTAGTTATTCAGGTTTCATCCAGCTCCTAGATGCAAGCACAACCTCCAGAGGCCCAGAACTGGGACAGGCACCTCCTGGGAGGTCAGAACTCTCAGAAGCAGAGTTCAGTGGAGCTGGGGGTGAAGTCTCTGTGCCCCTCAGACTGCAGAACAGGAGGACAGCACACACAGGCCCTTGGAGACCTTATTCAAGCAGGTTTAAAGCAAAGTCCCAGTCTTTGTCCTGGCAGGAACAGCAACTGCAGGCCAACCCCACACAGCACCCAGCAAAGGGGCACTTCTCCTCCTCACAGAGTTCAGAAGTAATCTAACTCTCTGGAGTTTTAGGTCTAATAATTTTACCACAACATGTCTTTGTTCTCTTTGTGCAAGGGTCTCTGAGCCCAGTCAAAACCAGTTCTGTCCTCATTGGTGCAGTATGACTACAGGGGATGGAGACCGCATTGTGCAAGGGAGACAGGTACTTTTCAGATGCAAAGAAATCTCTTCCCCTTACTCTATATTCAACCATGGTCTATTGAGCTCAGCTCTGAGACATCAGGAAGGGCCAGGCACACCTCAACTCCCAAACAGGCAGAGGAATATAGAATGTTTAAACAAGAAAATGCCTTTAATTTAAAAACCATCTTTGTTAAAATGTATTTTTCTATCTTGTCTGAATGGGAAGTTATATGTGTAAGGTGTTAAAAAGCAATTCCCATTCTATCCTATGGGGCAGATAGACTTTTAATAGTGGAAATGAAATAGGCAGTATTTTACTATCAGACACGCACACACACCAGTACATATCCTACCTTTCAAAAACACTGCACCCTGCCCAGGGGGGTTCCTTGGACCTACCATATGGGTTCCTTATATGTAAGATAAGGGCATATTAGAGCCTGACAAGTGGGTGTACTTGCCAAGTCGAAATACCAGTTAACAAACTGCACACACACACACTGCAGTGGCAGGCCTGAGAGACCTTTTCATGGCTACTAATGTGCTGCAGGCCTACTTGTAGCATTTGATTTACAGGCCCAGACACACTTCAGGGCATGTTTCTAGGGACTTACCAGTAAATCATATATGCCAATCAGGGAGAACCAATTGTAAAATCAATTTCCACAGGGAGCACTTGCACATTGATACTGATCAGCAGTAGCAAAGTGCCCAAGCATTTAAACGAGCAGAAACGAAATTCAGCACAGCACCAAAAGTGCAGGTGGTAGAGGCAAAAAGTCAAGGGACACCGCACCTAAGATGCCAAGTCTAACACTATGTATAAATCCCTAACTTTTAGTTTGAAGCATGTTGTTTTTTAGATGCTATTATGTTCCATTTTGTGTACGTATATTTTGTTACTTTTTTTTTAGACTATTTGGGAGTTCACCTAATAATGTTGGACAATACTGGGAAGGGAGGTTAGTGAATTTCTGTATACCAATAATGACCTCACATTTTGGAATGTTCAGTTGATTGCTAGGATGTATCTGTAGAACTGAGGATTCTATCTCAGTTGGCTGCTATCCCATAAATGGAGGATGCAGCGTTGAGCGTAGTGGACACAAGCAGTAGGTGTGCTGCTGGCACGCTGAAGGCATACCTAAGAGAAGCCCGTCTGCACCCACCTGCACCCATCTGCACCCATTTGTGCCCGCCTGGCCCCATATGGGACCAGGGGCCAGAGATCATGTCACTTTCACCCAAAACAAGTTATGGTATACCACTTGTAAACTGCGTACTCTTTGCATTCCTGTAGCTGATTGTTATCTCCTATCTATTGACCTAAATCACAATTCTGAGAAATGTGACTCTCAGTTCACTTCTGATTCAGACTTTCTAGGTGCGATTTTACATATTGTTGGGTGTGAACTGTGATGGCAAGATATGCAAAATAACAATGGATTTGGGCCCAGGTCTCTGTACTGGGGCTGAATGCTTGACATTGTTTCAGCAATCCATCCATCAATTGTTCTGTTTGCATTTCTCACACTAAGTAGCAAGGGTATTCCCAGACGTGGGACCCGTGCTCACCATGACACTGGAGTCAAGCTAGCCTGGCTGATGAAAAATGAAACTCAGAAACCGGTCACAGAATGCTTGTTTCCGTTCCAGGGAGATCCTGGCCTGGCAGTTTGGGATGTACTGTTCCCATGGGGAGCAGGGTCAAACTTATTTGCTTTGGCTTACTCTAAACTGGAATGACAAGGTATGCACAAATCAAACAATGGATTTAGGCCCAGATCTCTGTACTGGGGCTGAATGTTTGACATTGTTTCAGAATTCCATCCATCAATTATTCTTTTTGCATTTGTCGCCCTAAGTGGGAAGGATATGCCCAGAAATTGCTACAGTGCTCACCATGCCACTGGAGTCAAGCTAATCTAGATGTTGAGGGGTGATACCCTCAAACAAGTCCCAGTTAGCTTGTTTCCTATCCAGGGAGGACGTGGCCTGGCAGTTTGGCCTGGACTGTTGTCATTGGGAGCCGGGTCAAGAATGATTTGCATATGGTTGGGTCTATACTGGAATGGCATGTTGTGCACAAAAACTATGGATTTAGGCCCAGATCTACGTACTGGGGGTGAATGCTTGACATTGTTTCAGCATTCTGTCCATCTATTGTTCTGTTTGCTTTTGTTTTCCTAAGTGGGAAGAGGGGTGATACCCTGAAACAAGCCTCAGGATGCTTTTTTCAGTTCAAGGGAGGACCTGCCTGGCAGTTCGGGCTGCACTGTTCCCATGGGGAGCAGAGTCACACTTATTTGCATTTGTCTGAGTCTAAACTGGAATGACATGGTATGTACAAATCAAACAATGGATTTAGGCCCAGATCTCTGTACTGTAGATGAATGTTTGACATTCTTTCAGTATTCTTGCGTATGTTGCCCTAAGCGGGAAGGGTAACCGAAGACGTGGGTTCCATGCTCACCATGCCACTGGAGTCAAGCTAGCCTGGCTGATGAGGGGTGATACCCTAAAACCAGTCCCAGGATACTTGTTCCTCGTCTGGGGAGGACTTGGCCTGGCAGTTCGGACTGGAGAGAACTCATAGGGAAGAAGGTCTTTAATGATTTACATATGCTTAGCTCTGAACTGGAATTGCATGGTGTTAATAAAAGCAATGGATATAGGCATGGATATCTGTACTGATGTTGAATGCTTGCCATTGTTCCAACATTCCATCCTCCATGAATTGTTTTTTTGCAGTTTTCGCCCCTAAATGGGAAAAGGGGTGATACCCTGAAACTGACCCCAGGATGCTTGTTTCTGGTCAGGAGAGGATGTGGCCTAGCAGTTCGGACTGGTCTGTTCCCATGGGGAGCAGGGTCATTACTGATTTGCATATTGATGGGTCTACACTGAAATGTGTGCTAATGTTGGAATGGGTGCATATGATGTCAATGAATGTCTGATATGTGTAGGCTGACAATAGCAATATCAGTAAATGCAATGTGAACGTATGCCATCCATAACCTGTGCCCACATAACCACAACAATGCCTGTCAATGCAATGTCAAAGTATACCAAAACTTATTTCCAATGTATGTCAAAACCCATGCTTGCACAATAATATTATTGCTGCCAATAAAAAAAGTGCCAATGTATGTTCAGACCAAAGCAAACATAACTTTGTTATTACCAGTAAGAATAATGCCAGTGTACAAGATGACATCAGTATGTGCAGCATTGTTAATGTTGATAAAAATGATGCCGTTGACTGCCATATAATTCCCAGGAGTTCCAATGAACTCACATCATTGCTGTTAGATTTACCTAACATGACCTCCCCATAAACCCTGTGTTAAGGATGCATGGTCAGTCAGGTCCTGAGACCCGTACACACTCCTACTGAGTAACAAGTCGTCACAGGTGGGGTTCCCCATAAACTACAGACAAACACGTTCCCAGAGAAATCCTGATTGATTCCACAGATAGATAGTTGATTTAAGACTGAGATGCTCTTTAGAGATGTAGAAATCATTTTATTGTACATTGGCAGCCAAATTTTGTACGTGGAGAGATTTTGCCAGACACACTGTCCAGGCTCTCCCGGCTGCAGCCTTTAATTAAACCTACTAATTCCTGTTTTGCCAAATACCTCGTTATTTCATTCATTTAAGATAAATTCATATCCGAGCAACTCTGCATTAAGGAAACACACATATGAAGATGGAAAACTTTTCAAGGATAGTTTCTGTGCAGGAAGGTATCGCTTCCTGCAAGTAAACTGTCTTGACCATAACACAAGCAAATGTGCACTACATTGAAGGGTTCTTGCATTGGTGTTAGGCAGCCCAAAGTACACCAGGGCAAGGAGAGAGCATAACAGTACAATTTCACAGAAAATATGGTTGAGTTCTGCTCTCTCCCTTTCATGCAATGCAGAAATGCAACTTCATGTGCTGCGCTGTGTTAAATGTTTGTGAATCCATCCCTTAATCTCTAGACTCTCACCTTTTGCTACTTTTCTTTCACCGCTGGCTGCATGAGTGCTAATTTTGGTCACTAGGGCTGTGCTTCCCAAACGTTTTCAAACCACAACCCAATATTTAGAATGACAAACATTCATTACCCACCTAGTGGGGCATTTTATAATTTATCTAAAGCATTGTGTGGTAGCACACTGTCATTTGCAAACAGCACATTGAAATGTCACAGACATACAGTTTTACTCATAAAACTATATTGCATACAAATGATAATGTGTGTACATCGGGTTTCAGTAAATATTTATCAATTGTACATCACCAAGTAAAGTGTCTTGATTTGTATAGATCCTAATAAAATCTAAATTTCCAACAAACTTCAAAAGTACAAAAATGTGCTTACTTTTTGCTTTCCAAACTGCAGATTGTATACATTGTATTAGTATTTACATTTTGTTGGGTGTTTCATAAAAAAGCTGACACACTACAGCATTTATTTTCACTCCCTCTGTGTCCTAGAAAGATTTTCAAATATTTCACTTTACTTTTCTTTGTCTGACTGCAAAGTGAGAGGAGTTTTATCACCAGTCCCTATGCTATAAATCATAAGCAGCAATTTTTTTAGTCTGACGTTTTGACCTACAGAATTTAAAGACTTTTGCGACCCACCAAAATGAGCCTGGCAACCCACATTTTCAAAAACACAGCTGTAGCATCAACATATATTAACTTATATTGTCTGGACCATTAACATCACTTTCAGAATCATTCACATTACAACTTGAATGTAAAAATATTTATATATTGTCTTGCATAAAGTGTGCATTAATGTTCATAATGTGTATTTCGTCAAAACAACTAACTCCTGATATTTGAAGCAGCAAACAATGTTTTCTGGACTGTCTCTTTTTAAAACACTATTTTTGTTTTACTAAAGTATTTACCTTGTGGCTGTCCAAATAGTACATTTTTCTGTTATTTACCCAGTAGCCAGCAAAATAGTAAACATTCTCTGCTGTTTAGCAAGCCACTGTCAAAATGGTAGCGATGGTGTACAATTTGACCGGAAGACTGACAAACTGTGTGAAGGATGTCCTAACTTAGGTAGTCATGAAGAAAAGAAAGGGACTCCTGGCAATAGGAAGGTAGTGGCGGCCTTGTACTGAGGATGCAGCATGTGCCAAGGTGTTTGAAAGTAAGTACATATACAAATGTACAATAGTTGTACAAAGATAAATGCATACCTTAAGCTAGGCTGCATACAGATGTAAAAAATCGAAAAATTAATTGTATCAATTTTGAATAAAACATCTATATCATTGTATTATGCAGATAAGAGCTGTAAGAATCAAACTTATGTTTCAGGAGCTTCAGTGCAATGCATGCATATCTTTTGTGCTGCACAGTATTTGGCTGTCTCAAAGAATAATGAGTATGGTTTTGAAGCATGTTACATGAATGCTTTATTCACTCATGAGAATAGATGTTTTTTTAATGTTTATGATCCTCCTTTTGATGATTTCTGATCGCTCAGCTCATTTTGGACTTACTATGGAAGGCCTTACACTAGTTTTAATCTTTTGTTTATGAAAACTTGTCTTTGTTTAGTATTTCAGACCTTTCAGCACAGTAGCAGTTGACAACTGCAGAAAACAGGGAATGCAGGCAAGTTAGTGTTATTTGGGCCCAGAGGGAGGTACACCTATAATAGGAGATAGGTGGCAGGGGGCATAGTCTTTTGCGACAATTAAAGGCGACACAATAACGGAGCTTCGGTGGAATGTGGATGTGAAAGCAAAAGACAGGTAAGTACTGAATAAAGATTATTCACAAAAGGAGTTCACTGAGCTACCTGTAAATAAACACATTTATTAAAGATGCTTATTGGTTCCATGTCATGAGTGGCCCTTTCAGCCACACTAACATTTTAGTCACCTGGTAATGTATCTCGGGAATGGTGGTTTCAATTTTTAACTTGTTAAGCAGTGTTTTAAATGGGCATGGTCCTGACTCCACCAAGTCATGATTTGTGTCCTTGATAATGCTGTCTCAGCAGACTAAGTAAAAAAACTATATATATATATGTATATCTGAGTGACAGGATTGGAGGCTTGGAACCAAGGCCAACTGGACCAGCACCAGAGGACCCGATACATGAGGACTTGACGAAGGAATATTAGAATTAAGAACAGGACTATTTTGACCAGGTGAAGCAAGAGAACAAGGATTAGGAGTAGGCAAACATGGGGAATATATAAACCAGAGGAGCAGGCTCGAGTTGACTGATGAGTCAGGGTGAGAGGGCTGAAAAGATCAGGGGCCAGGAGCCTGTAAAATAGAAAACTCAGGATCCCAAAGATTAGGTTGAGGAGTACATGGCAATGACTCAAATTCTCAAAAAGTACAAGGAATATAAAAAGTAAAAATACCACGCTTCAGCCTCAGTCTCATCAGACACATTCCCTGCACTCACAAAGGCAAAACTGAAGGTCACTTATTCTCCTACATCACACGCAAAGCATGAAAGAACCTCCCAAAAAACACTAGAGCCACTTCCTCAATTTTTGAGTTTCTCAAGAAGCTGAAGATCAGGCTCTTCATATTAGCCCCTTAGGGACCACAGACCTACACACCTGCCCATGCACCTGGATACCCAGTAGTGCATTATAAAAATAAACATACCATAGCCATGAGTGCAAGGAAGGTGAGATCACATACACATACTTCCAGAGCCAAAAAGAAAAGTTTTAAGAGGACCAGAAAGATCAAGGCACATCCTGGAGGTCCAGGCCATAGGGCTAGGGGACAAAATGGCCTGGTACCCACTGCCGCTTCACTTGCTTGCTTCCTGGTCCTGGGGAAGCCACCGGTAATAGGGAAACTCCATCTCCCACCAACCCATACTGTAAGAAATGCATATTAAAGCGCGCCACGTTCCTGCAGCCTGTGTAGCAGCTGCAGCCGCTTCACCTGATGGTGCTGGGGGAGCCAGTGGCAATAGGGAAGCTCCATCTCCCAGCAACCCCTACGGGAGGAACCGCGCATTATAGTGCACCACATTCCCCCGGCCCATGTAGCCACCACCGTTTCAACCGTTTCATTCCTGGTACTTGGGGAGCTATTGGCAATGGGGAGACACCATCTCACAGCAGCCCCTGCTGGAGGAAATGTGCCATGTTCCAGCAGCCCATGTATCACCGCTGCTTCACCTGTTTGCTTCCTGGTGCTAGGAGAGCCACCGACAACACAGAGGCTTGATCGCCCAGTAACCCCTAGAGGAAATGTGCATTAAAGCACGTCACGTTCCTGCGGCGTGGGATGCGCTCGGGGATGTGCCCTGGCAAAGCCCGGGCCAAGGACGGGCCTGTCCAAGCCAATCAGAGCCTGAAGGAGACTGGCCTGGGCCCGTCCCCTGATGTCTGGTACTCCTTATAAGACAGAGGCAGGTAAGAGAATTTAAATGGGGAAAAAGAAGCTTAACCCCCCGTACACCGAAGGGGTGACAAATATCAATGCTGGATTCATTTCTAGTTAAAGCTGTTACTGCCTTATCAGAGTAGACTGCGATGACAGAGAGGAGGCTCTCGCTTGGCAGCGGAGGAACTGTGAGTAGTGTTCATTTGAACGGTGAAAATGCTGATGGTACGGCCTACGAGAATCAAGGCAGAAATAGGGTGGGGGAAGTTCCCAAAGTACTTTTCAAAGATTTACCCCCCCCCCCCTTTTAAAAACCATCTCGCGAAGACATAACTCCTGCTCTTCTGGTTACACTTGAAACAAGCATTTGCAATGCAATAGGTCTCGCAGTTACGAGAGTTTCAGCTAATGACATTGTAAATAACAATGCCTTTTTTTAATGTTTTTAAAACCAAAACAAAAAAGGCATTATTATTTGCAATGTCAATAGCTCAAAGTCACGTAAATGCAAGACCTATTGCATTGCAAATGCTTGTACTCCTAGCCACTACAACAGAAAACATGGGAGAGGGGGTCAGCCTATTTCAACCACTGGCTAACTTCACTTTCAGCGACAGCATTCTGCTGTTTCACAATGACCACATCCATACACAAAGGAGTTCGCTTAGATGCCAGGAGCTATTATGGCAATGTGTCCATTTTGAGATGAAAAATATATAGTTTTGCTTTCAGCTAATGTTTTTTCCACTATAATGATGCGGGCCCATCAGCTTCTCCAAAAATAAAGTTTTGGAAACAAAAGTGACTGAACAAGCATTGACAACGCCAAATATCTCACAGAAAATATTGGATGTATTCGCTTTGCCATTGCTTGTTTACTTCTGGCACCTTCAAGACACGGATCTATGACGTTACAACACGTTATTTTACAACGCAGACCGTTACAACACAGTTTTTACAACGCAGGTACCATTACAATGCATGCCATTACAACACATGTCATTACATAGCAGATACTATTACAACGCATGCCATTACATCGTAAGTATAGGTAAGTATATCTTTTAAAAAAAAATGTAATAAAGTTAATTTAATTAATTTAAATTAATAAATATAATTTAAAAATGTTTAAATACATTAATTAATTTAATTTAATATAATTATAGTAATGTAATTAACATTAAAATTTTAATTAATTTAAGATATTTAATATAATATAATTAATAAAATATAATACATTTATAAATAGTAAATAATATAATGTAATTTATTACAATAAAAATAATTTAAATAAAATTAAAATAATACCTAATATAATTTAATTTAATATAATTAAAGAAAATTAAAAATTGGAAATAATATTATTTCATTATAATAAATAAAATAAATAAAAAAGTAATTAATTTCATTTCATTTAAGTAATGTAATTCAAATAAATTAATTTAATTTATTTTAAGTCGTAATACCCCTGTACCCCAAAAACCAAACCCAGCCCTAAAACCTAAAAATACCCCTGTACCCCAAAAACCAAACCTAGCCCTAAAACCTAAAAATACCCCTGTACCCCAAAAACCAAACCCAGCCCTAAAACCTAAAAATACCCCTGTACCCCAAAAACCAAACCCAGCCCTAAAACCTAAAAATACCCCTGTACCCCAAAAACCAAACCCAGCCCTAAAACCTAAAAATACCCCTGTACCCCAAAAACCAAACCCTGCCCTAAAACCTAAAAATACCCCTGTACCCCAAAAACCAAACCCATCCCAAAAACCTAAAAATACCCCTGTACCCCAAAAACCACACCCAGCCCTAAAACCTAAAAATACCCCTGTACCCCAAAAATCAAACCCAGCCCTAAAACCTAAAAATACCCCTGTACCCCAAAAACCCAACCCAGCCCTAAAACCTAAAAATACCCCTGTACCCCAAAAACCAAACCCAGCCCTAAAACCTACAAATACCCCTGTACCCCAAAAACCAAACCTAGCCCTAAAACCTAAAAATACCCCTGTACCCCAAAAACCAAACCCAGCCCTAAAACCTAAAAATACCCCTGTACCCCAAAAACCAAACCCAGCCCTAAAACCTAAAAATACCCCTGTACCCCAAAAACCAAACCCAGCCCTAAAACCTAAAAATACCCCTGTACCCCAAAAACCAAACCCTGCCCTAAAACCTAAAAATACCCCTGTACCCCAAAATCCAAACCCAGCCCTAAAACCTAAAAATACACCAAAAGTACTTACATTATTATATTAATATTTTATTTTATTTTTAATATTAATTAAATGAATAAAATAATGTAAAATAAAATTAAATAAAAATAATATACTTACCTATACTTATGATGTAATGGCATGCGTTGTAATAGTATCTGCTATGTAATGACATGCGTTGTAATGGCATGCATTGTAATGGTATTTGCGTTGTAAAAGTTGCGATGCAATGGTAGTGCGTTGTAAAAGTTGCGTTGTAACGGTGCAATACCTCCAGACACCACTTGCGGAATCCTTAACTCCCTGTACACCATACTAGTAGATGTACTGCATTTCTGCTATGCTGGCCTATCTTAAAAACACATCCCGGGTAATGCTGAAAAATATCCTAGCCACCCACCCTGTCTCACTCTATCGGAATTCTATAAACACCAAAAATATCAATGAGTATGACCCCTGAAACATGCATATATATGCGGTGCCTTTCCCTGGTGGCCTCGTGTCATCTTTGGCTTTGTCAATTGGTATCAAATCACTGAGGTACACATTAAAATGGCCTTCACTCCATCTCCTTTTTGCCTCCTCCTCCGTGTCTCCATCAGGCGGCAATATTGCCCAATGGCCCTGGGATCTCTTGGTAACCCAGTTAAATCAATAGTTGCTACTTTGTGCATCCCACTGTCCTTTTTATGCAGTGGTAACGCTTTGCCGACATCCGGCTGGTGTAATGCATTTGGTTGCATGGAGTCAATTCCTTGTTTCACAATGCCCTTTATCAGATTACTAGAGTTTACTCTGTGAATTATGTTTGCGTTGTGGGTGTCCACTGGGTTGTTAACGGGCAGGGGCTTTTGTTTGCTTTTTAACCTATTCATAAAATATTCCTTTGGCTGAACTGTGGCATTGTGTGCCCTGTTATGAGCAGTTTCAACGTGTTTTCTGGAGCTGGACATGTTTGTTTCAACTTTAATTTCACCCACATTCTGTTGTTTTGCGGTTGTGTGTACATCATGCTTCCCTGGTATATTTGCAGCCTGGCCAACAATATCCAGGGTTACTTCTCCACCACCCTTTTTCTCACCTATCTGCTCCTTGTCTACCAGCATCACGTGCTGCGTCACGGTTTGTAGGCAGGGCAGACTGTTTTTCCAGAGTCTTTTCTTGAAGTTCATTGGGGTTTGGTAGCAACTGTTGCTCTTTTATCACTTCCCCTGGCGGAGGGGCAGGTGAGCCAATGGCGTTTACATTTCGGGCTTCATTTTTGGGCACTTGGCTGACAGTTCCTGCCACGTTCTGCGCAGCCCATTTCCCATGTGCGCTGATGTAGCCGAAACCTGTTTGACAGGTGATATGTTCAGTGTAGGTGGTGGGGTCGGACTCAGATGGAGCCTTTGCTTTGTTCTCAGCTGGTCTGCTGAGTTTAAGCTGCTGGCCGGTATCATCTTTTTTTTCATTAATGTGCTTGTCCAAGACAGGAGGGGCGTTAGGTTCAAGCAACTTCCCCTCCATCTTTCTAGGCAGAAGGATAGTCTTATTGAAGGCATGTTTTGAGGTGTCGTTTTTTATGGCAATAAGTTCTTTCTTTTTTTGGATGCGGTTCCTGATTCTCTCTTTGAAGCAGTTAGGGTTGGAATAGACAAGCTGGGTTGGTAAGTTCTCGGACCTGTAGATAGCGTCGGTAAAGGCTTTTTCCTGATAAAGCTTTCTTTTTTCAGCTGTTGAATCACCTTCTCTCGCTTCGAATCAACTCATCTTTCAGGACTTTGCTGTTAATATCGCTGAAGGAGAGTTTCAGGGCTGTCATGACGAAGATCAGCCAGATGACAGGCAGCAAAGATGAAGCCCAGGGCTTTGCCACTGCCTCAGAAAACGTCCTCACCTTTTTCATGTTGCTAAGGTTCCGGGCGTCCCAGCTTCCTACTCCGCCTGGGCCCTCCCACCCGGATGTATGACGTTTCAACGAGTACTTTCACAGCACATACCATTACAACAAAACTTTTACAACACAGGATCACAGGATTCATTACAACGCATGCCATTACATTGCATGCCAATACAACGCAGATGCTATTACAACGCATGCCATTACAACGTAATTACAACGTAAGTATGGGTAAGTATTTTTTTCTAATTTTAATTAATGGGAATGTAATAGTAGTTTACCCCTAAAACTAACATCGGGTACAAATGGAAAACAGACCAATTTAGCCTTTACAATTATTTTAATCCTCCATTCCGGACTCATTTCACTGCAAAACCAAATAAATCAGAAAACGTCATAATCATTAATTTCGCAGCAGAACCTGCGTTACAAATACAATTTAATCTCATGAGCGGCATTTCAGGGATGTCCACTGGTTGGCACCAGCTCTACCCCGGATCCCGGCTGAAAACTGTTTATTGGATTTTTACACATTGCCTGGTTTTCAAAAGCTGTCCAATGGGGGCGACTAGTCCGGGGCTGAGAACACGTCACATGTAACGGAAATCAGAAGGAAGAAGACAAATATGATTGGGTTCCGGTCTTCCCTTCCTGAGCCGAAGCCATGCTTAATTTCAGTTTAACTGGATTTGAAAGTCGATATTTATTCGATGAATCTGAAGCAAGCCTTGTAAGAAGAATGGAAACACAACAAGCGCACGGTGGGAGCATGTGAAAGCTACCATCACTAGAGAGGAGACGCCAGAGAGGAGACATCATGCGCGTGCACATCGCCTGTCCGTGCGCGCACCTTGTTTGTCTCCTTTGACGAACAAAAGCGACAACAATAGAGGCTCGCCAAGGCGAAGCAACGCATTTGCTGCGTTTTCTGGGCAAGACCTAAAAAGAAATAGAGGGACTCCAAAGGATTCAGTACTTGATAAATCTAAAGACAAAGAAAGATCTTGTCCTTCCAATTTACTTCAAAATCCCAATATGAAAGTTATCAATCACAATCTACTACCCTCAACTTTGACGCGCTATTTGATAAGTTGACCCCAATCTTACAACCCATAACGTTAGGGTTTGACTTTATGGAGCAAAAAATACAAGAGAGAATGGACAATGGTTCACTTATTTTAGGAAATCTAGATGTAAATGTACATCCTCAACCTAATCCCACTGCAATAGTGAGATTGAATATATGTGAACACAATGAAGGGACTGTGAGGAAACCAGGGCCAGACGTAACTGAGAGAAAATCTACAAGTACGACACTGCTTCTGCCTTTAGTGTAGAGTTCAGCTATGTTGGTTTGGGCCTCAAGTCAAACAAGCATAGGTATAGGGGCCCTACGTACTTCTGAGGATACTTTTCCTAATAGTATATCAGCAGTGTGAGGCTTACACACCAGACCCCTCAGAGAGAAAGGAACCCATTGATTAGAAATCAACATCAGAGCTTTTTATCTTGACTTAGGGGGTATAACCATCAAGGTCTAAACCTCCCACCGGCAGCATGCCCTTAATTTTAATATTGGTCAGTGCACCAGGTTTAATGTCCACGAAACAAGAGTACACCGTCCAACTAATGAACAAAGCATGACACTGGCTATCCTAACATCTCAGGTTATTACATCCAAAACCATCTTAACATGGCCAGGAGAACTCTGTGGGTAGGCCATTTAGTAAAGGACTGTGACTGGGACTGTTTTGTCCTTAACTTTGATAGTCCTCAGATTGTGGCCGATCTATTGTTACAAGTTTCCTCAGCTCATACAGCAGATACTCGGATGTACACTGTTCCCCTCACTTATTTCTACTGACCGAGCCATAATTTATCACACCAGTCACCTAGGACAGGCACGGAGTCATCTACTCTCATAAATATTTTTGAGAACCCTGCATCAGAGGTAGAGATTCTAGGAAGGACCGTAGACTAACTAATTTCTCACCGCTCAAATACCCTGTATTTTATCTGGGTTGGTGATTTTAACATAAAAATTTGCCTAAGAGATGAAACTAGAATGTGGGGCATAGAGGACCATAACGAAGATCAATTTAATCACTTCACCCACACACTATATAGTAACACCTTAAGCACTCTGCTGATGACATGGCACTTAAAGCCGAGGAACAAGATTACTTTAGATATAGATCAACTGGTTCCCTCCTTTCATTTTACAGGCTGTAGGTCAACAATTGATGATATAAACACCTGTGATAATTTTGAAAGCAGTATTACTAAGGTTGAGGTTAGGAGGACGGAATTTGGTGACCATGCAATGCTCTCTTGCTCCTTGGCTTGGAGGGCTGAAGTTAAAAGAGTTGATAAACGTGCCCCCAAATCTATCCTCGCAAGGAAAAATGGTTTCATTTTAAAGTGGCATAAAGTGGATGATGTCAGCTTAACTACTAAAATCATATATTCTAAACATAAGGATCCTGCTATGTTTAGACCTCATTGAACAAGATAGCAGGTGATTGAAGCATTTGTAGACATCTTAGTGGATATAAAACTACTTCTAACCTCTCCAATGTCTACAAAAGTTTGATAAGAACTGTAATGAAGCTCTAGAAAATCTCTGCAAAGCTCTAAAAATCCATCCTAGAGATAAAGATCGTGTTTGAATTCTGAAGATGTACTATAAAATAGCCAGAGACAATAAACAAAAGCAGCTAAAAGCTGAAGCAGGAGAAAATATACAGGAAGCTTCAAATAGGAATGATAGTAAAGCCTTTTGGAAGGTATTTATTTCTCCCTTCTTGACTGACAAGGATGGGCTGTCTTTAGATGTATAGAATGATGACAAAATAAGGGAAACACACTTTCAGACCATTTTCCATGAGGCAGACAATCCTTTTTTAAATGTGGTTTCTCCTCCCTCTAAGGACAAAATGTACATGTCTTCTAATCTTGAAGAAGTATACCTTGACCCATCACAATCCTCTTCTATGAAAGCTGCAGGGCCAGATGGGATTCCCATGGATGTCTTTCTTGCAAATAAATCACTATGGTCTCCCCTATTGACAATTGTTTTTAACTTGATTGCTAAAAATAGTCCTCTACCATCCCAAAAGTAATCATTAATAATTTGTGTCTACAAAAAAGTAGACCAACTATCATCCCATTTCTTTAATAGACAGTACAGCCAAACTTCAAGGCCAGGTATTATTGAACAGGCTGGAAAATTGGGTGGAGAAAAAGAAGATTTTGGCTGCAGTTCAGTATGGAAAAGGCAGGGGAAACCTGGACCAATGCCTCAACTTGACCCTAGTAGCGATTAAATATTCCATTGCAAAGAAAGGCCGTCTCTATAGGGCATTTATGGATTTGTCTGCGACATTTGATTGCTTAGCTCATATTTAATTGTGGGTCATTATGGAGGCGATTAGAGTAGACCAATTGATTATTGATTTTATAATGCAACTCTATTTAGGCGCAACAGCCTCAGTTCACTAAAGGATTGAAGGAGAATGTGCAAACTCATTTAAAAAAGAGAAAGGAGTCATACAGGGGTGTGTTCTTGCTCCTTTTTTATTTGCTCTCTATGTGAATAAACTAAATGAGGTCCTGATTGAAAAAAACAAAGATTCCCCCTGTCTAGAGGCGGTGTACAGTCTAAATATCGAGTTTTATATATCGACCTACAAAAATATTGAGTTAGAAATATCGAAGGTAAAGAATATCGAGGTCAAGAATGTCGTTGGACAGAATATCGACCCTAAGGTAAGTAATATAATTTTTTTTAATATCGATGTAAGTAATATCAACGTTAGTAATATCGATAGCATATATATAGATGTAACTAATATCGATATTTGTATTATTGTTATGTATTTTATTATGTATGTGTAATATGTTTTTGTTAAGTATTTTAATTGTTTTAAATTATATGTGTACTATGTTTATATTTTAGTAATGTTATTTTTAAGTACATTTTATGTTTTAGTACCTAGCGGGTTGTGGGTTTATAGGGTGGGAAGTAATTTAAATATACTAAATGAATTATACATTTTTAGGAAATATAAATTAATTTTATTTAATTTTTGTTTTTAATTTCTGTAGCGGGTTGTGGGTGTATAGGGGAATTGGGTGGGAATTAATGTAATTGTATCTAAATAATGATTTACATTTGTTTATTGGTAAGGATAATATTTTATTTATAATTAATTTTTATTGGCAATCAATTATTTTATTTGATAAACAATTTTTTAATAGGTAGGAGTGGAGTTGGAATAGTAATTTTTATCCCTACGCTATCCAACACTTTCCCTACTGTTGCACCCTCTGGAGTTGGAATAGTAATTTTTATCCCTAAGCTATCCAATGCTTTCCCTACGGTTGCCCCCTCAGGAGTTGGAATAGTAATTTTTACCTCTACGCAATCCAACGCTTTCCCTACTGTAGCACTCTTTGGAGTTGGAATACTAATTCTCACCCCGACTCCTTCCAATGCTTTCCCTACTGTTACAACCTATGGAGTTGGAATAGTAATTTTTACCCCTCCGCTATCCAACGCTTTCTTTACTGTTGCCCCCTCTAGAGTTGGAATAGTAATTTTTACCCCTAAGCTATCCAATGCTTTCCCTATTGTAGCACCCGATGTTATCATTACTGTAGTTTTTTGTACTTTGAATAGTACTTTTAGTTACTATTTAATATTTTTATAATTATTTTTGATAATGTAGTATAATAGTAATTTTAAAAATATTGAAATTATATTAAATATTTTTAATGGATTAAATATAATTATTTACTTTTTATTTATCTTATTGTTTTAAGTTTAGATGTATTTGTAATTTATCCTATTTGTATGAGTTATTGAAATCATTATTTAAACTCATTGTATGTATATGTTTAATAATGTTATATCATTGTATATGTATTATTTATTAATTTTAAACACTATTAAATATTTTTAACTATGTTTATTTGGTTCATAAGTATTATTTACTTTATTTTACACTTTTTTTAATTACTAAAAAAACGATTTTTTATAATGATATTTCTAACATCAATATTTTTTTCTCGATATTTTTGTACTTACCATGTTGTAGATAGGATGTTGATATTCTTGCCTTCGATATTCCACGGTCGATTTTTCTGTAGGTCGATATTTGGTCCGTCGATATTCTGTCAGTGATTCTTAGAGATGCAGACAATGCTGTTTTATTTGCTAAAACTTCCATGGCTCTCCATAACCTTATAGAAAATGATGCAGCCTTTGTTGGCCATTTTAGATGTCAATGTTAACAAAAATAATTATTTTGGTATGTCAGTAGAAGGAGATAAGAAGAGGAAGATTAGATTCCACCTAGATGGGAATAAAATTGAAAAAACGTAGAACAATTTTCCTATTTAGGTGTCTTCTCTAATTCTAAATTGAAATGGAAACAGGTGGTGCAAAGTAGAATAAACCATATGTGTAAAAGTATAGCTGCAATTTATAGATTTTCAAAAAAACTGGGATGCAAACCAATACAGGAAATAGTTAGGATCTATTTAGCAAAAGTAATATCAATAGCACTTTTGGAGTAGCTACATGGGGGATTGTAGACACAGTGACACGTCAAGTTTTGGAAGACAAGTTTGTGAAAAGATTATTGTCCGTACAGGGATCATGCTCAAATTTGATTTCTCACAAGGAACTAGGCTTTCCCTACATTAGTACACTTACCTGTCATTTGATGGACACCGCGTATTCTGGACAGAGCCTGAGACGCTTATCCTCTGCTGCCCGCCTCCCATTGGAGGAGTCTCCTCAGGTGTATTGGGATACTGTTGGATTCGTATTGTCGCTTTTCCAGTCGCGAGTGGTGTATTACAAGCAATTGCCTTTCAGATTATCCGAGCCTCTTAGATTCCATATATTTACCGTCCACCTCGACATGTCTGTGGTTCTTCGTTCCCTAAAGCGACCCAGGCGTTGGTACATACATTGTTTTGAACCTGGCAGGATTTTTGTATTCTATTCTATCTGGACTTTTCCTATGAGGCACAGGGTCAGACTGATTTGCATATGGCCTTGTCTGAACCGGGGTGGCAGAGTGGGCTAAAGAACGGTGTTGTATTAAACCCAGATCTTCTGACTGGGTGTGTGTGTTTGATTGATTCAGATGCTCCGTTCATCGTCACTCCCTTTTGTACTGCTTTTGGCCGCCATAAGTGTGGCAGGGTATACTCAGACGTGAGTCCCTTGCTCACTTTGCCACTGGATTCAAGCAAGCCAGCCTGAAGGCGGCTGGAATGCCAGAAACCGGTCCTCTGAAGCTTGTTTCCGGTCCAGGGAAGACATGGCTTGGCAGTTCGGGCTGAACTGTTCCCATGAGGCACAGGGTCAGACTGGTTTGCATATAGCCATGTCTGAACTGGGGTGGCAGAGTGGGCTAAAGAACGGTGATGGATTAAACTCAGATCTTTTGACTGGGAGTGAGTGTTTGATTGATTTAGATGCTCCGTCCATCACCACCCCCTTTTGTACCACTTTTGGTCGCCATAAGTGTGGCAGGGTATGCTCAGACGTGAGTCCCTGGCTTACTTTGCCACTGGATTCAAGCAAGCCAGGCTGAAGACAACTGGAATGCCAGAAACCGGTCCTCTGAAGCTTGTTTCCGGTCCAGGGAAGACATGGCTTGGCAGTTGGGGCTGGAATGTTACCATGAGGCACAGGGTCAGACTGATTTGCATATAGCCATGTCTGAACTGGAGGGGCAGAGTGGGCTTAAGAACGGTGATGGATTAAACCCAGATCTTTTGACTGGGTGTGAGTGTTTGATTGATTCAGATGCTCCGTCCATCACCAACCCCTTTTATAATAACTCATGGGGCTTCACAAACTAAGGTTCAATACCAAGAGAACAAGGAACAGATCTAGGTGTGCCAGGGGGGTGATGATCATAGAACCAGGCCCAAAGTATGCCAGGACCTGGGGGTAGCAGGACATGGAATATGAAGATCAGGAGGACCGGAACTGCAAGAAACAGGAAGGCTATCAGTAGTGAAACTGGGTGTCCAGGAGGACCATGATTACAACTACATTGCTGAGAATGACCCAGACAAGGAGATCCAGGAACAAGATGGCCCAGAACATTGGGTGCAGTGACATAAGAATCATTAGAACAAGGAACAGGGCGAGCAGGACCAGATGTATGCAAACCAGGAAAACAAGGGCTAAGAGGGCAGGGCTTAAGAGGACCTAAACAAATGGGGACAGATGGTTTGAGGGTAACAGCAGAACCAGGAACTAACATACTAGCATTCAGATGATCATGGTGAGAAGGATCAGAATGGCCAGGTCAAAGGCATAAGGGCCAGGAGGATCAGGAGGAGCTAGGAGAAAGGGGCTTGATAGGACCAGGATGGCCAGGATGACCTGAACCAAAAGGATTAGGCAAATAAAGAACCAAACAAGGAGCACCAGTAGCACAGGTATCAAGACTAGTGGGCAGCAGTGAGCCAGCAGGACAAGAGCTAAGAGTACCTGGGCAAGGAGGACCAGCAGAACAACAACCAAGCAGAAAAAAAAATCAAGTTACAGAGGCTCAGGATTATCAGGAGCTGACATTCCAAAACAAGGAGGGCTAGGATGAGGGGGAAAAGATGGACCAGGATAAGAAGGGCAAGGATGTGTGAACAAGTATGACCAATCAGGGTGGTCAAGAACAGGATGTCTTTAACATGAAAAATTGAGACTAAGTGGATAGGTTAGTGCAAAAATTGGATGACAAGGAGCAGGAAGACCAGGGCCAAAAAAATCACAGCAAGTTGGAGGAGGACCAGAATAACTAGTCCGGACAGAAGCATTTGAACGAGGGCTATTAATATCATGGACCATGTAGGTGGAGTAGAAAGATAAGAATAATCAGGAACAAAGTTAAGAGGACAAGAGTGCTCACAAGCAAGAGGGCTGGGACCTGAAGTACCAAGTTGAATAGGAGGACCAGAAATGGGGTATCCAGACAGGGTTGGCAAAGACCAGGAGGACAGGACAACTATAACTACAAGGGCAAATGGGACCAGAACAGGACTAAAATTAACAGTCACGGTCCAGGAGGGCATAATAAGGAGAACCAGGATCCGTGGATGCAATACGAGGTGTCAGGACCCATGGACGCAATACCAGGTGCCAGGACCCGTAGATGCAATACCAGGTGGACAAATAATACAGGGTCCCTTGCAAAGAGAATAAGGTTGACCCCAAACAGCAAGGCTTGTAGTGCTAGATCTAGGAGAACCAGAACTACAAGGATAGGTGGAGAAAGACCCAGGAGACCTACAAGGACAGGGTGAGGAGCAGTAGTAGCAGGATCAGGAAGTCCTGAATGGGCTAATACAAAAAAGTGTATGGAGCAGGGCCAGGAGGACAGGGGCAGAAAGGACTAGAACCTTCAACACCAGATCCAGAAAATCAGTAACAGGATGAAAAGAACTAGTTGGACTATAAACTAGATGGGGATCAGGCTGAGCAAAGCACCCCAGAAAAGGAGGGCATGGAACAGGACCAGGAGGAGAACGAATACCAGAAGACATAGAAGGCTCTTGAGGAGAAGGAAGAATACATGGAGCAGGAAGACTCCTATGTTATTCTAGGCTCCATGTATTAATATATCCCTTTTGTAAATGGTTATTATTCATGCTTCTTGTGCTGTCAATCCTCAGAAACCTCCACCTTATAAATCCCTCGTGTAGACTGGTAATTATTTGCTGAAAAATCAGAGAAGACAAAGTGAGTAAAAAGCTGGAACTATTACAATCTGACCTCTGAGTAATGCCAGATGTTGTATGAGGCTGGCACAGTAGTCTGAGGGCAGATTTGAGGGCAGAGGGACTGATACCTAGCAGATGGCTTTAAGGGTGAATGAGTGAAAAGAAGTATGGTCACTAAAGAATGGTGTAAAGAGTTTGAGAAACTCCGAATGGCTGAAGTTAGCAAACGTGGTTAATGGCTATAGAAATTAGCATGGAGGAGCTCAGTATCACAGGAAGGATCAGATGGGATAAGGGGTGAGGGAGTTTCCATATAGATCATCCTAGATAGCCCAAAGCGAGATGCTCAGTAACAAACAGCTTTCATTGCCAACTGTGATTTCAAGGGGATCAAGGCCAGCACTAGTAGCTACTGCACAGGACAAGTGGTCAGTTAAACTCTGACACCTTTATGGAGGGTGGTGAAGATATATATGTGGCTGGAGTGGTTGGAATGCCAGAAGAAAAGCACTGAGTGTTAGGACAAATAGAATAGCCTGGGTGACTCCAAGACGTATGTATTGAAATTCCATGTATGTGAATGTATGTTGGATATGTAGTTAGTGTGTAGTGGTAAGACTCCTTGTGTTGTGAAAGTGTAAGTGGATGGACCACAGGAATGCATTTTGCTGACTGACAAATGTGTGGCCACATTTTGTGAATGAAATAATAATACATTAGGACCATGTTTGTTTCATGAGGAGATGGAGGCCAATTGTGTTCATACGTTGGTTGTAGTTCTGCCTGGTTGCAAATACATGTTAAAATCCGCATTAGACGTATAAAAAAAAATACGTTGTACAGACAGCAGCTGAGTAAATAGTGAAGTTCCTCTGCTGGGTAAATACTGACATTTCTTTGCTATGTTCCAGGCTACTGGTCAAGTAATTCATCATTTTGGCTATTGAACCATGTTAGACCTGGCTTTTACAGCAGGTTTATCCCCAGATTTTTTGCATTGTGGCCTTCTGTTTTGGACCTGTTTTTGTTGGTTTTATGACTCTGGGCACTTTACCACTGCTGATCAGTACTAAAGTGCATATGTTCTCCCCATAAATTGTATGTATTTATTGGTGTTTCCATAATTGGCTGATTTGATTGCCTAGTCAGTCCCTAGTCCAGTGCACAGTGTGTGCCCAGGGCCTGTAAATAAAATGCTACTTGTGGGTCTGCATCACTGATTGTGCCACCCACAAAAGCAGCCTGTAAATGTAACTCATGTTATAGACAGAGTGGTCCCAGACTAGAGGAGTGAGAAAAGGAATTAAAGAAAATAATGACACATTTGTATATACATACAAGAGGCAAGACAAATCTGATGTACAATGTTTTAATTCACAATGTACTGAAAACCATGTTGAATGGCTACACACTAGAAAAGATGACTTTTTAAATGTATTTTAAATAAATGCCCATATGGAAAAAGGGGGGAGGTAGGAGGGAAAGGGGGTGGTAGTGCTGTGAGGATGTATAGTGAGGGTATTATACACAATCTTAAATGAAAAAAGGGAAAACAATAAATACAATTATTTTATGTTCACAACAACATTTCTGGATGATCCCCTGATCTCAGGGTCACACACAATGTATGAACCAATACAAAAGACTTTTTGAACACCATGCTACTCAGACAGCTGTGTACATCATGCTAGCGGTAGATGCTGGTGGGGTGAGGTAGAAGTCTACTTTTCAACCCAAATTATAATGCAGGGAAGGTACCCCTTGCGCCAAGGGTCTTCATCAGGACAACAAGGTAGGAAGGGGGGGGTAGGAAGGGGGGGGGTGAAGGGCCCACATGCCGAATCAAGTACACCAGTCACCAAAGTCCAAAATCACTGCACCGATTCTGGTGCAAGCCCTGCTGGGTGGCTGCAAAAATCCACGCACCGTCCCAGATTTTCTCATCGCATTAGGGCATCAGATCTGTCACATTGTTGGGAGATGCAGTAAGAAACCGACGCATCACCTCTCCATGTAGTGATGAAGAACCAGGTTTTAGAACCCAGCGGCGCCAGGGATAACGCCCGATTTCTTCGGATTCCCCTGCCTCGGCAAACAGAGACACGGGACACTTCTTGATGACGTCAAAGACCAAAGTTTATTGGCTGCAACCAGGAACAGAGGTCTACGAAGCACAACACAGGTGGTTCGCTAGAGACTGCACAATTTCAATGAGCGGAGCATGGTCTTTTATGCCAAAAATCACATTCCTGGCTAGCATCAATTACATACAAACTGACCAATGAAACAGTGACATTTCAAAAGTATCGCATGACGACAATCCCACTTTCCGTTGTCCAGCCCACCAGAAATGACCAAGCACATTCCAATATCCTGTTCGATCAGGCCGGACAAACCCGTCATAAAGACCTCAACCCAAATCAGTGATTAAGCCATAAAGGAAGGAGCAGAAACAAATGAGAAGCAAGATAGAAGGGTGGGTGCAGTGTACCATAAACTCAGCAATGTCCTGCTCTTTGATCTTTATCTGACCAGCTGCTTAACAAGGAACTGGCTCAGCGAGGTCAGCCTCGGGCAAGGGAGTCAGTTCGGCCAGGTCACACAAAGTCAGCTAAGGTGTACATGTCCCAAGGACTCGTTCGGCCATAGTCACCGGCCTATGTGAGGGCAACCACACAAAATGGCTGCCGCACACAAACTAGAACACAAGGGTTCAAACGAAATCCCTGAATACGTTCTGTTCTCATTGATCTATTATTACGAAAACACTCGTACCCACCGCACTCGTGATTTGCGGTCCATTGATACCAAAATTGTCTATATCCGACGGCCTTCATTAAACGGGTTCGGAACCTTAGAACCACAGACCCTCGAGTCACGGAACCACAGACCCTCCTTTTGCCCTTACATAGGCAATAAACCCAAACCCATGTCAATCTGAATTTAGGTCTATATTCATCAGATCATTGATATGTTGCAGCAGCATCAACCTAGTACTTAGCACCTCTCTCTGGACAGGTCTCATAGCACACGAAGTAGCACAGAGGCCAGAAATAGCAGGAGAACACTGTACACAGAGACAGAACAGGAAAAGGATAGCTAAGATCATCCAAAGGACCATCAGAATCTTCCATCCCCATGTGGATATCAATCCCCACAACCATCCCATCAACAACCAATCTCCCTCATCTATATGTACAGAGTCGGAGATTTTATGTAGCCTGGAAATGGCCTGGAAGACTGTCGGAGCGGTGTCTGGAATGAAAACGCAGCAGCTCGATAGAATCAGTTTACACACTCCACCCCTATCTGCTAGTACGACATCAAGAGCAACTCTATTCTGAAGTGTCATAAGTCGATCCGACTGGAGCTCAGCAGTCAAGTTACTAAGGGCACCGTCAGTTTCGACTACGGTGGACACAACCACTCTCATCAACTGGCGAATGTTCCTGCTGTTAGCCATTGATCCCCAAAACGGCAGACAACCCTTAAAGAAATCTTCCAATTCTTGCCCTGCTGTATCTTCCTTGCTGAAGACACTTCTAGCAACTCTCATCTTATGGTAATCTGCCGCAGCTGAAAAAGTGGGAGGCAACAGGAAAGAAACAAAACATGTGCCCGAGAAGTCAGGGGGCAACCATGTATACGCTTTGTCGTAGCAGATGAAATAGGTACCCTTGACTTCTAAAAACGCTGGGGAAGTCTGAGACGCAAATACATATGTCTCAGTGCAGACACTCTTCCCTAACTGGGCTCTCGGATTCATGTCATTACCCTGCAGACAATAGCGACCCTGATGGGGCACTATCCAAATCGGTGGAGAACTTTTCGCTCGCTGGTTAACACTCAGACTAACTCCATATCCAGTAACGTTCCAACCAATGTATGGTTGTCTCTCATATCTCGGGATAGTCTCATACGAACTAGTTCCTTTAATCATGTTGACTATAACCTTGGCCAGAGCACTATTCTTCGGATTATCTTTCACAGAACGTTGGGGATAGACACTATGGGCGTAAATGAACATCGTTATATATGCCCAAATAGAACCATTAAGGCTGAAAGCAAAAACCAAGTAAGGAATACCTTTATCGGTCGTATGGGGCGTTAGGCCACAAATTCAACAATTTGTCGTGTTCATAACTAGCTGGTGTTGGTGCAGATGTTGAATAAAAGAATTGTTAGCAAACTCCAATCTTCTAACTATTTCATGTTCGGGCAGAGGGTGAAAAGAATGAGAAGTAATAGGAGGAGGTATAGGTTGCGTAGTGGGCACAAACGTCACATTAAAAGAGAATGTCACGTAACCAATTAAAAATATCATTAAGCTAAGCAACATGAATGAACACAATATTAAAAATAGTTTTCGAGTCATCAGTTTGCAAATTTTGCTCTTAAAGCTTATTCTCTCAACAGGTCTCTCCATCTCGAAAAACTCCATCCTCACTAATATGCTGCTCACGGTGGTAGGGTGTTCTATGCTAAGGAATGCCTCTGTCATCCCAGGGCAACTACCTTAGGCCAACCAGAACCTTCGACCTAGTGTCTCCGGCTTGCACTCCAAAGACTTCCGCAACCCGGTCTGCGACCCTACAGCTGAACCCGGATGGCCGTTCGAAAAATCAAAGTAGTTCCTCGGAAACAAAAAAAATCATAAAAAAGGAACTTTATCTTTTTATTAGTCCCGCGACTCTCAGTCGCAAATTATAACGGTCTTTGCCAGGCAATGTTTGTTAGTGGAACAAGAGTTCAGGCTCAGTAGTGTTCACGCGGTTCAATGGAGGCACAGCTTCTTGAAGAAGATCGTCACTTTCTTTCTCAGTGTTCGTTGCAATCAAACGGGCATCGCTGAATGGCAGAAAACGAGGCACGGTCTCAGTCTCAGAATCTGGAAGTCCCTTCTGGACCGACCGGTCGTACGACAAGGGCAAAGGAGCCCTTTTGCAGTGTACGCCGTGGATCCAATTCTTTTTGCCGTGCACTCGTACCGTGGAACGTGTCGACAACAAAACGAGGAAGGGTCCTGTCCAGCGGGGCTGCTCGTTCTTGGTCCGCTAGAAATTCTTAATAAACACCCAGCTACCAGGTTCGATGGCGTGACCTGGATCTACAGAAGGCTATGGTAAACTGTCATGAACCTGTTGATGTAAAACACGCAATTTAGCCGTCAGTTCATACAGGTAGTCGAGCAACACAGGATGTTCAATCTCACTAAATTTAGTCGGTCTTGGCACACCCCAAATGTTCGCCGGGCGGCCAATCACGACCTCATACGGACTTAAACCCATTCACGAATGCACAGTCATTCTAGTGGACAGAAGAGCTAGGGGCAAAGCATCTGGCCATTATAAACTAGAACTCGCTTGGATTTTGGCCAATTTTAATTTTAGAGTGCCATTATAGCACTCGACTAAACCAGCTGATTGGGGGTGATTTGCAGCGTAGAACTTCTGCCTTATACCTAACCCGTCACAAACTCTCTTCATCACTTGACCCACAAATTCACTCCCATTGTCACTCCAGATCATTCTCGGTAATCCATACCTAGGGAAGGACTCTTTGATAAGGGCTTTCGCTGTGGACAAGGCAGTATTGTCCTTCAAAGGGTAAGCTTCCACCCATCTAGAAAAAGAGCAAACAACCACTAACACATACTTTAGGTTGTTGCACCTCTCCATCATCATGTCGAAAACGTACCGTTGTTTCGGTGCTTCCCATTGATGGAAAACATCCATAACACCCTCAAGATCATATTGCGTGGGATACGTAACCCATTTACGCGCCATGTGATCCAACACCATCCTTTCATCAATATTAGGCAATTGACTACGTGATTGTCAATGCTCGACAACAGGAGACATACCTAATGAACCCATCAGAGGAGAAAAGAGACTAGCTACCGCATCAGTCATTCTCTGTCCAGCAGGAGGAGAAGGTGACAAAAGAAGAGGAGACGGAGCAGAATGAGAGGAAACCAAAGTCGGAACAGTAACAGGAGGAGTATACAAGACAGGCGTAGGAGTAGCAGACGAAGGAGGTAGCAAAGGTGGCGGCCCCTGAGAAGGCTGCACCAAAGGAATAGGAGCCAACGGAAGAGGAGCTGGCTGTTGAGGAATCACAGGTGGCAAAGCAACCGGAGGTTGCGCAACTACAATTTGTGGCAGTGCCGTAGCATTCTGTGCATAAGGGGGTGGCAAACTCAATAAGTGCGTCATTTAAGGATCTTTCACAAGATCTTTCTTCTCTTCTTGCTGTTTAGGTGGCAAAGCTGGGTAGCACTTATCTACCGCTAGTTTACGCTGCCTAAGCATCTGTTCGCTCTCTTGTTCTTCTTCATTATCCCTGAACTGTATAGCAGCTTGCACCATTGACATACCTCGTTCACATTTATTTTTCTTCGCTAACTTAATTTCTTTCTGTTTGGCTTCCTTTCGCCTTAAGCGGAAAGTGTCAAACATCGCCGGCCGGGCTTTCTTCTTGAACAATTTAACTTCGAGATTGTCTAAAATCTCTGTTTCAAAGCTACCATAACGGGGCCACTGTAGGACACCGTCTTTCCTGGTATATTTTACCCATATACGCGATGGGTCCCACTCCATGTTTTACGTAGAGCTCATAGGTCGGAGTTCCAATCGGAGGAACTGGACACAAATCCTCCAATCGGGAATCCCTAGTACAACCACAACCAAATATCTTTCCAAATCTGCTAAGAACAGGCATCTTCGCTCACTAGTCTAGCTTCAAACTTCAAGGGAAATCTCAAAACGATAGTCTCGTGAAAACACGAGTCCCTCAGCTTTTGGGCCTGCAGGTACCAAATCAAAGTGATCTCGAAGGATACCCAAACAAAACTAAGGACTGGGAGACGCTCCACTCATACTTAACTGAAATGTCGATGGCGTCACCAGAAGACCTGTCTATTGTCTCGCTCTACAAATCGTCGAATGGCTCCAAGACAGGGCGACAGTCAGGGCAGCAGTCCTTCGTAGCCGTCGGAAAGCGGGGAACCTCGCAGCAAAGAGTTTCGGACCACGACGACATACAGGGGTCGATAAAGTGGCAGGCCTTCCTCCAGAATTTCCACACAATGCTCCTCACGATCTTCGGGCTTGGACCGGTTCCGCTGAAGTCGCCCCACGTTGGGCGCCAACTGAAGAACCGCGTTTTAGAACCCAGCGGCGCCAGGGATAACGCCCGATGTCTTTGGATTCCCCCGCCTCGGCAAACAGAGACAGGGGACACTTCTTGATGACGTCAAAGACCAAAGTTTATTGGCTGCAGCCAGGAACAGAGGTCTACGAAGCACAACACCGGTGGTTCGCTAGAGACTGCACAATTTCAATGAGCAGAGCATGGCCTTTTATGCCAAAAATCACATTCCTGGCTAGCATCAATTACATACAAACTGACAATGAAACAGTGACATTTCAAAAGTATCGCATGACGACAATCCCACTTTCCGTTGTCCAGCCCACCAGAAATGACCAAGCACATTCCAATATCCTGTTCGACCAGGCCGGACAAACCCATCATAAAGACCTCAACCCAAATCAGTGATTAAGCCATAAAGGAAGGAGCAGAAACAAATGAGAAGCAAGATAGACGGGTGGGTGCAGTGTACCATAAACTCAGCAATGTCCTGCTCTTTGATCTTTATCTGACCAGCTGCTTAACAAGGAACTGGCTCAGCGAGGTCAGCCTCGGGCAAGGGAGTCAGTTCGGCCAGGTCACACAAAAGTCAGCTAAGATGTATGTGTCCCAAGGACTCGTTCGGCCATAGTCATCGGCCTATGTGAGGGCAACCACACAAAATGGCTTCCGCACACAAAATGGAACCAGAGGGTTCAAACGAAATCCCTGAATACGTAGTGTTCTCATTGATCGATTATTACGAAAACACTCGTACACACTGCACTCGTGATTTGCGGTCCGCTGATACCAAAATCGTCTATATCCGATGACCTTCATTGAACGGGTTCGGAACCTCAGAACCACAGACCCTCAAACCACGGAACCACAGTGAGAAACCGACACATTACATCCTCTCTGGTAATGAACAGACGCATCACCTCCCCTGTGCAGCAGTAAGGAACCGACGCATCACCTCCTCCGGCACAAAAGAACCAATACATCACTTTCCCTGCGACCCTTTTTGTTTGTGTGCGCGACACATCCAAGGTACTTTGTGTGAAATGTGTTGCTTCTGCAATTTGATTTGTATTGCACTATTTCTATAATTTGAAAGTCATATTTTTATTACTGTATTGTGGATTTTTGTTGTTTGGTCTTTTTTCGTTTAGATAAAAATTACTTACTTTTCTAAACTGGTGCTGTGCTCATTTGTAGTGTTTTCACTGTATTACTGTATGTGTTCACAAATGCTTTACACACTGCCTCTGAGATAACACTTTTTTCTAGTGCCAAGCTACCAAGGGGTTTAGCAGGGGTAATTTTAGGAGTGTATCCTCCTTACCCTGACTGAAGCCAAGGTCACTATTTGGACAAAGGTGCATACCTCTGCCACCTAGAGGCCCCCATTTCTTACAAACCAGCAGCCAGATGCATAATAATTAATTTTTTACTCTTTGCAAGGCTACTTCCAAAGCAGCAAAATCCAATTGGAAGAACTGGAGTTATACAATTTTAAAGGTTTTAAGGATATCAGGTGCTAAGAAGTGAAAGTGCCAAGCGGGGTTATATGGCCAGGGTGGACTGGGTCCAAGTAACCAGTTCACTCTGACTTTGATGGAACGCAAGCCATATACAGGACTGAGTTTGGTACACTGGCAATGTACCATATGGTCTGGGTGTCAAGATGTGTAGTCCTCATTTTGAGCTGCATGGCTTGCATCAAGGATTCATTGATAAGGAGCTGCAAGGTGAGGTCCAGGGTCAAGATGCATTTCTCAGCCGCATATTTAGAGCCATTGACAGAAGCTTCAGGAGGTCTGTTGATGAGAAGCAGAGTCCTTGAATCATCGTTGAAGAATCCGCTAAGACTGCTAGGACTTGTATTATGATGCATTAGCACCGAGGACGATACATCATGCTGGGTTCGGGTTGAGCTGCATCTCACTGCATCGATATGTGTGAAGTTGCCTCAATGTTGAGGAGCCTGTCATTTTCCTGAAAATCAGAACAGGAGGCCAGCTAATTTACCATTAAAGATACTTTTGAGTTTCTGGGTCAGAGCTGGCAGGATGGCCACAGCAGGTCATTCTACAGCAGCAGAAGAGCCCTTGAGCAGCAGGCAGGCCTTTGTGCACCATGCAGTTCATAGCAGACTTCGCAGCAGGTCAATCCTTCTTTCTGTCAGAGACCACAAGTCCAGAAGTGATCTGGGGGGTTGGGCTTGAGGTTACACAACATGCCCACTGTCATATTGGGGATACTTCTGGAGTTTTCCCCTGAGGAAGTGCCTGGAATTTCCTACCTCCTTGTCCCAGTCTGCTTGGAAGTACAACAGGCTAGTGTGAAGTCTTTTCTGTGAGAGCAGCGCGCAGTCCATTAAAGTGTGGTAGGTGACAGCTCAGCCCCCAATCAAGAAAGAGATGGCCCATAATGCCAACACCTAGACCTTCTATTGTGATTCTGTTTGTGAAAGGCCAATTGCCAATTACACCTTGTCATGCACCTAAAGAACAAGCTGCTGGCACCAATAGGATGAAAAAATGCAAAGGTTCTAAAAGTGACATTATCTGAATTGAGACTTACAGTCAGGCATTACCATTGAAGAGGATTTGAAATTACAACTACTAAGCCACCAAAATTGACTTTACTACCTCCTCCCAAACAAAAGCTTGCACTTGCTAAAGACAAACCACTGTTATCCTTTGGGAGAGTTGGAACTTGCAATAGTGACAAATACATTTAACAGTTTTTCAATACCAGGACATGTAAAACTTAAAAGTACATCTCCAGCTTTTTAAATACACTGTACCCTGCACTATGGGCTGTTTAGGTCCTACAGTATGAGTGACCTATATGTATTAAAAAGAAAGGTTTAGGCCTGGCAATTACTTTGGCCAAGTTGAAATGAGATCATTGGGATCCCCAACAGTAAACATAACATAACTGCCCAGGTTGTAGCTGTCACCGCCTTATGCTTCCATACCTTGAAGTTGCCAAGGAAGATTTCCAAAAGGCACCTTATCATCAACCAGAAAACCATCACCCATGCCGGACTGCAGGAAAACACTCTGTGCCTGGGTAAACAAAAAAATAACCATAAGCCTGTAATCCATTCAGAACTCAGTTGCCACAATGACTCACAACTGTCCACATTGACCTTATATCACATTACACCTGAAAAAGCTCCACTGCCTCCCCATTTGGAAAAACTAGCACAATTCAAACTCCTCATCCACACTTTCAAGGAGCTACATAACGCTGACCCAGCATACCTCAACAAGATTTCTCAGCCGCATATTTTGAGCCATTGACAGAAGCTTTCAGGAGGTCTGGTGATGAGAAGCAGAGTCCTTGAATCATCGTTGAAGAATCCGCTAAGACTGCTAGGACTTGTATTATGATGCATTAGCACCGAGGACGATACATCATGCTGGGTTCGGGTTGAGCTGCATCTCTCTGCATCGATATGTGTGAAGTTGCCTCAATGTCGAGGAGCCTGTCATTTCCCTGAAAATCAAAATAGGAGGCCAGCTAATTTGCCCAAAAAGATGTACATACAGTGATAAAAACAATTTTGTAAAAAAATCGCACTATGTCTGGATGACAAACATAGAAGTTGAAAATTATACATTATTTGAATTCAATCGTTAACACCTGTATCGTTGATTCTCATAATTATTTTAAAAAGTACATATACAGGAAATAAAATTAGGCGTTGTTTACTAAAGTTCTACGCTTGGCCCCTGTAGCAGCTAGGAATTTTGCTACACCAAAAACAACCTTGTTAGACAGATCTGTTTTTAGAATGCGATAAGCTTGCATACAGTGTGTGAGTCCCATGTTCCTGAGTAGGGGAATTAGCCAATACCTCCTCGTTCTTCGGTAAGCAGGACAGAAAAACATAATATGTAAATCGTTTTCCAAGTCACAATCACAACTGGGACAATTTTCCGGGGAGGTGGGAGACTACTTGGTGGTAAAAGCTCTAATTGGTAAAATCCCATACCTCCACTGCAAATACAACTTCCTAGTTAAAAGGGAAATTATCATCCAGAACACATTAAAAATAGTAACAATCTTTTCTCTTTAAAAACTGTCTGTAAGAGTGAGAGTGCCTGTTTGTACATTGGCTATGGAGATAGATAATTTGTTGTCGTAATAGAGTTTGGATAGGCTTTTTCTTGAGACTCTAGTGCAAGGTATTTCCGGGTCATACCACAGCTCCGGGACCCCTAGCTTGAATAATTCATTTTTAATATAGTCAAGCCAAGGCACTTTCATCGTTTTTGCCAGATTTAAAATTTCAAGGAGCTCCTGCCTATAATTCAGGAGCTCTGGCATGCTCCATAACCTTCGCCAAAATGTCAGTGGCTTGAGACCCATGACCTCATCTATCGGCCTAAGACCCATATCGAGTCTGAGAGGAAGCAGGAGAGTGCCAGGGGGTAAAGTTTGAAGTTGTTTAAGGAATTTATTTTCTGTAATGTCAATGTCAGGCCTACAGACATGCCCCCATAGTTCACCCCCATAAATGACTGCACCTCTTGCCTGTGTTTTGTAAATCTCGATGGGAGGACCAATGGGTTTAATTGTGGAGGAATTAGAGATCTTGAAAATACCTCTATTTATTGAGTAAGTTTGAGTTGGGATTTGATTTGGTGAGGGGCCCACGTCATGCTTTCATTGATAGTTACCCCTAAGTAATCAAAAATCCCAACCCTTTCCAATCTGGTCTCTCCTATTGTGGGGTTTGGGCGTGTGGTTGCTGGGGAGTTAAAAATCATGAACTTGGTTTTCATGGCATTGATTTCCAAGCCACGTTCCACACAGAATGCCGCATAGCCATTCAGTACCCGTTGTATCCCCATCGGAGATTTTGACAGCTGCAGGGTGTCATCTGCAAACATTATTGCAGGCACCCTGCTGCCGGCCAACTTAGGTGCGTCAGTATTTGGTATCCCATTTAAATGGGAAATTACCCCGTTGACGTAGAGGCAAAACAGGGTGGGTGCTAAGACGCACCCCTGCCTTACCCCCCCTGTCAACGGGGAATTTTGCGGACAGCGCACCATTCCTCCCGCACCTCACCCGAACAAAATTATCGTGATGGAGTCGGATTAAAATTTTCAGAAGTTGGGGGGGAATGCCCATTTCAGCCACTACTACCCAAAGCTTGCCTCTCGGGACCAAGTCAAAGGCGGCAGGTTGGTCCCCAAAAACTGTGTATAGACATCCCCCCTCAAACTTAACAGTCTTCCAGAATAACATGGACACGTGTAGGATCTGATCTGTTGTAGATGTATTTCTTCTGAACCCTGCCTGATATGGACTCAATATGGAATTTTCTTCCATCCAGTCCTGTAGGCGCTCTAGGATTAACCTGCCGAAGATCTTTTGCTAATATACATGAGTTATAACACAGCACTTGAAACACCATTCAAGACCGGAAGCTCGTCAATAGCTTTTATTATTCTTTATAACTTTGTCAGCAAAGAAACATGTTTCATAAAACGCTTATTCAAAAAACAAACAAATAATACATGCTAGGCAAAGGCTCTAATTTGGAAATCATTCATCATATCAGACATGTCACAGGCATACAACATATAACCATTCATCGGGGGAAGGGGGTATAATGACTGCAAAAACTACAATATTTACAATGTAATGACAAGCACAAGACAAAGGAGGATATGAGAGAAAAGCCAAAGTCTGCGAAACAATTGAAAAGTAATGTCACTTAGAAGTTATTCAAACAAGAGGTACATTCCTATATCGGGTTAGAATGTCCGCAATACTTTGTTAATTATTAAATAAAGGTAATGTACACAAAATAGTGGTAAGCAACAAAGAAACTTTTTAAAGAGCTTATCACTCTTGCAGACAGCGGCATGGCTGGGGCCTACGCGTTTCGAATCCCGCTGGTTTCTGGGGATTCTCTTCAGGGCCTTGGTCGCCTCGCAATCAATATTTCCAAAGGTGTATAGTATTCCAAAAGGATTCCTTTTTTCGTTATTTTTCCATACGAGTAGATTGTCTGTATTTGTTTATCCTACTACGAAAGGCCCAATGGTCTGGGTACTTCAGATGATTCCTGAATTTGGATCTATATTTCTTGTTGGTATTTGATAAACAAGGCTTTAACCTTGTGTATTCGCAGTTCGTACAGCGTAGTCGAAAAATCCCACCTCCTATTCCTTTGGGAAAACCATGTTGGTATCTCCTTTCGGCAGTTGCCTGTTGGGTCGATCCGGGTATCCCCAAGTCGGTGTCTCGGTATCCTCGGTATCCTTGAGGATACTGAGACACCGACTTGGGGATACCCGGATCGACCCAACAGGCAACTGCCGAAAGGAGATACCAACATGGTTTTCCCAAAGGAATAGGAGGTGGGATTTTTCGACTACGATGTACGAACTGCGAATACACAAGGTTAAAGCCTTGTTTATCAAATACCAACAAGAAATATAGATCCAAATTCGGGAATCATCTGAAGTACCCAGACCATTGGGCCTTTCGTAGTAGGATAAACAAATACAGACAATCTACTCGTATGGAAAAATAACGAAAAAAGGAATCCTTTTGGAATACTATACACCTTTGGAAATATTGATTGCGAGACGACCAAGGCCCTGAAGAGAATCCCCAGAAACCAGCGGGATTCGAAACGCGTAGGCCCCAGCCATACCGCTGTCTGCAAGAGTGATAAGCTCTTTAAAAAGTTTCTTTGTTGCTTACCACTATTTTGTGTACATTACCTTTATTTAATAATTAACAAAGTATTGCGAACATTCTAACCCGATATAGGAATGTACCTCTTGTTTGAATAACTTCTAAGTGACATTACTTTTCAATTGTTTCGCAGACTTTGGCTTTTCTCTCATATCCTCCTTTGTCTTGTGCTTGTCATTACATTGTAAATATTGTAGTTTTTGCAGTCATTATACCCTCTTCCCCCGATGAATGGTTGTATGTTGTATGCCTGTGACATGTCTGATATGATGAATGATTTCCAAATTAGAGCCTTTGCCTAGCATGTATTATTTGTTTGTTTTTTGAATAAGCGTTTTATGAAACATGTTTCTTTGCTGACAAAGTTATAAAGAATAATAAAAGCTATTGACGAGCTTCCGGTCTTGAATGGTGTTTCAAGTGCTGTGTTATAACTCATGTATATTACCTATTGATATCAGTACTGGGAACTTTTTTCTGTTATTTATGATTACGGCTCAGCCATACTGATTAGAGCCAACCCTTAGTTGTTCTTCGGAAGATCGTTTGCGGCACATCAATCAAACTAATAGGCCTGTAGTTGGCTGGGAGCAGAGGCGAGCCCTTCTTGCGAATGGGCACCATCTCTGCGCCCAGCCAAGTACTAGGAAGAGGCATGGCTCTAAGGACTGCATTGTATATGACTGTCAAATATGGAGCCCATATAATGGGTTCATGTTTGGATAGGTCACCTGGGAGCTTATCCAGCCCCGGGGCTTTTCCCGCTGCTAATTTGAATATTGCCTCAGTGACCTCCTTAACCATAAAATCCACATCATCCATTACAGAATTGGGATCTAAAGAAACCACCCCTGTTCCCCCTTCCGGATTACCATCTCCCATTGCATATAGAGTCCGAAAGTGGTCCTCCCAGGTACTTGCAGCTATATTTGCCTCGATAGCAGCAATGGGATCCGTCGAGCCAGTATTTACAATTGACCAGAATTTGCGCGAGTCCCGAGCTGCAAGGGCGTTGGTTAGACTTATCTAATTTTCATGGTCCCATTCTTCTTTCGCGGACTTGAGTAGAAGTTTGTACTCAGCTCTTCTAGCCTTAATTGCTTATTTATCAGTGTTCTGTTTCAGGGCAAGGATTAATTCAGCTTTCGCTTTTCTACAAGCGGAAATATATCATGTCACTCTATTGGTCTTAGTCAAACGCTTTGTAGTGTGCGGGTGAAAAATCTCAGCCAGGTTAAGAATTAACTGTTCATGCAACACCCCCAGCTTGTGTTGCTTGTCTGAAGAATGCTCAAGCACGTTTAAGGCACTAACCTCAACCAGTACAGGTAATATTCGGGCATAGAGCTCTGATATCTGCTCTGGATGTGCCACTAATTTAGCCCACTTCACTCTTCTCCTGTCATTGGACAGGGTTAGTCTCGGATCCGAAATGTCACTACTATCCTTATTCTCCATATGCCAGGGATGGAAAATTCTAAGATTAACAAGTTGTGGTCACTATCATTTCTTGCGACCACAGCAAAATCCCTTATTTTAACCCAAGATATAATGTCAACGAATATATAATCTATGAGAGACTCGTGACCCACCTTATTGTAGGTGCATTTTGGGGGCACATCTGATTTCAGCCATCCGTTACATGCCCTGATCGAGTGCCTTAGTGATAGAGCCATAATTTGTAGTACTAACAGTGACCAAGACCTGGGAGGTAGAGCCGCAGAAGGCGGTATTGCCCACTGCTAGTCTTCTTCCATGATGACACCATCCGCCAGGCCAGGGAGTGGCTCAAAATGGCAGTTGAAGTCACCCCCTATCACCAGCTGAGGGCCACTAGGAATGGTGCTTAAAAAGATGGATAGTTCCTCGAGTTTTAGACTCTGCAGTGATCTTCACTGGTCTAGAATACACGTCGACCAGTGCAAGCCTAGAGCCATTAGGCCACTCCAAAAGCACGCACTGGACATCGTCGGATGATGTGTTCAGCGGTTTAGCCACGCAGCCCAGGTGAGACCCCACCCAGACTGTAAGGCCACCCGATGGCCGCCCCTTTCACCCCCCCCCATCTTGCCGGAACAAAATAAGAGGCAAAGCAAATACACGTTTTGTCCTTTCTTGCCCTGGTTTCCTGGAAAAGACAAACATCCTTCCCATCTATAAATGATCCCCATTCTGGGCAATCCATCTTGTTACAAAGCCCTGCCAAGTTCCACGACAATATAGTTGGGGATCCTGAATTAGAACTATTAACTTGTCCCACCTTAACCCCATTTGGACCTCTTATGTTAACTCTCGCTATTTCCTGCGAATCTTGCATCATGGGTGCGATGTATACGCCTAAGTTTTGGCCAGACTGGTCAAGTGCTTGCTCCCCCCCTGCTGAATGTCTTGAGTTTCAGAGAGGGGCATGGCTTTGTGGACAGGTGCGGGGCATCCGGCTGGCTGAATGAACATATAGTTACTGTCCGCTAATCCTGATCGCCCCTCCCCCGCTTCATTACAGCAGAGTCAGTCAACCATGTCCAGACAACTATAGCTGTTCTGATTAAAAAGTGGACCTGGCAGTTGGGATATCCTCTGCTATCCTTTTAACCTCTTCTCCCTTGACCCACTCCCACTCTTGTCCAGCCTTCCTCCATTGCCCAATTGGTACTCTGAAAACCTGGTGGATAAAAGAAGGACAGAGGCTGGGGCCGAATAGTCGTGTCAAAATCTTGATGGGGCCATGAGCATATGTGGTGAACTATTCTTGGGTCGCTAAAGTTGACCACTACACAGTCCCCACTTATCTTTTTAGCGGTGTTGCCTACCCATGATAGCCTGTGTACCATCAGAATCTCACTCGAGATTGGGGGAGGAAGGGGCCTATTTTTGCTCAACCAGCTTACAACCTTATTTTTGAGCGAGGCGAAGGATTCCCTTGCTGATGCTTCCAACACCGGCACACCCGTTAGAACGACTACCAGGGGGTAGATCTAATATCAGTTTGCTTGGAGTAAAACTATCTTCTGGCGTTTTCTTTCGGCTGAATTGATCACAGTTATTGACTGTGGTCGAAGGCGCCTCCAATGATTGAGGCGGGGTGTTCGTAGTAGGAATGTTCTGTGCTAATAGTTCCCCCTCTGCTATGGGGTTAGGGGTGTATATTGGGAGTTCCACCTGATCCTTTCCCTTCGCTCCCTCTCCCAACATATCCTTCACCTTATTCAGGCCATCACCAGCTGCCACAGTGGCCCTTTCTATACTTAGCAACTTCAATTCTAAATGAGCAAGTCTAGCTTCGAGGGGTTTAGGCAGATTCTTAAAAAGTGCACCCAGATTAGCAATTGTGAGCTCATCTTCCGGTGATATTAGGCTACTAGTGTCTGCATCAACCGAATTTGTTATAAGCTGACCCGCCACTGAGGGGGCAGGAGCGGCAGAAACCACTATGGTGGTAATTCCTTCTGTAAGCAAGCAGCGTGTTTGCTTGGTGAGCTTTGCCTTTCTCCCCCCTGATTTGTCGGCCACACGTTTCCTTTTGGGTATAGCGCCCTCCTGGTTCCCCCTTAACTGCATGCCAGCCTTCTTTTCTAAACTATCAGTTACAGACATCACTTGCACATTAGATGAAATATTGTTTTCAGGTGTGGGTTGTAAAATAACGTCATTACATGAAGGTGCAGCACCCCCTGGCAGTTGTAATACATTGGGGGTGCCAGTGTCTATCCTATGTGCACAGTCCTCTCGCCTTTCCGGCGTTCTCACATTCATTATGTGCCCCAGCGAGGATCTTTTAACATTTAGAAGTTCCTGAGAGAGCCGCCGCTCAAGTATAGTAATTTCATGCGCTAAGTGTGAACTAATTCTGGTGATAAAGTTATCCATAGCACCTGCAACCAGTTCACCTGATGAGGCAGCTTTACTCTTCAGTCTCCGACCTGCCACAGTTGTCTATTCCAATTGGCATAAAAGAGTTAGTAACGCTAACACCGACTCTGTCTTCAGCCTAATGCGGGGAGACAAATCAAAGAGGGGTGGCCCGGTCCGGTCTCTCCTGGCCTCGAACGGCCTACAACGGGCCCACCCTTGGCCTGGTCTTCGCCCGGCGTCGCCCGTCCGCATCCCGCGAGTCACAGGTGGGGGCGTGGTCAAATAGAAAAGGGTTGTGGGCGGGAAGAGAACTAGCTGCGTCCAATCAGGTGCACTGCCTTCTGGTCCTCGCAGTCCCGCTGCCTCGCGCTGTAGTTCTCCTCCTCAGCCCAGGTCGGCGAAGACAGTGTCCAAAGAGCCAAAGTCGCTCCAGCAGTCCCAATTTGCCAAGTGCTTACAGGAACGGAGATGGACTCAGCACCTCAAAAGAGGCTATCTTGATCATCTTTTGTCGTTTTGTTATCATTATTCTTGCCATATCCATCCGTCTCTAAACCAATGTGGATTCACCAGTGACTGCAAAAAATGTCCTTTTGCAAACTTTCCAGACATCTCTGCTCATCTAGGCTCCTACTTGCGCACAAACCACATACATGGAAAAGTAGAACAGGTATATGAACCTTCTCCTACATCATTCTTAGAGAGAGGAACGACCTGCCACTACACATAAGAGCCTTCTCCTCACTTCTTAAATTCCATAAGATATGGCTTTTCATGAACTAACACTAGGTGCTCAGTGTGGCTAGTCTCATACCCTCTCGGGGCCAGGTTAACCTCCCAGTTAATAGTGAAGTCTAAAAATCTGCTTCAGGGAGGAGATCTTACCAGAGCATGGCCAGACCTTCAGTGATTTGTAGTGGGAGGTGACATAGTGTATCATATACAAAGGGATGATTCATGCAAAGGACAGAGAAACAGCTGCGAAGAGCATTCTCAGATAACATTGGACTCTGGGTGCCTCCACACAATGGACAATATTATTTTGATAAATGTTGAGAGAGTGTTGTCAGGTGGGCATAATCAAACATATTCTGTCAGTGTGGCTTTCCATACGCACATTTTGAGAGAGGCAATAGAGTCAATAGAGGAATTCTTAGGAATACGCCTTTGGCAATTGCATGTTGATTTCTCTTGAGATAATACCAGATGCAAACTCGGATTGCAGGACAAAATATTTCACATTGTGAAACTCAGTGCTATTAGGCCAAGCATATTTTGGAACCATTAATGGGCAAATTAGGCAAGACTGGTACACAGCATTTTGGAACATATTAGGAATGGCAAATATCACTGCTAAACGTAACTTGGAAATCCTTTGGCGTTAAATGGAGATCCTAACTAGACTACTTGGCAGTTGACTGCAGCAAGCTTAATTTCCAACAGAATCTGAAAGCACTGCAAACTGGGTACACGTTAGACAAAACTGAGATTGGTTAGATAAAAGCGAGCAAATAAGAAGAGAGGAAGCATAAAATAAATGGAACCAAAACATAAATAGAGAAGCATGCAGGAAAACTGCTACAATGCACACCAAACTGTTTTCCACAGTGTTAGTGCAGAGCGTAAAACAATTACAGCTGAAAATCAAGTGTGGCCGCAAGCATACAGGAGTATATAGCTGCGGAACAATAGGTGGCCCAGTGTCCAATTACAACTGTGTTTTTTTCTTTTAATACACCAAAGCTGTAAATCATAGAAGAGCACACAAGTCAAGAGCCCATAATCTCAATTGCCAAACACAAAAGTGGCATTAAAAAAATTACAGATGGAGAGCAAATATGGTCATCAGAGTAGCACTTCTGTAACCATGAAAGAGCAATATTTGCAGAATGGGCAGAGATTCCACAGCCAGGCAACTAATCAAAGTAAATGGCTGCAAATGAAAAGACATGCACTTGTAAAGCCACAAACACGGCCCAGGCCCTGCCTCACAACAAACGCACAATATCAGCTGCAAAATGAAGAAAGTGCATTATGAAGACTTTACACATGAAAGTCAGTTGAAACTATACACACCTGCTTGTGTACAAGAGAATTCAGCAGTCAACATGCAATGAGCTCAATGCCAAATATTTTCATTTGAAAGTACTAAATACATCTTCCAACTGCTTTATCCTTAAAGTACTTTACACACATCTTGCAGAGAGACAGTTATTGACATTTTCAAACACGAACTAAATATTAGAAAACACAACGATAATACAGTTAATATATAAAAAAAATCAATGTATGTGAAACCAACATATGAGAAGGAGAACATACAAAACTATGTACAAATGATTCATATAAACAATTATTGCAGGGTACAGTATAAATAAATAACAAATAGAAATCAGGCCTGGGAATTGGGTTTTTATTGATTATTGACCTTGCCCAGCAACGGGATTTAGTTCTATTGGTTATTGATTGTGCCCGGAAACTGGATTCATTTTATTATTGGCCAGGCCTGGAACCTGGAGTTATCTGATTATTATTCGGCCTGAAACTGAGATAAAGATATTTTTATTTTTATAATTCATTGGTGTAATGTCTTTTTCTTTTGTGCGTGTCTTACTCTGAGCTGTTGGTGTGTTGCACAAATACTTTACACATTGCTTCTGAGGTAAGCATTCCTGCTCTGTGCAAAGCTACCCTGGCGGAAGCGGTGGTCCCTACTTGGACTAGGTTGCTCTAACACAATCTACTTCTTTAGCATCATTGGATCTATGTTTGCTCCCTCTTATGCCAGCCTATTTAGGGGGTTGATATGGATTGAGACATTTCTGGGTCATACATGGCAGAGAAATGGACTGATAGTGTCTGCTTTAGGGCCTGCTACATTCACAATATCAATATAATAAGCACAGTTTCCACACAGTAACTAGTAGAATATTTGTCTACCTGAATGAAAATCCTTTCAATGCATCACTAATAATGAACCACAATACAATTGAGATTTAAATGTTGGATGTAGTGTTTTGTATTAAATACAATGAAAAAATAAACATTCAGTTAGTAGTAGCCTTCGGCTTGCCACAAACGTCCACTGTGCCTCTCAAGTTCGAAATGACAAAATGCAAACTACCACATGAAACTGTAGCTAGACTTAATTTTTTTAAACTAGCCTAAAATAATTAGAAAAAAAGATGCAGGATATGTTTTAAAAAAGATGTAATGAAGGAAGCAACATCTAGCATTACAGATGTCGATGGGTAGGGCAGGCTACAGAACAAAATATAAATAGGAAGAAAGAAGAAGGTTGTTTAGCCATCATTACTTTGTCAAATACATTAATGACAACATATTTAGCATAAGGGGGAGGAATTGGCTCTTGCTCCAAAATAATCCCACTTATGACAAGTACAATCTATGACTAGCCGACCTATAATTTAGATAGCTGATATTGAAACCATGTGTTTTTTTGCTTGAAAAAATGTTGAAGAATACAAATTCAGCAATACAAAGATGGAGGATTTTGTATTACAATATGATGATGAATTACATTATCAATAGTATTATCAACTGTTACACTAAATATGTTGTCTGTGCTTTCATTTACATTTGATGTATAATCAATTTAGCTAGTATGAGTCCACAATTCAGGAACATGCCAGGGCCATCAAAACCATTGACAAAAGATATCCTAGGTCAGACTATTATGCAGAATATTACAAGAGGTATTTTTCCAACATAAAATGTCAAAGAATGCAACATGTCTAACAAATAATTTGGGGGTAAACAGGGAACTATCTCTGAAAAAGACTGGCTCGTGATGTGTCATATCTCTTCAAGAGTACAAAGTGGTCACAATACAATAAACGAGCTGCACCTTTTAAGATTAACCAATTTTAAATATATTATAGGACTTGATAAGGGATTATGTGGTGCACAGACAAAATATCGACTCCAAAATATCGACTGGACATAATATCGAGTTTTAAATATAGACTGGACAAAATATCGACTGGACATAATATCGACTACAAAAATATCGTTTTTCAGGTAAGTGAAGTAATATCGACTGTGTAAAATATAGATAGCAAAAATATCGAATTTTTAATAATATATAATATTTTATAGTGTATTTTTATGTAATAACATGTGTGAAAAGTGTGTATTAATGTTATAAAATATTTTATTAAATGAATTTTTGTTTTTTTAATAATTGCGTAATGTAATTCTGTAGCGGGTTGTGGGTTTATAGGGGAATAGGGTGGGAAGTAATTTAATAATAATTAATTAATTAATATATGTTTGTAAATATTTATAATTAATAATTAATTGATAATTAATTAATAATAATTAGTTAATTAATTAATATAATTTTGTACATATTTTGTATTAGTAATTAATTGGTGATTAATTAATTATAATTAGTTACTTACATTAATTAGAGTACATTTTAATATATATAATTTTGTGTTATTGTTAAGTAATTAATTGGGAAAAAATAATATTAATTATTAAAATAATTACAGCTAATGTGCTAATATATTTACTTTATTATTATTGTTAATTAATAATTATTTGGTAATTAAATAATATTGATACATTTTGGGTAAAGGAGTATTTTTAGGGTTCAGGGTCAGTTTTCAGTTTTTGGGTAAAGGGGCATTTTTAGGGTTCAGGGTCAGTTTTCAGTTTTTGGGTAAAGGGGCATTTTTAGGGTTCAGGGTCAGTTTTCAGTTTTTGGGTAAAGGGGCATTTTTAGGGTTCAAGGTCAGTTTTCAGTTTTTGGGGTAAAGGGGCATTTTTAGGGTTCAGGGTCAGTTTTCAGTTTTTGGGTAAAGGGGCATTTTTAGGGTTCAGGGTCAGTTTTTAGTTTTTGGGTAAAGGGGTATTTTTAGGGTTCAGGGTCAGTTTTGGGTTTTTGGGTAAAGGGGTATATTTTAGGGTTCAGGGTCAACAAATAAGATTGTAAAAAATAATTTTTATTATTTTCATTTATTATTTAATTATTATAATTTAATTTAAGTATTTTTAAGTATATTTTAGTAATTTAAATTTAATATTAATTTAATTTAACACTGTTTTTAATAAAGTCGATATTTTTAACATCTATATTATTGTTAACGATATTTTGTACTTGATATTTTTGTACTTACCTGTTTGTAGATACAAACTCGATATTTTGATTGTCGATATTTTGTCCACGATATTTTGGCAAGTCGATATTTTGTCCCTCGATATTATTTCAGTGATCCGGATTATGTGACATGAGATATACTCTTCTGTCTTGACAAAGTAAATGGTAAAATGTAGGTATTACAATTAAAGTACCGACTTCAAGTCATTCTGTACATTGAAACTTTTGTTTTTACATTTTATTATGTGGGGTTGATTATTATACATTTACAGGAAAAAAGAAAAAGACTTACAAAACATAACATGTAATATCCAGATATGAATACAATATATAGTTACTTATCTTTTAAGAACTAGGTACCAATTTTCTCCAACTTTATTCAAAATGTATTGGATATCTGCGATATACAAATCTCCAAAAACCTTGATTTAATCCAGACGAAAATCTTTTAAAATAAAACAGATTAATATTATCAGATTATTCCACTTGCATACATTGATTAGTGCTCTTTTTAGCTGCTACCAAAATATTTTTTTCAATAATTTATAATTATTTAAATTTCAGATGTAATTGTGCCTAGATGTAGGCTAGTCACTCAATCTGTTATTGTTTTGCCTTTTCATAATGACATCTAAACAAAGAAAGAGAGGGGCCTTTACCACCATAGGAGTAGGGCAAGTAATAGACCTATGTCAAAACAGAAATCCCCTTTGGGTACCTCAATAAACCAAGCCACATACAGTCATTCACTTGATCAAATCACCCGAACATTACACCACCACCATCAAAGGCCAAGTGCTAAAATAGTATACAGGTATTTTATTTAGGTATTGAAAAGCATACAAAAAGACACAATAAAAAACACTCTGTGGCAAATATTGCCCACAATATTTAAAACCAAACAGATTAATACAACAGTGGGGGAACCCACAAGAAAAATATGTTCTAATCATGTAAAAAGGCCAGTACATCAAACCAAATTCATTATTTTGACATTTGATTTTCTTGCAATGAACTTGACAGTAATAACAAATGACTTCCGCGGTCTACAGTGTGCCTGTTAGCAAAAAAAGTGTTAACTCGTTTCGGTGGGTATTGCCGCTTAAACACTACCTTCTTCAATACAAAGGATGATATCTCCCAGAACACAATATGAATCTGTACATATTCACATATACAAAGACACAAAAGAGAATAAAAATAATTTAGAAAGACAGTTACCCATTGATTGGCATGTAATAAGACGATGTTTATATCCTGGTGATATACCGCACATTCCAATCATCCAAACCACATACTCAAATTTTCAGAAAAAGTCGGTCAGAGAAACATCCCTCCTACCTTCCCTTCAGTGTATGCCAAAAGTGCATACCAGTGGTATCCCAAAAATTCTAAGCAAACTTTTCCCTTGGCATTCATACGTCAGAGAGTAAAAAACAAGTACCTGTTCTAAATCCAGGATATGTGAACAGTATCAACTACAAGTATCCTTTTGTAGTCACGTATGGATGGGTTAATAAACCTTGCTCTCAAATATTCACCCCTATTGTTTCGATAAAATTTCCTGAAAGGTAAATCGAAATGACCTTTTTTATAAACACTCAACATTAGGGTATCGTCAATATTAAATTTATAGATGCACTCTGGAAGACATTACCTCCAAAGCTTGTAATTCTTACACCAATTGGTTTGAGGGGATAAGGTCAATAAGTACCTCTGAAAAAAGACTTATAAAAAAAGAGTGTTGTAATGCTTGTTAGTAGTATATACAGCAAAAAGCTGTTATAGTTCCTATATCCTTCTGATTACCTTTCAAATGAATTCGAGGGCCCAGATTGGAGCTCCTTTTTTTGTCTTCCTTATTGTCGGGTTTCAAACTTTTATAGGTTTCCTTCGACTACGCGTCCCTCGTCCGAACAGATCCTAATCAATCTGGAACAGAGAATACAATTCTGAGGCATTATCTCTACAATTCTGTCCACAATGTCCCTACTCAAGCATCTTATGTACATATGAAAATGCATAGTAAATGAAGTAGATACTAATACAGATTTGTACCTGAAATTTATTTATTTTATTTATTTATTTATTTATTAATCTTATATAGCGCGACAGCTACCCGTAAGGGTTTCCCGGCGCTGAATGACAGTGGTAGCAGAATACAATCCAGAGGGAAATTTATTGGACAAAAAGCCAGGTCTTTACGGCTTTACGGAAACGAATATGACAGTTCTCCATACGCAAATCCAAGGGAAGGGAATTCCAGAGTTTGGGTCCCAAGGTGGCAAAAGAGCGACCCCCCACTCTGGAGAACCTGAACTTAGGAATACAAAAAAGGTGTTGGGAAGAAGAACGGAGAGAATGGACAGGTGCATAAAGTTTAACAAGGGACTGAAGATAGGAGGGGGCAACTCCAATTTTGATCTTGTGCATAAAGCACAATGCCTTGAATTTTACCCGATTGTCAAGGTTGAGCCAGTGCATTTCCTTAAGACGCTCGGTAATATGATCACGTTTTTGACAACCACAGAGAAGCCGTGCAGCGGCATTTTGAACTAGTTGAAGACGGCGCATGACCGCCCTGGTAGCCCCCAGATAGAGCACGTTCCCGTAGTCTAATCTAGAGGTCACCAGGGCCGTCACAACGGATGTCTGGGTGTCGGAAGGCAGAATCCAGAAGATTTTTCTCAGCCACCTTAAGATGGTAAAACAGGTGGCTGCAACTTTGTTGGCCTGGTCTTTCATCGATAGATCCCTATCAATAATGACCCCAAGATTACGCGCTCGTTCAGAAGGAACGGGTAAGCAACCCATGGTCGAAGGCCAATGTCTCAAGCTCCATAGATCAGGCTTATTTCCAAGACAAGCACCTCCGTCTTATCGCTATTTAGTTTGAGAAAATTGCGATTCATCCAACGGGAGATCTCGCTAAGACCCGTTTGCAAAGATGAAGGAGAGATGGGATCAGCTTGGGATAGGGAAAACACAATCTGTGAATCGTCAGCGTAGGTGAAAAGATTTAAACCAAAATAGTGGGCAATATGGGCCAAAGGAACGACATAGAGATTAAAAAGAAGAGGACTAAGACTAGAACCCTGGGGCACACCATGTGGAGAGAGATAAGTGTTGGACGTAGACGTATTGGAAAACATTTGGAAAGTCCGGTCGGTGAGAAAAGACGAGAACCAGTGTAAGGCTTTATCACTAATACCAAAGGAGGCAACATTGTTCAGGAGGATACTGTGAGATACAGTATCGAAGGCTGCACTGAGATCAAGCAATATCAGTGCAGCCGATTCACCTCGATCTAATAGTAGGCGAAGATTCTCAGTCACTCCCAAAAGAGTGGTTTCTGTTGAGAAACCCTGACGAAAACCAGACTGGGAGGGGTGAAGAAGATTATTAGTTGTTACAAAATGTGATAAATGCAAATGAATGTGCCTTTCAAGAATCTTAGAAAAAGCAGGCAACAGTGAAATGGGGCGAAAATTTGAAGCAACATTGGGACCCGCGGTAGTTTTTTCTGTAGAGGAGTAACCATTGCGTGCTTCCAACAGTTAGGGACCGTGGCCGAGCTAAGAGAAAAATTGAGTAAGGTACAAATCATAATGAGTAGAGGGAGCTCTAGCTTACGTAGAATCGAAATAGGTAGGGGATCAATGGGGGAACCAGACTTAATGTTGTTTAGGATCTCCAATAGAGTAATAGGTGAGAGATCAGGCCAAGTTAGCAGTGAGGCCGAAGGTAAACACAATTTAGTGAGGGGCAGGAAAGACTCTGCATCACTATTCATGGTCGAAGATGGAGTTGTTAAGATATTAGTGTTATCATGGGCAGCAATATCCTGGTAGATGTTTTTAATTTTAGAAGTGAAGTACTGGGCAAGTTCATCACATTTATTGCTAGAAAGAGGTGGAGGTATAGCAGTAGTTTGTGAGCCGGCAAGGACTTTCACTACATTAAATAGTGCTTTGGACTTGTTCATAGCTTCAGTAATCATGTTATTAACATAGGTGGCTCTGGTATGAGCACAAGCCTTATGATAAAGTTTTAATTCTGTTCTATATGTAAGACCGGCAGAGATGGAATAATCCTTCCTCCAGACACGTTCTAGTTTTTTACACTGGGATTTATGTAAACGAAGAGTTTCATTGTACCAGGGGGCAGGAGACTTATGGACAGTAGTTTTCTTATTAGCAAGAGGGAGGAAGATGTTTATAGCCTCAAGAAGCCAGGAATTCACTGAGTTAGCAGCCGCAACCATGTCATCCAAGTCAAGTGGAAATTTAGGCATAAGGTCGCACAGGCTTTTGTTAAAAGCAACAATATCCAGATTTTTCCAATCACGCTTCTTGATGTTCACAGAAGGGTTGAATTGGGACTGTGCTTCATTTCTTGCTATAGTAAATTTAACGAGGTAATGATCAGACCAGAAATATTGCCTATAAAAGCCCTTACCCTCTATATGCCATAGATAATTTTAAAAAATATATAAAAACAAATTAACATTTCAAATGTGAGCCTTAATTCTACGTTTTACTCTCTATGTATAGTGTAAATGGCACTAAATTATTCATACGTAACCTAAAGGCACTCTGTCAAGTATTTATTCAGTGGTCAGAAAAAAATAAAACGAAGACATAACACATGAAAACTCCCACACCAATTAAGAAAAATAGAGAACATTTCAATAAATTAAGGATACCAAAATGAAGTGAATGAAATCAGTAGAATGGGAGTTACGAATTTTTAGGGTTTTAGGTTAAAACAGCACCTAAGTTATCAAATCACCAACCATGAGTATCTGGACTGGCAAGGTCAAGAGCAATTCAAAAGGTAATGTTGATTAAAATGGAGCACAGTTCAGATACATGAGATGCATTGGGCCTAGTCTCGGCTTACCTTTTGACTTAGAAAACATTTTGAGGAGAATTTAGAGTTGTTGCTGGGTAGTGCTGGACGAGGTCTTGATGAAGCTGAAAATGATGGTGGGATAAGGCTAAAAGCTGGAGAAGGCAGATTTTAGAACAGAAAAAGTTGTCATCGTCGATGGGGAGGCAGTTGCTGTCAAGCCTGATGAAGATTTTTACCTTCAGACTTAGACAACATTTAAGAAATTGAAATCCTCCTTTACTTGGAGATAAACAGGATTGTCTGTGAAGTAGAAGAACATAGCAGGAGCTACCGGAAGTTAGGCCGATCAGGGAAGCACCTGGCGCAAATCTTCTGGTGGGTATTCTGGCACATTTGGGTGAACACTTTTCTAAATTCCACTGTTTAGGTTTATGGAGGAGCAGTACTTCTTCCAAGAGTCCAGGACCTATGAGGACACCACTTGGAGGGTTAGTGGAGGGTTAGGACGTCCTCAAGCAGAATCCTGGTGAAGGTTTCAGGGACTCTGGAGCGTGTTATGTCCAAGTAGGTCTCACAGGAGTCAAGCCAACTAGTCCTTGGAGTCACTCTGCTAGTCCTGGGTCTAAGTAGATTGCCTTCTCTCCTTCAATCATCAAGACAGGCCTCAAGAGGCAGGGTAGTCCTCTGGAGTACAAGACAGTCCTTCTGAAGTCGTACACTGGTCCAGAGATTTACGGAAGTGGCTATTCATGAGGACTGAGTCCTAACACCAACAGAAATAAAATTTAGAAAACAGCATGGGTGAAGACAAAATGTTTTCGGTAATACTACATCAAGGATGTGAGGTCTAATAGTGATGCCTTTAATGCCAGCATCACTCAAACAAACACACAGTGCATCCTCTGTAAGTCTGTGTTCACAATTAACTAAACATTGATAGGCCGTAGACTATCACATATGCTTAGATGCCTCTGTATCACTACACATTTAGAAGTGGTTTATAGGCTGTAACATCCAAAGTTCTCAGAAATAAATAAGTATAGAGGACACTATTTGCATTTATTGCTTTATGGTAGACACTATACAGCTCCATATTAAGTTATTATTCATGTGTTTAACATGGCACCATTTTAGAATGATGACATTATGGTTTAATATTTATGCCAGGTTTTACGCTGATTTTCTAGTGTTATGTGTTGTATTATATATTCCTGTTGTTCCTTCACCCCTATCCAATACTTTTTCTTTCAGGCTTATCATGGCCACAGTTCATTACCTAGCTACAGTTCATACTATATAACATTATTACCAATATAAGTGACAGCTTTTTATCTAATAATAATCAGTATTTTAATGTATTTTTAATTAAAGAGTAATTAAGTCTGGCCAAATAATGTTTATACTTTTTGTCCCCACACATCTTGGGAACTGGATTGAAAGTATTTCCTATTCATCAACTTGTAACTCTCAAAAAATAAAAAATCTTCAAATCTCTATCACTGTTTCTTTACCAAGTACTGCCTTCTACACTTAGTAAGAAATGTTACGATTATGGTGCTCACCAATGAGTGTTCAAACTGATCCTCCTTATTTGGAAAGCCTGCTGTTTTCTGTATTACTTTTAGGAGTGTATAAAAGCTTTTCATTACTTTTTGGATTGTTATAAAGAAACAATACAGATACAAAAGAAAATAGAGATTGGCAGTTTATATTCCAAATTAATAATTGATTTTGCAAATGACCTAACCACTTCAAAGAAATTAATTTATAAACTTCACTTAATTTAATCAAAGTGATAGCGTTGAATGTAATCAATGAATTAAGTTGTTTGAAATATCTATAGCTCACAATAGTCAAGTCAAGTCAAGTCATAAAATTTGTATAGCGCACTACATACCCAGAGGGTTTCAAGGCGCTTAGGAAGGGGAGGAGGATTATTTGTCAAATATCCACGTTTTAAGCTGCTTTCTGAACGCTAGGTGATTCTGGGTGAGGCGAAGGTAAGCGGGGAGTGAGTTCCATGTTTTGGCAGCCAGGTATGAAAAGGATCTGCCTCCCATGGTGGTCTTGTTGATGCGAGGTACAGTGGCGAAGGCTTGGCTGGAAGAGCGAAGTTGGCGGGAGGGGGTGTAGAAGGACAGTCGAGAGTTGAGGCAATCTGGTCCGATGTCGTAGAGTGATTTGTGTGCGTGGGTAAGCAGTCGGAAAGTGATCCTTTTATTGACGGGTAGCCAGTGGAGGTCTTTAAGGTGACCAGAGATGTGTTCGTTGCGTGGGATGTCTAATATGAGCCTGGCTGAGGCGTTTTGGATTCGTTGTAGTTTCTTCTGGAGTTTAGCGGTGGTACCTGCGTAGAGGGTGTTTCCGTAGTCCAGTCGGCTCGTGACTAGAGCGTGGGTGACTGTTTTCCTTGTTTCGGAGGGGATCCAGCGAAATGTTTTTCTGAGCATGCGAAGAATGTTAAAGCAGGAAGAGGATACGGCGCTGACTTGTCTGTTCATTGAGAGTGAAGAATCCAGGATGACGCCAAGGTTCCGTGCGTGGTCTGTCGGGATGGGTGCATTTCCGAGGGCTTCCGGCCACCAGGAGTCGTCCCATGCAGAGGGGGATTTACCTAAGATGAGGACTTCTGTTTTGTCTGAGTTCAGTTTCAGACGGCTTTGTTTCATCCATTCGGCGACTTCTTTCATTCCTTCGTGTAGGTTAGTTTTGGCGGTGCTGGGGTCCTTGGTGAGAGATAGGATCAGTTGGGTGTCATCCGCGTAAGAGATGATGTTGAGGTTGTGTTGGCGGGCGATGGCCGCGAGGGGGCTCATGTATACGTTGAAGAGGGTGGGGCTGAGTGAGGATCCTTGTGGTACGCCGCAGATGATTTCAGAGGCCTCGGACTTGAATGGAGGGAGGCGGACTCTCTGGGTTCTTCCGGTGAGGAACGAGGTGATCCATTCCAGTGCTTTTCCTTGGATTCCGATGTTTCTGAGGCATTGTAAAAGGGTGCTGTGGCAGACTGTGTCGAAGGCTGCAGAGAGGTCGAGGAGGATGAGGGCGACTGTGTCTCCATTGTCCAGTAGAGTTCGAATGTCGTCCGTTGCTGCGATGAGGGCGGTCTCAGTGCTGTGTTTGGCTCGGAAGCCAGATTGTGAGGGGTCGAGTGATTTGTTGGCTTCGAGGAAGGCGGCGAGCTGGTTGTTGACAGCTTTCTCGGTGACTTTGGCCGGGAATGGAAGAAGCGAGATGGGGCGGTAGTTTTTGAGTTCGGTGGGGTCTGCTGTTGGTTTTTTCAGAAGGGCGGTGAGTTCAGCGTGTTTCCAGTCTTCTGGGAAGGTAGCGGAGTTGAAGGAGCAGTTGATGACGTCTCGGAGGTGCGGAGCTATGACGGAGTCTGCTTTGTTGAAGATGTGGTGAGGGCATGGGTCTGTGGGGGATCCAGAGTGGATGGAATTCATCAGGCGGATGGTGTCCTCAGTGGAGATTGGGTTCCAGGCGTTAAGGGTGTTAACGGGGGGAAGATGGTCAGCAGATGGTAGGGTGGGTTGGCTTCCGGGTTGGTTGTCAAAGCTGTTGTGGATGTCAGCAATCTTGTTGTGGAAGAAAGAGGCTAGCGAGTCGCAGAGGGTTTGAGAGGGGGTGATGTCGTTGGAGTTGGCCGAGGGGTTGGAAAATTCCTTGACGATGTTGAAAAGTTCCTTGCTGTTGTGGGCGTTGTTGTCAAGTCGATCCTTGAATGCTGTTTTCTTGGCTTTTCGGATCAGTTGGTGGTGAGTGCGGATGACGCTTTTGAAGGCGTCCTTGTTGCTGGTGGATGGGTCTTTTTTCCAGGCCTTTTCAAGGGAGCGGCACAGTTTCTTGGACTTCTTGAGGTCATCGTTGAACCATGAGGCCTTCTTGTTGCCAAGTTTGTGTTGACGTTTTTTCAGGGGTGCTAAGGTGTCGGCGGTGTTGGATAACCAAAGGGTGAGGTTGGAGGCGGCTTCGTTGGCGTTAGAAGAGAGGGCTGGGGAGGTTTGAAGGAGCGATGTGGAAATCTGCTCCGTGGTGATTTTGTTCCAGTTTCTTTGTAGAGTTGGTTGGAGGTGGATGATGGGTTTCGGCTTGTTGTAGGTGAAGTGAACGCAGCTGTGGTCAGTCCAGAGGAGATCCGTAGTGTGGCTGAAGGAGACATGGTTGCTGGAGGTGAAGATGGGGTCGAGTGTGTGACCTGCGATGTGGGTGGGGGAAGTGACCAGTTGTTTAAGTCCTAGGTTGGCGAGGTTGTCTAAGAGGGTGGCGGTGTTGCGGTCGTTGATCTTTTCAAGGTGGAAGTTGAGGTCTCCCAGAAGGATGTAGTCTTTGGAGGGGAGCGCGTGTGGGGTGATGAAGTCCGTGATGTCTTCGCTGAATTTTGCGCGGGGTCCTGGTGGTCTGTAGAGGAGGGTGCCTCTAAGGGTTGTCTTGGGGTCGATGTGGATCTGGAAGTGAAGGTGTTCGGAGTTAGCGAGGTTGACGTCGGAGCTGGTAGAGATGCGGATGGATTTCTTATGGACGATAGCGATTCCTCCTCCTGTATGGTCGGTGCGGTCCTTGCGTGTGATCTTGTAGTCATCAGGGATAGCGATGGCGATGTCAGAGACTATCGCCAGGAAACTGGATAAAAATGTCAATAAATGACAGAAGGAATACTTTAGCATGTATGGAATCGGCTTCTAAATCTCCTTGATCTATACAAAAATGTTCCCTTCTGAATGTGACAACCAACAAATGCTACACAGATTGAGTCATCAGTTTCAACAGAGTGTGATAAGTTATTGGTGCCAAGCCTGAGACTTTCATTAGAATGATGTTGCAACATATTTATGTATTCTTGCACTTGGCTCTATATTATCTATCTCTATCCTCAAAGGACTGCTAATTTGGGGCCAGATGTAAGTAAATCCAAAATACCGATACTAAAATATCAAATTTTACCGATTCGGTATTTTAGAATCAGTGATTGGGATGTAGATAAAAATTCGGTAAATATTACCGATCCGGTAATATTCGGTATCATCCATTCGGTATTTGCCAAATCGGTATTCACTCGTTCCACAACGTAACGAGTACCGAATCTGTATTCACTTGTTTCACAACGTTCCTAGTAGATTTGTGAGCCACGTTGTATTGTCTCTCGCTCGGGGTTGATGGGTTCAGGTAGGGTATCAGGATGAACGAGCGGAAGGCATATGCGCTATCACCTATGTGGATATGAGAGAGCCATTAATCACATGCGCAACAACACATACATTTGCAATATCTATCAGGGTATGTCACAGTGTTTTATCTAGCAGGTATCCTTCTCCGAATTCCCTCGTTATGAGGCGTGTGTACATCCCACTGTTCTGAAAGATGTAGGAGTTGTGGGTGCTTCCTGAGAATTTGACCACAATGTCTGTGATTATGTTGGCAATGTCACAGATTACCTGCACATTAATAGAGTGGGTTGACTTTCTGTTTCTGTAAATGTACTCTGTGGCTGCAGGTGGGCTGATTGGGATGTGTGTCCCATCAATACAGCCGACGACGTGTGGGAACTGTGCCAGTTGATAGAAGTCAGTCTTGGCCTTTGGCAGTTCCGCATGTGTGTCAGGGAAGCTGATGTAATGATGCATTCTCTGTATCATGGCCTCCAGGAACTTCCGGAAGAAACGGGACAGGCAGCTCTGGGACACCCCACCTACTGCAGCTATCACCCCCTGGTAACTCCCAGATGCAAGCAGGTGTAGGCTACAGAGTACCTGTACATGGGGTGGGATGGTGTGAGCCCTTGGTGTTGGGTGCTCTAGGAGTGGGAGCAGGTCCCTAATCTAGTCCAGGATGGTGTAGGGGTGTAGCCTGTACCTTTGCAAGATCTCTGCCTCTTTAAGTGGAAGAACGTGGTCCGCTGTCTGTAGACTTGCTCCTCCCGTCTCCAGATCCTCTCTCCTGCTGCCTGTAGCCGTAGCCGCCTTGCTATCACATAGAATGCCACCATTCTGGTCACACTGTTGCATTTTGGGGCCTTTTTTATAGCCTGCACCTGGTTACCATCTGCTTTCAATCCATGGTAATTACCGACTCTAAAATACAGAATTTCATGAAATTCAGTATTTTAGAAGTTACCTACATCTCTATTCTATTTTTTTACCATTTCCTATTTACCGATTCGGTAAATAAGAATTCTGTATTTTACGAATTGGTAAATACCGATTCAGTAACATCCGAGTCGGAATTTACCGATTCGTATTTACCGAATCGGTCTTTTTTGGGCTCTCAAAAGCCCAAAACCGGTCGGTAAAGGCCGAAATGTGGCAATTTTGTCCATTACCGACCAGTATTGGGCAACCTACATCTGGCCCTTAATTCTCCAATGTGTACCACCTTCCTACCTGCAATGGTCCTCTATTGGGAATAAAGGTTATGGCATTCAAAGAACACTCTTCCTCAAATGACAGAAAATACCCCCAAAGTGTAACTATATGTTTTACAGAGTAAGTCATTCACTTCTTCAGGGCAATAGGATAATTTCAAAATAGCAGCAAGGGCAGTACACAAATACTGTATAAACATTGTGTTAGATTTGGGGGTCTCTAGTTGGCAGAGGTAGGTACCTTTGACAAAATAGGGACCCTTGCGTAAGGTCAGTGTAAGGGAGTACACTCCTAAAATAACCCCTGCTCACCCCCTTGGTAGCTTGGCACGGGCAGACAGGCTTATCTCAGAGGCAGTGTGTAAAGCCTTTGTGAACACATACAATAACGCAGGGACAACACTACAGATGGACACCACACACGTTGTGGTATAAAAATTAGTTTTTTTGCATAGACTTAACACAAGACCACAAATGACAAAAATCCACAATACTGTAGTTTAGAATGGCAGAATTATCTTAGTTCTCTTTAGCTGTAAAATGCGAAACTTTAAGTTCAATGTAACTTTGGATGCGTAATGCTATACAACAAAAGTGTTGCAGGGAAGGTGATGTGTCGGTTCCTTACACGCAAAAACAGTGATGCGTCGGGTCCCTACTGCTGCATAGGGGATGCGTCGGTTCTTCTATGCATGGGGAGGTGATGCGTTGGTTTCTTACTGCTCTTCCATGGCGATGCAACAACAATGCATGCACGCCCGACGGCCGTGCGGAGACTCAACGATTCTTCTGAGCTGTGACAGGCCCTGTGACATGCTTCTCCGGTGATGCGACGGCATCAGCTGCGATGGCAACACTCTTCTCCGGTGATGCAACGACAACAGCTGTGGTGGCGACACGCTTCTTAATCTTGGGTCTTGCTTCCAGCTCCCAGCGACACGCAGTCTCTCAGAAGGCCCAGGTCAACAGCAGGCACTTTAATTCCCAGCAAGGGAAGGCAGGGGATCTGGTTGGTGAGGTCTGTTGCCCCTGAGACTTCAGCAGGAGGCAAGCTCTAGCTCAAGCCCTTGGAGATCCTTTACAAATTGATTTGAAAGTAGCACAAACTCCTTTCTCTTTTCTTTGGCAGTGCAGGCAACCACTGCAGGCTAATCCCCCAAACAGCACTCAGCTTAGGAATAGTCTCCTCCTCAGTTTCTCTAGTTTGTGTCCTCATCAAAGGTTCTTCTTGTTCCCCAAAAGTGATCTAAAGTTCTGGGGTCTGGGTCCACATATTTATACTAGCAAATCCTTTGTCTCCGGAGGTTGAGAGTGTCTGTGCCTAGTCCAAACCAGTTCTGTGCAGTCTTGGGGCACTTTGCTGACAAGACTCCTTCTTTCCTTTGACAGTGTGGGCCAGGGACATCAGATGCACCACAGGAGGTGGAGCCAGCCTTGTGGAAGGCAGGCACATCCCTATACATGTCCCAGGTGCAACTTCTACCACCCATCTACATGCAGATAGCTCTATTCAGCCCTGTGTGACTCATCCTGTCTCCTGGAATCCCCCAGCCTCAGCACCTGTCACTCAAACTCCAGACAAGGAATACTCAACCTAGCAGAGGCAGGCTTGGATAGTTAGGCAAGAAAATACCCACTTTCTAAAAGTGGTATTTTCAAACACAGAATGTTAAAACCAACTTCACTAAAAGATGTATTTTATCATTCTAGGTTTAGGCATACTAAACTCGATTTTCTACCTGGTTCCCTGAGTCAGTTAGGATTATTAAGTGTTATAATCAAACTGCTCATTCTGGCCTATGGGGAAAGTTAGCCTTGAATGCGTCCCAAAACATTATTTGGACCACTGCCTTCATCGCCTGACACATCACTACACTCAAAACTGTCGGGTCGTGGCAGTGCATCAGGAGAGAAAATTAAAGGATGGAGACCTTAAAATATAACCAAATTGTTTATGTCATTTACATTTAAAATATTCCCATTTATAGTCAATTAATATATTTGTATTGTGTATTAATAATTATTGAAATTAATGCATAAAATGAATTAAACCTAATGTAATTATATTTTAGCAAATAAACTGTTTTCATTATTTTTTAATTTCAGAAAGGGTATTAAAATATGGAAATTAAAATTAAATGTAAGTTTAATTTGCAGTTTTTTTCCCAACATTTAATCCTATTTATTTATATGCTTTACACATTTCAAATAATTTAATTTAATTTAACAAGATTTGCCTTGCAGTTATATTGTAAGCCCCAAGGCCAATATATTCCTGTATGCTGTCAGTGGTTGTCCATTTGTAATGGTGGACTTACCAGCGGCGGCCAGCACAGGTAAGTGTGGTGAGGCAGTGGGGCGGTGGGGGCAGGGGGGGGGAAGCTGACAGATGATGGAATAGGTATTATATATTTAATTATACCTATTCTGTCGTCTTCCCCCTTCCCACCCCGCCACGCCCACGTCAATTCGTCTACCTGTGCCAGCCGCCGCTGGGACTTACTACTGTTTCATTTTAGAGATAAAAACTAGCATGCAAAAGACTTGCTTTGTGAACAATAGGAGAACTTTCAACTGAGACTCGATTTTATGAGGTACTATTTGCTAGGCAAAGTATTTGAATGTTAATATTGTGTAATATTGTATCACATGAGAATAAATGAATTTGTTTTTTACTATTGTCTTAGGTCTCACACTAGTCCAGCGAGAGATTATCCTTTCAGGACCCATAATCAAAAATACAGATTTTGCAAGATCTGAGATGATCATCTCGTAACATCAAGTTTGGCTCCACCCCCGACACAGGGGGTGAAAAAATGTAAGTCTACACTTTTGAGTAACTTTACTTGTGAATAGTGAATAGCCAAAGACAGTAAAATACTCAAACGTGTAACTGAACTTACAAGTCAAAATTACTCACACACAGTATCTTTGTGAAATGACGCCATAGCTTTCAAGTCAAGACTGGATGGAAACTTTTGTCTCCAGCAACTCCTAAAGGTATGAAAGGATAAAGTGAGGAGGGGAAAAGGACAAAAGCTCCAAATAGGAAATATAGTCCTATTAGAACTTTGTGACAGGTGAAATCAGGCATAGGAGATTTAAAGAAGGTAGGATTACCAAATTAGTTCAGTCCATCAGTCAGGTGATGTTCCAGCCATAACATTCCCATTTAGAATCCACTGCAACCTAAAACTTTTAACCAGTTTGTTCCACTGCTGTGAAACAATTCTACTATTCTCAGAAAACAGTGTCTCAGGGACATTGATTAATCTGGCACTCAAACAGATTGCCATCCTATAGCAGGCAGTGCTGAGATGGGTAGAGAGAGTATACAAGGGAAATTAGTCCTTGGAGAAGGGTCAAGAATGTCAAACAGTAAGAATGTGCCAAGAGGTGAGGGGCTCTAGGGAAGATGTGGGTAAGGGCAGTCAGTCTAATAATACCAACACATATAGAATAGGAGAGTTGTGCCAAGGTAGAGGTTATTTTGACCTTGATTAGGTGTAGCAGAAGAAATTGTGACTAGGTTATTGGTGTGCCAGAGGAGAGGAAGTCTGGACAAAGGAAAAGTTGGACCATGGGCAATGGAGAAGTGATCAAATGCTATGTAAGTAAGACCAGGTTTATGTGTCAGATGCCAGGTTGGCAACAAAATGCAATTGAGCAAAAGAAGGTGGCCCAAAATAGGTGGCAAAGAGGTGATCAGATGAGTGATGGAAATAGAAAGATGAAAATTGGCGCACTGGGAGTTGAAATAAAGATTAAGGGCCTAGTAAGGAAGGGCCTAAAGAAAAAGTATTAAGATAAGGGACAACCTGAAATATTCTAGTTAGCAGGAATTGAATGAAAAGAGACTGAAGGTTGAATATAACAGAGAAAGACCAGGCAAAATGTGCGAGTAGAGTCAGTAACAGCAATTGTTGACCAGGTGGGTTGGGTGGTTCACCAAGCAAGTTGGGAGCACGATAAAAATGTAGGCCAATGAGGGAAGTATTGGTGGGTTGTGAGGAGGAAACAGTAGGCCATCATGAATAGTCAAGAAAAGTTGAGCTTTGGGAGGTAGGGGAGGAGGTATCCAGTCACTGGAGAAAAGATAATGTAAAGGAGAGTGTTTAGTTGCACAGTGCACAATAATCGAAATAGAGAGTATCTAATATATGGGTTTACGGGCCATGGGAAGTTAGGGAGTTTGTTGAGAGCAAAGCTGGGTCCACTGAGACTAAGTTCACCAGAAGGCTATTGCAATAGTAGAAGGTGTACCTGATGAAGGACAAGTGGCCAATGGGGAAGTGGAGGTGGTCCATATGAGAAACATGGCTGTGGATAGAGGACATGAATTAGAGGAGAGAACCCTAAGGATACAATGAGGGTGTGCTTCAATCTCTAATTCTGCTACATGGATAGATGATTTTCTCATCAGAGGCCAAACTTTGACTTCGAAGTCTATAGTTCAAAATAGCTCTACATTTGTGTTGCCATTATTGCAGTTTATGTGAAAGTGAAGACTTGAATACTATAATATATTGATAATAAGCAAAGCTGATAGATGGTTTGGCATTTTACTACTCCACTCTGCTAAATAATTTTGTGTGGCGTCCAATTTGATGTACATACTTGCAAACCAGACTATGTAGAGTAGTTGTTGAAAAATAAATCTCTTAAAATGTCACTCTATCAAATATATTGTTAGCACACAATTCCTATAGAAACAAACTAAACATTTTGTTAAGTTTTAATTTAAAATAAATAACTTTTTAGCTGTAAATAGTGTATATTTTCAATATGTAAAGGTACAAACATTTTTTTGTAAATGAGGAATACTTTTGCATCCTGGGCCCTTATTATGTGTAGCACATTGGGGGAAGATTTTTTTATTGGTCCGCTAAAAATGGATACCTGGGGAATGATTTTTTACCGGGTTCTAGAAATAATTGCTGTCACGAATATTCCCCATCCAAATGTGGCAAAAAAGGCAAATACTGCTGCTTTCCATACCATAATCCAAATGCACTTTTATTTGCTAGGCATTTCCCCTGATAAATTCTGGCAGGTTTGACCTGCCGAAGTTCACCTGGGGAAAATTGTGGGGGATGTAGTCATTGCTGCTCAGTTCATGTATGCACAGATATATGGAAAAAAAGGTCACTCATGAGGGACTTTTTTCAAAATTGAATTATTCCGCATATTTTCATAAACAAGAATATGTTCTACCCTTGAACTTAGAGTGGTAAAATAACCCAAAAAAAATATAATTACTCATTATTATAAAGCCAGCTCAGATTCAGCATTTTTTGCTCTTATCAGTGCTGAGGTAAGGTAAACCTCCGAGCACCAGAATGCTCTGATGACATTTATTTTGCATGTGAAAGCAAAAACAAATATGAAATGGTGATAGCGACTCTATAATTGCAATGAGCGGTAACACTTAAAGGAGTCAGGAAATGCTGACGTGGCTGTTTTTTGGTTATCTGTCAAGACAGACGTCGCAGAACATGCATATCTTAATTTTCTTCGTATTTTTCCTTGATGCATTTTTCTGAAGATTCATGTTCTTCCATTCAGCAGGTATGGACGCGACTTAAAAAAAAAATCTATTCAGTGTTTGAAGATTTCCGCGAAAAAATGGATTATTCATTAAGATGGATCATACCACTCAATTTTCATCAGTCAAAATGATGAGGGGGAAATGGTGCAGCCTTAAATACGGCTCATTGCGTTTTCCTTTTCTGTGTGCTTTGAAGTTATCTATTACTTGCAGTTCTCCCTTTGGGAAAGTTAGGAATACATTTATTCCATCACGCTTGGAGCTAGAAATCAGGTATAACAAATATGGTGCCAGTGAGAATGCAATGAGCCGCTGTGACAAGAAGTTCTGCTGCAGACGTGAGCTTTTTATTAGCATAGTGAGTAGAATTCTCTTATGAACTCAATTATTCGATGCAGTTCTAGAGAGACTTTTACACCTAGACAGCTATTCCAAAAGCAGTGGGAATGGGTACACAGCAAATACCACGACTGCCGAACAATGCGTTGCCTTTCAAATGCGGGCAGAACAACGCTTGCACCCAACCCACACATTCCATTTACGCAGCAAATCGTTACAATGAAGGGGCATATTTACAAGGATGGCGATAAATAAACGCAAAGTGCGCTTAGCGCTTTTTTATTTATCAGCATCTATTGCTGTATTATATTACCCTGTTACCGAGTTATTTACAACGCGTTTTCCCCAGGGAGATATAATTACCAGCGATAGCGGGGAAATCGCCGTTTTGTAGGGAACATCGCTGGTTTTCCAGCGATGTACCCTGCAAAACTGCGATAACCTTGCTGATACGACCCTGTGGTCGTATCAGCACAATCCACCCCCTATGTTAAGCATAGGTAGATCAGAATTTTAGCAGATGTTAGTTTTTTGCGAAAACCACAGTTTTCGCCAAAATCTAACATGTGCTAAAATCCTGTGGGCTGCCTTGTAAATACGTCGATGTGAACATCAGCAATATTTGCAAGGTGGTCCATCTGGGGTATGCCCAGTGACACCCACTTTGCATCTCCTTAGAGATGCAAAGGGAGGTTTTTGGAAAAAGGGTGCTAACATTCGATTATGCATGTTAGCACCATCTTGTAAATAGGGCGATAGGTTTATCTCCACTTTTTTGGCTTTTTAAGCCTAAAAACCGAGATAAAGCCCTTCTAAATATACTCCGAAATACGTTAGGTACAGCAAAGTTGGACTTTAAAGTCCAACGCTTTTCCTACTGTTGTGGGGACTGGAGATGGAATAGCAAATTATACTATTCCAAAGTCCAGCGCCCCCTAAGGCAAATCATTATAACTACATGTGCTGTAAATAGAAAACGTGGATCAGACGCATTTGTTGTTCCGCCCGTGTTGTTAAGGAACACATGGGGATGGAAAGCGTGTGTCAGATATTTAACAGCTATTCCAGAGTGCACTACCGCACAATGCAGTATAAAAGGATGCAACAATTAAATATCTACTCTGTATGAATTGTTTAAATTACTGCCCCTCACGTACCCCTTTTCTTTTGCGACCGCCTCTCCCACTCCCCAACAGCTCGCTTCACTTGAGGAAAGAAGACATTTGTCAGTAGATTCACTGCATGTACTGTAAATACTGTTGGAGGACCTGCCAGACACCAACAGGCTTGTTGGGGCCTACTGCATGTCAACCCGAGACGTTTTGCACAGGGTCTCATGATCATACACCTTAGAGCAGGGGTACTCATAGTACGGCCCGCGGGCCAGGGGCGGCCTGGCAAGCCTTCCCTGGCGGCCCGCGGACCTTGCAGACGTCCTACCAATGTATATATTTTTTTGGCTTTTAAAGATTGTCTGCTGCAGCGCGACTCAAAGACTCTGCTGCTTTGTGGGGGCCAAGGGCAGGCGATTATCACTTAGCCAGAGTGGAGCTGCATTGGCCTAAGAAGAGGTGGAATACAACAAAGCCTCATTAGCATGCAAATGGCCTTTAACGACCTGTGAAGTGCTTGGGTGCGGCTGTATGTGTCAGGAAGCTGTCTCACCCGGGGATGAAACACAGGCAGGGTGAGATGACAGAGGGTGACAGAGGGAGATCGAGGGACAGAGACAGAGGGAGGGATGGAAAGAGAGGGAGACAGAGGGAGAGAGGAAAAGGGAGGGAGAGAGAGAGAGAAGGGGGTGGGAAAGGGAGGGAGAGGGACACAGAGAAAGGGAGACAGAAAGGGAGACAGAGGGAGGGCGGCAAAAGAAGAGGACGACGGAGGGAGTGAGGGGGAAGGAGGGAGTGAGGGTGATGGAGGGAGTGAGGGTGACGGAGGGAGTGAGGGTAACAGAGGGAGTGAGGGCGACGGAGGGAGTAAGGGCGACGGAGGGAGTAAGGGCGACGGAGGGAGTGTGAGCGAGGGAGTGTGGGCGAGGGGGCGAGGGAGTGTGGGCGAGGGAGTGTGGGCGGGAGTGAGAGGGGGAGGGAGTGGGAGGGAGTGAGAGAGAGAGGGAGGGAGACAGAGGGAGGGAGACAGATGTGTGTATGCCGGGTGTGGTGGCGCAGTCGAAGAAGGTATCCACTGCAGGGACCTGTCATAAACCTCATGGTCATAGGTTTTTTTGTTTATCTAGCTCGCCCCCTCCCCCACTGACCCCGCCCCCACCGGTGCGGCCCTCAGAAACAAACCACACTGTAAGTTTGGCCCCCGAGAGAAAATTTGTGAGCACCCATGCCTTAGAGACATAGATTAAAGGCAATGTGGCAGGTCCACCAATACAGGATCATTGAGATCTAATGGATCTGTTAACAATTTTCAACTTTCAAAAGTGTAGTGAGTAGTTGCTGGCAGGGCAAGGAGGTTGTGGAGGCACAAAGCGTAGAGCAGTAAAGAAAATCAGAGAGGGTCAAGGTAGAAGAGCACACATAAGGATAGTAGTACGGAAACTATGCAGAAAACTGACTCCTTCAGGGCCCAGTTCATCTCAGGAGGAAAGCAAGGCCTCTTTTCAGAGAACACGTCCAGCATGGGACAGAATAGAGCAGGACCTGGCTGGATGGGGGCAGCAGTGGGCTGTGAAAGTCCTGGAGTCGGATAAGGCAGGGGGAGACTTCTGTTCATCATCATCCTGGCAATGCAGAAATAGAAGACTTGACTTGAAACATCGCAAATGCCTTCATCAGGGGGTTCTTAATATAATCGTGTCATGGTAATGTCACAAATTAAAATTCCAATACTGCAAGGCACACCAATTTTGATGAGTTTATCCTTCAAAAACCTTCAAAATCGTACATTCTAAACTTGTATATTAACATTTTCTCTCATATTGTAACACATACTGACAGCAAGAGTCTTCTAGTTTTTCACTAGTAAAATGTGTCCAAAAAAGTACTTAAGGTGAAATATCACCACATTTCTTGTAATACTGATTTGGACAGAAACTCGTTCTTACACATAATTCGGGAATACCAAGGACCTTATAATTGGGGCCTTCCTTGGTAATGATTCAAACCTGAGGACAAATCCTGTTCGCTTTCCTCACCACAGAACAGGAAATGAATGAAAATAGATACGATGATCACAGATAGGTGTGTATAAACTAGAATTCCATCAAAAAACAAGGAGCATCATCCAACAAACAGGTGAGTGCAGCTGTGCACAGCCCACCATGTGTGCCATCCACAGCTACCCTCACATACTAGCAAAAGTCCCAACGTAAATGTACCTTATGCTGAAAATGTCATAGTTAGTTTCTGGAAGCTTCATAACCAGCATGTTGTGCTAGTGGTGTTAGAGGAGTATGCTGCCTATCACTGAAGGACAATGCCAGAGGAGAAGAGCTAAAGATCAGCTCCATAAGTTGTTGGTATTTCAGATCCTAACTACCTATTAACACCTTCGCTGCTAAGGCAATTCCCCTCCTGTGCTGGAAATTGCTATATTTCATTGTTTTATGACGAGCTGGGCTCGTCATCAGCACACGACCACTGTGCACCATGACAAGCCCAGCTCGTCATCAGCATCGAAAGGGTTAAGCAAGGACATCACATTTATCCACCTGGCTTCAATGGGGATGTAGTAGAGCCACACTCTCTTAAATAGACTACCCTACCTCCCCTTATAAAGCTAATTGCTGAGCTGTATTTTTCCCTACCTTGAAGCACATACTGTATCTTGCACTCTCACCGTGAGTATAACACCACTGCCAATATTCATCCATTTTAGGAAGCCTTGTGTTAGTAAATTGTGTTCCATGCACATACACATTTTTCAATGAGTTTTTTCTACTTGGACATATGTCAGAATGTAGGCAATTTGGTAGGCTCACCGTAGATAGAGGTGCTGGAAAACGGGTGGGTTGGAACACTTGGCCACTAACCTTTTGTTGGGCGCATGCACTTCCTGAGTTGGGGTTTATCATTTCCAGGTCAAGATTTATTTAAGAGTCATTTTGGGTTTTATTCTTTTTCTGGCAACGATTTGTGCAGTTGCATTGTCCTTACAAAGTCCACTTCAGTTACCAGTGTTTTACGTCCTTCACTCTTGCTTTATTTCTTCCATTCTAGTTCCCTCGATTCCCTTTACCTAATTTTGTTGTTGGGTCTTACTGGTGCGTGTTCAGTAGCATCCAGAGTCCTTCACCCGATTTCTGCTTGGCTCACAGCTTGTAATGCACCATATGCTATTGAAACTGACAAGCCAAAGTATTTTGGGGCATATTACCAAGGGTGGCGATATTGAAATATCGCTCCTTTAGCGCCCGTTTTCTGCCGCTAAGAGACAATAATATCATCGCCCTATTACCAAGCTGTCGCTAACAAAAGTTAGCGACAGCTTGTAGGCGATAGCGAGCGGTTTGGGGTCCGCTTTGCAGGTCAGCGATATTTATCGCTAATGACATTCAAAGTGGGCGTACCCAACCCGTTAGCGACTGACAGCAGTCGCTAACATCGCTATCGCCTATTACCAAGAATGGCGAAACAATGAAAATATTCACGCTAAGCGCGAATATCGCCAAACGCTAACGCCTGCAAATATCAGTTCTTAGTCATGTTATCCAATGGGAGGTGGATAACATGGCTAACAGCATTTGCACGTTAATGCGTGAACACCGTGGGTTTTCCAGCGATATTCACGCTAACGCCTGCAATATTATCGCTTTTGAGATAAACGTTGGTAATAGGACGTTATCTCAGCGATAATATTGGGCGAAGCGCGGCGTTAAAAAAACTAACGCTAAGCTCAGTTAGCGATACATATAGCTAACTGTTGGTAATATGCCCCTTTATTCACTCTTTGTTAAGCAGCCTATAATTTTTCCGGCAATCTGCCAACTGTCTTACAGCCGATCAGATTTACCTGTCCCTGTAGCATCAACACAGAGGAGTGGCATCCTCTAAAACACACAACTTTAAAGGATACTAGGCTCCAGTCAGGATTTCTCTCTCCCTTTACCTATTTCCCCTCCAATTTCTGCGCACCAGCACAGAGATGCAGGGATCGGAGAAGCTTTCATTGGGGCCACAGTTCAGAAATTTGTCAACCCAGAACCCATATACTTCAGAGTCTCAGTCTGTATTTCAGTCATTCTTTCTTTAATTAATTTAATATAAATGTTCCATTGAATTACATCCTGGGTATGTATTAGAATCGTTCTGTACACATCAGTTTTGGTACTAGAAATAATAATATAAATGGAAACTAAACCACCACCATATTGTTTATTTTTTAAGACAGGGTTCTCCAAAGTCGATCCTTGAGTGTCGGATCCATGGTAGATTTTTTAAGGTGCAAAAAGAACAATTGATGGAAAGAATGCAGAACAATGTCATACATTCACCCCAGTACAGTGATCTGGGCCTAAATCCATCATTTTTTTGCTCACCATGCCATTCCAGTTTGGCACAAGGTCAAGACTGGGTTGCATATGGCTAGGTCTAAACTGGGGTGGCATGGAGAGCAAAAGAATGATGAATTTATCCCAGATCACTTGACTGGGGGTGAATGTTATGATTTGTTCTGCATCGCTTCCATCAAATGTGTTTTTTTTTTGCTTTCTCGCCCTAAGTGCGCCAGGTATGCCCAGACGTTGGTCCTGGGCTCACTGTGCCACTGGAAACAAGCTATCCTGGCAGAAGAGGGGTGAAACCCTGGAACCGGTCCTAGGATGCTTACTTCTGGTCCAGGGAGGACCTGGCTTGGCAGTTCAGGATGGACTGTTCCCATGAGGCACAGGGTTTAGACCGATTTGTACATGGCCAGGTCTAAACTGGGGTGGCATGGTGAGTACAGGGTCAAGACCGATTTGTACATGGCCAGGTCTAAACTGGGGTGGCATGGTGAGCAAAAGAATGATGGATTTTAACTAGATCTCTTGACTGGGGGGGCGGTGAATGTTTTTATGTGTTCTGCATTCTTTACATCAATTGTGTGTCTTTAGATTTTTTTAGATACCTGCATTTATCTATATGGGAAAATGCTAAAAATCTGGCATGGATCCGGCATTCCAGGAGCGACGTCAGAGAACCCTGTTTTAATATAATTCTATACCTAAAATGGCCCGATTTTTAACAAATCTTTAATGTTGATCCCAATTCTAATAACGTTTTCAGGTAGTTTTGTTTGTATTTTGGACACTTCTGAAAGTTTTTGACAACACCTTATCAATAATGGTGTGGATGTTTTTTCATGAATGTATCAAATTGCCTTTTTAGCATGGTCTCTTCATATTTTAAATTTTTTTATGCACTCCTTTTTTTGCTGGTATTAGGATCATGTACCCTGTGACACTGCTGTTAATTTTCACAGTGTATCTATGCCCTTGTCCTAAAATGGTTCTGGTGTAGTTGGTTTAACCAATTGAGCTATTTAACTTTACTGATAGTCTGTAATGTTTGGTTCAAAAAATACTCCAATAGTATGGGAAATAAATGACATAATTGATGTGCACTGTTTATTTACACTATACACATAGATGACAAAAATAAGTGGGTAGCAGGGGCACTACTGTGCTCTGACTGCCATTGCAGGTTGAGGGCACTGTAGTAAAACATGACAAGGAAAAGTGTCCTTGCCACGTAAGAAAATCTGAGTTGTCAACCATACAAATGTGATGTCAACCATAAAATCGACCTTATATACCCTCAAGACAAGGTGCCTAATATATGTTGGGACCTATCCCCAAAATAAACAGCTGGGGCCGCCACCTCAGGGTTTTTAATACACTAGGTGCCAGATGTAGGAGCCAAAATACCGGTCGGTAACAGCCGGTTTCGGCCGTTACTGACCGGTATTAAGTATTTGGCATGTAGGGGCCCTATTTTACTGATTCGGTAAATTTACCAAATCGGTAAATTTACCAAATCGGTAAAATACCGAAACGGTATTTTTACCGATTCGGTAATTTTGGAGATGTAGGTGGGACTCTTCTGAGTCCCACAGGCCTTACCGAATCGGTATTTTACCACCCAATCCAATTGGGTGGTAAAATACCGATTCCAGGTGTGCATGCACATGTGTGCATGCACACCTATGGCATGTGACAGACAGACATGCCCGTTGGGCATGTCTGTGTCCACATGTCACACATGTCTGAATTCGGGGTGCTAGAGGGTGTCAAAGTGACACCCCCTGCACCCTTGCAACATTCGGTATTTACCAAATCGGTAAATACCGATTTGTCATGCCCATTGATTCCTATGGGCTTCAATGCCCATAGGAATCAATGGGCATTACCGAATCGGTAAATACCGATTCTTACAAAATCGGTAATTCAATTACCGATTCTACCTACATCTCACCCCTTCTATTTTACCGATTCATAAATACCGAATCAGTAAAATTCGGTATTTATGAATCGGTAAAATATACTTACCTACATCTGGCCCTAAGTGGGTTTTGTTAGAATAGATTTTGCTGATCCTCTGCAAATTTGCAATGAAATCAATTAAGAAAAGCACCCTATCACTAGGCCTATAAGGTCAGGGTATCCCTACACTGCCCCGTTATTCTTTGGATGAGTCCGGAGTCTTAATATGGCTGCCGCCACACTGGCTAGGGTACATCATAAGATTTACACCTCACCGCCATTAAAAAGACCTGGAAGAAACAACACATGTGACCCCTCACTTCTTCTGGAAAAGAAAGACTCAAGGACTTCAGAATACTGATAGTACCAAAGAACTGGAACTGCTTTTTAAGGGACAAGTCGTTGGTCTTCTGTTTGCCTGCTCGAGGTACCTAAAAAGCAGGAGAACTCCATGAAGACACAGGCGACTACAGAGAACTGGACCCTTCAGAAGCAATGACTTAGAAGCCTGTACTTAAGACCGGGGGACTGAATGACTAATCAGAAAGAAATATACCAGAAATTGTTTTAAAGTAGGACACAGTGATTTTTCCACCTCGGGAGGAATGAGATCCTAATCAACCAGCATATAAACAATGTATTGCTTATGTAAGCACCACAAAAGTTGACCTAGAAGGTGATAGTGACATTTTAATAACCAAAACTCAAGTGGCCAGATTGATAAAAAAACAAAAGGATGGGGCCCCAGGTCCCAATGGTATCCCTTTTGCACTATTCAAAGAAGCACCTGATTTATGGTCAATTTACCTTACAGATGTTTTTAAAGAAGTGGACCAGAGCAGTCAAATCCCGAACTCATGGAAAGGATCCCTTATAACACCCATATTTAAGAGAGGAAATTGGCAATTGCCGGAAAACTATCGCCTAATTACTTTGCAGGATATGGATGCCAAGATTTTTGCTGGAATTCTATTGACGAACTTAACGGACTGGGCAAAAGAGAAACGGATACTGCCCCCAAACCAAACAGGCTTTATCAAAGGCCTTGGTATGTCAAGAAAGGTTTTAACATTATCAATACTAATTGACAAAGCAATTTTATCTAAACAACCGTTATACCTATGTTTCGTAGATTTTAAATCTGCTTTTGATTGCGTTGACAGAGAACTTCAGGACAATGAAATGTCTCGCTTACTGTGGCAAGAAGTAAAAAATAATAAAAACCTAACTGCCTGCTCCTACTTAAACAGAGCAATTGACAAATTTGGTATAACACCCATTTGGAGCACCACAGTCGCGCAGGAGAGCTTAAAAAACAGTGAATAAACGGAGTGATCATCTCTCCCTGATAAAGGACAAAGATACTTTCGTTAAACAAAATCATGCATGGCCGATCGTTAATGGATTCAAGAAAAAAAGGTCCAAAACTACCTGGGAAAATCAGGGTCGAAAAAAACCAAACACTTCTTTATTAATACTAGATTTGGCTATTTTCCAGGCTTATGTCACTTGGCAACATGGAAAAGATTAAATGATCACAACCTTGGCAGGCAATGCAAATTAGGACAAGAAAAGATCCTACACTTATTGTGTCTTTGTCCAGATTTGGAAGCTGAAAGAAAAACTATACTTAAGAAACTATTTAATAAAAGTGGTGTAAGGGCATGTAGGCAGGCCTTAATGGCAAGTTTAAATCCAGATGATCTACCAATTAATTCAGCATTCGTCAAATTCCTTTGTGCTGTACAAAAAAAGTTAGAGGCTTTCGTTTGATTAACTTACGTATTGTGTGAATATGAATCTACAGAATTAACTTTAAAAATAACCATAAGTGATTGATTATTATGGCACCTAATGTGTACGGTAAATGCCTAAGTTTTAGGAAATTAATTGAACGTACGGATTGTTTTATAATTTTAAATTTGTTAATGTTTTAGCTGCTTTTTGTAAGATTTAAATTAATAAAATAAATTTGAATTTGATAGGGTGCTGAGTCTTTAACAGGAAGGTTGCATGCAAGGCAGTCAAGAAAACTAGCTTTCTTGCTCTTGGAACTTTTTGCCTTATGCATTAAAATGATGTGACCTTGTGGAGCTTTGCCTAGTTAGAGCTTTCAGTCTTTCACAGCTGGAGGATTTTGCAAACAAAAAATGTGGCTAATTAAAAATCTAAAGCAGCTATTAAATCCATATCCAGCGTTGTCTAACTTGGATCTTTTGGCATCAATGGTATAACATTTAAATTTGCTTTATTTTGGTTTGATATCAAAGCAATAACTCATAAGTACGTATTTATATGATTTAGAATGTGTTATAGGTGCAAGCGAAGGTGTAATAAGATTGATATGATAATTCTTGCATTTGATGTTATTTATCAAGATAATTGCATTTTTCAAAATATTCAGTAAGTATTTAAATCTGCCTCTGTGCTGTGAAGTATGCAAGGCACCATTGATCATTTTCAAACAAATTAAAAGGCTACCACTTGAAAGTGATTTCAGTAGAAAGATACGTTAGCAACACATTGCTAATTTTTCATTGCCAATTTGTAACATAGAGACATAGAAACACCATCTCTGTAAAGCATATCAGGATTGTTGTAACTTACACTGCCATAATAAATACTGGCAAATTTTGTATCTCTGAATGTGCAGCCATGACACGACTGATGTTACGATGGGTTCACAACAGTTTTGGTTTGAAGATAGCGGCAAAGGGCAACTTTTAACATTGGGCAATGCACAAAAAAATAAAGTGTATTTTAAGAGAGTCATGGTATGTAAAGAGGGAACATTTCCTTTAATTCGAAAATACAGGTGTAACAATGGCATATTACCTCCTTTGCTCTAAATATGATTCCATTGAATACATATCACTTTATTAAAATTACAGCACATGCCAAAACCGGCACAAGATCATGTCTTACAGCATGATGGCCCAGAAAAACTTTAAGGAATACTGTGATAAGTCATGTACAGAGGTTTCATCTAAAGTGGAAATTAATAATGAGAGCTGCACATTTTTTTGGGACTAGGTGGATGCAGGATATAAGATATTGGATTATTATTTCGGGGTGACTGACTACTTACTTCAAGGTATATTTACAACTCTTGTCAAAGTGAGCCTTTTATGTCCTTAAATTTACTGAAGATCAACCCCCTGGTAGAGAGTAGACAGGCTTAACTTTGAGTAATGTATAACATATATTTGTAATACCAAAATAGTAATAAAGGCAAAACACAGAATAATTGAAACTCAAAACTGAATCAAAATTTTGCAGAAAAACCTAAATAACAGAATTAACCAAAACAATATAAATCCAGAGCCGGGGATACAAATTTTGAAAGAAGTTAAAACATTCAAAAACAGCATAATGGGCCAAATGTTGCAATATGCATGTATGCAGCTCCCTCTGACTTAAAGCAATACTAGCACCCGCAGGATGCAGGGAGCTGGCAGTGACTGCTGGGGAATTCAGTCTCCCCCATGTCCCCGAACGTAGGAAAGTAGGATGAGGGCACCCAGTATTTTGGCCAGACCTCAGGGGAGGGTGTCCTCAGGGCAAAAATCAACCATGGAGGGGGGGGCGCGTGGCCCTCCCACCCAGGTCTTTTTGATAAACAAATGTAGGGCTGGCCTTGGGGGATGGTGTCCCATGGGCCGAAATTAGTCCAATCAAGGGGGCCACACAACTAAAGCCACAGGACAAAAGGGGACTTCTTCCCCCAACCAATAGTCTGCCAGAAAGTACATTTGCAGAGTGGTGGAGAAAGGGGACATGGCCACCAAAATCGTCTCAGTAATCCCAATGTGTGGGACTTCCTGGTGGTAACAGGAGGTGTTGTTGGCCCCTAAGGACCTGTGTCGGTTACTTCTATGACAGGACAGTCTAAACGTACTGTTAACTATTATCCTCCCCTATACACTTTAGTTCTAATAAGGGGACGTTTCACTGCATCTCGTCCAAAGTTTTCATGCAATTTAGAAATAAAAACCTAAGGCCAAGCCTCCTTGACAGCCACACAGAACAACATAAAAAAGTGTCTGACACCTCTAATCAATACCAGATGTCCACAGCATCAGTGTTGGACCAAATTCTATTTAGAAAAAATGTGCGAGAAACGAATGACACCTCACGGAAACACCACCAACGGGGTAACTGGTGTGTAATCTCCAGACAGGCCCCTGTCGCATCATCGGTTGTCATCCGATTCTCAAAGAAAAAGGAGAAAGAGTGTCCAAAGCAACAAACCAAACAGTGCAACAAACAGTGGAAGCAGAAAAAATCTGCTAGTGACAAAGGAAATGCATAAACAAGTGCATAAAACACAGCATCCAATTCTCTTCAATAACTTTATTTATAGAGATATGGATGTCTGCTATTGAAAATAAAAAGGCTGGTAGCTATCAATGCATACCATTACCTATTGCCGACATGTTTCACTGTCACAGCAATTTTGGCAGATTCATCAGGGCTGCACTATATGCTGCCACTCCACTATTGGACACTTGTTCTGTGTTAGCCAGAAGCAGCTGCTGGGGATCCAATGGGATACAGAAGTACTCCTAAAGTGAGTCTCCACCTTCACATAACTTATATGTATCAATCGTGAAACTGCCAGACGAGCGCCTTGTGCCAACCGGTGCACCAAATAGTACTGGACCTAGCTCACTGCTTTGCGAGGGTACCAGAGAAGTGCAAGCTTTTCATTGGTGTTTATCATGGTTACGACTTACAGGTTGATAGGCCCATGTTTTATTTAAATTGGACAATTCAAGAAACTTACTTTATTGGATGGGTTCTGTAAAAGTAACAGTTAGTGTTGAATTACTCTTTTCTATTTCAGACTGCGATCGTTTATACGCTAAAAGGTTACGAGTTAGTCCCTTATTTGGATGGGTGAATTGGTGGCATGATCATCATCCTTAGTAGGGGTTCCACTGTCATGCTTAGTTTCTGCTTAGGAAAGGTTATAGTTAGGGGAAAATGTCTGTTAAAATATAGCATTTGAAGTAAACAAAACCATTGAAATTTATCAATAATAGTTAACGAAAGTAACTGTGAATGCAAAGAGAACAGATAATGGATGGAGCGCTGAACAACTCAAACATTCACACTCAGTCACAGATCTTGGTTAAATCCATTGTTTTTTGCACACCATTCCAGTTTAGGTCTAGTCATATGCAAATCAGTCTTGACCCTGCTCCCAGGGGAACAGTCCAGCTCGAACTGCTAGGTCTGGTCCTGTCTAGAACAGAAAGAAGCATCCTGGGACCGGTTTCGGGGTATCACCCCTCATTAGCCATGCCAGACTGAATCTGATGTTGTAGTGAGCACAGACCCATGTCTGGGCATACCCTGCCCATGTACGGCGAAAAATGCAAAAAGAACAAATGATGGACGGAATGCTGAACAAATCAAACATTCACTCCCAGACACAGATCTAGGTTAAATCCATTGTTTTATTAACGCCATACCATTCCAGTTTAGGTCCAGTCACATGCAAATCAGTCTTGACCCTGCCCCTCATGGGATCAATCCTGCCTGAATTGCCAGGCCAGTTCCTCCCTAGACCAGAAACAAGCATCTTGGGCCCGGTTTTGGGGTATCACCCCTTATGAGCCGTCTAGCTTGAATCTGGTGGTGTCGTGAGCATTGGGCCCATTTCTGGGTATATCCTGCCCATTAATGGTGACAAATGCAAAATGAACGGATGGTGGATGGAATGATGAACATATTAGACATTCACCACCAGTCACAGGTGTGGGTTCAATCCATAATTTTTTTTGCACGCAACGCCATTCCAGTTTAGACCCAGCCATATACAAATCAGTCTTGACCCTGCTCACCAGGGGAACAATCTAGCTCGAACTGCCAAGGCAGTCCTCCTTATACCATAAACAAGCAAAATTGGGCAGTTTTTAGGGTATCACCTCTCATCAGCCAGGCTCGCTTAAATCTGGTGGTGCAGCAAGCACAGGACCCACGTCTGGGCATACTCTCCCTACTTAGGGTGACAAATGCAAAAAAAACAGGTGATAGATGAAAAGCTGAACAAATCAAACATTCACCCCCACTCAAATCCATCATTTGACATCACTTTAACCTTTATGTTTTTCATTGAATTTCCATTGTGTTCACATAGTGCAGTGGTCTCCAAACCAGTCCTGGAGGGCCAGATCCATGCCAGACTTTCAAAATAACTACATGTATCACAATGGGAATATCCAAAAAATCTGGCATGAATCCGGCCCTCCAGGACCGGTTTGGAGACCCCTGACATAGTGCATTGTTTCATTGCCACATGTAATGCATCATGGGGTTGGATGTTGGCCATGCCATGCGTCCAAGTGCCGGTGAGCACCCATCCCCATGCACAACATTAAAATAAATGCTTAATGGTGACCCTCTGTGTTTTAGAGGCACTACCAGCATTGACAATATCTATATACAACTGCCATTAAACTTTCTGGGGTGCTTCTTCCTTGCAGCAGTAAATAATAAATGACCCCCCCCCCTACCAAGCCTAGGGAGGCATGATATCCCTACCCTGCATCTTCATATCTTTTCTTGCATATTTTCTGGGACTTGTAACTGAGTACCAAATCTCAGCATGGCTGCTGCCACATAATTGTTGATGTGATGGCAGCAAATCAGACTTCAGATTTAGGTTTGTTGAGTCCGCAGATTCTCCACAGTGAGAAATATACAACGTTTTTGAGCATTCATTGCTCACAATCTACTGAATGGATTTACAAAAAATCAAAACACTCTTTCCGACCAAGAGCTAGCTTTCTGGCAATTTTGGTGCAAGTCTGTTCAGGTGTTTGCGGTATAGATGTATCTTGATTTCCTACAGAAAAATTATGCAGGAACCCCCTTTTCTGATCCCTGCTTGATGGAACACCTCAAAACCTTCCAGGAAGGACCTGAGTTGGAAGAGCATTTTTTTTAAAGTCTAGTTGAGATTTATAAACAATTATCAGTAAAACAAATAATACATTTCAGATAGAAACACGATCCTAACTACAACCACCCAGTGGTGACCGCCACTGGGTATTGACAAGGGTGGCAATATTGTTGGTTCACCAACGGAGGTGTACCTTGAGAGACGCTTACAAGAGTGTTACTGCATATGAGCCAAATTTGAGGGATATAGGGTTGATATAACAGCAAGAATATGATGGTCTTAAAACTGAGTCCCCCCATCTTCCAGTACTGTGCTTATTGCTGAAGATACACTAGAACAGCACCAACACTCCTGGGGGGACCATTATTTTCTCTCAAAGGTAGCACTTTACAAAACACTCTCAGATATGTAGATTATGTTCTGAGAAATGTCATGGTCAGCCCTTCCTCTTAAATTCCATTGTAAGGCACTAGGAAAACAGCCAAAATATCACAAAGTGCTATACAATTCACTAAACAAACTTAATATCAACCCCCTGGTGGCTTTCGTACAGAGCTGACATTCTTCATTTATAGGAAATATGTAACGCAGTTTGCAGTGCCAAAGCAGTTATGAATTCTTAACGTTTAAATAGCATTAAAAATGGTATGATCCTACCACATTTGACTGGTAGCTGGGAACAGTTTAAGACTGACCATGATCAAGCATGGATAGGATACAAACACTAGGGTCGGCTGGGTCGGAAGCTTCATACTCAGTTGGCAAAGGTAGAATGCTGTGGCCGAAAATGTCTACACGATTTAGGACACCTACTGGCTGATGTCCCGGTAAAACCATTGACTTTTCGCTGCAAAGCTCTGAGTTGGAGACATTTTTATTTCTTGCCGTAGGAAGATCCATCAACAGCTGAATAATGTTGCCACTTTTCTGGTGATAATTTTTCTCTTCAGATTCAGCCACTTTTGAGTCTCAGATTCTTCCACCAGGGCAGGGATCCAGGCTGAGGCCAAAGAGGACACCACTAAGAGGCTTTTTTTGTGAGGTTCCCCTTAATCAGATTCTTTGCTACAGAAAAGCTTGCTCCAAGCAGGATCAATCTGAATCTTTGGCCAAGTGGCAACACACCTTCATTAGATTTGCTTTCCCAGTTGGTCCAGTCCTCTTAAGGTCTTTGTAGCCAAAAGGTTTCTAAGACTTAGGTTTTAGGAGATGATAGTAGGAGTGCACATAACACCAACCAACAGCTCATGACTTCATGGAGAGCATTTAGTGGTCAAGGTTAATTCCTGTAGAGGCAAGCAGCAGGATTCCAGGCAGGTTCAGATAGAACTGGTGATCTGGAGTATTGCAGGAAAGGCCTCTTGTAACTTATTGTGTCCATTGAGTTTGAACTAGAGGTTAGACTTATAACCCTTGTACACTACTTGTTGCTCTGTTTACAAGGGAGAAAGCAGGTCCCGTCTTCCTGTGTCTTTTCGTGTTATACACAGCAGGTCCAGCACTCTTTTGGTTTTTATTAGGTCCAAAAGGTTTTCTGAGGAGGATACTGGAGATGTTAAATGTATTCTTACAACCAGCTAGTGTGTGAGGTACAAAGACTACCCTAGGCAACGTGGCAAATGTTTCTTGGGGTAACCCCACCCATTTATGCAACTATATATGGGCATACTACTGCACACAATCTCACAACCTAAAACTAAGGTGACAAACCCTTTCTTTCTTGATGCAGCACTACTGTACTCAATCCAGAGGAGTGGCAATGGGAATGTGCCCGCCAGTCCATTGGTCACTTTAAACTTGTTCCTGGGAGACTCCCCTCCCACTGGGATTCATGCCTGCTTGGCTGAGGGGGACAAAGAGAAGTGGAAATGCCAAGTGTTAACTGCATCTGCCAGTGACAGGGTAGGCCTCCTTGAAGCTTGTCAAGATCCAGGGCGGAGCCCACAGGCCATTTTCTCAAGGGAACAACACCTCTACTCACCTAAGGCCTTTTAACGCGGCTACTGAGGGGACAGTTGGAGCTTATGTAAATGGGTTTTTAGTGTCTTTAGGCAGGGAAAAGGTAACTTTTAACAAGTATCTTTTCTAAAATAAATATTAAGAATATAACTTTACCAGGTAATTCAACATATAATATATGATTCAAAAAGTATAAGAATTTCAGTTGTAGGTGTTTCCTAGCTACAGAGAATATTAATAAAGTGAATAGTGCATCTCAATACTTTCCTATGAATCACCCAGACTTTCCATAGTGTAAGTAGCTTCTGGGGATTTTTCACTAATGTTAAATACAATGCTCCATGCCTTATGGACAATACCGCTTACTAAGGTGTGATCTATTATTAGTTAAAAGAAAGGTGGTGACCTGTAAAAACTGGTTATTTTGACAGTTCGAACTAGCAACTAGGCTACAAATTGCAGTCCTGTAATCATGTTTGCACCGCCATTGCAATGGCACTAGTGAGATTTAATTTACAAGCCCTTGGTGCACTCTTCACCATATATTAGTGACTAATAGGGACTAATAGGTCAGTTAAATATACCTATGAGGGGTATGCCAATTTAATCAGGTTGAAAGGAGAAGCACAGAAACTTACTGAGTGGCATGGGTAAAGTGTTTTACAGCAAATAAAAACAGTTAAGGCAAGAATATCCGGTGCACCTCACAAAAGATGATAATTTCAAACAGGTAATGTAATGTAATGTAAAGGCACACTTATATAGCTCTACTACCACTCCAGGGAGCATCTTGGCGCTAATACGGAAACCAAAGATGGAAGAAAGAATGGTTTACTGCTCATAACAAAAGAAGGTAAGTTGTTCAGATCAGAGTTTTGCACAGGGTAGCTGGTGCACTGTAAATCCACGTTTTGAGGGCCTTCCTGAATACCGACTCAGAAGCAATCTGGCGAAGCTGAGGTGGAAGTTGATTCCATGCCTTTGAGCCCATTACTGCCAGCGATTTTCCGCCCTTTGATACTAATCTGAAAGTTGGAATAGTCAGCAGATTAGCGTTGGTAGATCTTATGCTGCGGGTGGGAGCATAGTGCTTACAAGCAAGTTTGAAGATATTGTGGGTCATGTGAGTGAAAGGCCCTAAAGGTAATACTAAGGACCTTAAACAGAACACATTTGTAAACTGGTATCCAAGGCAAGATGTCTAATGCAGTGGAGGCAGATGATTTCCTAGGCCACTTCAATACCAATCCAGCAGCTGCATGTTGGACCATCTGAAGCTTGTGCATGACTGATTTTTGGTTTCTGCATACAGGCTGTTACAGTAGTCCAGTCTGGATGGAATAAGTGCAACAGCAACAGTTTTCCTAGCTGAGTGGGGAAGCAAGTCAAAGAATGTCTTTAGACTTTTTATAATCTGGAAGCATGTGCCCGCAACTGCCAGGGACTGTTTAAATGATAGAGTGGTATCAAATTTTATTTCAAGTTTCTGTCTGTGTTTGTTGTATTAGGCGGAGGGGTGGCATTTTCTGGCCACCAAAGTTTAGGCTTGAAGGGGTTTTGTTTACCAAATGGCAGGATCTCTGTTTTTTCCGAGTTACACCTCAGATGGTTGTTATTCATCCATTTATAGGTTGCTGAGAGGCAATTCCTGAGCTTTTCTTCCGCCTCAGTGGTGTCATTATCCAAGATCAAGATTAGTTGTGTATCGTCCGCCTATGAGATGGTATTGATCTTAAAGGACGATAGGTATGAACTATGAAGGAACCCTATGTATTTCTGAAATGTGTACAAGACATTGAGTTTAGGAACAATGGTTATGTGTACACCAGTGGTGAGAAGCCAAGACCTGTTTGCAGTGTCCCCCCACCTTTTGCCCTCCCCCATTTTGACTGTGCGATGCTGGTTTTCTGACTGTGCCCTGGGCTGCTAAACAGACCCAGGGCCTGTGCTCTGATTAAATGTACATGGTAATTAGGTATAATCACAGTTGGTACTGACAACCTGCCTGTAAGTCCCTAGTATATGGTATGGCATGTAGGTCTAGAGGTTCAGTAGTTTTAATATACTTGTTGTGCACTTGTTATATACTAACAAGTGCACAACTGTGGTGCTTACGCTTACTGTCATTTTAAAAGCCATCCCTGCCTTTCAGGCTGCTTTAAACTTAAATTATATGAAAATCTGACTTTGAAATTAAAGGTATTTTCAAAGTCGCAGACTTCCTTATTTGTACATATGCCACTCTTTAAGGTCTCCCCTAGGTGTCTCAGGGGGTGTTTGACTTGCAACTATAAGCAGGGGCATATTAAAATATGTTTTATATGCCCCAGTGAGGGAAAAACTGCCAGTTTAATTTCCCCCATTGTAGCACAATGGCTTCATAGGCTAACATGAGAATATGTTATTAAAGTGTAACTTTTGAAAGAAGCACTGACCTCTCTGGAACTTAAGCAGGTAGTACATGTTCCCACACATGAAAAGGGTCCTACCTTAGATTTAGTTTGGACATCCCACCCATTCGTTCACCTAATAGACGTCAGTCCCTGTGCCTGGTCAGAGCACTATTTAATTAGTGGCCAGTTACCATCTACTAAGCGTGTAGCGAACACTGCTCCTGAGTGGAAAGAACGGTGAAATTGGAAGAAAATCCAAACAGTTGATCTGGTTAACACCATAAAAAAATACTGCTCCTTCAAAGCTTATTGGGGGAAATCCGGATGCTGCCAGCTCTGCCCTGTCAACTAGGTTGAAGCAGGCCTAAGACGTAGTTGCTCCTATGCAGAGAGTCATAGTTAGGGACAAAGGTAAGGGGCTCAATGTCATAATGACTCCCTAAGAGCCTTGAAGCAACGTCTTCATCAACAGGAGAGAGCATGGCGGAAATCTTATAGGGTAGATTCCCGCAGGGAGTACCTTCTAGCACTTGGAGCCTATAAAAAAGCCATCCTTACTAGGAAAGCAGAATTCTATGAACGTAGGATTACTTCAGCTCAGGATATTCAAAAAGAAACTTTTAGGGTACTCTCCGAGTTAAGGCAAACAGAGACGGTGAAGCCTGTCCATAGTTCAGATTTACTAAATGTAATTACCGCCACCTCCACTGTACCCTATTCTTTGTCACCTGCTCCCTTGTCACCTGTGATTACGACACAACTTACTGTCTTTCCGACTCTGACCATTGACGCTCTGTCCCACCTAACAGGACGGGTTAAGTCTGGCTCTCCGGCAGATCCATATCCACCAACTATCTTTAAGATGGCGCTACCTGGGATTGAGGAGGAGGTGCTTTCACTTCTTAACCAATCCCTGGCACATGACACTGTTCCTGTTAACTTCAAAGAAGCACGTGTCATCCCACTTCTGAAGAAGCCAGGAGCGGATGTGAAGAATTTAAAAAACTTTAGACCTATCTCCCAACTCCCTTTCCTGGCAAAGGAGTTGGAACAACACATGCTGAAATCTCTGTCTCACCATCTTGAAATAAATAACCTTTTGCAGCATAACCAGGCAGGTTTCAGGGCCCATCACAACACTGAAATGGTTATGCTTGCAGTGCTGGACAATCTCAGGCTCCAAGCTGATAAAAAAAGGCTGTGTGCGCTGGTCCTATTGGATCTGTCTGCGGCATTTGACACGGTTAATCATATCCTTCTCTTGTCGCGGATACATGATGTTGGAGTCCACGACACAGCCCTTAAATGGTTGACATCTTTCCTTAGCGACCGGACACAGAGAGTACAGCTGTCATCTCATATGTCTGATCTGGGTAGTCTCTCTTGTGGAGTGGAGTGGAGGGATCGGCTTTGTTCTCTATTCTCTTTAATGCCTACCTGCAGCCATTGATAGGTGCGTTAAACACCATGGATTGCCAGATCTATAATTATGCGGATGATACCCAACTTATCATCCAGATCCACAATTCCTCAGTCTCCCATGCTAAGACACAGAATATTCTTAAATTTATCAGCAATTGGATGACGGCCAACTCTTTAAAAATCAATCGGGACAAGACAGTGGTTTTGGCCATTACCCTTGTCTCTGATCCGTGGAGCAACCTCTTATGGCCTCAGGAACTGGGCGTTGACCCAGTCCCGGCTACGGTTGTGAAGAGCCTGGGAATTAAGGTAGATGCTGACCTGTCCATGACTCAACAGGTGTCCGCAGTAGTTGGAGCCTGCGCCGGCCTGATGAGGCAGCTTCGTAAGCTCGCTCCTCTTTTGAGCTTCTCTGCTCTCAGACTGATCGTGTCAGCAATGATAATTTCTTGCCTTGATTATGGCAATGCCCTATACATTGGCCTTCCAGAGAAGTTACTTGCCAGACTTCAGATTACCATGAATGATGCTGCCAGGTTGATTTTCAAATTGCCCAGAGGAGCTCATGCCACCCCTGCAGTGGCTTCCATTAAAGCAGAGAGCCAAGTTTAAGGGCCTCTGCATTACGCATAAGGCCATTTATGGTCAAGTCCCCCCTGTATGTTAAAGATCGCCTAGCACTTTACATTCCGAATCGGGTGCTTTGGTCCTCGGGGGCCTGTTTACTGAAGTGTCATCATTTCAGGTTTGTCACCAAAGGGGGTAGAGCCTTTTCCACCATCATCCCCCTTCTTTGGAATAAACTACCAGAGACATTGCGTAAAGAGCACGTCCTTCTTCCTTTCAGGAAGAAGTTAAAAACGGTATTTTGCCGAGAGGCCTGGGGCTCTTGTTAATATTTGCCCCTTTGCACCTGTAGGCTAGTTTGTGTCTCTTTCTTCCTGATAGCGCTTAGAGACCTGTTGGTGATAATTGCGCTCTATAAATGAAAATACAAATAGGTACCAACATGAACTATGATCAAGAACAGTGGAAGACTTACAAGAGTATCCTAACCACTCTGCTATCCCCTATTACATATATGTTGACCAAGTTACAGGAACGTTTGGATAATTATGAATCTGATGTCAAGGCTAGATGCATTGGAGGGACTCCACAGACCAGACATCTCAAGCGAGCATCTGTGAATACAAACACAAACCAGGGGAATCAGGTGGCAACATCGGGTTTAGCGAACACACACGCCAGTAGTGAGCTAACTATGGATTCAACACCTCCAATCTCTTTACCTAACCCTGCCAATGTAGCAACTTGTAGGCCTGCTACAGTGCCCAGTGTAAACGAGGATCTAGGGTATCAATCCAGCGAATTTGCACAATGCATAGTAAAAAGCTCGGGTGATGGCAGAGAAACAACAGCCCTACCAAGGGACATTACTCGTAACACTTACCCCTCGGAACGACAAGTCGGTACATACAATGGGCCAGAATCTCAGAAAAGTATGGGACAACTGAACTTTCTGGTTCTTAATTTGCCACCGGCTGCAACCCCTTTAGTTGTACTGAAAAATGTTCCACCGCTGTGGGAGAACCAGTCCGAAACTACTGACCAGTTAATGGGTACAATTTATCATTGGTTAAACATCAGAATTAGGGAGACAAGGCATTGGGGGGAGGGAATTGACAAGTCTATGATCATGGCCAGATGTACATCGTGGATTGGCCCTTCAAGAAAGGAAGAGTATGGTGACTGTATTGTAGTCAATTTTAATAATGTGTCTACACCAAAGATTTTGCTGTTTAACTTGTGTGGTGTATGGGGAAGATACATGGACGGGATGTCTATTGTACCTTTGGGGTACTTTTATGAACCAGGACCTAACCATAATTATGTTGTAAACCAGTTTCAGATGAGTAGGCACCTCAAGGTACAATCAGGATTTAGTAATAGACCACAAGAGGTTCCATTGTCCAATAGATTTGCCCCTCTTTCTGATTTAGATTTATGCGACTGACTACAACAAATTACGAAACTAGTAGCCTCTCCTGTACCTTTCTTTTTAGCTGTTCCAACAGCAGATGATGTTCTCCATGATTTGGAGGTGAAGAGTCAGATTTTGCCCTCGCCCCAAACCTTTGTTGATCCAGGAAGCTTGAATAATCATGTAGTGTCCTGATTATCTTGGAATGGTGCAGGGCTACTCCCCAAAACTATGTCCTCTGATTGGTCGTGCTTTGTTGGGGGTCATGATTGTATTGTTTTACAGGAAACCTGGTCCCTAGACACAATTTAACGTCCGGGCTACCTGGCTTATGAAAATGCGGCAATTTCAAATAAAAAGGAGAGACCCAGTGGGGGACAGGTTATATGGGTTAAACAACAACAATCCATTAAGATAAAGACCCTAATAATAGACAGCCCTGACATCCTGCCCATTAAAATTTCCCGCAAGGGTGAGCCAGACCCGATACTAATCAATGTTTATGTGCGTGGGTTATTGGGTGCGAAGGCATCACCAACCATTGGCCAATTGGATACATTTTAGATAGCTTGGATGGCTCATGTGTATTTGTTGTGATAGGCGACTTTAACTGCACATTTGAGCCTCTAGGCATAGACAATAGTAGTATCACCATGGAAAAGGACCAGAACTGGGGAGTGCCTCCACTTTCATTGAATCCAATTAATAAGAGGACTGAGGCGGCGCTCCAATTAAAAAGCTGATCACTGCAACATGGGATTAGAGTAAGTATGGGTGGAAAATTTGTTCAGCTCATGGAATTTGCGGATTTTCCGCAATTTCGCGATTTGTGAATCGCAGGAAATCACGGAAAAATCGCAGCAAAATCTGCGAATTCAAGTTCAAGTTCAAGTTCAAAAAATTTATATAGCGCACTACTCACCCAGAGGGTCTCAAGGCGCTCGAGGAGGCGAGAGTATTTACTTATCGAATATCCAAGTTTTTAATTGCTTTCTGAAGGAGAGGTGGTTCTGAGTTAGGCGGAGGTGGGTGGGGAGAGAATTCCAGGTCTTGGCCGCTAGGTAGGAAAAGGATCTTCCCCCATAGTGGATCTGTGGATGCGTGGAATGGCGGCGAGGGCTTGGTTGGATGAGCGTAGTTGGCGGGTGGGGGTGTAGAAGGATAGTCTCGTGTTGAGGCATTCGGGTCCTAGGTCATAGAGGGCTTTGTGTGCGTGGGTGAGGAGGCGGAACGTTATTCTCTTGTTGACGGGGAGCCAGTGGAGATCTTTCAGGTGACCTGAAATGTGAGCTTGACGAGGGATGTCCAATACGAGTCTGGCTGATGCGTTTTGGATGCGTTGAAGTTTTTTCTGTAGTTTGGTTGTGGTTCCGGTGTAAAGGGTGTTTCCGTAATCCAGTCGGCTGGTGACCAGTGCGTGGGTGACCAACTTTCTTGTTTCAATGGGGATCCAGCGGAAGGCTTTTTTGAGCATGCGTAGGATGTTGAAGCAGGGTGATGAGACGGCATTTGCTTGTCTGGTCATCGAGAGGGAGGAGTCCAGGATGAAGCCCAGGTTAAGTGCGTGATCCGTTGGTATGGGTGCGGTTCCCAGGGCTGGTGGCCACCAAGAGTCATCCCAGGCCGAGGGGGATGACCCTAAGATGAGGACTTCCGTTTTGTCCGAATTCAGTTTTAAATGGCTGTTCTTCATCCACTCGGCTACTTCTTTCATCCCTTCGTGTAGGTTGGTTTTGGCTGTGTTCGGGTCTCTGGTGAGGGAGAGGATCAGCTGGGTGTCGTCTGAGTAGGAGATGATGTTGAGGTTGTGTTGGTGCGCGATGGATGCGAGGGGACTCATGTAGACGTTGAAGAGGGTGGGACTGAGTGATGATCCTTGTGGTACGCCACAGATGACTTCTTTGGCTTCTGATTTGAAGGGGGAGAGGCGAACTCTCTGGGTTCTTCCGGCGAGGAATGAGATGATCCAGTCCAAAGCTTTTCCTTGTATTCCGATGTTGCTGAGGCGTTGTATTAGGGTGTTATGACAGACTGTGTCGAAGGCTGCGGAGAGGTCAAGTAAGATGAGGGCAACTGTTTCTCCGTTGTCCAGTAGTGTTCGGATGTCGTCTGTTGCTGCGATGAGGGCAGTTTCGGTGCTGTGTTTGGCTCGGAAGCCGGATTGTGAAGGGTCGAGGGATTTGTTGGATTCGAGGAAGGCGGCAAACTGACTATTGACGGCTTTCTCAATGACTTTGGCAGGGAATGGGAGGAGCGAGATGGGGCGGTAGTTCTTAAGTTCGGTGGGGTCTGCTGTGGGTTTCTTGAGGAGGGCGCTGAGTTCGGCATGTTTCCAGATTTTCGGGAAGGTAGCGGAGTTGAGGGAGCAGTTGATGACATCGCGGAGGTGGGGTGCGATGATGGAGTCTGCTTTGTTGAAAATGTGGTGGGGGCATGGGTCGGTTGGCGATCCTGAGTGGATGGAGTTCATCAGGCGGATGGTGTCTTCGGTGGTGATTGTGTTCCAGGCGTAAAGGATGTGTGGAGTGGACATGTCTTCGGACTGGTTGTCGAAGCTGTTATGTATTTCGGCGATTTTGTTGTGGAAGAATGAGGATAGGGAGTCGCAGAGGTCTTGGGATGGAGAAATGTCATTAGTCCCGGCGGTGGTGTTAGTAAATTCTTTGATGAGGTTGAATAGTTCCTTGCTGTTTTGGGCATTGTTGTCAAGTCGATCCTTGAATGCTGATTTCTTGGTGGATCGGATTAGTTGGTGGTGTTTGCGGGTGGCGTTCTTGAAGGTGGCTAGGTTATCAGTGGTTGGGTTTTTTCTCCAGGTTTTCTCGAGAGTACGACAGAGCTTCTTGGATTTCTTAAGGTCATCGTTAAACCAGGGGGCTTTTTTGCTACCTTGCTTGATTAGATGGTTTTTCAAGGATGCAAGTTCGTCGGCGCTATGGGTGATCCATTGGGTGAGTTTAATGGCTGCTTGGTTTGGGTCCGATGATTTGGTGGGGGGATTTTGGTGAAGCGATGTGAAGAGTTGTTCGGTGGTGATTTTGTTCCAATTTCTTCAAGGAATAGGAAGTGGGGGGTTGTGGGTCGTGAAATTTTTGTAGTTGAAGTGAATGCAGCTGTGGTCCGTCCAATGGAGAGCTGTGGTGTGATCGAAGGAGATGTGCTTGCTGGAGGTGAAGATAGGGTCGAGCGTGTGTCCGGCGTAGTGGGTGGGGGTGTCTACCAGTTGTTTGAGTCCTAGATTGGCCAGGTTATCCAGCAGGGTGGTGGTGTTGTTGTCGTTTTTCTTTTCCAGGTGGAAGTTGAGGTCTCCCAGTAGAATGTAGTTTTCGGAGGGGAGGGCATTCGCTGAATTGTGTGCGGGGTCCTGGCGGTCTGTAGATGAGGGTGCCTCTGAGTGTGGTTTTGTGGTCGGTGTGAATCTGGAAGTGAAGGTGTTCGGCGGAAGCGAGGTTGTCGTCGGAACTGGTCGTGATGCGGATGGTGTTCTTATGGACGATGGCGATGCCTCCTCCTGTTTGGTTGGTGCGATCCTTTCGGATGATCTTGTAGGCTTCTGGGGTGGCTATGGCGATGTCGGGCGCTGATGAGGCGTTCATCCATGTTTCTGTGAGGAAGGCGACGTCCGGTGATGTAGTGTCGAGTAGGTTCCAGAGTTCAATGGAGTGTCTGTGGACTGAGCGGGTGTTGATCAGGATGCACTTTAGGTGGTTAGTGTAGGAGCATAGTTTGGAGTTAGTGGATTTGGTGTGGGTTCTGATGCAGTCAAACTTGCAGGTGTGGCAGGCGAAGGGTCCCTGGGTGTGACCCGGGGCGGCTTGGTAGCAGTCAGGGGGTCGGCCAGGGTTAAGGGCTGAGAGGGTTGCGGCGTCATAAGTAATGCGGGTGGATTGGGAAATGCGGGGGCCAGGGGTTCTGGCGCGGACGGCCGTAGACGGCTTACCTTTGGCGCACCTTCGGCGCGCATGGGGCGCATCCGCTGCGCGTGAACGCTGCGCGCAAAAGCATCTGTCATATATGGATAATGGAGGGGGCAGGGGCGAGGGAGGAGAAGCTGGGAGGCGGGTGCGGGCTGGGGAGGCTGGCTACGAGGCACAACAAACAAAATGGCAGCGAAAAACAAACCTGATACAGGACGAGATTGGGGCACACAGATGAATGGCGCTATGGGCGGTGGTACCAGCACAATCAGGCAATACTAATTAATATTCAAGTCCAGCAATGCGAGCGCAAAAATAACCAAGCATCAATGTTATTACAGCCAAGCAGTCAGAGCTACGATACAATCAGGCAATAATAATTGTTTTTTAAGTCCAGCAATGCGAGCGCAAAAATAACCAATCTGCAATGTTATTACTGCCAAGCAGTTACAAGCACTTGCAGGGTTACAGTAGGTGCCCAAGTTGAAGCTAATTTCTTTGTAACCATTTTACAAAATGGTTACAAAGAAATTAAATTCAACTTGGGCACCTGTAAAAATGTTTTACCTTCCCGGATATAGGCAACATGAGTATGAAAGAGTGACTCAGTAGTTTATGACTAATATAATGAGTGGAGAGCATTAGCAATTGGATGTATTATATGTATCTATGATTCTATATTGGTAATAATAATTGGATGTGTTACATGTATCTATGATTCTATATTGGCAATATTGTTTTGCCTTTGCCCAAAGAAGTGAAGAACGTTATTGATAGGTGCTAAGCACTTTGATCCTAGTAAATGTACATTGTTTTATGTTAAATAAATATATGCATATACTGTTAATATCAAGAATGTATCCCTAAATTATTCTACAGGGAGATCGTGAATACTGCTATGTATCATATCCATAATGCTGACAATATGTGAACTGTTTGTGGACTAATGAAAAATCTGTTGTCGGTTTGACGGTATTATTCTCTAACAATGAGGGTATACAGGGTGCAATTTGACTTTTAAAATGTATGAGTTAACATATAAACATCAGCCCAAGATGGCCGCCAATTTGACATTAGATTTAGCCGCTATATTTGTACAATGCGTTGCCTCGCTGACTGGGTATTCTTCCAGCTCCTTAGACAATGATATGCTTAGTCAGAATGTACGCTAAACTCATCATATGCAAAAGATAAGGCACATCTGGGAATATGTCAACTCCTAAATACTAGTCCAATATGGCTGCCAATGTCGGACTTGGATAATGTGAATTCAATTTTTATGTTCTTTATTCTATTTGTTTCATTTAATAATAAGAGTACTTCCTGTCAAGTGGTATGGATAATGAAATGTAGAATAGTAAAATATACACAATTTGATTGCGAGTTACTTTGGTCCAACGATAAATTTCCGGGTCATTCCCGCCGGCATTGTATAAATTATCAGATTCCCAGGAAGTTTTCTTTTTACACTTCCAGGATCAGAGGCGATAGCAGAGAGTTCTCGTAAACAGGTACGCAAAAAATACGGGGGGCTGTCTGTTAACATTACAGTATGTCGTAGCGCTAAACTTAGACTTAATGCCGCATTAATTAGTCTAAGAATGGATTTTTTACCCGTTCTTACTACAGCGTAATGCAACGCCTGATCCCAAGCGCCCGTATAATGATTAACGAACCGCTGTGGTTGGTCACGTAAACATTGACAAACACATATATGCTGATGCTTGTAGATGATTTTTTAACTCCGGTAGGAGAAAGTTCGGGAGTTTTATTAAAAGAGGGCCCGACCCATAGCCGTCGTCTAATGATATATGACCCGATGGGGGGCAGGTTATGAATTGTATGAAAACATCGGCAAACAATTTAAGGCTGGTGCCCCATTATGATAGCAAAATACTTGTCAAATTCGGCAGAAACCATTGACCGATCAGCAGTCTCATAAATAAAGGCTTGCTAGCACGTACTAAGTAAATCTTTAAGCAAGTTCCTGGTAGCGCATATAAATACAATGTATTTGTTAAAGCAATATATGTATAACTTACACAAGACTATCGCAATCTTGGATCAATTATTCAGTTAATACGATATCATATACAGATGAGTGGTATGCTTATGATGTCCTCACTTTTCTTTTAATGTTTAGTACCTGAGGCCCAATTTGAACATAAGGGCCCCTGTACGCAAAGAGAATTATAATCAAGGGGTAAGTCAGTATATGTATACAAACTAGATGCATTCTAGTCACAAATATGGACGGCTTTCTTAAAGGAGCTTGTTTATCATTTGCTGCCCCTCTACTCAAGACTATCACGACTTTTATAAAACCTTACATTACCAGAAGGTGATCGCATCTTAAGATCAAAAATTTAAAATACGGAAAGTGTATACCTATCATCGAATAAAGGTAAAAAGCTTTGGCACAATTATTGAATAAAGATTGATCTGTTGGGGCCAATATAATAATGCCTTCTATATTTATTTTGAAGGCATCCATATAACTGTGTTCAATTACTGAGTCGCTTGTTTGCTACGCCTAATTGTGCTCTTATGTTCTTGTATACGTAACTTGATCTTTCTTGAAGACATTCCTATATACCTTAGGCCACATGGACAGGTGATCTGGTAAATGACCTTCTCACTGTTGCAGTTTGTGTGGTGTCTTAGTAGCCACGGTCGGGTGGTACCTATGTCAACTGAGAAAGGAGCTTAATAAAGAACAGAGATTGGTTTCCAGTCTCAACCTATTGGAAATCTGCTTTTGACAGTTCCCACAATGGTCCGCCTGAACACGTATTTAGAGTTCCGCACCACGAAGCGTCACCACCTCCCCCTCGGTTTAGTTCAAACCCGAGGTAACGACGGAGAGGTGAGTGCACGCTTGCGGGGTCGGTAGCCAAGTGATCGGGTATGCTATTACAAGAGTCTAATACTGCTGTATAGATGAGCTATGTAATCGGGCATGCCATTACGAGAGCCTAATACTGATGTATGGATTAGGAGTAAAATATCAACCTATATTTATAACATAAGGGACCGCGCTCGAGAGAAGTTTCACTTAGGGTTCCCTTCTATCTGCCATCTTTTGTTTCATCTTAACACCTTGTGAAACAGCTCAGTTGGTAGATATAATTATCTGTGACACTCTACCCATGTGCCAGATGCTTCCAGGGTGTTTTCAACATCAGACATCTTGTGGCCTGCCATACTGCCGCTTTTAATGTCACTGTTGAAATGCTAGTTTGACTTCACAGTCAGACATTTGAGGAAATACTTAGAACTATGCCTTTATTTTTTCTAGTGCGTGACCTCCTTCATCCTGAGCCGTTGCCAGGTGAGGTGAGGTTTTTCCTCCCTTCAATGAGGGTGAGTGAGTATCACCTAAGTAATGTACAATCTATATATGGGACCATAGGGTAGTGGTTGTTTAACCTCTAACTCTTTCTGTTTTTGTTTCCCAATTTGTCTATACAGGAGAAGATACGTCTATTTTCTATGGAATTTGGAAGTGTTTGTAGATTAGTTATCACGACACACAAAGTAAGTGTTGCAGTAGTAAATCATAGGTCCTGAAGAAAGCCGTTGAAGGCTGAAACATGTTGACCGAATAACATATATGGTGAATAGCAATTCCTTACATGCTATTTGTACGCTGCTTTTAATCATACCACCTTGATGGACAGATTCAATAAAGTTGTTCTTATGACATCAAGATAGGTATTTTTAAATCACTTGGATTACTTTTCTTTTTTCCACATCTTTTTCACTTATTCTGAGCACTGCAACTTTGCCCCTTCAGCCTACATACTGTCATCTCTTGTGGCTACATGATCAACCATTGGGTCCACTAATGGGCAGCCTTAGGTTTCTCCTGGGCAAGAGCCTATTTGATACCAGCTTCCAATGAGAAAAACCCAGATGACGAGTTTCCACTATTGAGTGGGCTGATGGGTACTTTTTCTATTTTTCTATTTTTCCATTTTCATACTCTGTATCTTTTCTCCTGTTCTCCACTTGTTGTAACAATGGTACTTGTCTGGACTAACTCTGTAGTCCAAACATAGCTGTGGGACACTGTGTGGTTCCATTTCAGTAATTGAACACAGACTCCTGGTATCTTTCGTGTGGTTAAATGTTGAGTTGGGGGACAAGATACCAGTAGGTCTTTAAATACACTCTCCCCTCGGACCCCCTACCACCCTTTTTTCTTTTGTTGGCATCCATATAATGGCAAGGGGACATAGTGAACTCCCAAGGAATTATATATTCAAATATAATTCCCCACAAAATCATTTTAAGGTAACTTTTCTTTTTATAAAATTTAGCCGATTGAGACGAATATTGCTTCGTATTTTAGAGATAATAAAACATGTGGAGTTTTTCATGAATACTGACTAATTAAATTTCAGTAGATATAGTCATCTGTCTGTATAGAGATCACTAGAACAGCACAAATCATTTTACTATATGGTGGTTGATGTAATGTTAGGGTTCACAGTGTTCACTAGGTTTCTAAATGCATTGTTCTTTCCATCTTTTACATGTAGATTTGCAATAAAGAAATGTTCTGGTCCTGATGAAGGTGGATACATTCTACTGTACACCGAAACGCTGCGTCAACTGTTTTTAACAATTGTCTCGTATTTGAGCCATAAGTATATTATATACTTTTTTCGATTGTAACCTCTAGGGAAGTACTTACAAGGTTTTATGTAAATAAAAATATTTTTTTATAGTAAACTACGTTTTTGTATATGCATTTATATAACATATTGTGAGATCCCTAACATTGTGATTGGTTATTGTTGATGTTATATGACAGAGTTTGTAGAAAACTGTTGGGATATAGTGATTTCCCAACATATTAGCAATAGTGACACATAAGCACTCAATTGCTATTAGGCGATTTACAAACAGGGTCAGGTCCCTTTTTATACCTCTCAGGACAATCAAAGCACCCTACGTGGGCCGTGCATTGATGGGGACCTTTACTCATGTGGGTTTCCCAGAGAGGTGGTCTCCGACCGGGATACCAACTTCATTTCTAGGTACATGAAGTCTCTGTGGGAGGAGTTTGGGGTAACTTATAACTTTTAGGACTCCTTACCACCCTCAACGAAACAGGTTAGTTGAAAGGTTTAACCGAAATCTGAAAGGTATGATTATGGGCCTTGCAGAGCCCAAGAGACGGAAGTGGGAAGACGTCTTTTTACCATGCCTGTTGTTTGCCTACAGGGAGGTGCCTCAGAATTCCTTAGGGTTCAGTCCCTTTGAACTTCTGTATGGCCACCTTGTTAGAGGACCTCTCACTCTGATGAAGGAGGGGTATGAGAAATACCCCAGGAAAATCCCCCAGGACGTGTTCAGCTAGATGCTGGCCTTCAGCAACCAGACACAACGCTTCAGGATGCTCGCTCAGGAGAATCTGGAAGCAAGGCAGAAGGGAATGAAAAGATGGTACGACCAGAATACCACTCTGGTCCAATTTCACCCTTGGTAGAAAGTGTGGGTGATGGTGCCAGTGGAGCCTTGTGCACTCCAAGATAAGTGGACTGCTCCATATGAGGTGGTGAAGTGCAAGAGCGAAGTTACCTACCTGGTTAAGTTGCAGACTCCCAGGCAACCCCTGAGGGTCTTACATGTGAACCGCCTCAAACCCCACTTTGAGAGGTCTGATGTGACAATGCTCCTGGCTATAGATGCTGGAATGAAAGAGGAAAATGAACCTCTTCCTGACCTCCTGGCAGCCAAGGAGCAAGACGGGTCAGTGGATGGTGTGGTCCTCTCACCCACCCTGACCCCAGAACCACAGAGGTACTGTCGCCAGGTGTTGGGTCAGTTTGCCTCCCTGTCCTCCCTGACCCCAGGTGTCATCAATTGGTGTGTCTATGATGTGGACACTGGAGATAGTCTACCCGTGAAACAGAAATTTTACAGGGTAGCTGACAAGGTCAGGGCCAGCATCAAGGAAGAGGTTTCCAAGATGTTGGCGCTAGGGGTAATTGAGCCCTCCAGCTGCCCGTGGGCTAGCCAAGTGGTCCTAGTATCAAAGGCTGCTGCGCCCGGTGCCACTCCAGATCTCTGGTTTTGTGTGGACTACCGTGGGCTCAATGCGGTCACCAAGACCATCCCCAGAGCTGATGAGCTTGTGGATCGGTTGGGCGCTGCCCAGTACCTCAATATGTTGAGTGCCTTAACTGAGGGGGCCAAAGAGAGGTCTGTGTTCTCAACTCCAGAGGGGCACTTCCAGTTCTGTGTCATGCCCTTTGGGTTGAAGAACGCCCCTGCCACATTCCAGAGACTGGTCAACCAGGTACTGACCGGGCTGGAGGAATTGAGCGCCGCATACCTGAATGACATTGCTGTGTTCAGTTCCACATGGGAGGAACACTTGCAACACCTCTGCGAAGTGTTGAAGGCTCTGCAAAGGGCATGCCTCACTATCAAGAGCAGGAAGTGCCAGATAGGGCAGGGATCTGTGGTGTACTTGGGACAGGCGAAGATTGATACCATTCTGGCTTGGGAGCCAATCAAAACCCAGACAGATGTGAGAGCCTTTTTAGGTCTCACCGGGTATTACCGAAGTTTGTCAAGGGATATAGCACCATCTTTGCCCCCTTGACAGAGCTGACATGAAGGAAGCAGCCCAGGAGAGTGAATTGGACCGTTGCCTGTCAAACTGCATTTGATGCCCCGAAGACTGCCATGTGCACAGCACCTGTGCTCAAGGTGCCTGATTTTCCAGTGAGTTTGTAGTGTGGACAGATGCTGCAGAGCATGGTGTGGGACCAGTACTCTCACAGATCAACGATGAGAGCTTGCACCAACCTGTAGCCTTCACTACTTCCCAGGGAACAGAGATGGAGTGCAATTAAAAGGGAAAGTTTTGCTGCGGTCTGGGCTCTGAAGAAGCTGAGGCCCTACCTGTTTGGGACTCACTTTCGGGTTCAGACAGACCATAGGTCAATCAGATGGTTAATGCAGACGAGGGGTGAGACCTCAAAACTGCTGAGGTGGCCCATCTCCCTACAGGGAATGGAGTTTACGACTTTACAGTGGAACACCGGCCTGGCACAGAACACTCCAACGCTCATGGTCTGTCCAGGTTATTCCGCCTTAGCAATGAGAACTCCCGAAAGGATGGGCAGTTCTACCCACTTTCATCTGGAGGGGACATGTGTTACACCTGGCATCGTTGGCGTAGTTTCCCCTGACTTTTTGCCTCTACCTCCTATATTTTTGACACAGTGCTGGATTTCGTTTTTGCTGGTTTTGATACTTAGGGCACTTGCCCTCTGGTGATTAGTGTCAAAGTGCAAGTGAGGAAATTGTGATTGTGATTGGTTATCCATGATTGACATATTTGTATTACCAGGAAGTCCCTAGTAAATTACACTGAGTGTGCCAGGGCAGGTGATTCAAATTCTACTAGTGGGCCTGCAGCACTGATTGTGCCACCCACATGAGTAGCCCTAAAATGGTGTCTCAGACCTGCTACTGCGGTGCCTGGGTGCAGTTGCTAACTGCCATGCTGCCCTGGCCAGTGTCCACACTGGCCAGGCCTATCCCTTCCCTTTCTGTACACATTGGACACCCCTATAGAAGGTCCTAGGTACCCTCCTGGACAGGGTGCAGTGTATATGAAAGGTAGAACATCTACTAGTGTGTGTGGCATGCTTTGGTAGTTGATAACAGCCATTTTTGTGTTTCAACTACTGAAAGGGCTATCTTGCCCATAGGCTATAATGAGAAATTATGTGTATAATGTTTACCTGCATATCTTCCCATATAAGCAAGATAGAAAATTAAAGTCTGGTATCCCTGAACTCAGAATTTAATAACACATCTTTTAGGATAGATGGTTTTTAAATCCTGTGTTTGAGAACAGCACTTTTAGAAAGTGGCTGTTCTCTTGTCTGACCTTTCTGTGTGCCTTGGCCTGTTTGTGAATTGACTGTCTGGTTTGTGAGTGACAGGGGCTGGGGAGCCCCCAGGAGGGTGGATGAGTCAGCCAAAGGCTGAATAACTGCATGTGCATCTTGAGTGGTTGGAGGGGATAGCACCTGGGCCTGAATAGGGCTGTGCCTGCCTTCCACAATGCTGTCTCCACTTCCTGCTGGGCGGCTGAGGACCCTGCCTCTCTCTCTGAAAGGAAAGGAGAAGGCAGAAAAACAAAGTGCCCAGGAACTGACTTGAACTGGTTCTGACGAAGCAAAGGCCTCTCTGCCTCTAGAGAACAAAGGAAAGACTGGTATAAAAAGCACTATCTAGACTACAGAAGAATAGATCATCCTGGAATCAAGAAGGAACCTCTGCCAAGGAGAAATCTGGAAGACTGAAAAGGAAGGACTGTCCTGCTGTGTGTTTGTGGGCTGACCTGCAGTTGCTTTGCTGCCAAGGAGAGGGGAAGGACGTTGCTGTGTCCCCTTGTCTGAAGAGATCCCCAAGGGCCTGAGGAGAGCTGGCCTCCTGAAGTCCAAGGAACAAATGGACTACACCCCAGCTTCCCCACTGAACTCTGCTGAGTGAGTTCTGCCCTTCCTAGAGTGCTTGATCCAATTGTGGGGCCTCTTGAAGTTGTGCCTGCTGTTTGGGGAGCTGGACAAGAAGAAAAGAAAAAGATCCACAATTTTCACGCATCGCTCGCATGCGAAGCGCATCGTCGACAGTGTGAGAAAATTCATGTTGCCGGGAAGATCGGCGCCTGTTGCCGCTGCAAGAACCAACGCATTGTTCAGTGCTGGAAGATTCCTGTCACTGCGAGTATTGTCGCAGAGCCGGTCATCGCTGGGTGAGATCGTCGCACAGCTTGCTTGCGGACCGCATCACGTCGCTGCAAACATCGTCACAGAGCCGTCATATCGAGGGGCCGCGAGAGGAGAAGATCAACGCTGCGCCTCGCTTTGCCGCCACACCTGAGATCGTCGCAGTCCCGAAGATCATCGCATCGTGCCTGTGTGGGACGCTTCCTACCGAACATGCGCACCGGAATCCATACAAGGTATCGCATCCCTCCCCATACAGACCGGATTCATCGCAACACACCCGCTGTGTGCAGCGGGGCTGTCGCATCGCCTCCCCAGGGTCTCAGGAGTGACGCATTGCTTGTTTTTCAATGCTGCAGCTTCCACTTGGAACTTTTTTTGCATCTAAAGGTACTTTGAGCTAAACATGACGCAACTGTGGATGATTTTGATGCAGACCCTAGAACTCTTTTAAACATGTATTCTTGAACTGTGTATGTTGGATGTTTGTCGTTTAGGTCTTATGTAGTTTAGATAAAAACACTTTATTTTCTAAACTGGTGTGGAGTCCATTTGTGGTGTTTTGACTGTGTTATTGTGAGTGTTGGTACAAATACTTTACACATTGCTTTTGATAAGCCTGTCTGCTTGTGCCAAGCTACCTAGGGGGAGAGCAGGGGTTATCTACAGAGTGTATCCCCCTTACCCTGACTAGAAGCAAGGGACCCTATTTGGACAGTGATACCTACCTCTGCCAACTAGAGACCCCCAGATCTAACACATTATTATTATTATATATTTTATAAAGCGCTTGGTTACACCAGCAGGTGTGTCCCCGCACTAGTAGATGCTGTTGTTTCCCTTACGCGTTTGAAACTAGTTGTAGAGAGAGGGCCTATTTGGAGCACTAAAGTTTGGGGAACAGGATTGTTTTAAGTTCTTATACTGCCAAGATAAAGTCCCCCCCCCCTTGATTTTGAAGTGAGTGGATCAAAAGTTTGACTACGGAAGTGACTTCTCTGCACCACCAATGGCAAACTTCTCCGACTGCACAACGGAATAAGGACCATAGGAGAAATGGCTATATGTCTGCCCTCTCAATTAGGATGGGTGGGCATTCAGTCAGTTATTTAATGTCTGTCACTGCCAGGCAAACCCTGGTGGTGAGGGACATAACAATTGGAATAATTGCCCCTTGGCATGGGAGGGGGACAATTAGTTTTGGATTTTATTTTTGCAAATACAAAAGTAAACATGTTGGTGCAGAGCTTTGTTATGCAGCCGGAGCTCTGCACCAAACAGTGAAAAGCATTGACATGTACCACTATGAAGGTAGTTGCTGGCAATGCTTTATAAATGACACTCGGCTTGGCAGTCATTTTTAGGTCGAGCTGGAGAAAGCAATGCGAAGCATTGCGTCCAGCTCGACAACTAATGTTGCTCGCCTCCTGGGAATCTGAGACAGGGGTCCGGCACGCGCGGCGATTGGTGGGCGCGCACGTCCAGGCCGGCGCTGTGCACATCTCCTGCCTCAGAATCCCTGAAGTGTGCAAACACACACATACACACACACGCAGGCAGGTAGGCAAACACACAGGCACACACACGCAGGCACATACAAGTGCACGTGCGCACACACGCACGCACCCCCCTACGGGCTCACATGCACAAACACAGCCACGCACGCACCCCCCACCACTCACAGGCTCACGCACACACACACATGCGCAGGCACACAGACACACGCGCAGGCACACACATACACACGCAGGCATACACCCGTGCACGGAGGGAGGGTGGAGTCTAAGTCTAGGGAGTCCACTCCTGTACAGCCCCCGCGGGGCCTCCCTCTCACCTGCTTCCGATAGCCGCTCCTCATCGCTGCTTTTGGGGACAGTCATTTCTGGAGTGCTGGGTCCTCGGCTTCTGATGGGTGGGCGGGCGGGGGCGACGTGGCCAGGGACAGGCTGACAACTTCCAGCCTGCTAACTTTCTGCTGTGGGAGCGGCGGCTGCGGTGCACGGGCAGTGCAGGATGGCGGCTGCACAGAGTTCGTAGCCCCTGCCCTTCGGCCGCCTCCGGGGCTCCGCCCTGCTAGCATGCCATTGGCTGAGCGCCCCTCAGCGCTGGTTAGACTTTGCAAGCGCCTCCGTCAGACAGTGCATTTACTTCTAGTGGTGCAGAAACTAGTCATCAGAGCTCAGCTTGTAGTCACTCCCGTGAGGCAGTTACAGTGGTAAGTATTGCACGTTAGACACATTTTAAAAGGCCTGCTTTAAACTGTGCTGCTGAGCCTGCCTTCAGCAAGGATCTCAAAAGTAGCGGCTTTGGCCTGCAGATTTGTCCCTCGCGTATAGCAAAACGTCTAATTTTAGCAGATTTCGCTGCAGCATAATTCTACCAAGGCACAAGGGATGCAAAGTGATACCACTTTACCTTTGTCCTCTTGATAATATAATAAATGACACAGAACAGTTGTGTAACTTGGTACAAAATTCCACGATTTCTATGTAAACTCTGCTCCAACGATGTCATTGTTAATGTTCAAAATGAACAGTGATTTAAAGTAGCCAAATGTATATTTTCTGCACTATTTATATATCGATTACGACCAGTGGCGTAGCAGGATGCCAAGGGCCATACTGCAATCAAGGATTAAAGCGTCCTGATGTCTAGTTGGAGTGAAATACAGCAATAATCCGTCTTGAGTAGACCACTCGCACTTCTAGGCCCTTTCTTACAGTGGTTTATGTTACAGTATATTTTTTATATCATCTCATTCTTCCACCGTGCCTCATTCTTCTGGTATTTCTACTCTGAGTTCTCGCTCTTGGATATGCAAGTTATTCAAATAATATTGCAGCATTTAATTTATTTCTGTGCATCACGTTTGCGACTTCGCTTTAGAAATCATGTAACAAAACTAAATATCAAACGCCCAACTAATTAACTCATAAGGGGTCACAAAAACAGCTTAGAATGGCTTTAGTCCTTTGCTTAGTCAGCAGTAGTTAGCCATAAGGGATGCGATGCAAAGGTGGGACCCTAGAGCGATCCCTCTTGTTCAAAGTCTGCATTTGTTTGGTTGGTCCTGACCTCTGTATTCTTGCACCTTTACTATAATCCTCCCCTTGCTATGCCAGTAGCTTTTCTTGGTAGAGTAGCCTAGATTTCCGCGGGAGTCTTGCCAATAACCAGAAGGAACTGCTGTGTAGGGATATGTAAATAGGCTGTCCCAAGGCCTTTGGTGAGGTTACTCGAACACTTAAGGGAGGGCGAATAGATATCAGTATGTCGGCACTCCTAACATGAAGCATGGTGGTAGCCTGCAAAATAGGGTGCCGTTCCCCTCCAGGGCTTGTTGCTGGACCGATGCAGTGTTTTCCATGCGTCTTTGGGGAGCGAACATAGGAAAAAACGCTTTATATTTATGTTTTAATCCTGTCATCTATCACTGCGTGGCATTTTGAAGCGGTTCCCATTGCTTTGAATGGGCCTGATTAAATGTTTCATAATAAAGGTGGTGACTCAGCGTGGGATGTTTGTAGCTAGAGCACTGTTCCCGGTAATTGGTGCCCGACTACTTGTGGCAAGACTCATGCATCCCCACACAGTAGTGAGCATGTGCGCAAGGCTCTACCTCCCTGTGGCTTGAGGCAGGACGTACACCATTGCCTGCTGGAGGCTCGTGGTACAGCCTGCCCATCACTCAGCACCACCACACCATCACTCAGCACCACCACAGCACCACTCAGCACCACCACACCATCACTCAGCCCCACCCAAGCATCACTCAGTGCCACCCCAGCATTACTCAGCACCACCACGGCACCACTCAGCACCACCACAGCATCACTCAGCACCACCGCAACATCACTCAGCGCCACCACATTATCACTCGGCACCACCACAACAACACTCAGCACCACCACCGCATCACTCAGCACCACCACAGCATCACTCAGCACCACCACAGCACCACTCAGTACCACCACATTATCACTCAGCACCACCACATTATCACCCAGCACCACCACAGCACCACTCAGCACCACAACAGCACCACTCAGCACCACCACAGCACCACCACAGCATCACTCAGCACCACCACAGCATCACTCAGCACCACCACAGCATCACTCAGCACCACCACGGCATCACTAAGCACCACCACAGCACCACCTCAGCATCACTCAGCACCACCACAGCACCAAACCACCACCACAGCATCACTCAGGGATACCACAACATCACTATGCGCTACCACAGCATCACTGAACGCCACAACATCACTCGTCGCCACCACAACATCACTCCGCACCATCACAGCATCAATCTGTGCAACCATTCAACAACAACTGGTTCAAATATGTTCTCTCAATGTTTCAAACTTTATTTCAAATGTCACAAAAAGATGTTAATATTTCACTTCTGTTCTTGGATTTTCGTCACAATAAAATACACTGAACATAATTTTCATAAATGTTGTGAAAAAAATGTTGTAAATAGAAGTCCAGAGCCAGGTGTATTATTAAGTGACTTTATTCAGGCTGGGTTTCAGGTCTAGTAATTAAGATGGAAATACAAAAGATATAGCGAAGACCCACCAGGAGTAACCTCCTTGTCACTCAGCCTGCCTGGTGCCAACTGCCAGTAGAGACCAGGGCAAGCCCCCAACACTCCATGATGTCACCCAAGATCCTAGTGGTGACATCATGTGGGAGACAATGAAAACCCACAGAAAGAAAAGAGACAGGCTAAATATAACACATCTCCTTTCTTTAGGGAAATCAAAAAGATGGAATTAGAATAAGTAAGATTAGCTTCAGTGTACACATCCATATAAAAGTACACAGTACATTCTAAAAATAGACCATTGAAAATAACGTACACATGGATATAAAAGTACACAACACATTCTAAAGATAGAGCATTAAGATAACATTCGCACTACCTTACATCTTTAGGTAATCAGTAACAAGTCCCAAAGGTAATAACTAACAAATCCCAAACACAACTAGTCCCAAGTCCCATCCCGTTTCCTTGGGAAACACAAACACAAACTGATTTTGTGGCAAAATGGAGTCCACTTTGCTCCGTAACAGGTACATCTCACCCCGTGAACCACACCTTGGAGTACATATTGCTCCGCCACCAAATAACTCAGGGTACTCACCACCCTTAAAACTAAATTTGGAGTACGCTTTACTCTATAACGAGGTACATCTCACCCCGTGAACCACATCTTGGAGTACATATTGCTCCGCCACCTAATAAGTCAGGGTAGTCACCACCCCTAAAACTAAATTTGGAGTACACTTTGCTCTAAACTAGGGCACTAATCACCCCGTGAGCTAAAAATTGGAGTATTCTTTACTCCGCAACAGGGCAATCCCCCTGTGGACCATAACTCCACAAACGTGACACAATAGTCCGATAACCAATAAGTCTATTCTGCTCCAGAACATCACCCTGTGAACCCTTACTGGGACATATTCAAAATCCCACACCCAACTTTAAAGCATGTAACTTCCAACACCAACATTACATCTAAGGCAAACTGCACAGGGCTCTCCACACCCCAAAAACACACCACCCTACAAATGCACATTATTCTATAACTGCACAATAGTACGTCACACACCACTCACTAGCCAATTGGACAGGGCATTCACCACCCAAAAACATACTGCCACAGGGTCACTCTTCACCCTCAAGTCAACTAAACAAAACCAACACCACCCCAAAAATGAACTGCAACAAGACACTAATCGCCACTGACTCACCCCTCACCGCTCACTGAACCCACACAAACCACAAGACATACATTAAAATGACCAGCAAAATAATGTAAGAGAAAGTCCCATGCTCCAGTGAGCGGTCTCTCACCCGAGTTCTCCTCGGAAGAAAGAATAACAGTTTGTAGAATGTCAGTAGCTTTTGCAGAACACCAGGAAACAAGGTGAAATCCTCTTCAGCGCTTAATCCTCATGTAACATCCACCACACGAAAACAAACAAGCTGCATTGTTTTATAAACACTCCAGATGTCCCACTGCTTTTGTCAATGTACATACCTCTCCCGCAATGTAGCTCATTTCCATGGTGATGATCCAAACATCAGCGCAAAATGGCGGCACGTATACTGCGTCGCGCTGGATGGCTTTGGGCACGCCGCTGCTCTAAACGTGCAAGTGCGGCACAACAATGCACCAGAACATCACAAGGAGCTGAAACGAGGTTGGCTTCACGCATTCCACGCGCACTTCTCTTTTTAGAAATCAAGGGGACGGTTCGGCATTTCTCGCGCACTTCAGATTGCGCAGTTAAATTCATGTTGGTTTCAACAATGGCGATGTATGAACCCTCACTTTCTGTCCACATTTCTTTCCGCTTGCGAACACAGCCGCTAATTATTGTACCAATGTGGCTCACGGTCTTAACTGCTACCGAAACAAAGGCACTGTGAAGCCGAATGCCCCACAGCATACTCTCACACAGCCGCTAAGCGCTGATAACGGTGCCTTTTCCAATTGAACTCTCCCCCAGGCGCTCGATAATGACTTGCGATTACAGTCTTGAAAAGCACTCAATAGCGCATGCTAAATTAACGGTACACAGACAAAATATCGAGTTTTACATTTCGATATACAATTATATCGAAGTTTAAATATCGAAGGGACATAATATAGAAGGTAAGTAATATCGACACTCTTAATATCGATATTAGTAATATCGAAGTTTTAAATATCGATGCCAGTAATATCTAAGTAAATAATTTCGATGTTGCTAATATCGATTTTTAAATAAATTTTGTGTATATTATATTGTATTTATTATTTTTTATTATTTATTTTTAATGTAATTTAATTTAATTTAAGGGCAGGGATCTGTGGTGTACTTGGGACAGGCGAAGATTGATACCATTCTGGCTTGGGAGCCAATCAAAACCCAGACAGATGTGAGAGCCTTTTTAGGTCTCACCGGGTATTACCGAAGTTTGTCAAGGGATATAGCACCATCTTTGCCCCCTTGACAGAGCTGACATGAAGGAAGCAGCCCAGGAGAGTGAATTGGACCGTTGCCTGTCAAACTGCATTTGATGCCCCGAAGACTGCCATGTGCACAGCACCTGTGCTCAAGGTGCCTGATTTTCCAGTGAGTTTGTAGTGTGGACAGATGCTGCAGAGCATGGTGTGGGACCAGTACTCTCACAGATCAACGATGAGAGCTTGCACCAACCTGTAGCCTTCACTACTTCCCAGGGAACAGAGATGGAGTGCAATTAAAAGGGAAAGTTTTGCTGCGGTCTGGGCTCTGAAGAAGCTGAGGCCCTACCTGTTTGGGACTCACTTTCGGGTTCAGACAGACCATAGGTCAATCAGATGGTTAATGCAGACGAGGGGTGAGACCTCAAAACTGCTGAGGTGGCCCATCTCCCTACAGGGAATGGAGTTTACGACTTTACAGTGGAACACCGGCCTGGCACAGAACACTCCAACGCTCATGGTCTGTCCAGGTTATTCCGCCTTAGCAATGAGAACTCCCGAAAGGATGGGCAGTTCTACCCACTTTCATCTGGAGGGGACATGTGTTACACCTGGCATCGTTGGCGTAGTTTCCCCTGACTTTTTGCCTCTACCTCCTATATTTTTGACACAGTGCTGGATTTCGTTTTTGCTGGTTTTGATACTTAGGGCACTTGCCCTCTGGTGATTAGTGTCAAAGTGCAAGTGAGGAAATTGTGATTGTGATTGGTTATCCATGATTGACATATTTGTATTACCAGGAAGTCCCTAGTAAATTACACTGAGTGTGCCAGGGCAGGTGATTCAAATTCTACTAGTGGGCCTGCAGCACTGATTGTGCCACCCACATGAGTAGCCCTAAATTGGTGTCTCAGACCTGCCACTGCGGTGCCTGGGTGCAGTTGCTAACTGCCATGCTGCCCTGGCCAGTGTCCACACTGGCCAGGCCTATCCCTTCCCTTTCTGTACACATTGGACACCCCTATAGAAGGTCCTAGGTACCCTCCTGGACAGGGTGCAGTGTATATGAAAGGTAGAACATCTACTAGTGTGTGTGGCATGCTTTGGTAGTGGATAACAGCCATTTTTGTGTTTCAACTACTGAAAGGGCTATCTTGCCCATAGGCTATAATGAGAAATTATGTGTATAATGTTTACCTGCATATCTTCCCATATAAGCAAGATAGAAAATTAAAGTCTGGTATCCCTGAACTCAGAATTTAATAACACATCTTTTAGGATAGATGGTTTTTAAATCCTGTGTTTGAGAACAGCACTTTTAGAAAGTGGCTGTTCTCTTGTCTGACCTTTCTGTGTGCCTTGGCCTGTTTGTGAATTGACTGTCTGGTTTGTGAGTGACAGGGGCTGGGGAGCCCCCAGGAGGGTGGATGAGTCAGCCAAAGGCTGAATAACTGCATGTGCATCTTGAGTGGTTGGAGGGGATAGCACCTGGGCCTGAATAGGGCTGTGCCTGCCTTCCACAATGCTGTCTCCACTTCCTGCTGGGCGGCTGAGGACCCTGCCTCTCTCTCTGAAAGGAAAGGAGAAGGCAGAAAAACAAAGTGCCCAGGAACTGACTTGAACTGGTTCTGACGAAGCAAAGGCCTCTCTGCCTCTAGAGAACAAAGGAAAGACTGGTATAAAAAGCACTATCTAGACTACAGAAGAATAGATCATCCTGGAATCAAGAAGGAACCTCTGCCAAGGAGAAATCTGGAAGACTGAAAAGGAAGGACTGTCCTGCTGTGTGTTTGTGGGCTGACCTGCAGTTGCTTTGCTGCCAAGGAGAGGGGAAGGACGTTGCTGTGTCCCCTTGTCTGAAGAGATCCCCAAGGGCCTGAGGAGAGCTGGCCTCCTGAAGTCCAAGGAACAAAAGGACTACACCCCAGCTTCCCCACTGAACTCTGCTGAGTGAGTTCTGCCCTTCCTAGAGTGCTTGATCCAATTGTGGGGCCTCTTGAAGTTGTGCCTGCTGTTTGGGGAGCTGGACAAGAAGAAAAGAAAAAGATCCACAATTTTCACGCATCGCTCGCATGCGAAGCGCATCGTCGACAGTGTGAGAAAATTCATGTTGCCGGGAAGATCGGCGCCTGTTGCCGCTGCAAGAACCAACGCATTGTTCAGTGCTGGAAGATTCCTGTCACTGCGAGTATTGTCGCAGAGCCGGTCATCGCTGGGTGAGATCGTCGCACAGCTTGCTTGCGGACCGCATCACGTCGCTGCAAACATCGTCACAGAGCCGTCATATCGAGGGGCCGCGAGAGGAGAAGATCAACGCTGCGCCTCGCTTTGCCGCCACACCTGAGATCGTCGCAGTCCCGAAGATCATCGCATCGTGCCTGTGTGGGACGCTTCCTACCGAACATGCGCACCGGAATCCATACAAGGTATCGTATCCCTCCCCATACAGACCGGATTCATCGCAACACACCCGCTGTGTGCAGCGGGGCTGTCGCATCGCCTCCCCAGGGTCTCAGGAGTGACGCATTGCTTGTTTTTCAATGCTGCAGCTTCCACTTGGAACTTTTTTTGCATCTAAAGGTACTTTGAGCTAAACATGACGCAACTGTGGATGATTTTGATGCAGACCCTAGAACTCTTTTAAACATGTATTCTTGAACTGTGTATGTTGGATGTTTGTCGTTTAGGTCTTATGTAGTTTAGATAAAAACACTTTATTTTCTAAACTGGTGTGGAGTCCATTTGTGGTGTTTTGACTGTGTTATTGTGAGTGTTGGTACAAATACTTTACACATTGCTTTTGATAAGCCTGTCTGCTTGTGCCAAGCTACCTAGGGGGAGAGCAGGGGTTATCTACAGAGTGTATCCCCCTTACCCTGACTAGAAGCAAGGGACCCTATTTGGACAGTGATACCTACCTCTGCCAACTAGAGACCCCCAGATCTAACACATTATTATTATTATATATTTTATAAAGCGCTTGGTTACACCAGCAGGTGTGTCCCCGCGCTAGTAGATGCTGTTGTTTCCCTTACGCGTTTGAAACTAGTTGTAGAGAGAGGGCCTATTTGGAGCACTAAAGTTTGGGGAACAGGATTGTTTTAAGTTCTTATACTGCCAAGATAAAGTCCCCCCCCCTTGATTTTGAAGTGAGTGGATCAAAAGTTTGACTACGGAAGTGACTTCTCTGCACCACCAATGGCAAACTTCTCCGACTGCACAACGGAATAAGGACCATAGGAGAAATGGCTATATGTCTGCCCTCTCAATTAGGATGGGTGGGCATTCAGTCAGTTATTTAATGTCTGTCACTGCCAGGCAAACCCTGGTGGTGAGGGACATAACAATTGGAATAATTGCCCCTTGGCATGGGAGGGGGACAATTAGTTTTGGATTTTATTTTTGCAAATACAAAAGTAAACATGTTGGTGCAGAGCTTTGTTATGCAGCCGGAGCTCTGCACCAAACAGTGAAAAGCATTGACATGTACCACTATGAAGGTAGTTGCTGGCAATGCTTTATAAATGACACTCGGCTTGGCAGTCATTTTTAGGTCGAGCTGGAGAAAGCAATGCGAAGCATTGCGTCCAGCTCGACAACTAATGTTGCTCGCCTCCTGGGAATATGAGACAGGGGTCGGGCACGCGCGGCGATTGGTGGGCGCGCTCGTCCAGGCCGGCGCTGTGCACATCTCCTGCCTCAGAATCCCTGAAGTGTGCAAACACACACATACACACACACGCAGGCAGGTAGGCAAACACACAGGCACACACACGCAGGCACATACAAGTGCACGTGCGCACACACGCACGCACCCCCCTACGGGCTCACATGCACAAACACAGCCACGCACGCACCCCCCACCACTCACAGGCTCACGCACACACACACATGCGCAGGCACACAGACACACGCGCAGGCACACACATACACACGCAGGCATACACCCGTGCACGGAGGGAGGGTGGAGTCTAAGTCTAGGGAGTCCACTCCTGTACAGCCCCCGCGGGGCCTCCCTCTCACCTGCTTCCGATAGCCGCTCCTCATCGCTGCTTTTGGGGACAGTCATTTCTGGAGTGCTGGGTCCTCGGCTTCTGATGGGTGGGCGGGCGGGGGCGACGTGGCCAGGGACAGGCTGACAACTTCCAGCCTGCTAACTTTCTGCTGTGGGAGCGGCGGCTGCGGTGCACGGGCAGTGCAGGATGGTGGCTGCACAGAGTTCGTAGCCCCTGCCCTTCGGCCGCCTCCGGGGCTCCGCCCTGCTAGCATGCCATTGGCTGAGCGCCCCTCAGCGCTGGTTAGACTTTGCAAGCGCCTCCGTCAGACAGTGCATTTACTTCTAGTGGTGCAGAAACTAGTCATCAGAGCTCAGCTTGTAGTCACTCCCGTGAGGCAGTTACAGTGGTAAGTATTGCACGTTAGACACATTTTAAAAGGCCTGCTTTAAACTGTGCTGCTGAGCCTGCCTTCAGCAAGGATCTCAAAAGTAGCGGCTTTGGCCTGCAGATTTGTCCCTCGCGTACAGCAAAACGTCTAATTTTAGCAGATTTCGCTGCAGCATAATTCTACCAAGGCACAAGGGATGCAAAGTGATACCACTTTACCTTTGTCCTCTTGATAATATAATAAATGACACAGAACAGTTGTGTAACTTGGTACAAAATTCCACGATTTCTATGTAAACTCTGCTCCAACGATGTCATTGTTAATGTTCAAAATGAACAGTGATTTAAAGTAGCCAAATGTATATTTTCTGCACTATTTATATATCGATTACGACCAGTGGCGTAGCAGGATGCCAAGGGCCATACTGCAATCAAGGATTAAAGCGTCCTGATGTCTAGTTGGAGTGAAATACAGCAATAATCCGTCTTGAGTAGACCACTCGCACTTCTAGGCCCTTTCTTACAGTGGTTTATGTTACAGTATATTTTTTATATCATCTCATTCTTCCACCGTGCCTCATTCTTCTGGTATTTCTACTCTGAGTTCTCGCTCTTGGATATGCAAGTTATTCAAATAATATTGCAGCATTTAATTTATTTCTGTGCATCACGTTTGCGACTTCGCTTTAGAAATCATGTAACAAAACTAAATATCAAACGCCCAACTAATTAACTCATAAGGGGTCACAAAAACAGCTTAGAATGGCTTTAGTCCTTTGCTTAGTCAGCAGTAGTTAGCCATAAGGGATGCGATGCAAAGGTGGGACCCTAGAGCGATCCCTCTTGTTCAAAGTCTGCATTTGTTTGGTTGGTCCTGACCTCTGTATTCTTGCACCTTTACTATAATCCTCCCCTTGCTATGCCAGTAGCTTTTCTTGGTAGAGTAGCCTAGATTTCCGCGGGAGTCTTGCCAATAACCAGAAGGAACTGCTGTGTAGGGATATGTAAATAGGCTGTCCCAAGGCCTTTGGTGAGGTTACTCGAACACTTAAGGGAGGGCGAATAGATATCAGTATGTCGGCACTCCTAACATGAAGCATGGTGGTAGCCTGCAAAATAGGGTGCCGTTCCCCTCCAGGGCTTGTTGCTGGACCGATGCAGTGTTTTCCATGCGTCTTTGGGGAGCGAACATAGGAAAAAACGCTTTATATTTATGTTTTAATCCTGTCATCTATCTCTGCGTGGCATTTTGAAGCGGTTCCCATTGCTTTGAATGGGCCTGATTAAATGTTTCATAATAAAGGTGGTGACTCAGCGTGGGATGTTTGTAGCTAGAGCACTGTTCCCGGTAATTGGTGCCCGACTACTTGTGGCAAGACTCATGCATCCCCACACAGTAGTGAGCATGTGCGCAAGGCTCTACCTCCCTGTGGCTTGAGGCAGGACGTACACCATTGCCTGCTGGAGGCTCGTGGTACAGCCTGCCCATCACTCAGCACCACCACACCATCACTCAGCACCACCACAGCACCACTCAGCACCACCACACCATCACTCAGCCCCACCCAAGCATCACTCAGTGCCACCCCAGCATTACTCAGCACCACCACGGCACCACTCAGCACCACCACAGCATCACTCAGCACCACCGCAACATCACTCAGCGCCACCACATTATCACTCGGCACCACCACAACAACACTCAGCACCACCACCGCATCACTCAGCACCACCACAGCATCACTCAGCACCACCACAGCACCACTCAGTACCACCACATTATCACTCAGCACCACCACATTATCACCCAGCACCACCACAGCACCACTCAGCACCACAACAGCACCACTCAGCACAACCACAGCACCACCACAGCATCACTCAGCACCACCACAGCATCACTCAGCACCACCACAGCATCACTCAGCACCACCACAGCATCACCCAGCACCCCCACAGCACCACCACAGCACCACTCAGCACCACCACGGCATCACTAAGCACCACCACAGCACCACCTCAGCATCACTCAGCACCACCACAGCACCAAACCACCACCACAGCATCACTCAGGGATACCACAACATCACTATGCGCTACCACAGCATCACTGAACGCCACAACATCACTCGTCGCCACCACAACATCACTCCGCACCATCACAGCATCAATCTGTGCAACCATTCAACAACAACTGGTTCAAATATGTTCTCTCAATGTTTCAAACTTTATTTCAAATGTCACAAAAAGATGTTAATATTTCACTTCTGTTCTTGGATTTTCGTCACAATAAAATACACTGAACATAATTTTCATAAATGTTGTGAAAAGAATGTTGTAAATAGAAGTCCAGAGCCAGGTGTATTATTAAGTGACTTTATTCAGGCTGGGTTTCAGGTCTAGTAATTAAGATGGAAATACAAAAGATATAGCGAAGACCCACCAGGAGTAACCTCCTTGTCACTCAGCCTGCCTGGTGCCAACTGCCAGTAGAGACCAGGGCAAGCCCCCAACACTCCATGATGTCACCCAAGATCCTAGTGGTGACATCATGTGGGTGACAATAAAAACCCACAGAAAGAAAAGAGACAGGCTAAATATAACACATCTCCTTTCTTTAGGGAAATCAAAAAGATGGAATTAGAATAAGTAAGATTAGCTTCAGTGTACACATCCATATAAAAGTACACAGTACATTCTAAAAATAGACCATTGAAAATAACGTACACATGGATATAAAAGTACACAACACATTCTAAAGATAGAGCATTAAGATAACATTCGCACTACCTTACATCTTTAGGTAATCAGTAACAAGTCCCAAAGGTAATAACTAACAAATCCCAAACACAACTAGTCCCAAGTCCCATCCCGTTTCCTTGGGAAACACAAACACAAACTGATTTTGTGACAAAATGGAGTCCACTTTGCTCCGTAACGGGTACATCTCACCCCGTGAACCACACCTTGGAGTACATATTGCTCCGCCACCAAATAACTCAGGGTACTCACCACCCTTAAAACTAAATTTGGAGTACGCTTTACTCTATAACGAGGTACATCTCACCCCGTGAACCACATCTTGGAGTACATATTGCTCCGCCACCTAATAAGTCAGGGTAGTCACCACCCCTAAAACTAAATTTGGAGTACACTTTGCTCTAAACTAGGGCACTAATCACCCCGTGAGCTAAAAATTGGAGTATTCTTTACTCCGCAACAGGGCAATCCCCCTGTGGACCATAACTCCACAAACGTGACACAATAGTCCGATAACCAATAAGTCTATTCTGCTCCAGAACATCACCCTGTGAACCCTTACTGGGACATATTCAAAATCCCACACCCAACTTTAAAGCATGTAACTTCCAACACCAACATTACATCTAAGGCAAACTGCACAGGGCTCTCCACACCCCAAAAACACACCACCCTACAAATGCACATTATTCTATAACTGCACAATAGTACGTCACACACCACTCACTAGCCAATTGGACAGGGCATTCACCACCCAAAAACATACTGCCACAGGGTCACTCTTCACCCTCAAGTCAACTAAACAAAACCAACACCACCCCAAAAATGAACTGCAACAAGACACTAATCGCCACTGACTCACCCCTCACCGCTCACTGAACCCACACAAACCACAAGACATACATTAAAATGACCAGCAAAATAATGTAAGAGAAAGTCCCATGCTCCAGTGAGCGGTCTCTCACCCGAGTTCTCCTCGGAAGAAAGAATAACAGTTTGTAGAATGTCAGTAGCTTTTGCAGAACACCAGGAAACAAGGTGAAATCCTCTTCAGCGCTTAATCCTCATGTAACATCCACCACACGAAAACAAACAAGCTGCATTGTTTTATAAACACTCCAGATGTCCCACTGCTTTTGTCAATGTACATACCTCTCCCGCAATGTAGCTCATGTCCATGGTGATGATCCAAACATCAGCGCAAAATGGCGGCACGTATACTGCGTCGCGCTGGATGGCTTTGGGCACGCCGCTGCTCTAAACGTGCAAGTGCGGCACAACAATGCACCAGAACATCACAAGGAGCTGAAACGAGGTTGGCTTCACGCATTCCACGCGCACTTCTCTTTTTAGAAATCAAGGGGACGGTTCGGCATTTCTCGCGCACTTCAGATTGCGCAGTTAAATTCATGTTGGTTTCAACAATGGCGATGTATGAACCCTCACTTTCTGTCCACATTTCTTTCCGCTTGCGAACACAGCCGCTAATTACTGTACCAATGTGGCTCACGGTCTTAACTGCTACCGAAACAAAGGCACTGTGAAGCCGAATGCCCCACAGCATACTCTCACACAGCCGCTAAGCGCTGATAACGGTGCCTTTTCCAATTGAACTCTCCCCCAGGCGCTCGATAATGACTTGCGATTACAGTCTTGAAAAGCACTCAATAGCGCATGCTAAATTAACGGTACACAGACAAAATATCGAGTTTTACATTTCGATATACAATTATATCGAAGTTTAAATATCGAAGGGACATAATATAGAAGGTAAGTAATATCGACACTCTTAATATCGATATTAGTAATATCGAAGTTTTAAATATCGATGCCAGTAATATCTAAGTAAATAATTTCGATGTTGCTAATATCGATTTTTAAATAAATTTTGTGTATATTATATTGTATTTATTATTTTTTATTATTTATTTTTAATGTAATTTAATTAAATATTGTCTTTTAGTACTGTAGCGGGTTGTGGGTTTATAGGGGAATAGGGTGGGAAGTAATTTAATTATGTTAAATTAATTATTAATTAGTAGGAATTATTAATTAATTAATTGATAATAATTTTTAAATAATTTTAATTAATTGAATAATTGATAAATATGTTCTGTAGCGGGTTATGGGTTTATAGGGGAATAGGGTGGGAAGTAATTTAATTATGTTAAATTAATTATTAATTAGTAGGAATTATTATTAATTAATTGAGACTTATTTGTAATTAATTTTAATTAATTGATAAATATGTTCTGTAGCGGGTTATGGGTGGGAAGTAATTTAATAATGTTGAAATAATTATTAATTAGTAGGAATCATACATTAATTTAAAATAATTGGTAATTATATTTAATTATTGTGGTAATTATTTTTAATTAATTGATTCATTGATTAATATGTTCTGTAGTGGGTTATGGGTTTATAGGGGAATAGGGTGGGAAGTAATTTTATTATGTAGAATTAATTATTAATTAGTAGGAAGCATACATTAATTTGTATTAATCGGTAAATACTTTTAATTAATTGGTAATTAATTTTAAATAATTCATTAATTGATAAATGTGTTCTGTTGCGGGTTTTGTGTTTATAGGGGAATATGGTGGGAACTAATTTGAATGTAATTAAGTAATAATGAATTAAAAATCATTGTTAAGTTACTTTTATAATTGTTAATTGTTTATTAATTGGTAATTAAATATTATAAAATGGTATTTTTTCATGATTATTATAGGTTACATATATTTTGCTAATTATGTATTTAATAATTATGTATATGTATTGTAAATGTTTTATATTTATTTAAGAGATCATATTTGTATTATAAAAAAATTAAAAAAAATTATAAGTATGTTATTTTAACCCCTGCGCTATCCGACACTTTCCCTACTGTTGCACTCTCTGGAGTGGGAATAGTAATTTTTACCCCTACGCTATCCAACACTTTCCCTACTGTTGCACTCTCTGGAGTTGGAATAGTAATTGTTACCCCTACGCTATCCAACACTTTCCCTACTGTTGCACTCTCTGGAGTTGGAATAGTAATTGTTACCCCTACACGATCCAACACTTTCCCTACTGTTGCACTCTCTGGAGTTGGATAGTAATTGTTACCCCTACGCTATCCAACACTTCCCCTACTGTTGCACTGTCTAAGTGGGAATAATAATTTTTCCCCTACGCTATCCAACACTTTCCCTACTGTTGCACTCTCTGGAGTTGGAATAGTAATTGTTACCCCTACGCTATCCAACACTTTCCCTACTGTTGCATTCTCTGGAGTTGGAATAGTAATTGTTACCCCTAAGCTATCAAGCAGTTTTCCTACTGTTGCACTCTCTGGAGTGGGAATCGTATTTGTTACCCCTACGCTATCCAACACTTTCCCTACTGTTGCACTCTCTGGAGTTGGAATAGTAATTGTTACCCCTACGCTATCCAACACTTTCCCTACTGTTGCACTCTCTGGAGTTGGAATAGTAATTTTTAATCCTACGCTATCCAACACTTTCCCTACTGTTGCACTCTCTGGAGTTGGAATAGTAATTGTTACCCCTACGCTATCCAACACTTTCCCTACTGTTGCACTCTCTGGAGTTGGAATAGTAATTTTTAATCCTACGCTATCCAACACTTTCCCTACTGTTGCACTCTCTGGAGTTGGAATAGTAATTGTTAACCCTACACTATCCAACACTTCCCCTACTGTTGCACTCTCTGGAGTTGGAATAGTAATTTTTAACCCTACGCTATCCAACACTTTCCCTACTGTTGCACTCTCTGGAGTGGGAATAGTAATTGTTTCCGCTACGCTATCCAACACTTTCCCTACTGTCGCACTCTCTGGAGTGGGAATAGTAATTTTTACTCATACGCTATCTAAAATTTATTTAGCTTTTTAATTAGTATTATGTTGTTATTAATTGTTATTTATGTGATTATTTTATGTAAATAAATGTATTAGTAATTTATTATATTTATGTTTGTTTATAAGTTATGAAAATAATTAATTGAGAGTTATTATTAAAGAAAAAACAATTATGTATTATATATTTATTAATATTAATTTGGATTACATTATGTATTAATTTTAAATATTATAGTACATTTTTAAATATGTTTATTACATTTATAAGTATTATTTTGTTAATATTAGATTTTTATTTTATAAAAAAGACGATATTTTACAAAAAACAATATTTTTGTCATTCTATATTTTTTTTTCGATATATTTGTACTTACCTTGTTAGGGATAGGATTCCTATATTTTTGACTTCGATATTTTTTTTTCCGATATTTTTGTATATCGATATTTGTGTTATCGATATTTTGTCAGACATTCAAATTAACGGTACTTCAGTTTCTCAGTCCCATTTGCACACAGTATCGAGGTATCAATCCAATAAGCCTTTCCTTTAGCGCTGCATATTGTCATACAATAATGATCGCCAAGTTTGCCACAATATTAAACTCATGCACATCAACACCCTGGTTTGCAGGCCGTCCTGATTACTAGGGACACTGGTGGGACTTACAAGGGTGCTTCTTTTCTCTTAGTTTCAGTAGTTTCAATATTATTTTCCAAGTTCTTTTAATACACAGACTCTTTCTTTATGTTTCCTGCACGCTGTAGGCTCTTTATCTTTTCTTCTTTCCTTCACACGCTGTAAGTTCTTTCTAGGTTGTCAAAACGTCGCCAAAAATTTTGTAAATAGAACAAAAGTTTAAGCTATTGCCATTATAAATTACAATCACTTTTATTTAAGTATTAATTATTTTAAAATATTAAAAGCCATTGTTATTTAATAATATCAATACATCTAAGTCACGTAAATACAAAACATGTTGCATTACAAATGCTATAGGTGTCACATTTGCGAAAGTTATAACTATTGGTATTGTAAATGACAAAGCTATTAATTTAGCTATTTTCAAAACCAACACATAAATAAAAAAAATTCATTTACAAGACCAATAGCTCAAAGTTTCCTAATGCGAGACCTATTGCATTGCAAATGCTTGTTAAATTTGGTAGGCAATCGCTTCACCAGGGCTACTGAGTAGTCTACTCTGTCCCCCTGGCAGAAGTACAAGCCTTCCACCGAATTACAAATCGGGCCCTTAGTTACTTTTGGAAAACCTTGAGGGATCTACACTAATGACTTCTTGCTCAATGTTATGTACTTTTCAGAAATATACAGCTTTCTGAGGTCAGCCATGGTTCAACACCTGTGTCTTTCTCAAGCTGGAAGTAGGTTGAAAGCACAAAAATGAGGAAAAATGTATTACCTCCTAGACCAACACCAAAACTGTGAAAAACAACATTTTGGGGACTCTGCTCTGCTTGTTCATGAAATCTTGAAAGATGATGATTTAGTACAGCAAGCATTTCGTTTATGCCACGTTTAGGAAAAAATACACACTTTCATATGCAGTACTTTTCTAATCCCCCCCCCCAAACAAAAAAAAATATATCTCTACATTTTGGCAATTTTCTCGGTGTCCTGTATGGTACTCCACAAACAATTTTTCTGTCTGATTTGAAGTTGTATAGTTAGTGAGGTGCAAAAAAGCACATCAGCTAATGTAGATACTGAACGATTAAGACACTCAAATCATGCAATGATCCAAAAACATGTTGTCACTTTCTAGCAATATTTCCACTTGCAATAATATCCTTCTACGGGTTACGCCTTATGTTTAATACCATGTGGAGTTGTGTCTTGCAATTAAAAGTGTAAAACACAGAAAGGTGCGCTAATATATCGCATGGATTTTAAAGATGAAAATAACCTTTTCATAGCAACCACACCATGGAAAAACATGCAAGCGCGCTGCTGACAATCCAGGAATGCAGGCAAGACAACTCGATGGCCAATCATTCACCTGGAGCACAGATACTGCCATACGGAAGCGTGATGCAGTTGCAGAACAGATATTAAAGATCAAACAGGATACACCTATTTTTGGGGATATCACTGTAAAAGATAGAATGTTCTAGAATGAAAAGAGCAGGATGTTATCTGGAACCCCCCAAGGTAAGGAGGCCCCTGGAGCTTTTTTCGTCCTTCCACTCTAGCTATATTTCAACCTTCAATTAATAATTAATGCTTCCTGGGATAGGTCAAAGGTTTGTAATCTTGGCTACAATCTCTTTATCATAGAGAGACATAGCAATATTGGTCTGACACCCTCTTCACCAAAATGTTTCTTCATCTCTTTTTTTCATCTCAATGTTGATGCACTGCAGCAATGCAGATGAGGACGTTTAATATGGTGTCCTTTTTCACTATTCATTCCCCCCATGTGCGTATCTATCCCAGTAGTGTAACAATAGAGCAAATGTGTATGGCATAATTTTGCCTATACCCCTTGAGTCCTTCCGAAAACATACTACTAAACTTGTCTCTGGGAGATACACTTTTTACTAGCCATTTTTCAAGGTATTCAAACAAAATACTTCCATACCCTTCAGCAGAGTTCACCCCACGTCCTCAGGCAAATATTGTTGCACCTGGTGCCACCCTCAGCATCTTCCACTCAGTACCCCAGGAACATCACCCTTTCTGTCAGTCCCTGTATTTGTTCTGCAAGACGGGGCTCACTTTGGGACAATTCAGTGTTCTTAACTCAGCCTTCTGGTTTTTTTTGTCATCCCACCAAAGGACTATATCAGCCACAGTTGAGTCTATTTTGTTTCCCATCACTTCTGTAGTTGTCATAATGACCTCAAATATATTGACTAATTTCTCAGACTGTGAGTTTTTCAGTTCTTTAGATTCTGTATTTTTCGTCTGTTAAGGGTCTATCAACAGGTGATGACTAACAAAATAGTATCCCTCTGACTAATGAGGAAAAACTGGGTAGTGTGTGTCACCACGACAAAACACCGCTTCAGTGAGAAGTGGGAAAAAGGAAAAGTAATATTTTTGTATATACATCTCTCACCCACTCTAGTAGTGGCATGCTACATCATTGGGTTCACCCTGATTCCTGAAGGGTCAGGGTGGGCGCAACCGTGGTCCACGGAGCTCTTCTATATTAGTAGTCAGGAGAAGTTATATGTAATTAAAAAAATCCTCATCCATTTCCAAGGTATCCCTTTATTAGCGGGTGGATGGGAAATGGTAATAATAAACTATAGAAGGGGAATAGGGGTACAATGGTCCTACGACCCTTCTAGTGACAATATATTTCTGCCCTACACTGATGGGCGGGTCATACATGGTTCAGGGCATTGTTCAGATCTGTTTTGTTTTACTAATACTCCCCCAGTGACGTTTCTGTTCTTAGGAATTTCCTAATAGAGCATGCACAATTAAATCTTTTAGGCTTGCACAGGAAATTAATACTTGCCAATTCAAAGGTACCTATGAATGAGGAAATATAAATAAAGCAAGAATTTCTTTTAATGTCAAAGTGGGTTCATGTGACATCACAAAGTCTATCAACAGGTGCCCTGTCAAAGGCTGTTGGGCTCTTTGGGGTCAGTGTGGTCTTTAGTATTTCTAGGTTTCCTAATTTACTCTTCCTCTTACAATACAATACAATACAATATAATGTATAAAGCACACGATGGAGCCTACTTATAAAACAGGTATGTTTTCGACAATTTGCAGAAGGTAGGTTCAGAGGGTGCGAACCGAAGGTTAGACGGTAGGGAAATCCAGAGTTTGGTGATCAGGTAAGTAAAGGAGTATCCATGTTTTCTTGTCTTGTTCATCTTCAAGACACAAAGGTTTTAGCTCATTAGACCAGACTGCTCTCACCTGATGATAGGGAAGTAATCTCTTCCTCAGATAGCCAGGGCTCATATTCACTATAGCTGAGAAGTAGGGCTTTAAATTTAATGTGGCTAGCAATGGGCAGCCATTGAAGCTTGTGCAGGGCGGCCGTGATAGAGTCATGTGCAAGTACCTTCAGGATCAGCTAGGTTGCTGCATTCTGGGTGCTTTGTTAGCGGTGGGGCAGGTAATCTGACAAATTCAAATTCAGGCTGTTTGCATAGTAAGGTTTTGATGTTACCAGCATGTGATTAACAGATTTGAGGCTCTCCTCTAGGAAAAAATACATTGTTTTGCTAACTATTTCAACGTCAGTAAACAGCTGGTAGACACAGATCTGACCTGAGGTTCAAACGAAAAGTTCAAATCAAATGTGACACCCAGGTTTGTTACCACCACTGCAGGAGAGGGCGGGAGCTAAGCTCCGAGAGCACCCAGATGAGGGTGTCAGGCTGATGGTTAGTTCCAAAGAAGATGATCTGTGTTTAATCAGAGAGGTAAGTCGCATATGTTAATGCTCCCTCTGTTCATTCTCCTCTTTACCTACATTTAAATGGACTCGCCTAGCTCCTTCTCTTTCAATTAGTGTTACTCTGAGTAGTCTCAGCCCTGACATTCAACAGTTTCCTCTGATTGAAGTGGGAGCATGAGCTCAGCCAATGAAGTTATGAACCTACAGAGAATATGTGGTCTATAGAGTAGGTCTGCTTGTGTAAGGGGGACACGAAAATATGTTCTTTGGAGGTGGCAAAGAGATGCAGAACAATGTATTTCTTTGCCTCAGATTGTTTTCACCCCCCCCCCTCATTAGAGTGACTGCTTAGCTACGGCTCATTGCGAACAACCTCTCCTCCTTGATAAAGGAGCCATGTCGCTCTTATTCAGTCCTGCTTCACCAATCAGGCAAGTACAATTTTTTGGATGTGTCTCTCACTCAGGTTGTACAGTCTTTAAATTGCCTGTCTCATCACAGTATTGCTGTTTCAGGTCGAAAGAAAGGGTCTGGGGTCCCTTATTCATGGCTTCCAGGGAGTATACTTCTGCAGTGTCCATCTTGGCTTATTGTCAGTTAGGGCGGGCTCAGTACCCCGCCAGTCCCGCCTCTGTCTTCAGGATGAGGCACATGGGCCCCAGGCACCTCAGCAGAATCATACCAAGATTGCCCTCATGTGCAGGCTTTGTTGTTCCATTAAAGTTCCCTGTTCACAGGGTCTCCCATCTTGGGTGGCTGTCCAGTATCTTCTTTCCAGTCCAGTAGCCATCTGAGCACCACATGTCCATCCAGTCCTTCCTGGTGTTTGTAGTTTCTCCAAGAAATGCCCGGATTAACTGACTTTTCAGGCCAGAATTGTGGTCAGGATATTCACCGGTGTAGGACTGGCCTGTAATGCTGCCGGTATAGGTACCATGGACTATGGATGGCATTAGACTTGCTGGCCAGATGCTCGAGCGAGAACATGTCACTCCATGAGCCTCAGCCACGCCCCCAGTGGTCGACATATTAAGGACCTTGTTGGATGGGAAGTAGCAGTTCTAGTTTGCTGAGGAGTAGAACAGTTATGAAAGCAGTTCTTGGTTGAAAGGAAGGAGTGTATATGTTTCTAAAGAACGCAAAGCAGGTAGCAGTGGATACATGTGGCCATACAGGAAGGGATATAGGTGCATTAGGCTCTAAGGGCCCGATGTAGGTAGCCCTTTACCGATCCGAATCGGCCAAAAATACCGATTTTCGGCCGTTTCCGATCGGTAAAGGGCTACCGAGATGTAGGGGCACATTTTCGGTAATTTTACCGAATCGGTATCATTACCGAATCGGTATATTTACCGATTCGGTAATATGTACCGAATCGGTAAAATAATTACCGATTCGGTAATATTTACCGATTCGTTAAAATTACCGAAAAAGCAATGTAGGTAGAAAATTTACCTTTGGCACATGGCTTACAGAATCGGTATTTTACCATGGAATACAAATCCATGGTAAAATACCGATTCCTGTGTACATGCACATCTTTGCATGTACACATGTGCCATGTGACAGACAGACGTGCCCTTAGGGCATGTCTGTGTGCCACATTGCACACATGCCCGTTTTGGGGGTGCTAGAGGGTGTCAAAGTGACACCCCCTGCACCCTTGACAATTCTTTAATTACCGATTCGGTAAATACCGAATCGGTAATGCCTAATCATTCCTATGGGCTTCAAAGCCCATAGGAATGAATGGGCATTACAGATTCGGTATTTACCGAATCAGTAATTAAAGAATTGTTAAGGATTCGGTAACGAATCCAGATGTTGGGACCTACATCCCATTTACCGATTTTGAAATACCGAATCGGTAAGACTCGGTATTTCTAAATCGGTAAATGGGATTTACCTACATCGGGCCCTAAGAGAGGATGACAGGGTTCCAGAAGAAAAGGCACAAGTTATAATATTGCGTAGAAAAAAATGAGAGAAGGCATCTGTTTGGGGTGGTGGGACCTTACTAATAGATAGCAGCTATTCTCATGTTATCTCCAACTGACCACAGTCCCTCCCCTATGTTTTACAAGAATAATTGATTATACTCCCATTCCAGCTATAACACTACATTAACAATATCTGTGTATACAAATTCCAAGCCAATCTGCAAAATATGTGTGGAGAAGTAGTTTTTTATTGAGGAACATACGATCTTGACATTAAAATTCTGATGATCTGTTAGGTGTGGTTGTGACTGGTGTATCTTTGACACTGTTTATATAATGTAAGAATATTTATATTAAATTTAAATTAAGCCTATATATTTCCTCGTCTACAAAAAATAGAATTACACTAGCGTATTTCATTGTTATTCCTACATGCTCTTTCTGAGATCTAATTGCCTGCGTTTAAGCAACATGTTTTCTCCAAATAGCTAAATGTAATTCTATTAACACAAGCTCTGCATCTGTCGCATTGGCACCTCTCCCCAAGTTATCGGTTTAGTTTGAAGAAAATCCTAACTGCTGCAATTAGCGGACTGAAAGAGTATAGCTCAGCTCCTCATCGAGATATTGGACTGTGCTGATTAGTTTGTCTGTTTCTACATTGTATAAGGAGCATTAATTAGGTAGGTACAATGCTAATGAAATATAGCATGTCAATGTGACCATTGTTCAGTTGGAATGCTGGAAATTATTCTTTCCAACACCAATACAGTATGTAATTGGATTCCATCTGTGCAAACATTGCCTTTTCCCAGTGTCACGAGAATACAATTTGTAAACTATATCGAATTATTTGCTGGTTTCCCACTGGGAAAAACATTATGGTTTAGATTAGTGTTTTACTTTTATGAACGGTAAATCCTTTTGACGCATGTGTGTTTTTATCTATAACACATTTTATTGATTTTTTTATGAAGATTTCATCGCTACTTAGGGAACAAAGCAGTGATAATACAACCATAGCACTTCTTTCCCAATCTCTCCTCATTGTGACGTTCCGTGGCGCAGATATTTATCAGGCAGCACTAAGCCACGTTTTTTGGCTGAATGCTGCCTGATAAATATCAGTCCCTTTAACCGCATGCGCACTAGCGGGTTTTCCCGCTGTGAGCTGAATTTTGAAAATCGCGGCTTTTGTGACAAAGCCAGCTCGTCATGCGCGCAGCGCAGGTAACGCCCATGACGAGCTGGCTTTGTCATCCGCATCGAAGGGGTTAACGCAGTGTTCTGCATTAAAGGGGCGTATAATGGGTGTGGCTGAGGGCGTTCCCAGCAACATCCATGGCTTTTGACACTGCCCCAGAATTACGAGAAATCGTAAATCTGAGGCAGTGCCAAAAGCTTACGCCTCCCCAGGGGAGGCGTAAGGGAAGCGCAACGGGGAGAAATATCTTTATTTCTCCTCGTTTTTCCTTTTTCTATGTATGCTGCATTCTGCAGCACACATAGAAAAAGGAAAAGCCTCTTATGAATATTTTTGTACAGAAAGGTTTCCCTTCCTGTACCAAAATAATCATCCCTGTAACGCAGGCACCCTTGCACCATTGTGCAAAGATGCCTGCATTGGCGCAGGCAGTCCATTGTGCGCCGGCGTAGGGGAAAAGGACAGGAATGCGCTTTAGCTTATAGATACAACGTATTCCTGCCCTTTTCTTTCGCCATAGGGAAATGCAGCAGGAAGGCCTGCTGCGCTTCCCTACGGCAAAACCTCATAAATGAGGCCCTGATGTCCCGTGGCAGACTACCCGGAAGGAGATACTGATGTTCAACTGTATATGTACGGATTCCCGCCTCGAGTGCAGCATGTGTTTTCGAGGGAAATTAAGTGAATGTTTTGCAGTGTATATTTGTAACATTATGTTGTAACACCCAAAAACTTTTGCTGCAGTACTGGGTTCTTTGTGAATGATTCATTTCTCTGTAGTTTAAAAAGAGCACATATTGTACATTCATTCGGTTTGCGTTGGTTTATTTCACAAAACAATTTGGGCCTTATTTATGAGTTTTTTGCCCTCGGCAAAAGAAAAGGGCAGGAATGCACCATATCTATTAAATACAGCGCACTCCTGTCCTTTTCCACTGCGCTGGCGCACACTGGGCTGTTGTGTGCCAACGCAGGCACTTTTGCACCATGCTGCAAGGCTGCCGGCATTCCTGTGTTGAAGGAATGAATATTTTTGTGGAGGAAGCGAAACCTTCCTACACAAAAACAAGAGGCTTTTTTATCTTTCTAAGAGGAATACTGAGGATAAATATTAATATTTCTCCTTGTTGTGCCTCCCTAGGGAGACGCACGTTTTCAGTGCTTCCTAAGACTTACAATTTCCAGTAAATCTGGGGCAGTGTCAAAAAGCCATGGGACCGCCCCCAGCAACACCCATGGAACGCCTTCTGGTACACTTGGGGAGAGTGGACAAAATATGCATATGAGCCTTGGCTAACCTCTTTAAAAATACGCCTGCCATGTGGACCTCACAGAAGCCAACCGGAGGCACATATAGGATTCCATTAACTGTCCTTGGCTTAGCATTTTGGACCTCATTGTGGGTATCTCCTCAGCAATCCTCCTGACAACCTCCCCCCGTGTTACAGATATCAGGTGTACCAATAGCTATGGAACACAAATAGGGCCAGCTTTGGGGCAGTGCGACTGGTGTGGCCGCACTTGGCACTCACCTAGAGGGGGACACTGACCCTGCAATACCTTAATTATTTAAAATCAGCTGTTGCAGAGTTCCCTGTGCGTCCAGATTTCAGGCAGCAATAAAAACATCAAGATAAAGAGAGAGAGATCAGAGTTTCGTCTAGTGAAAATTTTGACTCGCCATAAAGTAGCGCAGAGGGTCAATATGCAGCTGCAAAGAACAGATTTGTATTCAAAGTGGATAGCTGAGTGGATTATTAAAGCCAGCCTTAAAACAAATGAAATGTATGTGAGAGAGGAGCTATGGAGAGATGAGAGGCCCTTTTGCTGGGTGGTAGTGAGGGAATCTAAAGAGGGGCACTAAAAAAGATTGTCACTCTGGGCGCCACCAGTGCAAAACCTGGCCCAAATGTACCATTTAAAAGACTCTGAGGGTGCATATTAAATGGGGGATTGCAAAGGTTATAATATTTACAGGAGGGTGCCTATTAAATGAGGAATTGAAAAGGTTATAATAATTCCAGGCCCAGTTCCACTGTTAATTACTCTTTTCAACCAAAGGTTTCAACCAGAGAAGGATCAGATATGTCTTGAAGATTTCATAATTTTGAGCAAGATGGTAACTGCCATTTCAGGTCCCTTTAAAAATAAATGCATTTAGACACATGGCATAAAACGACACACATCGCTTAGAGGAATTGCTGAAAAAGCCATAAAAATGACAGTAAAAACCATGAACTCACAGGAGAGTAGCAAAAGGGCTTTATGACCCAGGCCCACCCCTTCCCAAAATGTATTTACACATTTCAATGTAAAGCAGCCTGTCAACTTTAATTATATTGAGGCAGGGAATAAGCCATAGCATAAGAAGGTGCCAATTGTCAACACTCCTATTTTCTTCTTTTTTTGAAGTACAAGTTTTTAGCATTAGAATCAGGTCCTTATGCCACTAGTCAAGAATGCATTAAGCATCCACTAGGCGCTTTGAGCAGCGTAATTTAGCGTGCCATACATTGGTGCTTCAAAGTATTCATCTTAGTGGTATAATATCTATAAGTGCAGAAACATATCAATCGGAGAATTAGCAAGCGGCTATGTTTACTTGTAGCAGAAGCCCATTTTATATCAAATTACAATTCAGTTACTGATTATTGTGGTGTTGCGGTTCATCTACACCATGTGACTGTGAGGGGCATGACGAGAGCGTCGGCGGTCATTGCGTACGAGGGCTCTGTGCGACAGTGGCCACACGCTCTCCCTCCGATATATATAATAAAGTTAAATTCAAAGCCGCACAGAGTCTACACTGTTATTAGGCAGAAGGCAGCACTCTACAAATTGGCGATGAGATGGCAAACAATTCGACACTGCACCAGCTCTGATCCCTGCTTGCAAGTGTGCTTTGGGCCGCCAAGCTCTGACGCGGCTTTCCAGCTCAGAGGGGGGTAATGCAGCAGCTGGACGGCCGCTGACAGGGGCGCTTCCCGCTTGCAATCTACACAGCTTACAGGTCAAGGCAGCCATCCAGAATTGTGCTGCACATTGAGATAGCACACAGCAGATGACCTACACGAGAGGCCATCACAAGCAGGCATCACTACAGCAAGTGCCTGGCAAGTGCTTGTGTGCATGTTCAGGGAACAGATTGCCTACAGGGATCTCCAATACGAGCCAGCATTCATGCCTTGCAGCCCCTCCACAGCCCTACAGGCTGTGTACACCTAGTTGGGGCGCGAAGTGCGCCTGCCAACCAAACCCGGACCCCAGTTGAAACAGAAGTTGGGACACACTAAGCCTACTCTTAGTTGCATACGGCCATCCCGGTCCACCAGGCCTGCTTGCCCACTGCTACTGCATCCAGCCGTAGAAGGTCCAGCAGACCCCATCCATCGCCCCGCCAGCATGTGTGTGCAGATCTTTTCACTTACCAACCCAGTTCCTTTCCTGCCAAAGCCGGGTGATCCGGTTATGAAATGGAAGGATTGGAAAGGCTATTTCCTGAACTATCTGTCAGCTCTGGAAGACAAAGGGGAAGACGCATTTTCCAGCAAACGCAGGTAGAAAATCCTTTTGCACAATCTGGGGCCAAAGGGTCTTAGAGTGTATGAGAATATGGTAAAAATGATTAGGCCCCTCAATGATGAAGATGTATTTCAGCATGTGTTGGAAGACTTGGACAGTCATTACCAACTGGTGGTCTGCACTGCCATAGACCGCTATAATTTCTTCCAATGGAAGCAAACTGATACTGAGTCAGTGAAAGACTACGCGGCTGCGCTGAAAAGGCTGGCTGTGACTTGCAAATTCGGCCACCTTCACGACGATCTAGTGCGAGATCAGATCATAATGCACGCCGTCAATACAAATGTACAAGAGAAGTTGTGGGTAAGTGGGGATGCTCCCCTTAACGAAATCATAGCCATGGTAAAAAAAGCTTAACTGCCCAAAAGATGTGCAGTGGCAGCGAAAAAAGACAGTGGGAGCAAGCCCACCATGTGCAGAGTGAGTGACACTAAAGCACACAATGACAAACCACCACCCACTGCGGGGGCGAGAACCAGCAGGAAGCCCATGATGGAATTAGCAGGACCCAACAAAGCACCTAGTGACCACAAGAGTAGTTCCTACTGGTGTGGGAGCCATTTGCACATAGCTAAAGACAGACTCTGTCTGGCCTTCTGAGTTGAATGTTCCTTTTGTGGGGTAATGGGCCATTTTGGCAAAGTTTGCAGAAGAAAACCCAGCAACACCACCGTCAAAAGTGTTATGTATGACTCTGACACAGAGGGGGTGGAGGGAGATGCTGATGAGGATAGTATTTTATGTATTGATGATCAAATTCTCGGTATTGACTGCTATAGCAGTAAGGAACCCTCTTGCTTGTTGACCATTGGGGGAGTACACCTTTCCATAGTAGCTGACTCAGGGTCCCCATACAAAATAATTCAACGCAACATTTGGGAGAGGGATTTCATTTGCACCTTAGGTACTCATCTACACCCCACTGATGTCCATCCAGTCACCTTCACAGGAGAAAAGGTCCCCATGGTAGGCTTCCGCCCGCTTCTTTTTGAGTTCAAGGGGAGGACCTCCGTTGGCAAACCGTACGTGGTGGGAAAAGGACTCTCCATCCTGGGATGTACAGATCAAGGGGCGTTAGGGATCCAACTCAACCTAGGGGGTGAAATACAAGTGCTCATAATATCAATAGACAACCCATCAGCACCGAAAGGCGGGACTCTGAAAGATGACTATCCATCAGTGTTCGGCGGCACCATAGGCAAGCATACTGAATTTACGCACAGAAATTGCCTAAGGAAGGTGCTGTACTAGTCTACTACAAAGTAAGGGAAATCCTGTTGAATTGCAGGAAGAATTTGAACAAATCAAGAAATTTATTTTATTTATTTAGTTATTTGCAAACTTGTACCGCGCTAGGAATCGACTCCCTGAGGAGTATCTCCGCGCCTTTGGCAGCATCTGAGAGCAAAAAGGCCCTGTCTTATATTTTAATTGCCCAACCAGAAACTAGTAATTGAACAGGAAAGTTTTTAGTTTTTTCCTAAAGGGAAAATGTTCCTTGCATAATCTAATTTCATAAGGGAGTTCATTCCAAAGCTTCGGGCCTGCTACTGATAAAGCCCTTCCCCCTTGTCTTGTCTTCCAGAACCTGGGACATTTGCGATGCTGTTACTCCACATGGATTTGACGACTGCCATCTCCATCCTAACCACAGATGCCAATGATAAAGTTCTGGAAGTAGTCCTGTTGCAGATGTCCACAGGTGGCACAGAAACCACCACCAGTTTCGCATCCCGTTCCTTTGCCCCCAACCAGGAGAAGTTTAGTGTCATAGAGAAGGAGATGCTTGTGGCCGTCTGGGCTGTGGAGAAATTCCACCAACATCTCTGGGGCTCCCGGTTCATCCTCAGAACGGACCACAAGCCGCTGGTTAAAGTCCTCACATCTAGCGGCCATGCTAGCGCCACACCGCGCATTGCCAAGATGACCCTTAGGCTATTGGACTATGTATACAATGTTGAGTACTTACCAGGAAAAAAAACAAAGTGGCAGACTACCTCAGCAGATCAGCGGCAATGGAAGGGGTGCTGACACACATGGAATGAGACGATTACATTATAGCATTCATAAGCGGTCAAGAAGACGTCATTAGCGCGCAAGAATGGAAGGCAGTGTATGAGAAAGATCCCCATCTCGAGAGCGTTTAAAGGTTAATCACACAGGGTTGGCCGGAAAAGAGGCACTTGGACAATGACCTCAGGAAATTCTTCCATTAGTTAGATCGCCATATTTTGTACTACAGGAGGACAAAGTGATTCCTTCGCAACAGTTGGTCGACCGCCTACTCACCATCTTGCACGAAGGCCATTTAGGAATTGTGAAGTCGGAGAGATGTGTCAAACACTCTTCCTGTTGGCCCGCTGTCGACAACCATGTGGAGAAGTACATGAGGGAAGGCGTGCAGTGCAGACACATCACTGACCATGCTAGGACCATGCTACGACTGCCCCTGGGGAAGTTCACCACCCCTAACAGCCCCTGGGAGGAGTTGTCAGTCGATATTTTGGGCCCCATCCTGGACTCTTGAGGGGAGTACCCAAGTATGACATAGTACTAATTGATCGATACTCCAAAGGGTGGGAGATAGAAATATATGAGAAAGTGGACACGGAAAATATTATAGCTTTCCTCACTGCCACATTCACAGAGAAGAGATTCCGAAAATGATTATATGCGACAACGGTCCCCAATTCACGTCAGAGAAATGGAATGCTTTCACAAAAAGAAACGGCATCACAACCAAACACACCCCGGTGTACCACCCTGCTGGTAACGGCCTAGCGGAAAGGTTCAACCGTGTGATCATGGGATCCATACTAGCAGCCATTAGAGACAGAAATCAGACATACCGTTTGGGCATATCGCATCACACCCACCCTGATGGGCTACAGTCCATTCAAGATTCTACGTGGCCGGGACCCATTCTCATGAGATAACACTGTTTGGACGGACCTTACGTTGCAGAGTAAATGGTCCCCAGCGGTGGTCAGAAGCAACTTGGAGAAGGCCCAGAAAATGTACACGGACAACTAAGAAGCACATTGTGAGAGAGGTCTCATTGGTAAAGGAGGAATGGGTCAGAGTGAAGTTGCCAAACTACGCAGGAAGGGAGACATCAAGTTCAGCGAGCCCTTACAAGTCGGGGAAACCTACTCGCGCTCTGCCCTGTTAAGAGATGGCAAGATATGGTCATACAGTAGAATGGCCAAATGCAATAAAGTGAATGGTTAGAACAAGAAGGATTCAGCTACAAGCACTGGACAGACAAGTTGGGAGCTGGATAATGAGGAAGACAGACTAGTGATAAACACACACAGAAATGGCACAATAAGAGACACTGAAGTAGCCAGTGGCACCACACAAGAACAGAGTAATTCCGAGGCCACACGACACTGTATGCACCAAGAGTGCCATAACTTCTGCGAATCAGACATAACACAGTGTACTCCCATAGCACTCATTAGGGACCAGCAGGAGAGTACCGGGGAAACCAGAGCATGCACAATGGAGACACAGGCAACACAGGTACCCAATACAAGCACCCACACAGGCAGAGCAGTAGTGTTACCCAAAAGATACAGATAATTTGATATGTAATCTCTTGTATAATGTGCAATGTTCTCACATAGGGAACTTAATGAAAGGGAACAGAGTGAAGTTGCGACAGTTTCTATCTGCCCCTTAGCCTGTGCATTGTGCGATCCCCAGGGCTCCTCACTGAGCCCTACCCTGTTTAAGATATATGTGGACCCCCTTGCCAGGGTAGTAAGATCTTTTGGGCTGGAGGTGCTCTCTTATGCTGACGACACCCAAATGATGGTCTCTCTCACGCAGCCCATGAAGGCCTCTGCCCGGAATTTCAGGAACTTCATGGAGGCTGTGTCTCGATGGATGATACAGAACTTCCTGAAATTAAACGGGAAGAAAACGGAGGTGCTGATCTTTGGAGGCTGCCAGGAAATTTGGTCAAATGACTAGTGGCCGCCATCACTTGGGGACTGTCCTCCTCCCCGTCAGTTTGCCAAGAACCTAGGGGTGATATTGGACACTTCCCTTTCCTTTGACCGTCAGGTCAGCAGGACTGTCTCCACCTTCTGTGGTATCATCAGGATTCTTAGAGAATGGCCCATTATCTTTCCCCCGATGCCCGGAAACAGGCTACTGTGGCATTAGTCTCCTCAAGGCTGGACTATTGCAACGCCCTTTATGTGGGCATAAACAAGAGCCTTATCCATCGTCTGCAAATGGTCCAGAACGCAGCGGCGAAGATGGTTCTTAACCTTCCCAGACTTGCCTCGGCCTCGTCAGCCTGGAGAAGCCTACATTGGCTTACTATTCAGTCCAGGATCTCATTTAAAATTCTCTGTCTTGCTCATTGGGCCCTTCACGGTACAGGCCCTGAGGGGATCCGGTCTTTGGTTCACCCCTACTCACCTAGTCGATCCCTTCGCTCTTCCAACAAAAATCTCCTTGTAGTGGCAAGGTTCGTAGGAGTGAAATGGGGAGGCAGAGCATTTTCCTTGGTTGTACCCAGGTTATGGAACTCTCCCCCCCCCTCCCCGGACTGCTAGGGCAATCGTCGTTTGCTCTCTTCCACAAGGCTTTAAAAACCTGGCTTTTCTCTGAAGTCTATTGGTAATAGTCCACTCTGGTTGATTACATCTCATTTGACCTGTTTCGGCGCCTTGATGCCCTTGGGCTAAGTTGTGCGATAAAAGACTCCCTTCATTCATTCAAATCCACGTGTTTCCTGCCCCCCCCCCGCCCCTCCTGCCCCCACCTTACAGAGAAATGTAACATGGTTATGTTTTCTGGTGCCCAGGCTTGGGACCCACTTTTTCATTAGTTTGAGTATCAACAGTTCATGTTCAACTATGGTGTTGTTAAAGGGGGAAGATATGTGGTGGCCCCGCGCTCTCCCTCCGATATATGTAATATAGTTAAATTCAAAGCCACACAGAGTCTGCATCGTTATACGGCGGAAGGCAGCACTCTACAATTATGTTAACTGTATACACTTGACTGCCATTTTCTCTTGCTAGCTTGAATGTGGCTAGGCCTTAAGCCTGACCAGATTTTTCTCTCAGGTCTTTTCAATTTCAGGTATACTAGCTACCTTGTTCATTTGCGTAGGCTTTTGTTTACAATGAGAATTTATAGATTACAGAATAGTAATTGTAACTTGGTCATGGCATGCAGTGTATGGGGATGGGGAAAGCCCCCCCTGTAGTAGGCAGACCGACCCTAGTTACTTTCAAGGCCATGCAGCTGTGTTCGTCTTTGTTCAGTGATGAGTGCGGGGAGTTTACCTCCTCCCAGAAGATGCTATACCCTTATTGGTCCAACCAGACAGAGTTGGTGGGATGATGCTTTCAGAACTTTCTATCAAGTGTTAATTGTGTGTGTCTTGGTATAGCACAGCAGATCCTGACCAGATTTTGCTAAAGGAATGCCTTGCCTGAATGCTGCTGATTTCCCCTACTAGTGGTGCTGAGCTTTCTGCTTGAAAACCTACGCCTATTTCCCTTGAACCTTAACTTGGTTCAACAGATGCTGACGACTTGCTCTTATAATTTTCCCCATTGCCACTTTTGATGACTTATTTATCTTTGGGAAATTACATCTATTTCCTGACTTCAATTATATATGTCATTGTTGTATACATCTTCTGTCTCATAATATACACATTTAGATTGCATGATCAAACTGATATATACGCTTATTTGCTGAATTGAGTTGCTCATTGTCTACTGTGTAACTTTGTTTAAATTATTTGTAAAGTTTATCTTTAGCGCTCCATCCTCTCTGTCGTTTTTGCAGTGCCAAATTGGTTTAGTTAAAATGGAAATTTTGTACTGATCTTAGCTCCTTTTATATATGTTCCGTCGACAATCTAAGGTCCAAATGGCATAGTGGTAACATCTGATAACTGGATATTCTAGAGTTTTAAGGTACATGAAAGTGTGCTGTATTACTCTCATCAAGTTTTTGTCATGGTGAAAAGTTCCCAGATCTGCAAACACGGGTGCACTGGTGCACTTTGAGGCCAGCACTCTCTCCGGTGCTCGAAGCCAATAAGCACTATGACTGATGGAGCAAGGCCCAATTAGACTTGCATTACTGGTCCTGTCGCACATTACAGTAAATATGATCGAAGGACATTCCTCAATGTCTTTAAGAAATGTTCCACACCACAGACTGAGGGAGGTATCCTGCAAGAGGAGCCGTAATTAGGAGCAGAAAAAATGCAATGGCAGGCTGGGAAAAAACATCTCTGACATGAGTGAGTTTGTCTTTGTGCATATATGTGCGTGGGTAAAGAGTTGGAAACATGTCTAGTTGTACCTCCATCCTCACATTTCTGCAAACAACGCAACAATACAGGTGGTAAATGCCTTATAACTCATCCTCTTTCATCAACACCTTGCAGAGTTGGGAGAGAATGCTGAATGAAGTGCCTAATTATAAAACATTTGCAAATAGCTTACATATTTAATGATTTTATCACTCAGGTCATTCTCTAATTAAAACATGCCCGGCTTTATTTTACTTAACATATGTTTGTTTATTTTCATGCAGTGCTTCACGATTAGAAGAGAAGTCTCAGCAGTGCCATCACATTATGACGCCCTGCTGTTGCTCAGAACTAAGAGTGCCTCACATGCGAAATTACACAAATGCATTTCCCCACACTTAATAGATGTAACATTCCTCTCTGCCAGATATAATTTGATACTTCTAAATTCCCATTGCAGGTGATCAACCCGCTCTGGGGTGCTTGGTCCTCACCATTCCACAACATAGCCTATGAGGGAAGCTCCTTAAGAGTATTTAGTGATCCTGATTTCACCTATCTCATCACTGTCAGACCCTCCAGGGTATTCACCCCCTTAATTACATGCCTCACATTCAGTACCGATGTTGCTTTAAGCCTGGATCCTAATGAGTAAAATGGAGCAAGAGGAAGAAATGTGGAGAGAAGGTAGACATAATTAGGAGGCCTATAGCTGGTAAGGTGACAAAGGTGACCAATGGGCACTAGGAAGAAAAAAGAAGGGTTGGATGGGGAAAAGAAAGTGGATGACAATGAGAAACATGTTAGAAAAAAGTGAGGTGGAAACAGTGGGGAAAAGAGAAGTGAGGATTACACATCGGAAGACATTTCTGGAAAAGAGTAGTGCAAGTAAAAGGAAATGGAGAGAGCAAAATAAGGAAGGGAGAATGAAGATCCCTAATGTAAGAATGAATTGAGAAATAGAGAGCAATAGTAATGGATCACTGACAAATATATCATGTCAAAAATATTGTTTACCTTAAGATTGTGTTTACAATAATTTTAAAGTACCAGAATAAAACAATATATATTGTCGACACTAATATCTTCCAAAAATAGAGAAAAATATTGATTTCTTCATATACAGTGTAATGGAGTAAATGTTAAATATTTTAAAATACAAGTCTAATATACAATAAATTAAATAAGTTACACTAATATTTTTTACTATATATAGATTTTTACTTATATAAATAAAGAGGCATATATATGTATATATGTTTATCTAAATATCTTAGTATTTAACTTTGTATTACTGTGATTGAAGATTCAGCACTCGTTTTCATGGGGTTTCTCCTGTGTATTGCCTCTGTTACATCATACACTCGAACATTACAGGGATGCGTTTCGGCAGTCTCCCTGCCAATCTCAACCTGTTTATGCGCCATATTGGTGATTCTTTTAAAGTTTACATAATGATAAAAATAGAAGATGCACTTCCTTTCACAGTAATAAGGTATGCAGTTGTATGCAGGGATATCATAATTATATGAATACACAAACTTGTATATCTACAATGATTTAAAGGAAATCACAACTAAGTAATGACCTGCAAGTTCCCTTGCTTCAAGGTTATTTACTAGCTGTGTTTAAAAAAAGATATGTCCATCAGTTCGTTTTTTTTCTTGAAAAGCCCCATCATGCATTTTCATGTCGCCTGCAAAACCTGGACTGGATTTTTTTTTTTAAACCATAAGCTGTGCGACAGCATGACAGCAAAGTCTTAATTTAAAACCAAAAAGTCACGCATTTCTTTATTAATATAGGCAACACAAACTCCTTTGTACCTATTCCAAAGAAGCACACAGCACACCGGACTGCCAACTGTGGGGTGCTTTTTTCGAGGCATATCAACAAGGGCAGTTTTGCTTTAAAATCCCAAATCGTCCTGATGTGTTTTGCCCTTCCTTCGGCCTTGATCACAGGTGAGCTATCATGTGACTGAGGCGTATCTCCACATTTATATACGCCTGCTTGAGACTACCAATCTCCACATAGTCACTTAGGACCAGTGGTGGCTCACTGCAGTAACGCTGTGGGGTGGGGAGACGGGGCAGGGGCGGGGCTGAGATTGGGGGGTAGTGGAGTCCGAAATACGCTGGCAGATATTTATTTATTTATTTACTTTTATATTTGCCATCGTATGTCGGACTCCACTACCCCCCCATCCCGGCCCGCCTCTCCGCCCCACAGCATTGCCACTGCGAGCCACCACTGCTTAGTACTACAGTCACCACAATGCACTTTAATAGTCTTGTTATTCATTAGCTTATGAAATGCAATTTGATTTCCAATTAACTTTCATTTATAGGGGACATTGCATCTATGGCTTTTTTCAACATACTTCACAAGGTGCTGTAATCATGCTAGAAAAAAACAAAGGGCCTGCTTAGTTAGTAATGAGTTAGTAATGACAGAACCCTTTTGGCTCCTGATGAACTCAGAATGAGTATGTATTAGACCATAGTGAAGTGAATGCAGGTTTAGAATGCTTAGAATAATGTAAAACTAAACTCTGTGTATGGCATAGTCATTATTGGACACCCAGACTTGGGAGGACGCTACAACTTGGTGAAGAAATAGGGGATAAGCAACCCAAAGATCGACAAGCTCTCCCAGAGAGTTTACCATGGTCCAGCAAACTGCTTGTGCGTGCCACATTTGCCTCAGGCGAAGTGCTGAATAGATACTTGCTGTAGGTGGAGTCAAAGTGCAACTCCAACCCGTGTAAAACTTTTGAAGTTAATGTAGGATGCACTGAGAAGTTTACACATCATTGGCCGAGAACCTGCCTCAACGATAGGTATTGTGCTACTCCACAACCTAAAGCCATACATAATCAGGAGTTATAATGCTGTGAACAGAAGCGCTGCGAGGCAGAGATCAACCAGGTGTCAGGGATTACAAAGAGACTCTTACAATCAAAGCCATTCAAATACAAGGAACAATCAAATGCTTAACAGAGTAAAGAGAGACGGATGAATTAGCCCCAGAAAAAGTGCCCAGGGTTGTGTTTACGGAGCTGTCCATACCCAAAGTGACATGCTATCAAAGCTGCTGGGTGGCAGCTCAGAACACCTCTAGAGGTCTCCAGGAAAAAGGGTTCCCATGGAGACCAAAAGGGAGGTCACAGTTCCATTGACTGGCCAAGATGACTAGGAGGTCGGAACATCACAGGGCCTTAGAGATGGTATAAATGAAGCAGGTGCTAGTGGATAGCAGACAGTGTTGGAGAGACCTGGGTATACTCATCAAACTCTGTAAGTTAAAAAAAGTCAATGATAAGAAAGCTTTACCCCTGAGAGTTATTTACGGATGCCCGTCAGATTCATTCAGACGATGAAAGCTAAGAGAAACTCTTAGTTTGGAGCAAGTACTCATGGCTTCTAAAGCTGAAGAGTGTGCTAATTGACAAGCTGCCAACATGGCGGCCGGAGGTGCCCACAGTGAGTCAGTCATGATCATAATAAAATAAGCCAAGACATAAGAGAGAGCGACACAGAGTGATGTCTCCACAGGAGATCAAGTTGGCCTCTAGGTGTGGATTTTCTTTTCCTCATGAAGGTAAATGCCCCACCATTGGGCAGGTGTGCATAGGTTGTGGCAAGGAGAACCATTTTGTGATGGTTTGCAAATCGAAGGAGAAAAGTAATGCGTCAGGGCGCAAAGATAAAATGACCACCCGAATGTAAGACAAATCAACACCAATCAAAGTTCCTCGTCATCTAAATCATTGTTAAAGAATTAACGTAAAGATGATGGTTGTGCAATTTCGATGTTTACCTCACACAAAGTCATTCAAACACTGTCTGAAGATTACACTAAAGGTAAACGGTTGCTCAATATCTTTTATTAACGACAGTGGTGCATCCATAACATAATGTCTTTGGAGAAATACAATGAACAAGCTCAGTTGCTTTGACTTAAGCCATCGAAATTGTATACAATGGCTCCATTGACACCATTAAAAAGTCAGGGTTCATTTGAAGCAGTGATGAGACACAAGTAAACAAATGTACAAGCACTCATTCATGTGTGGTTTCACATGCCTGTTTGCTCAGTTTCAGCACAGACGCTGATATTGGACTGATCTCAGTAAACTATAACATAGTAAGTCAGTTCCCTTTCTTGTTTCATACTTAATGAAAACTCAAGGCCATGAAAGTACGATTAGATATTAATGAGGATGTCCTTCCCATTGCTCAGAGACACAGATGAACTGCATTTCTTTTATATATAGTTGTTGAAGAAGAACTTGAATCATTGTTCAAACATAGTATAATTGAGCATTCCACTGGTCCAATGCCTCGGGTTTCCCCTGTAATGGTAGTGCCCAATAGTGAAGGAGCTGTACGGATTTATGTTGACATGCATCAAGTGAACAAGGCAATTGAACAAGAATGGCATCCAGGTCCGCACATCGCCAATATGATACCAAATAGAATGGTGTGAAGGTCTTCGCTCGCCTTGATCTGAGCAAAGGCTATCATCAGCTGCTAGTTGAGGAGAGTTGCAGGTACATTGTAATCTTTTCAAATCATATTGGTCGGCTCCTGTACAAAGCTGTTTTAAGATGCCATTGGACGTATCATAAAGCCTGTCATGAATGTGTTTAATTATAGTAATGAGGTACTAGTTTTTGGAGCTACACAGAAGGAGCATGATACATCTCTTATGAAGCTATTTCATTTACATGCAAATGCAGGTGTGTAGGAAAGTGCCCTTTTTTGTATGGTTGCCCCCACTTTTTGCCTAATGTTGACTGAGTGTGCCCTGGGTTCTTGCCAACCAGGTACCCAGGGCATATATTCTTTCCCCTAAGTGTACTGTTGCAAAACCCAATTGACAACTCTCTGGTCACATGTAAGCCCCTTGTAAAAGGTACCACAGGTACTAAGAGCACTGTGACCAGGGAAGGCCTGTATGGGCTGCAGCACTTATTGTGCTACCTTTAAAGGCCCTGTATCTTTACACACACACACACAGACTGCCATTGCAGGATGTGTGTTTTGGTGCAGAACAAAGTGAAGAGTTGACATGGCACACATCCCTGTGTGCCAGGCCTACAATCTGGTGCCCTGGCATAGGCAAGCCACCCCTCTAGCTGGGTGCCCTATACCAGTAGTGAGGGTACAGGTGCATGAGCCCTGTACCCCTACATTGTCTAAGTCTATTCTTAGACATTTTAAGTGCAGTAATGCCATTATAAATATATAGTATGGGGGTTTGTCATTACGAATTCCACAGCATCATAAGGGCTTTAATTAACACTGGGAAGTGTGGTACCAAACTTCTAAACGCACTCACATCTTAAAGATGCCCCCTGAAAAACGACCTAAACTCTAGTGTCCTGCTGAGTGGCTGTTTGCCAGCTGCCACCTCCAAACATGTTTGTGGACCCCTGGGCTGAGAGCCTTCCACTCTCAGGGTCCTGAAACAAAGCACATCCTGGGTCGAGGTGCCAAGCCTCCTACCCCAGGAAGGGCTGGGTCCACGAAGGGAAAGTTTCAAAGGCTTGCCACTTTTGTGTGCTACCACATCCATTTGTTGCTACCAGCAACTAGCCCCCACCATTTCTGACCCTCACTTTGAGCAGTAGAATCAGCTGGGAAACCAAGGGGCATATTATCAATGGCCAGCGATAATTATCGCTGGCCGCACATAGCTATAGAAATATTATCGCTAGCTATCGCTGAATATTATCGCCATGATAACGCTATATTTACAACGCATAGCGCTATGGCGATAATATTTCAGCAATAGCGGTGTTTTCAATGGAACTTTGCTGGTTTTCCAGCGATATTCCATTGAAAACAACAATAACATTGCTGATACGACCCTGAGGTCGTATCAGCATAATCCATCCGCCATTAAAAGTATGCCTTAGTCAGGAATTTAACAGACATTAAATTCCTGAGTTAAGGCTGAGGTAGCACAATTTTTTTATCGCCGCACCTCCTTTTTAATATCGCGAAGCTGCCTTCACGATATTAACATGTGTTGTTTTCACAGCCACGCCTTCTTTGCATCTCATTAGCGATACAAGACGAGGCTGTGAAAAAAACGGGCTCTCCATCAAGGAAACACGCGCTAGCGTGTCCTTGATGATATTGCAACAGAATTATCGGCACATTTCGCCCAAAACTGGACGATAAAGCACCAATAGTTATATTGCCAGCACTTGGTAATATGCCCCCAAGTTAGGAGGGGAGGTGTGCCCACCTTGGCCAACTCCACCCCTCAGGTGGGGGAGGTGAGATGAAGCACAACACTCAGTCCACACCATCTTGAAGCTGGGGGGTCCCAGCCAACCAGAGTCAGGCGTATGCCCCCCTCCCACTGAAATGTGGCATAATAAGGGGTGTACCCGCCCTAAGGAAGGAAGCCATTGGTCCCAAACTGTACCTACCTGTAACACCCCTACATTTAGTATTTAGGAGAAACCATGAACCTTACCTCCTCAGACAAGATCAGAAAAGAAGAAACAAGAAGAAGAAGGTACGAAGGGCCATGCTGAAGAAGAAGAGGAGGACACCAACTGACTTAGCCCCGGCCCTACAGGCCTATCCTGACCTCGACCAACTACAGTGTCCTGCAGGTGGCATTCCCCAAATGAACGACTGTGCTTGTACCCTTGGTTAAGGTGTGCAAACCGTGAGTCCATCTGATCATATCCTACGCATGAACCGTACACTCACTTTTGTTATTACAGGATTAAGAGGGTCTTGTGAGTAATCTTGCAAAACTATACTCTGTATTACAAAACATCTACCGCTCACCCACACTACCACAAATAGAGAGTAAGGTATTATCTACTTTTACCTCTGCCTACTTTTGGGGTTCCACTGGACTCTGTGCTCACTCTACCTTACTTTGGTATAGTACATACAGAGCCAGCTTCCTACAAGGTTTGACTTGGAATGCCGACAAATGTGAATTTCCTATCTTTTCTGATGGGGGTATGGCAACCGATCCAGCAAAACGTTCATGTGCTGTCAACTGCCCAACCCCCACAAGAAGTTTCTATGTTACTTTCATTAATTGGCATGGCCAGATATATCCAAGACTTTGCCACCATATGTGCGTCATTGAGAAACATGACAAAAAAGAATGTTTCATTTCATTGGCCACATGAATGTGAGCAAAGATTAGAGAATATCAAGCAAGCTTTCCAGAACAAAACTGAAATGGCATACTATGATCCAAAGCTCCTTACAGAGGTTGTTATTGATGCTAGCCCCTTCAGGTTAGGCCCAATCCTTGCACAGCAGACTCCCATATGCTCATATGCATTTTGTGGCACATGCAAGTAGAAGCTTATTCAGAACCTGAGAAAGAACTTTGGCAGTGGTATGGGCTTGTGAACATGTATACACATTCTTAAATAGAAAGCCGGTTGACAGATCATCAAGTGTTGTTGATCATCTTTCACAATCCAAAGGCCAAGATGCTTCCTTGCATTGAACTTTGATGTCTACAATTACAAGAATACAAATACATAATTGTGCACCAACTAGCGAAAGATTGAAACCCCGCCAACTACTTCTCACAGTGCCACTACAGGGCCATGGTCCCCCGCCTAAAACAGCTGAAGCCCAAGTCTGATTTCCCCATCTTGATGATCATCAAAACCCACTCAACACATCATAAACAAGTCAGAGTTGCCAAGCATACATTGGAACTTATTGCCATTGACGTATTTGGTACTTTTGACAATGGACAACACTTGATGGTGATTGTTGATGAATACTCCTGCTTTTCATTGATAGAAGATCTCTCATCCACAACCTAAGAGTAATCTAGAGATTAGACAGTATCTTTGTGACATGGGGTGTTCCTGTGATCCTAAAATCTGACAATGGCCCACCTTTTTACATTTGAGAATTTGGAGGCTTTTTTAGTCACCTTAATGTAAAACATCAGAAGAGCATCCCTCTTTGGCTAAAGGCTAATGGCCAGGTCAAACATTTCATGAGTACTCTCAAGAAAACTATTCACTGTGCTGTATTGGAGACCCTGAACCTTACAACTGTCTTGAGTTATACTCTTCGAGCTTACTGTTCGACCCCTCACTCGTCCACAGGTGATAGCCCTACAATTTTGATGTTTGGGAGAGCTATGATGGACAAGTGCTGAGGAAAAACCCATATAAGAGACATGCATTGTAAAAGAGAAATGGAGGCCTACGCAGAAAAGTGGCAACATGCAAAGGACGTTCAATTCACTAGAGGAGATCGAGTGCTTCTTTATCAGCCTAGAAAATGGAAATCTGATGTTCCCTTTCATGTTGTGACCAGCAAACGACACATGGTGACTGCCCATATCATGGGACGTCTATCACATGAGATTCCTCCTATTTCCGACATGTGGCTCATCACTCATCAGGTACAGATGTCAATGTAGAGATTAGGTCTGAAAGGGCAATTGGAAATCCCCTGACTACTGTTCTTCCTACATTGTCAACGCAGATCATGAAGACTTAGACTATCTATCCCCAGTTTCTGAAGACAAGGTCGGGCTGTGTGGTCAGAACACAACAAAGCCTCATTGAAGTGTTATAATTGTATATATATTTGTACAAAAAGATACATTTATTTTTTAACAGATGGGAGATGTAGTGTTGTGTAAGTTAGTAATTACAGAACCCTTTTGGCTCCTAATGAACTCCATAGAACTGTGACATAAGTGTTAGAGCGTATTGAAATTAATGCAGGTTTAGGATGTTTAGTTTGCAGTTACATGCAGAATAATAAAGATGTGATTTACTAAGCTCTGTGTGTGGCATAGTCATTAGCAGGTCCTCGAGCTGGGGAGGATGCTACTCTGCTATTTCCCAAAGACAGATTATGGCCAATTCAGGTAGTCCATGGAGAGGACTCAGTGTGGATAGGGTAGCAGGGTGGTAAAGGCCTTATGAAGAGGTAGTAAAAAGATAAAGAAACTGCCCAAGAATACTTACCTCCCATCCAAGAGCAAGCTGCAGGAAGTGGAAATATTGTGGGTTTCTGGAGGAGAGAGAAACCAGCCTAGTAAAAAACAAGCCACACCTTACTCTAGTCATACGAGAGTGTGTTTTACATTTGTGTTTTGATTTATTGTTTTGGTTTTATTTTCAATTTCACTTTTTATTTGCTGATTCTCCTAAGGTTATAAGATCAAACACTGGTAAAAAAGATTGAGACCCACATCATAGCAGACAAATCTTGCACGGACCATCATGGACCAAGTAGGATGGTAGCTCATCAGATAACTGTAATAAAGAGATAGTAGTGGTATTAAAACGTTGTTCTTTGTCTGCTTATGTGACAGCAGACCTTAAATCACTCACTAATAAAATCATTAAAAAATACCCTAGTGGTCCTTGATGTGCCAGGCTGCTTTTCCTAAACCTCACAGTATAAACCTAAACATTGTCTCCTCTATCAATTCTTACCTTTCCCAACCTTTTCTGCTTTCTAGGCCAGGCATACGAGCAAACAGGAACTTAAGAGTGTCTTGCGTATAGACGCAATGGAGAGTCTGATTCAACACTGCATCTATCTGTTGTACACCTGATGAGTGTTCAACCAGGGCTGGACTGGCCATAGTGGACATCAGTCTTTTCCACAGGAAGCTGGAAGGATGGGGGTCATATTTGCAGCAATGGGGGTCGGTTTTGTTACAGGGGGCCTGTTTTGAAGTGGTGTTACAATATCTTCCCCTAGGAACAAAAGCATCAGTGTTTCAGACTCTGACTACCCGTTCCTCCTCTTGGGTGGCTAATCTGACAAAACTGACAGGGCTGCTTTGGGTAAGTTTCAAGGCACTCTGTGTAAATCAATATTATTAACCAAAAAGGCAAAACCGATGCATTGCCAATGCTTGTTTGTTGACCCTCTCAAAATCGGTTGCCTGCTCAAGGGTCGTAAAGTTGCTGCTGTCCCACAGCTGGTGTTATTTTCATAGAGGCATTGGGCGAGCTCCCCACATACCCCCTTCAAATTAATGACCCCCCCATGTTTATCTTTATTAGGGAGCTGCTGAGGACATGTTTTCCGAACTGGAGGTGTGACAGATTATTTCGAACTATTTAGATTACGATTATAATTTGGAGTTAGGTGCAACTTCGTCAGGCACAGCTGTTTGCACCCAAGATCTGCAGCAGGAGTTTAAACATCTACACAAAAACACTATTGGAAGTTGTGGCCTCATCTCTGATTGTTCTTAACAATTCATAAGTATAAAACATGGTAGTGTTGCAGGTTAATAACCATTATAACATATTTCGGAGGTTTCCGGATGGCTTGTATTCAGTATAATTGATTATATGCCTCTTTAACCACATTATTCATTCGTGGACAGGCCCCTGTGTTTCAGCACTGCAGGTCTATCTGTGGTGCACAGCTTCCAGTGAGTTAATGCGACTGTTAGACAGTTAGATGCATCTAAGGAACAGTGCACTTACTGTTTCTCGTTTGTTTTGAGAGCTGTCTCAGTCTTTGCTAATGGATCAAGGATGCCTCCCCAGTTGTTATTCTTGTGGGTTCTTTCATTGAGTACGTGTGGGCTTTTCTATCATTCAATGCATTTGCATTTTACTGCAACTATTCACACATTTCCCAATTTATCCTTTTTTATGGGGTGATCATTTCTAAAAACGACATGGGTGCTGTGTCCGTCTCCGCCTCTCCTGTCATCTTCCAGGCCTGGGAGGTGCCGCTATGCCCATCGGCGGCTCCTCTGTTAAGGTGGGGGAGCATCGCCGTACTGCTCTCTGAACAGAGCCGAAAGGAAAACTAATATGATAATAACATAATGTTCTTATCATTTTATTTGTCAGTACTAAGCCTGTTTTTAACTTTAGGAAAGCATCTTCCTTCTTTTGCGAAATGAGCCCGTCTAAGGCGGGCGGGCCAGGGTGGCCTGAAGTGACATGAAAGGAAGAGGAGTGGTGGGCACCATAAGTGTGCATGTGGGTTGGCCGGCCGTCTTTGGAAACCAAACCAGCATGCACACTTCGCATTACTTCAACACGGGTTGTGCTGCACACCGCAGTGATAAACAGTCCCAGGCTCCCACGCATTGTCTAAGTGTCAAACTAGGCCACTCGGACCAAACATGATGTTACTGTCATGCTGGTAATACAATTACAAGCATGAGAGCAGTGTTGTGATTGGCCTAGGAGAGTCTGGGAGTCAGAAGAGGACGAAGGAGTGGCGGTGGCCGGTAGGTAAATCATTATTCTTTTCCTTTTTCAGACCGTGCCCAGGTTTTGCTTGAAATGACATTTTAAAAAGACTCTAGCTCTGCCATTTCGCATCATGGCATACAAGACCATTATTCAAGTAAGAGCCTTACTTAAAGCCTAGCTGAAAACTGACCTTATGTCATGAGGCTGCGTTTGCCCTAAATAGCATGAAGCTTTGGAAACAACCTGCTAAGAGGACAAGGTAGAAGTATATTATTGAAATAGCCCATTCTGAAGAACACTCCTTCCTAATGAGGGTCAGCTGGATGATGAGTGTAGATCTCTGTGGAACCAGGCTGTCGCATGTTGGTATCGCAGTAACATAGGCCAGCAGGCTTAGCACCTGCTGAAGCAATGTGTATCGCCTATACTTCAGAGTTAACAATCTCCTAAAGAAGACTAGTAGATTATTACTCCTGCTGAAGAGATTTCTGTTTAACCTACAGTTTAAAGACATTTGGCATATATTTATTGCTTCCTTGTCTGCTTTCTCACTTCCATGGCCCTCGCTCCCATCTCCCATCCTCATCTCCATTGTTATTAGTTTTTGGTCCTCCCTGTAATCCCTCTCCTGTCAACCTATGCTGCCTTTTCTCTCCCTTATTAGCCTCTTAATAACTGTACATGCTCCTTCTTATCTTTGCATGTCCCATAACTGGTACCTTATCTTCTTACTCCTCTCCTTGTCCCCTCTCTTCTTTATCACCTATCTATCTTTTCTGTCTCTCACTTCCTCCTTTCCTACCATCTCCTTTGCACAAATCTGAATTTTGATAGCAGGTTTGGAAAGGAGACCTGCTGCTAACAATATCCCTAGTCATCTCTCTAAAGCATGCCTCCCCTCTGGTTCACTCCATTCCATGCCTCTTCTTTTCCTTTTCTACTCTCCCATAAGAGTTCCTCTGTCTTTCTCATTTTCTCTCTCTCCATTATTTGTCTGCGCTCATGCTTCCTTTAGCGTTCCTTCTTTATTCTCCCATGCACAGTCCTTCCCTTGCTTCTATATCTCTGCTATCCTCAATCCTTGTATCCACTTTCCTGTGCAGGTCTTTGGGCTCTGATATTTGTCTCCTCTCTTCAGTCCTCTTGGTCCTCCTCTCCATTCTTGACTTCTGTCCAGCTTTATTTACCAGGTGATTAAATTAAAGAGATAAAGATAACTATACATGTGGATGTCTGGTTGGTTGGAATTGTCGGGCTGCGGATTTTCAAGAAGGAGCTTTGGGTATTTTGCCAGGGAAACTTGTTGATTGGTTCTACTAACGTTTCCCGAATTTACACTGTAAAATACACACATTGACTCTGTTTGTTCTCAGAGTTATTGGGTGGGGGAGTGGGAATCTCTCCACATATAGGATGAGCAGATAGCTCCAGGTAACCAGGACGCCACTTTTCCATTCTGGACTGTGCCTTTGCATATCTTTGTTATCAGGTGTATTGGTCCAATTTGCTCAAATACAGTGAACCAAGATGCCCAGAATGCATTGCTATTTAAAAAACAAAGTCCAGGAATAGAAAAGTGGCGTCCCGCTGATATGGAGCCATCTAGTCGCCCTACCCAAAAAAGTGTTTAATTTCAGGCTTGCTTACACAAGCATTCAACTCAGATCTCAACTTTGCGCCCACTGCTACCTAAATCCACCAGCTGCCACTGATGGGTGGGGGAGGCGACATAAGCCAGGTTGGCAAGTAGGGTGGATCAGACCTCTCCAGGAACTGAAACAGCTTTTACAAATAATTGCCCCAGAGGTGGTCAGCTTCTATTTCAGGGAGCTGCTCCCCATCAAATCCCTGGTGGCAGATTGGCTAGATTCTTACTCATTTATTGCGCCTGGGCTGGTAACGCTGAGCAGCAATTCAGTCAGGAGAGGCACCGTTGGAAAAGAGGACCTTCTCAGATTTCCAATTGAGCCTCTCTCTGTTTCGTTCTTGCCCTGCGAACTGCTTCTTGCATCTAAAGATAGAGGACAAATTACCCCAACAGAAATCTAGGCCTGCCTGCACTGCACAAGCCTCTGCCCCTGCCAATGCTAATAATGACAGTACCAACACAACTGCTAACAATCACAATCTTACAACTGTGTTAAATCAGGCTATTCCATGCCACGCAAAGCTATAAGAAAGGTGTGGTCTGCAGGAATGATTCTCTTTTAATATACATTGAATTATTAAATAATCTGTTGTTGAGCTCATCTAAAATTAGACCGACAGCACCACCATGTGGTTGACTGTCATAAGTGCCTTGTTGAGAATTAAGTGCTGGTGCTGAGCACCTGAAAACCGTGGTCCTAATTAAGCACTGTCAGCAACACATAGGGTTTTTTTTACAAGCCCCTTGCGCCACTTTTGCGTCACTTTTTCCACGTTATAAATGAAGCAAAAGTGGCACAAGGGGCTTGTGAACCTACCCCATAGCGCTTCTGTACCCTACACAAACTTTGCACTTCTATTGTGTCCCAAACCCACTTCGGTCAGCATACCTTTTCAGCCGCCATTTAAGGGGAGCACATATTAAGCGCTAGTTGGGCTCTCGCTGAGTGAAGGACAGACACCTCTGTACAAGGAAAGAACTGCTCAAAGTATTACTTTACACGAATGAAGATAGCACTGCAAATGTTGAAATGTAAACAAAAAACAAATGTATTAAATCTACAGAAATCATCAAATCTGCTCCTATTAAGAATCATTTTCGCTGTGCTCAAAATACGTATAGTTATTTTGTGTTCATTTGAAGCCTGAGAGAGAAAATGACACTATCACAGTAGTCTAGTTAAGAGCCTTAAATGAACTTTTTTTTTATTCAAGAGCGTTCTCTATCATTCCATTTATCAGAACTCTTCAGTAGTTCACTCGAGTACCACATTTAATTGAACTCAATTGGTATACCGTCAGGCTCATTAATCATTTGCAGCCCCTTTTAAAGATTCTATTTAAATAGGAGCGAACACAGACCAGCATTTTCCATTAAACTTGTATGATCGTATTTTAAAAGGAAGAGGGCTACAATATCCTCTGTGATTTTTCCCAATTACGTCTTTCACACATTGTAATGATGTTCACAAAATCCTCCTGAGAAGGGGAGACAGACATTAGAAAACCTTTGAAGTTTGGCTTGAAAGTGTTTTACATTTTAAAAAAACATGCAATTTGCATTTTTATTTGATAGCTAAAATTAGTTAAGACATTTCAGTAAGCTTAAGCACGCGTTCCTTCTTTAACACTTCCACTTTCGTAATCCGCCTACCACATTATGGGACAGAGGAGACTGTTTGCGGCATCATTTCATTTAATCATTTTCTAATTAATAAACATGATTTCATTACAATTGTTAAGCAAATCTTATTATAAAATTATCTTTCGCAATAGCGTGGCTGGGTGATAAAAATTTGACTCGACCATGTGCTCAATAAATCAGCAAAAAATGTACCGAGTTCTCTGCACACTGTTGGGGAGCATACAATATTGTTAGTCGTGTGAATGCACTGGATTGAATAACAGTAAGTTATCACTGCGCTTTAAAACAAAACATGCGGTGTAATTGGTCATGTATCTGAATGATTAAAAAATAGAAGACATTAGATTCTATTAGAACATTGGAATGTTGGGAGCTCCATTGAAAACAATGGAGTGCTCCGGGCTTATAATGGCTGGTATAAGCCTGGAGCTCCAACATTCCAATGTTTCTTTGTTCACTGCTCTGGCTGTGAACAAAGGCTTCAGGGAACCTGAGGGGATTCCATGCCCCTCACGCTCACAAAAGGCTTTGTTTTTTTTGTTAGAACATTCTGTCCTCTAGTGGCAGAATGTTCTTATAGCCTTATAGCCCTTCGTAGATGGGCTATACCGCTATTAAAGTCCCTCTCCCTTGTTAAAGGCCCTCGCCTTCGGCTCGGGGCCTTTAACGCTGGAGAGGGCCTTTAATAGCTGGTATAGCCCTCTACGGCGGGCTATAAGGCTATATTAGAACATTGGAATGTTGGGAGCTCCATTGAAAACAATGGAGTGCTCTGGGCTTATAATGGCTGGTATAAGCCTGGAGCTCCAACATTCCAATGTTTCTTTGTTCACAGCTCTCTGGCTGTGAACAAAGGCTTCAGGGAGCCTGAGGGGATTCCAATCCCCTCACGCTCCCAAAAGGCTTTGTTTTTTTGTTAGAACATTCTGTCCTCTTGTGACAGAATGTTCTAATAGCCTTATAGCCCTTCGTAGATGGGCTACACTGCTATTAAAGTCCCTCTCCCTTGTTAAAGGCCCTCACCTTCGGCTCGGGGCCTTTAACGCTGGAGAGGGCCTTTAATAGCCGGTATTTCCCTCTAGGGCGGGCTAAAAGGCTATATTAAGCCTGTGTAGAGGTCATTCTCAAGTTTCTTTATAATCGGCTACTTGTAACACACACAGTCGCTGATCGTGAGGAAATAATGGCAGAACTTAACTATTATTAGTCTTTGCAGTAGAGTTCTGATGTCACAATGCAAACGGAGGTGAAAGGCAGGTCAGGTCATGAAGCATAACTGAAGCAGCTGTTTAAAGCAAAAGAAACAGGGTGCTGCTTTTCCTTCTTCTGCTTTATGTATTAGCTTACAATGACAAGCAGTGCAAACATGTTCATTTTTTCAGTTTCTTTGATAGAGATCAGCTAGAATATTTCTGCATGCATCTGCACATTCAAACTACTGCACGTTTTTTTAATCATTCAAACTGACTTTTATTGAACTGTTTCTAATATCTGTTTCCAACAAATATCTATGCGTTTAATTTCGCACTAGAGGTTTTATTTTTATTCTTCATGTTTTCAAATATTGGCACACAAATCTATTTCAACTGGTCATACCAAAGCCCTCCCAGGAGCCATGTATTCCCGATACACACTTTGGTCCCCCCCATGGATCCATCGGAGGCACGTATGTGATCACCAGTTATAGTTTGACATTTTATACAGGGTGGTACAGGCAAAATACATGGAATAAACCATCAATAAGTTTGGGAGCAGAAGCGCATAGAGTCACCTTCTAAAGGTGGGAAGTAGTGGGTTCCCAGGTACAGAGAAATGCACCTACTTTTGTAAAACTTTTGGTAGAGACTTTCATACGTTCTACCCAGTTACATGGTTCTCAGTGTATGGACCAATGAAGAACAAACTAGAGGAAACATTATTTTACTAAATAAATTCAGGGATTCTCCTAGAGTCTTGTTACATTGATGTGTGTCGATCTCACAGTGTATGCAAGCATTCACGTTGCTACAGTGTGCACAGATAGCCTAAGACATTTGGAGCATCCTTGGTGAAGCATGGAGCAGGAAACTCTGGAAACTTATTTATTCAGTAGAGTAAACTTGCAGTTCCTTACTTAGAACAAGAAGCAGTAATAGTAAACATCATGTGGTATACTACGACAGTGATTCAGAATTTGAGGACAGTGTAAATGCAGATCATCTAAGCATATGCCCAGTTTCTAATGCATTTAAAATGGGGAAAAGAATAATAGCTCTCACAAATCCCCCTTTATAGAATTCTAAATCATCACCTCAATCCTTTATTACAACACATCACTCCTTGGATCCCCCAAGTACTTTAAGCTGTTGTAGAGATCACTTTCCATTTCTACAACTCTTACATCAAATCTTTCTCTCTTTCTACCTCTCATTGCTGTCATCTTGCACCCACAGGGCGAGAAAGCAAAACACATACAATTGATGGACGGAATGCAGAATAAATCAAAATATTCACCCCCACTCAAGAGAGATGGATTAAATCCATCATTCTTGAAACCCCGAAACCGGTCCTAGGATACTTGTTTCCAGTCCAGGGAGGTCCTGGTTTGGCAGTTCAGGCTGGACTGTTCCCATGAGGCACAGGTCAAGACTGATTTGCTTATGGCTCGGTTTAAACTGTAATGGCATGATGAGCAAAAAAACTATGGATTTAGGCCCAGATCTCTGTACTGGGGTGAATGTATGACATTGTTCTGCATTCTGTCCATCAACTGTTGTTTTTTACATATGTTACTCCAAGTGGCACGGGTATGCCCAGACACGGGTCCCATGCTCTCCATGACACTGGACTCAAGCTATCCTGGCTGAAGAGGGGTGAAACCCCAAAACCGGTCCTAGGATGCTTGTTTTCAGTCCAGGAAGGACCTGGCTTGGCAGGTCAGGCTGGACTGTTCCAATGAGGCACAGGGTCAAGACTGATTTGCATATGGCTAGGGTCAAACTGGAATGGCATGATGAGCAAACAAACAATGGATTTATGCCCAGATCTCTGTACCGGGGTGAATGTTTGACATTGTTCTGCATTCTGTCAATCAACTGTTGTTTTTTGCATTTGTCACCCAGAGTGGGACGGGTATGCCCAGACTTGGGTCCTGTGCTCTCCATGCCACTGGAATCAAGCTAACTTGGCTGAAGAGCGTTGAAACCCCAAAACCGGTCCTATGATGCTTGTTTCCAATTCAAGGGAGTACTTGGCTTGGCAGTTCGGGCAGGACTGTTCCCATGAGGCACAGGGTCAAGACTGATTTGCATATGGCTGGGTTCAAACTGGAATGGCATGGTGAGCAAAAAACAATGGATGTAGGCCCAGATCTCTGTACTGGGGTGAATGTATGACATTTTTCAGCATTCTGTCCATCAACTGTTGTTTTTTGTCTTGTACCCACAGTCCATAACATTGCTTGATGAAATTGTTTAGTCTAATAAGCACAAATGCAATTCCATTTAATATAACCAAAAGACGTTTTAAAAGCAACTTTATATTTTCTCCGCCTACACTACTAAGCCACTACCCTATTTAGCAAAAACTTGACAATAGATCCAAATATAGAACTCAATCACTCCCAGGCATATGACTCTTCTAGCTCAGTTAGTTCAGGCATTATGTCCATAATGTTAGTAACTGAACCATCAAGCTGCTTGTCTGAGCACCGTGTGTAAGCACAGCATTACCGAGCGTGAATAGATTTGCAAACTCCACCCTCCTTCACAGGAGTAAATCCAACTCAAGGCAATTTTTTATAATCATGGCTATCATAACAAGCAATTCTTCATGTATTCTTCATGTATAACATACATCACTCCTACCGTATTATTATCAAGCTGATCTGCCAAAGTAAACAGTTGTCTATTCCTTGTAATCTTCACATCAGTTTTACATCATTCAATGCCACTCCTATACAAGATATCACTAAGGATATGTTTGAAACTATGCTTGCTTTACTGTATCATTCAAGGGGAACATCTAACTCATTAGTGTGGTAAATCCCAAGGAAAACTAGAACAGTATAGCAACTACCTGTCCAGTTATGCAGCAATTAAAAATTAGCTGAACTGCCACACACATAATAGATGCCTTTGATAGAGTGGAAATCGCATATTATTTGTGGGGGTGCATTATACTCACGTATAGACCCCAATCACATATACTCCATCGTTGTATTAATGGAAAGTGTTAGAATTGTGAAATCTATTAACCTGAAAACTTGACAGGCCTCATTTATAAGGCCCCTTGCGCTGCCGGAATGGTACGTTTTGTGACTTTCCGTGGAGCAGGAGTCTGCTCCATATTTATGTGGCAGCAGTGAGCCACTTTTTTGGGCTTAATATTGCCTTGTAAATCTGGCTCCCTTTAACGCAGTTTTTGGTGTTAAAGGGGCGTTTACTGGGTGTTGCTGGGGGTGTTCCCAGTAGCATCCATGGCATTTTGACACTGCCCCAGATTTACGAGAAATTGTAAATCTGAGGCAGCGCCAAAAACTTACACCTCCCCAGGGGAGGCGTAACGGAGGCACAATAAGGAGAAATTTCTTTATTTCTCCTCATTTTTCCTATATTCTGCAGCACTTATAGAAAGAGGAAACAGCCTCTTATGATTGTTTCTGTGCAGGAGGGCACCCTTGCACCATGGTGCACAGATCACTGTGTTAAGTTGATGGACAGAATGCAGAACAATGTCATACATTCACCCCAGTACAGAGATCTGGGCCTAAATTTATCATTTTTTTGCTCACCATGCCATTCCATGGACCCAGCCCTTTGCAAATCAAAGATCACGGTGTTGGCGCACAGCTGCCCCTTGTTCGCCGGCACCGGGGAAAAGAAATCTGATGGATACAGTGCATTCCTGCCCTTTTCTGTTACCTAAGAGCAGCATGTTTAAGGCCATTGAATAGTAGCATGGCGAATCGACATAGAAAGTGAATGTAACTAGCAGAAAACGTTAACATGAAGAACTTGTGTTGTGCAACTGACCACTGTTTATGTACTAAATGTGCTTTTTAATCATGTAACTCCACACGTAGGTAAAAGCATTAGTTGAAAATGCACTAATATTATATGAACTCATAAAGTTTATATGAAGTTTTCTTATTTTAGCTGAAGCTCGTAGGCCTGAAATGCAGTTCCCTGGAAACTTTCACTTTAAAGATGTGCTGTGAAGTGTGTTCTTTCTCACGCGTTATGCTGCAGGTGGAGAAGCGCTCTTGTTAGTTAGAATAATGTCTTTGTCTTATTAGTCAGGCAAGGAAAGAAGAAGTTACAATCATGTGGCTTCAGACGATAAAGGAAGGTCGTTGTGTTTCACCCAGGAGAAGAACTGGGAACCAAGGGCAAAATGTATCACGAAAAGTACACTGTTGTCCCTTGCAAAATCACTTCCAGGACTGTACTCAGAACGGAATGGTGTGACTTTCGCACTGCACCCTGAGAATACTACTTGTTAATTAATCGTCATTGGGGATTGGGATAGAACCCTACTTCTTTTTTCCTTCAGAGAGAGTGCATCTTAAAGGAAGCTCTGGCTTGGTAGCTTGGTTTTATACTAGAAAGAATCCACGTACTGACACCTTTACACCCCTCCATCTGAAAATGCTTGAGTGGGGATTACATCTCAGTGCTAGAGTAGTGATAGATTTAATGCTTTTCACTCACCAACCCTCGATGCAGGGGAACGTGGACTCATGTTTTCTGATTTTCGGTATGCTACTTCTTGAACTAATTGCACAGCTTATGTTGCATCGTCTAAAATGGATACGCGGATTTGGCTTCATGCTAATTCCTATGTACTTGTACACTCTCCTATTGAGGTGTCTCTAACCCTAAGTAGTTGCCCGTGGTTACTATGTGTTTAAGGGTAACATTGAATAATTAATTGGCCTTCTAATGATTTTTCTCCCCTTTACACTTTCATGCTGCAAAAAGGAACAATCGGATTCTGAATCTAAGACAGGTTTAGTACTTATGGGTCTGGCCATTTCACCTTTATTACTCACCTTTAATTTATATTAGGATTTTCCCTTTACAAAGTACTTATGCTCACATTCACTGTATTCAAATTTCTCAACAGTCTTGTTTCCGTCTGGTTGTCGTATTATACATAAAGATCCCTTGTCAATGCTCACTCGTGGGGGAGGTCCCTTTAAGGTCTGCTTACCATTACCTGTAACTTGTTCTTCATTTGTCTTCTTTTCCCCTTTCTCTTCATCTATTCTTATCCACTCATTCAGTTCATCTACAAATATTTTTTCATCTCTACTGATGTAACAGGTTGCATCATGCATGGTTTGGTTAGTAATGTAAATGTAAATGTGGGTGTACTTGTAAAGCGCACTGCGTCTCCATGGAGTATCCTGGCGCTGAAGACCGCTGGGGAACCCGTCCTGGTTTTCCCTGTGAGATGGTCCCTTTCTGGGTATCTCTAAGGTGAAACCAGGCATCCCCGGCGTCTGTGGGGGGCCGTTGTAGAGATGAGCCAAGCTTAATGCCCAGAGTTGCCGAGTGTGTTCCCTGGTTGGAGTAGGCACTGAGGCGAGAATTATCAAGTCCGTTTTGACCCTGGTCCACGATCCTGCCGCGTCTGGAATTGAACCATGGTCCCGGGCTGCTCTCTGCTTACGGGTCTGCCGCCTCTAACCAGTGAGCCACACCACTCCACTCATGATAGATATGAGATAAAGAAATTCATCATATATACATGCTGATCCCTTGACTTAAACCATTTGTTAGAATGATAAACATGTTTAGTAGCCCAGGAATACAGATTGGCATCATCTACGAATGTCCCACCAACTAATGGTTTATCAAAATCAGAATCCAACAATATATAGGAGTTTTGCTGATAAAAAGAGATTTTAAAAAACAGGACAAGCAAAAGAATAGCACTTGGGTAAATTCATCCACAGAGGCTGGAAGGTAAGAACATAGATAGCAGTTTTCTATCTCCATAACCTTCATATATTCAGCTACCATTTATAAATGGACATTATAACTGCACACACTTTAATGCTGTGGGACATCTGATACCTTATATGCGTGTGTTTTGAATGTAATCTTGAGAGTGGAGTTTATTGGAGTGTGAGGGACATCCTTTCCCAACATAAAAACAGACAGCAGCCATCGAAACAGAATAACAGATTTAGCAACTGACAAATCTCCATGCAAATGTTTGCAGCATTGCTGCACCATTTAAGCTTAAATCAGACCAAGGAAATCTCAAAATCTCAGATGCTGGTGGTTGGTTGTCTAGGTTCTACCCTATTGCCACTATCCTATCTCAAAAGCTATGGGGATTTGTATTCTAAGTCAGTAGGAGACCTAAAGGGTGTACCGTTCTTTGACCATTATCTCTCTGGCTGTTGTTTTCAACGTTTGTCAGTGATCAACCTAAATGAGCTCTTTGTTTGGCTTGTCTGATGAAGCTGATTCGCTTGCAAATATGGAATATTCCTGTTCAACACTACCCTCAAGAACTTGCAACCTTGGCTAAGGTAAGTTTCTTTCTGCTTTCCAGGAGTGTGCACTGTTCCTGTGAATGTATATTCAAAATATGGTGGTGGGGATCACAGTGGTTGTATGAATAACAGTACTTTTGTCTGGCTGTCATCCCGATTGACACTAGTGTGATGGAGACAGAGTCCTCTGACTGGTCTTCTTCTTCCTAGGAGGCCTTGGATACTTCAAACTTGGGGTGACTCGAGGAGTTAGTGGATGTGGCTCTGCTTCATTCTCTTCTTGCCTTACCCCTTGTTTGGGAGGCGTGTGTCCAGTTTGGCAGACCAGACCATTTCACCACGGTGCTAGCAACCAGGATCAGCGATCCAGTACTTGGAAATGTGTCTCTAGCTGTGAACTCAATTGCCAGGGTTCAATTCATGTCCTAGAGATTCTCATACAGCTTGAATAATAGCATTGCCCTGATGAGAGATACTGCAAACTACATCAGACAATCCCTTGCAGTACATGAGAACCAGGTCATCTGTGATATTCACAAGAGCAGCTGCAGGAACAGAAGGAATTTGCATGGCTACCACATTACCACATCATGAGGAGAAAATCCTGTTTACTTACAGTGTGTAATCTAGATGCTCAGCAGCACTAAAGGAAGAGTGTCTGGCCATTTGAGTGAGTAGAGGTTCAGACCTAAGCCAATTTAGGTTATATTGTTCCATTCAATCTCTCTACAATGACCAATGCCTCAGGCTTTAGCAACAGTGGACATTTTGATCAATTCCTAGTGTGGTGCATAGTGACTGCATCACCTTACTCTGAAGCTGCGTTCCTATGATCCAATTCAAGATGCTCATCCAACCTGAAGGTAACCTGAAGGTAGACACCATTCCATCTACCCACATGCGTTGGGCGGTTCAAGTACCGTACGATCTCAGGCACGATAGAATCTGCTAGAACTGGATTACTATCCCTGGATACCCCAATGTCACTGTCATTCTTCAAGCATCCCATCTTTTCCCACTGGACCTTCTCTAGCTCTGGGCCATATGTTGCAGTCATCTCTGCTTATTGAAGGTATTTGCAGTATTCAATACCATATTGGAAACAGTTTAATCCTCTGCATTGCATGGTTCATCCATGTGAAAGGTTTTGGACTTAAGAGCGCATTATCGTGCAATCTCATCTCCATAATGCATATCTCTGGGGACAAACTTTATGCCACTGCAAAAGACACACAATTGATGTTATGGCCATGTGGGTTGTTCATTCCACTGTGCTCCCTGCACTCCCGTATCAACCTCTCGTAGTAGGCATACACTGACTCTTGGCTCTTGGGAGGTTTGTAAAATCTTGGGCCTATTTATTTCCGTTGAGGGACCTTCATCTTCAGATGTTATATAGCTTCATCATACCTAGTTTTGACTGTGGGTGGATTGCTGAGGGAATCCGGTTCTGATTACAATGTCACACCCAAAGCACATCGAGGGAGATGGGGCGAAGGCATGAGGCTCCCAGCGGCTTCCAGCGGGGTCCCCGCAGTAGTGAATAGCAGGAAATCAAGCTGTGAGCTCTGGGCATCAGCTGCCCCCTCTCTGTTTCTTCTTCTGCAGGCCTGGTCAGAGCAGTCAGAACAGAGACCACCAAGCTTGACGTCTTGCACGGTCCAGCTCATAGTGGATTGCAGCGTGTCAGAGGAGTCAGAAGTGGGTATGGTTAGAGTCACGGTCCCCCTCTGTTTACAGCAAAAGCAACCGGTGTTAGGCTGGTGCGGCTTGTCCTTTCAGGTGGACCGCAATATGTTACTTATACTCACTCAGATGTCTCCAACTGAGTCTCACCCTATAACAGGTAGCCGATTGACACAAAGTATAACTAAAAGCCCACAAAAAGACCTTAGTAAGCATGTCATTTTCTTCTTGGCTGTTACATAGCCCCAGGCTAACCCACAAAGAGCTATAGCAGTTACTAACACATTGATGAAGGCACAAAGAGAAGAACCAATGCCTCAAACAGTTAGCAGGGATTGAGAGCACCAAGAGGGCCCCCACCACTGGATGGGTCACTGATGGCATGCTATGCTCATCCACAACTACATCCACAGTGACATACAGAACTGAAGTTACAAGGACTCAGAAGAGCGGCACGTCAGCATCTGGCTAAAAAACTAGCTTAGTCACATTTCTCTGGCCTAATTGAGCAGCGGGACCCCATAGACCTTACACCACTCCTTGCAGCCATAGCAATCCCTCGGTAAGACAGAATATTGCTTTTATTGCCACTCTCCAATCAGAATTGTGAATGCAATATAATTATAGAAATGTGTTTAGACAGTCCCTCTGATAGTATATTGGCAGAGATTGACCTCACAACTAAGGCAGTGGAAAAGGAGCCAGTGGGAAAGAGCATCATCAGCAGTGCTAGCACACCTTATGCACATAAGTCCCGCCCTCGCCCTCTCAACATTGACTTCCAGCCCTACGTGAGAACTACTCCCTTGATAACATGAAATAACATCACCACTGTTGCCTAGATACATATCCCCAGAGCACAAAGGATGGCTTTCATTTGCACGGCTCCTGTGAAGGTAACCTGCTTCGAAGTACCCATACCCACTGAATAATCAAAAAAAATTGTCAAATCTTAAAACTCATCCATGCAGTGTTTTAAGGGGGATTGGGTACTTGCAAAATTACTTACCCAAGGTAACATACATACAGCCCGATCTTATTCAAATATAAGTGACCCAACCAGTACAGTTTCCCTAGAACCAACTGGGGGATTCAAGTTAGTTATCGTTTGCCTTCTCCATTGATATGCAGAACTGCTCCTAGCATTAGTAACTATGCTCCAGACAAACGTCAATATCTAAAGATACTGTCATGGAATGTCGCCGGGCTATCGAGACTATTAAAATCTTCATCTGCAGACTTACTCCTAATGAATGCAAGTTTTGCAGTCCTCTCATCACAAGAGTGATAATCTCCAACTTTGCACAGTGCTAAGCATCCGCTCATCCAAGTATGAATGCCAGATAATATTGGGCACCTCACAAGGTGACGAAATTCTACACCTAATTCGGGGAATAAAATGGGGCCCAGTCTTCTCACAAAAACTGTCTGGAAATCTACTAACTGCCTGTCCCTTAGGGCTCATATGGCAAATTACTGCTGACCAACTAGAATTCCATCATCAAGGGTATTCATTTCACTCTAGACTCCGCACAAACCCCCTGCAGGTTCTAAGGTTGAGTTTCAGTCGAGACTGTGGGACTTAACAATACAACATAAGCCCCCTGTTTATTTTATAAAAAGTCATCAGAGGGACAAACAGTGGCTACATACATACTCACTCATGGGTAAATGCAATTAGACTGATCTATGGAGACACATTAAAAACAAAATGTGTCAGGAAACCACTAGAAATAGTGCAATTGACAAATCTTTGTAGGGCCAGCATGTAAAAAAGTTGTATGTAGCAAAAACATCAAGTGCTTCCTTGTGAAACAAAGAATGTATCCCAGGTGACTCCTCAGACAAAGAACCAATCTTCACAAAAAACACTATTCAAAGAATACTGTGTAAAAAGAGATCAACTGGTGCTTCTGGCCCAAATAGGATCTCAGCAAAGGATGACATCGAGCTGTGGTCTACAATAATCTTTCCTCTCAACAACACATGTTCAGTGATCAGTCAAGTACCGGAGAGTTGGAGTGGCTCAACTGTGCATCAAATATTCAAGTTCGTACATGGGCAGTATCCAGCTAACTATCACCCTTCTTGATACTGTAGCTAAAGCATTTGCTTCTTTCCTCTTAAAAGAACTGGCACACTGGGTGGTGGCTATTGGGATTGTTCAAACCTGCCAAACTGGCTTTAGGTAGAACTCGTCAACCTCGGACAACATAGTCATACTGTCTTACCTAAGTCACCAAGCAATCATTCAGAGATCATTCTCCCTCAATGCTTTTTTGTTGATTATTCAGCCACATTTGACTCACTGGACAGGGGCAACTTATAGTGGAAACCTGAGGTTTGGGGCATCCGAAATAATTTGCACAATGCGATAATATCTTTTTAACATGGGTGAGGGTCAAGCTGTCCAAGATGGTTACAATGAGGAATTCATTATTATTTTATTATTTTATTTAAGGATTTGTAAAGCGCCTGGTGACCCGGAGGCATCCCCGCGCTGTAGGACCTGTAAGGTTGGCTGAGAGGGGAGAGGGGAAAAAACCTTTTTATTTAGGGAAAAGCAGAGTTTTGAGCTGCTTGCGAAAGCGCAGGTAGCAGGGTTCCAATCGCATACTGCGGGGGAGCGAGTTCCAGCGGGTGGCTGCCTTTACTGAGAAGAGGCGACCTCCGGTACGTGCCCTCCTAAACTTGGGGATATTCGCCAGTCGCTCATTGTCCGAGCGCAGAGATCTCGAGGCTTTGAACGGGGTAACCATGTCTCCTAGGATCGAAGGGCCTTGTTTATTGAGGAGCTTGTGAGCGATGCACATAGCCTTAAACCCGATCCTCTCGCGCACTGGTACCTAGTGGAGCGCATTAAGTGCTGGTCTTGTGGAGGATCTGAAGGGAAGGCCCATCAGCATCCGAGCAGCTGCATTTTGGGTTTGTTGTAGCTTGCCCAGAGTAGCTTCCGGGGCTCCTAAATAGACAGCATTGCTGTAATCCAGTCCAGGGAATATTCCCATGGATAACGGATTAAAGCAAGTCTGTGTTCTTGCCCCCATGTTATTCAATCTGTGCACTGCAGACATGTCAGCAGCTAACATAAAACACTTTAATGTTGACTGCTACCATCAAGCATCTTACTTTATTTCAACACTGTTGATACTATTGTCTTTCCATGCTCTTCGACTATTAGTAAATATGGTTGTTTTGCTGGTGTATGCTCTCTGGCCACTTTACCACTGCTGATCATGGCTAAAGTGCAAGTGCTCCCTGTGTAAATTGTGATTCTGTTGCGTTATATCTGGTTGTCATATTGGATTTCCTGGTAAGTCCCTAGTAAAGTGCACTCTGAGTGCCCAGGGCCTATCAAATCAAATCCTACTAGTGGGCCTGGAGCACTGGTTGGGCCAACCACATGAGTAGTCCCGTAAACAAGTCTCATGCCTGCCACTGCAGTGTCTGTGAGTGCAGCTTGTAATTGCCATATCGACCTGGCAAGTGCGCTCATTTGCCTGGCCCAAATCTTCCCTTTGAATGTGTTTAAGGCACCCTTAAGGTAGGCCCAAGGTAACCCTATGGGCAGTGTGCAGTGTATGTGAAAAGTGGAACATGTACTGGTGTGTTTCACATGTCCTGATAGTGAAATATTGCTAATTTCATTTTTCACTATTGCAATGCCTATCTATCCAATCGGTTATCATTGGGCATGCCTTGCAAAATCTTACCAGGGTAATTTTCAATTGGGAAGAGAGACAGATTTGGAGTTTGGGTTCCCTGAACTCAAGGTTAAATATACATATTTTGTTGAAGTTGGTTTTTAAATTATTTGTTTGAAAATGCCACTTTTAGAAAGCTGGAATTTTCTTGTTTAACTATCCTGTGCCTCTGCCTGCCTGCCTGTTGAATCAACTTAAGAATGACTGAATCCTGTTTGTGCATTCACTCTAAACAGTCACACAAAGGGAGGTGAGGAGTGCTCTTCATATCCTGATAGCCCATCACCAGACTGATGGGTCTTCCGGGGCTAGAGTGGTGGGAGGAGTTGTCACTGGCACCTGAATAGGGCTGTGCCAGTATGCTCAAAATGCTGTCTCAATCCCCCCTGGAGTATGTCTGGAGACAATTCAAGGCAGGAACTTGTGAACTACAAGGACTATTGCCTACTTCAAAGGCCAATTGGACCTGTAACCCCAGGCTTTTACAACACTTCTGGTGCAAGAAGAGACTCAGACAAGGAGAAGAACTAAAGAGATATACGGAGGAGTACTGCCCCTTTACTGAGTATTGTTTTTTTGGGTTTGTCTGCAGTTGCTGCTACTGCTTTGGAAAGGATAAGGACCAGACTTTGTTTTGTATCTTGCTTGATGAGTTTCTCAGAGGACTTGTGCCTGGTATTGTTGTAGCGCTTTGCTTTACAGAACTGCTACCTATTTGTGCCTGCTGCCTGCCTGATCGCCGCTAAGCTCACCTGCACTTTGGATAGTTTTATTTTGCTGAATCGAGACTGTTTGCGCGCTGTGCCGCTTTGACTCACACAACTGCATTATTGTTTGTGCCTGCTACCTGCCTGATCGTCGCTACGCTTACTTGCATTGTAAATCAGCATTTAGGGTTTATTTGACTCTGCTTTGCGTGTTTGCTGTGCTCCCCCCTCCGCCTCCATTTTGTTTGTTGTTTGTCGTCGTCAGAAGCCCGCCCCGCCTCCCAGCTGAGACGCCCTCCCACTTACTATAACAGCGCTTCACTACCTGAAGACGCCATGACTCGCTCCTCTCCCTCGAGCTGAGTGGTCGCTCCCCAGTGTCCCTCTGTGATACCTGGTATTGTTGTAGCGCTTTGCTTTACAGAACTGCTACCTATTTGTGCCTGCTGCCTGCCTGATCGCCGCTAAGCTCACCTGCACTTTGGATAGTTTTATTTTGCTGAATCGAGACTGTTTGCGCGCTGTGCCGCTTTGACTCACACAACTGCATTATTGTTTGTGCCTGCTACCTGCCTGATCGCCGCTACGCTTACTTGCATTGTAAATCAGCATTTAGGGTTTATTTGACTCTGCTTTGCGTGTTTGCTGTGCTCCCCCCTCCGCCTCCATTTTGTTTGTTGTTTGTCGTCGTCAGAAGCCCGCCCCGCCTCCCAGCTGAGACGCCCTCCCACTTACTAGAACAGCGCTTCACTACCTGAAGACGCCGTGACTCGCTCCTCTCCCTCGAGCTGAGTGGTCGCTCCCCAGTGTCCCTCTGTGATACCTGGTATTGTTGTAGCGCTTTGCTTTACAGAACTGCTACCTATTTGTGCCTGCTGCCTGCCTGATCGCCGCTAAGCTCACCTGCACTTTGGATAGTTTTATTTTGCTGAATCGAGACTGTTTGCGCGCTGTGCCGCTTTGACTCACACAACTGCATTATTGTTTGTGCCTGCTACCTGCCTGATCGTCGCTACGCTTACTTGCATTGTAAATCAGCATTTAGGGTTTATTTGACTCTGCTTTGCGTGTTTGCTGTGCTCCCCCCTCCGCCTCCATTTTGTTTGTTGTTTGTCGTCGTCAGAAGCCCGCCCCGCCTCCCAGCTGAGACGCCCTCCCACTTACTAGAACAGCGCTTCACTACCTGAAGACGCCGTGACTCGCTCCTCTCCCTCGAGCTGAGTGGTCGCTCCCCAGTGTCCCTCTGTGATACCTGGTATTGTTGTAGCGCTTTGCTTTACAGAACTGCTACCTATTTGTGCCTGCTGCCTGCCTGATCGCCGCTAAGCTCACCTGCACTTTGGATAGTTTTATTTTGCTGAATCGAGACTGTTTGCGCGCTGTGCCGCTTTGACTCACACAACTGCATTATTGTTTGTGCCTGCTACCTGCCTGATCGTCGCTACGCTTACTTGCATTGTAAATCAGCATTTAGGGTTTATTTGACTCTGCTTTGCGTGTTTGCTGTGCTCCCCCCTCCGCCTCCATTTTGTTTGTTGTTTGTCGTCGTCAGAAGCCCGCCCCGCCTCCCAGCTGAGACGCCCTCGCCCCTCCCCCTCCAGTCTCCACATATGACAGTAGTTCCCGCGCGCAGCGTTCACGCGCAGCGTTTGCGCCCAACCCGCGCCGAAGGTGCGCCAAAGGTAAGCCCGTCTACGCCCGTCCGCGCCTGGACCGCGCCCAGCGCCAGACCCCCTGGCCCCCGTCCCTCCCAGCCCCCCCGCATTACCTACGATGCCGCCACCCTCCTAGCCCTTAACCCCGGTCGCGCCCCCAACTGCGTCCAAGCCGCTCCTGGACACACCCATGGACCTTTCTCTTGCTACTCCTGCAAATTCATCGGCATCGTCAACATCCCCGCTACGACCACACCACAGATTCCAGACCCCAATCACCTACAATGCATCCTTCTCAACACCCGATCAGTCCACAGGCACGCCATTGACCTATGGAATCTACTTGACACCATTTCTCGGGACATCGCCTTCCTTACGGAAACATGGATGAATGCTTCCTCCGCACCAGACATCACCATTGCCATCCCTGAAGACTATAAGATCACTCGCAAAGACCGTACCAGCCACACAGGAGGAGGAATCGCTATCGTCCATAAGAAATCAATCCGCATCTCAACCAGCTCTGACGCCAACCTCGCCAACTCCGAACACCTTCACTTCCAGATCCACGTCGACCCCAAAACCACACTCAGAGGCACCCTCCTCTACAGACCACCAGGACCCCGCGCAAAATTCAGTGAAGACATTACGGACTTCATCACTCCACACGCGCTCCCCTCCAAAGACTACATCCTTCTGGGAGACCTCAACTTTCACCTTGAAAAGATCAACGACCGCAACACCGCCACCCTCGTGGACAACCTCGCCAACCTCGGACTTAAACAACTAGTCACTTCCCCCACCCACATCGCAGGTCACACACTCGACCCCATCTTCACATCCAGCAATCATGTCTCCTTCAGCCACACCACGGACCTCCTCTGGACTGACCACAGCTGCGTTCACTTCACCTACAACAAACCAAAACCCAGCATCCACCTCCAACCTACCCTGCAAAGAAACTGGAACAAAATCACCACAGACCAAATCTCCGCATCGCTCCTTCGAAACACCCCAGCCCTCTCTTCTAACGCTAACGAAGCCGCCGCCAACCTCACCCTATGGTTATCCAACACCGCCGACACCTTAGCACCACTGAAAAAACGTCAAAGCAAACCTGGCAGCAAGAAGGCCTCATGGTTCAACGATGATCTCAAGAAGTCCAAGAAACTCTGCCACTCCCTTGAAAAAGCCTGGAAAAAAGACCCAACCACCAGCACCAAGGACGCCTTCAAAAGCGCCACCCACAATCACCACCAACTGATCCGAAAAGCCAAGAAAACAGCATTCAAGGATCGACTTGACAACAACGCCCACAACAGCAAGGAACTTTTCAACATCGTCAAGGAATTTTCCAATCCCTCGGCCAACTCCAACGACATCACCCCCTCTCAAACCCTCTGCGACTCCCTAGCCTCATTTTTCCACAACAAGATTGCAGACATCCACAACAGCTTTGACAACCAACCCGGAAACCAACCCACCCTACCATTTGCTGATCATGTTCCCCCCGTGAACACCCTTAACGACTGGAACCCAATCTCCACTGAGGACACCATCCGCCTGATGAATTCCATCCACTCAGGATCCCCCACAGACCCATGTCCTCACCACATCTTCAACAAAGCAGACTCCGTCATAGCACCGCACCTCCGAGACGTCATCAACTGCTCCTTCAACTCCGCCACCTTCCCGGAAGACTGGAAACACGCTGAACTCACCGCCCTTCTGAAAAAACCAACAGCGGACCCCACCGAACTCAAAAATTACCGCCCCATCTCACTTCTTCCATTCCCGGCCAAAGTCATCGAGAAAGCTGTCAACAACCAGCTCGCCGCCTTCCTCGAAGCCAACAAATCCCTCGACCCCTCACAATCTGGCTTCCGAGCAAAACACAGCACTGAGACCGCCCTCATCGCAGCAACAGACGACATTCGAACTCTACTGGACAAAGGAGACACAGTCGCCCTCATCCTCCTTGACCTCTCTGCAGCTTTCGACACAGTCTGCCACAGCACCCTTTTACAACGCCTCAATAACATCGGAATCCAAGGAAAAGCACTTGAATGGATCACCTCGTTCCTCACCGGAAGAACCCAGAGAGTCCGCCTTCCACCATTCAAGTCCGAGGCCTCTGAAGTCATCTGCGACGTACCACAAGGATCCTCACTCAGTCCCACCCTCTTCAACGTATACATGAGCCCCCTCGCGGCCATCGCACGCCAACACAACCTCAACATCATCTCTTACGCGGATGACACTCAACTGATCCTTTCTCTCACCAATGACCCCAGCACCGCCAAAACTAACCTACACGAAGGAATGAAAGAAGTTGCCGAATGGATGAAACAAAGCCGTCTGAAACTGAACTCAGACAAAACAGAAGTCCTCATCTTAGGTACATCCCCCTCTGCATGGGACGACTCATGGTGGCCGGAAGCCCTCGGAAAAGCACCTATCCCGACAGACCACGCACGGAACCTAGGCGTCATCCTGGATTCTTCACTCTCAATGAACAGACAAGTCAGCGCCGTATCCTCTTCCTGCTTCAACATTCTTCGCATGCTCAAAAAAACATTTCGCTGGATCCCCTCCGAAACAAGGAAAACAGTCACCCACGCTCTGGTCACGAGCCGACTGGACTACGGAAACACCCTCTACGCAGGTACTACCGCAAAACTCCAGAAGAAACTCCAACGAATCCAAAACGCCTCAGCCAGGCTCATATTAGACATCCCACGCAACGAACACATCTCTGGTCACCTTAAAGACCTCCACTGGCTACCCGTCAATAAGAGGATCACTTTCCGACTGCTTACCCACGCACACAAATCACTCTACGACATCGGACCAGATTGCCTCAACTCACGACTGTCCTTCTACACCCCCTCCCGCCAACTACGATCTTCCAGCCAAGCCCTCGCCACTGTACCTCGCATCAACAAGACCACCATGGGAGGCAGATCCTTTTCATACCTGGCTGCTAAAACATGGAACTCACTCCCCGCTTACCTTCGCCTTACCCAGAACCACCTAGCATTCAGAAAGCAACTTAAAACGTGGATATTTGACAAGTAATCCTCCTCCCCTTCCTAAGCGCCTTGAAACCCTCTGGGTATGTAGTGCGCTATATAAATTCTATGACTTGACTTGACTTGACTCCTGTGAAGAAGTCTCAGGGCCATCTTTACTTCACCTGCAGCATCCTTGAACTCCACTGCTGGGGCTTTTGACCAATTCCAGTTCTGGGCCCTTGGAGGGAGTTCCTGCTGTAAAAAGCTAGAAAACACTTGAAAATTGATGCATCGCCCTTCCAGTGCAGTTTTTTTCCGACACAGCACCTCTGTTTGGGAGCCGTGCCCACACACCACCGCAATGCGGATGAAGAAACTGTCTCAGCGCCTGATTGTGACCAAAGAACCTGTTGCAGCTGGAGTGCAGTGCAACATGTCTCTGAAGTTCGAGATCACTGCACCAACTCAAATGCAGACCCCGCTGTGCAGCTAAAGAATCTACGCATCATTGGACTGTGGCTGAAGAAATAGACACAGCACCTGTTTGCTGCTGCTGCATCCACCTTCAGTGCACCTGGATTTCCATGCATCGCACCTATGCGCCAAGAATGGACAGAATTGGTAAAAGTGATATTTTGAGTTGTGTTTGTTGGACTTTTGTCATTTTGGTCTTCTTTGGTTTAGATAAAGATACCTAATGTTACATAACTGTTGCCCATTTGTAGTATTTTAATTGTGTTAATGTGTGTGTTATGTATAAATATTTTGCACATTGCCTCTGAGATAGGCCTAATTGCTCGTGCCAGGCTACCAAGGGGGTGAGCACGGGTTATCTTGGGTGTGTAATCCCCTTACCCTGACTAGAAGGAAGGGTCCCTACTTGGACAGTGTGCATACCCCTGCCAACAAGAGACCCCAATTTATAACAATAGTGCTATCTGTATTATGGTTACTTCCACTGCTATGGTTTCAGCTACTCCTTTTTTAAGAACTTTTGCACCTACAACGACTTTAGCAACTTCTAAAAACTTCTGCGTCTACTGCTATCCTAGTCATTTTGTAGAGAACCAAATGCAATTTGATGGTACTGTTTTTAAAAAAAGTTTTTAAGGTATTTTAACTCTTTTTATGTGTCTATGTCACACAGATATCTGTTCAAGTTTTATGTATTGCTTCTGCTTAGAGAATCCCCACCAACTTGTAACAGTTTTTCATTAATCATGTAAAAAACGGTATTGACTGACTGACTATGGGTGAACTTGCATTTGTTCATATCACCGTAAACGTTTCTTGTGTTGGCCAACTAACTGCTGTCTTAAATTCTGCCCACAGGTCCTGTGGTGTCCGCACCTCAAGCAGAATATTCAATTCTTCCCACAAACTCCAGGAAATGGTCACAATCTCTTCCACCTCTGTATACAGCTTATCAGTATTCCCAGTGTGTTTTTGAAAGGAGTTTGGGAGGTGGAAAAGATCTGATCACGACCATGGGACATGTACGTACATATGCTACTCCCTGTATTTACTCAAAAAATATTATTTTACAGTTTCCCCTGTGGCTCATTCTCCAACTTCCTTTGTGGCCTCTTTTTTAAGCTTAACCATGACCTTCTCCTTCTCGTACCACAGTGTTTCAATCTTGCTACATTCTCTAATATTCTCAATCAATTCCCTTACATTGTAGAACTGGATGCTTCCCTCATTTGTTGGGCTATGCAATACAATTTTGCATGCTTTGCTGTCACAGCAGCCTTTTATACTTCTTCCTAGAAGTTTTTAATTCAGAATTTGTTATGTCACATAGATATTTTTGCCAGGCACATTGCGATCTCCTGAAAGTTTCCTGCCCTGTTTTGGCTCACGCAAAACCAGAATGTATTTTCCTTTGGTTAATTATCCATCATAGCTTGTACCAGAGAAAATCCCTACATAAAGAAAATATAAGACATTTGGAGTGTTGATTGAGGGGTTGGTAGCCAAACTGAGGAACCATCACAATTCTTATCAGGATGAAGGACAAAAGTCATGAAATGAACCTATGCCTAACCCTGTGAAAGCTTGGCATAAACCAGTCAGGCTCAACTTAGAAAAGAGTGAGTAAAGGAAGTGCCAGGACTAGCAGGGAGCAAGTTAGAGGTCGCAGCTGCGACGCCTAACAAGCCTCAAATGACATCCATGCTGGCATCGAGGATCTTTGTCAGCAATATTTCGAGCTGCCCTCCACATAGTGTAATAGATGTCCTCTCTAAATGGAGAAAAGGAATGGCGGATAGAGTTTCCGATGGCCAATGGAACTGCCTCAAAAAACACACTTAGTTCAGCAACTGGGAAGAGCATAACAGGCCACAGCCTCCATACTACCATCATTCTCTTTATGTTCTAAAAAATTAAATGTGTCCTAGCAAAATTCTATCAACCAACACAGTGCAATGACAAAGACGCTCAAAAAAAAAATAGTGGCAGGGAAAACATATTGGAAGTGTAAGCAGTAAACCCTAGTTGAGATGTTCTGAAACATCCATCCTGAAGTTGGTGAAAAATATTTGGCTAGCTTTCATGGCCATACGTTAGACTGTGAATGAACATGTAACTCATAAGTAGTTTAGTATAATATAATATCTACAAACCCCATACCACAATGATATTTCAATCTTCTACAAAGTATAAAGTAATATCAAAATGGAGGATATTTTATCACAAGACTTCACTTTGCATCAGTGACCACAAGGTACCACAGGTACGTTACTTATACCAAAATTGGCCAATTTCCAGAAATGTACAATTGAAACATATATAATAGCATCATTAACATAAAATGACAAAATTATGCATTTGTCTCTTCTCCAGATAACAAAGAACAATCACAATGATCTCACTTTACAGTTTTTTCACTTTTCCTGAGAGTACAACATCCCAAGCTGTAAGTGGGAGCGGAGCCACTCTGGCCTACAATGATGATCTTGAAAATCAGCTTGGCACATCAGGTTTGGCCGGCCAGAATCCTTGACCTCACCATCTCCCTGAAGACACAAGACCTAGAACATCCAGCAGAATCTTGTCACCATTATTTCAACTGTAGCCATCCATGTCCTGGCTCCTGTATCAACTGCAGCCACAACATCTGCTGCAATATTACCTGTGCCAGATGATGTCAGGATCACATGACCTGAGAAAGAAATAAAAGATAAATGCATACTATTACACCATTTAAGTGTGGCTGTCAGACTAGCACTGTCAGAAATGCATACCTCTATCCGTTGCACTATGTTTTCATATAACCTGTGCCTTCTTTTCTAACTCTCAATAAAAACCAATTAAAAAAGAGTGCATGATCTTTATGCAAATTGTTCTTTTAGTTGTTTCCATTTGAAAAGAAGTTATCTCCAAATCACTGAGCACCGCCCCAACTACAGCCCCATCTCCCTGTTACCCTACTTTGGGAAGGTACTAGAACGCTTAGTCAATAAGTGGCTCACCGTCCATCTAGAGAAACACGGTCTCCTTGACCCCTCACAGTCTGGCTTTCAGGCCGCCCACAGAATGGAGACAGCTGTTGTTGAGATTGTTGACAACATTGGGCTTACACTGGAAAAAAGGAAGTCAGCAATTCTGTTTCTCTTAGACCTGTCTGCCACCATCGATACCATGTCCCACAGTATTCTGAAACATCGACTGTGGGAGGTGGGTATCGGAGGGAAAGCCTTGGACTGGTTTGAGAGTTATCTGACAGACTCACAACCATTGCTGTAGACTCAATAAACTCATGTAGCCATCCAGTGACGGTTGGAGTCCCGCAGGGCTCTATACATAGCCCCATGTTGTTCAACCTTTACCTAACACCCCTAGCTGAGATCATTAGATCCTACGGCTTAGAGACCGTGTCCTACGCCGGCGACACCCAACTGCTCGTCACTTGTGACTCTGACTACATCGGCACTCAATCTCGTTTTAAGAGCTGTATGGTCCAAATAAACAACTGGATGAGTACACACAAACTACAATTAAACAGCAGCAAGTCTGAAATCATATTGTTTGGAAGAGCTGAGGAATTCTGGTTGCATGACAGGTGGCCCTCGGAAATAGGTATGTGTCCCCCTCCTAAGTCATCAGTATGAAACCTGGGAATCATCGTTCACAGTTCCTTTTCCATGAAATCTCACGTTAATCAAGTTTTAGGGGTCTGCTAAGGGATTATGCGAAATCTTCGCAACATTTTCAAGTGGCTACCCATTGAAGCAAGGAAACCGTTGGTGCAGGGTCTCGTTATCAGCCGTCTTGACTACGAAAATGCCCTGTTCATGGCTCTTAATGAAAACCTGCTTTCCAAGCTCCAGATTCTTCAGAACACTGCAGCTCGACTTGTCCTTAATCTTTCCCCGAGATCTCCTTCCACCCCTAATCTTCGGACCCTTCATTGACTCCTGGTCCGGCAAAGATGGGGCTGCTCCTTTTCATTCCATGCCCATATGCTATGGAATAAATTACCTGTACACATTTCCTCCATGGCTGATCACAAAGGTTTCCGCAAAAAACTTAAAACCTGTTTTTTCCCCAGTAAGCTAATTAGTCCCGGATTTCTATCTGTTCTATCGTGCTTTGGTTACTAGCGCACTGAGACCTCATGGTGAGATGTGCACTATACAAGAATGTTTGACATTGACATTGAAAAATACATTTCCGTCACTTACCATCAAACAAAGATTTTCTCACTGAGTTCTTACCTGATGTCAGCACCTTCTTCCTGCCGTACATCCTCAAAATCATCCTGGGCTAGTCACTTGTAATTATTATCTCTTGTGACTGGCTTGTTTCTCTGTAAATCAATGATATGAAACATACACATGAACACCACAGGCTTGCAGACCTTGCCAGGAGGGTTGAGAAGTGCCTCTTTGGACTTGTCCAGGCACCTGAACTAGGCATTCAGGAGCTCAAAGGTCCACTACACAAGAACATTCATTTGCACAATGGCCTCATTGAAATTGAATGCCCCTGGTGCTGTTGGGTTCCACAAAGGTGTCAATAGCCAATTACAACTCGGATATCCTGAGTCACCTGAAAAACATTAAAAAACAAATATCTTTACACATATGATGTATGACTGCCTTCATCACCTCAGTGAACATAGCTGAAACAGGAAGAATGACACTTACCAGAAACAAGGCCAGCTATTTGTTGCGGTGAATCATGGGTAGAACTTGCACAGAAGCTGGTGCTACAAAGCTCTACAATGTAAGCCACCTGCAATTAAAGCAGTGGCAATTCTTCTGGATGAGGTGCACCTGCTCCCATTGAGGAGGTTGGATCCATACTGAATGGGTATCAACTATGTCACTAACCCTTTATGATATGTTTTCTAATCAAAAACTTGGCCTTGATATTGTTCAGTTTTGCAATAGGATATTAAATTGAATGTACTAATGCATGCTTCTGAGCATAACAACAAGAACCTGATTTAGGACATCTGAGAAAGTGTATTCTTCTACTTTTACTTTGAAATGAACTGTTTGCACAGATATGTACAACTGCCATGATCTTCACAATAGGTAGGATCACAATATGAATTTTGATGTCTGGCAAGAATATGACTGAAATTACTGATCCAATCTCTTTACGGCGTTGCAGTCAAAAATGTACTTCTTGATGTCTTTCTGCATGGCCTATAGTTCTGTACAGTTTTTGTACACACACACTCATTTTGTTGACATATCCTTCCCTGCCTTGCTGATTGAGATAACTAGGTAAATGAAGTGCAATTCTTAAAGGATATTGCTACACACATGGCATCTGTCACAATAGTCTAAAATATAAAATTGCTCACCATGCCATTCCACTTAAAAACAAATTACAAAATGTAAAACGTGTCTTTATAATTAATATATATAGATACAGACATATGTGTGTGTGTTTTTAATATCCACTTTATACAAGAAATTTCGAATGTTTAAACATTTATTTTTTTATCTCTGTCATATTGACAGAAATTACCACATGGATAATGTAACTATGTTGAGTACAATGGAATCAGTTAATTTGACATAGACAGAAGCAACATAACAGATGAGTGAGGTTTGCTTTATTGTTGTAAATTCTGTCTGTCATAAGGTCAGGCATATGCAATACTGACAATGATGATTTTTGCAGGAGGACAGAACATGGCAGATGCCTGACATATCTGTCTTGGGTGACAGAGAGGTAAATTAAATGAAATATCTACGTTTTTCATAAGCTATGGACGCTTATTGACTATATGAGGTGTGTCACATGGCCAATACGGACATTGTCATCTTCCCTATGTTAGCATGAGTATTTGCTGACTGCCATCTGCTTTGCAAACGTTACTACGCACATTCATTTTGCTTATGCCACACTGAAACTGTCACATGGAACATGCTGTCGGTTTTGCACTTTTGCTCATTCTGGGATTTAGTGTGAACATTGTGAACAAGGTTAAACAACAATGCCCCTTGTTATTGTGTTCTGGTTAGGTCCTAACACCTAGAAAAAGCATGCAGATACAGCTGTTGTTTGGGAACACATACTTTGGTAAGATGGTACATGGATAGGTAACACAAACTTGCAGAGGGACCGTTCCAGGAAGAAGAGCGCGACAGTACCTGTGATGTAGATCTACCATCTATCTACTGAGATATGGGTTCTGCTGATAACACCCAGAGATCTTCTAATATATAATCTTCTTACTTCTATACAAGGAGAGGGGGGAGTTAGGCTAAACTATTGTATATCATGGCAGTTCCTTTTATGATTTACAGACTACTTGCTATGCTGACTGTATTTGTGTGACTGATTGTGGAACATATACTGCATTCTAGAGCACGTCAGTTAAAATAAACATTTTAAACTTTTTCGTGCCTATGTCAGATCTTATTGTGGACTAGTGCAAGAGTGTGAGCGTTAGGGTCTATCTTGCAACTGAGATTCCAGAGAGAGTCAGGAGTGTTGTGTTTTGGATGTGTCTAATCACTTGTTCCTATGTGAGTGAGAAGGAAGGCAAGAGAAACACTATAGATAGTTGGTCCCGGGCTCATGGGTAAGAAGATGGTAGGATAACTCAGTCCCTCTCTAGAAAGGTACCTTAATCCCAACCATAGTTCTGTGATTTCGCAGAACCCCTGCAACAGGGGAACCTGAATGACAGAATTTGTCATCCGCTGTGTAAGTGTCGGGTGACAAAAAATGTGTAATATTTAGACACACTTTCTTAAAGGCTGTTAGGTCATTTGTCTCCTAATCTCAATCTGTACAGCATTTCCTCTACTTTTGCAGCTCAATATCTTCTGCTGGGACCCACCAATGCTGAATGAATTTGAGACAAGTTCAAGTTCATGAATTTGTATAGCGTACTACTCACCCAGAGGCTCTCAAGGCGCTTGAAGGAGGAAGGGTGCATTAATTATCTAATAACCAGGTTTTTAGTTGCTTTCTGAAGGAGACAGTGGATTGAACTTCACATCAGAAAAGTAGGAGGGGACCTGACTAAATACAGTCAGCTCATGGCCCAGCAGAGATTCAGTTAGGAGAAAATAGATTTGCAACAATTATGTAAAAATATAAATAAAGGGGGTCAAGGCACTCTGAATTCAATACAGCAGATGCGATTATTCCACAACAGCTCTATATCTAAACTACTCCTAATTGAAAACATTCTAATCTGTGACACTGTAGAATCATGTCAGTAACAAAGTTCTAATTAAAGAGCCTGTAATGTGTACTAGGGGGTCCACAAGTGGTGCAGTATCTGATGCAGGTAACGTTATGAGGACCTTCCGCACTGGACCAGCCTGACTTCCTTGACTCAGCTAGGAACGGTCTTCCCAGCTGAAAAAGCAAATGCAATTTTTGCTGACCTCTATAATGTTCCATGTTGATGGGGTGGCGTAACCCGATTTGGGAGGGGGGGGGGTGTAAAGCCATGGAGCAGTGTCAAGCGGTGATTTTGATCACCTTTCATCGATTATATATTGACTATGGGTCCAGACAACGGTTTGTGTTCCAAAACTAAACGTGCTCAACTAATTCTCAAGATGTAACTTCGCATGCTAGCATAAAGTCAAATTGATATATGATTAATGCATGTGTGTTGATGTTGGAGCTGGCTCTTTTTGCAGGGTCACCCCCAAACATTTTGACGTTGCCCATCACTTTTTGCTGAATCCTTTGTTTTTTTGAATATTTTCTTTGAAAAATGTTTTCCCCCTTTTTCTTTATAACATGAGCAGGGCACAATAAAATACAAAATCATAGAACACAAAATCGTATATGCAAAATACAAAGCCATAGAACACAAAATCGTACATGCATATTCAGATATTCAGATATTCAATAAAACAAATTCTTCATCTTTCAACATTCGGTTCCTAACTTCCACCGAATAAAAGGACCCCAGATTTGCATACCCAATTTCTTACCCTTTTTTCCCTTCCTAGCGTATATGGCAGTTTCCAATTTTTGTACTGATAATACTTTACCCAGCCATTGATGGTATGATGGAGGATTTGGATCAAGCCAAGCCGAGGCCACTAACAATCTGAGAATCGCCATTGCTACAAAAATAAAGTTTTTATAATTTGAGTGTCCATCACGACTAACCCCCAATAACATAACAGCTGGGGTTAACTCTATTGTTGTTAATAATGCATTCACAATGTCCTGTTTCATCTTATCTAGGTGTGGACAGGCCGAAAAGATATGCATCAGGTCCGCCTCTGTGCTGCCACATCTAAAACAGGTAGTTCCGGATAAACCCCCCATTTGAGCAATTTTCGCAGGTGTGTAATATGAATGATATAAAATCTTATAATGTTGGGCCTGAAGAGACGATGAACACAACATTTTGCTTCCCATTTCTAGTGAAGTAAAGATATCCCTGGCTATATCTAAATCAACAGACCATTTATCTATTCATTTCTCCAGGTCATCTTTCTTTAGTTTTGTCATTTCTAAATAGAATCTCTTTATAGTACAATCAGAGCCATCTTCTATAAGGTCCATCATTATAGTTCTTTCAAAGCCCAATGATCCCCCTTTTTTATTCATTATACAACTTCTTACTTTTTGCTGAATCCATTGTTGATTACTTTAGAACTCGGTGCACTTCAATAGTGCCAAAGTGCTTGTGCTCTCTCCCCTAAACATTGTGAAATTGGCTTATACCTGACTAGCACATTTAATTAACTTACAAGTCCCTAGTAAAGTAGTATACTATAACCTATACCCAGGGCCTGTAAACTAAATTCTACTAGGGGGCCTTCAGTTTTAAAGTGCCAATTTTACTCGGCAAATATAACTCCCTGCCAAACTGTCATGTGCTTATCTAGGTTCCTGATCGATACTGTGACCTTATGCCCCTATTCGGCTATAAATCCATTTATTCCCTATATTGGCATAACCGTTCAAGTGCGATTTCTGAAAAGTCATCTCTGGCCTCACACGAGCAGAGCCACAGAGCCACATTCCAGCATGACTCTCTGCTACTTCCTTTGCGACCAATTAGTGCAATGACAGAGCAGCAGTCACTATCTGATATTCCTAGATAACACTCCGAGTTCTTCAACAAGATAAAAACTTAGCAAACCTGGAAATCCCCGCTTGCTATGTTTTGATTAGTAATGGAACTCTAATGATGCAACTGATAACTATCACTTCCTAGTGACATCTTTAATTGACGTCTTATGTCCAGCAAACTTGCGTCAAACCCGGCACCTGTCAGGTATAAATATTACCAACGTTGCCTTAAGCAATGAGCGAACATGTTGCTGATGCCAGCTGCCTGCATGACCCCGTGTTGGTAAAAACTAGCACTCTGTCGCTGCAGCCTGCTATCCTGTGGTGGTGAAGCTACTGATTACCATTATCGCCGCTACAGCGCGACCTATGGTGCAGTACGCTTGAGGAGCCGTGCAGCCGTCCTCTGCGAAGACATCCAGCCCAGCTGCCCGCAGACGCTGTCACCCCTCCTTCCTCGACGCGCTGAGAGAAGCCGCTGCCTTTCTCGTGCAGAGAAATCCAGTCCCGGCGCTTCCAGTTTACCCTCGCAGGTGACTGGGATATCGAGAGAGACCCCTGAAGGAGATACCAATCCTCCATCATTCTATTCAGAGGTATGGTGTTGACTAAACCCTTAGACGAGAATTCTTGAAACAAACCTTGGCAAAACCAACTTAACTTAAGCTACTTACTTACTCCCCCTTCTCACGTGTTAGGCTTAGGTCAGGCACACTGGGGTAGGCTTAGTTAGAAGCACCAGTTGAGTATGTTAGCCTAATGTATATATGACTGTATATATGTTTTATTACTTTTAAACCATTGTATGGCTAAGAAACCATATCAATGCTTTTACAGTTCTATTTCGCTATTCTTATCTTACTGTACGTACTTTTTATAATAACAGTTCTTGCAATTGTGGCAATACATTTCTCTTGTATGAGAAGAAAGACTGTTCAATAAATGTTAACCCTTTATTGATAAACGCCCGTCTCTCTATTCTCTACATACTGTGAAAGTAAACTGCACTAGACTGACTGAGTGAAATCTATGTCTATTGTTTCACACGACCCTAGAGATCGACTCTTGATCTGAGGAGCAAAGTTGTCATGTTGCACGGTTGTTGGAAAGCTGAATCCCTTCTTGTCTGTGCCAAGGAAGCTGATCACTTCCTATGCAGAGAAGAAAGTTTCCAGTGACCTCTGAGCTAGTTGGTAACACAACCCAATTAAGTTTAGCATAGTCAGTGGAGGCCTGGAATATAAGCAGTTCCACGTCGATACTACTGTTTATGTTATTCCAATGCGCAGGGCCTAGTGGGAAACTAGGAACTACACTACATGGCGCCCAACGTTTGGTAAGGCGATAAACTAACGTAAGACTTGTAGAGTAACTCAGTCGTGCATATTTCACACCCCTTTCGCCCGTAAATACTCCAATAGACGTCTGGAGTGGGTGAAAGGTTAAAATCCGCCCGACCTTAGTAGGAAGAGATTCCTATGTAAAGCTCTGGTTTATTCAACATTGAAGGATACAGTGTTCCAAAATATTGTGCATCTAATCTTTGTCTCCTTGGAGACCTACTCTGCAAAAACTGCATTTTTACAATGCCAGAAAACGGAGCCCCTGGGGCCGAAGTAGATGCGACTCAGCAAGGTCCCGAATACACAGACCCGGATGCTATTATCATCCCGGTCCAGTTAAGAAGATCTATAACTTTAAAACTTATAGAAAACGGACTGACACCTCAAGGTGGTACAGTAATTTTCGTGATAGAGGCTCACGAGTATCGGCAGACAGAGGTATTCTATTCATGGATAAACTTTCCAGCGGTAAACGCTATAACACAAGAGTTTCACTATTACAAAATAGAGGAACCTCCGGGAGAGTACGCTCCTTTCGAGGAGATTGAAATCCCACTTAAATTTCAAGAGCACCTGCTCTGGTTTAATGGCGCCCTAAAACACAATGATCACATTACCAGGCTCGGTCCACTAGGTAGACCAGGAGCCACGTGGCCGGTTCTAGCCAGCTACACACCACATCCTGACATTATAAAAATGTCTAGAGAAGAGCTGTTAGTACAGCTAAACACATTAATAAAAATACATAGGCAATTAGTCCAATATGTAATACGGACTGCAACAGTCCAGCCAGCTGTTAATTCACACCAGCTGACCCCTCATCAGGGGAACACAAATAAAATTACACCACAGAACATACAGTCATGTCTTGGTAAAACACCCGTAAAACGGGAACAAATTCCTTTCTGGTTAGCCCAGAAAATCACTCAAATAGAGGCAGTATTTCCTGATACTACCCCTATTGAGAAACACAGAATCTTGACCATCTGCCTTCCTATGGGAATCGCACCACACGTGGAGGACTGCGACACTTGGGGTACAGTCTTTGCTTCCATTTACACAAAAACACACGGTGTTCCGTCTATGGCGGTAATACCTGACGTGCTAAAACAGATTCAAAATGAATTCGGTCCAGAACCAGCTTTAAATCTAGGTATGAAATTACTGAAAGACTTCAAGCAGGTCACGGCTATATTATTAGCCAATGTAAAGGGAGAAGCAGCATCTGTGGCGATTCGCCAGAAGTTGAGGGAAACAGATATAAAAGATCCTGTTGAGCTTGCCAAAATCATAGAAAAATGCTATGAAGAATTAGGTAGAGACAGCTTGGGTGGGAAACCAGTTAAGCCTCAACTGCTCGAAAATCCAGAAAAATTATTTATTAAAAATAATTTAAACACTCCTAAAAAGAGCTGGGATGGAAATAAACAATCCACTCCCAAGGAAAAAGTTTTCCAGTCCAGAGGAAGGTCTCCTCGACGGAGGGAGAGAACTCCGACTCGAGAACGCCAGTCTCCCCAACGGGAGCCCTCTGAGAAAAGATATAACCTTAGAAATAGGGATAATATAAAAAAACCTGATAGATATCAAAGTATTGATACACGTCCCTCTCGATCTCTTCCACAGAATTCGGAAAGAAGAGGACGGTCAGACCCAGGAGAGCACACCAAGTCCAAAGACAAGGAACCTGCTCAAAATAAGAAATCTCAATTTCAGAAAAAGAAGGTAGCCAGTATTAGAGTAATCAACCATGCCGAGAATACTGAGGACACAGTTGAAAAACGGGGAGTGGGCATTGACAATGTTGGACAGTGCAGCAGAGATCAGTATAGCGCGCAAGATCTTGATGAGTCATCTGGAGACAGTGGACACGAATGAATACATTCAGGTTGAAACTGCCGACGCCAGACTTAGCGAGCCCCATAAAATATACGAAATAACATTGCGTATAGAGGGTGATAAGACTAGGAAAATTAAGGGTCTATTTTGGGATAAGCTCTCAAAAGGCTATGATATTCTGTTAGCTGAAAAAGATTGGCCCCCGGAGTTTGTCAGGGAGTGCCCTCGTGGCGAAGAAGTGATTATGCCTGCCTTCTCGAATCACATTCCGATTCACAAAAAATATACATATGCAAGGAAATGGGCAGTAGCCCAGGCACCTGCATTGTATAAAAATCATGTAGGATGGGATGAGGATTCACCTCCTCACAAAATCCAACTAAAAAGTGAACCAACTGCCCAACGGCAGTATCCCATAAAGCAAGAAGCTAAAAAACAGGTCAGGGAGATCTTAGATCAACTTGAGTACCAGGGGGTGATTGAAACATGCACCTCTCAAATGAACAATCCTTTGTTTCCTGTCTCCAAGCCAGACAATTCATATCGTCTAGTTTTGGACTACAGACACCTTAATACATGTTGCAAAACTTTTGCAGTACAAAACTCGCATAGTGCAGCCCTAATGAATAACATAGTTAGGAAAAAATACAAAACGACATTAGACATTTCTAATGGTTTCTTTTGTCAAAACATTGCACCAGAAAGCAGATACTTGACCGCTTTCTCCGCATTTGGGTCACAGAAAAAATTCTGTCGACTCCCACAGGGGTTCAAGAACAGCCCAGGACTATTCTCAGCTAGGGTAACAGAGTTACTACAAATCTATGATGATGAGGCATTATCTTACGTAGATGATATTTATCTCACAGACGACGACTTGGATACTCACTTGAAAAGAGTGAACACCATTATACTTGGGTTCGCAGCAGAGGGTTACAAATTCAACTTTAAAAAGTCCCGAATTGCCCATCTGACAGTACTGTTTTTAGGGTACGAATTATCAAGTGAAGGGAAAAGCCTAGCGGACAACTTCTTAGAGAAGTGCGCTGTACTCCAAGCTCCAAAAACGCTGAAGAATTTACAATCAATACTAGGTTTTCTGAATTTCGGAAGAACTTACATACTAAATTACGCAGAGAGGGTTAAACCTCTCTACGAACTAATAAAACCTGATTTAAAACAAATCAATTGGACTCAAAAACACACAGAAATTTTGAGATCACTGCAAACAGACATGTTAGCAAAAACAAAATTAGATACACGTGACAACAAGATTGATCTTGTAATCCGAGTCATCCCAGGAAGATGCGGATTCACGTACCTGACCTCTAATGAGGGAGAAAAGGTACCAATTTCAATTAAATCTCACTTGTACACACAAGCAGAAAAAACATTCAGTCGCACAGAAAGAACTGTGAACGCAGTGCAAATCGCATTAGCAAATGAACGAGAACTAGCACACGGCAAACGGATTAATATCCTTACAGCGGAATCCGCCTTCGAGGCGCTATTCAGCCCAGTAAACCTGCCTACAGTGTCACTGGATCCAAAATGGATACAGTGCATAGATTCTCTAGGAGCGGAAGACGTGAAATACTATTTCGCCCCGCAATACGAAGAACTGAATGATTTAGAATATGAAGAAGAATATCCTCTGCCAATCGAAATCCTGCCTCTCCCACAATACGAATGTATAATCTATACAGATAGCTTTGTACAGCATTTCAACGTAGAGAGAAAATCCTACGATGCAGCATGTGCGATTATTAAAGGTCGTTGGCTGTGCGGTAAATTCAGACCGAAAGTAACAAAAACTGAATCAGTAAAGTACTGTTCGGTTCAAAGAACTGAAATCAGGTCTTTAAAGATGGCGCTAGAAAATGCAGAACGCGAATTCCCCACACTTATAGTGTGCGATTCTCATTTTTGCGTCAATTCTTACAACAACAAACTGCAGAGTTGGATCGAAAATGACTACAAAGATGACACAGGTGCCACAATAAAGCATAAAAAGCTCTGGAACGAGGTAGCTCTTTTACCCAAAGAACTACAAAAGACTCACGTGATTCACGCACAGAGTCTTCAGCGTGATGGCGTTCACGTTGCAGGGAATTCATTGGCTAATACAGCCAAAGCGGAAGCAACTAACCCGGCTTCCGTAGCCACAGAAAAGCGTACAGATAAGTACATAGACGGGGAAACCATGCTGGCAGTAAAAACGACCGTAAAAGGCGACTGTGCAGCACTACCCGTAAACTATCCACTCAATTATGCATACATAATCGATGCAAACTCCGTTCCTTTTGCTCGAATCCCTGGAGTGGGGGATAGAGTAATTCCAAACATGAACAGGAGAATATTTTTAATAGCAGACGCACACATGGGTTTGGGTCTAAGGCACAGAGAGATCAAGGAATCACTGACTGAATTACAATCAGTATTCTGGTGGCCGGGAATGAGTGTAGAACACCAAATATATGCAAACAACTGTGAAAACTGCAATAGGGATCGCAGTAGCGAACCTTGCTACCGGCTACCAGTCAGAAAGAGCGTAACGCTGCCTACACCCCATCCTGCGTCCTATTAATAGTTAAGACGAAATACACTTTAAAAAAATGAGGCCTCCAGCACTCGGCTGACGCTAGAACGGTTATAAAAGATTAGCGAGTCCATATCGGCACATACGCAATTACCACGTTCCATTCTGACCAGGGTCCTGCTTTCAGCTCTCGAGCCTATAAGGAGGCCATGGCCAGCATGGGAATTGGGTTGCGGTATTCTTGTCCGTCGCATCCCGAAGGGAATAGTGTGGTAGAAAGAAAAAACCGTGACATAAAGCAATCTATAACAGCGAAGGTATTAGGTTCAGGCGCTGGGTGGGTCAAACATTTAATAAGTGTCCAGACTAGTCTTAACAACATGCCAAGAAATTCTCTACAAGGTTTCAGCCCATACGAACTATTGTTCGGAATTAGAATGAACGTTCAGGACCTCGATAGTCAGATGTCAGTGGTACAAGAAGAAACAAAGCAGTTTGAAGTAAAAGACCGTTTGGCTGTTTTACAGGAACTGAATGAAACAAGAAAATCATTAAGCAACATAAAATTAAAGCAACAGCCAAATACCACTGACGAGGCACCACCCGCAACAGCCCCAGCAAGGACTGTCTGGATTCCAAAGATTGGGGATCTAGTCAGAGAAAAGATCGCGGTTAAGAAGGAATTTGGGCCTTCTTACAGAAAAGCAGGACCTGTCTTAGCAGTCACCGGAACAAGATCAGTTGTGCTACCACCCCTTGCTGGTAAAAAGGAGAACAGAGTCGTGTCCATCGACCTGGTAAAACCACAAGCATGTGGCCTATAATCAACAGTAGGCCCAGTGGACTCCCAAGAAACAACAGAATACCCAAACTTGCAACAATCCAAGAGGTTCAAACTGAAAGACTAATCACATTCGATCAGCCTGCAGTGCACAATGAAGGACTATGCAATAATGCCATGGAACCCGTGCCTCTTGAAACACAGATTGAAACAGTTCGTCAAGAAACAACACCAGTCTACAATGATGTGGCATCAGAAAGTGCTACCGAGAGACAGATTGAAAAAACAATCCCATCAATTGACAGAACTGCCTCTGGTTATTTCATCAACTTCGACAACTTCTCTGAAGATTTAAACGACCCCGAAGTGATGCCAGAAACAAAAAAGTCTTTTAAAGAAAAAGCAACGGAACTCTTTCATCAACTGAAGGAAATCTACCTAATTTCCCCTTGGCTAGAGTTCTGGTTCGGTCTAGGTGTATTTTTCCTCCTGCTTTGGCTCATCATGGTACTATGTTTGGGAAAATTCATTGAAGGAAAATATATTACAATGGACACAGCAAGTCAGAACATCAACCTAGTCCTGAAACCACACAGATCATCCCACGTGAAGAAAAGAGAACTGTCAACAGTAAATGTCACAGCAATTCCAATACCTGGTGGGGTAGTATGGGAGAAAACAGACTATGAGATCTATGGTCCGGTTGAAATCCTGAAGTATCCTCATCAACTAAAGGTTTCCTTAAGTGACTTTGTGACACCAAGTACATTCTCTGATGATTGGGACTTTAACAGTATTAATGACATGATGTCTGATTTAGTAATGTCAGCTAGATTCACAGATCATGATTATTTACAAGGTTCATCTAGTTATGAGCAGTTATTCTGTTACACCCACTATGGGGATCATTACTTGCATAAATCTGCACAGCCTAGAAATGTTTTTATGTATAATCAATGGGAACATTGTTCTACACCACCTAAAAGCAGTTCTAAAGCATTTTTTGAGAAATTCAAATATTTTTCAGGGTTTAACACCAGTGATGCAGAAACGTTTTATTATAAACTGTTAGATAAAACAGGAATGAAAACAATGCTGACAAATTCTAAATTGATATATTCAGAAGCATTTTATGACAAAATGATGACATTTGGTTTTGATTATTGGAAAAATAATATTGAAACAAAATCAATTTGGGGTACAAAAGATTGGCAGGTGCAAGGCATAGAAGCACTATTTAGAACCTGCATGATACCAGAACAAATGTTATTTCTAAATGACACTGTACACCAAACATCTTGTCTTGGCCTAGCTAAGAACAAAGACCTTAAAACACCGTCTATACCAAAGCCAATAGCTGAGAATACAACTGCAGATAATGAGTTAGACGTGTTACACATTTTACATTTCAACAGAACACATCCTGATTGGAAAAAGTGGTTAATCTGGCCTACAGACACAAATAGCTGTCAAGATAGATTCCTGAATAAAACACAGGGTTTAAAAATGACCAGATTAGACTCGAGATATTCCCAGAGACAACATCCAGGAATTATAACCACATACAGTGTAGGGAAACTCTGCCTAGAATGGCTAACTACATCCACACTGGCTGAAATTAAGCAACACTTGTCTTTATTAAAAGATGGTGCTGATTTGCGCGATTTCATTCTTGGACCACGCAAACAGCGTCAAAAGCGTTTCATAGCGACCAGCATCTATGCTGCTTACAACGAGGCTTGGAAAGTAAAGCAAATTGAAACTGCTGAAAAGATACGAGAAATTGATCGTATTAATTTGGAAAAATCACTTTCTGTGGTAGACAATGGGTTAATGACTCTGTCTTCCAGAATATATTCTTTGGACAATATTGTATCCTCTGCCTTTGATGTGATAGACAGAGATTTGCTAATGTTACAACATGGCCAGTCTCAATTACGCTCTATTATAGAATTAGGCTGGACGCTGCAAAATCTTCGTTCAGGCTATGTGCCTTGGCGTCTGATAAACACAACGTCATTATTTTCCATTTTTAACCTTACTGATAAACAGATCAGTTTGGCACAGAAAGGAGCAGACTATACAATCTTGAGCATCGAGAAACTCGAGAGATTACCATTGACAATGTCAGAGAGCCCTGTCATTGAATGGATAATACACGGAATTATCACAATTCCGATAACAACTTTCCGCTTTAAAAAATGCCTTGAATACATACCTGCTGGCCAATATGAACAATTGGGTAAGGGATATGTAAAATCCGAATGGAAATTACCATACACTCATTCTTGCTATAGTGACAGCGACAAAAATGTATTTCTTAGTGGTAACAACTGTAAACACTCACTAAGCGGTATACTTTTGTGTCAGGGTATTAATTTACACGGAGCATGTGATGGAAATTCAAACAACCTTTCATGCCACCAGCTAGTCACACCTGCAACTCAGATAGATCCCTTCTTTATGCAACTCGCAAACGGGAGTTACATTCTAAGAACGGATCACAGGTGCTGTGGCCTCGCGCCCGGAAAAAGTTATCTAGTACAAGTAACGTCCATGGTCAAATATTGCATGCAAGCATTGTTCCCGAGCGGGCCTCCAGACTTAGTGACTCCCCTCTGGCCTCGTCTGAATCTCTATTCTATACGAATTGATACATTAAGCAAAATGAAATCTGTGCTTTTACAGACAACAGTGCCTATAACGTCATCTAAAGAGACGTATGATCTTCTAGTCGCAAGGACGGCTACTGAGGTCCATGACCTTTTATCAACAAATTGCCCCGTGCATTTCGTACAAATGCTCGACCAACTCCTTAACATGTCTAGTGCTACAAGCATCCCAGGCATATTTAAGACAGTCTTTACGGGACTGCTAACACCCTTCCAGGCAATTTTGGGAATCTTTCCTAATTTTGTACACTCCATCTTTGGTGGTATCCCACTATTTTTTGGACTCATCGCAGGGATTCTATTTTTGACCCTTCTGCTACGTTATGGCAAGCCTCGGCTCAGACATAGCTCCCATGGGAATGGAAGAAACAATCCTAGCAATGCGCTACAGGGACAGGATAACTAACGTCCTCGGATTGGCCAGGCTGAGAGATCTAAACATGACCTGGTTCCTTTCATTCAGACCAATATGGCAAAATTGCATTTTACCTGTGCTACGGTGTATGCTTTGCGGTGATGAATGCGTGTTGGACATCTGTCTTTCACTTCCATCAGCAGTACCAATGGACGTCGATACTTTGCTAAGTCCAATAACGGCTCACGCATTGTGTTGTCCCCAGCGGCTACCAATCCTGATGACGGCATTCGTGGAGACTCCTGTACTACAGCCAAGTGGTAACAGTGGAGCGAGTGACAAAAGCAACATCATCCAGGTACAACGTTCTGTGAGCAGGGCTGGTCCTGTCTTCGATGACAGCAATCATTCTCACACCTGCCAAGTTTCAGCGCTATCTAATTTGGTTGAACTATCACCTGATTTTGTAGACCAATTCTTTGCGAGCCTGTCTGATACGATGTTCTCACCCACAGAGAAACAATAACTTTTGAGAAGCTTTCCGACACACAGCGTTCCCATGAACTCTGAATTCGGCCTTCAGTTTTGATCAACATAAAACTGCCAGGAGCTTTGGTAAACTGATTTTTTCTTTGAATTGGACAATTTTTTAAAAAAATATTGACCCTCTCCTTTTGGCACGAACAATTCTTTGCTTAACGTAAAAACTATTCTTAGAGAACAGAAGCTTCACACTTCTATTTCTAAAAACACATCTAGAGACATAACAACATAACACCAGCCTCTAGCACACATATTATTACAATGCATTTTTATGTGATGATTTATCTCGCATTTCTTCTGTCAGAGATACTTCATGTGTAATTCTTTATGCATAATCGTTCATTGATTTCATATGCAATAATTTCTGAATGAATTACTATGCTTTTAAAACTACGTACAGTACCTAAATTCCATGTATTACAAGTACGCCTATTTCGAATGCATTTATGTATTTTGGGGTGGGCTATGTTACACCATGTTACACATGCATCTAATTGCTTAGTTTTAGTAATTTTGATGGACATGAATTCGTGGAGTGGGTGTCATGTGCTTATCTAGGTTCCTGATCGATACTGTGACCTTATGCCCCTATTCGGCTATAAATCCATTTATTCCCTATATTGGCATAACCGTTCAAGTGCGATTTCTGAAAAGCCACAGAGCCACATTCCAGCATGACTCTCTGCTACTTCCTTTGCGACCAATTAGTGCAATGACAGAGCAGCAGTCACTATCTGATATTCCTAGATAACACTCCGAGTTCTTCAACAAGATAAAAACTTAGCAAACCTGGAAATCCCCGCTTGCTATGTTTTGATTAGTAATGGAACTCTAATGATGCAACTGATAACTATCACTTCCTAGTGACATCTTTAATTGACGTCTTATGTCCAGCAAACTTGCGTCAAACCCGGCACCTGTCAGGTATAAATATTACCAACGTTGCCTTAAGCAATGAGCGAACATGTTGCTGATGCCAGCTGCCTGCATGACCCCGTGTTGGTAAAAACTAGCACTCTGTCGCTGCAGCCTGCTATCCTGTGGTGGTGAAGCTACTGATTACCATTATCGCCGCTACAGCGCGACCTATGGTGCAGTACGCTTGAGGAGCCGTGCAGCCGTCCTCTGCGAAGACATCCAGCCCAGCTGCCCGCAGACGCTGTCACCCCTCCTTCCTCGACGCGCTGAGAGAAGCCGCTGCCTTTCTCGTGCAGAGAAATCCAGTCCCGGCGCTTCCAGTTTACCCTCGCAGGTGACTGGGATATCGAGAGAGACCCCTGAAGGAGATACCAATCCTCCATCATTCTATTCAGAGGTATGGTGTTGACTAAACCCTTAGACGAGAATTCTTGAAACAAACCTTGGCAAAACCAACTTAACTTAAGCTACTTACTTACTCCCCCTTCTCACGTGTTAGGCTTAGGTCAGGCACACTGGGGTAGGCTTAGTTAGAAGCACCAGTTGAGTATGTTAGCCTAATGTATATATGACTGTATATATGTTTTATTACTTTTAAACCATTGTATGGCTAAGAAACCATATCAATGCTTTTACAGTTCTATTTCGCTATTCTTATCTTACTGTACGTACTTTTTATAATAACAGTTCTTGCAATTGTGGCAATACATTTCTCTTGTATGAGAAGAAAGACTGTTCAATAAATGTTAACCCTTTATTGATAAACGCCCGTCTCTCTATTCTCTACATACTGTGAAAGTAAACTGCACTAGACTGACTGAGTGAAATCTATGTCTATTGTTTCACACGACCCTAGAGATCGACTCTTGATCTGAGGAGCAAAGTTGTCATGTTGCACGGTTGTTGGAAAGCTGAATCCCTTCTTGTCTGTGCCAAGGAAGCTGATCACTTCCTATGCAGAGAAGAAAGTTTCCAGTGACCTCTGAGCTAGTTGGTAACACAACCCAATTAAGTTTAGCATAGTCAGTGGAGGCCTGGAATATAAGCAGTTCCACGTCGATACTACTGTTTATGTTATTCCAATGCGCAGGGCCTAGTGGGAAACTAGGAACTACACTACAAAACCTTAAACTCTCCCTTTTATTACATATAAGTCACCTTTAATGCAGACCATAGGTAGATGATGGGGCAGGAAGCATTGTAATTAAAAGATTGAGCATGCACTATTAAGTTTTATGTGTCCTGGCAATGATAAACTCCTACATTTATTTTTCACTACTTTGATGCCTACTTCTCCCATAGGATAACATTGGGTTGCTTTATTACATTTAATACAACTTAACTTTTGATTGGAAACAGGTAAGCATTTTGAATGTATGTTATCACTAAGAAAGCCATTACTTCGCATGTTTTAGTGCGATGTTTTTACATCGCAAATACCTTTACTTTGCATGTTCTTAGTGAGAATGCTTTTGCTACGCAAATGTATAGCAATCTATTTAAAATGCTTTTAGTATGCATAAAATGAATACGCATACCACTAGAGCTTGTTTTTTGTACATTTTAATTATAAATTATTACAAATAGTAACCTATCCCCTGGCACGGGATGCCAGGGAAATAGGGGTTTTGGATGTTGATGCGCGTACATTTGTATCTTACATAGAAATTGAAAACAGGCAATTCTTTCATTTGATAAAAATTTTAAACCGTGTAAAAATATTTATTGCTCACAGACAATTGTAATATCTTCGCATCCAAAATCCTACTGCAGCGTTTAATCTTTTCTTGCACGTTCTGCCCGGACCACAAGTCAAACATGGTGGTCTCTGCACAGGCACCCGTCATCAGTCACTGGGCACGTCCTTCTGGATTCACACGCTCGTCTCTGCATCATCCTCCATCTGAATTAATACCTAATTATTTATATTCATAATACTATATTACTTGATTCTCGCAATGTATTTGAGCCATCTCAAATAATACCTAAGTATTTTTCTGCATAATACTCAATAACTTGTTTCTCGCAATGTATTTTCACATTGTATTTTGCGCCGCCCTCTGAAGTGAGGTTCCGTGACGATTGTAAGTGGTGTTTTCGACTCGCACGAATATGGTCGAGTCTGGTATCTATGAACCGCAAATAACGAGTTTAGTGGGTGTGCGCAGTTTCGCTGTGCTAACCTAAACCGTTAGTTTGTTACGTGGGTTTTTCATCTGTACCCACGGGTTCCATCTTAGATACGGCATCCATTTTGTTTCTTGCCCTCAAGTAGCCAGCGAACGGACGTTGTCTGTTTCGCGACCCTGGGATTCCCAAGACATCCGCGGAAGACACATGTTCTTTGAAATTGTCTTTATGACGAGGGGGATGATACTGTAAGGCAGATGGCCCCGCTCGAGGCTCATCTTGCCGTGCCGGTCTATTGTCTCAGCCGTGCATCTCATTAGGCACGTCCCTTTGATGCCTGTAGCTCGTGTTTCCCGATACCTCCCCTTTTACACCCTTTTCGATCTCCCCACTGTTTCCATCTTCCTCTGCACCTGTCCTTGTTCCTTTTTTCGATCTGTTTTACTGCCGATTGGAATGTACTAATGGTGGGAAGATGGGTTTTTACAGTTGGGAACCGCCAAATGTTTCCGCACTTATGCCCCGGACTTTGAATGTATCAAAGTGACCAAAGTGACCCCTTTCGGGGATAATTATGGGAACCGAGTTGTAAACCTTTGTGTACCATGTAACCTTATGGGAGAAATTTGTATAAAAGGAGCGATCCACAGTAGCAATTTGAAGCAGTCTCCTCGAACTTACACTTGTTGTACTTCCTGTGACTTCTGTGTTCCCTGCAGTAAATAAACCTCGAATCTTTGACGCCGAAGGAAGTGTCCCGTGTCTCTGTCATTCGTACGCCGGAGCAGGTTACCCACGAAGGTTTCAGGTGTTGTCCCCTGGCACCGCTGGGTCTTAAATAACCCAGTCCTTCAGTTGGCGCCCAACGTGGGGCTGCATCAGTGGTACCGGTCCAAGCCCGACGATCGTGAGGAACTTCGTGTGAAATCTCTGAGGGAAGGTGCACTCCCTTCATCGATCCTGTTGTCGAAATAAGTGGCCCGAAGACTTTTCCCGCGAAGATTCCCGCCTCCTGACGGCTGCGACGGACTGCTGCCCTGACTGTAGACCTGTTTTGGCGCCTGGCGTAGACCTTGGTATAGCGAGACGATTGACGGGCCTTCCTGGTGACCCCATCGATCTTTGAGTTAAGTATTTGTGGGTCGCTCCCAGAGTTCTTGGTTGTGGTTGCTTAGTTGTTGCATGGTTCCATTGCATTTGTGGTTCTTGGTACTTTGTTGTGATATTTGACGACTGCAGCCGCCAAAGACCGAGGGTTGTTGCTCTTTGCAGGGACTTGGTAAATCCCGTAACCCTTGACGTTTGTGAAACTCGGCTAGTGTGCAAGATGCCTGGTCGCAGTACTCTGTTTAGTTGTTTCAGATGTTGTGGTACGGATTCCCGACTGGAGGACTCTTGTCCGATACCTCCGGTTGGAACTCCAACTTATGAGCTCTACAGTAAGCACGGGCTAGGCCCGATTACTTTTAATGAATACTGGATTCGTTACACCAAAAAAGATGGTGCTCTTAGTTGGCCACCTCATGGTAGTTTTGAGACCACGATCTTAGATAATCTTGAGGCTAAATTGTTTGAGAAAAAGTCAAGGCCGGCCATGTTTGATGCCTTTCGGTTGTGGCGTAAAGAAGCCCGACAGAAAGAGATCAGACAGACTAAACGTAATCAGAGAGATGGTGTTGCTACTATTGTAAAGAAAGCAGAGCAGTTTCAGCGTGATAAGGAGGATAAGGAAAAGGAAGTTTTTGATAGGCTACAGCGTATGTCCATAGATAAATGCTATCCTGCTTTACCTACGGAGTCGGATCACAAGGAAGAATTAGTTGAGGATCCTTTAATGTCCTATCTTATGAAGTCGCCACCTCCGTACGCACAGGGTACCGCAGCTCCTGTGGTTCCCCCTGTCCCTGCTCCTGTACCTGCTCCTCTACCTGTTCTTCCGGGTGTTCCTGCTCCTTTGCCTACTGCTGTTCTTACTGCTCCTCTGCTTCCACATACTCCTGCTCCCGCTACTGCTCCTACCCTACTTACTCCTGTTGCTTCTTCTGCTTCTACCCCTTCTCTTGTTAATCCCTTATGCTATACTTCTCCCTCTACTCGATGTCGTACCCCTCCGGTTGCGGCTAGCTTCTTCAATTCTCTTGGCCCTGTTCTTGGGTCCGCTGGTTCGGACGGTCCTCAAAGACGTAGTCAGCTTCCCGGTAACAGGGAACGTGCTGCGTTATATAACATGGCGATGGGTTGGATGACGTACCCTCTTAGAAATCCTCCACGTGCTGTACTTGATACGTTCTGTCAATTTAATGTACCGACACAGAGGTACGTGTTCGAAGAAATGTGCAAGGTTCTGCGCGACCAGATATCGCCGATGCACCTGACGATGTGTTGACCGCCTTGTCTGATCTACAGCTTCAGTTCTCGAGCGGAATGATAGTGGATACCAACGTTCGACGCGCTGTTGAGCGGTTGTTATCTTTTCGTCCCTCTCCCATACCTCAAGCATTGTTTGTTGAGGATGTTGAGAGACAGTTAGATCCGTCTGGTCAGTTTCCTATGCGTGAAGTTCCACCAGTGTGGATGCCAGGTGATGCTACTGCTGTTCCTATTGTCCTGCCACATTTCCAGAGAGTATGGATACATCTCCCATGGAAACGATCAGAAGTTTTACAGGTGAAGCAATCTTTGCCTGACCCTCGCAAAAATCCTGCAGGGTACTATAAAGAGTTGTCACAGCTCGTAGACGCTACGATAATGAATCTTGCCGATATCGATATGTTGTTCGGCAATGTCGTACCTCAACCGGTATGGGCTAAGATTCGGCACGAAGATCATGCAAACGAATTAGGTGGCGATTGGGCCACTCTTACTGCGGCCGATACACGACAAGTTGGCGGGGCTAAGCCTGAACAGCTCATTACTGCTCTCCCTCAAAGAATTATTACCTTGATGAAAACGCTTATGCCAGCTATGAGGGTGAACTGGGACAAGTTGTCAGCCTGTAAACAGAAGAAGGACGAGAGTGTCTCTGATTTCTTTACGAGATTTGAGGAGGCATTCATCGATCATAGTGGGCAGGATATGGGCACTGAGGGTGGTCAACGGTTGTTTGTGGATAAATTTGTCTCTAACTTATTGCCCGATTTGAGCAATAAATTAAAAAATTCTGAGAGTGCGTGGGCCGTCTCTACATCTGCTCAAATATTGGCTATGGCACAGTATTACGAAAACAGAGAAAAAGAAGAGAACGACCGCGCTGATAAAAAGACGAAAGACCTTAAAACTAAAGTGTTGTTGCAGCAGGCCTATCCTACGCGTTCGAATCAGAATGCTTCTCAGCAAAATAGATCGCAGTCGCAATCGAATAGGTCGCAACCTCGAAATGACTCCTCTTCCCAAAGATCTTCCTTAGGGTACAATCAGTGTGCCTATTGTAGACAGGAGGGTCATTTAAAATTCAACTGTCCTGTTCTAAACGATCGTAACAGTGGTAACTCATCTAGAGGAGGTCGTGGTGGTTCTCAGCAGACATCACGTGGTAGGGGTCGTGGTGCTCAAAATGATCGTTCAGATAACTCATCAAATTCCAATAACTGTTTTGACCAACGTGGATCATCGCAAGGACGATCTGCGCAGTACAATGTAGATGATTATTACGTCGATCAGGGAATTGACGACAATAATTACTAGGATAGCCATAGACAAGGAGAGGGAGTGGTATCAGTTCCGGTTGATCAGAGAGGGCCTTACGTCGCAGTTGCTACATCGGGCGTCGTTGAGCCTTTTCTGTTGGACACTGGTGCAGCGAAAAGTTCCATAATGCATTCGAAACTCCCTGGCGCACCTTTGTCTGGCTTAACAAATGTTTCCGTTGGATTCTCTGGCGCCCCCGTTAGCAATCCAGTTTCGCGCCCTTTGCCACTTACAATTGGGCCTTGTGAGCTTCAAGCTCCGCTGATTCTAACTACTGGGTGTGGTGAAAATCTTTTGGGCCTGGATTTGCTAAAACGTTTGTATGCAACTTTGTATTGTTCTCCTGCGGGTGTAAAGCTTACGTTAGGTGAGAGGGTTGTCTCTCCTATGTACTTGTCTCTCCACAAGCTTCCACCGGAATTGAGTTCTCTTCCTGCATCTTTGTGGGCTATAGGTCCCAATGATGTGGGCCTGCTTGACATCTCCCCTTATGTTGTTCAGCTGAAATCTAATGTACGGTTGCCACGTATTCCCCAGTATCGAATCTCTCTTGATGGTGAACGAGCACTGTTAGCGATCATTTATGATCTGATCGAGAAAGATGTTATTGAAGAAACGCGGGGAAATGTGTGCAACAGCCCTGTATTGCCCATTCTAAAACGTACTGACCCTTCAAAACCGCCTGTTTATCGTTTTGTTATCGATTTACGGGAGGTGAATAAAATTGTGATTCCTCAGTTCCCTGTTGTGCCTGACATCACGGCGCTACTGACTCTGATTCCAGCTTCTGCATCTTGGTTTTCGGTGATTGATTTGAAGAATGCTTTCTTTAGCATTCCGATTGCCGAGGAAAGCGGAGACCTTTTCGGTTTCTCTCTTGGTGGTCGCAGCTTCCGGTTTAAACATGCTCCTCAGGGCTACTGTGAGAGTCCATCGATTTACAGTCAAGCCTTGAAGGGCCAACTGGATGCGTTTTCGTTGCCGGCTGGTGCAGCCTTAATCCAATATGTCGATGACTTATTGGTGGCTGCAGATACTCAGGACATTTGCAAAATTGCTACGGTGTCGTTGCTGCAACATCTCTGTGACTTACATCACAAGGTGTCACCTTCTAAACTCCAATATTGTTGTCAAGAAGTAACCTATCTCGGTCACTTATTGTCAAAGGAGGGAAGGCGGTTGACCCCAGAGAGAATTGCAGCAATTGCGCGAATGACTGTGCCAACAACCCAAAGGGATGTGCGTGCCTATCTAGGTATCACGTCGTATTGCAGGCAATGGATTCCAAATTTTTCATTGCTAGCGAAACCATTGGTGGCTCTTACGTGCAAGGATGTTTCAACTCCTTTACCATGGACGGAAGAATGTCAGAAGAGTTTTTCTAAATTGCGTGACTCACTGTGTTCGGCTCCTGTGTTAGGTACTCCTGACTACAGTAAGCCGTTTACATTATATGTTCACGAGAGGGAAGGTTGTGCTTTGAGTGTCTTAACGCAACCTTTTGGTGGTAAGCAACGTCCATGTGCATATTTTTCCTCGACCTTGGACCCAGTAGCTAGAGCATTGCCGAGTTGCTTGAGAGCAACAGCGGCAGCTGCGGTGTCCATCCGACAATCAGCAGGATTGGTCATGGATAATATGCTTACGGTGATGGTTCCGCATGTGGTCGACACTCTTTTGAATCGTACGAAAACTCAGCACTTGACGAGTGCGAGGTTGTCTGGGTACGAGTTGACGCTGTTGGCAAGTCATATTCAGATAAAACGTTGCAATGTTCTGAACCCGGCAACTTTGTTACCAATTAGCACAGAGTCAGATGAAATAGCAGCCCATGACTGCTATTTGAGGACTGAAGAGGAAACAAAAGGTCGAGTGGACCTTAAAAACACCCCTTTGGAAGATCCCGATGGGACTTTGTATGTGGATGGATCATGTTTTAAATTGCCGAATGGTGATGTGACTACTGCGTATGCTGTTGTAACTTTGAATACTGTTGTGGAAACTGCGAGATTGAATCAGAACTCTGCCCAGGCTGCAGAGCTGATTGCTCTCACTAGAGCGTGTGTGTTAGCGAAAGGGAAACGTGTGAATGTGTTTACCGACAGCCAATATGCATTTGGCATCGCCCATAGCTTTGGACGTTTGTGGAGAGAGAGAGGTTTTATGACGTCGCATGGTACGAAGATTCAGCATGGACAGCTCGTGAATGATCTTTTGGACGCACTTACGTTGCCTAAGCAGGTAGCGATTGTTAAATGTAGTGCACATCGTAAGGTGACGGATGATGTTGGCCGTGGTAATGCATTTGCGGATGAGATTGCTAAGGAGACTGCCCGGAACCTTAGCACTAGAATGTATGTGACGAGTTCGGTTAGGTGGCCTACAGAGACTAGTATGTGTGAGGACACTATCGAGAGTGTGAAAGAGATTCAAGATGAGGCCACAGAGACTGAAAAGACGAAGTGGAAAGAAAGTACGGGAAAGTTGGATGCGAATGGTTGTTGGGTTGATTTGTCGGAACATAAGAGATGGATGTTACCGGATGCGTATGTGCTAGCTGTTGTGACAATGGCGCATGGGTTAGCACATATTAGTGTGAAAGGTATTTGTAAGTTGCTGTCCCCTGTGTGGAAGAATGATGGTATCACAAAGTGTGCTGAACGGTTGGTGAAGAATTGTATGGTATGTATGTTGTACAATCCTGGTAAGGGAACCCCAACACCTCCTGGCCATTTTGCTCCCCCTTCATGTCCTTTTGAGGTGATTCAATTAGACTTCATCCATATGGAGCGATGCAACAACCTGAAATACGTTTTAGTTGTGGTTAGCGCGTTCTCTCGATGGATTGAAGCCTACCCTCTTAAAGACAATACTGCCCTGTCGACTGCGAAAATCCTACTGAAGGAATACTTTCCTCGGTATGGAATGCCTCGGATTGTATGGTCTGATAACGGAAGTGAGTTTGTGGGTAGTGTGATGAAGAGTGTGTGTAAGGGCCTTGGAATTAATCAAAAATTCCATAGCGCCAATCATCCCCAGTCAGCTGGTTTGGTTGAAGGGTATAACGGCACCCTTAAACTAAAGCTAGCGAAGATTCAGGCTACGACTGGCCTTTCGTGGCCTGACGCTTTACCCTTAGCCTTACTGTCAACTAGGGCAACCGTACACTCCCGAGTAGGGCTTAGTCCCTATGAAATAGTGTTCGGTCGTCCTGCGAATGTCTGGGGGGTCCCTAGACCGGGTGTGTTCTCTAGTCTTGAGTATCCAATGTTGATTGACTATCTTCATGATCTGACTGCTAAACTGAGGTTAATTCACCAACAGGTTCACGAAGCATTGCCGACGCAGACGGAGGGTCCAGGCCACCAGCTCCAGCCCGGAGACTGGGTGGTAACGCGCAACTTTGCCCGTAAGAAGAATTTGGAACCCCGCTTCACTGGACCCTACCAGGTCCTCCTTGCCATGAGAACTGCCGTCCGTTTAGAAGGCCGAAAAAATTGGGTGCATGCCACCCATACGAAGAAAGTTCCTATACCCTTACCGGCAGACTCGTGGGTGAGGAGGGGCATTGCTTCAGCTGAATCCGAAGGATTGCCGGCTTTTGTACCTTTTAGCGACGCACAACATGTCGGAGAATCCTCAGTGCAGCAGAAAGACATTGTTGAACATTCGCCACCAAAAGACTCAAGACCGGAACATTCGACTGATCAGCAGGACTCTGTTCCCTCATCGGATCCTTTGTTTGATGAACATACACGTCCTGGGAAAACTCGATACTTTTTGCGTTCCAGCACTAAGGACAAATAAAAAGATTTCGTTTTGTCCCTTGACAATTGCATTTCCCGTTTTCCACGATCAGTCTAAACACCCGTATCATTGTAATTATTTTTGTATATATTGAGTTTCGTTCCATATGTATTTTTGCTTCCACAGCTGAGAGACATTTTGCATATACATTGTGAATAAAGGCTGTAGGGCCGCGCGTGTACTTCCTTCTGGTTAGTAGGTCTTGACGCTAGGTTAAAGACCGTCGGTTCCTGGGAACTCCTAGGGATTGACTACTGCTACACAGAACGAAGTGCGTCAAGAAACGTTGCGGACGGTCATAGGGGATGGCGTTTTCAAAGCTGATGGACTTGGAAGAAGCTCAGGCGCAAAGATTCAAACTGCAACAACTTATTCGTACCAAATGTTTTATGTTTCAAATGTTCGTATTGCTTTTGACTGTTTCTGCACTATTGGCGGGTGGGGTGTATTACATGATGTCGTATTTCTTACCTTCTGCCATACCTACTCCTACTTCTGACCCTAAACTTACCTCCACTGCATCCCCTCATTCTTTCCATATCCTACCCGAACACGAGCAGGCTAGACATGCAGAATTCCGAAATAATTCCTTTATTCAGCTCCTTCATCAGCACCAGTTAGTGGTTAATACTACTAATTGTTGGGTGTGTGGGCTGATGCCACATACCACGGATAAGGGAATTCCATATCTGGTCTTACCGTATAGTTCCCAGGGTTCAGCTCGAGCATTCCAAACAATGTTTTGAAGCGCACTAGATTCTTACCCCAGTCGAGAGCCACGTTCTCCCTACTTTGGCCCTGGCTCGTATCATAAGCCTTTGTCTATAGCGATAGAAGATTTAGATAGAGATATCTATGAGCCGTCGCTCATCCCAGAGGAAGAGGTACAAGCCTATAGGGTCCTGAGTAAGGTCGAGTATAGTGCGCTCACGAGTGAAAAACAGCTTAAAAGCTCGCCTCCGATATGGGTCGTACCCCACATTGGTAATTTTTGTCTAATGGGTCGTGGCCGAAGATCGAAAGCCCGACTTGGAGAGAGTGCTTGCACCGAGAATTACATTCTGCCGATGGTCTCGTCCCCTGTGTTTCTGGCTGCCAAGGGTACATACTTTGTCTGCCATGATCGTGCGTATGCATGGTTGCCCTCCGACTTTGTGGGCTCATGTTTTATCGCAAACCTGTTGCCTCCGACGTTCACTGTAGACGCAGACTATCACAAAACTAGAGTTGTGAGAGGCGTAATTAGCGAAGAGGACACTGCCGGTCAAGAGGCAGGAGACTTTTTCAAGGGTTTCCTCCCATTTTGGGGGCCTATGGTTAATAGTAGGAACCTGAGACAGTTGACTCGAGTGGTGGAATCAACAGCTAATATTACTGCCAGTGCCCTTGGTAATATCACCACAGAACTTCAGGCGGATAGGCTTATGACGTTACAAAACCGTATGGTTTTAGACGTGATCTTAGCAGATCGAGGTGGGGTATGTAAGGTGATCCATTCGAGCTGCTGTATTTTCATTCCAGATAACGCTCCGACCGTCTATCAAGCCATCTCAAAGTTGCATAAGATCTCTGAGTCCATACACGTGGATGTAGGGGATTGGACGCTACTTGGGTGGTTTTGGGGCCTGATGTCGACTTGGGGTTGGAAGATTCTGATGATTATCGGAGCTGTTGTTGCATTCCTGTTCACGTGTTGCCTTTGCGTGCAGTGTGGTCCTGCCTTATGTGGCCTCTGTGCTACAACGTGTATAAGACAGCCACCTGTTACCAAAGGGACTCGGTTGGACAGAGCTATGTTACAGCAACATCTAGATGGTCTGATGAATATCGAGTATGATTCCGACTAGTGCTTGCCTACATGAGGGCAAAAGGAGCGTCTGAGGTTCCGTGACGATTGTAAGTGGTGTTTTCGACTCGCACGAATATGGTCGAGTCTGGTATCTATGAACCGCAAATAACGAGTTTAGTGGGTGTGCGCAGTTTCGCTGTGCTAACCTAAACCGTTCGTTTGTTACGTGGGTTTTTCATCTGTACCCACGGGTTCCATCTTATATACGGCATCCATTTTGTTTCTTGCCCTCAAGTAGCCAGCGAACGGACTTTGTCCGTTTCGCGACCCTGGGATTCCCAAGACATCCGCGGAAGACACATGTTCTTTGAAATTGTCTTTATGACGAGGGGGATGATACTGTAAGGCAGATGGCCCCGCTCGAGGCTCATCTTGCCGTGCCGGTCTATTGTATCAGCCGTGCATCTCATTAGGCACGTCCCTTTGATGCCTGTAGCTCGTGTTTCGCGATACCTCCCCTTTTACACCCTTTTCGATCTCCCCACTGTTTCCATCTTCCTCTGCACCTGTCCTTGTTCCTTTTTTCGATCTGTTTTACTGCCGATTGGAATGTACTAATGGTGGGAAGATGGGTTTTTACAGTTGGGAACCGCCAAATGTTTCCGCACTTATGCCCCGGACTTTGAATGTATCAAAGTGACCAAAGTGACCCCTTTCGGGGATAATTATGGGTACCGAGTTGTAAACCTTTGTGTACCATGTAACCTTATGGGAGAAATTTGTAAAAAAGGAGCGATCCACAGTAGCAATTTGAAGCAGTCTCCTCGAACTTACACTCGTTGTACTTCCTGTGACTTCTGTGTTCCCTGCAGTAAATAAACCTCGAATCTTTGACGCCGAAGGAAGTGTCCCGTGTCTCTGTCATTCGTACGCCGGAGCAGGTTACCCACGAAGGTTTCAGGTGTTGTCCCCTGGCACCGCTGGGTCTTAAATAACCCAGTCCTTCAGAAGCTGATATTGTGCATGGGGTTCGCTTCTCCCATTCTTAGTTTCACTTTCCTGCGTTCGCTGAGGGACGAAACATTTTACTTCGCACCCCTGCTGTACTGTACGGTCTGGGTCCTGTACCTGTAGTGTGTAATAAAACTAAGTTCATGATCATCATAAATTTTAGCTGGCCAATGTATTTGCACCATCTCAAATATTACCCAAGTATTTTTCTGCATAATACTTAATAACTTGTTTCTCGCAATGTATTTGCAAAGTAACTGCATGCGAAGTAAAAGGATGCTAAAAAACAGTAGCTGCAAAGTAAAAGCATGCAATATAACAGTTCCTGCGAAGTAAAATATGCGTAGAAATGTAAACTCGTACAATTGGGTGCATAGTAATGGTAGATTACCAAGCATTTTCTGTTTGGTGACTGTAAAATTGTAAATAAAAATAATCTTTAATAGTTAAGTTGTTATTCAATTTTGAAAATGGCACTTTTAGAAAATTGGCATTTTTCTGCCCTTGCTATTCGGTGGCTGCCGACTGTCCTAGGTCACATGACTGGGTGTAGTTGGAAGGTGGACTATGTTTATTTCTCTCAGTAACCTTGTAGATAAAACACTAAGGCTACGCAGTTCGGATTTAGGGAGGAGGGCCGAATCCTGGATGCTAGATGCTCCTAGTTGTTGACCTGTGAGGCAATAAGGAAATGTATAACTAACTATAGACCTAGATTAACCTAAAATACACTATTACCATTTTACTAGTATCATAGACTGTGCTCAATGTAATTTCCTACCTGTGATCTAGGAGTTTTTAGCGTTGCATCCTTGTAGTCGTTGTGAAGAGCAGATTGGAGGGTTGTTTTTGATGATTGGCATAGTATTCAGGTTAGAAGCCTGTTGAAGGGAGTGATGATTTAGATGATTGTCAACTGGTACCTAGTTTTATGGATAAACAGAGAAATAAGTTACTGATTTTCTAATGTCATTATTTCTATTCCTAAACTAGAATTTCCTTTGGTGTTTAATTACTTCGCTTACTCTCTAGAAATCCAAGCATAACATGCTTCACCATCAGTATATAAAAGAAAAAGGGGAATAACAATGCCTAACATACAGCAAGTCAATTACTATATGAATTCACTATTCATTACACAATGTTTGTTTTTTCCTCTATGTTATTGATTGCCTTTTCTCTTTGTAGATAAAAGGATTTCCAAAAAGTGTTCCAAGAAAAATATCAAGGTAAGTTTAAAGTATTTTGCTTCCTGCTTTCTTTCATAGGTTGCCTGACAAACAAAACTTTCGCATAGCTTTTATTTCTTTCCTTCGTAGCTTCAAGAATGCTGCAACTGCAACGGACCAGTAGTGAAGAAATCAGAGCGTTTTTGAAGTCTGGAGTCTTCTCCTACGAGGAGCTGGTAAGCGGACGACTGCACGCTCCAAATGGCAGTTGGCAAAGCGCCTTCTGGAAGATGGGCGTGGCAATAAATAGCCTTGCCACACCCAAGGAGTTTTACGTTGGAGCACGTTCCACGTAACGTCCGCTTTGAGAAGGCTGTCTTTTATAATAGAATGCGCGATGAGCGTTGCACAATGCACGGAGCTCTTCATGTTTTTCCTTTTGAGTGTCAGTGTCAAAACGAAGTGTTCTTTCATGGATGCTAGCGCAGCGCTTGAAATTAAACGGTGATTAAATAACACACAACCTCAAAAAAGTAAGTGTACACCAGCAATACACATTATAAGGTGTGCTGGAAGCACGGGACAGGGGTGGGTTGTAATCAGGGATTATGACGCTTCTTTTGAGAGCGTTATGAGCCACGTCTCTTTGTTCTACTTATATGTATAGAGGGATTTATGAATGTTGGCACGGCAAATCAAGACAGTACCGCAAAGCTATACTCCTTCCCATTTCCATAGACTCCTCAGCAAATAGATGCTTCACCATAGACCTGGCAAGGGGGCTGGAGACCCTGGGACAAACATGTTTCGTGGGCCCCTGTTTGGAATTGTTCAAAAAGTATGATCCAATTATAGTTCAACATGGTCCTGTTTCGTCAGGTGGCTGCACAGTCACACTCTACCAAAGTCGACATGTGTTTACATCTCATAATCAAGGATATTGTTGTGTGCCTTAAATTGTGTCATACATAAACACCTCCCATCAATATCACACATATTGATCTCTGTGACACCCTCACATTGCTCACATGGTTAGTCCTGTTTGATATCAAAGATACATCTGTATAGAGGTGTCATGAAACTGAAGCACACCTTCTATGCTAAATCTCCGTGATGGACTCTATCACACATCACCCGCATTAAAAGCTAATGTCAGGTATGTGAGATTCCAAATAATCAGTGTGAAAAGCATACAAAGGGCACAATGTAAAGACTCTCTGCAAAATAGGTATGCCTCTACCCGGGGGACATCTGAAAGGCTGGGACCCTAGAACATATTCCACTTTGCACATGCCTCAAAACCCCTATGTATTTGTATTTGCGTCGGTATTTGTAAAGCGCAGGAATCACCCCTGAAAGGGTATTTCCACGCAATAGAAGCAGGTAAGTCTATAGTAAGTAAGTAAGTAAAACTGTATAGTTTTTGATTACTTAAAACCTGTACAAGAACACATTCAAGTAAAACTTTTGATAAAATGACTTTTCAATCAATGCTCTTTTAAACGTTTTTTAAGTATCAGTGTACACGTGCGTATGTTAAACGTACAGAGTGTTCAGAGTCTTTTTGCTGGGAGTCTGTGGAGAATTATATACTAGTTGTAGTAACAAACATCTTTTGCTTGGATGCTACTAAAAATAAGAACTTGACAAGCTTCCCATTCAGTTCTGGATCCAGTGGGTCGAAGCATACAAGTACTGCTTGTCTCCGTGTGTGTATGCTTCGTTCCTTAAAATATGTTTTTAGCAGGCCGAACCCTTTCCTTAGTAAGATTTACTTAAGAGCATATTATGTATTCATTGTCCTCCTTTCCAACTCCACATAGCCGGCATGAGTTCCAGTAGTTCTTTCACAGCCATGGTGTAAGATGAGGTGTGGCTGGCAGGATTCCTAGCCTGTGTTATAAAAAGGCTTCTTTAGACTTCCTTGAGTAACCTAGTTCAAAGTATGCCTGTGATCCAAATGATTTATAAATGGATAGTCATCCATGCGTGGCTCCTGTGTGCAAATGTAGATTTGTCTTCTATAAATGAGAGTTTCTTGCCAACCTTATTAGTGATGCATTTAAAAATCAAATGCGTTGTTGGGATTACCCATAGGTCGGCTGATCCCATTATGGCGAGCGATTCCTCCAAGTAGGCTTTGGCCGACAAGGTAGGTATGCTGCACAATTCCTGCTAGAGCTGGTGATTCAGTTCTTAATTTTATGCCAGCACTTGATGTACGAGCCTTGCCTTGTGAGGAATTTCTTCGTTAGACCAAGCGTGAGCCTAATCTGTGCTGGCGACGTATTAGGCAGTGAGTTTAACATTACTCTGTATGCTTTTGTCATAGTGGTGTCCAGTAGTCAAGCATCCCTGCCTCTCAAAACCTAGCTGCCATATGTAATTGATGATGGAATTTTTGCTTCCGCAACGCAGAGAAGTGGAGCTAATGTTGGAACTGTCAGTTTTGTTTTAAGTATAGCATGGTCGCAATCATCATTCCTTTCCTCTTAAGGACTTTAAGATGATTCGTGAAATGACCGCCCTTGTCGATCATAACACCTAGGTATTTATACACATCACAGTTTGTAATTGCAGTTTTACCTAGTGACCAAGAGTGGGACAGTTTCATATTTATTGTCAGTGTTTTAGTTTTGTCGATTTTGACTTCTAGATAATTCTCAACGGCGTACCTATGCAGTGTGTTGAGTAACCGTTGTAGACCAACTTGAGTATGGCTGGTTATAACGACATTGTCTGCATAAGACATGCTGAAAGTGTTTTTTCCTCCTATTCGGGGGGCGAGCGCATTGCTAGCAGTAAGTGCTGTTGTCAGATCTGCTGTGTAAAGGTTAAAGAGAAAGTGTGCGAGAACGCACCCCTGTTTAAGGCCTTTAGGCCTAGATGTAGGTAATAGCAAATTACCGAATGGTAAATACCGAATTTTTGCCGATTCTGTATTTACTATTCGGTAATTGCTATGTAGGTAAAAAATTCGGTAAAAATACCGAATCGGTAAGATTCGGTAATTACTGATTCGGTAATTACCGAATCGGTATTTCCATTGATTCCTATGGGGCTTGGAAGCCCATAGGATTCTATAGCAAATACAGATTCGGTAATTACCGAATCGGTAAAATTACCAATTTTACAAGGGGGACAAGGTGTCACTTTGACACCCTGTTGCACCCCTATTACTGGCTTGTGTGCCATGTGACACACATAAATGATGCCCTTAGGGCATGTCTGTGTGCCACATGGCACAGAAGTACATGCACAGATGTGCATGTACACTGGAATTCGTTATTTACCATAATAGTACTACATGGTAAATAACGAATCAGTAATGGCCTGTGGCATTGTTTCCAGTGCCACCTACATCTGTATTTACCGATTCGGTAAATTTACCGATTCAGTATTTTACAGAATCAGTAAATTTACCGAATCGGTAAATATACAGATTCTGTAAATTAAATGCCACCTGTATGTCAATTCCCAAATACCGGTCGGTAACGGCCGAATTCGACCATTACCGACCGGTAATTGTCGACCTACATCGGGCCCTTAGTTATTTAAATGCGCCTCGACAGATGAGAGCCGTTGCCAAGCTTGAACTGTATCCAGGTATTGGACTGTAATTCTATTAGAAGGTTCAAGAGGGAAGAATGAATCCCCCAGGGAGACAGCTTCATCCAAAGGTTTGCTTGGTTAACGTTGTCGAACGCTGCCTTAAAGTCCACAAAGCAGAATCGGAGAGTTTGTGCTTGCTTGAAATTGCTATTTCGATAAGTAGTGACATGGATAAGAGGTTCGTGTTGTTTCAGTGTCTCAACAGAACCCTGTGTGGCTGTGGGGATTATATTTAGCTCTGTTGCCCATTCCTGTAATTCAAATAGTAAGTTCCCCGCAAAATACTTTGCGTCTACATCCAGTAGTGTAAATAGGCGATAGGTTTTTGGTAGTGTTTTGTCCCCCGCTTTATAGAATGGTGATATGTTGAAGCCCTTCCATGAAGCTGGCATACACGCTGTTTGCCTAACTGCGCTGAAGATGGGAACTAGGAATTCTGACCAATATTCTGGGTCTTGATTGAAAACAGCTGTTGGGATCCCATTAGGCCCAGGTGCACCGTCCTTCCTCCCTTTACGTATTTGCTCTCTGATCTGATGGGCATCGATCACAAATGCTTTTGCCTCGTCGGTTGTCATGGTATGAGATTGAAATACGGGTTGTTTGTCAATGCTAATGTTTAATCCAAGAATCCAAGCAGGTAAGTCAGATAAGCATGGGCTGACTGGTTTAAGCTCTGAACAATGCTGTTTTCAGGAGTTTCTGGAGCACAGTAGATTGGAGCATTTGCGCTGGTCCCTAGGCAAGGTGTTCCAACATTTTGAGGCTAGATGGACAAAGGTTTTGCCTCCGGTTCTAAACTTCTTAAACTGCAGGACCACAAGCAACCCTTTACCTCTGATCTAAGGTAGCGATTCGGAAAGCAGATTTTGAATTTGTCTGACAGTTAGCTGGGGCTCGCACCATATAAAAGGTTGTCTCTGTGGAGTGGTTGGGTCTAAACTTAGCCTAAGAGGGATCGAGAATGGCGTGTTTGTCGAGGTAGTCCATTAACTGAGTGTTAATATAACTCTCTGCTATTTTACTCCTCAACGGGAGGAGTGAAATGGGGCAGTAATTTGCGAGCACACCAGCAGGCAGTGGATCTTTTTTCTTAATAGGAAGCACTTGAGCATACTTCCAGTCAAGAGGCAGAATACCTTCGCTTAAAGAGGTGTTCAGAATCTCAGTAATTGGGACGGCTAGAAGAGGAGCAAGCAGAGCATATTTAGGTGCTGGCAACACATCTAGAGGCAGTGGCAGATGGTGAAGTTTCAACGTGGTGAGGCTCCAGTTGAACCCATGCATTTGCCTAAGAGAGTGAAGTCAATGAGCGATCGCAATCTCCCCAAAGTAAGGGGAGAGCTATACCTGCATGGTCTACTTAAGTTAAAAGCATTCTTACATTGATAGAATTTCTCCTTATGTATGCACTGCTAAGTACACTGGATCCAGTTGATCACTGTAAACCAAGCCCCGCATGTAACATAATTATCTGAAAAGAGATTGTGTGTTGCATAAAATATTATTTTTCATAAATGTAAGTCATCAGCCACCAAAGAACCCCTGTGACAACAACCTGTATGTAGAAGGGGAAGGCTAAAGACACATCTAGAGTCTGAAGCCTTTATGGACAGAGAGGTGTTGCCTGGAGGAGCGTGTTATTTGTTTGACTAGACAAGCAGCAAAAGTTAATAATGGCACAGATTGCAATCACTAATTTTAATAAATGGACAAGTGTTAAGTTTACTCAACTATTAAAATGTTACTGATTGCACGGCTTCACATTTGTAAGATAATTATTATAAAAATGTGCACTATTTAAACAAAAAAGGGGTTCCAAATAAGGAGGTGCACTAACAGATGCTTCCCACCACAAAAGAGGCAGCCCACATTCCTTTAACCATCACAAGGTCTGCAGAGAGCAGTTATGATTTAAGCAGGCGAGGGGCAGTTTTGGGGAAAAATGTTGCCACTTAGTTTATACTACTCTTTATTTGGACATCATTCACGCCTTTAAACTGTAAGTTTACTTTTGTTTCTTTTAAATTGCATGTTTAATGGGTGTCAGCACATACCAAAAGTGAAGAACAAGATAAAAACATATCTTATAAGAAGCCCCCATATAAAATGCATACTAAACCTAACATCCGCCAGCAGATTCGTTTACAAGTGTTATCCTATTTCCTCCGCTTGTTTCTGCAGAGTAACTTTCTGGCAGGCACACAAACATGTCAATCGCCACACGCCCACAACACGTAGCATTTAAACATATTTATGTGCTATCAACCTTACACAAGAAAGGCCGACCCCAGGCCTGAAGTTCAATCACTGCCTGTGCCGTGGTGAAGTGCGATTTGTTGACCTCCGTTTAAGGTAAATGAATAAAACTACCTGCAGTGCTCTGCGCTTTCCAATGCGCCTGATTCTCATGTCTGGACTGAAGCAGTGACCCAGTGTTGAATGCTATTGGGATTTATTTGAAGTATATCAGAGAATCATACCATTGGAGCCTGCAGCATTTTATGAACACTGACGATGCAAAAACTGTTGCGCAGCCTTCGATGCAGCGTGTTTGGACTAGCAGCCTGATTCATCAATCTCCCGTTTTGCGAGGCCCTAATAGCGAATTATAGCGATTCGCTATTAAGGACTCGCAAAACGGGATTCATGTAGGATTAGCAATATTTATTGCGATTCCTACTGATTCCTTATTTGCGATTAGCAAATTGCTAATCGCAAATAAGGAAAAACTCCCCATTCATTCCTATGGGCCAAAAGGCCCAAAGGAATGAATGGGGAGTATTCCTTATTTGCGATTAGCAATTTGCTAATCGCAATTAAGATTGCGATTTGAAGGGTGCCAGGGGTGTCCAAATGACACCCTGTAGCACCCCTCAAATGCACATTTGAACAGGTGTTACGCACACACATGTCCACAGGACATGTGTGTGTGTAACATGCAAAAGAAAAAAATGCACTAAAGTGCTTTTTACTCTTTTTTCGCAATTTACCACAAAGTCAGATTTCGTGGTAAATTGCGAACAAATATTGCGAATTCGCAATTTCAAATTGGGTGATGAATTGGATTTAAGGAATCTCTATTAGAGATTCCTTAAATCCAATTCCTCGCAAATATGCGATTTCGGTAATAGCGATTTTTGCATTTGGGATGATGAATCCCAAATGCAAAAATCGCACTTGCAAACGGCCAGATTCTCAGAATCTGGCCATTTGCGGCGCAATTCATGTTGATGAATATGGCTGTAGGTCTCCATCTGACGCTTGCGCATATCGTCATGGCAGAGGGGTGGGACCAGAGAGGCTGCTTTACCCTACTGCATTAGCGCTGTGACCGTCCTGAAGCCTTCAGAAGCGGTCGCTCCTGACGCTGCTCCCCGCACTGTTGTGGTATCGTAGCGCTTTACACTGCCAGATTGCTTTACTGCCAGATTATGTGATAGCTCGCATTGCTCCTACAACCATTAGTGCCTGTCTGCTGTTAATATTTTTATCCTAGCGCTATATTTTGAAAGCGTGCATTCACTAGCATTCAATTGTGCTTGGCTGCCTTTGGCTGAAAAATTCATTTGTGCATAGTGTTTTTTAAGGTTGTGACCCAATCCAGTTTCGCTTTTGGCCTGCTGCAATTTTGTTGTTTGTTGTTGTGCCTCCCTGCCCGGCTCTCCACCCCGCTCCCGCCTCCCAGCTGCTCCTCCCTCCCACTGATACTCAAGGCTTTACCCTCCTGCATTAGCGTTGTGACCGTCCTGAAGCCTTCAGAAGCGGTCGCTCCTCACGCTGCTCCCCGCACTGTTGTGGTATCGTAGTGCTTTACACTGCCAGATTGCTTTACTGCCAGATTGTTTGATAGCTCGCATTGTTCCTACAACCATTAGTGCCTGTCTGCTGTTAATATTTTTATTGTAGCGCTATATTTTGAAAGTGCGCATTCACTAGCATTCAATTGTGCTTGGCTGCCTTTGGCTGAATAATTCATTTGTGCATAGCGTTTTCTTAAGGTTGTGCCCCAATCCAGTTTCACTTTTGGCCTGCTGCCATTTTGTTGTTTGTTGTTGTGCCACCCTGCCCGGCTCTCCACCCCGCTCCCGCCTCCCAGCTGCTCCTCCCTCGCCCCTCCCCCTCCACTACCCACTTATGACAGATGCCTTTGCGCGCAGCATTCACGCGCAGCGGCCGCGCCGAAGGTGCACCACAGGTAAGCCCGTCTACGCCCGTCTGTGCCTGAACCGCGCCCAGCGCCAGACCCCCTTGTCCTCGCAAATCCCACTCCACCCGCATAACATATGATGCCGCATCCCTCTCAGCACTCAACCCCGGCCGTCTCCAAGACTGCTACCAAGCCGCCCCAGGACACACCCATGGACCCTTCACCTGCCACTCCTGCAAGTTCGACTGCATCAGGACCCACACCAAATCCACAGGCTTCAAACAGAGCGCCAACACTAACCACCTGAAGTGCATCCTACTCAACACCCGCTCGGTCCACAGACACGCCATTGAACTTTGGAACCTACTCGACACCACATCGCCGGACGTCGCCTTTGTTACAGAAACCTGGATGAACGCCTCATCAGCTCCCGACATCGCCATAGCCATCCCGGACGGCTACAAGATCATCTGAAAGGACCGGAACTCCATCCGCATCACGACCAGCTCAGACGATAACCTCGCAGCGGCTGAACACCTTCACTTCCAGATCCACACCGACCCCAAGACCACACTCAGAGGCACCCTCATCTACAGACCACCAGGACCCCGCACACAATTCAGCGAAGACATCACTGACTTCATCAGCCCACACGCCCTCCCCTCCGAGGACTAAATTCTACTGGGAGACCTCAACTTCCACCTGGAAAAGAAAAACGACTGCAACACCACCACCCTTCTGGACAACCTGGCCAATCTCGGACTCAAACAACTTGTTGATACCCCCACCCACTATGCCGGACACACGCTCGACCCAATCTTCACCTCTAGCAAGCACATCTCCTTCAACCACACCACAGCTCTCCAAAGGACGGACCACAGCTGCGTTCACTTCAACTACAAAAAGACCACGACCCACAACCTCCCACAACCAATCCCCCGAAGAAACTGGAACAAAATTACCACCGACCAGCTCTTCACTTCGCTTCACCAAAACCCTCCTGCCAAATCATTGGACCCAAACCAAGCAGCCACCAACCTCACACAATGGATCACCCACAGCGCCGACGAACTAGCACCCTTGAAAAACCATCAAATCAAGCAAAGTAGCAAAAAAGCCCCCTGGTTCAACGATGACATTAAGACATCCAAGAAGTTATGTCGTACCCTCGAGAAAGCCTGGAGAAAAAACCCAATCACTGACAACCTGACCACCTTCAAGAACGCCACCCGCAAACACCACCAACTGATCCGATCCACCGAGAAATCAGCATTCAAGGATCGACTTGACAACAATGCCCACAACAGCAAGGAACTTTTCAACATCGTCAAAGAATTTACCAACCCCACCGCCGGCACCAACGACATCACTCCATCCCAAGACCTCTGCAACTCCCTAGCCTCTTTCTTCCACAACAAAATCGCCGACATACATAACAGCTTTGAAAACCAGTCCGGAGACCAGTCCACTCCACCCCCCTCTGAACCAATACCCCCCTCTAACAACCTTTGCGCCTGGAACCCAACCACCACTGAAGACACCATACGCCTGATGAACTCCATCCACTCAGGATCGCCAGCCGACCTATGTCCCCACCACATTTTCAACAAAGCAAACTCCATCATCGCACCCCATCTCCGAGACGTCATCAACTGCTCCCTCAACTCCGCTACCCTCCCGGAAAGCTGGAAACATGCCGAACTCAGCGCCCTTCTGAAGAAACCCACAGCAGACCCCACTGAACTTAAGACTACCGCCCCATCTTGCTCCTCCCATTCCCCGCCAAAGTTATTGAGAAAGCCGTCAACAGTCAGCTCGCCGCCTTCCTTGAATCCAACAAATCCCTCAACCCCTCACAGACCGGCTTCCAAGCCAAACACAGCACCGAAACCGCCCTCATCGCAGCAACAGATGACATTCGAACACTACTGGACAATGGAGAAACAGTTGCACTCATCCTACTTGACCTCTCCGTAGCCTTCGACACAGTCTGTCATAGCACCCTCATACAACGCCTCAGCAACGTCGGAGTACAAGGAAAAGCATTGGACTGGATCATCTTGTTCCTCGCCGGAAGAACCCAGAGAGTCCGCCTCCCCCCTTTCAGATCGGAGCCCACTGAAGTCATCTGCGGCGTACCACAAGGATCTACACTCAGTCCCACCCTCTTCAACTTATACATGAGGCCCCTCGCATCCATCGCGCGCCAACACAACCTCAACATCATCTCCTACGCAGACGACACCCAGCTGATCCTCTCCCTCACGAAAGACCCAAACACCGCCAAAACCAACTTACATGAAGGAATGAAAGTTGTAGCAGAGTGGATGAAGAACAGCCGGTTAAAACTGAACTCGGACAAAACGAAAGTCCTAATCTTAGGCTCATCCCCCTCCGCTTGGGACGACTCATGGTCGTGGGAACAGCACCCATACCAACGGACCACGCACGTAACCTGGGCTTCATCCTGGACTCCTCCCTCTCGATGACCAGACAAGTCAACGCCCTCTCATCATCATGCTTCAACATCCTACGCATGCTCAAAAAAAATTCCCTTGGACCCCACCGAAACAAGAAAAACGGTCACCCACGCACTGGTCACAAGCCATCTGGATTACGGAAACACCCTTTACGCCGGAACCACAGCCAAACTACAGAAAAAACTCCAACGCATCCAAAACGCCTCAGCCAGACTCACACTAGACATCCCCCGCCAAGCTCACATTTCCGGTCACCTGAAAGACCTCCACTGGCTCCCCGTCAACAAGAGGATAACGTTCCGACTCCTCACCCACGCACACAAAGCCCTCTACGACCTAGGACCCGAATGCCTCAACACGCGCCTGTCCTTTTACACCCCTACCCGCCAACTACGATCGTCCAATCAAGCCCTCGCCGCAATTCCGCGCATCCATAGATCCACCATGGGGGGGAAGATCCTTCTCCTACTTAGCGGCCAAAACCTGGAATTCTCTCCTCACCCACCTCCACCTTACACAGAACCACCTCTCCTTCAGAAAGCAACTTAAAACTTGGATATTCGATAAGTAAAGTACCCCCCCTACCACAAGCGCCTTGAGACCCTCTGGGTGAGTAGTGCGCTATACAAATTTTTGAACTTGAACTTGTGAATAAGCGGAACCTGGCTGCACGTGCGAATTCGAGCATTGCAGCCTGTAGAAAGGTATATTCTGCCCTTAGCTTGCGTTTCACTTTATTATTATCAGCACATCACCACCTTTAAATTTAACAACAAATTAAGTATTTTAAGGAAAAATTTAAGGGGGCAGAAACCCGACGTCCATAACAAGGAGACGCTGCTGTCTAGAGAAGAGCAGGATTTCACTGTACTAAGTATGGCTTCGACCTGAGAGATCTGAATACCTTTAAAACCAACCTGACCTGCAGCTAAGTCATTAACCGTTTGAGAACTAGAGTCTGTGGGCTCCGCGTGACAGGGTTTTGAGGAAATTTATTATAGATCAAATTATTGTATCCTCCAGGTGCACAGCTATGTTGTCACACAGTTCCTGAGAGGGGATAATCTGTTGTGCGCCAGCTGTGGGCTTAGTAAAGGAGTAAAGAACTTTATATAGTTTCTTTGTTGAGTTTCCTGCCTGGTTCAGTTTTACTATAACATGATTTTTCGGTGCTATTTTTAAATTCTTGAGATAGCCATTTTGAATTTATATCTTTCGCTATCTAGCTGAGGTTTGCGCCACCTTTTTTCTAGCACTGGATTTTTCCATCCATAACTCGGCAGTGTACCAATCTTCTCTTTTTTTCTGAGATTTATTAAGTCGATGTTTTTAATGGAGTCAGTGTGTCAATTATTGTATAATATTATCGTTAAAAACTCTCAGCTTTATAATACTGTCCATATGTTCATTGAATATTGGGGGCGTATATAGTTTGCTAAAAGAGTCATATGTGACTTTATGTACCCAGGATATGTGGATTGAAGAATATCAGGGACAATCAATAGCATAACCAAGTGCCATGCATATGTGGGAAATGTGGAAGTCATGAAAGCAAAGCAGTAACAGCATTTATTATACATTTTGCTAAAGTAAGTGTAAGGTACAAATGTCTACAAAGGAATGACAATTTAACACCCTCCATGTGTGCATAAACAAATATTTAACTTGCACAAATCATACACATACCCAACCCACAACATAGGGTGTAATGCAAGCTAAATGATGTTGATATTGGCCAAGCCAAGCTAAAATACTTAAGATATGAAATACCACCCAATACAAAGTCAGACTGTTGAAAAGCGGGTTATTAGTAGTGGTAAATATTTGTCTACCACTGGCAATAAGGCCACTAATACAATACAATCTCACTCAGCCATCCAGAATCTGTGAGAGTTCACTGGATTGTCTTGTGACAAGCTCCTGGTCAAACCTATGGAAGTCAGACCTCCGGAGCTGTCCAGCGGGATGAACCAAGGATGTAGGTAGTTGAAGGTGGGCGGCTTGGCTCTCGTGGTTGATTTCGGTCACCTTTTCTTTGTTTGGACTTAAAAACGTTTACGGAGCTTTTTCTCCCAGGGACCCTCGATGCTCTACATCAGGCCGGATTTGGTGGACACATCACTGAAAGGCAGAATTTTGGCTTATACACAACAAAGTCTTATAACTTCTTGTCTGTACATTACCAATACCATTTTAATAATTCCTTGAATGTTATTTGTGTTATTCTCTTGGCGGGAATTATTAATAAATACATCATGCCATGTTAACCTATTTCGCTAGAGATCTGCAATTGGAAAAATGAGCTGGGCATTGTTTCCAACACCAGGGCTTCTAAACCATATTTTATAAGGACCATGCCTATAGCTACAAGACCACCCACCACTGGAACACCTAAGAGAGACTTAACGGGTCCTGGACATATAAACATATTGCACATCCTCACTCCATAGTACTCCTAGTCCTAGCACAAAAGTTGTTTTTGGAAAGCATTTTTGTACAATGTGGGAGGTGAAATGTGCAATTTCACTAAACCCAAGGCGTATAAAACTTATTTAATAAAGGTTCTCCTTATAACTACCTGCACCCTCACTGGGACACCTAGAAGAGATACTAGGAGGGGGTTACCTAATATGCTAAATATTGAAGTGTATTAATGTGTAAGTGTCCCAAACACCGAAGGTGAGTTTGGGGACAATTTACATATTAAAAGCAGTCCGGCAACATAGGGCTGCTTTTAAAATAACCGCTAGCCTCAGCAGTGCACTAAATGCCATGCCATATTAAATACCAGGGGCTTACAGGTAGTTTTGACCCCCCTGCCCTATTATGTACTGGGGCCTTATAGGGAAGGTCATGCCAATCATAGGTGTGACCTAACCCATAGACTATGTGCCATAGTGTACCCTAGTGTATGTAGGTTTTTTCTCTGTATTCTAAGTTTGTCTTCATGCATAGGATTGGCCCTGAGCCTGGTTAAGAGGAGCCCAGGGACAGTCAGTCAGTTTCCACTAGTACCAGTCAGCAATAAATGAGCTTGCCCAGGGCACAGGATGACTTTGCAACACAGATACTATTGGAATTCATCCCATGTCTCCAATGGTTCCAATGCCAGATCATGCTAAGCACTTCAAATGGATCAGCAATCTGGGTGAATCAAACACAACTGTATTCACACATTTCAAAGTATCCAATATCATAAAGTAGGTAGAAAAGTAATAGGGTGAAAAATATGTTCTAAACAAAGTATACGCATTAACATGCACTACACCAAAGGCCAATGCCCAGTTTATTTTCATATTGCATTGTTCAGCACACTTCTGTGCTAGTAAACCTGCCCTTTGTGACACTACCAGGGAACCTTCTCACAGAAGGGCATCCATTACCCATGACAGACACCTCAAATATGTTAATTGTGAGGGGTGGGGTCAAGTTTGGGAGGGGTGGATTTGGTTTTGGGAAGGGTGGTCCTGACTTTAGGTGGGGTGTCAATCGTTTTAGGAAGGGTTTTAGTTTTCTTAGGGTACAGCCGGGGTTAGGTTTGGGGGATCAGGTTTCTCAGGGGTGGATTGGGATGTGGAAGGGATTGGTTGGGTTGTGGATGAGGTCCTTTTGGCTTTAGAAGCGGGATTCAGGACTGCCAGGGCTAAGGGCAAGGGCAAATAAAACACTTTCACTGGGAAAATATACAAGATGTTGTGGAGGAAGTAGGGTTTGGGAGGTAGAGGGACTGGAAATGTCAGATGTGAGTAGGTGTGTTACTGGGGCATGCGTCTTTGTGTCTGATGTTTCTTGTTCATGTTTTATAGGTGAGTGTGGAAATTTGAATTTTTTTACTGGGTGTGTGATGTGGATGTGCTATGTATGTTGGGTGTTGTGGATGGGTCAGGCAGTGTGGGTATGATGTCTGTTGTAATGGTTGGGGTGGTGGATGGGTCTGTGAGTGCAAGTGTGGTGTCTGTTGTAATGCTGGGTGTTGTGGATGAGTTTGTGGGTATGGGTATGGTGTCTAGGGGAATGCTAGGGGGTGGATGGGTCTGTGGGTATAGGTGTTGCGTCTGTTGTAATGCTAGGTGTTGTGGATGTGTCTGTGGGTACAGGTGTGGTGTCTGGGGTTATGTTGGTGGGAGGGTGGTGGTGATGGTGGTGATTGTCATGTGAGTAGATGTGTGCTTATGTGTTTTTGGTATTTCTGTTTGCATGTAGTACTTGGGGATGATGAAGTGTGTGTATGTGTGAGAAATCTTGGAACAGGCATGGGAATATTGAATTTGGATGGGGAAGAGACAGGAGGTAGGGTGGAAGTTTGGGATGGGTGGAAGGATGCCGTGAGGTAAGATTCTAGAGTCTGAAAACACCTCTGCAGGGCAGATATAGCACTGTGGATTCCTTCCAGGTAGGCCACCATCCTTTCCATTGGGCTGCCTCACACCTGGATAGCATTCAGTAGTGCTGTCTAACACACAGAGATGTCTCTCAGGAAGTCAATCGCATCCTCACTCAGGGTAACATGGATAACAGGAGCAGGGGCCCTAGCGCGCAGAATATGGCTCCCCTCTTAGGTGAGCGGGCCAGACAAACTGGGTGGGGAGCAACAGGGAGGGTGAGATAGAACTGGGGATGGTGGACAAGGAAGACGGTGGAACGAATCCTGTTGGGCCTGAAACCACTTGGGAATGTCCACTAGAGGATGACACTGATGATGAAGAAGTCAGGCTTCCGTTCTCCCTGGCAGTCCCCACACCTTCTCATTCACTGGGTCCCTCCCTGTCTGTTCTCTCACGACTGAAACCACTGTGAAAAGCTGCTTCCTCAACAATGTTGTTCCAGTCTCCTTTGCTTGCCTAGGATGATGCTGAAACTAAATTGAAAATAGGTTTATTGTGTGTGCCAGAACATACTTGACCAACAGCATTGATCACAGAACATTAATAAAGTGTACAGAAGACTTCAGCACCGAGTTCCACTATATTGGCTCCAACATTACCATGAGCACATGTGTGCATGTGACATGATTGTAGATAGTTGCTCACAGAGAAGTCATAACCACAGACACCTCCAATTACATGAGTGTAGTTGTCTCAAATCTATCCTCATGTATCTAGAAGAATACATGATCAACTTGTATTGGTTGGCTCTTGTAGTATACCTTAGTAACCTGATGTAATTTAATAGGATGGCAATGACAAATTAATTCCCACTGATTCCACACAAGACCCTGCAATCAGCAATAGATCTCTGACCTAATACTACATTATGATGAAATGATGGAAAACTAATACAGCTATGGTGCATCAATATGTACAGTAGCTGGAAGAAGGTGACATGGAAATTCTCATTGCATACTGTTCACACTTCACAACTGAAACTTCCTCAAATGTACTCTGTCAGAATAGTCTCATGAAAGCTGTACTTAAGCAGCTTTGCTTGGTATCACATGTAGCACAATAAAAGTGGAATGGAGACAATCTGGCCCAAATATGTGGGTGCTCTGTCTACAAATATCCACAGCATAATGAATCACCTATGCTTAGGGACTTCCCCAGTCCAGATTGGTACTGGTAACAACACCATTCTTTTTTTAAAAAAAGTCATTTTTTTGTCCTTATTTATGCAATCTTTATTGTTTAAAGCAAACAGCGTCACCTCACACTGTGCGCCCTCGAAAATTGAGATGATATCCAAGTCTTAAAACAAACACTTCCATGAGTTATTTTTTCACTGTTCCAGCCACTATAACTCTTAAAGTTGTGATTGCGCCTGTTTAAGTCACTGGGCATCCCTTACATTAGATATCCAAAAGCCAAGACCATTGGAGAATGTTATATTATATTACCGAGTGTAGACACTCATATTTGATCCTTACATTTCTGCATGTCACTCCCTGATATATATACCACCAGTCAGTGAATGAGCCTTGACAAATCAACATGTGCAATTGACATAACTGAATACTCCCACATAATGGCATTGAAATTCACATTGTGAGAAATCACTGTCAGTCTACCTGCCATGTAATTCATTGCTTCAACAGTTGAACCTGACTATTGCATACTGGCTTAGTGTATGTGTGACCCACCCAACAATGTCTACACACTCCTGTCCATAGCAACACAATAACTGTATGCCCATCAAAATAAACTATTTTCAAATTCGGATTGGCCTAAACATTTGTGATGGAATCAGACATCAACCTAGGAAGACACGCAGATCAGATATGAAAAAGTAGTGCAAAAGATACTACAACCGACAAAGCCAACATGTAGGCATTAATACTGATGGCAAAAACAAGGAGACTATGGACAAAGCGCTGAAACTTTTCAGACACTCACTGCCAGTCAACAATCATCGTTCTTTAGCTCACTTCAGCACCACAATTCAGATCCAGCTATAGGCAAATCAGTCATGACCCAGTGCTCATCGGAACAGTCGAGCCCAAACTGCAGAGCCGGGTCTGCCCTGGACCGCAAACAAGCATCCTGGGACCAGTTTTGCGGTAATACCCCTCATCAGTCATGGTACCTTGGATCCAGGGGCAGAATAAGCAATGAACCCACATCTGGGCATAGCCTCCCAACTTAGAGACAAACAAAGCAAACACAAGGAGATGGTAGATGAAGCGCTGAAACTTTTCAGACACTCACCCTCAGTCAAATATACAGTCAGTAATACTGATGGCACCAGTGAAGATTTGCTCTCTTGTGTTACTGTACATTTCCACTTACTAGGGGGAAGTATGATGTATGCGATGGCACATGTTAGAGGGCCACCATTACATGAGAGGGATGAGTACTCCTTACACACCAAATACAAATGGCCTTTTTGGTACAATTGTCATCCATACATCAAACAACATGAGCTGATTAATCACTTAACTCAGCCATGCGTCTGCTCAAGACAGTAAATTGGAATTGCACTAGAACCTGCTGTGTTGCTGGTAAAAATGACAATAGGCAAAGCACATTAGCAAGCACCTAGTACCAGACCTACACAAATGAGAACTCTACTTGAGCACTGCATATGGCCCACCCCAATGAAGATGGGGAAATGCCTGCTAGTAACTCACAAAATTGGCAATGTAACATTTATCACCAATATGCGGGCCACGAGGGGGGTCAGTTTCCGACGAGGCCGCAGCCCATGTTGGGAGAACAGACCCAGCTGGACCTTTGTGATCTTACAGGTCTACTGCCTCAGGTCCTCTCGCCTCTTATGACAATGGATGCTGCAAGGGCGATACACCCCCAGGGTTTGCACCCTCCTGCATTGACTTTCCAAATGGATTGCTTCTGATGGGCATTAACCTGTATGGAAACAATAGATGAATACATAAATTATAACAGCAAGTTTTAGGAATTTCTGTTTGGTTGACATACATTTTCTAAACAACTATCACAAGCATTATTCAATAGTTAACACACTACATGTGTCATTCTCACATGCCAAGCACTACAAAGAACTGAATACATACTTTTGGAGTCATCTGCTGACTCCTCAACCCTGGAATTTGCTCAATTATGAATTTACCTTAAATAAATGAAAAGTCAAGAGGCATTTGGCAAAACAAGAACAAGTTGGTTTAATTAAACACAGCAGTCAGGAGAGGAATGTCCGAAGACAGTCTCAGAGTAGGAGTTTTACCAAGAGATGTTAGTATGGAGGTGTGTCAGCTGCGGATCTAGTTGCAGATTTCATAGATTAGGTGAAGTGACTCCGTGAGGAAGGAAAATACTTGCCCGGTTCATGCTGGTAGAGCTTTATGACATGGCCAGGCCACAGATAGAATGCAATATTAAGTCATGAGAATGGCAGGAGGGTTACAGTTTTCAATTGTTGGCAGTTTTGAGGATGGTTTTTAGAAGAGTGGGTGAGGACGTGTGCAGCCACAGACAGATTTGTTCAGGATTGGGGCAGCCACAGCTGTGACACAGCTAGGATGGGATTAGGGATGGATACTGTTGATATGTAGATGGTAGTCTAAGTGCTACAAGCGCTATGTGAGGCAGTAGGGGATGGTTGGTTGGGCGGGTGGGATGAAGGATTTTTGTTACTCTATACTACTGTATTTTTCACTATAGGGGTGTGTACTGGCCACAGAGGAGTAAGATGGTTACATAGATAGTCTGATATTCCTTGCTAAATACACTGACCAGTAGATGTATGAAAGAATCCTTGGATTATCCAGTAGCAGCCATGAGGTGACCTGGTGGGGTAGAAGTGGGATTCAATGGGGTAATATGTTGTCTTTATTGGCAAATCTGGTGGCCCAGAGGGGTTGTCCCAAGAAGCTCCTGATCCATTTAGGAGAGAATGACCTGGTGAAGCTGTCAGGATTAGCACTGTTGCAAATGATAAAGGAGGACTTGCAGTTAAATAAATTAAGGGACTTTTCTGATTTTCACAGAGTTCAAACCTGGGTGGCAGTGAAGGGGGGTTTTGTAGCATGCTGCAACTGATAAAGCAAGGAGGAAGTTAAACAGAGTTATGATGGGTTTTGTTTGCTATTAGACATTACCTTGGTATCGTAAAGGGGCAGTGATGGTGGGGTGCATTTTTCCAGTTTGGGAATTCATACTACATAATGGAGTTGGGGGATACAATTGGGAAATGTTGTAACAAGAAAGGTATGGTGCAAAGGAGTTTATCACTGAAGGGTTTTGTGTGCGGCATACGAGGAGGGGCAGAGAAAGGCCCTCTGGGGTTGTCCTGATTGGCAGTAGTTGGGGGATGGTGGGGGATGGTGAGTCAGGTCCAGATGCATCCACTGCTCAAGGGAGGGAGATGGGGGCCACAGGGGAGGGTAGGCAGACAACATATGGGACTTTGGAGCAGGACAGGGAGGCTACATTTGGGGGTGCTCAGTAGAGTGAGAGAAAGAGAGACTGGAGGGATGCAAGTGGGACATTGAATGAAAGATGAAAGAATGAAGTTGGTGTATTGGGACTCAGATGGGGTATGATTGGTACATCATGAGAAGGGTGTATGGAAACAAAGGTTTGTTAATGAGTTTGATGTATTCAGGAAGGTGATAGTATGTTAAAGTTGTGTTTAAATTTATGTAAGGCAGTTGATACAAATCTATCCTAATAAAGTCGCCCTTTACACTTCAAGTTTGAGAGTGGGTGTGATTATTTCATGATGACACCCAGCTGGCAGTTTGCCTTTAAGAAAATGCACATCAACTCTGGATCAATGACTTCATAAGATTAATACTTGCATGGGGAGAAGCTTAAACTAGAGCTTGATGGACTGATAAAGAGATTATTGTAGCTACACTATCAGCTTTCTTAAGTTCAGATATTCAGATTTGCCTCCTATTACTCAGTCTCGACATTCTCCTTCACCCTTGGCAGTTCGGGCTGGACTGTTCCCATGAGGCACAGGGTCAAGACTAATTTGCATACAGCTGGATCTGAACTGAGGTGGCGAAGTGAGCTAAAGAACGATGATGGATTCAACCCTGATCTGGGACTGAGGGTGAGTGTCTGAAAAGTTTTAGTGCTCCGCCCATCATCTTCTTGTGTTTGCCTTGTTCGCCCTAAGTTGGCATGGCATGTCCAGACATAGATCCCTTTGCCACTGGATTCAAGGTAACCTGGCTGATGAGGGGTGTTACCCTAAAACTGGTCCCAGGGTGCTTGTTTCCTGTTCAGCGAAGACCTTGTTTGTCAGTTTGTGTGGGACTGTTCCCATGAGGCACAGGGTCAAGACTGATTTGTATGTAGCTGGGTCTGACCTGAGGTGGGGAAGTGAGTTAAAGAAAGATGATGGATTCAACCCAGATTCAGGGGTGAGTGTCTGAAAAGTTTCAGGGCTCCGTCCATCATCTCCTTGTGTTTGCTTTGTCTGAAACTGCGTGCAGATATAACATTTGTTTTCAAATCAATTAATTTCAAACTCTCCTTCTAGAAATATAGTTTTAAAAATATCCGCTCAAAAGAGCGCCGACTTTTGAGTGAAGGACTGACAAGCCCACACCTTGAGTATGCCAATTTTCTTCATTCAGAACATTCTCAGTGTCAGATTCAGAAACTCAAGCTCACCTTCAATGCAGATGTGTGATTGGTGTTTGGAATGAAATAAAGGAATCCTCTGTTTACAGCAAGGTCACTGCATTTTTTGCCAGCATTGGCTATGGTAAAGTTTAAGGTTCTACGCCTTTGTCAAGAGGCACTTCTGGATAATATTCCTACTTACCTCACAGGGAGGGTCAGTCTTCATTTAATTATTAAGACTGAGCTTTGGCACTTTTTTATTAGGTTTGTAAAACGGGTGAATTTAGTGTTATGTAAAATGCACAAAATGTCATATGGGATTTCAGCTATGTCTTTTTTTCCCCAGGGAACTTTTGTTCTCGTCCTCTGTCTTGGCAGTATCCTGCGCTACTTTCATTCATGCAAGATGCCACCACACTAGATTTTATGTTTTGTTAGTGTAATGTGTGTAGTCAATACCCAGCAGTTAGGTGAGGTAATCAGCACCAACTCATTGTTTTGGAAATTAGTGTTTTCACTCACTCACTCACTCACTCACTCACTCACTTACCCACTCACATAAAAGGAAATCTGCCAGTGGTATTGAAAGTTTCTTTCTGCTGTTGCATTTGAACTATGTGACCGGTCTTTGATCTGTGTGTGTGTGTGTGTGCTGGGGATAGGACCACTTCCCTTTTAAAATACAGACTGTCACCTCTATGGCCACACATATATTGATGTATCCTGTTGCAAAAGTATCATCTGAAAGGGTACGGTTGTAATTCGAACACCGGAGGTAGTAATCTTTGAAGACATACAGGCTTATTTGGAAACTTCAGAGGCAGTCTCAAATTTAATATGAAAATCGGGTGTAAACAATTGGTTTACATCCTCCATTAAAGCCATTTCAATCTTTCCTTCTCCAACAGTTCCATCCTCTTATAACTTATATTAGGACCTTGAAGATGGATATAGCCCATGCTACATATACTCCTTGCGTTATCATATTGAAACAAAGGTATACCATTTCTACATTAACTTATTGCAAATCATAAAAATTAAAAATGTCAATTTAGATATTAAAGGATGACAAGCAGATTTTTGTTCAGCCTTTTATCGGGAAAATGCACTGAAAAATACAGTTGTGACTGAATTATGTGAGCAAAGAAAAACATGAAGGTAGGTAAAGTGCTGAGATAGCACCGAACCCCGATGGAAGGCCTATGAATTTTTTTTCCAAGTTCCCAGGTCATTTTTCTGAATAATGGAAATAATGATCAGGATATGCCAAATATGTATATTATTAATAGCAGTCGCATTGAACAGCCAGTCTTGTGTGCCAGTCACCCATGCTGAAAAGTGTATTATCTAAAATAATACCGGTAATGAATGCACCTCTTGAAAATCAGGTTTGCATTCAGAACAAGAAGAATAGAGAATTACTCAACCTGCCAAAGGTATGATGATTTGAAAACGTAAATTTTCAGGATGATTGCAATTTTTTTCGAAAATACCTGACATTCATTTCCAAATAATGTTTTTAAAAGATGAAAAGTGTTCTCTATAATTCAAATACAAGAAACGCTATTATTTCAGAATTTCATGACTACTTCACCTTCCACGTGTTCCTTGATGTAATGGTGCAGAGGCTGCATCACCACATCCAATTTCCCAGCACACAACAGGCACCAAACCAAACCAAGCAGGAGTTCTATCAGACTGCACAATTCCCCCACGTCAGTGGCTACATAGATGGGACCCATGTCGCTATATCCCCCCCTCTCAGAGCAGGTATGTTTTCAGGAATCACTGACATCGTAGCAAAATACCCAGGCAGTATCCACGACTCATTCATCTTTCGCCACAGTGGGATTCACTGACGACTCAAATGGTGAATTTGTTGATGGCTACTTACTAGGTAAACACATAGGTAACAAGGACACACCAGTGAAGCGCAGCAGCGGCAGGAATGTGTTTAACCTGATTCTTCTCACCCTAAGGGTGATAGTGCGTATGCTGTCCGTGACTACATACTGACCCCGTACCTAATTCTTGCCACCGCTGGGGAGTGGAGGTACAACAGTGCCCACACAGCCATCCGCTGCACCATTGATAGGACCTTTGGGATACTCAAGAGCCATTTCCGCTGCCTACACAAGAGTGGAGGGGCACTACATTACAGCCCCGAGACCAGTTGCAAGATTGTGGTTGCGTGTGCCATGCCGCACAACATTGCCACCAGGAAAGGCACCCCCAGTGGAGCTCACTGATTCAGAATCATCTGATGAGGAGGGGCCAGCTCCAAGATGCAGGCCAGCTGGTGTCATTGGTGCGGCTGCTGGGCACCAGAGGTGAGCTGATATGACACTGAACTATTTCTAGGTGAGAAATGATGACACAATGCTACAGATTGTTGCAAGACTGTGTTTTAATTACCTTACGTACAGGGAAGTTCAACATCACACAGCCTGTTTAGCACACTATATAGTTTGAAATGTATCACACATGTTGAACACACAGTGCAAATAAATCATATTTAATATGGGTCTGTGTGCAATGGGTTAACTCACCCATTGCCATGTGTTAGTCAGGGCACCTCAACGTTGGCATTCCTGGCTTGTAGCCCCTTGCTCAGAGTGCACAGTGCCATCCCTTGAAGCATCTCCAGCCCTACCCTGATGCACACTACGGTGCCTGTCCAGTGGGAGGGGTGGAGTGATACTGCTGTGGATTGATTGCCCATCCTCCTCCAGTAAACTGAAGGCTCCAGTGCCAGCAGTGGCTGCTGTCTGTAGCTGGTCCACCACACATGGGACCTGTACTAGTCCCTTGGCCACGTCCTTGCTGCAGTATACCAACTCATGCTAATGCTACGTGACAGCACTGAGGTGGCAGAGGCAAGCTGGTTAACAGTCCTCGTACGTAAGTCCATGTGCTGTCTCTCCCTTTGCCTTGCTGCACGGTCCACTCGTATCTCAGCGCACAGTGCTTCCAGGGCTACTGTCAGGCCCATGAAGCCCACTTTCATTTGCCACTGAATTGATTATATTGTCCTTGCCTGCAGGCGCTGTACCTCCAGCATGTGGCCCTGAAGCCCTTTAAAGACCGTGTCCTCTCCTGCAGCAGCTGTGCTTGTGGACAGACGTGCCCTGCCCCTGGTTGTAATAGCTGGAATGAGACATGCAGGGGACTGTGCTCCTTGCTGTGGGTCAGACTGGCCCTGGACTTGCTCCCCATCCTCATCTGTGTCGAGTGTTTCTGACTCCAGGGGTGGCAATGGTGCTACTGGGATGCACCGTGGACATTTTTATGTGATCACTGGGCTGCCTTCCTTGTCCTCCTCTTGCTCTGACACTTCCGCCTTGTGGGATTCGTCCTCCCCAACTGCCATCGGTCCCTTTGTCTCTGGGTGTGCTTTGGACATAAATGCACATATTAATTTGGTGTCCTGCCTTGCTTTTGTCATGCAATAGATTACACTGTTTGGAGTTGCATGGGTCCTAACTGTCTGTATTTTGCCTTTCCTGATACACACATACTGATTTGTCATTGGTGGTTGTCACTGCTCCACGGTTTGGTGCATGTTACTACATGTCCCATAATGCATTGCTGTTTGTGCTTGTGTGCCTGCACTGGACTTGCATTTCTGTTGGGTGTCTGGGTCTATCCTGGGTTTGTGGGGGAATAAGGGAGGTATCAGGGGTATGATGGCATGCTTCTTACCTTGTCTGGGGTCTGGGGGTTATGAGCTGTCAAGGTGTGCCACGCCACTCACACTCTCCAGTAGCAGGGTCCCCTAGATCAATTTCTCCAGTGGCGTGGAATTAGTGGTAGTGGACGTCCCACTACCAGTCTTTCTTGCTTTCTTCAGCCTGGCAGCAACCATTTCTTTAGACCGCTGGCGCATGTCGTACCAGCGTTTTCGCAGGTCTTCTACACTGCGGTGGGTGACATCAATGGAGTTGACCTTTTCCTAGATGTCAGACCAAATTCTGCATTTGCGGATCTCTGGCACACTGCAGGGATTTTTTCACAAATAGCAGCTCATGGCTCACAACCATCTCCTGGATGAGCACCACCTGCTCCCTTTCAGAGAACTTCTGTTTTCTATTCCTGGTTGTTTCCCCCTGTTGCTTATCCTGTGTGGCCATTGTGGAGAAGCGTGGCTCAGTGGTTAGAGGCGGCAGACCCGGAAGCTGAGATCGGCCGTGGACCAGGGTTCGATTCCCCGCCTCGGCGGGTCTCGGGCTCAAAATTCCACGGAGTCGACAATTCTCGCTCCGGTGCCTACTCGACTCACGGGGTCACACTCTGCGACTCTGGGCAATAGCTTGCTTAATCTCCACAACGGCCCCTCGCGGAGGGATGCCTGGCTTTCACCCTGTGGATACCCGGCCGGGGTATCTCACAGGGGAATACCAGGACGAGTTCCCTAAGCAAGCGCCTTGAGACCCCTGGGTTAAAGTGTTGCGCTATATAAATCGAAACACATTTACATTTACATTTCTCCTGTCTCTGTAGCAGTGCACTGGTGCCTCAGCCCTCCTTCCACCCTCTCACTATGCTTCTGAAACTCAGGTGCAGCATGGGTAGTCACACTTCCTGTTTGTGATGTCATCAAGCTGCACCTGAGTTTCAGATTCGCCTATTTGCGATTCCTTAATTGCGATTTCGCAATCAAGGAATCGCAAATTTGGTATTCGCATTAAAATCTGCACATTTTGGGAAATTGCAAACTTTGTGAAGTTTTAATAACATCAGGTTTTGCAATTCTCAAAATGCAATTTGCTTAAAATCGCATTTTGAGAATCTAAAGTCCCTAAACAGCCTACAGGGAAGGGTGCCTTGTATTTAGGACATGAGTTTTTAAACTCTACATTTCCTATAAGTGAAAAGACCCCGAATTTGTTTTAACTACTCTAAGCTCCTCTTTTTGTAAAGGTAATCCAAGACCACCAAGCATGAACTGAAAGAGAAGAAGCGTCTTTCCAACAAAAAGTAATGGATTTTAAAGCAGCTGTTATTAAAAAATTAAATAGCTTTGTCTCTGAATCATTAAGAGGATGGCAGAGGGCAACCGATTTGTATATTAACACAGCATAAGAAATATCATCATGTACAGGCAACATTTTCAAAATGACATTCCAAACATCCAACCAAAATTTCATGATAATTGTACATTCAAATAACATATGACGAAGTGATCCAGAAGTTGACTTGCAGTGCCACAAACATCAGATGGTATCAATTTAGCATGACTTAATCGAGATGGGGTCCATAAAGCGTTAAATAAAATATAAGCATTAGTCTGATAAAGGGACACCGGAAGCCAACCGGAGATTCTGCTGAGCCATATTGAGGACCATGAGTCATCTGATAGGGAAGTGGAAAGTTCAGTGTTCCAAAAAGATGATATTGCACCAACATTAGAGTCCTGGAAAGTAGAATTTTTTTAATAGAAAACAGAGACAGCATTGGAGGTTGACGTAACAGCCTTAAGGTAAATCATAAGGTCGCTAATGGTGGAAGAGGGAATACCATCTGGAAAGGAATCTAAAATAGAGTTACATAAAGACTGGTATTTTGAAAAATCAGAAACCGGGATATCAAACTGTAATTGTAGTTGCTCAAAAGGAATAAAGGCATTGTTATAAAAGACATCTTTAAGATATAAAATTCCTTTTAAAATCCATGAGGACCAAAAATTAATGTTCCTGTTTAGTTTAAGTAGAGCACTATGCCATAAAGACAAGTGGACTGTAGAGAGTAAGGGTAATTCAAAATTAGAGTATTAATCTAGAAGATTTAATTATAGATGACCGATGAACTACCTTAGAAGCAGAGGACATTGACAACAAAGAAAGCAATGTAAAGGGGCGTACAATTGAGGTTTCAATATCTAACCAAATTGGTGGCTTGACCACAGGTGAATTTGAAAACCACAAGGAACTTTGTTTTAAGATAAAAGCTTTATGATAAAGGTAAAAGTCTGGAAGGGCAAATCCAACCTGGGATTCAGGGAGTTTTAATTTTCTGTAAGCAATACGAGGAACTTTGTTGGACCAAAGGAATTTAGATAAGAGCTAATCAACATCTTTATAGAATTTTAGAGGAAATTGAGTGGGAATCATAGCCAAAGAATAGAAGATTTTTGGTGTAATATTCATTTCATTTTTATAGCTTCCATTCTCCCCATCAGGTGAGATGAAGGGGAGACCATTTGGAAGTTTTGTCTTTGATGTAATCAAGTATACAATCCGTATTTAATTTTAATGTAGCAAGCAATGAAGAGGAAAATAGAATACCCAAGTACTTAAGCTTAATGTTTTGCCAAAGAATGTTTGCTTTTGGTAGCATATCCGGCGTACAAAAAGCATTTAAAGGAAAAAATTCAGTTTTACTTACATTTAACTTGTAACTTAAAACTACAGAATAATTAGTAATAATGTCTAAGAGGGAGGGAACAGAGGAGAGAGGATTGCTAATAAACAATGTCGCGTTCTAATCTAGGACCCCGATCGATACTGTGACCTTATGCCCCTATACGGCTATAATCCATTTATTCCCCTATATTGGCATAACCGATCAAATGCAATATTCAGAAACTCGTCTCTGGCTTCACACGATCAGAGCCACATTTCAGAATCACTTCCTCTGCAACTTCCTTTGCAGCTCATTAGTGCAAATGACACAGCAGAAGCCACTATCTAAGATTCCTAGATTACACTCCGAGTTCTTCAACAAGATAAAAACTCAGCAACCTGGGAAAGCCCCGCTTGCTATGATTTGATTAGTAATAGAACTCTAATGAGCACTGAGAGACGATCACTTCCTAGTGACATCTTTATAGACGTCTTATGTCCAAAAACTTACGTCAAACCAGGCACCTTTCAGGTATAAATATTACCAACGTTGCCTTAAGCAAACGCTGATGCAGCTGATCCTAACACGGCTGCTACTATCGCTACTGCTATCGCTGCTAACAAGCGGACGATGGTGTGGTGAACACAGGAGCTGAACAGCTGTCCCCTTAAGAGCCCAGCAGTTGCAAGCTGCCCACGGACGCTGCCCCTCCTCCTCTTCCTCGACGCGCTGAGAGAGACGCTGTCTTTTCTCCTGCCGAGAAAATCCAGCTCCGGCGTTTCCAGCCCACTCTTGCGAGTGACTGGGATATCAAGTCCGGGAAGGAGATACAAGACTTCCAACATTCTATTCCAGAGGTATGGTGTTGACTAAACCCTTAGAGAGAACTCTTGAAGCAAACCTTTGCAAAACCAACTTAACTAAAGCTACTTACTTACTCCCTCCCAAGTATTAGGCTTAGGTCAGGTACACTGGGGTAGGCGTAGTTAGAAGCACCAGTTGAGTACGTTAGCCTAATGTATATATGAATGTATATATGTTTTATTCATTTAAAACCATTGTATGGCTAGGAAACCATATCAATGCTTTTACAGTATTATTTCGCAATACTAATCTTACTGTATGCACTTTTTATAATAACTAGTCTTGCAATTGTGGCAATTCATTTCTCTTGTATGAGAAGAAAGACTGTTCAATAAATAATACATTTTTATTGAAAATGCCAGTCTCTCTATTCTCTGCATATTGGTGAAAGTAATCTGCACAAAACTGACTGAGTAAAATAACTGTCTATTGTTTCACACGACTCTAGAGATTGACTCTTATTCTAAGGAGCAAAGTTGTCATGTTTATGCGGTTGTTGGAAAACTGAATCCCTTCTTGTCTGTACCAGGGAAGCTGATCACTTCCTATTCAGTCAAGAAAGTTTCCAGTGACCTCTGAGCTAGTTGGTAACAAACCCAATTAAGTTTAGCATAGTCAGTGGAGGCCTGGAAGATACGCACTTCTACGTTGATACTACTGTTTATGATATTCCAATGCGCAGGGCCTATTGGGAAAATAGGAACTACACTACATGGCGCCCAAACGTTTGGTAAGGCGATAAACTAACGCAAGACGTTAGAGTAACTCAGTTGTGCATTTTTCACACAGATCCCTTTCTCCCGTAAATACTCTAATAGACGTCTGGAGTGGGTAAAAGGTTAAAATCCGCCCGACCTTAGTAGGAAGAGATTCCTATGTAAAGCTCTGGTTTATTCAACGTTGAAGGATACAGTGTTCCAAAATATTGTGCACCTAGTCTTTGTCTCCTTGGAGACCTGCTCTGCAAAAAACCTGCATTTAATAAAATGTCAGTAGAAAACAACGGAACTGAGGCCGCAGTAAATGCGACTCAGCAGGGTCCCGATGGTACAGGGACTACTGAACCGGGTGCAAAGATCATCCCGGCACATTTAAGAAAATCTATAACGTCAAAACTTATAGAAAACGGACTGACCACACAAGATGGCACAGTCGTCTTAGTGATAGAGGCACACGAATATCGGCAGACAGAGGTATTCTATTCTTGGATAAAATTTCCAGCGGCAAACACCGCAACACACGAGTTGCACTATTACAAAATAGGGGATCCACCGGAAGAGAACGCTCCTTTCGAGGAGATTGAAATTCCATTAAAATTCCAAGAGCGTCTGCTCTGGTTTAAAGGCGCCCTAAAACACAATGATCATATTACCAGGCTCGGTCCACTAGGTAGACCAGGAGCAACGTGGCCGGTTCTAGCCAGCTACACACCACATCCAGACATTGATAAAATGTCAAGTGAAGAACTCTTAGTTAAAATAAGAGAATTAACAAAGGCATAAAGAGAGTTAGTAAAATTATTTATTAAAAATAATTCAAACACTCCTAAAAAGAGCTGCGATGGAAATAAACAATCCACTCCCAAAGAAAAAGTTTTCCAGTCCAGAGGAAGATCTCCTCGACGGAGGGAAAGAACTCCGAATCGAGAACACCAGTCTTCCCCAGAGGAAGCCCTCTGAGAAAAGATATAACCTTAGAAATAGGGATAATTTAAAGAAGCCTGATAGATATCAAAGTATTGATACACGTCCCTCTGGATCTTTTTCGCAGAAATCGGAAAGAAGAGGACGGTCAGACCCAGGAGAGCACACCAAGTCCAAAGACAAGGAACCTGCTCAAAGTAAAAAGTTACAATTTCAAAAAAAGAAGGTAGCCAGTATTAGAGTAATCAAACATGCTGAGAATACTGAGGACACAGTTGAAAAATGGGGAGTGGGCACAGACAATGTTAGACAGTGCAGCAGAAATCACCATAGCTCGCAAGATCCTGATGAGTCATCTGGAGACAGTGGACACGAATGAATACATTCAAGTAGAAACTGCCGACACCAGAGTTAGCGAGCCCCATAAGATATACAAAATAACATTGCGTATAGAGGGTGATAAGACTAGGAAAATAAGGGGTCTATTTTGGGATAACCTCTCAAAAGGCAATGACATTCTGTTAGCTGAGAAAGATTTGCCCCCAGAGTTTGTCAGGGAGTGCCCTCGGGGCGAAGAAATGATTATGCCTGCCTTCTCGATTTACATTCTGATTCACAAAAAATATACTTATGCAAGGAAATGGGCAGTAGCCCAGGCACCTGCATTATATAAAAATCATGTAGGATGGGATGAGGACTCTCCTCCTCACAAAATCCAGTTAAAAAGTCAACCGACTGCACAAAGGCAGTATCCCATTAAGCAAGAAGCTAAAAAACAAGTCAGGGAGATTTTAGATCAACTTGAATATCAGGGGGTGATTGAAACATGCACCTCTCAAATGAACAATCCTTTGTTTCCTGTCTCCAAACCAGACAATTCATATCGTCTAGTTTTGGACTACAGACACCTTAACGCATGTTGCAAAACATTTGCACTACAAAATTCGCATAGTGCTGCACTAATAAATAACATATTTAGGAAAAAATATAAAACAACATTAGACATATCTAATGGTTTCTTTTGTCAAAACATTGCACCAGAAAGCAGATATTTGACCACTTTCTCAGTAATGGGGTCTCAGAAAAATTTCTGTAGGCTCCCACAGGGATTCAAGAACAGCTCAGGACTATTCTCAGCTAGCGTAACAGAGTTAATACAAATGTATGATGATGAGGCATTATCTTACGTAGATGATATCTATCTCACAGACGACGACTTGGAGACTCACTTGAAAAGAGTGAACACCATTATACTTGGGTTTGCAGCAGAGAGTTACAAATTCAACTTTAAAAAGTCTCGAACTGCCCATTTCCAAGCACCGAAAATGCTGAAGAACTTATAATCGATTCTAGGCTTCCTGAATTTCGGTAGAACTTACATTCTAAATTATGCGGAGATGGTTAAACCTCTCTACGAACTAATTAAACTTGATTTTAAACCAATCACCTGGACTCAAAAACACACAGAAATTTTGAGATCACTGCAAACAGACATGTTAGCAAAAGCAAAATTAGATACACGTGACAACACACGCAATCTTGTAATCCGAGTCATCCCAGGAAGATGCGGATTCACGTACCTGACCACTAATGAGGGAGAAAAGGTACCAAGTTCAATTAAATCTCACTTGTACACACAAGCGGAAAAAACATTCAGTCCAACAGAAAAAACTGTGAAAGCAGTATAAACTGCGTTAGCGAATGAACGAGAACTAGCACACGGCAAAAGGATGAATATCCTCACAGCGGAATCCGCCTTCGAGGCGCTATTCAGCCCAGTAAACCTGCCCACAGTGTCACTGTATCTGAAATGGATACAGTGTATAGATTCTCTTGGAGCGGAAGACGTGAAATACTATTTCGCCCCGCAATTCGAAAAACTGAATGATTTGACTTATGAAGAAGAATATCCTCTGCCAATCGAACTTCTGATTCTCTCCCACAGTACGTTTGTATAATCTATACAGATAGATTTGTACAGCATTTTAACGTAGAGAACAAATCCTACGATGCAGCCTTTGCGATTGTTAAAGGTCGTTGGCTGTGCGGTAAATTCAGACCGAAAATAACAAAAACTGAATCAGTAAGAAACTGTTCGGCTCAGGGAGCTGAAATCAGATCTTTAAAGATGGTGCTTGAAAATGCAGAACGTGAATTCCCGGCACTAATCGTGTGCGATTCGCATTTTTGCGTCAACTCTTACAATAATAAGTTGCAGAGTTGGATTGAAAATGATTACAAAGATGACGCGGGTGCCACAATCAAGCATAAAATGCTTCGGAAACAGGTAGCTCTTTTAGAGAAAGAACTACAAAAGACTCACGTGATACACACTCTGAGTCATCAACGTGATGGCGTTCACGTTGCAGGGAATTCATTGGCTAATACAGCCACAGCGGAAGCAACTAAACCGACTTCCGTAGCCACAAAAAAGCGTTCAGAAAAATACATAGACGAGGAAACCATGCTGGCAGTCAAAACATCCGTAAAAGGCGACTGTGCAGCGCTACTTGTGAACTATCCACTCAATTATGCATACGTAATTGATGCTAACTCCGTTCCTTTTGCTCGAATCCCTGGAGTGGAGGATAGGGTGATTCCAAACATGAACAGGAGAATATTTTTAATAGCAGACGCACACATGGGATTGGGTCCTAGGCACAAAAAGATCAAGGAATCTCTGACAGAATTACAATCAGTACACTGGTGGCCACGAATGAGCGTGCAACATCAAATATATGTAAAGAACTGTCCAAATTGTGACAGGGATCGCAGTAGTGAACTGGTCCAGTCTGTTGCCCGGCTACCAATTAGAAACATCGTAATGCTGTCTACATGCCATCCAGCGTCCTATTAATAATCAAGGCTAAACCCACTTAAAAAATGTGGCTCCAGTGCTCGGCTGACGCCAGAACGGTTATAAAAGATCTGCAAGTCTTTATCGGCACATACGCAATTGCCATGTTCCATTCTGACCAGGGTCCTGCTTTAAGCTCTCGAGCCTATAAGGGGGGCATGGCCAGCATGGGCATTGGGTTGCGGTATTCTTGTCCGTCACACCCCGAAGGGAACAGTGTGGTAGAAAGAAAAACCCGGGACATAAAGCAATCTATAACAGCGAAGGTATTAGGTTCAGGTGCTGGGTGGGTCAAACATTTAATAAGTGTCCAGTTAAGTCTAAACAACTTGCCAAGAAATTCTCTAAAAGGTTTCAGCCCATACGAACTATTGTTCGGAACTAGAATGCGAATTCAGGACTTAGATAGTCAGGTATCAGTGGTACAAGATAAAAAAACAGACTTTGACATCAAAGATCGTTTGGCTGTTTTACAGGACTTGAATGAAACAAGAAAATCCTTAAGCAACATAAAGTTAAAGCAACAGCCAGCTACCACTGACGAGGCACCACCAGCCCCAGCAAGGCCTGCCTGGATTCCATAGATTGGGGATCTAGTCAGAGAAAAAATAGCGGTGAAGAAGGAATTTGGGCCTTCTTACAGAAAAGCAGTATCTGTCTTAGCAATCAACGGAACAAGATCGGTAGTACTACCGCCCCTTGCTGGTAAAAAGGAGAACAGAGTTGTGTCAATCGACCTGGTAAAACCAAAAGCATGTGGCCTATAATCAACAGCAGGCCCAGTGGACTACCGAGAAACAACAGAATACCCAAACTTGCCACAATCCAAGAGGTTCAAACTGAAAGACTAATCACATTCGATCAGCCTGCAGTGCACAAAGAGGGACTATGCAATAATGCCATGGAACTCGTGCCTCCTGAGACACAGATTGAAACAGTTTGTCAAGAAACACCAGTCTACAATGATGTGGCATCAGAATGTGCTACCGAAAGACAAATTGAAAGAACAATTAAAACAATTGACAGAACTGCCTCTGGCTACTTCATCAACTTCGATAACTTTTCTGAAGATCAAAACGACCCGAAGTGATGCAAGAAACAAAAAAGACTTTTAAAGAAAAAGCAACAGAACTCTTTCAACAAATCAAAGAAGTATATCTGGATGCACCATTGATTGAGCATTGAATAATTTCAGGGGTATTTATACTCCTACTATGCCTAATTTTAGTTTTAATTTTAGGAAGGTTTATTACAATACAATGGACACAGCAAGTCAGAACATCAACTTAGTTCTCAGACCACACAGATCCTCCCACGTGAAGAAAAGAGAACTGTCAACAGTAAATGTCACAGCCATTCCAATACCCGGCGGGGTAGGATGGGAGAAAACTGACTATGAAATATATGGTCCGGTCGAGATCCTGAAGTATCCTCATCAATTCAAGGTTTCCTTAAGTGACTTTGTAAAACCTAGTACATTCTCTGATGATTGGGACTTTGAAAGTATTAATAGTATGATGTCTGATTTATTAATGTCAGCAAGATTTACAGATCATGATTATTTACAAGGTTCGTCTAGTTATGAACAGATGTTCTGCTACACACACTATGGTGATCATTACTTGCATAAATCTGCACAACCTAGAAATGTTTTTAAATATAACCAATGGGAACATTGTGCTACTCCACCGAAAAGCAGTTCTAAAACATTCTATGAGAAATTCAAGTACTTCTCAGGGTTTAACACCAGTGATGCAGAAACGTTTTAAAATAAACTGTTACATAAAACAGTATTGAAAACTATGCTGACAAATACTAAATTGATATATTCAGAAGCATTTTATGAAAAAATGATGAAATTTGGTTTTGGTTATTGGAAAAATAACATTGAAACAAAAAAAATCTGGGGTACAAAAGAGTGGCAGGTACAAGGTCTAGAAGCATTATTTCGAGCCTGCATGATCCCAGAACAAATTATGTTTTTCAATGAAACAATTAAACAAACAACCTGTCTTGGCCTAGCTTCGATCACAGCTTTCACTGTTTACCGTGTCCCATGCAACGTCCAGCTTCCTTGGGTCCCCAACTGCACAACCTTCATCATCAGGGAACAATTTTGCTGGGGTAAGTCCGACGGTGCGTCTCTCCCAATGCGGAGTAAGTAACTCCGACACCGCTGTGCTTTACCATGTTGGCTGGGGTGGACCTTATCCGAATCAATAACTTGACAGGAAAATTATCTCGCCGAGGAAAGAAAGGACGCCAGTATGGATCAGGCTGACTTGCATGCAGGGAACTCTATATATTACCTACTGGCGGACGCCAGTAGGTAGTTATAGTTAGGACCTATTTTCCATGGGAAATCCGCAATATTCTAGTTGCAAGAACTTTAGCGCCCGTTGACGAATATTTGCGTAATTTTAAAAACTTGTGTGGTGCTCTGGTCCGCTCCTATTCTGAAAGTTTGGGGGTGATTCATCTGGCAGTGTCCGAGAAAAAAGGGGGGTCTCAAAAAGTGTTTTCCCCATGCATTTTCCCATAGGAACCTTTAGTCGCAGAATTACGCCAAATTTGGCAAAGAGGTAGTCCTTGGTTCAGACTCGTGCTTTTTTGTTAAATGGTATAAATCTGTTCAGTAGTTTTTTAGATATTAAAGAGAATATATATATATATCTGGGTGGGGCACAATGAACAACACATCTCATCGTTAGATCTGATTGGATGTCAGCACTTTATCCAAGAAGTGTTGTCAACCATCTTGGGACCAATTTACATGTAAGCACCTCATTAAAAAGCATTGCAGTTAATAGAAGGTTTTAAAACTTTAGTTACATTATACATCATTTGTTGTTGATGGTACCATACTCATTTTAGGAATTGTGGTGTGTTCTAAGGTGATTTTACCATACGAAAAAGGCTTCTGCTGGGATATTCATGTTTGAGAGAAAACTATTGCCTCATGCTTTTCCCACAGAAGTTTAGAAGGTGATTTATAAGCTAAACTGAGAGCATATTTTCTGTAAATTCACATTGTCTTTTTTAGTCAAGTGAGAATGAAGTCTGACATTCTCAGTAAAACATGTAAATCCAACAAGGGCAGACACTGTCAGTTAATTCCTTTGTGTTCTACTGCCGCTTCCCAGAGTTTTCTAAAGAACAACTAGAGTGCTAACAGCCTTACTTATGATAAAAGTATAGCACACCTGAAGCCATATTGATTGGAATAAAGTGGGAACTCTTAAAACATATAATTTAAAAAGGAACAAAATGAGGGGGGTCATTTTGCCATAGAGAGTATGATTAGTGTTGCAGAAAGAAAAAGTATGGCACATTTTGAGTGACTTCTCAAATCATCTTCTATTTCATTAAAAGAAATTCTGACATGCTGACTGAAACATGTACTTTCAATACAAGGAGCAGACTTCGCTGGTGAGCAGTAGCTTTACTACAGTGATCTAATGAGCAACTAGAATACTGATGGAGCAAGGTAGAAACAAAGATTTTTGTACACCCCTTGTGAAAATAACTTTCCATAACAGTAATATGCACTAAATGTGTGGTTTTGAAATTAACATAGAATAGAATGCACACAGAAATGCACGTGGGGTATTACTTTGTATGTAATTACCAAGCATAATTCACTAATTTGTCATGTATCACGTTATAAAGAGTACGCATTTGTTGTAATCTAATTGAAAATTGCATGAATGTGCTTTTGTCTGTTTATTTGTGGCATAAAACTATCAAGTAAGTAAATTCACGTATATGTGTTGCTTACAGCTAGGTAAATACTTTCTGGGATATTATTAGAAGGGGGAAGGTAAACAGAAGGGCTTTATTTAATACATTTACGTTTATTTGTGTTTGTTTCTATAATAGTTCCTAAATTGAGGCCTATGTGACCAAAAGAAAATGGAAGCTGACTGTGACTCCAAGGTTGCGGTTTTAGTACGCATGCGCCAACTGGAAGCGCAAGCTGCCTGTGCCTGTGCAGTATGGGTCAAGGACAATGTGGCCTGCCGCATGGAACAGATGCCACATTTTATGAAATTGACTAGAAACAGGACAACCCAATAGTCCCCAAGGAACTGGGTAACTTAAATTAAATAGAAGAAGGCTCCTTGAGGAATTATTTACTAATATCTCAATAATTTCCTAATAAGTCTTATACAAGTACTTTACTTAAGAAGAAAACATAAGAAGCATGGTATCTTTCAAAATTTTTATATTATTTAGAAAATGATCCCTTTGTTTTTTGCACAAGATTCTCGAAGTTCAAATAATAGGCACCATCCAGACCCTCTTTGGTGATAGTCAATATTTCTGTTCTTATTCTTTCAGTTGGGTCACCCCTCAGTTTGGTATAGTATAGGGTATTATTCAATTGTGACATGGCCTCCATGTCATAATCAAGTTTGTCCTGCACTATTATACTCCCTCCTTTGTCTGCAGGTTTGATATAAATATCGTCCCGTTTGGCAAGGGCATCAAGTGTTAAATGTTGCGTAAGTGCGAGACAATATCCATATAGACTAGTGAAACGAGCACTTAAACGTGCGTGGTACTATGACCGCACTGCATTACTTGATGAAAACAAGAGGAAGGATGAAACTGACAACACCATTGCCTGTATAACTACTTTTGGCACGGAATCCAATCAGATCAAAAGAATTATTTCAAAAAATTGGCATCTGATACAAAAAGTTGAGCCCCAACTAAGTCCCCCCAGGTTTGCGTTCAAGCGAGCAAGAAACCTCCGGGACCATTTGGTAAAGACCTACAGGGAACCTAAACCTGTCACTTTACTTAATCAATGGGGGCTTCCACCTATTGTAGGACATTATCCATGTGGACAATGTGCCGCATGTGATACTACCACACCAACAAAACTCTGTGTAATGAATGGAAAACAAATTGTGTTTAAACACCATTCCAATTGCCTCACTAAAAATGTCATCTACTGTATAGAATGCCCATGTAAACTGTTGTACATAGGCAAAACTACCCAAGAAGTGAGAAAAAGAATAACCCAACATCAGTCTCGCATTAGGTGCAAAGTATTAACAGCCCCATTAGTGGAACATTACACACAACAATCCCATGGTCCGAAAGATATGCAATGGTATGTAATAGAGGTGGTCAAAGGTTCGAAAAGAAGGACCAATGTGGATCGTCTACTTACATTAAAAGAGAACAGATGGATTTGGACCGGAAAAACAGTGGAATGTGGTTTGAACCAATGTGTAGAGTGGCACAGTTTGGCAACCCTATAAGGATGTGATGTCTGATTATCTGAACGTATTCTTTGCAATCCATAGAAATATTGTGATTTTAGCGAGTTGTGGGTGTTCTTTGACTGGTCCTGGTCTTGATATTCACTTGTGTCACTTTTTCCGTTAGTAATTTTGTTCTTCACTTGTTGATACTGCTTGTGTGGACTTTTAGCCGTACCTTATCATTATTTGTATGTAATTGTACATTTCGCACAGTATAGGAGGAATTAATCCCTTTAAAACGGGGTATTTTAATACTTTACACTCCATGATAAGATGGCCGCCATGCTCATTGTTCTGAACGCTGCTCGGCGCGCATGCGCCTAGACGCGACAGTTTGTATAGACGCTGACGAACATTTCCTCTAGACGCCGACGGAGACTGGAATGATACGGTCGCGTCCGTGAAGCTCACCAAGTAGGTTCCCTGCCCTAAAACTATGACGGACTAGAGAGCTGGCATATTAGTCGTGGATCATTTTAGTGATTGGAGTTTGCACGTTTATTTTCCCTATAGTTTGTATGGTTGGCAGACGTTTGAAAAACCGAGGTGTGTCCCGGTGCACGTGATCATTAAATAGCGACCATCGAGTGTCAAGTTGAATCACGGTGGAGGTAAGCTCCAGTATGGTTTTTACCATGTTCGACTACTTTAGGGGAAGGAGTATATTCTGAACCTGTGCATTGTTTACCTAGGAGTGGTTTCAAGTACCCTAAAAGTAATAGTGGATTGAGGCTTGGGAAGACAACCTGTCTAGTGAGTATAAAGAATCTCGGCATGAGGTGCTAAGGAATGAAGGGTTGTATATATGTGTATAAGATTTTTGGACACTTTGGGTGTGGTGATGGTATTTTAATGTAAGCAGACGATCAAATATTGGACATGAGTAGCTGGTTCGGTTATACTGACTATGTATATATTGTATATGTTTTTGTAGATTCCATGTGCAACGCTTAGTCCTGAGGATGGTCTCGGTGAAATACATACTATAGAGACCGAAACGTCGACGCATATACACCGTTTGGTTCATACCTGTCCAAACAAGGATTTGTATATAGTGTATAGATGGAATAGCTGACTGCATGTACAGGAGCACTCTATGTATATATTTGTATATTACATATTGTACCAACGGTGTACCACACTACAGAAAATGTATAGGAAATTGTAGTGTCGTCTATGTTGCCTATTATTTGAACTTCGAGAATCTTGTGCAAAAAACAAAGGGATCATTTTCTAAATAATATAAAAATTTTGAAAGATACCATGCTTCTTATGTTTTCTTCTTAAGTAAAGTACTTGTATAAGACTTATTAGGAAATTATTGAGATATTAGTAAATAATTCCTCAAGGAGCCTTCTTCTATTTAACATTTTATGAAAGACAGCAGATGACCCGTGGGAATGGGGCATTGAATAACAATTTAAAGGACACTTTGAAGAAAGTTGAACATGAACAATGGCACCACTATTTTTCTGTTATGTAAATGCCAATTTGTATCGCGCGGCAATCGCTCCAAGGAGCATCTAGGTGCCCAAAAGAAGACCACCAGATGTTAGGTAGTCTCTATGCTTACTTGACCGAGACCTGGATTACACTAGGCTTCTGGCAGTTGTGTCTTGGAGATTAAAGATCCAGGTTTTTAGGTGTTTGCGGAAGTCTGTTTCTTTGTCCAGTAATCTCAGGTGGGGGGGGAGAGTGTTCCATGCTTTTGCTCCCAGTACCGCCAGGGATTTGCCCCCTTGAGTTTTAAGTCTGAAACCCGGGACGGTAAGCAGGTTGGCAGTTGAGGAACGCAGTGCTCTAGTTGGAGACTATCTGCTGAATTTTTTCCTTAGATAAGACGGGCCTAGGTCATGAACAGCTCTAAAAGTAATTAGCAGTACTTTAAAAAATACCCTTTTTGTAATGGGCTTTGGTTGCAGATGATCTTTTGGGCCATTTTAGAACCAACCTCGCTGCTGCATGTTGCACCATCTGAAGTTTGTGTGTGACAGCTTTATTTGTACCAACGTAGAGGCTGTTACAGTAATCGATGCGCGATGTTACAAGTGCAACCGTAACTGTTTTTCTTGCTTCGAGAGGCAAAAAATCAAAGAACTTTCTCAGTCCCTTTATTACCCCAAAGCACATGCCTGCCACTCTAGCCGCTTGTTGTCTAAAAGACAGGTCAGAGTCAAAATACACCCCCAGATTACGGGCCGAGTTGGTTGTGTGAGGTGGTATTTTGGCTTTTTCTGGCCACCATAATCGTGGGATGAACTCATTTTTTGGGCCTATTGGCATGATCTCTGTTTTACCTGTGTTGCATTTCAGGTTATTTAGGCGCATCCATTCACAGGTGGCCGTTAGGCAACCTTTGAGCTTTTCCTCCCAGGCTTGGTTATCCTTATCCATTACCAGGATAAGTTGTGTGTCGTCGGCATAGGCTATAGCGTCTATGCCAAATGACGATATCAGTTTTATCAGGGGTGCAGTATAAACATTAAACAGGGTCGGGCTCAAGCTTGAACCCTGCGGAACTCCCGTCAACAACGCTTTTTCACTGGAGCAGAATTAACCGGTCTAATAGGATGGCGTGTGAGACCGTGTCGAAGGCCGCCGATAGGTCTAATAAAATCAGGACTGCCTTCTTGCCTTGGTCTAGGGCTGAGCGGATAGTTTCTGTAGTGAACAGGAGGGCCGATTCCGTGGAATGTTGGGTCCTGAAACCTGCCTGATTGGGGTGCCATACATCACTATCTTCCAGGAAACGTGTAAGTTGTTTGTTTACAATTGACTCTGTGACCTTGCACAGGGCCGGAAGTAGTGAGATGGGTCGTAGGCTCGACAATGTGGTGGGGTCGGGGAGTTGTTTTTTTTGCAGTGGTTTCACTGCTGCCAGTTTCCACTCTGGGGGGACATTGGCCGTGGACAGTGAGGTGTTGACAATGGCATTTATTATTGGGTTAGCAATATCCACAATGAGGTATAAGAGTCTAACTGGGCATGGGTCAAAAGGGGATCCGGATTTTGTGATGACTCAACACAAAATGAACAGTAAGGCAATGAGGTGATGCTCATCCACCTTTTTCAGAATTATTAATGTATAACTGAATTTTTCTTTCAAGTAAAACTTGGAGATAATGCTAGGATATTAAATCTCTAAATAAAAATTAAATAAGTGGAGAATTAAGCAGGTCTTGTTGTCTTTTAGTTAACTTTTACTAGCTGATCCATCGAAAATAAATGTTCTCTCCTTTAAAGAAAAACCATGGTATTAGAATTAAAACTGCAGATGTAAATAATGTATAAAATCTCAGTTTAGACACTTCGATATAGGCCCGCGGCTCTCCATTGGTCTTTACTGAATCCTCGGAGCAGAGTAGACATGTGAATGAATATATATTGTAGCGTTATGGGCCTACTGGTGAGAAATTTGTGAATAGCTCCTTGGGTTAAGGTGATGGTTTATGAAGCATTTCTGAAGCCGCGCTGCACCAGTAATACTTGGTAGCAGAGGATGGTTGCTATAGGTTTACTAGGATATAGTATGTGTATAGAAGAATATATATGATGTACAGAATTTTGGACTAACATCTGTTGAGTTTGTATTACATTATATGCAGTCTGAAAAAGACTTCAGGAAAGTGTGGGGATCTGGTTACTCTGTCTGCAAGCAGAGGAAGTGTGGCAAGTGAAGTTGTACATCACATAGTCTGGTTCAAGGCAGACCTGGGTCATATCCTCTGGGAATGCGCACACTTGCGGGATTACTGGAGGGAGGTTATTGAGACCCTGAATACTGTTACTGACCGGGAACTACAAATCTCCAAGGCTTTATTACACTGGTTCCCGCATACGCCCAAGAACAGAATTTCTAGCAAGTTTGTGGATATGGCTCTCATCTTAGCTAAAAGGGAATTACAAGGAATTGGAAACCGAAACGAGGCCCTACACTGCGAAGGTGGACTAACGAAATGCTTAAATGGGCTGCGAGCGAGAGCACGCTTAGGTATCAATTGGCCCGCCGCAGGTCCGACGATAAAGCGCTGGAAGCGGCCATGGAATGGGAGATGCTAGTGCAGGCGCTCAGGGACAGCGCGTTCGAAGATGAGGACAGCCTTTCTGAGTCGAGTGTATTAGTACCCAATCGCTAACCAGTTGCACATTCCCAACACAACACTATCACTCCTGATTGCACACACATAGGAACTTTGAGGCAGAGCTTAGGCGCAGGGTCGAGCACTCGGAAGGGGAGGGTTCAGTTTCAGTTGGGGTTGGAGGGTAGTTGGACAGATGAAGAGGGATTGGGGGGAGGGTTGATTAGAGGGGAGCAAGGCAAAAATGTTAAAAGCAGGTTCGAATACTCCAAATGAAACAGCAATCATATGTGTACGTTGGTAAGCAGGTTGACCCGTTGACTGACGCCGCCTGACCCTCGGGATGTGGGCTAAATGGCTGTGTATATCTTACTATTGGAGAAAGTCGGGCGAGGCGATGCCCACGGGGTAGTAACATTGTACATATGTGAATTGCATCTTTTCCTGCAATAAAAACGGTTTAAAAAAAAAATCACATAGTCTGTTTCAAAGTGGTGACATCGTCCTATGTTACATGTTTAGGGAACTTTACGTGTAAAAGTAGTGAATGTATAGCAAAGGCAACTCTGCCTGGAGAGAGTAATAAAGATAAACCTAAGCTTGAGAGAGGGGTACGGTAGAGGGAAGTGCTACTTTATCGGCAAAAGAAAAAATTCTGTGGTAGAGAAGAGGTAAGCGCTGTCTACTGTAAATGCAGAATACTTCTGTGAATGAGGAAACTATCACTGTGGTTTTAGCGTAACATACAAATGGAGTTTTTTAATGCAGTTACTTACTGATTTTGCTGTATAAAGGTGTAAATAAAGTGTGCCGATAAATTTTGTAAATGAGGGGTCAGTTGAAGCTGCAGAAGACAGAGCAGGGCTGACGTCAAAAGTGTTGAGCTGGGATTGGTCTGTGTGATTAAGACAGAGTAAGGACTGATTGGTGCATCAGCGAAAGCAGCAAAATAATTGGTTGAGCACTAATGAAGCGTATCTTGTTCTAATTGGTGCGTTACTGTGAACTGCGCTGTGATAGACTTGTGTTACGAAGCAGTTTACAGAAGAGTGCGCAATCTTTTTAAAGAATGGAGATCAATAGCAAAATGGAATTTTATTACGGAATGGAGAATGAAAAATCTTCATGGTACCAAAATTTGAAAATGTGTTTAAAAAGGATAAAGTAATTGAAACAAGTGAGGGACAATTAATTCCTCTTCCGAAAACGCCTTCATCATACAAGATGAAAAAATGTGGCTACCATACATGTATATGGTTAGAAATTGGGCATGGTATACTAAAAATTATGGTGCATTAGCTTTCCCAGAAATGGGATCTTTCAGTCTTGCAGTTTTGAGGAATTTGAGAGAAAAGCTGATGAAGCTTAAACCAAGACCTAGATCGACTCAGTTTAAAGATTTAGCTGAGTGGGAAGATGAAATGCATGATTTAGAGCAAGAAAGGTTTCGAGACTACATGGGACCAAGGAATAGAGGTCGTGGATTTTGGAGAGAGACACATGAGAGTAGAATGCGAAGGTGGAAAAATGCTTACATGTGTGATGGAATGTATCAGGTTAGATTGGTTGATGAGGAAAAAGGGAAAAAATGTACAGAAAAGAGGAATAATATAGAAACAGGAAAAAGAGGTTATGAGGATTGTGGGTCCAAGGATGCAGTGCTGGAGGAGATCCTAAATAGGAGACCACCGCCATATCAACCACATTTTATGAGTACAACTCCAAGTGCTTCATAGTCAGAGGATAGACTAGCAAAAACTCCAAAATGGTTTTCAAACTTCATAGATGTTCCGGAAAGAGTAGAAATGAGACATAATTCGAATGTTCGATTAATAGGAACCAGATACATTGGGACACCTAAACAAAGGGACGGAACAGAGAAATTTGGAAATAGAGTAGAACAACAAATTGAAGCACAACCGAGTACTTATGAATATATATGTTCAACAAATGAATTGGCTGAAAAAATACAGGAACTTACTAAAAGTATAGAAGCTGTAACTGTTCCAGTAACAATAGTTCCTGTAATCCCAGTGTTTGAAAATCAGAAAATAAATACAAGCATCTTTAACTATTCCTCTAAATCAGAGTTTATAAAAATTAAGAGAAAAGGTTTACCAAAACTTGTCAGAAATAAAACATACTAATCAAATGACACCGCCTGATTTGACTTTTAATCAGTCTTCCGTTTAAATGTCCAACAGGAGCGGAGTCTGGTTCTATAACTCCTTATAAAAGTGTAGAGAAAACTAATTTAACACCCGTTTCTTTAGAACGTTCGCACAGCAGGGGAATTTGCCCAGCGTGCGAGGGTCCTAAAGGTCATGACGAGCTCAGCTCACAAGAAACTTGGCTCATGACGAGCTGAGCTCGTCATGAGCATGGGAGGAGTTAAACAGTATATTGGATATGAGGAACTGAATGAAAAGGATATGAGTCATTTTGTATATTGCTTTGTGTTCAGATTGAGACCGGAAATAGGAGATATGATTAAGCATAATTTAATGGGATGGCAGTCATGTTCTGTGTAGACATGCAAAATACTGTAGTGATGAATTGAAGTAAAACAAAGGAAACCTAAGGAAAAGGCAATGTGCGCACAAGTAAAGGTTGCAGAGCGTCAAGTAGCTTTACTAGAAAATAAAACTACAGAAGGGAACCAAAATAGAGTAAAGGGAAATTTCAGTAAGCAAAAATTAATTGGAAATATAGAAGAATTAAAGAAGAAATATCCATGTCATAAATGCGTTAGGATGGGGCGTTGGAGGAAAGAGTGTAAGTTTCCACCGAAAGTTAATTCATAAAATACATCATTGAATCCACAGGTGCTGAATGAGGTAATTCAACAGCCATCGCCACAGCAACAGGTAGTTAATCCACATTCTCAGATGCCACAACCTCCTCTTCCTCACAATGTAAACCTACAAAGATACAATGCAGAGACAGGATTCTGCGCAGGAGATCAGGTAACAAGAAATCCCAGTGTGCATGTGAGTCCGCAATATTGGTTGAAAGAAGATGGAAGTGAGTCAGATGACAGTTTCTGACGGTGCCTGAGAGAGGGAGAAGAGTGCGCACTTGGCGCTACTCTAGATGTAGATCAGTCTGGTCCATATGTGAATGGGAAGGTCAATAATGTAGATGTGACTTTCCTAGTTGACTCAGGTGCTACCCAGGTGCTGCTGTTATATCAGTGGAAATGCTAAATCTTCCTCTCTCGGGTGAACATATTCAAGTTGTCGGTATAGCTATTCAGCAGATTAAAATGTCCATAACAAAACCAATTGAAATAGAAATTGGAAATTACAAAGACATGCATCGATTCGGGGTGTGTGACAGTAGTCCTGTTAATCTTCTTGGAAGGGATATACTGTGCAAAATAAAATGTGCCATTTACTGTTCACCAGATGGCATTGAGCTTCAAACTCCAGACGAGGAAAGTTTGTATAAAATAACAATGACATTAATAATTAATAGAAGCAGATAAGAATAGTATGTTTCCTGTGTTTGATCGAGAGAATATACCTGATGAATTAAAACAGGTAGTGTTATTTGACAGGAGAAGATATTGGCTTGATGAGAAACGTAGATCCTCTGAAAATTTCTTTGAAGAAGGAATAAGTCATCCGAATATTCCCCAATACAAAATGACAGCTGAAACTACTGAAGGAATAACACCAGTGATAAATATAATGATTGAGCAAGGGATTTTGAGAGAAATAGAAAGCTGTTCTTGTAATTCGCCTATAATGGGATTGAAAAAGCTTAACAGAACATTCAGAATAGTGCAGGATTTGGGAAAGGTAAATAAAATTGCTGTTCCATTATTGTACAATTGTACCAAACCCATCAGGAATTCTATACCAAATTCCACACAATTCAGAATGTAGCGTTCTAATCTAGGACCCTGATCGATACTGTGACCTTATGCCCCTATTCAGCTATAAATCCATTTATTCCCTATATTGGCATAACCGTTCAAGTGCAATATTCAGAAACTCGTCTCTGGCCTCACACGAACAGAGCCACATTTCAGAATCGCTTTCTCTGCCACTTCCTTTGCAACCAATTAGTGCAATGACATAGCAGAAGTTACTATCTAAGATTCCTAGATTAACACTCCGAGTTCTTCAACAAGATAAAAACTCAGCAACCTGGAAATCCCCGCTTGCTGTGTTTTGATTAGTAATAGAACTCTAATGAGCACTGCTAGACGATCACTTCCTAGTGACATCTTTATTGGCGTCTTATGTCCAAAAACTTACGTCAAACAAGGCACCTTTCAGGTATAAATATTACCAACGTTGCCTTAAGCAAACGCTGTCTCGCTGCTGCTGAAGTTGCTGTTATGCTGATGATACCATAGCTGCTATCGCTACTGCTATCGCTGCTAACCAGCAAACAATGGTGTAGTGAACTTAGGAGCTGAACAGCTGTCCCCTGCAAGCCCAGCAGATGCAAGCTGCCCACGGACGCTGCCTCTCCTCCTCCTCGACGCGCTGAGAGAGACGCTGTCTTTTCTCCTGCAGAGAAATCCAGCTCCGGCGTTTCTAGTCTACCCTTGCGGGTGACTGGGATATCGACCCCCTGAAGGAGATACCAGACCTCCATCATTCTATTCCAGAGGTATGGTGTTGACTAAACCCTTAGAGAGAATTCTTGAAGCAAACCTTTGCAAAACCAACTTAACTTAAAGCTACTTACTTACTCCCCTCCCAAGTATTAGGCTTAGGTCAGGTACACTGGGGTAGGCGTAGTTAGAAGCACCAGTTGAGTATTTTAGCCTAATGTATATATGAATGTATATATGTTTTATTCATTTTAAACCATTGTATGGCTAAGACACCATATCAATGCTTTTACAGTATTATTTCGCAATACTCATCTTACTGTACGTACTTTTTATAATAACAAGTCTTGCAATTGTGGCAATTCATTTCTCTTGTACGAGAAGAAAGACTGTTCAATAAATGTTACCCTTTATTGACAACGCCTGTCTCTCTATTCTCTACATATTGTGAAAGTAAATTGCACAACCAATGTCTATTGTTTCACACGACCCTAGAGATTGACTCTTGAACTGAGGAGGAAAGTTGTCATGTTGCACGGTTGTTGGAAAACTGAATCCCTTCTTGTCTGTATCAGGGAAGCTGATCACTTCCTATTCAGTCAAGAAAGTTTCCAGTGACTTCTGAGCTAGTTGGTAACAAACCCAATTAAGTTTAGCATAGTCAGTAGAGGCCTGGAAGATCCGCACTTCTACGTCGATATTACTGATTATGTTATTCCAATGCGCAGGGCCTATAGCGAAAATAGGAACTACACTACATGGCGCCTAACGTTTGGTAAGGCGATAAACTAACGCAAGACGTTAGAGTAACTCAGTCGTGCATATTTCACACAGACCCCTTTCTCCCGTAAATACTCCAATAGACGTCTGGAGTGGGTGAAAGGTTAAAATCCGCCCAAACTCAGTAGGAAGAGATTCCTATGTAAAGCTCTGGTTTATTCAACGTTGAAGGATACAGTGTTCCAAAATATTGTGCACCTAATCTATGTCTCCTTGGAGACCTATTATTGGTAACAGTTAATTTGAGCGCACAGCACAGTCGAGGTTAGTATATATTCATAAACAAGTCAAAGTGGTGCTCAGAAAGAGAGGGGGGCTGGTTACCACAGCCCTCAAAGGTTAACCACAAAGTGGTACTGTAAACAATTATATATTTCTCCGAGCACTCAATCAAGTACAAAGTCTTATATGCAGTTTTCACTGGTTGATTTAATGTCCAATCTTCCAAATATTGTCACATCCAAGATCCACCATTAATAAGACGCAGAGTTTCACTATTACAAAATAGAGAAACCACCGGATGAGTACGCTTCTTTCAAGGAGACTGAAATCCCACTAAAATTCCAAGAGCACCTGCTCTGGTTTAATGGCGCCCTAAAACATAATGATCATAATACCAGGCTCGGTCCACTAGGTAGACCAGGAGCAATGTGGCCGGTTCTAGCCAGCTACACACCACATCCGGACATTGAAAAAATGTCAAAAGAAGAGCTGTTAGTACAGCTAAAAAGATTAATAAAAATACATGGGCAATTAGTCCAATATGTAATGCGGACTGCTACAGTCCAACCAGCTGTTAATGTACCACAGCTGACCCCTCATCAGGGGAACACTAATAAAATCACACCACAGAACATACAGTCATGTCTTGGTAAAACACCCGTAAAACGGGAAAAAATTCCTTTCTGGTTAGCGCAAAAAATCACTCAAATAGAGGCAGTATTTCCGGATACTACCCCTATCGAGAAACACAGAATCTTGACCATCTGCCTTCCTATGGGAATCGCACCACACGTGGAGGACTGTGACACTTGGGGTACAGTCTTTGCTTCCATTTACACAAAAACACATGGTGTTCCATCTATGGCCGTAATACCAGATGTACTAAGACAGATTCAAAATGAATACGGTCCAGAACCTGCCTTAACTCTTGGTATGAAATTACTGAAAGACTTCAAGCAGGTCTCGGCTATATTATTAGCCAACATAAAGGGAGAAGCAGCATCTGTGGCGATCCGCCAGAAGTTGAAGGAAACAGATATAACAGATCAGCCAGTTGAGCTTGCCAGAATCATAGAAAAATGCTATGAAGAATTAGGTAGAGACAGCTTGGGTGGGAAACCAGTAAAGCCCCAACTGCTCGAAAATCCTGAAAAATTATTTATTTATTAAAAATAATTCAAACACTCCTAAAAAGAGCTGGGATGGAAATAAACAATCCACTCCCAAGGAAAAAGTTTTCCAGTCCAGAGGAAGGTCTCCTCGACGGAGGGAAATAACTCCGACTCGAGAACACCAGTCTCCCCAGAGGGAGCCCTCTGAGAAAAGATACAACCTTAGAAATAGGGATAATTTGAAAAAGCCTGATAGATATCAAAATATTCATACATGTCCCTCTCGATCTTTTTTGCAGAAATCGGAAAGAAGAGGACGGTCAGACCCAGGAGAGCACACCAAGTCCAAAGACAAGGAACCTGCTCAGAGTAAAAAATCTCAATTTCCAAAAAAGAAGGTAGCCAGTATTAGAGTAATCAACCATGCCGAGAATACTGAGGACACAGTTGAAAAACGGGGAGTGGGCACAGACAATTTTAGACAGTGCAGCAGAAATCACTATAGCGCGCAAGATCTTGATGAGTCATCTGGAGACAGTGGACACGAATGAATACATTCAGGTTGAAACTGCCGACACCAGACTTAGCGAGCCCCATAAGATATACGAAATACCATTGCGTATAGAGGGTGATAAGACTAGGAAAATAAGGGGTCTATTTTGGGATAAACTCTCAAAAGGCTATGATATTCTGTTAGCTGAAAAAGATTGGCCCCCAGAGTTTGTCAGGGAGTGCCCTCGTGGCGAAGAAATGATTATGCCTGCTTTCTCGAATGACATTCCGATTCACAAAAAATATACTTATGCAAGGAAATGGGCAGTGGCCCAGGCACCGGCATGATATAAAAATCATGTAGGATGGGATGAGGACTCACCTCCCCACAAAATCCAGTTAAAAAGTGAACCAACTGCCCAACGGCAGTATCCCATAAAGCAAGAAGCTAAAAAACAAGTCAGGGAGATCTTAGATCAACTTGAATACCAGGGTTGATTGAAACATTCACCTCTCAAATGAACAATCCTTTGTTTCCTGTCTCAAAGCCAGACAATTCATATCGTCTAGTTTTGGACTACAGACACCCTAATGCATGTTGCAAAACGTTTGCAGTACAAAACTCGCATAGTGCTGCACTAATAAACAACATAGTTAGGAAAAAATATAAAACGACATTAGACATATCTAATGGTTTCTTTTGTCAAAACATTGCACCAGAAAGCAGGTATTTGACCGCTTTCTCCGTAATGGGGTCTCAGAAAATTTCTGTAGGCTCCCACTGGGGTTCAAGAACAGCCCAGGACTATTCTCAGCTAGGGTAACAGAGCTACTACAAATATATGATGATGAGGCATTATCTTACGTAGATGATATCTATCTCACAGACAACGACTTGGATACTCACTTGAAAAGAGTATACACCATTATACTTGGGTCCGCGGCAGAGGGTTACAAATTCAACTTTAAAAAGTCTTGAATTGCCCATCTGACATTATTATTTTTAGGATACAAATTATCAAGCGAAGGGAAAAGCCTAGCGGACAACTTCTTAGAGAAGTGCGCTGTACTCCAAGCTCCAAAAACCCTGAAGAATTTACAATCCATTCTAGGTTTTCTGAATTTCGGAAGAACATACATTCTAAATTACGCAGAGAGGGTTAAACCTCTCTACGAACTAATAAAACCTGATTTTAAACAAATCAATTGGACTCAAAAACACACAGAAATTTTGAGATCACTGCAAACAGACATGTTAGCAAAAACAAAATTAGATACACGTGATAACACACGCGATCTTGTAATCCAAGTCATCCCAGGAAGATGCGGATTTACGTACCTAACCTCTAATGAGGGAGAAAAGGTACCAATAGCTTACAAATCACATTTGTACACAAAGGCTGAAATAAAATTCAGTTCAACAGAGAAAATTCTAACTGCGGTTCAGACTGCTGTAGCAAAAGAAAGGCCCCTAGCACAAAATAAACGAATCATAATCGTAACACCTATACCGGCTTTAGAAGCGGTAACTAAAGCAAGTATTCCTAATGCTAAAGCTTTGCATCCGAGATGGATTCAGTGGGTTAATTCTCTTGCTGCTACGAATTTGATCCTAACTTAAAAACACAGGAATTTTTACAATATGAATATGAATGTCCTCTGCCAATTGAAATCCTGCCTCTCGAAGAATACGGGAGTATTATATATACTGACGGATCAGCACAACCCGCAGTTGGGGGCAAACAAGCTTATAGTGCTACGTGCGCGATTGTTGAAGGTCGCTGGCACAAAGGTAAATTTAGACCAACGGTCACTAAAACACAATCTCTAGGAGATTGCTCAGCTCAACGAGCTGAATTGGTAGCCTTTAAGATGGCGCTAGAAAATACCGATCGCGAATTCCCCACACTAATAGTGTGCGATTCTTATTATTGCGTACAATCTTATAATGAATACTTGCAAAATTGGGTGGAAAATGGTTTCAAAGATGCAAAAGGTGGCACAATAAAGCATAAAATGCTTTGGGAACAGGTAGTTCTTTTACAGAAAGAACTACAAAAGACTCACGTGATACACACTCTGAGTCTTCAACATGATGGCGTTCACGTTGCAGGGAATTAATTGGCTAATACAGCCACAGCGGAAGCAACTAAACCAGCTTCCGTAGCCACAAAAAAGCGTGCAGAAAAATACATAGACTGGGAAACCATGCTGGCAGTAAAAACGACCATAAAAGGCGACTGTGCAGCACTGCCCGTGAACTATCCACTCATTTATGCATACATAATCAATGCAAACTCCGTTCCTTTTGCTCGAATCCCTGGAGTGGGGGATAGGGTAATTCCAAACATGAACAGGAGAATATTTTTAATAGCAGATGCACACATGGGTTTGGGTCCTAGGCACAGAAAGATCAAGGAATCCCTGACTGAATTACAATCAGTATACTGGTGGCCGGGAATGAGTGTACAGCACCAAATATATGCAAACAACTGTGAAAACTGCAACAGGGATCGCAGTAGTGAACCATACTACCGGCTACCAATCAGAAACAGCGTAACGCTGTCTACACCCCATCCTGTGTCCTATTAATCATTAAGGCTAAACACACTTAAAAAATGTGGCCTCCAGCGCTCGGCTGACGCCAGAACGGTTATAAAAGATCTGCAAGTCTTTGTCGGCACATACACAATTGCCATGTTCCATTCTGACCAGGGTCCTGCTTTGAGCTCTCGAGCTTATAAGGAGGCCATGGCCAGCATGGGAATTGGGTTGCGGTATTCTTGTCCGTTGCACCCGAAGGGAATAGTGTGGTAGAAAGAAAAAACCGAGACATAAAGCGATCTATAACAGTGAAGGTATTAGGTTCAGGCGCTGGGTGGGTCAAACATTTAATAAGTGTCCAAACGAGTCTTAATAACTTGCCAAGAAATTCTCTAAAAGGTTTCAGCCCATACGAACTATTGTTCGGAATTAGAATGAGAATTAAGGATTAGATAGTTAAGTATCAGTGGTACAAGATAAGAAAACAGACTTTGACATCAAAGATCGTTTGGATGTTTTACAGGACTTGAATGAAACAGACAATCCTTAAGCAACATAAAGTTAAAGCAACAGCCAGATACCACTGACGAGGCACCACAAGCAACAGCCCCAGCAAGGCCTGTCTGGATTCCAAAGATTGGGGATCTAGTCAGAGAAAAAATAGCGGTAAAGAAGGAATTTGGGCCTTCTTACAGAAAACCAGTACCTGTCTTGGCAGTCACCGGAACAAGATCAGTAGTACTACCGCCCCTTGCTGGTAAAAATGAGAACAGAGTTGTATCAATCGACCTGGTAAAACCACAAGCATGTGGCCTATAATCAACAGTAGGCCCAGTGGACTCCCGAGAAACAACAGAATGCCCAAACTTGTAACAATCCAAGAGGTTCAAACTGAAAGACTAATCACATTCGATCAGCCTGAGGTGCACAGAGAGGGACTATGCAATAATGCCATGGAACTCGTGCCTCTTGAGACACAGATTGAAACAGTTCGTCAAGAAACACCAGTCTACAATAATGTGGCATCAGAAAGTGCTACCGAAAGACAGATTGAAAGAACAACCCCAATAATTGACAGAACTGCCTCTGGTTATTTCATCGACTTCGACAACTTTTCCGAAGATCAAAGTAACCCCGAAGTGATGCCAGAAACAAAAAAGACTTTTAAAGAAAAAGCAACGGAACTCTTTCATCAACTGAAGGAAATCTACCTTATTTCCCCTTGGTTAGAATTCTGGTTCGGTCTAGGTGTATTTTTCCTCCTGCTTTGGCTCATCATGGTACTTTGTTTGGGAAAATTCATTGAGGGAAATTATAGTACAATGGACACAGCAAGTCAGAACATCAACTTAGTCCTCAAACCACACAGATCATGCCACGTGAAGAAAAGAGAACTGTCAACAGTAAATGTCACAGCCATTTCAATACCCGGTGGGGTAGTATGGGAGAAAACTGACAATGAGATCTATGGTCCGGTCGAGATCCTGAAGTATCCTCATCAACTGAAGGTTTCCTTAAGTGACTTTGTAAAACCTAGTACATTCTCTGATGATTGGGACTTTAACAGTATTAATGACAGGATGTCTGATTTAGTAATGCCAGCTAGATTCACAGAACATGATTATTTACAAGGTTTGTCTAGTTATGAACAAATGTTCTGTTTTACACATTATGGCGATCATTATTTGCATAAATCTGCACAGCCCAGAAATGTTTTTAAGTATAATCAATGGGAACATTGTGCTACACCACCTAAAAGCAGTTCTAAAACATTCTTTAAGAAATTCAAGTACTTCTCAGGCTTTAACACCAGTAATGCAGAAACCTTTTATTACAAACTGTTAGATAAAACAGGAATGAAAACAATGCTGACAAACACTAAATTAATATATTCAGAAGCATTTTATGAAAAAATGATGACATTTGGTTTTGATTATTGAAAAAATAACATTGAAACAAAGACCATTTGGGGTACGAAAGATTGGCAGGTACAAGGCCTAGAAGCACTATTCAGAACCTGCATGATACCAGAACAAATGATGTTTTTAAATGACACAATTCACCAAACATCCTGTCTTGGCCTAGCTAAGATTAAAGACCTTAACAAACCGTCTATTCCAAAGCCAATACCTGAGAATACAACAACAGATATTGAGATAGACGTAACTAAAATTTTACATTTTAACAGAATACATCCTGATTGGAAAAAGTGGTTAATCTGGCCTACTGACACAAACAACTGTCAAGATAGATTCCTGAATAAAACAAAGGGGTAAAAATGACCAGAAAAGACCTTAGATACTCCCAGAGACAACATCCAGGGATAGTAACAACATACAGTATAGGGAAAATCTGCCTCGAATGGCTAGGATCATCCACACTGGCTGAAATTAAGCTACACTTGTCTTTACTTAAAGATGGTGCTGATTTGCGCGATTTTATTATGGGACCACGCAAACAGCGTCAAAAGCGTTTCATAGCGGCCAGCATCTATGCTGCGTACAACGAGGTTTGGAAAGTCACACAAATTGAAACAGCAGAAAAAATACGAGAAATTGATCGTATTCAATTGGAAAAATCACTTTCAGTAGTGGACAATGGGTTAATGACAGAATATAGACAGAAACTTGCTAATGTTACAGCATGGCCAGTCACAATTACGTTCTATTGTACAATTAGGCTGGACGCTGCAAAATCTTCGTTCAGGCTATGTGCCTTGGCGTTTAATCAACACAACGTCATTATTTTCCATTTTTAACCTTACTGATAAACAAATCAGCTTGGCACAGAAAGGAGCAGACTATACAATCCTGAGCATCGAAAAACTTGAGAGATTACCATTGACAATGTCAGAAAGTCCTGTCATTGAATGGATAATGCACGGAATTATCACCATTCCGATAACAACTTTCCAATTTAAAAAGTGCCTTGAATACATACCTACTGGCCAGTATGAACGATTGGGTAAAGGATATGTTAAGTCAGCATGGAAATTACCATACACACATTCATGCTATAGTGACAGCGACAAAAATGTATTTCTTAGTGGTGAAAACTGTAAGCGTTCACTAAGCGGTATACTTTTGTGCCAGGGTATTAATTTACACGGAGCCTGTGAAGGTAATTCTAACAACCTTTCATGCCACCAGCTTGTCACACCTGCAACACAGATAGAGCCCTTCTTTATGCAACTCGCGAATGGGAGTTACATTCTAAGAACGGATCACAGATGTTGTGGCCTTGTTCCAGGGAAAAGTTATCTCGTAAGCGTACCTTCCATGGTCAAATGCTGTATGCAAGCATTGTTCCCGAGAGGGCCTGGAGACATAGAGACTCCCATCTGGCCTCGTCTGCATTTCTCTTCTATACGAATTGATACTTTAAACAAAATGAAGTCTGTGCTTTTGCAGACAACAGTGCCCATCACATCATCAAAAGAGATGTATGATCTCCTAGTTGCAAGGACAGCTACGGAGGTTCATGACCTTTTATCAACAAATTGCCCCGTGCATTTCGTAGAAATGTTGAGCCAACTCCTTAACATGTCTAGTGCCACAGGCATCCCAGGCATATTTAAGACGATTTTTACGGGACTGCTTACACCATTTCAAGCAATTCTGGGAATCGTTCCAAATTTTGTCCACTCTGTTTTTGGCGGCATACCCCTATTTTTGGGACTTGTAGCAGGGATTTTATTTTTGACCCTCCTGCTTCGTTATGGCAAGCCACAGCTCAGACATGACTCCTGTGGGGATGGCAGAAACAATCCTAGCAATCCGCTACCGGGACAGAATAACTAGAGTCCTTGGATTGGCCAGGCTGAGAGATCTAAACATGACCTGGTTCCTTTCATTCAGACCGATATGGCAACATTGCATCTTACCTGTACTACGATGTATGCTATGCGGAGATGAGTGCGTGTTGGACACCTGTCTTTCACTTCCATCAGCAGTACCAATGGATATCGATACTTTGCTAAGTCCGATAACGGCTCACTCATTGTGTTGTCCCCAGCGGCTACCAATCCTGATGACGGCATTCGTTGAGACTCCTGTGCTACGACTAGGTGGTAACAGCGGAGCGAGTGACAAAAGCAAAATCACCCAGGTACGACCTTCTGTGAGCATTGCTGATCCAGCCTTTGATGACAGCAATCATTCTCACACCTGCCAAGTTACAGCACTATCAAATTTGGTCGAACTGTCACTTGATTTTGTAGACCAATTCTTTGAGAGCCTGTCTGATATGATGTTCTCACCCGAACAGAAACAATAACTTTAGAGAAGCATTCCGACACACAGCGTTCCCATGAACTCTGAATTCGGCCTTCAGTTTTGAACAACAAAAACTGGTAAAAGCGTTGGAACTCTATTTTCCCCCGTTCAAGCAATAATTCTTTTGAATTGAACACTTTTTAATATTCACCATTTTCTGGCACGAAAAATTCTTTGCTTAAGGTAAACCTATTCATAGAGAACAGAAGCTTCTACTTCTATTTCTAAATACAATCTAGAGACATAATAACTTTACACCAGCCTCTAGCACATTTTACTGCAATGCATAATTGTTCATTGATTTCATATGCTATAATTTTTGAATGATTTCTATTCTTCAAAAACGTACAGTACCTTAAATTTTCACGTATTACAAAATACGCCTATTTCAAATGCATATATGTATTTTGGGGTGGGCAATGTTACACATGCATCTTATTGCTCTAGTTTTAGTAATTTGATGGACATGAATTCGTGGAGTGGGTGTAGCGTTCTAATCTAGGACCCTGATCGATACTGTGACCTTATGCCCCTATTCGGCTATAAATCCATTTATTCCCTATATTGGCATAACCGTTCAAGTGAAATATTCAGAAACTCGTCTCTGGCCTCACACGAACAGAGCCACATTTCAAAATCGCTTTCTCTGCCACTTCCATTGCAACCAATTAGTGCAATGACATAGCAGAAGTTACTATCTAAGATTCCTAGATTAACACTCCGAGTTCTTCAACAAGATAAAAACTCAGCAACCTGGAAATCCCCGCTTGCTGTGTTTTGATTAGTAATAGAACTCTAATGAGCACTGATAGACGATCACTTCCTAGTGACATCTTTATTGACGTCTTATGTCCAAATACTTACGTCAAACAAGGCACCTTTCAGGTATAAATATTACCAACGTTGCCTTAAGCAAACACTGTCTCGCTGCTGCTGAAGTTGCTGTTATGCTGATGATACCATAGCTGCTATCTCTACTGCTATCGCTGCTAACCAGCGAACGATGGTGTGGTGAACTAAGGAGCTGAACAGCCGTCCCCTGCAAGCCCAGCAGATGCAAGCTGCCCACGGACGCTGCCCCTCCTCCTCCTCGAAGCGCTGAGAGAGACGCTGTCTTTTCTCCTGCAGAGAAATCCAGCTCCGGCGTTTCTAGTCTACCCTTACGGGTGACTGGGATATTGACCCCCTGAAGGAGATACCCGACCTCCATCATTCTATTCCAGAGGTATGGTGCTGACTAAACCCTTAGAGAGAATTCTTGAAGCAAACCTTGGCAAAACCAAATTAACTTAAAGCTACTTACTTACTCCCCTCCCAAGTATTAGGCTTAGGTCAGGTACACTGGGGTAGGCGTAGTTAGAAGCACCAGTTGAGTATTTCAGCCTAATGTATATATGAATGTATATATGTTTTATTCATTTTAAAACATTGTATGGCTAAGAAACCATATCAATGCTTTTACAGTATTATTTCGCAATACTCATCTTACTGTACATACTTTTTATAATAACAAGTCTTGCAATTGTGGCAATTCATTTCTCTTGTACGAGAAGAAAGACTGTTCAATAAATGTTACCTTTTATTGACAACGCCCGTCTCTCTATTCTCTACATATTGTGAAAGTAAACTGCACAACCACTGACTGAGTAAAATAACTGTCTATTGTTTCACACGACCCTAGAGATTGACTCTTGATCTGAGGAGCAAAGTTGTCATGTTGCACGGTTGTTGGAAAACTGAATCCCTTCTTGTCTGTACCAGGGAAGCTGATCACTTCCTATTCAGTCAAGAAAGTTTCCAGTGACCTCTGAGCTAGTTGGTAACAAACCCAATTAAGTTTAGCATAGTCAGTAGAGGCCTGGAAGATCCGCACTTCTACGTCGATACTACTGTTTATGTTATTCCAATGCGCAGGGCCTATTGGGAAAATAGAAACTACACTACAAGAATGGTATACAGTCATTGATCTATGTAATGCGTTCTTCACTGATCCATTACACACTGAAAGCCAGGCAATATTTGCATTCCGATTCAGAGACCGTATTTTGGCATGGTGCCGAATACGTCAGGGGTATACTTAAAGTCCCTCTATCTTTAATCAATTGTTAAAGAAATCATTAGAAAGTTTAAGAATGCCTGGAGAGTCAGTTCTAGTACAGTACATTGACAATTTGTTGGTAGCGTCAAAAACAAAAGATGCATGTGTTTCAGACACTGCTGCACTGTTAAATCATCTGGCAGAAGAAGGACAAAAAGTTTCACCATCAAATCTGCAATTGTGTCAGAAAGAGGTACAATATTTGGGCCACAAGATTGCTAAGGGAATTAGACAAGTCACAATAGAAAGAATTATACAAGGAATTAAACCTCCAAAAACACAGAGACAGGTGAGAATGTTTCTTGGAATGGTTGGATACTGTCTGCAATGGATTAGTGGATTTTCACTAATAGCTAAGCCATTACAGAGATTGAGAAAACCAGATGTAAAAGACCTAATAATACTGAATAAGGCAGAACTAAAAGGTTTTGAGCAGCTAAAAACAAGTCTATGCGAAGCACCAGCATTGGGAATGCAGATTATGAAAAATAATTTGAACTATATTGCTGTGAGGATGTCCATTGTCATTTCTAATACAGAGGCATGGAAAACTGAGGAAGCCCATTGCATATTTTTCTGCTGTTTTAGATCATGTTGCAAGGGCATTACAGGGATGCTTAGAAGCAGTAGCTGCTACAAGTATGAGTCTTAAACAAAGTGAAGGTATAGTGATGGGATTTTCTTTGAGAGTGTATGTACCTCTTTCGGTTGAGTTTCTCCTCACTAGAACCGAAACGCAGTACCTAACCAATAATAGAATGACAAAATATGAGAAAACTATTCTAGGTGCACATAACGTAACAATTTCAAGATGTGTAAATGTGAATACCTCTACATTATTACCTGATACCATGAATGTGGAAGTAGGATAAGATGATCACAAATGTTTGGATGTTCTAGAATACCGTACTAATTCAAGGCCTGATATCAAAGATATACCTTTGCCTGAATCTGATTATGTGAGGTTTGTTGATGGATCATGTTTGAGAACAGATGAAGGTGTACTGAGCGCTGCATGTGCTGTTTGTACAGTAGCAGATGTCCTGGAAAGGAATCTGTTCAGCTCAAATTGCGCAATTGATTGCTTTGATTCGAGCATGTGAATTAGGAAAAGAGATAAGGGTCACTATAGTGACTGACAGTCACTATGGATATGAAGTTGTCCATTATTATGGTCAACTGTGGTCCCAAAGAGGTTATATGACACAGCAGGATCCCCATCAGAAATGCTGAATTTGTGAAAATGTATGCCATTCAATTACCAGACAAGATAGCTGTAGTGAAATGTGCAGCTCATAAGAAAGGAGATGCAAAATACTGTGCCAAAAATCTTGCATCCATAAATTGGGATAGGCAAACTGAACATGTTTCAAGTCCTTTGATGCTAATCACAGTAGTTGAGACATGGCAGGAGGTAAGACAAATGCAGGAAGAAGCTAGTGAAGAAGAAAAGATAATTGGGTAAAAGCAGGATATAGACTAAGAAAAGAAGATGACATTTGGGTTTACAAAGATGAAAGACCAGTAATGCCTGATAACATGATCTCAAATATGGCCCGAAAGTATCATGGTTGGAAGAAACGCTATGATCAGGATGTTTAGACAGACATGAAATAATCCTAAGTGTAGTTTGATTGCTGAGAGTCTCTGTAAGAGGTGTCTTGTGTGCCAGCAATTGAAAACAAGAAGGAAAACTGTTGTGAGTTAGGGAACCATAGGACGGGAGGGAGGTCCATTTACATGAATGCAGTTGGATTTTATTGAATTGCCACCATGTAACAGACTTAGATATGTACTTTCGATCATTTGTCTATTTTCATGAGGGTTGAAGCATTCCCCACTAGGAGGAATGATGGAGTGACTGTTGCCTGTCACGTGAGATAATACTACGCTGCGGTTTCCCAGTAATAATTGAGACAGATCGTGGGACTCATTTCCATAATGAACTAATGCAAATGATTTGTGAAGCACTGGACATTCATCAAAAGTTACACTGTGCTTACAGACCAAAAGCTTCAGGGTTGGTTGAACAAGTAAATGGAACAATAAAAAACTGAATTGCAAAAATGTGTTTGGCCGCAGTACTAAAATGGCCCGATGCACTGCCACTTGTTATAATGACCCTGAGTAGTACTCCTGACAAAAGAACAGGATTAAGTCCCCATGAGATTTTGATGGGAAGTGTAACGAGACAAGCATTTGCACCAGTTGATAAACTGTTGAGCATAAATGAAGATATCATACTGGATTACTGCAAAAATCTGTCTGACATAGTAACTTCTGTGTTCCATCAGGTGGGAACTGAGGCACAAATGAAAGAAAAACATCCCCTCATTATCTAGTTCCTGGAGATTGGTTTCGGATAAAGGTTCACAGGAGAATAAATTGTCTAGTACTTCACTGCCAAAAACCTCGACAAGTTATTCTGGTTAATACCACTGCTGTTAAATGTGCTGGAGTCAAAAGGTGGATGCACGCCAGCCACACTATTTGTGCGCCTGAGCCTGAAAATCTGCAGGAGGAAAGTGAAAGCACCACTGACTCAGACTCTGAGGGTGAACCAGAAAAAGATCCAGATACTGAAGCTCGACCTGTTCGTCGACATCTAGAGATATCAAATACTAGCTCTGCATCAGAAGGAGAAAATGAAATTGTTGAAATACCAAATTTCGAAGATCGACCTGTAAGTCGAGATTTGGTAGAGATTGATACCAGTAAGGACACTGAGCTAAGTGAAAAGAAAACTGGTAATCAAGGAGTTATTGAAGGACAGTCTGAAAGCTCTGAAAGAAGGAACCGAAATCTCGAAACTTGTGAAAGGGAAATAACTCACGATGAGGATGAGCTTCAAAGTACCAGCCATGGAGAAGTTCCTAACAGAGTGAAAGAACTGACCAAAGAGAAAATAAGCTCAGAAAAAGAATCCGATCCTGTAAATTTCATTATAAATGATACTCTAGAAAGATCTGAAACAGAGACGGATGACAGTGATGATGACACTCAATTAAGGAAAAGTATAGAAAAAGAACTTGGAGAGTGGAGCAAAACTCTACTGAACCTGAAATAAAAGGAGCCTGAAATAAAAAGAGTTTGAAAAGGAGATAATTGGCCTAAAGAAACGGATGGACTAAAAATTAAACTGGTTAACAAAGCAAAAGTACAAGAAGATCAAGTGAATGAAATAACCAGTCAAAAGGAGTTTTTGGGAAAGAAAATAGAGGTTGTGCAAAGGTCAAAAAGAGTGAGAAGACCAAATCAAAAATATAAATCACCTGAGTGGACCTACATGGTGCTGCCTCCAATAAGAGAAGTAAACAGCAGCCAGGAAAACTTGCATTGTCCAGGTGTTGAAAATGAAAGTGAGTAAATCGTGACACAAAGAAAGAAAAAGGATTCTTGAGAAAGGTTTGGAGAAACTGTGAAAAGAAAGGATATATATATATATATATATATATATATATATATATATATATATATATATATATATATATATATATATATATATATATATATATATATATATATATATATAATAAAAGCTGTAATTGAACTTGACAGGAACATTGTAAGTGGAACAAGGTTTAAAAGAGTCAATTTAAAGGAGAAAAGATTGTGAAGATAGCTGTTTAAAAAAAATGGCTACTAATGAAGTGACTAAATCTAAGTGTTCTATCTTTAGAAAATGGTGTGAAATGTGGTTACTTTGCATTGGAATATTATTGTTAGTATGGTTTATTCTTGCTATAAGCATTCTTTTAAGACCTGCTTTTGATAAATTAAAAGCAAATGAGAGTTTGAAAGATAAGAATGGTGGTTTAAAAAATGAAAAACTACATGTATATAGGCCTAAAATTCATCAAGATAAGTCACTTAGCGAGTTCTCTAAAATACTTTTTCAAGATTATTATCTGAATATGTAAGAACAATGGATACCAGTGACTGTTATGTCTGTGTGAAATTACCAGCATCTGTTTCTGAGGGTATGACTTATCATCATTTACCATTAACATATGGAGTAATATCAAGTTTATTTTATAGAACTGGAAAATTAGAATAGTAATATTCTGATTCTAATGATGTATTTGCAAAATTGTTGCTGAACTAAATCAGATTAATCCTTCAAAATTTCGTGGAGAATATTTCTTAGGAACACAAGAATTATCACAATTTTATGCCTTCAAACATAATTTGACTTGTAAAATGAGAAATGAAGAGAAAGTTTTTCTGAATATGGTTGAGGAAAGAAGACAGCAATATAAGCAATGGGAAAAAGTGGAGCAGACTAAATCTACAAATTGGGCATTTTCAAACGATAATATTGAGGGACATAATGTGAATGTGACTATAAATATAGATACACCATTATTAGGGAAATTATGTATTCGAAGAGATAACACTGTGTATGACAATTATTTTGTGGGTGCAGGTCAATGTGAAGATACTTATATTATCAAACGGGGATGGGGATTAAAGGTAGAAATGACCCAGTTTTTCCGGGAATATATTTTTTATGTGGGAACAAAGCTTATTTCAAATTACCAGATCACTGGTATGATCATGTTACATTGGCTTGGTCCTTCCTAAAATCTTTCATGTAGATAGAGGAACTAATGGAATTCATGAAATAGGTAAACCATTAAGTCGGAGAGAAAGTGTAATTGAAATAATAGGGCATGTTTTTGGAGCACTTATACTAGCAGTAGGCATATCATTTAATGCAAACCGAATTAGAAAATTGTCAACAATAGTAGACCGATTCTTAACATACACAGCGGGAGGATTTTTAATGGTTAACACGGAAATGTTTGCTATAAGTATGGTAATGCAAAATCGACTTGCTTTAGATATAATTTTGGCAAAAGAAGGAGGAGTTTGTGGAATTTTAAAGGTGCAACGCTGTTGTACATACATTCCTGATAAAAGTCAGAACATTGAGAGATGTATTACAAATATTACATAATTACATAAAGAAATAGAACCACTGGAATTTGAAGATGTTCTTGAGAAACTTGGTAGAAGTTCATCAGCAGTTAAAAATGTATTTTATGAAATAAGTAGATCCATTATAGGGAAAATACTAATACCAGTGACTGTAATAATAATAGTAATAATAATAGTGATTTTAGTGATTTTAGTGATTTTAGTTTTGAGATTAAGTTGTCACTGTAAAAAGAGAAGAAATGTCAAAAGATCTTTGAAGAAGAATAATGAAGAAAAACAAGACAGAGATAGGGAAAAAGGTGAAATTGAGATGGAACAGTTTAAAGAGAGGTTTTATCAAGATACAAAGAAATGAGAAGAAACAGAAATATCATGTGCTTCCTGGAGTACACTTATCTACTGAAAGTCTTCTCAGCTGCCAGAGCTTCTCCTCATCTCACATGGTCAGGATCCTCCTTGTTTTTTGCGCAAGATTATGCCAAATCCACGGCCAGCCATTGTAAAGCCTTCCTGGACATGAGATCGGACCTTCGCTCCATTGGCGCCAGATACGGTCTTTTCCATCCTTGTCTTTTTAAGGTCACCTACAACAGCAAGACAATGACCTATGAAGATCCTGTCCAACTTCAAAGTTTCTTAAATTCCTGCCGAGCAGCTGACATGGATGTCTCTGGTTCTTCTTCTTCCTTTCCTCCTTGACTTTCCTGAGTTGCTGTTGTTTCTCCCAGTTTAGCTTGTCTCATTTATTACTCAAGCTTTGCAATTTAATTCCTTGTTCTTATGTTCCTCTTTAGCATTTACTGCTGGTTTTGTCTTGTAGCAATTGTCCCTATTTATCTTCCCCTTACCTACTGTATTTGGTCATATCAGCTCCCTGTTTGTTCTTTATTAACTTGTTTTCCTGACGTTTTCCTCATGTCTCCGCAGATTTTATATTGCGTTCCGTTCTGTTTCCCCGGCTGGATGGCTTGCTGACCTTGGATGTCCTGCCTTCTCCAGTTGGCTTTTCCCTCCCCCTTCCTCACGTTTGATCCTCTTCCTGATTGTCTCTCTTCATTTCCCTTCCTTGTAAGTACGTTCTTCCTTCCTTGTTTGGCATGTTTGCACCTGCCCCTATTTCCTCTTTCTTATCCTCCTTCTTTTTTATCCTTTGTTTCAAGGTGTCTTCTTTCCTCTACTTGATTCATTTTGTCTTTTTCCTCTTTTCCTAGGATTTTTTGTTCATTCGTTGGATGTATCTATCTTGCTCGTCTGTTGTTGCACACTTCTTTTTGCTGTCATTTATCTTCATTCTTTGCTCCTGCTCTTACACCTCTCTTCTCCCCTCCTTTCTTCATTTCCTCACTCTCTCTTTCACCATTTCACTTTTTAATAATCTCCTTCTTTATTTATTCATAGGTGTTCTCAATCTTTACAGAGACTATTTCTCTGCTTTCCCTTTTATGCTTTCACAGCGTCCTCTATTCCTAAGCATTTACTTACTCTCTTTCACTTTTTTCCTCTTTCTCACTCATGTCCTACTTATTCCTCCTCGTCTTCAATTTAACCTCATTGTCTTTTCTTCTCTTTCTCTCTTCTTTACTTACTACCAAAATTTCATTCTTCTCCATATATTTTTTTTTCATGTGTTTTTTCTCTGATTTTGCTCATTGTGTTTATTACAGTATGCTTTGTACAGTGTGCCATTGAAAATATTTCATGGAAGGTTAAGGGTATTAATTCTCCAATCAAGCGACAGAGAATTTTGTCTCAGCCAGCTAAATTAAATGTTGATTTGGCATTTGTACAAGAAACTCACCTTTCAGATACGGAATCTGCAAAACTTAAGAGGGATTGGGTGGGTGAAGTTTCTTATTCTCAGGGCGACGGGAAACATAACGGGATAGCAATTTTTTGTCACAAATCCTTCTCTCATTCTCTCATTTCTCATGAGTCGGATACTGAAGGTAGATGGACGCATGTCAGACTATCTCTTAGAGGTGTTCCAATCTCTCTCCTCAATGTTTACGCCCCTACTGGTGGCAATCCTCTTTTTTGGACTGAGTGGTCCCACCACATCACCCGATTCATGGATGATAATTTCATCCTTGCTGGTGATTGTAACCAACCCCTTGATCCTTTCACTGACAGAAACTCTGCTGCTCCTAATATTCCCAATAAATCTCACAAACTCTTCACTCAAGCTATCTCCCAACACAAGCTCATTGACGCTTGGCGACTCTGTAATCCGTCATCAAAGGAGTTCACTTTTTACTCTCCCTCCCACTACTCCCAATCAAGGATTGATTACATTTTTATTACCCAAAACATCGCTCAAATGCCTACTAATGCCGAAATTGGTCCGATCTAATTATCGGATCATGCCCCTGTCCTAGTCAATATTGACATACTCCCTAAAGTTGCTGGACCCAAAAGATGGCGCTTCAACAATATACTTCTCGTAGATCCCAAGTTCACTACCTCTTTTACAGCATTTTTGATGAGTTTTTTCTGCTCAATGATATTCCTTCCATTTCAAGACACACCATTTGGGATGCTTTTAAAGCTTCAGCGAGAGATTTTATTATTGGTTATGTGGCGAAAAAACGTAAAACTACTAGTAAATTCACTGGAGATCTTCTTCGCGACATTAATAGATTGGAACACGCCTACTTTACTTCGCACTCGCAAGATAGTCTGACTGCCCTTGGTGCTGCCAAAATGAAATTTAATGAGAAATCTACAGAAGATGCATGATTGTATTTGTTGAAATCTAGTGCAAAGTTTTATGGAGGCAAGAACAAAGCTGGGAATATTTTAGCCAATTATTTAAAAGTTAAGCACAACAAGGTGAACATTGAATCCATTTATGACACTCACTCTGATCTTACGCATAAGGATGCTAATATTCTCACTGAATTTTCCCTTTTTTACAAAACCCCTTACTCCTCTGAAACTCAACCTTCTTCTAACACATTTTTTCTCTACCATTCAGAAACCTGCTCAATTTCTTCTTGATCTTTCTCACTTAGAATCTGCAATTTCCCAGAGAGAATTGCTCACTGCACCAAACAAGGCCCCTGGCCCAGATGGGTTCACGGTCTAATTTTTCCTCCACTTCTCAAATTAATAATTCCAAAACTCCACTCTCTTATAGATACATTTGTTGCCCTTCGTAGTTCCTCAGGCTCCTTCTCTGATGCCCACATCTGCGTGATACCCAAGAAAGGGAAAGATGTCAAACACTGTAAAAATTACAGGCCTATTTCCCTAGTGAACATTGACTATAAAATATTCGCTAAGTCGCTGGCGGGACGACTGGACCTTCTACTTCCTGACCTCTCACATGAGGAGCAGTCTGGATTCGTAAAGGGACGATTTATCACTGACAAAACTAGACTCTTGTTTAACATTTTATCAAAATCCCCACGTCTACAGCACCCCCTTGCAGCGATTGCCTTAGATGCCTGGAAGGCATTTGACAGGATTGAATGGTCCTATCTCTTCCACACCCTTGAATAGTTTAGTTTTGGTCCCAGATTTATTTCCTTGATTTCCCTATTATATTCCAGCCCGTGGGCGGCAGTATGTGCTAATGGCCTCGTTTCTTCCTTTTTTGATCTTGGCAGAGGTGTTCGCCAAGGTTGTCCCTTGTCCCCTTTTCTTTTCAACTACCAAGGGCGAGGCTAGACGAGCCCGCCTTTAGGGGCCGGCCCCCCGGCCCACGCACCCCATTCGCAGAGTGTAGCCGGTCGTCCACCCTATGGGAGGCGACCGGGTAGAGGAAGTCCTTCGGGGTGGCAGTGACGCATTTCAGGGCCGGGCCACTTGGCTACTCATGTGTCACTTGAAATTAAGGAGAAGATCTGGAAAGGGGAATATGTGGATCTGTTTTCTCTCATTCGACCCAAAAGGTGGGAGGTAGAGTACAAGGATAAAGATGGTAAGGACAGCGCTTCCAAGGATAGGAGGCCAAGAGTAGAGGAGTCCATTACAAACTGGCTTTTTGGTTTTCAGGTGTTCATGACAGTGTTGATTGGAAAGAAGCCAGAGCTAGCTGCATCCTTGGTTTATTATCAGCATAAGATTTTGAAGGCACACGCAACTCATGGTGGTTCTGCTTGGTTAGACTATGATAGGGACTTTAGATGGGAAAAAGTGCAGGATCCTGACATGGGGTGGGACCAAGTGGAGGTCAATGTTTGGCTGGAAAGTGTGAATGGTGGCAAATCAGGGGGGGTTCAACCAGCTAGACAGCCCTTTCGGACTTCGCAGGGGGGGGCCGGTGAGAAAAGAGGAACCTGTTGGGCCTTTAATAGGAAGACATGCACCTGGCCCTCTGATAAGTGCAAGTTCAAGCATGTGTGCTCCTACTGTGGGCATCCCTAACACCCAGAGTTCAAGTGCATTAAAAAATCCAAAGAGAAGGGAGGAGGGGATAAGGACATCAAGCCCCCACAGCCTTGAATTGCCCACTCCCGTAGACATTGGGAGACTGATTTATTGGCTGAATCAGTATCCTGACCGGTCAGCAGCCGAGTTATTGTACCTTGGTTTTTCTGAGGGTTTTCGCATCCCAGCGCAGGACGTTCCCCCTGTTGATTATTGCAATAATTTACTTTCGGCACGGGCCCAGCCAGCAGTGGTCAAATCCAAGATTGACAAAGAACTGGGGTTGGGGCGGGTAGCGGGCCCCTTTTTGACTCCTCCCCTGCCTGGTTATGTGTGTTCTCCTTTAGGGGTGGTCCCCAAGAAAGACCCTGGTCAGTTTAGGATGATACATAATCTGTCGGCGCCCAGAGGGGCCTCAGTGAACGATGCAATTGACCCTGCCCTGTGTTCAGTGAATTATGCCTCATTTTATGCCGCTTTACAGAAATTGAGGGACCTAGGCCCAGGAGCCATCATGGCAAAAACAGACATAGAATCTGCCTTTCGCCTTTTGCCGGTACACCCGGAGGACTATCACCTGTTAGGTTTCCAGTTGGATGGCAAATTTTATTATGACCGGTGTATGCCTATGGGGGGTGCAGTATCTTGCAGATATTTTGAGACATTTAGTTCAATGCTCCACTGGCTATTTTCATATAGGTCAGGTTACAAGGGGGTCGTGCATTACCTGGATGACTTTATGGTGATGGGGCCAGCGGCTTCCGCAGACTGTGAGCATGCTTTGGAACAGTTAGTGGCCATGTTTCATGAGTTCAAGATACCCCTGGCCCCTGGTAAGACGGTAGGCCCGGCGACATGTATGTCATTTTTAGGTATAGAGATTGACACAGTGGCGGGCGAGTGCAGGTTGACCCTTGATAAGGTTCAGGCTTTTTCTAGGGCCATTGAGGCGGCATTGTCGTCTGCTAAGGTGACTCTACATCAGTTACAGGTACTAGTTGGCCAGCTGAATTTCGCCCTGAGAATCATTCCTATGGGGCGCCCTTTCTCAAGGTCAATTGCAAGAGCTATGGTAGGCCTGTCCCAGAAGCACCACAGGGTTCGCCTCAGGGCGGAGGTGAAGAATGACTTGAAGGTGTGGCTGAGTTTCCTGACAAACTTTAATGGTTCTGTTGTCTGGCCGGCACCGGCGGTCTCTAGCAAAGAACTGGGATTGTTCACGGATGCGGCTGGGAGCATTGGTTTTGGGGCAATCTTGGGCCACGTTGGTGTGGGGCTGAGTGGCCACGTGAGTGGCATGAGAGTGGTCTGACTAGGAACATTGCATTCTTAGAATTGTTCGCGATCTTGGTAGCAGTGAGCATTTGGGCAGAGCACTTCAGGAACAGATGGGTGATCTTTTGGTCAGACAACATGGCTGTGGTGGAAGCTATTAACAGGCAGGGAGCTACATGTGCACACGTGTTGAGATTGCTGAAGCGGCTGGTGTTGGAGAGTCTGAGGTTGAATTTGACGTTCAGGGCTGCGCACATTCCGGGCGTTGACAACCACGCTGCTGATACTTTGTCTCGTTCCAAGTTACAGGAGTTCAGGAAGTTCCACCCGGAAGCGGAGGACGAGATGACAGTGTTTCCCCCATCACTGTGGAGGATTGGAGCCCCGCTCTAGCGGGGCTGGTAGGTGCCTCACTGAGTGACCGCACTCGGGTTGGGTATCAACAGTGTTTTTTGACTTACAGGTCCCTGGTCCAGGAGGCGGGCAACACAAACTGGTTCTCCGATCAGGCCATGTATTCTTTCTTGCAGCGAATCAGGGATCAGGGCAGGTCTCTCTCTTATGCTAGGGCTCATATTTCAGCGGTGGGGTTCTTCGCTAGATTGGCTGGTTCACATGATCCTGGGTCATCCTTTGTAGTTAAGAAGGCTTTATCGGGTTGGGCCAGGCTGGAGGGGCCCAGGCGGGATTGCAGACGCCCTTTAGATGTGAGGACTTTGGGGGACATCCTTGGGGTATTGCCTATGCTCTGCACCTCATCATATGAGGGCAGGCTCTCTGCAGCAGTGTTTTCCTTGGCATTTTATGGTGCCTTCCGCCTGGGCGAGATTGTAGGGTCTTCCTGTAACAATCAGGATGGGGGGATCTGGTGGTGATCCTTACGAAATCCAAGACCGACCAGGCGGGTAAGGGGGCGGTGATTCACATGCGCCCCGCTCTGGGAGCCCCGGTATGCCCGGTGGCCTGCATGCAGGAGTACCTAGCCTTACGCCCTAGTGGGGGGTGGGCAGCCTTGTTCATCCATGAGAGTGGGGAGTGCGTATCGCAGTTCCAATTCAAGGCGGTGTTGCAGAAGGCCTTAACACATCTGGGTTTAGGGGGCGCGGGTTACTCTTCCCATTCCTTCAGAATAGGGGCAGCAACTTTGGCGGCAGGAGCAGGGTTATCATCTGTGGCTGTGAAGAAGGTGGGCCGCTGGTCGTCCGATTGTTTTAAGCGTTACATTCGTCCTGAATTGCTTTGACAAACAGTTTTTGCCACGATTTTGCTTAACTTTTCTATTTCATCTCTGATTAGTATGCCGGGAATGGTGGTGTGGGTGTTGGGTCACTCATTTGTGCGGCGGGCAGCTAAGCATCTGCGACGGCGCCGTCTGAGGAAACCACAGAGTTTGGTCGGGGCTGAATTTCTATGGCACGGTGTGGGAGGAATGCACATCCGGCATCTGCGGCGGCTCGTGGAGGAGATTAAAGAACGCGAGGGACAGAAGTCCCCGGACCTAATCATAATCCATCTGGGCGGTAACGACATGGTGGACCGTGGACGCTTGGCAGTCAAGGAGGCGCTCCTCGCGGAATTTTCTTGGCTTGGTCACACCTTCCCACAGGTCAGGATTGCATGGTCATGTATGATTCCAAGGAAATGTTGGGGCAATGGCATCAGGGCTAGGGTTTTGAACATATCAGTGAGACGTCTGAATGGTGAGTTGGCAAAGCTGTGCTCAGCGAAGGGCCGCTTGCTGCACTTACCCCATAAGATGATTTCTGGCCCGGCTATGTTTCACCAGGATGGAGTGCACTTGTCGGACATTGGCATGGATGCATGGATTAATGGAATCTGGTCTTTTGTGCTGCATCTGCTGGAAGGGGGGAAGGGCGTTGGACCTATGGCCCCTAGTCGCCCTTATGGCGGAAAAGAGACATTGGAACACTGATCTTGATAGATGGCATAGACGGGAGTCCACCTTGAGCACTCCCTTAGGCCAGCACTGAGGGGAGAGAGGGTAAGCTCTTCACAGGGGGATGGAGACCACCGGTTGGGGAGGCTAGGGCGACAGGTACGAGCCTCCTGGGTCCCTGGTCAACCTGGTGGAGGAGTGGTGGTGCCCTGGAAATGGCGGACAAGGTTACGAGGGCTGGGGCCCATCACTCTATGACGCAGGTGGGTTGCACCTCGCGTGGGCATCGCTTCCTGGGGAGAGCCCAGCCAGAGGGCCTCTTGGTGCTGGGGGGATAATGTCATTCTGTGTGATTATTAAAAATGATAATGTACAGTTTAAATTTTGTGTTCTGATTTGCAAATTTTTAATAATTTTAATAATTATGCATCGTCATGTTTATGTTTTGTTGATATTAAACATGGCTGTTTTTTGACACCCACCTAAATCTCAAGTTTTAATTATTGGGTGGGTGATGGGAGGGCGTGGAGCATGCTGGGGGATCCGGTCCCTATACCAAGGGCGAGGCTAGACAAGCCCGCCTTTAGGGGCCGGCCCCCCGGCCCACGCACCCCATTCGCAGAGTGTAGCCAGTCGTCCACCCTATGGGAGGCGACCGGGTAGAGGAAGTCCTTCCGGGTGGCGGTGACGCATTTCCGGCGCGGGCGGGGTCAGAGGCCGTGACCTACATAGGTCACACTCGCAATTCGGTCGGCCTCTTTCCTCGCCTGCGTACGGACCTGCTCGCACCTACTGCCCCCCTTTACCCCCAGGCTCGGTAGCCTGTATTCTTTAAACTCCCACCCACCCGTCCCTTAGCTAAGCAGTTCGAAGGGGTGTGGCGGAAAAGAGACATTGGAACACTGATCTTGATAGATGGCATAGACGGGAGTCCACCTTGAGCACTCCCTTAGGCCAGCACTGAGGGGAGAGAGGGTAAGCTCTTCACAGGGGGATGGAGACCACCGGTTGGGGAGGCTAGGGCGACAGGTACGAGCCTCCTGGGTCCCTGGTCAACCTGGTGGAGGAGTGGTGGTGCCCTGGAAATGGCGGACAAGGTTACGAGGGCTGGGGCCCATCACTCTATGACGCAGGTGGGTTGCACCTCGCGTGGGCATCGCTTCCTGGGGAGAGCCTAGCCAGAGGGCCTCTTGGTGCTGGGGGGATAATGTCATTCTGTGTGATTATTAAAAATGATAATGTACAGTTTAAATTTTGTGTTCTGATTTGCAAATTTTTAATAATTTTAATAATTATGCATCGTCATGTTTATGTTTTGTTGATATTAAACATGGCCGTTTTTGACACCCACCTAAATCTCAAGTTTTAATTATTGGGTGGGTGATGGGAGGGCGTGGAGCATGCTGGGGGATCCGGTCCCTATTGGCCTTGGAGCCCTTCCTGTCCAAGCTTCGCCAGAACCCTAATATTCATGGCTTTCCAGTTGCGAACTCCCATATTAAACTCGCTGCCTATGCAGATGATATTTTATTTTTCATCTCTAATCGAATTATTACCTGATATCTGGTTATAAACTTAATAATGATAAGTGTGAGATTTTGCCCTTGACGAAGTTCACTTTCAAACCTGACTTTAGCACCTCCAATTTCACTAGGAGCTCTTTGCACATCAAATAATTAGGCTTGCACATTACCCCCTCCATTTCAGAGAGGATTTCCTTATGCCTGAATAAATGTAGCCAAAAAATATCAGACTTAACAACCAGATGGCACCCTCTTAACTTATCTTGGTAGGGTCGCCTTGACACCATCAAGATGATGTTATACCCTATAATTCTCTACACAATTTCCAACATTCCAGTGCCCATCCCTTATAAATGTTTCAAGAGAATCAATTCGGTTCTGTCATCTTTTTTATGGAACAACAAAAAACCTAGGATGTCCCTTGCTAGACTAAAATGCCCAAATCAGAAGGCGGAGTTAACTTCCCAGACTTTTTGACCTATCAAAATGCTTTCTTGTTGTGACAAGCTTCCTTCTGGTTACAGGATTCCACCTCGCCTTGCCCTCTATGGGCCAAGGTTGAACGCCTTTTTCTCTCTCCCTTCTCTTTCACTGAATACCTTTCCTTTTCGCGCAAACTCTCTTCACTTACCACTCCCATTCATAAATTTACTACCAGACTCCTACTATCCTCTAAACCTCTTCCCCCTGCTACAATTGCTGACCGCCTAACCTCTCCCATTTGGCACAATGCACATCTCTTAATCCGCAATAAACATTTTTAATGGAAGTCCTGGAGACAAAAAGCATTAATGTAGATATCACAACTGTTCTCACACTCTACTTTCTTACCTTTCTCCATTCTTAGTTCCTCCTTTGATTTACCTGCATCCTTTGCTCCCAAATATCTTCTACTTAAGTGTTAGAACCGGCTGTCTCCAGTTGGCAGAGGCATACACTTCTGACAAATGGGGACACTCCTTTTCTAGTCAGGGCAAGGGGATCACACCCTTCGATAACCCCTGCTCACCGCCTTGGTAGCTTGGCAGAGCAGAACAGGCTTATCTCAGAGGCTGTGTGTTAAGCAATTATGACCACATACAGTAATACAGCGAATACACTACAAAGGGACACGACACAGTAGTATTATAAAAATAAGTATTTTTATATAAGGTTTAGCACAAGACCAAATAACGGCAAAACTGTACACAATCGGAATAAATACTCTGGGAAGGAAAAAGGGGTAGTTCAAGGTAGATTCTTCTTTAGTACAAAAGTCTTTAGTATCAAGCAATCTTCTTCTTGGCAATACAGTTCTTAGCAACAGGGTAACCCACATGGGGGCTACACGACGTGGAGGCAAAGTTAATCCAAGGTTTCGGCGTCGACCGCGAGGAGCGCTACGTCGGGCCCGGAGTCACACGGACTCCCAACAACACAGTACCTTGGAAAGTGAAGCACACGATGATCAGCGGCGTCGAACGATCCGGCGTCGCGCCTTTGGTGTCAAGCAGGCCTCAGCAGGCGTCGTCGATGATGCGGTTGCACAGAGTGAGCAGCGCTCACGGCGTCGGCGGGCACACGGTTGATGCGATCAGCAGCGGTGCAGACACGAGGTCCTCTAGAGCTAGAGCCGTACTCCCACTCACTGGCGTTGCTGCTGGCGTCGGTCGGGCCCGGCGTCCGGTCGTCGTGATTGCTGGTTCTTTCAGAGGAGCTGGATTCACACTTCCAGCAAATAGCACCTTCGCAGATGAAGTCCTTTAGCCCTGTGACTTCAGCAGGAGACTGGCACTCTTCCAGTCCTTGGAGATTTTCTTAGCAAGCGTGAGAGTACACACACAGTTCCTCTCTCCTGGTTCCTTGGCAAAAATAAAGAAGCACTGCAGGATTCCCCCAACAACAGCACACTGGCAGAAGGGGTAGGCAGTCCTTAGATCAGCAGGCCTCTTGTCCTTGGTTACAGGGTTCCTTGTCAGAAGTGATCTGATTTCCTAGTTCAGGGGTCCTTCTCTTATACCCCTTTTCGTCTTTGATCCCTTTGTCTATGCCGGGGATTTCCCAACATCCTGGGTCTGTGGTGGGTGGAGCTAGGCAGTAGCACCTGGCCTATTCATTGAGCGGGGCTGGGTCCTCAGACGCCCAGCAGGAGGTGGAGCCAGCATTGATACTGGCAGGAGCAGAGCTATCAGTCTCGTAGCAGGAGGTGGAGCCAGCATTGTATCAGGCAAGGCAGGCTATCAACAACTACTCTCCCCCTACTCTCAACGTAAATGTCCCACTCATCCCACACTGACTCATCCAGACCTGTGGAGCCACCCAGCTCCTGTCACACACACGCAAGACCAGCAGAAACCAGATATGATTAGACAAGAAAATAGACACTTTCTAAAAGTACTATTTTCGAACCCAGAGTCCAAAAACCATCCACACCAACGGATGCGTAATTAAACCCCGAGTTCAGGGATACCAAACTCGACATTGCACCATGCTCCCCGAGCCGGCTAGGATCATAGCGTTAACAATCCCGGCGGCCCATTCTATCCAACGGAGAGCAGGCTACCTCGCAATAGTGAAGCACGAAGATGGCGGTACTTCACTATCAGGACATGCCAACTTGGTCAGGCGTGTCCTACCCTAGACGTACAATGCACCCTGCCCGTGGGCCTACCATAGGGGTGACTAACATGAAGTCAAGGGAAGGTTGGAGGGGCTGGCAAGTAGGTATACCTGCGCAGCCTGCGTGACAGTACAAGACTGCACGTGGGTCTCGCAATGACCGACCCGTAGACATTCTTTTACGAGGCCGCTCCTGTGGGTGGCACAACACGTGCTGCAAGCCCACGAGCGGCATTTGTATTTACAAGCCCCGGCACGCCTGGTGCACTAGACTAGGGACTGACAGTAAACCAAATGGGCCAAACATGGATACAATAGATACATCAATTTAACATCGGGAGCACTTGCGCTACGGCACTGATCAGCAGTGACACGGCGCCCAAAGCATATACCAGCAAAACATCGTAAAACAGTAGAGGCAAACAGAAAAGATGGAGGAGAGACTCAAGCCAATGCTGTCAGGTCTAACACGTGTCCCCTCCAGCTGAAATGTGGGGAGAACTACCCTTGACCTAGGGAGTCCTCAGCACTAAGGCGGAAAAATCTGGACAGACCATCAGCATTGGCGTGATCTGTACCAGGGCGGTGTTCCACCGTAAAGTCCATCCCCTGTAGGGAAATGGACCACCTCAACAGTTTTGGATTCTCACCCCTCATCTGCATCAACCATCTGAGGGGCCTGTGGTCTGTCTCAACCCGGAAGTGAGTCCCAAACAGGTAGGGTCTTAGCTTCTTCCGTGCCCAAACCACGGCAAATGCTTCTCTCTCTATCGCACTCCACCTCGTTTCCCTGGGAAGTAACCTCCTACTGATGAAGGCTACAGGTAAGTCTCGGCCCTCTTCATTCACCTGAGCTAGAACAGCCCCCACGCCATGCTCTGAAGCGTCCGTCTGAACAATAAATTCTTTCGAAAAGTCGGGTGCCTGGAGAATGGGTGCTGTACACATTGCAGTTTTTAGGGTGTCAAAGGCCGTTTGACAGGCATCCGTCCAGATCACATTTCGCGGCTGCTTCCTGGAAGTCAGCGAAGTCAAGGGGTGCACAATGTTACCATAATCCTTGACAAACCTCCTGTAGTAACCCGTGAGACCTAAGAAGGCTCTCACCTGAGTTTGGGTTTTGGGCGGTGCCCAAGCCAGGATGGTATTAATCTTGGGTTGCAGGGGGGCCACCTTACCGCTCCCTACTTGGTGCCCCAAGTACACCACAGAACCCTGCCCAATCTGGCACTTACTGGCTTTGATTGTGAGGCCTGCTCCGCGCAGGGCCAACAACACTTCCTGGAGGTGGCGCAAGTGTTCCTCCCAGCTGGCGCTGAACACTGCGATGTCGTCCAGGTAGGCGGCACTGAAATCCTCCAGTCCAGTCAAGACCTGGTTGACCAACCTCTGGAATGTGGCGGGGGCATTCTTCATCCCAAAGGGCATCACCTGGAACTGGTATAGCCCATCTGGTGTGGAGAATGCTGACCTCTCTTTTGCCCCATCAGTCAAGGCGATCTGCCAGTACCCAGACGTTAAATCGAACGTACTAAGGTACCGGGCAGCCCCCAACCGATCTATGAGCTCATCAGCTCTGGGGATGGGGTGAGCGTCAGTCTTCGTGACAGAATTGAGTCCTCGGTAATCCACGCAGAACCGGAGTTCTGGTGAAGCACCAGGCGCCGCAGCCTTCGGGACCAAGACCACTGGGCTGGCCCAAGGACTGCTAGAGGACTCAATCACCCCTAACGCGAACATTTTGGAGACCTCCTCCTTAATGTACGCTCTGACCTTGTCAGTCACCCTGTAAGCCTTGTGCTTCACAGGAGGGCTGTCTCCGGTGTCAACGTCATGGACACACCAATGAGTGACACCCGGAACCAAGGAAAACAGATCCGGGAATTGTCCCAACAGGTGGCGACAATCCTGTTTCTGTTCAAGAGTCAGTGTGTCAGAGAGGACCACACCATCCACTGACCCGTCTTGCTCTTTAGCACACAGGAGGTCAGGAAGAGGCTCACTCTCCTCCTCCATTCCATCATCTGTAGCTAGGAGCATGCCCACTTCGGACCTTTCTAAGTGGGGCTTCAAATGGTTGACATGCAGGACCCGCAAGGGGTTCCTGGGAGATTTCAAGTCCACCAGGTAGGTGACATCGCTCTTCTTCTCCACAACCTTAAACGGTCCAGTCCACCTGTCCTTGAGCGCACAAGGTTCCACAGGGGACATGACCCACACTTCCTGACCAGGCTGAAGCTCTACCAGAGTGGCATTCCGGTCGTACCAACGCTTCATCTCCTCCTGGCTGGCCTCCAGATTTGCCTGAGCAAGTTATCTGAAGCGCCGAGTCTGGTTCCGAAAGGCCAGCATGTAGCTGTATACATCCTGGGGAGGTTTCCTGGAAGATTGCTCCCAGCCTTCCTTGACCAGACTCAAAGGTCCTCTTACCAGGTGACCGTATAAGAGCTCAAAGGGGCTGAACCCTAGAGCCTTCTGCGGCACCTCACGGTAAGCAAACAACAGGCATGGCAAGAGGACGTCCCATTTCCGCCTCATTGGTTCTTCAAGACCCATAATCATGCCTTTCAGGGTCCGGTTGAATCTCTCAACCAGCCCGTTTCCTTGTGGGTGGTAAGGAGTGGTGAACTTGTAGGTTACCCCACACTCCTTCCACAGAGACTTCATGTAGTTCGAAATGAAGTTGGTGCCCCGGTCGGACACCACCTCTCTGGGGAACCCCATCCGGGAGAAAACACCCATCATTGCCCGTCCCACCACGGGGGCCGTCACTGTTCTGAGAGGGATGGCTTCCGGGTACCTTGTGGCATGGTCCACCAAGACCAGGATGAACCTGTTGCCCAGGGCTGTCTTGGGGTCCAGGGGCCCAACAATGTCAATACCCACCCGGTCAAAGGGGGTGCTGACCACTGGAAAAGGTTGGAGAGGAGCCTTCTGCTTCCTTCCGCTTTTCCCACTTGCCTGGCAAGTGCGACAAGTCTTGCAATGGATGTCTACATCCCTACGCATCTGAGGCCAATAAAAATGGGTGACAAGCCTGTCATAGGTCTTATCCTGCCCCAGATTTACAGCTAAAGGTACGTCATGAGCCAAACCCAGTAGGAAGGCTCTGAAGCGCTGGGGTACCACCAGCACACGGGCTGACCCAGGCTCAGCAGCCTTAGGCTCGCTATACAGGAGGTCGTTCTCCCAGTACACAAAATGTGACCCTGACTGATCACCTGAAGATTGGGCTGAGGCCTGCTGCCTCATGCCCACAAGAGAAGGGCACTCCTTCTGTTCCGCACAGAATTCCTCCCTGGAGGGACCACCATCCTGCTGCCAGTGGGTCAGCTCGGGCAGGTCTCCCAGTTCGGCAATTTGTTCCCCTGTGGGTTCCAGGGCATCCCCCTCAGGGTCTACCTCCTCCTGGAACCCGGGAACTACGGGGGCCGGTTTCCCGCGCCTCCTGCCTCTTCTCTTCACAGCTGGGTCCTGGGCCGTACTTTCAGGCTCCGGGACCCCATCAACACCCTTACTCGCTGTCATGGATCGAGTGGTTGCACACACCCACTCTGGCACACCCAACATTTTCAAGTGCGCCACTCTCTCCACCTTAGCCCAAGGGGAGTCTTCTAAATCATTGCCCAGGAGACAATCGACAGGCATGGCGGGCCTCACAGCAACCTGAAGAGTACCTGAAACTCCCCCCCATTCAAAGGAAACCTGAGCCACCTCACACTCTTTCTGGGAGTTATCGGCAGCTATCACGGGGTAGAATGCGTGGGGAACCACCTGCTCTCTGGACACTAAGTGACACTTGACAGCCGTCACACTCGCTCCGGTGTCTCTGAGAGCTTCCACTCTATGGCCATTAATGGTCACCCACTGCCTATATTTACTAGTGTTACTAGGCAGAGGGGGTGGAGGGACCATTTGCATGTCTCCTAGCGAGACCAGGGACATTTCTGCGGGACCCCTCCCACCATGGACAACCATCTCCTCCCCTCCCAAGGCTATACTCGCCAACTGACGAGGGGGTGCACGCGGCGGTGCATTCGAATCCTTTTTGGGACACTGGGGGCCATAAAACCGGTGTCCCACCTGCCCACAACCGTAGCAGGTTAGGGGGCCCCTATGAACAGGTTTACCCGTCGGGGCCCCTGGCTTCTTCTCAGGGGGAGGCTGGGAACCTTTCCCTTGGTTCCCTTGGGGATTACTTTGGGGCCCTTTCTGAGGCTCCTTCTGTTTACCCTTGTCCCCCCCACTCTTCTGCTGGGGACCCTGCCCACCTTTGGCTGAGTCTCCCACTGGACCCTTGTGGACCCTGGTACTGACCCAGCGGTCCGCCTCCTCAGCAAGTTTTCTAGGGTTAGATATCTTGCTATCAATCAGGTGCTGGCGCAGCTCTGGAAAACAGTTATTAGACAAGTGCTCCCAAGCAAACAAATCATAAAGAGCTTCATAACTTTCCACTTTGCTGCCCTTTACCCAACCATCCATGGCTCTGCAAAAATAAGACACATATTCCACCCACGTCGTACCAGGCAACTTCTTACATTCTCTGAAAGCTTGTCTGTACTTCTCGGGGGTTAAGCCATATCGCAACATTAAAGCATCTTTCATATGAGCATACGACATCCTATCCGCAACAGGCATGTCTAACAGGGTATCCCTTCCCTCATTCACAAAGCGACCCCACAACCCCGCTCCCCAATTCTTCTCAGGGACCTGGTGGGCCAACAATGCTAACTCATATGCTTTAAACTATTGACCAATATCTTCATTCCTATTGTAATCTTTGATCACATCTTTCGGGAAGTAAAACTTACTTTCTGCAGGCTCGGATGGAATGCTGCCACCAGAGGGATTCAACTCTAACTTCTTAGCTTGGATATCCAGTTCCCTCAACCTGGCTTCACGCTCCAAAGCTAACTTCTCTCGTTCAAACTCCAACTTTTTGATCTCTAAATCAGCTTCCCTTCTACCTCTTGCATTTTCTAACTCCAACTGCCCATTTATTTTTAGCCTTGCCATCTCCATGTTGTAAGCTCGCTCTTTCGCCCTTTCTTCTCTTTCTTCAGGGGAAAGACCTTTGGAGGAAACACTGCTTCCGGGAGAGGGCACAGGTCCATTCACTGGCACCTCCTCATCCCCTTCCTCTGTGGGTACCACCACCACATCAGAGGGATTTCTGGACTCCCACCAGGCCTGTAATGCTTTATAAAAATCATCTTTTCTCGAGAGGCCTGTGGTAGGAACTTTAAACTGGTCGCAAAAGTGTTTCAGCTCATCTTTCTTGTATTTCTTAAGCTTGTTCCTCTCGAACTCCTCCACAACAACGATAGCAGGGGCAGTGACTCCGTTGTCACTCATGGTTAAAACTGGCAGTGTTCAAAAAGCGGAGAACAAAAATAGGATCCTTCCAAATTAGATTGTGACTGCGTTATGGTCTGCTTTCACTACGTAGCGCACACTAATCACTGTACATGGGTCATAAATGCATGGTCCAAAATCCTCACCGCTGCATCCAATGTTAGAACCGGCTGTCTCCAGTTGGCAGAGGCATACACTTCTGACAAATGGGGACACTCCTTTTCTAGTCAGGGCAAGGGGATCACACCCTTCGATAACCCCTGCTCACCCCCTTGGTAGCTTGGCAGAGCAGAACAGGCTTATCTCAGAGGCTGTGTGTTAAGCAATTATGACCACATACAGTAATACAGCGAATACACTACAAAGGGACACGACACAGTAGTATTATAAAAATAAGTATTTTTATATAAGGTTTAGCACAAGACCAAATAACGGCAAAACTGTACACAATCGGAATAAATACTCTGGGAAGGAAAAAGGGGTAGTTCAAGGTAGATTCTTCTTTAGTACAAAAGTCTTTAGTATCAAGCAATCTTCTTCTTGGCAATACAGTTCTTAGCAACAGGGTAACCCACACGGGGGCTACACGACGTGGAGGCAAAGTTAATCCAAGGGTTCGGCGTCGACCGCGAGGAGCGCTACGTCGGGCCCGGAGTCACATGGACTCCCAACAACACAGTACCTTGGAAAAAGAAGCACACGATGATCAGCGGCGTCGAACGATCCGGCGTCGCGCCTTCGGTGTCAAGCAGGCCTCAGCAGGCGTCGTCGATGATGCGGTTGCACAGAGTGAGCAGCGCTCACGGCGTCGGCGGGCACACGGTTGATGCGATCAGCAGCGGTGCAGACACGAGGTCCTCTAGAGCTAGAGCCGTACTCCCACTCACTGGCGTTGCTGCTGGCGTCGGTCGGGCCAGGCGTCCGGTCGTCGTGATTGCTGGTTCTTTCAGAGGAGCTGGATTCACACTTCCAGCAAATAGCACCTTCGCAGATGAAGTCCTTTAGCCCTGTGACTTCAGCAGGAGACTGGCACTCTTCCAGTCCTTGGAGATTTTCTTAGCAAGCGTGAGAGTACACACACAGTTCCTCTCTCCTGGTTCCTTGGCAAAAATAAAGAAGCACTGCAGGATTCCCCCAACAACAGCACACTGGCAGAAGGGGTAGGCAGTCCTTAGATCAGCAGGCCTCTTGTCCTTGGTTACAGGGTTCCTTGTCAGAAGTGATCTGATTTCCTAGTTCAGGGGTCCTTCTCTTATACCCCTTTTCGTCTTTGATCCCTTTGTCTATGCTGGGGATATCCCAACATCCTGGGTCTGTGGTGGGTGGAGCTAGGCAGTAGCACCTGGCCTATTCATTGAGCGGGGCTGGGTCCTCAGACGCCCAGCAGGAGGTGGAGCCAGCATTGATACTGGCAGGAGCAGAGCTATCAGTTGGAGTTCTGGACTTTTTGGTTCCGTCCAGAGGTGTCAGGGAACAACACCCAAAGACCCCGGAGTTCCACCTGCCTTGGTGCACAAATGAACAGAAACACGGGCTTCTCGATGGTGGCGTCAAAGACCAAAGGTTTATTACTGCAGGGACACAGAAGTCACAGATACTACACACGGGCAGTAACCAGGAGCCTGTTCAATTTGTACAAAGCGGGTTGCTCCTTATATACTAAATTTTAAGCTGGGGGCGAATTCTTTACATGTAATACATTCCCAAAACCTTTGTGTCTAAAACAATAAATATTTGGCGTTACACAGGAACCGTCGATAATATCTGAGGCCAAACATTGCGAAGAGAGGGGTTCCCACTAGTTTGTCACAATTCCCTGTCAATATTGCATTCAGGACCCGGACCGCCTCATCGTAAAGTTCGTTACCTCCCCCTAATAAAGATTCAGAAAGAAAGAAACAGAGCCAGGTGTGGAAGATAGAAAAGTGGGATAAGGGATGTTTGTGAGTTGTAAATGGGCAAGGCTACCGGCTTCGGCCGCCTAATCATGATCAGGACAATGGACACGAAGACCAGTTTGGCAGGACTGGCCTCGGGCAGAGGAGGTAGCCTTTGTCGAGTCATGCAGCTACAGCGTGTTCTGGTTTAAGGTGCACGTGTCATGAAAGAGGTGAATCTCCGGCTAAGGTTACGTGTCCTTAATCGAAATGAAGTGATCAGAGGCTATTGCATATGTGAGGGCAAGAAACACAAGATGGCGGCCATGATCTAAGATGGATGCCGTGGGTAGATCAGAAATGTGTTTATAAAAGGAGAGCTCTTGCTCGTAGCATAGCGAAAACACCAGGATATACTAAATGGATCATTTGCGGTTCGCTGATACCAATATTATGCATTTCCGACAAACTTGAAAACACGGGTTCAAATCATCACGGAACCTCAGACCCTCCTTTTGCCCTTACATAGGCAATTACTCAGTCTATGTCAGAATTTAGTTCTATGCTCATCAGGTCAGTGACATGCTGTTGTATCATCATCCTTTCTCGTGTCTTTTCTCCAAACTTAGGTGGCTTTCTGAGACAAGTTGCAGCACAAAGACTACACAGAGCAGGACCACATTGTATAATCAGACAACATGAGAATAGGAACACTAAGATGACACCAATGACCATTAGAACCTTCCATCCCCACGCTGATATCAGAGTCCAAAACCACTCCATGAAGGACCAGTTTCCCTTGTCTACATGTATGGAGTCTGAAATCTTGTGCAACTTAGAGATCGCCTCATAGACTGTTGGAGCATTATTAGGAATAAAGACACAGCAGCTCGATTGGATCATTCTGCATACCCCACCTCGATCTGCAAGTATAACGTCTAGAACCATACGGTTCTGCAACGTCATGAGCCTATCCGCCTGAAGCTCAGCTGTCAGATTGCTAAGGGCACCAGCAGTTTCGGTAATAGTAGATTCAACTACCCGTGTTAGCTGACGTATGTTTCTACTATTAGCCATAGGCCCCCAGAACGGAAGGAAGCCTTTGAAGAAGTCTCCAGCTTCCTGACCAGCGGTATCTTCCTTGCTGAAGACACCTCTCGCTACTCTGGTTCTGTGGTAATCAGATGAAGCAGTGTATGTCGGAGGCAACAATCGAGCAATAAAACATGATCCTGAAAAGTCAGCAGGCAACCATGTATAAGCTCTGTCTCGACAAATGAAGTAGGTACCCCTAGCAGTAAGAAAGGCAGGGGAAAAGTTAGCCGGAAACACGTAAGTCTCTACGCACTCACTCCTCCCTAGCTGAGCTCTCGGATTTCTCCCGTTACCTTGCAAACAGACCTGACCTTGGTGAGGTACGACCCAGATTGGAGTTGAGCTTTTACGCTTGCTTTCTCCTAAACTAAGGCGATACTCTGAAGTATTCCAACTTAAATATACTCGCAATTCGTCTCTAGGGTAAGATGGAGTATTATTGACGTCCTTGACCATGTCAATAATTCCCTGGACTAAGGCTTTGTTGGCAGAGTTATATTTAGTGGAACGCGGTGGACGTGGAGGATAGGTTTCAAGGGCATAAGCAAAGATGGTTTGGAAGGCCTGAAATGATCCATTATAGCTGTAAGGCAAAACCAGATAAGGAATACCTTTATCCATAGTGTGGGGTATCAAGCCACACACCCAGCAGTCTGTAGTGTTAACTACCAGTTGGTGTTGGTGTAAGAGCTGTACAAAAGTGTTGTTGGTGAACTCTGAGCGTCTGGCTTGCTCATGTTCCGGAAACGAGTGAAAAGAGTGTATAGAAGAAACAGTAGAAGTAGCAGGATCAAGGGGAGGTACCGTAGAAACTGGCACAAAAATTAAATTTATACTAAAGACGATTCCACCCACCAATGTTGCTAAAACAATCAAGAATGTAATGGCACATTGCATCAAAAAGCATTTGCTGTGAAGAATTCTATTAAGTCTGTTTCTGCGAACATAAATCACATTCTCTCGTTGCAGCGCAGGAAGCTCCATCTTCTACAATCCGCTCGCGACCACTGATGATGTGTACGTAGATGAAAATGCCTCTATCAGCCCTGGGAGTTCCCAGGACCAACAGAAAGATCGACCTTGTGTCAGACCCCTGCAAATTCAAACTAGGCACACAGCCACGACCCTACGGCTACCCAGACGGCAAGGCAATTTAAAAAACAAAAAACAATAGCAAACTTCCTGGCTGAAGGCAAAAGTTCAATATATATCAAAATCACAATATGCAGTTGCCTGCTTTATTTGTCCATTTTACGGCTTCTTAGGTTGTATCTCTGCTTCGCTGGTACTGTCTGATCGGAAAATAGGGTATCACTAGCAGCTGTTGCAGAGTTTAAGTTCGCAGATAGCAAAGTTTCTTCTGATGCTGGAGACAAATGTTCAGTGTTCAAAGGAGTCTTTTCAGGAGGAGAGTCGGATTTTGAAGTGTCAGTAATCAATTCGGCATCGCTGAAAGAGATGAACTTCGGTGTGCTTTCAGATTCGGAGGCACCAATTCCCTTTTTCACCCAGTCGTCGTAAGGGAGCGGCAAAGGGACACGCTTAACATGTGACGCGTGTACCCAGTGCTTTCGTCCAGCTACACGAACTGCTGTCCTCGTTGCCAGTAAGATCTGGAAAGGCCCCACAAATCTCAGCTGAAGATTCTTCGTCCTCGCGAAGTTCTTGATGACAACCAGATCTCCTGGTTTCAGCTGATGCCCTGGACTCTCCGGAGGTTTTGGCAAAGCATCGAAAACCTGTTGATGAATAAGACTCAATTTAGCAGTCAAGTCGTAAAGGTAGTCTATCAACATAGGATATTCTATGGAGCAAAATTCTTTAGGCCTTGGTACACCCCAGATATTTGCCGGGCGACCAAAGACTATCTTGTAAGGACTGAGCCCTATTCTAGAATGTACTGTTGCTCTCGTTGATAACAAGGCCAAAGGAAGTGCGTCTGGCCAGGCTAAACCTGTGGATGCTTGTATTTTGGCTATTTTCAGCTTGAGGGTAACCCTCGACTAAACCAGCAGACTGGGGATGGTTTGCACTGTGAAATTTCTGTTTCAATCCTAGGCCGGCACACACACTCTGCATAACTTTCCCTATAAACTCACTTCCGTTATCTGACCATACAATCCGTGGCATTCCATATCTAGGAAAAAATTCTTTGAGAAGAATTTTGGCAGTTGATAGGGCAGTATTGTCCTTCAATGGATATGCTTCTATCCACCTGGAAAAAGCACAGACTACCACCAGGACATACTTCAAATTATTGCAGCGCTCCATGTGAATGAAGTCTAACTGAATCACTTCAAAGGGGCAGGAAGGAGGAGCGAAATGACCAGCTGGAGTTGGAGTTCCCTTGCCAGGATTATGCATCAAACATACCATACAATTTTTCACCACTCTCTCTGCACACTTACTGATTCCCTCATTCCTCCAGACCGGAGCTAATATCTTACATATCCCTTTAGAACTTATATGCGCTACTCCATGTGCCATCATCACTACTGCAAGCACATACGCATCGGGCAACATCCAACGCTGCTGTTCTGTCAAATCAATCCAACATCCATTCGAATCCAACTTGCCCGTACTTTCTCTCCATACACGTTTCTCTTCCTCAGTTGCTTCTTTCTGAATTTCTTTCACACTTTCCATAGTATCCTCACACATTCCAGAGTCAGCAATCCATCTTGCGGACGTAGCAACATACATTCTACTCATCGTGTCTCTAGCTGTCTGTTTAGCAATTTCGTCAGCAAAAGCATTCCCTCGACCAACATCATCCGTGATTGCTTTATGAGCACTGCACTTTACAATCGCAACTTCAGTTGGTAAGGTTAGAGATTCCAACAAGTCGTTAACTAGCTGACCATGTTGGATCTTAGTCCCATGGGACGTAATAAAACCTCTTTCTCTCCACAACCGGCCAAAACTATGGGCCACGCCAAATGCGTACTGACTATCTGTAAACACATTCACTCTCTTTCCCTCAGCTAAAACACACGCTCTCGTTAGAGCTATCAATTCTGCAGCTTGGGCAGAATTCTGACTCACTCTTGCAGTCTCCACAATCGTCTTCAAAGTCGTTACTGCATAAGCAGCAGTCACATCACCATTCTCCAATTTAAAACATGACCCGTCCACATACAGCGTACCATCCGGATCTGATAACGGAGTATCTTTCAAGTCAATGCGTCCTTTTGTCTCTTCCTCCGTTTTGAAACAGCAATCATGTGGCTCGGAATCACTCGACTCTTGATCAGTCGGCAACAATGTTGCTGGATTCAATACATTGCATCTTTTGATCTGAATGTGACTCGCTAGTAATGTCAGCTCGTAACCAGATAATCTCGCACTAGTAAGGTGTTGTGTCTTCGTTCGGTTCATGAGTGTATCCACTGCATGAGGAACCATGACCACTAGCATGTTATTCATCACCAAACCAGCAGATTGTCGAATGGAAGCTGCAGCTGCCGCTGTAGCTCTCAAACAACTAGGCAACGCTCTAGCTACCGGATCTAATGTTGATGAAAAATACGCACAAGGGCGTTGTTTATCACCAAACTTCTGTGTCAGAACACTTAACGCGCACCCTTCTCTTTCGTGAACGTAGAGCATGAATGGCTTACTGTAATCGGGTGTACCCAATACAGGAGCTGAACACAATGCTGTTCGTAATTCAGTAAAACTCTCTTGGCATTCATCAGACCATGGCACCGGACTCGGAACATTTTTCCCAGTCAAAGCTACCAATGGTTTTGCTAAAAGAGAAAAATTTGGGATCCACTGCCTACAGTAAGAGGTAATACCTAGAAAGGCACGTACTTCTCTCTGTGTGCGTGGAACACTCATCTGCGTAATTGCTTTTATTCTTTCTGGGGTCAACTTCCTTCCCTCCTTTGACAAGAGATGACCTAGGTAGGTCACTTCTTGGCAGCAGTATTGCATTTTGGAAGGTGACACCTTGTGATTCAATTTAGACAAATGATGTAATAGGGAAATTGTAGCTGCTTTGCAAGTTTCCTTGTCATCGGCAGCCACTAGAAGATCGTCTACATACTGTACTAGGGCTGAACCTGGAGGAAGGACAAAAGAATCTAACTGGCTTTTTAATGCTTGACTATAAATGGATGGACTCTCACAATAGCCTTGTGGAGCGCGTTTAAATCTGAAACTTCGACCTCCTAGACAGAAGCCGAAAATATCCCTACTTTCTTCGGCTATCGGAATGCTGAAAAAGGCATTCTTTAGGTCAATAACTGAGAACCATGTGGCTGTGGCAGGAATCAATGTTAACAAGGCAGTAATGTCTGGCACCACAGGAAACTGCGGGACTACAATCTTATTAACTTCTCTAAGGTCTATGACAAACCTGTACACTGGAGGTTTTGTAGGATCAGTTCGCTTCAGAATCGGCAATACAGGACTGTTACAGACATTTCCTCTAGTTTCTTCAACCACACCTTTCTTAATCAAATCTTGCACAATCAATAAAAGTGCACGCTCTCCTTCACTAGATATTTTATATTGGGGGATTCTTGGAAATTTTACATTTGTTTTCAAAGTTACCACATACGGTGGAATTTGTAGGAGACCTACATCATTAGGACCAGTCGCCCAAAGAGAATCAGGGAGTGAATGTAGCTCTGGCGGGAGTGCGTCCATTGATAAGTACATCGGAGAGGTGATATTTTTACCCAATGTAAGCTGTACTCCTTCTGGAGAACAGTACAATGTCGCATATAGTCGTTTTAACAAATCTAAACCAATCAGGGGTGCTTTCAATTGGCATGGTCCAACAGAAATAGACAAAGGACCAGATATCGGGTTGTAAACAGGGGCGCCTGAAAAACCTACGGAAACATTTGTTGAGCCGGACAAAGGTGCGCCAGGGAGTTTCGCATGAATGATAGAACTTTTTGCGGCACCAGTATCCAACAGAAACGGTTCGACTACACCTGATGTTGCTACTGCGACATAAGGCCCACTCTGATCCACTGGAACTGATACTACTCCCTCTCTCTGTCCATGGCTGTCCTAGTACCCATTTTGCTGAAAACTTTCATCTACTTCATTATAGTCCTCAACAAGGTACTGTTGAGATCTATTTTGCTAAGCAGATTGTCCATTTCGTTGATCAAAGTGATTGGAGGGACGATCATTTGTTTGTGGAGGCATAGCACCTCGTCCTCGACCTCTAGAATTCTGCACAAAACCACCACGACCTCTCTGAGCTGCTGCTGCATTATTTTGCGCTAAGATCGGACATTCATTTTTATAATGACCCTCTTTTTTACAGTACGCACACTGATTCCACTGGTATTGAGGTCTCGATGAGCCATAATCTGTCCTTTGGTACGAACCTTGCTGCGTATTAGTCTGATTCGTACGAGGCGGATACGCCTGCTGCAAAAGAACTTTAGTTTTTAAATCTTTCGTTTTCTTCTCTGATTTTTCCTTTTCCTCTTTATCCCTATTTTCATAGTACTGTGCAGTCGCAAGTATTTGCGCTGTCGTAGATACAGCCCAAGCACTTTCTGAGTCTTTTAATTTATTGCATAATTCAGGTAACAAATTATGCACAAACTTATCGACAAACAGTCTTTGCCCTCCTTCTGTACTCATGTCCTGACCACTATGATCTACAAAAGTCTCTTCAAACCTCGTGAAGAAGTCGGAGACACTTTCGTCTTTCTTCTGCCTGCATGCTGATAGCTTGTCCCAATTTACACACAATGCTGGCATCAAAGTCTTCATTAGATCAATTATTCTACCTGGAAGATTAGCAATTAGGGGTTCGGGTTTTGCACCACCTACTTGCTGACCATCCGCTGCAGTGATAGCTGCCCAGTCACCACCTAAAGCAGCTTGATGATCCTCTCTACGAATTTTAGCCCACACTGGTTGCGGAACTACGTTACCAAACAACATATCGATGTCGGCTAAGTTCATTATACAAGCCTCAACTGTCTGTGTTAATTCCTTATAATATCCGGCTGGATTTTTACGTGGATCTGGCAAGGCCTGTTTCACCGCTAACACTTCAGCTCGCTTCCACGGAATGTGTATCCACACTCTTTGGAATTGGGCCGGAGCGGCTACAACACCATTTGGTGCGTCAGCTTGCACAGCTTCGCGCCAAATTGGAGGAACCTCCCTCATTGGATATTGGCGACTTAGCTTCATTTTACCTTTTTCTAAGTCTCTCGGTGAACGAAGAGATGGATCATTCCTAAAACTTAAAATCAGTTCCATCGCTTCTTCTATATTATCACCCACTATCATTCCTGCAGCAAAGTCTTTCTGAACCTTGATTAAATCTTCTAAATTAGATTCAACATCGTCTTCTTCTATCTCCTCACGTAACAACGAGCACATCTCGTCAAAGACGTACCGTTGAGTTGGTTCTTTCCACTGCATAAACGTATCTAGCACATCTCTCGTACTATATCTCCTACTCTTCGAAATCCATCTGAGAGCCGTGGAATCTAAAATTCCCCGTTCCTCAGTACTTGGAAGCTGACTCCGTCTCTGAACAGAGTCAGGAGTAGGAGTCTTAATTAAAGTTTTATATAAAGGAGACAGCATATTAGTAACAGAATCAGTGATTCTTCGACGAACAGAAAGTGGAGTTAGCACACTCGCAGACATAGAGAACGCAGTAGAGGTAGAAATAGATAACGGAACAGTAGGAGTATCGAGGAAAATAGTTTGTGGAGCAGTAGGTACAGAAGTAGGTATAGAGACTGGCAGTGCAGGAAGAGGAGGAGCTGTAGGAACATTCACATTCATCACAGGAGGTACAGGAACTTGATTCTGAGGGACAGGAGCAGGAACACCAGGTTGACCAGCAACCGGCAATTGAACATTCGGGACAAGTGGAGCCGTAGCACCTTGTGCATACGGTGGAGGTGACCTTAACAGATAAGATAGCAGAGGATCGTTTTCGGAATCTTCCAGTATCTTAGCCATTTTCGATGGCAAGGCAGGATAGCACTTGTCAATCGCTAGGTTATGCTCTCTAATTGCTACATCTATGGCTTTCTCACACTCGTTAGCCTGCAACTGTTTAGCCGCTTGTTCTAGAGTTAACTCTTCTTGTTCTTTCCGTCCTTTCTTCAACCTTTTCATTTCTCTCTGTTTGCATTCTTTTCGCCAGTAACGGAAAGAATCAAACATTGCCGGCCGGGCTTTCTTCTTGAACAATTTCGCTTCTAAGTTGTCGAGAATCTCTGGTTCAAAACTACCATGCAGTGGCCAACTAAGGACACCATCCTTCTTACAATAACGGACCCATACCTCATTATAAGATATAGGACCCACGCCATGCTTACAATATAAATCATATAGGGGAGTCCCAATCGGAGGAACCAGACATGAGTCCTCCAATCGTGAGTCACGGTTGCAACCAAAACAAGACAACATTTTCCGACTTACCATTTTCAGTCCGGAACACAAAACAAACAAAACACGGAACAAATATGTGCACTCGAACCAAGAACTTAGGCCTACCAAAACGAACCGATGTATCGATACCCAAACTAAACCAAATAGATTATCGTAACTAGAACAACCAGTGATAATCTTACAAAACCAAACCAAACCAAGAACCGATCAAGGATTTCAACAATCCTCACAAAAGTAACCAGCTAGCTATCACTAAATACTTAACTGAGTCACTGAAGACGTCACCAAGGAGAAACCCGTCACGTTTCGCTGTACTAAGGACTGCACCTCGGGTCCAAGACAGGGCGACGGTCAAGGCAACGGCCCACTGCAGCCGTCCTGAACGGGAAACCCTCGTGGAAGAGAACTTCGGGCCACTTTTGCGATATGCCGGGATCGATGAAGTGGGGCGCCTCCCTCAGGAATCTTCACACGAAGCTTCTCGAACTCTTCAGGCTTTTGGACCGGTACCGAATGACGTCGCCCCACATTGGGCGCCAATTGGAGTTCTGGACAACACCCAAAGACCCCGGAGTTCCACCTGCCTTGGTGCACAAATGAACAGAAACACGGGCTTCTCGATGGTGGCGTCAAAGACCAAAGGTTTATTACTGCAGGGACACAGAAGTCACAGATACTACACACGGGCAGTAACCAGGAGCCTGTTCAATTTGTACAAAGCGGGTTGCTCCTTATATACTAAATTTTAAGCTGGGGGCGAATTCTTTACATGTAATACATTCCCAAAACCTTTGTGTCTAAAACAATAAATATTTGGCGTTACACAGGAACCGTCGATAATATCTGAGGCCAAACATTGCGAAGAGAGGGGTTCCCACTAGTTTGTCACAATTCCCTGTCAATATTGCATTCAGGACCCGGACCGCCTCATCGTAAAGTTCGTTACCTCCCCCTAATAAAGATTCAGAAAGAAAGAAACAGAGCCAGGTGTGGAAGATAGAAAAGTGGGATAAGGGATGTTTGTGAGTTGTAAATGGGCAAGGCTACCGGCTTCGGCCGCCTAATCATGATCAGGACAATGGACACGAAGACCAGTTTGGCAGGACTGGCCTCGGGCAGAGGAGGTAGCCTTTGTCGAGTCATGCAGCTACAGCGTGTTCTGGTTTAAGGTGCACGTGTCATGAAAGAGGTGAATCTCCGGCTAAGGTTACGTGTCCTTAATCGAAATGAAGTGATCAGAGGCTATTGCATATGTGAGGGCAAGAAACACAAGATGGCGGCCATGATCTAAGATGGATGCCGTGGGTAGATCAGAAATGTGTTTATAAAAGGAGAGCTCTTGCTCGTAGCATAGCGAAAACACCAGGATATACTAAATGGATCATTTGCGGTTCGCTGATACCAATATTATGCATTTCCGACAAACTTGAAAACACGGGTTCAAATCGTCACGGAACCTCACAGTCTCGTAGCAGGAGGTGGAGCCAGCATTGTATCAGGCAAGGCAGGCTATCAACAACTACTCTCCCCCTACTCTCAACGTAAATGTCCCACTCATCCCACACTGACTCATCCAGACCTGTGGAGCCACCCAGCTCCTGTCACACACACGCAAGACCAGCAGAAACCAGATATGATTAGACAAGAAAATAGACACTTTCTAAAAGTACTATTTTCGAACCCAGAGTCCAAAAACCATCCACACCAACGGATGCGTAATTAAACCCCGAGTTCAGGGATACCAAACTCGACATTGCACCATGCTCCCCGAGCCGGCTAGGATCATAGCGTTAACAATCCCGGCGGCCCATTCTATCCAACGGAGAGCAGGCTACCTCGCAATAGTGAAGCACGAAGATGGCGGTACTTCACTATCAGGACATGCCAACTTGGTCAGGCGTGTCCTACCTTAGACGTACAATGCACCCTGCCCGTGGGCCTACCATAGGGGTGACTAACATGAAGTCAAGGGAAGGTTGGAGGGGCTGGCAAGTAGGTATACCTGCGCAGCCTGCGTGACAGTACAAGACTGCACGTGGGTCTCGCAATGACCGACCCGTAGACATTCTTTTACGAGGCCGCTCCTGTGGGTGGCACAACACGTGCTGCAAGCCCACGAGCGGCATTTGTATTTACAAGCCCCGGCACGCCTGGTGCACTAGACTAGGGACTGACAGTAAACCAAATGGGCCAAACATGGATACAATAGATACATCAATTTAACATCGGGAGCACTGACACGGCGCCCAAAGCATATACCAGCAAAACATCGTAAAACAGTAGAGGCAAACAGAAAAGATGGAGGAGAGACTCAAGCCAATGCTGTCAGGTCTAACATTAAGGAAACAGTGATGGCCACTTACACTCGACTTTCACAAACGCATGCTCCCCCCGCCCTTCCCACCTCTGTTTCAAGACTCCACTCCCTCTTGCGCACCACTTCCAAAGCCTCTATTATTGATAAATACCTCCATGCTAAGGAGTCTATTAGGCCTAAGTCTAAGGTGGAGGAGCAATGGGAACATGACTTTGCCACATCATGGTCAATATCTTTGTGGGACAGGATATGGATTAAGATTCATAAATCGTCTAGAGCGGCGCCCTAGACGCAATCTCTGTTCTTCATATATAATAGACTCCTTCTTACACCCTTTGACCTCAATAAGCGATTCTCCACCACTCCAGACACTTGCTGGTTCTGCTCCTCCCCACATGCCACCTTATTTCATATGTTGTTCCTTCGCAAGTCTATTCATGATTTCTGGATACAGGTATGGGCTAAAAACAATGTAATTTTCCACACATGCATCTCCTTTTCTCACATTCACATCTTCCTAGGAATCATCTCTCCCTGCTGGGAGGGAACTGAACTTAATGCTCATATTGTTGACTTATTGTTGGCTGTTGCGTTTCAACAGATTACTATCAACTGGAAAACTTCCTCTGATGTCTCCTTTAAAGCATAGTGGTACAATGTATGTCATAACCATAGGCTAGATACTACTTTCGTCTTTCCTATTCATATGACGGCGAAACGTGCGAACTTATGGCTTCCCATTACGTTGTATCTTGATAAATGTGCTCATCGTTCATTTTGTCCACAGTCTGCCCAGCAAGAAGTTTCCAAACCTCCTTCAATACCCTTTGCATTTCCTTTCTCCTTCACTATTCTCTGTTATGTATATACTCTTGTCTGAACATGTTTTGTAACCACTGTATATCCTATGTTTAACTTTAAAGCCCATGATTAGCTCTTGTCATTGATTATGCTGTACTACTTTCACTAATCATTTTTTAATTACTCATGCACTATGTATTGACACCTTGTTCTTTGATTCATAAAATTATTTTTCAAACTAAAAAAAAGAAGAAACAGAAATGTAACATGTTCTAATTAAAAGAATTTGAAACATGTTGAGATAAAAAATGTCAAAATTTTGGGAGATATTTGGTGATAAAATCACCAAAGTGGCAAGTTGATGGAGCAAGGTGGAAACAAAAATGTTTGTATACCCCTTGTGAAAATAACTTTCCATAACAGTAATATGTACTAAATGTGTGGTTTTGAAATTAACCAACATAGAATAGAATGCACAAACACAAATACATGTGGGATATTAATTTGCATGTAATTGCCAAGCATAATTCACTAATTTGTCATGTATTACGTCATAAAGGGTACGCATTTGTCGTAAACTAATTGAAAATTGCATGAATGTGCTTTTGTCTGTTTATTTGTGGTATAAATAATGAAGATTGGTAAGTAAATTCACGCATATGTGTTGCTTAAAGCTAGGTAAATACTAACTGGGATATTATTAGAAGGAGGAAGGTAAACAGAAGGGCTTTCTTTCATAAATTTACATTTATTTGTGTTTGTTTCTATCATAGTTCGTAAATTGAGGCCTATGTAACCAAAAGAAAATGGAAGCTGACTATGACTCAGAGGTGGCGGTCTAAGTACGCATGCGCCAACTGGAAGCGCGAGCTGCCTGTGCCTGTGAAATATGGGTGAAGGACAGTGGGGCCTGCCACATGGAGCAGATGCCACATTTTATGAAAGTCAGCAGATGATCTGTGGGAATGGGGCATTGAATAACAATTTAAAGGACACTTCGAAGGAAGTTGAACATGAAAAACTAGAGTGCTAATATTTAGAATTTATGGCAAATGTGTGACACATCTGAATACCTTCTTGATGGAACCAAAGTAAAAAACCGAAGGTATTTCCTACTGAGGAGCCTCCCGGTTTTCCATGTAAACAGATTTCTAAATATAAATACAGACAGAAACTTTTATTCCTTTGTCTGTATTTATAAATAGAAACTGAAAAATACTTACTAACCGATTTAAGGTGTGCGCACCGGGGTTCGGAAAAGAAATTTGAAATTGCTGCTGCGATGTCCTGCAGATTATTCTCCCCTCTAAATCACTCCGCCCTTCTGAGTCTGGGCTCAGCACTCTGTTGCCAAGTGAGACTGATCTGTTAATGAGCAAGCCTCTCTACTTCCCAGACAGCAGCAGGCCGAGAGCGCTTATTGGCCTTTATCAATACTTCAGACACGCATTGAGCATGCCGCAGGGTTAATTGCCCCCCGACATCCTGTTAACACCATGACGCTCGTCATCTGTTGTTTTGTTGTCTCACTAACAGCTTGTAGGAACTGCCTGCCCAGCGGCATAGTTTAAAGTGCAGAGAAATGGGGAAGCCGCAGGACAGTGATGTTTTCATTGTCTCGAAGTAGTGGTAAAACTGCACGATGTGGTGGAGGAGTCAGTGCAGCTCAATTTCTTTGTCAATCTACAAGAAAAATGAAAGGCCCATCAAGAGAGCTCGTTTAAGGAGTGCCTGGAACCACAGCGAGGCTATGGCTTAATTTACCCCCACATCCCAAAATGAGTTCGAAACCAGTGTATTGGGGGTTGGTTTATAGTGGGGGGGGGGGCTTAGCTCCCTTAAGTGCCTGTGGCACATTTGCTACGTCATTCTCCACCACTAAGCAGCTTCAGTAAAGAAAGATATTGGGCAGTTTCCGCCACCTTAACTCAGAATGCTGTGATTTGAACCCCGAGGACGGCAGCAATGCATCTTAAATAAAAGTGCAGGTGAACATCTGGGTGTCTGAGATACAACAGCGCCTGGTTCACAGCTGCAACCCAGAGCCAGTGAACCACCCGACTTGCCTTGTCATCACTGCTGTGGGAGAAACATGAAGAATTTAGGAAACTAAGAGCCTTGTTTACATTCCTTGATTTTCACTCAGCTTTATTTCCTTAGCCGCACAGCAGGAATGAAGTTACTTCTATGGGGCTAAGAGTAACCCTTTGATGACAAAAGGATTGCGATGTCCCTTCCACTACCCATAGCACTGGGGTGAATTAACAGCCATGGATGTGAACATACAGGCTCTAGTCTCGGGTTTGGCTCACCATCCCATTATTCTGGCAAAATCCCTTAATTTACCAGTGTCTGTAAAAATGAAAATGACTTGTGTAATCAAACTGTTGCTCATATAAAGCACTTCAGTACCTTTGTTGCAAAGTCACACTATAAAAAAAATGGCAAAAAGTGTGCATTGTCTATAAAAATAAATGTGAAAAAATACTAGCTTTAGCGTCTTTTTTTGCTTGCCATAAAAATAAATGCGGATAAATACAGATAAAATGATGAAAAAATAAATATGGAAAAATGCAGACAGAAATGTATACAAAATAAATACCATAAAACTGGGAGCCCTAATTATGATTAGTGCTGAAGAAAGAAAAATGAGGGCACATTTTGAGTCACTTCTCAAATCCTCTTCTATTTCATTAAAAAAAATTCTGACATGCAGACTGAAACATGCACTTTGAATACCAGCAGCAGACTTCCCTGGTGAGCAGTAGCTTTACTATAGTGATCTAATGAGCAACTAGAGTGCTAAAATTCAGAATTTATGGCAAATGTGTGATACATCACATATTACTTCATTCATGACATTGTCAGTGATATCACTGATGACATCTGAAATGACATCACTGATGACATCATCCAGGTGACAATCTGATACACCTCATCATACAGTGATCTAATGAGCAACTAGAGTGCTAACGTTCAGAATTTATGGCAAATGTGTGACACATCTCAATGCCTTCTTGATGGAACCAAAGTAAAAAAACTGAAAGTATTTCCTACTGAGGAGACTGTAGCAAATGAGGAAATTAGGAAACTTCATAACAAATAAGTCTCCCAGATGTGGGTTTCATGCTCTCCATGCCACTGAAGTCAAGCGTTGCGTACCGTAATGCGCTTGTGTTGAATGCGCTTGTGTTGCGAATGCGCGGGAGCAGGAGTCGTGGACTGGTCGCATACCAAGCGCGCACATCACATAATATTAAATGTATAGGATGGTACTGAAAAACACACAGCCGTCGCATACAGTACACGGATCCTTCATGAGTTTTCTAAAATGGCAGCTAGAATCTGCGGATCCACCATGATGTGTACGCTTTTTGTGCGCGACTCAGAAAATAGTTTGGAATTTTTTTCCAAAATAACATAATATAAATATATTAAAAGAAAACAATAAAACAAAACAAACAATATTTCAGTTTGATTTTTAAACATGTTTTTTTGCAATTTTCATCACTCACTGTAAAATACAGAGTACCATATTTGTAACCATTGACACACCAATACCAGTTACTACATACCCACTCACTGATTCCTAAGTCTACCCACACAACTACCCTTTCAACAACAGAATACCCTTATACATGCAGTCACTAAATATTAGAACACTATCAAATGCACTTATACACATATATAGACATTGACACATCAGTAGTCATCTTAGTTATCCTATTCACTCATGAAAAAAATTATTCACACTTACATTTACTCACTTACACAATTATACACACAACACCTCATTTTTTCAAACACATAGTAACTCATAGTTAATATGTTAAAAAATCACCATTACAATTATACACTCATTCATATAGTTACTCCCACAATCACTGACTCTTACATATACTTATTTATATACACCAACTCTCACATACGATTCATTTATTTTTTTTATTTTGTTGAAGATGTACAAACTAAAACATATATTCGCTCACACAAAAATAAATACACTCAGTCACCCAAAAACCTGTTTCCACATGCACTCTTAAACCTATACACTTAGTCAATCAACAATTCACACATCTATGCATAGAGTTACACACACCCCATCCAACCACACATAAACTCAGTGTCCCATACAAATACTCACCAAACTAACAAATAACTAATATACACACTCATGTAGTTAGTGACCAACTGATGCATCATGTTATACAACAAAAGAGACAGTGATGCACACATTCACATAGTTTAGGTACTAATCCATGTATTGAGTGAGACACTTTTAATTACTCACTTAGACAGTCAGACAGCTACTAAATCCTCTATCCAGACGGTAATTTATCCACTCAATCTTCAATACAGATTTGTATATATATAATACATATTTAAATGTCAAACTAAACCATGTTCAATGTATGATGTCATCAGTGATGTCATCAGTAATTTCATTTGAGATATCATCAGTGATGTCACTGACCATGTCATGAATGATGTAATATGTGACATCATCTGCAGTGCATTGCGGGCACGCGAGTTATAGTTAGCAGAACTAACTATAACTTAGGAATTTCTATGGTTTTGTATGAGTGAAATGTCCAGCTAACTATAACACCCCTATATATATGCAAAAAAGAAGGAGAGAACTCTGGGTAGTTCTCAAATTTAGGTGGAAAGCAGCCCCTGTTAGAGCACTCTCGACACCAGCGACACTCTAGATCTGCTCACCTCAAATGTCTGTTTTTCTATCAAAGTTTTTAAGCATAGGATTAGCACAGTGCTATCCATGCCGAGATAGAAAATGACAAAGTCTTTTGCAATTTATACAGCAAAGTCTTCAAGCATGGGACTAGTACAGTGCTGTCCTTGCCGAGCTGTAAAATTACAAAGGCCATTTATCACTGTAGGCACAATATTACAGCTTTGAATTAGTGAAATACCAAATCAAGCCAACCTGAAATGAGTAAAAGCAACCCCTGACACAGTGTTTCGCTCTAATTAGAGCTTTTCAGAGAGGTATAGCTTTGTCCAGACACAAGGGAGCACCCAGTATTAAGTCAAAACAAAACCCTTTCAGCAATAAAGTGATGCATAAATTATTCAAAAAAAAAGGAGAGAACTCTGGGTAGTTCTCAGGTTTAGGTGGAAAGCAGCCCCTGTTAGAGCACTCTCAACACCAGCGACACTCTAGATCTGCTCACCTCAAATGTCTGTTTTTCTATCAAAGTTTTTAAGCATAGGATTAGCACAGTGCTATCCACGCCGAGATAGAAAATGACAAAGTCTTTTGCAATTTATACAGCAAAGTCTTTAAGCATAGGACTAGTACAGTGCTGTCCTTGCCGAGCTGTAAAATTACAAAAGCCATTCATCACTCCAGGCACAATATTACAGCTTTGAATTAGTGAAATACCAAATCAAGCCAACCTTAAATGAGAAAATCGCAAAAGACTTTGTCATTTTCTATCTCAACAGGACATTAAACACCACCCGTTGGAGGGATAAAACAATTGTTGAACCACAGACCCCACAATGCATCACCAAAAGGAAATGATTCCATAAAACAGCGCCAGCCGCGGATACAAAATAATAATGGAGAACACCTGTCTGTGGAAAAACAACGTGTTTTTGGTGCAAGGCTCACCTGTTAAAAATGTCCAGGGGGAACTAAACATGTAAGGACTATGCCATAACCTGTTGTCAATCCACCAATAAATTGGTAGTGGTCAAGTTTCGTGTGCGACTCAAAGTCTCTTGCTGAGAGAGAGACATTGTTGAAATAAATTCCGGCTGGGTTCCGCAGAGGAGTTTACGCCCGCCACAAGAGCGCTATGACTCTCCACCTCGAACCACAAGGTAGATTCGGTAAAACGAACTGGGAGAGTGTTGTGCCGCAGAGGACTGGACCTCGGTATTGGTCCTGAGCCAACACTGAAAGTAGGTTGACACGGGGAAACTTTCTGCCAAAACGGATGGATAAATGCGAACAATGATTTTAATCTCAACAGGACATTAAACATCACCGGTTGGAGGGATAAAACAATTATTGAACCACAGATCCCACAATGCATCACCAAAAGGAAATGATTCCATAAAACAGTGCCAGCAGCGGATGCAAAATAATGATGGAGAACACCTGTCTGTGGAAAAACTACGTGTTTTTGGTGCAAGGCTCACCAGTGAAAAAGTTCCAGGGGGAACGAAACATGTAAGGACTATGCCGTAACCTGTTGTCAATCTACCAATAAATTGGTAGTGGTCAAGTTTCGTGTGTGACTTAAAGTCTCTTGCTGAGAGGGAGACATCGTTGAAATACATTTCAGCTGGGTTCCGCCGAGGAGTTTACGCCCGCCACAAGAGCACTATGACTCTCCATCTCGAACCACAAGGTAGATTCGGTAAACCGAATTTTCAGAGTGGTGTGCCCCCGAGGACTGGACCTCGGTATTGGTCCTGAGCAAACCCTGAAAGTAGGTTGACACGGGGAAACTTTCTGCCAAAACGGATGGATAAATGCGAACAATGATTTTATTCTCAACAGGACATTAAACACCACCCATTGGAGGGGAAAAACAATCGTGGAACCACCGATCCCACAATGTGTCACCAAAAGGAAATGATTCCATAAAACTGCGCCAGCAGCGGATGCAAAATAATGATGGAGAACACCTGTCTGTGGAAAAACTACGTGTTTTTGGTGCAAGGCTCAACTGTGAAAAAGTTCCAAGGGGAACGAAACATGTAAGGACTATGACGTAACCTGTTGTCAATCCACCAATAAATTGGTAGTGGTCAAGTTTCGTTTGCGACTCAAAGTCTCTTTCTGAGAGGGAGATATTGTTGAAATAAATTTCGGCTGGGTTCCGCCGAGGAGTTTACGCCCGCCACAAGAGCGCTATGACTCTCCACCTCTTACCACAAGGTAGATTTGGTAAAACAAACTGGGAGAGTGCTGTGCCGCCGTGGACTGGACCTCGGTATTGGTCCTGAGCCAACCCTGAAAGTAGGTTGACACGGGGAAACTTTCTGCCAAAACGGACGGATAAATGCGAACAATGATTTTAATCTCAACAGGATAAGGCTGAGAGGGACACATAGTTGAAATATATATATATATATATGTATATATATATATATATATATATATATATATATATATATATATATATATATATATATATATATATATATATATATATATATATATATATATAATGATTTACATTAATATTTAACAAAAATATGTTTCATTTATGCTCAAGGTGATCAGTCAAGTTGAACTCATGGTTCCAAAGCAAAACTTAAAAGCTATTACTGAAGTAAGCTGGTTATATTATTAAACTTATACTTTGTGACCAACCCCAATCTGTTCATTATCTCATAACAATACAGTTTCTGAAATGATATAATTAATTTATTTTTGCATGATACTGAATACAATCTCCTCTACATTAACTTATAAGGATATTAAGATATTGCAAAAACAGGTGAGTTTTATAACCACATAAATCTGAAGGTCAAGTTGCTTTATAAGATTATGGAACTCTGAGATGACTTTCAGTATGTTTAAACAAACGTGTATGTCTTTTCAAAAAAATTATTTGCACACACCCGATACAGACAAGAAAATGTGCTAAAGAACATGTTCTAAAATGTTTGACACTGTGAGTAGCTTATTATGAATAATAATGCTGTAAGCCATCATTAGTGTAAGAACACAGGGTGTATGTTTGACAGCCACCTAGCTATCTGCCATTATGAAGTGAACAAAAACCACCAAACTGGCAGAACGATCAGGCACAATCTAAGTTTATTGTAATATACTTTCCCACATACAGAAACTATTCTGAAGACAGCTTCATTGTGTTATATTCAACCCACAGTTAAAGTACAGATGCGTGAAGCCAACTTCAAATTACATCATCAGAGCATTCAACTTTTAGTTTATAAAATAGAGCTTTCATGTTCTGTGTTTTCAAATCATTGTTATTTTCTTCAGGTCAAGGACTTTCTCTCTCCAACAGTCCTTTAAATAGTACGTCTTGCTGTGATTAAGACTTGAAGTATTCTTAAGTGGTTCATTCATATTGTGTTCTCTTTGTGTGTGGTCAGTACTATGTCCTTATGAGTCATTTTAGAGTGGTGCTCCTCTGATTTGAGAGGCACTTACTAGCTATGGCAGTCATTTCAAAGAGATGTGAACTCCAGGTCTTATTTGTGCTGCTGGTTTCTCACTGTATATAATGCTCCAGTGGACCCGAGTGCAGACCCATATCTACGAGGCGACGCAAAGCCATTTTGCATGGCTTTTCATGGCCTTGTAGATATGGTGCAAGGCAACGCACCACCAGTCACTGCATTGGCTTACTTTGCATCAGGTAGGCGTTAGATTGGCATTGTGGTGGGTGTTCCCACACAGCAACCATGGGATTTGACGCATTCGTAGATTTAGAAGTATCTGTAAACCTTAGGATTGCATCAAAACTGTACACATCCCCAGAGCAAGCGTAATGAAGACCCAAGGGTGTCCTGGCGCTGACTACTACCTTCCGATCGGCGAGGTGTGTGATGACCTTGATAGTAAAAAGCCAGGTTTTCAGTCCTCTCCTAAATGTCATGAGCTCAGTGGCGTTCCCAAGGTGAAAAGGAAGCTCATCCCAGGAACTGGCGGCACATGTGATGAAACTTCTACTACCCCATCATGGTGGAGTCTACTCAATCACCTTCATGTTCAAACCCCTCTGAAGGCCCTACAGGGTAAGGGTTATCAGATGAAGACGTCTAACTCTGCCCACCTATTTTAGATGGGTCGAATCAGAGGTCACTTTTTACTGGCTACCACTGCCAGTAAAACCCTGTGGGCACTAGGCAGTGAAAACTGCTAAATGTTCCCCTTGTCATGGAGACGATTCCCATGGAGAGGGGAGATTTGCTTTCTTATTTTTGTAAAGAAAATCCTGCATTGGTTGACAGACCTGTGTACCAAACTTGTAAACATTGACAGGAAGCACTGTTATGGTTGGTAGTCATTTCTAAATTGGGCAGGTGACACCTTCGTCAGAGAGACCGTGAAGCGGGTCACCTACTGACTTATAAATCAACCCTTAGTGACAAAAGTTAGAAAACTGGTGTAGATTAATGACTATAAAGTGACAAACTTGCATAAGCGTGCGTGTTGCAAGGGAAATACTTACTAATGTAGGAAACACCTACTCAGGTGTGATTTTTGTTAATGTACATATATTTTCAGTACATTTCCTGCACTGTCCTGCACATTTGAGTTAAAACAGGAAAGTGCAAATGAAGCAGCTTAAGAAAGTGTTCGGATGAATTCGACTCAACCCCATTTTTTCACAGGATGGGGATAGACAAGCAATAAGGCACGTTAGCAGAAGTGAGCACCTGCCTTTTACTGGTGTTAAGCAGGGAAAAAAAAACCTGCATTATGAAAGGGAGCCCAGCCCCGAGCCACATAAGAAGACCAATACATGTCATGGAGCTACTGATTATCAGCTCAGAGACCCAAGAGGGCCACAACACCAGCCACTGCCACCATCCCCGGACCCCTCTCCATCCAGAATACCACATAGGCAGCGCAGAACAAGACAGCTGACCTTCCAAAAACTGTATGGCCCCCAGCCACAGCATTGCAGAATGAGGGGAGAGGTGGGAACCAAGTATGTGTGAAGGAGGCAACTCATCCATGAAAAAGAACGTACACAATGCCAAGTGTGGTAGTGATGTGCTGGACAGACTTCAGTATGCAGAGCACAGACGTGTCCATGCGGATATATACTGCTAGTTTTTGTAGTATAATGGACAGAACCATGTTACCTCAGGCAGTAGGGCAGACCTCGGTCATGTAGCTTTGTCCCTCCTCCCTGTAAGCGTAAGTGGAGTTGGCTGGTCCGGCGTACGCCAGTCCAGCGTGGGAGTGTGAATAAATAGGCTGGGGCTCTGTGCGTGGTTCACTTCCAGGGTGGCCAGCGCATCTGCCAGGGCCGCGCCCCTCATCCTGCCATGAGTCTGCCGCCGTGACCGCTAGCCTCCTTAGCCGATCGCTGCTTTCCACGACACAGATCCCCAGTGCACCCAGCGGCACAGCACCGTGGAGTCATGTGTGTGTTGACTACTGCCTTCGAACTACACTGTGGTCAGAAGTTCTCCCAATTTAAATTGAGCCTTGATTTATTTATGGTGCAGTTCAGTAGGCAACAGACATTGCATCCAGTGTGGCCCACCCGGACGATGCATCATCGCTGGCAGCGCACCCGCTGAGCGTTCCAGGTGCCACTAACTCTGTGCAGCTCAAGTCAATGCCACCTGGCTGTGGGCCCTTGCTGAAAGCTGCCTCTGGCCTACACTGCAGTCAGCAGGGCTCACACATATCAAATCCAATCCTGCCCTGCAGGGACACGCCATCAACGCTGGCTGCGCACATGCTGAGCTCATCAGGTGCCACTAACTCTGTGCAGCTAACGTCAACGCCACATGGCTGTTGGCCAATGCTGACCACTGCCTCTGATCTACACTGCGATCAGAAGGGCTCACACATATCAAATCCAATCCTGACCTGCAAGGACACGCATCATCGCTGGCTGCACAGCCACCACCACTGCCAGTACCACCTCCAACCAACAACTGCCAGAGTCAGAGGAGTCTTACAGCCAGCCTATCAAAGTTGCTCACACCTGTCTTGGATGCCTCATCAGGTTGATACCCTGCTTAGCTCTACAGGTGCCAATAACTCAGTGCACCACAACTCATGGACCCTTTATGATTGAGTTTTGTGCTGTGGATTGCGGACTCACCTCAAGCAGTGGGGAAGACCTGGGATGATGATGATGAAGATGAGGTAGGTGTACCACAACCCACTGCAGCTGCAGCAGGAATATCCAAAAGGGATACAATCATTAACAATTTCTTCACATGAGCACGCTCATATCTGGTGCCCCTACCTCGGTGTAGCTCAAGTCATGGACCCTTTATGATTGAATATTTTGTGTGTGATTTCAGATCTGGTGCCCCTATCTCAGTGCACCACAAGTCATGGACCCTTTAGCATTGAATCTTTTGTGTGTGATTTCAGATCAGGTGCCCCTATATCAGTGCACCACAAGTCATGGACCCCTTATGATTGTACTGTTTGTGTGTGATCCGTTGATCACTGTACTAGTTGTTGCCCACACCAACCATTCCCTGAAGGCTGGCTAACACTCACCCCCACCCATACAGCACAGGCATCACTGGACATGTGCCCATGGCAATAAAGGGGGTCTGGGCGCACCAGCCCTGAACCAGTTCCACTATCTATCTAAGTATGTCTGTGTAGTCATTATGTAAGCATGGTGGCCATGGGCTCTACCACATTACATTGTGTTGTGGACAGCGGATGCAACCATGTCACCTGAGCCAGTGGCTAAGACCTTGAACATGTAGCTTTGTGGTCCCCCTGTAAATGTTAGCGGAGTGAGCTGGGCCGGCGTACACCAGTCCAACTTAGGGGTGTGAAGAATTTGCCCGGGGCTCTGGGCATAGTTGAGCTCTGGCCTGGACAAGGACGTAACTAATGCATGTGTTTCTGTTGTAGTGTCGGCGCCACCTGGCCTGCAATTGACAATGTTGCAATGTAGCATGCACCCAGAGGGTGGGCTCACATGAACAGAGAAATGAAGGAGCACAAACCCGCTCAGGGTCTTGGCTCATACATGCCAAGTGTTGTGTGTATCTGTATTGCAGCAGCATGAGCCAAATGCCTTGCCCTAATCCCAGCACGAGTTCAGCCAGGCATAAACTCGACATCTGTATCTGCCCAGTGCTTACCAAAGGTCTACACTCACGTGGCTACCCACCTTCAGCGACCAACATCACTGTTTCGTTGTCAGGCTTGTGCACATGCGCAGGCAGGCATGACAATTGTGTGCCATAGGAGTGCAAGTGTTGCAACCGGGCAGTGCACACAAGTAAATAGGCTTAGGGGGGGAGCAGTAGCAGTGAGGCAACATAACACACAGTGATGCCGCACATTTGCCACATGCAACACATGTCAAACATGAATCCCTAAGTCGTACACATCCCCCCTCACCCCCAACAAGCCACATCACATTTCCTGAATGCAAGCAGATGACAAACTAACATTAGGGATGAAAGCTCCTTTGTCTGAACTATCAGGCGGAAGTACATCTGCACCTCCAACCTCAGAATTGCATGTGCCCGGCACCACCTGACAGATACTATAGCAGCTGATGACGGCTCCCACACTATGCACAATCTGACAAAAGACCAACATATACACACCTGACAGACAGAAGTCCTTGCTCAAAGTTATCTTGCATGGAATGGCCTTCACACTTACTCCCACACCATCCCAGGTGTACAACCCTTGCACACAAAAACAACTCAATAATGTGCGCTGTGGCATTTAATCCACAGAACTGGTGCAGGTCAGAACAGTACCGCTTCATCCAGAGCCACTAACGAAATGGCAGAACATCCTGGACACATGCGCAACCCAATTCATGTGGAATTGGCCCGTGCATATATGCTGCATTTACTGGGGGCACTGCGGATGAGTTACAGGTTAAGCTTCCGCCTTGCCAACGTCACCTGCGTTCAGCCTGTAGTGCATTGTTGATCCTGCATATTCAAATGGTCCTTGGATGTCTGCCTATCCAATAGGACAGTAGCTGAAGTGGATTTTGACTTGTGTGTGCGCCCCTGTTGGCCCAGAACCAGGATTGTCACTGGGATACCTGTTTATGGGATGCCTTGATACTTGAAATTTGAGCTTGTGCACAATCAAAGTTGACATTGCTATTTAGGTTCTTGAGTATGCAGAGGTTCTTTTACTTATTGGGTGCACCTTGGGGTGACCTTTCCGTCCTAGAACATCTTAGGAACTAAATATACTTCATTTCTTCCATAACCCTGGTTGCATCCCCCGTTAGGGCACTCTCTATTTACCATATAGGTTTAAATAATTTCACCAACAAATGTTTAGTCGATTATTTCATGAATTTATTCATTCATTCCAATGTTTGGTTTCTTCTTGAATCTTAGTCATAATTTATTCATAAAGTGCATTTGTAATCATCTCCCATTTGTAATCATCTCCAATGCATTTCGAACATAACATGCTATTCATCAGGGAGTATATTCTGTAAAGTCAAAATATGACACTTAAAGATACAAGACTTTCTTTGTGCAAACATCTATAGTGTGCCTTTAATGTTCTAAGTGTAATGTTGCCTATGACCAGAAAGGAAATTGTAAACACATACTACGAGATGTGTAAAGTGCAAATGTGAGATGAAACTAATGGATCACTGACTAAATATCGGGGGACAAAATATAGACTACCCAATATATAGATTCCAAAATATCGACTGACAAAATATCGAAATCCTATCTACAAACAGGTAAGTACCAAAATATCGACCCCAAAATATCGTTTATATGTATATATACATTATAAAAATACAGAATTTCTTAAAATTATTGTAAAATTGAAAAAATATTAAACGTAAATAGCTAAAATATACTTAAAAATACTTAAATTACCTTAAAATTATTAAATAACGAATTTAACTTATAAAAAAAATACAATCATATCTGTTAAAACATATCTATATATTAATATAATATTAATAAAAAATACACAATAAATTCACCATAGGATAGTGGAGGTGTAAAAATTACTATTCCAACTCCTGAAAGTGCAACAGTAGGGAAAGCGTTGGATAGCGTAGGTTTAAAAATTAGTATTCCAACTCCAAGGAGTGCAATGGTAGGGAAAGTGTTGCATAGCAAAGGGGTAACAATTATTATTCCCACTCCAGAGAGTGCAACAGTCGGGAAAGCGTTGGATAACATAGGGGTAAAAATTACTATTCCCACTCCAGAGAGTGCAACAGTAGGGAAAGTGTTGGATAGCATAGGAGTAACAATTACTATTTCAATTCCAGAGAGTGCAACAGTAGGGAAAGTGTTGGATAGCGTAGGGGTAACAATTACTATTCCAACTCCAGAGAGTGCAACAGAAGGGAAATCGTTAGATAGCGCAGGGGTAAAAATTACTATTCCAACTCCAGAGAGTACAACAGTAGGGAAAGTGTTGGATAGCGTAGGGGTAACAATTACTATTCCCACTCCAGAGAGTGCCACAGTAGGAAAAGTGTTGGATAGCGTAGGGGTAACAATTACTATTTCAATTCCAGAGAGTGCAACAGTAGGGAAAGTGTTGGATAGCGTAGGGGTAACAATTACTATTCCAACTCCAGAGAGTGCAACAGAAGGGAAATGGTTAGATAGCGCAGGGGTAAAAATTACAATTCCAACTCCAGAGAGTGCAACAGTAGGGAAAGTGTTGGATAGCATAGGGGTAACAATTACTATTCCAACTCCAGAGAGTGCAACAGTAGGGAAAGTATTGGATAGCGTAGCGGTAACAATTACTATTCCAACTCCAGAGAGTGCAACAGTAGGGAAAGTGTTGGATAGCGTAGAGGTACAAATTACTATTCCAACTCCAGAGAGTGCAACAGTAGGGAAAGTGTCGGATAGCGTAGGGGTTAAAATTACTATTCCAACTCCAGAGAGTGCAACAGTAGGGAAAGTGTTGGATGGCGTAGGGGTAAAAATTATTATTCCCACTCCAGAGAGTGCAACAGTATTGAAAGTGTTGGATAGCGTAGGGGTTAAAATTACTATTCCCACTCCAGAGAGTGCAACAGTAGGGATAGTGTTGGATAGCGTATGAGTAAAAATTACTTTTCCAACTCCAGAGAGTGCAACTGTAGGGATAGTGTTGGATAGCGTAGGAGTAACAATTACTATTCCAACTCCAGAGAGTGCAACAGTAGGGAAAGTGTTGGATAGCGTAGGGGTAAAAATTACTATTCCCACTCCAGAGAGTGCAACAGTAGGGAAAACGTTGGACAGCTTAGAGGTAAACATTACTATTCCCACTCCAGAGAGTGCAACAGTAGGGAAAGCGTTGGATAGCGCAGGGGTAAAAATTACTATTCCCACTCCAGAGAGTGCAACAGTAGGGGAAAGCGTTGGATAGGGCAAGGGTAAAAATTACTACTCCCACTCCAGAGAGTGCAACAGTAGAAAAAACGTTGGATAGCGTAGGGGTAAATATTACTATTCCCACTCCAGAGAATGCAACAGTAGGGAAAGTGTTGGATAGCGTAGGGATATAAATTACTATTCCCACTCCAGAGAGTGCAACAGTAGGGAAAGCGTTGGAAAGCGCTGGGGTAAAAATTACTATTCCCACTCCAGAGAGTGCAACAGTAGGGAAAACGTTGGATAGCGTAGAGGTAAAAATTACTATTCCCACTCCAGAGAGTGCAACAGTAGGGAAAGCGTTGGATAGCGTAGGGGTAAAATTTACTATTCCCACTCCAGAGAGTGCAACAGTAGTGAAAGCGTTGGATAGCGTAGCGGTAAAAATTACTATTCCCACTCCAGAGAGTGCAACAGTTTGGAAAGCGTTGGATACCATAGGGGTAAATGTTACTATTCCCACTCTAGTGAAAATAAATATTATAATTTTCATAATTATCAATGAATCAATAAAAAAAATGAATTATCAATTAAGAATTAATTTTTTATCAATTAAAAAGTAATTAACAATTTGTTCTAAATAAATACCAATAAACTAATTAACATATTTAAATAAGTACATTTAATTCCATCCCACCCTATTCCACTATAAACCTACAACCCGCTACAGAAAATAAATTAATATTATTCACATAATTATCAATTAATCAATTAATAAAAAATAATCATTTAAGAATTAATTAATTACCAATTAAAAATTAATTACCAATGTAATCAAAATAAATACCAATTAATTAATTACCATATTTAAATAATTATAATTAAATTACTTCCCACCCTATTCCCCTATAAACCCACAACCCGCTACAGAAAATAAATTGATATTATTCACTTAATTATCAATTAATCAAATAATAAAAAAATATCATTTAAGAATAAATTAATTACCAAATAAAAATTAATTAACAATTTAATCAAAATAAATACCAATTAATTAATTAACATATTTTATTAATTATAATAAATTACTTCTCACCCGATTCCCCTATAAACCCACAACCCACTACAGAAAATAAATTAATTTAATTCACATAATTATCAATTAATCAATTATTAAAAAATAACTATCAGTTAAGAATTCAATAATTACCAATTAAAAATTAATTAACAATGTATTCTAAATAAATACCAATTAATTAATTAACATATTTAATTATTTATAATTAAATCACTTCCCACCCTATTCCCCTAGAAACTCACAACCCGCTACAGACTTGATTTACACAATAATTAAATAACAGAAAATTAATTACTTAACATAAATTACAAAAATATATACACTTTTCACAAATATACTAACATAAAACACTTAAAAAATTCGATATCATTATAAATTCGATATTTTTAATAAACTATTTTATGTACTTCGATATTTTGACTGTCTACATTTTTAAAATCGATATTTAGCCCATTTACCGAAACTAATCACGTAAATAACGGGGTGCTCGTTTGATATGTGCATAAACACGTGATCGTGCTAGGAATACTCACAAACTATCTCCTTTTGGAGTGTTTTTCAAGATAATTTCTGAAAAAAATAGCAACATAACATATGATGAGCGTCCTATTTTGGGCGCGTTAGACTGTGTTCGTAGGTCTTAACAATTGCATTTACAATGTATAAAAATGATTGGTGACAACTTCGCTGTATAAGAATAAACGCTACACTGGTGTAAAATGTTATGAACAACTGCTCCACATCGCGCTATGATAAGCGCTTCAAAATATTAAAATTTTACAATGCCGCACTTACGTCTAGTCGGTATCAGATAGTCGGACGGCAGGTTCGTAGTGAATGGTGTAACGAGTGTTTGTTTACTCACCAGAGATTCTTTAATGTGTGTGTGAGATACGAACGTGGTGACGTGGTGTAGGGGAATAAACAGCGAGGAGTGGACAAAGCCGGCTTATGAATACGGCGGACATGTTTAAATGGGCAAAAAGCTGAACTGATATCAGAAGTTCTGCAAGAGATATAGTTCAGCAAAAGATATGGTGAACGACGGATATGATTTTGTGTATGAGTGGTTGATATGTGGCCATTCTGGAAGTGCTACACAAGGTCTTCATAATGTAAGCAAATATGTAAAAAAACATATGGTGAAAATCAACAATATATTGAACATAATATTGACAGAAACTCGAACGGTCCCTCGGTGCAAAACAAGACCTGTACTTAAAGGTAACGGGCAAATTCAATTATTTCATTGAGTCCAAAGGGTTTCTGGGATTGTAGTTTCATCATTCAGTAGTTTTCTCGTCGTAATGAATGTTCATTATTATCTCTTCCTTCCAGTTTGTTGATTTTTTCTAGAATCATGAATCTCAATTGAGATATATTATATTTTTGTTCCATAAAGTGGACGGCCACTGTGAATTTCATGTTTTTTGTTCTTATGTTAGACTTGTGTTCATTGATCTTCAAACATATTTTTCTTTCAGTCTTACCTACGTAGATTTTACCACACGGGCACTTTAGTAAATAAACAACATTAGGTGTTTCACAAGTAGCTGTTACGTGTAGTTTAATACTATTACCCTTCATTGGATGGTGTATGATGGTAACTTGAATAATGTTGTTGCAGTTCTGACAATTCAGACATGGCTTCGTTCCACTGTATAACAAACTCTGAGGCGGTTTTTCCTTGAGTATTTCTCCTAGGTTTTTGTGTCGGGTGTAGGCACAAATTGGGAGTTGTAGGAATGACTGATTAAAATTCGGTTCCATAGTTAGTATCGACCAGTACTTCTGAATGATTTTCTTAAAAGTTTTACTGGAAGTTGAAAATGTTGATACCACCACTGTTCTGGTGTTTTCTTGTTTCTCTCTTGTTGTTAAACATTTATCTATGGCTTGATTTACTATCGATGGAGGGTACCCTCTATCTCTAAATCTTTCCGCCATCTCATTAATCCTTTGTTTAGTTTTTTATGAGTCAGATACAATATGTCTAATCCTCATCATTTGTGAAGATGGTAAGTGAGTTTTAAGTGATGTTTGGTGATGACTTTAGTGCAGTACGTTATTCCTATCTGTTTCTTTCCGATGTATATCTATTTGTAAGCCTGTCTTGTTTTTTTTAATCGATACATTTAATAATGTGATCTGTTTGTCTGAGGTTTCACTGGTAAATTGTAAATGTTTATTGAAGGTATTCCATGATTCCATGACTCTGTCAGCCTCCTCCTCCTTCATGCCACTCCACAACATGAAAATATCATCAATGTGTCTATGATACATTACAATTTGATTTTTCCATTCTAGGTTCGACAAAATGTGTTCCTTTTCAAATTTTTCCATTACTAGATTTGCATATGAGGGCTCTATGCAATTTCCCATAGACGTACCACTAAGTTGGAGGAACCAGTCCTCCTTACATTGAAAATAGCTCTGATAAAGCGAAAAGTGAACCAACTCCATTATTAGAATTTGCATAGGTGTTTAGGTGTTTCCAAGTCAGAGTTGAGTAGTGCGTGTTCCACTGCTTCTAATCCCATGCTGTGAGGAATCGAGGTGTATAATGATTTTACATCAGCAGTTCATAGTACGATGTTATCGCCTTCTCACCAACTGACGTTTTGGAGTTTATGCAAAAAGGTTGTTGTGTCTTTTATATATGAGGCCTTTTTTTACACTTGGTTGTAGATATTTATCTACAAATTATCCGACTGGTTCATGAATATTCCCACAGGTCCAGGCAATGGGTCTGAAAGGTAGATCTGTGATGCTTTTATGGATTTTTGGTACTATATATAATGCTGGACTCTTTGGGTTCTCCTTCAATAGGACTGTCCTTTTTTTCTCCTTTATTGTACCCATTTCATGAGCTTTGTCAATTATGGTTCTTAGAACTTTCAAAAATTCCATTGTTGTTGCATTGTCATCCAATCTCCTATATGTGTTCGTATCCATTATGTGTTCTTTAACCCGATTTTCATAATGTTCGGTGTTCAATATTACAAGGGCCCCACCTTTGTCCGCTTTTTGGAACATTATGTTGGGGTTGTTTGCTATTCTCTTCAAAGTGGTCCAATCTTTTTGAGTTATATTTTTTGTTACCTTCTTTTTGTAAGCACTCTCTAATTACCCATATAGGTTTAAATATTTTCACCAACAAATGTTTAGTCGAATATTTCATGAATTTATTCATTCATTCCAATATTTGGTTTCTCCTTGAATCTAAGTGGCAATTTATTCATGAAGCGCATTTGTAATCATCTCCCATTTGTAATCATCTCCAATGCATTTCGAGCATAACATGCTCTTCATCAGGGAGTATTTTCTGTAAAGTCAAAATATGACGCTTATAGATACAAGACCATAGGTTGCCTCTAATGTTCTAAGTGTAATGTTGCCTATAACCAGAAAGGAAATTGTAAACACATAAAAACAGAGTCTATTGCGCCCAAGATAGGACGCTCATTATAAGTTGTTGCTATTTTTTTTAAGCAATTATCTTGAAAAACACTCCAAAAGGAGATAGTTTGTGAGTGTTACTATCATGATCACGTTTTTATGCACATATCAAACGAGCACCCCATTATTCACGTGATTAGTTTCATCTCACATTTTCACTTTACACGTCTAATATTAAGTGTTTACAATTTCCTTTCTGGTTAAAGGCAACATTACACTTAGAACATTAGAGGCACACTATAGATGTTTGTACAAACAAAGTCTTGTATCTATGAGCGTCATATTTTGAGTTTACAGAAAATACTCCCTGTGAGAACTGGGGTCACCAATTCCACAGGGGGTAGTTTGGCGCCAGCAGGTAGGCACCCGAAAGCTTAGGTGTAAAGTAGCCGTACAGCACACACACCCACTGAGACAGGAAATGCACACAATAACTGATACCACTCCATTGGTTTGTTAAAATCAATTCACTTTTATCTAGCTCAAATTCAGGGTATTTGATGTAGCATCAACTCATTAGCCACAGTTCATTTTCAAATCATCATTGAATTCAATCAAGCAGAGTAGCATTTCATGAGATAACTCTATGCAATTCTACTCTCTTAGAATTCATTCAACATTTCCTTAGGCAGAAGTAAAACCCTGGTGCAGGAAAAAGAGGCAACATTTCACCATAGAAGCCTAGATAAATAATCAATTCAGGAAAAACTGTTAACATTTCATTATATAAGCATATGCAATTGGTATTTCATTGGGGGGTTAACATCAGCATTGGCCTAACCCAGTCAATGAAACAGTAAGGGATACTCAGCATGAACCACTCCCTTAGTCAGGCGTTAACCTCGCTAATTTAGCAGTCACCAAATATTTACTGTGGGCTTTTGCCCAGTCCAGCAAGCCGTTTGAGAACAACGGGGGCCAATGGGGCCGAACAACGGTTTCCCTACCTGAATGTGGCGACGGCCCTCTCCTGGCTCCGGGGGCCACCGAGGGGGTGAGGATGGCGGCGCCGGCTCCCCTGATAGAGCGCCGGGGCCGTGACTGTGTCACTCGGCCTCAGGCGCTCTTCGGTGCCGCGCCGCTGCAGTGATCGGCAGATTGATGCCTTGTCAGGACGTGTGGGGGCCGCGGCAGTGAGTTGACCGGCCAGCGCTTCTCTTCACCACAGCGCTTCGCAGGGGGGCACAACACGTGGGGACAAGCAGCACTTCCAGCGGCAATGGCCACTTGACGAGTAGAGCGCTCCGGCTTTATGGCGCTTTGGGCCCAACAGTCTCTGGTGCCACAGCAGGTCTCGGCGTCACAGCGCTTGGGAGGAATACAGCGCTTTAGGAGCACCGCAGTTCTGGGGATGACAGCGCTTCTCTGGTTTCACAGCAGGGGAGCGCTTGGGAGAGAGTTCAGGCATGTGGAGGAGGCAGGACAGCACAGGGAGCACAGGCTGAGAAGGGGAGCGTGTGGATGGGACAGTGCTAATACCTAGTTGATCCCCCAGCAGTCCCTCTTGTAAATAAGTTTCCTTCTTGGTGCTTGCTGGCTTCTGCTCCCTTCTCAGGTGGTTTCTTGGGGGATAGGTAGTCAGGGGGGGGTTGAGTTGGTGGCTGAAGTTCAGGCTGGTTCCTGTAGATCACTACAGGTGGATCCCTGGGTTCCCCTTACGCCAGGCCAGATCAGTGGGTTTGGTTAGAGAACCTTACTCAACTTGGAAGACAGTGCCTAGGCCCAGTCACTCCCCGTGGTATAGGTTTCCCCCTAGGCCCTACCGCCTAAGACTCCAGCGTAGGTTCCCCCAGGTCAGTGATGCCCCAACTGACTAAAAGATTTCCCTCCATTCCTTAAGTAATCCCAGGTCAGGTGACCACTCTCTAAGGCAGCAAAAGAAGACCCCCTCCCCTATTCCGGAAGGTCCCAGGAGCTTCCACAGTCTAGCTATGGGCAGAAAAGGCGGGCTAAGAGTCCCAGCCAGCTCCTGGCTACTAGGGTGCTACTAAAAAGACCACTCCGCAGTAGCAGGGGCATGTGACAGCCATGATGTTAGGAGAGAGTACTTGCACCTTAGCACTGATTAGCAGTGGTAAGGCGCCCGGAGACCTAGGTCCAATGAAAAAGAGGATGGAAAAACAAGGCAAGGGTGAAAAAAATGGGGAAAGACCACCCTAGGGCTGACAGGTCTAACACTCCCTGATGAAGAGCATGTTATGCTCGAAATGCATTGGAGATGATTACAAATGGGAGATGATTACAAATACGCTTCATGAATAAATTACAACTAAAATTCATGGAGAAACCAAATATTGGAATGAATGAACAAATTCATGAAATAATCGACTAAACATTTTTTGGTGAAATTATTTAAACCTATATGGATAATTAAAGAGTGGTCTAACGGGGGATGCTACCAGGATTGATGGATGCACTGAAGTATATGCCTTGATACTTGGCATACATGCTGGTAGCTGGACGTTGGAAATTGCACAAATCCTCGTGCGCAGTGACCACATTGAATCGCACTCCTATTGGGCTGTAGTACTAATTGGTGAAAGGGGGTGGACGTAGCACACCTGACCGGACCTGCTAACGGATCAACTCGCCAGCCTGTCTGATGAAGTTGACAACAACCTCATTTTGGGAAGGATAGCCTACGAAGCTGCAATTGCTTTCATGGATGAGTCACTACATACCTGCAGCTACAACTGATACGAACCAATTGCACGTGTCCCAACACCTAGTTGCTTCGTGGAGACCTGGTCACATATCCCATGACAAAAGTGAACATGGCTGCTTTCGCCTGGACTCTGAATACATGAGCAAACAACAACGCAGGTTAACACACACCTGTGAAAGGTGAGGCACTCCCCTGAACAGCGGTGCTTGCCAATGTTCCTCATTCTGACATACTGCTGCATTATTCTGCATGTTGTGGCACTTATCTTGCCCATACTGACACCCATATGCTAATAAAGTATACGCACCTTCACTGAGATGAGTGTTGATTTCAATGACAACGTGTTCCCACTGCCCATCTAGGTCACAGCCATACATGTGCATTGATAACATTACCTAGGGAATACCTATTTGTTGAATCACTGTCCCTACATTCATCCATACTTACATACTTGGTTGATCATAGCCATGACATCTATGTGAATTAGAATGTTTTCTTCACATTCAGCAGGGTGTTGGAGCTGGAATCGTAAGGGCCAAGCAAACCCCACTTTACATTGTTGCTCCGTGGAGGGCCAGCAAGAGTCCTTTAGTGATTAACAAGTTCATCGGAAGTGGAATACCTCCGTCAGCAGTGTGCTTGCTATGTCATTGGTAACCAAGCAAAATATGGCAGTCCATGTCGAGTTCCAAGGTGAGTGTCGCCGAGTGTATCGGCTACAGTGGAAGGTGTAATTCCAGGACATGATGCAGAGGGTAGAACCCAGTTAAAACCAGCCATATGGCAGAGATAAATGCTAGCACTTCATTCTTACCACAAAGCCAGATTCATCATCAACTTCGTCCTCTGATGTGTCAGGTGCCTCACATGTGGGTGGTGGTGCTTTGTCTGCCTCACTGTGTGGCAGTGACACATCAGGGGCCGGAGGTGGAATGTCTGCTGCACTGTGTGGCACTGACACTTTAAGGGACGGCGATGTGGATGGAGTGGTAGCAGCAGCGTTCATCCATGGCAGGCCTTGTTGTGGCAATGCCATGAAGAGGACCTGCAAGGCATGGAAGATCACAGCTATATCTCGCTAGTGTGCAGCCATGGCAAACATTCTTTCTGCCTGCATCAGCTCCACGCACCCCATCATTCTCCTTATGTATCCCAACTCCTGGCTGACATAGATAGAGCCACTCTGACTGGACAGTTGTTCTTGGCTCAGAGTCATGACTCAAGTGATCTCAGCCATTGATTGTTGGAGCACATGGTGAGGACAGTGGGTGTCTCTTAGGGACTGTAAGTGGTCCCTGATGGGACTTAAACACCCATGTATGGCATTTATTTTGGCTGCTATAAGGTCGAACCCCACCCGTAGCTGATCAGCCATCTTCTCCTGGCACCCTAACACGGCATTGGAATGCCATGTGTTGGTTGTGGGGGTCCTGGGAGACAGCTGTGGTGGTGGGTCTTTACTGCTGTGTGGTCTGTGCAGGGAGTGGGGTCTCCTTGATACAGCTGGGCTGCCCTACTGCTGGAGGTGAGGTACCGGAGCTGTCCATGAGCTGTTGGAGGACGTCGGTGTCGATGTTGGGGAGGTCCTCTTCATCATCAGTGCTGTGTTGTTGGGGCAGCTCTGCAGGAGGTGTTGAATCTCGCTCTGCAATGTAAAGGGGAAATGCAGATTGAGATTGTGTTCACATACATGTTCACACGTTGTACAAGTTTACTAACTGACTCCATGTCAATGTACATTGTGACTGTTTGTGAGGATATGCCTATTTGATGTGGGACAGCTGACATTTCTACACCATCATGGATGTGAGGTTGTACTTGTACATTGTCATGTCACAGTTTCCTGCTATGCCAAATGCAATGACCATTTTGTACACACAAGCGGCAGAAGTTGTGTCCCCTGTTCTGTTGTGAAAGTGTTGCAGTTTATACCACATTGTTGTCAATGTTGAGGTGCTCTGATTCTTATGTGTGCTGCATTTTGGGTGAGTTGCCCTTTAGCTCTGATTTGGATAGCCCTTATCTCTTTCAGGCAGTATGCCTTTCACTTCTGTGCTTATGCAGTGCTAGGATGTTGCAGACTTGGGTAAATTGGGCTCTTAGTCGTAGTTGTGACTCTTGTGCAGCCCAAAACTAACCAGCCATTTTTTGGAAAGTGGCCACAAACCTGAGGATATTTCCTGGACCATAATAGAACAGGTCGACAATGAGGACCACCTCCTGGAAAAAGAGCAGAGGTGGGTCTTCCGTATCAAGTTAAACAAAAATGGCCTGAATGATGAAATAACCTGGGGTCAGCTATAAGAGTGGTAACGCAAGTATCTGAACACTACCGATGACCGATGTGTAATGCCTAAACACCCCCGCCCCTCTCCACCTTACTGAACCCATCTTCTTAAGCAACCAAAGTCTCAGCTGCAATCTCAGCGCTTGGACGCCTCAGGGCAGCTATGTGCGCTTTAAAAAAATTGTTTTCATATCACATACAGGATAAAATGTTTTTTCCTCAAGAAAAACCCTGCACAGATGAACAATTGACAAAAAAAACCTTTTTGGCCTATATCTGTAGTCTTTTTCATCACTGTTCCCTAAATGTGAAAGATTCATCATCGATCGCATAGAATCAAGAGAAATACTTCCACAAAGATCAAATTGACGAATAAACACACGCTTTGGAGGCTTTACAATTATTGTTCTCTAGTTGTGAAACATTCTATATCGACCACATGGAAATAGGAGAAATACTTCCAATAACAATCAGATGTTACCCACCAGATGTCCCGTGGTTGGCGGCCATCTTAAGTTAGCGCACCAGTGTTTACCGGCATCTGGAATCAGAGATGACAATGCACTTTAAAAGACCAACGAAACTATGAAGTCCTTCAGGCAGATCCCACTGAAAGGATAACGATTAAGATCAACACAATAGTGGAGGAGGCAGTGGCCCACAACTGGATCACTAAAAAAGAAGGGGACTTTCTATGCCAGAAAAACACAAAGACCCCCTATATGTACACCCTACCTAAGATCCACAAAAATCTGCAAAACCCCCCAGGTCGTCCCATCGTCACGGGGATTGAATCAGTATTAGAACCAGTCTCGGGATTTGCAGATGCATTTCTCAGACCAATGGTCCAAAGAACATCAACCTATCTGAGGGATACGAAAGACGTGCAGAACTTACTCGAGGAACTGACGTTTGATCCCCACACCCAGCTCCTAATCAGCTGCGACGTGAACAGTCTATACACTAGCCTGCCACACAATAAAACCCTTGCAATCATTGAGGATGTACTCTTTGAAGACGACTCGGAAAACCAGACCCCACGAAACGTGGTCATGGAATGTTGTTCTTTAGCACTCAAAGAGAATTTCTTCGAATACAATGGCACCCTGTACCTCCAGAAGCACGGGACCAGCATGGGGAGCACATTTGCTCCCAGGATAGCTGGTCTCTATGTGCATCAACTGGAGGTATCTAAGATACTGAACCCCAGAAATCCCTTCGGAAACAACATCAGGACCTGGAAAACGTACAGCGATGATATCCTCATCATCTGGGATGGAGATGAGAGGACCTCCAAACAGTTCTTAACCTGGTTGAATCTACAGGATGACTTTTTGAAGTTCACCAGCACCACATCAAAATGTAACCTGATATTCCTAGATCTGAACGAATGTCTGACAAAATATTGAATACACAAATATCGATATACAAAATTATCGCAACAAAAATATCGATGGCAAAAATATCGGAATCCTATCCCTAACAAGGTAAGTACAAACATATTGGAAAAAAAATATCAAATGACAAAAATATTGTTTTTTGTAAAATATTGTTTTATTTTTATTAAATAAAAGGCTAATATTAACAAAATAATACTTATAAATGTAATAAACATAATTAAAAATATACTATAAAAATGTAAATTAATACATAATGTAATACAAAATATTATTAATAAATATATAATACATAATATAGTTTTCATTATTAATAACTCTAATTTAATTATTTTCATTACTTAAAAACAAATAACAATATAATAAATTACTAATGCATTTATATACATAAAATAATAATATAAATCACAATTAATAACAACATAAAACTAATAAAAAAGCTTAATACAATTTAGATAGGGTATGAGTAAAAATTACTATTCCCACTCCAGAGAGTGCAACAGTAGGGAAAATGTTGGATAGCGTAGGGGTAACAATTACTATTCCCACTCCAGAGAGTGCAACAGTAGGGAAATTGTTGGATAGCGTAGGGTTAAAAATTACTATTCCAATCCAGAGAGTGCTACAGTAGGGAAAGTATTGGATAGCGTAGGGGTAACAATTACTATTCCAACTCCAGAGAGTGTAACAGTAGGGAAAGTCTTGGATAGCGTAGGGGTAACAATTACTATTCCAACTCCAGAGAGTGCAATAGTAGGGAAAGTGTTGGATAGCGTTGGGGTAAAAATTACTATTCCAACTCCAGAGAGTACAACAGTAGGGAAAGTGTTGGATGGCGTAGGGGTAACAATTACTATTCCCACTCCAGAGAGTGCAACAGTAGGGAAAGTGTTGGATAGCGTAGGGGTAACAATTACTATTCCAACTCCAGAGAGTGCAACAGTAGGGAAAGTGTTGAATAGCGTAGGGGTAACAATTACTATTCCAACTCCAAAGAGCGCAACAGTAGGCAAAGTGTTGGATAGCGTAGGGGTAACAATTACTATTCCAATTCCAGAGAGTGCAACAATAGGGAAAGTGTTGGATAGCGTAGGGGTAACAATTACTATTCCAACTCCAGAGAGTGCTACAGTAGGGAAAGTGTTGGATAGCATAGGGGTAACAATTACTATTCCCACTCCAGAGAGTGCAACAGTAGGGAAAGTGTTGGATAGCGTAGGGGTAACAATTACTATTCCAATTCCAGAGAGTGCAACAGTAGGGAAAGTGTTGGATAGAATAGGGGTAACAATTACTATTCCATTTCCAGAGAGTGCAACAGTAGGGAAAGTGTTGGATAGCATAGGGGTAAAAATTACTATTCCCACTCCAGAGAGTGCAACAGTAGGGAAAGTGTTGGATAGCGTAGCGGTAACAATTACTATTCCAACTCCAGAGAGTGCAACAGTAGGGAAAGTGTTGGATAGCGTAGGGGTACAAATTACTATTCCAACTCCAGAGAGTGCAACAGTAGGGAAAGTGTTGGATAGCGTAAGGGTTAAAATTACTATTCCCACTCCAGAGAGTGCAAAAGTAGGGATAGTGTTGGATAGCGTAGGAGAAACAATTACTATTCCAACTCCAGAGAGTGCAACAGTAGGAAAAGTGTTGGATAGCGTAGGGGTAACAATTACTATTCCAACTCCAGAGAGTGCAACAGTAGGGAAAGTGTTGGATAGCGTAGGGGTAACAATTACTATTCCCACTCCAGAGAGTGCAACAGTAGGGAAATTGTTGGATAGCGTAGGGTTAAAAATTACTATTCCAATCCAGAGAGTGCTACAGTAGGGAAAGTATTGGATAGCGTAGGGGTAACAATTACTATTCCAACTCCAGAGAGTGTAACAGTAGGGAAAGTCTTGGATAGCGTAGGGGTAACAATTACTATTCCAACTCCAGAGAGTGCAATAGTAGGGAAAGTGTTGGATAGCGTTGGGGTAAAAATTACTATTCCAACTCCAGAGAGTACAACAGTAGGGAAAGTGTTGGATGGCGTAGGGGTAACAATTACTATTCCCACTCCAGAGAGTGCAACAGTAGGGAAAGTGTTGGATAGCGTAGGGGTAACAATTACTATTCCAACTCCAGAGAGTGCAACAGTAGGGAAAGTGTTGAATAGCGTAGGGGTAACAATTACTATTCCAACTCCAAAGAGCGCAACAGTAGGCAAAGTGTTGGATAGCGTAGGGGTAACAATTACTATTCCAATTCCAGAGAGTGCAACAATAGGGAAAGTGTTGGATAGCGTAGGGGTAACAATTACTATTCCAACTCCAGAGAGTGCTACAGTAGGGAAAGTGTTGGATAGCATAGGGGTAACAATTACTATTCCCACTCCAGAGAGTGCAACAGTAGGGAAAGTGTTGGATAGCGTAGGGGTAACAATTACTATTCCAATTCCAGAGAGTGCAACAGTAGGGAAAGTGTTGGATAGAATAGGGGTAACAATTACTATTCCATTTCCAGAGAGTGCAACAGTAGGGAAAGTGTTGGATAGCATAGGGGTAAAAATTACTATTCCCACTCCAGAGAGTGCAACAGTAGGGAAAGTGTTGGATAGCGTAGCGGTAACAATTACTATTCCAACTCCAGAGAGTGCAACAGTAGGGAAAGTGTTGGATAGCGTAGGGGTACAAATTACTATTCCAACTCCAGAGAGTGCAACAGTAGGGAAAGTGTTGGATAGCGTAAGGGTTAAAATTACTATTCCCACTCCAGAGAGTGCAAAAGTAGGGATAGTGTTGGATAGCGTAGGAGAAACAATTACTATTCCAACTCCAGAGAGTGCAACAGTAGGAAAAGTGTTGGATAGCGTAGGGGTAACAATTACTATTCCAACTCCAGAGAGTGCAACAGTAGGGAAAGTGTTGGATAGCGTAGGGGTAAAAATTACTATTGCAACTTCAGAGAGTGCAACAGTAGGGAAAGTGTTGGATAGCGTAGGGGTTAAAATGACATACTAATAAAAAATGCTTTTTTTTAATAATACAAATATAAACTAATAAGTAAATATAAACCATTTACAATACATATACATAATTATTAAAAGCATGATTAGCAAAATATATGTAACTAAAAATAATCATTAAAAAAAATACAATTTTATAATATTTAATTATAATTATTAAAAACATGATTAGCAAAATATATGTAACTAAAAATAATCATTAAAAAATACCATTTTATAATATTTAATTACCAAATAATAAATAATTAACAATTATAAAATTAAATTAACAATGATTTTCAAATCATTATTACTTAATTACCTTTAAATTAGTACCCACCATATTCCCCTATAAACACACAACCCGCAACAGAACACATTTATCAATTAATGAATTATTTAAAATTAATTACCATTTAATTAAAATTAATTACCAAATATTTAAAATTAATGTATGCTTCCTACTGATTAATAATTAAGTCAACATAATGAAATTACTTCCCACCCTATTCCCCTATAAACCCATAAGCTGCTACAGAACATATTTATCAATTAATCAATTATTAAAATTAATTAATAATAATTCTCAATTAATTAAATTAGTTAATAATTCCTACTAATTATTAATTAATTCAACATAATTAAATTACTTCCCACCCTATTCCCCTATAAACCCACAACCCGCTACTGAACATATTTATCAATTTATCAATTTATTTAAATTAATTACCAAATTAATTAAATGTAATGACCAATTAATTAAATTAATTAAAAATTCCTACTAATTATTAATTAATTCTACATAATTAAATTACTACCCACCCTATTCCCCCATAAACCCACAACCCGCTACAGAACATATTTATCAATGTATCAATTAATTTAAATTAATTAACAAATTAATTAAATTTAATTACCAATTGATTAAAATTAATTTATGATTCCTACTAATTAATAATTAATTCAACATAATTAAATTACTTCTCACCCTATTCCCCTATAAACCCACAACCCTCTACAGTACTAAAATACAACATTTAATTTAATTATATTAAAAATAAATTATAAAACATAATAAATACAATATGATATAGACAAAATGTATTAAAAAATCGATATTAGTAACATCGAAATTATTTACTTTGATATTACTTACATCGATATTTACAACTTCGATATTACTAATATCGATATTAAGAGTGTCGATATTACTTACCTTCTTTATTATGTCCCTTCGATATTTACACTTCGATATAATAGTATATCGAAATTTAAAACTCGATATTTTGTCTGTGTACCATCTGAACATCTTTCCAAAAAATGGCAGGCTGATGACCACCACACACTTCAAAAGTACTTCCAAGAACTGCTTGTTAATGTACCAGAGTTTCCATCCAAAACATCTACGGGACAATTTACCGCATAGCCAGTTCCTGCGCCTTCGTAGGAACTGTACTGAAATTGAGAATTTCAAACTACAGTCCACAGACCTACGGAAGAAATTGGAAACCTGTCTGTATCCGAACAAAATCATTGACCTGGCATATAAGAGGGCAAGAAACAACTGCAGAGAAAGTCTTCTTGAGGAGAAAGCACCAAAGGAGGAAGAACAGAGACCCATCTGTGTAACCACTTACAACACTAGCTCGAATCATGTGACAAAAATTATCACCAAGAATTGGAAGATCCTAAACAGTGGAGGCCTTCAGATACCTTAACCGATCTTCTCCCACAAAAAAGCACAAAGTATAAGAGACATTTTTGTACACACAGGACCAAAAGCTGAAAGAACTAACTCACAAAAAAAACTAACTTTGTACAAGGGCATCATCTATGTGGTGGTTGCAAAGTATGCTGTCTGACCAAAAAGATTAAGAAACTGACTTTAAATGATGGGACCACATGGGAACAGAGATGTCTCAGAGCAACTGCAATAGTTTCAATGTTGTATATCTCATCAACTGCCCATGTAACCTGGAATATGTTGGCATGACAAGCAGAGCCATCAAGACTAGAATAGGGGAACACAAAAGTACAATAAAATGCATAAAATCGAGCACAAAACTGACCAGCCATTTTTTGGAAAGTGGCCACATACCTGAGGATATTTCCTGGACCATAATACAACAGGTCGACAATGAGCACCACCTCTTGGAAAAATAACAGAGGTGGGTCTTCCGTATCAAGTCAAACAAAAACGGCCTGAATGATGAAATACCCTGGGGTCAGCTATAAGAGTGGTAATGCAAGTATCTGAACACTACCAATTACCGATGTGTAATGCCTAAACATCCCGGCCCCTCTCCACCTTACTGAACCCATCTACATACAGGATAAAATCTTTTTTCCTCAAAAAAACCCTGCCCAGATGAACACTTTACAAAGAAAACCCTTTTTGGCCTATATCTGTAGTCTTTTTCATCACTGTTCCCTAAATGAGAAAGATTCCTCATCGATCGTATAGAATCAAGAGAAATACTTCCACAAAGATCAAATTGACGAATAAACACACGCTTTGGAGGCTTTACAATTATTGTTCCCTAGTTCTGAAACATTCTATATCGACCCCATGGAAATAGGAGAAATACTTCCAATAAAAATCAGAATACCCACCAGATGTCCCGTGGTTGGCGGCCATCTTAAGTTAGCGCACCAGTGATTACCGGCATCTGGAATCAGAGATGATAATGCACATTCAATGGGGTTTAAAAGACGGCAGATGCAGGACACCACTATTCCTCGGAGCGGCACAGGGGTAGGAATGAGGCAATGTACACAAGCGGTAAACGTAAGTAACAGACTCCGACCACGAGTCTCTAAAAACTTGGTCCTTGAGGCAAAAAAAAAATTAAGGACAAACACATAATTAATGAAAGGGTGCGGTTTTCTTTCACAGTTTACCGCGTGGAATACCCTTCGCCTGCCAGCTCATGGGGCATGCAACATTTATCGAACTAGTATGTATACATACCTTTACTTCGGTCTATTGACATTTTTTTACCTCATTAGTCTATGGGACCGCAAATATCGGGTTTCGGGATGTCCCTTCTATCAGGGTTTTGTTAAAAATGTATTGAGTCACGTGTGTGTGTATGTATGTTGAGATTAACTTGTCCTCACAGTTGTGGGGCTGTATGCTATATGTTCAGCCACAGTTGGCTAACGAACAAACAGCAGAAGTATCTCTCTGTCTGTGAAGCCTAGTGGGCAAGCGTCATAAACAAGAAGTCACCCATGAACAGTGTGATCCTCGCTGAATTACGGACGTTGAGTACTGTGCGCCAACAACTTTACAAATACATAAATATGTTTTGTCTTTTTTTCCCATTTTTCTTTACAGAGACCGCAATAGGTCATTATTATTATTTTTGACAAACAATTTTTTGACAAAAATTCCACGCTTCACATAGGGCCAGCTCATGCCCTGAAGCTCAAACGGGCAGCCTATTTTTTCTACCTGTTTGTAGGACTTTAGGCTTACAACTTTAGAACTGAGTATTGTCTAGTAGGGACCATTAAAAGGTCCTGATGAGTAAGCAGTAGAGGACTGCTTATGAAACATGTCGACCAGGTAGCCAGCTAATTGATCTACCTCAAAATCCCCTTCTTAATGTTCCCAGCCAGAGAAGTGAATAAAATATATTTTTTCTACTAGCCAGGGAATTTGTAACCCCCTTTTTTAATCTTACACTCACATATTTAGGTCCCTACACCTCACTGATATCACCTACACTGCACCAACACATAAGCCTTCCATCACAACGATCAGTGCTCCCGCGTAGCTCGTAGATTGCAGCACGCCCCGCCCCGTAGAGGGACGGGAAGACCCCTATGATGAAGCATGACTCTAAGGGATTCTTATTGTGTGAGGGGTATTTTAATAGCACATAGTGCCCACGTCTTTACACCCTAAAGAGAGAGCCTAGTACCACACCTATATTTTACATAAAAATAATAATTAGTCACCATCACACATTGATAGAATCTTTTTGTTTGGATAAATCTGTTAGGAGGGTGATTCTATCATTACCTCTACACTTCCTCTATTGTTTTGGAGTTACCGGCAGCGTGCAGCTGCGGAAGTTCTCAAGAGACTGTATCTCAAAGCCACTCCGTGACTCTACATTAGACAGCACCCGAGAAGGGGGACCCTAGGAGCCCACTATATTAACTATTAAACCCTAACTTTTACCGAAAAAATGGCCGACCTGGGCCTTGCATTTAATGAAGATGAAATTTCCAATCTAATGTCAACCCTGGGGAATTCTGAAGGTCTTAACTCAACGGGTCCTTCAACAAGAAACAACGACTGGGATGAGTTGGAAGAACTGAGGAGAACTCAGATTAAGACCATAATTCATGGGCTATTAATGTCAGAATATCTGAAAGTTAAAACTGCCCCTTCAGGCCTCATAGTTCGCAATGAACCGTTCATATTTCTTGACGACAAAATCTTCAAAATTGACTGGTCACAAATCTCGTGGCGATGTACACGAGACTGGATTGTACTCATAATAAAAACCGCCAGCAGACTAGCAACCGACCTTAAGGTTGAGATACAAACAATTGAAATACGTCTAAAAATCTACGAATCTCCTGCTAACCTGAAGAAATACCTAGACGAACTTAACAAAACATTGAATGAGTTCGAGGCAACTCTCAAAGAAAACAAGTATGAGAAACTAAAGAAAGACACAAGTCGTTGGACCAAAGAAAGAATTGATCTCTACATTAAAGATGACTATAAATCATCAAGCGACAATGTCACAGACGATGAATCATCCGATACGGGATCCAACAGCTCAAATTCGAGCAGAAGCAAAAGTCCTAGATACCAAGGCACCAGAAGGAATCTTCGACTACCCAACTATCAAGGCACAAATGGATGGAACAACTATCCACCACATATGATGTATCCCCAACAACAATATGGTCCACCCCCTTTCCAACATCCACATGGACCCTTCCCTCCCTGGGGATACAAACAGCAAGACTACGGCTACTTTGACCAATCGGCGTCTTTTTTAGCGCACAAAAGGACAGAACAAAGGGAGGAACAAGAGGGGAACCACCGTACATTGGAACACCGGAGAAGAAGAAACCCTGAGGGTGTCCACAAGGAGCATGACAGGCGCATCGAAGAATCAAAAATAAGCCTAGTGGTGAACCTCACCGACACCGAACTATCTGAGTCTCAGAAAAAAGTTTTGGAGAAGGGCTTGGGACACGTCCCTACAGCAAACATGGACAAATTCCACCTCTGTAAAGTTGTGCAAGAATTCATGAGGCACTTGAAACTCCAGGTTTTCTTTAAAGACAAAGAGGATAACACCGAGCAAGGAGACACTGAACTAAAACCAAAATCTAAGTTCACTCCTACGGACAACATACTACCAATCAAACTTCTTACGTTTGAAAAAGCTGCTATGAAAGATCTCGAGGAACTCAACCCATTGAACAAACGAGTTTTGCAAAATGTTTCTAATGAAGAGCAAAAAGCACTGCGAGAACTGAGTAATAACAAAGAAATGGTGATAAAACCAGCTGACAAGGGGGGCGCAACTGTAATACAAACCAAGAAACAGTATGACAATGAAGTATACGACTCTTAAAAGGCCAACGGAACTATGAAGTCCTTCGGGCAGATCCCACTGAAAGGATAACGATTAAGATCAACACAATGGTGAAGGAGGCATTGGCCCACAACTGGATCACTAAAAAAGAAGGGGACTTTCTATGCCAGAAAAATCCAAAGACCCCCTATATGTACACCCTACCTAAGATCCACAAAAATCTGCGAAACCCCCGAGGTCGTCCCATCGTCTCGGGGATTGGATCAGTATTAGAACCAGTCGCGAGATTTGCAGATGCATTTCTCAGACCAATGGTCCAAGGAGCATCAACCTATCTGAGGGATACGAAAGACGTGCTGAACTTACTCGAGGAACTGACGTTTGATCCCAACACCCAGCTCTTAATCAGCTGCGACGTGGAAAGTCTATACACTAGCCTGCCACACAATGAAACCCTTGCAATCATTGAGGATGTACTCTTTGAAGACGACTGGGAATACCAGACCCCACGAAACGTGGTCATGGAATGTTGTTCTTTAGCACTCAAAGAGAAATTCTTTGAATAAAAAATGGCACCCTGTACCTCCAGAAGCACAGGAACAGTATGGGGAGCACATTTGCTCCCAGCATAGTTGGTCTCTATGTGCATCATCTGGAGGTATCTAAGAGACTGAACCCCAGAAATCCCTTCAGAAACAACATCAGGACCTGGAAAAGGTACATCGATGATATCCTCATCATCTGGGATGGAGAGGAGAGGACCTTCAAACAGTTCTTAACCTGGTTGAACCTACAGGATGACTTTCTGAAGTTCACCAGCACCACATGCAACATTTATCGAACTAGTATGTATACATACCTTTACTTCGGTCTATTGACATTTTCTTACCTCCTTAGTCTATGGGGCCGCAAATATCGGGTTTCGGGATGTCCCTTCTATCAGGGTTTTGTTAAAAATTTATTGAGTCACGTGTGTGTGTATGTATGTTGAGATTAACTTGTCCTCACAGTTGTGGGGCTGTATGCTATATGTTCAGCCACAGTTGGCTAACGAACAAACAGCAGAAGTATCTCTCTGTCTGTGAAGCCTAGTGGGCAAGCTTCATAAACAAGAAGTCACCCATGAACAGTGTGATCCTCGCTGAATTACGGACGTTGAGTACTGTGCGCCAACAACTTTACAAATACATAAATATGTTTTGTCTTTTTTTCCCATTTTTCTTAACAGAGACCGCAATAGGTCATTATTATTATTTTTGACAAACAAATTTTTGACAAAAATTCCATGCTTCACATAGGGCCAGCTCATGCCCTGAAGCTCAAACGGGCAGCCTATTTTTTCTACCTGTTTGTAGGACTTTAGGCTTACAACTTTAGAACTGAGTATTGTCTAGTAGGGACCATTAAAAGGTCCTGATGAGTAAGCAGTAGAGGACTGCTTATGAAACATGTCGACCAGGTAGCCAGCTAATTGATCTACCTCAAAATCCCCTTCTTAATGTTCCCAGCCAGAGGAGTGAATAAAATATATTTTTTCTACTAGCCAGGGAATTTGTAACCCCCTTTTTTAATCTTGCACTCACATATTTAGGTCCCTACACCTCACTGATATCACCTACACTGCACCAACACATAAGCCTTCCATCACAACGATCAGTGCTCCCGCGTAGCTCGTAGGTTGCAGCACGCCCCGCCCCGTAGAGGGACGGGAAGACCCCTATGATGAAGCATGACTCTAAGGGATTCTTATTCTGTGAGGGGTATTTTAATAGCACATAGTGCCCACGTCTTTACACCCTAAAGAGAGAGTCTAGTACCACACCTATATTTTACATAAAAATAATAATTAGTCACCATCACACATTGATAGAATCTTTTTGTTTGGATAAATCTGTTAGGAGGGTGATTCTATCATTACCTCTACACTTCCTCTATTGTTTTGGAGTTACCGGCAGCGTGCAGCTGCGGAAGTTCTCAAGAGACTGTATCTCAAAGCCACTCCGTGACTTCACATTAGACAGCACCCGAGAAGGGGGACCCTAGGAGCCCACTATATTAACTATTAACCCCTAACTTTTACCGAAAAAATGGCCGACCTGGGCCTTGCATTTAATGAAGATGAAATTTCCAATCTAATGTCAACCCTGGGGAATTTTGAAGGTCTTAACTCAACGGGTCCTTCAACAAGAAACAACGACTGGGATGAGTTGGAAGAACTGAGGAGAACTCAGATTAAGACCATAATTCATGGGCTATTAATGTCAGAATATCTGAAAGTTAACACTGCCCCTTCAGGCCTCATAGTTCGCAATGAACCGTTCATATTTCTTGACGACAAAACCTTCAAAATTGACTGGTCACAAATCTCGTGGCGATGTACACGAGACTGGATTGTACTCATAATAAAAACTGCCAGCAGACTAGCAACCGACCTTAAGTTTGAGATACAAACAATTGAAATACGTCTAAAAATCTACGAATCTCCTGCTAACCTGAAGAAATACCTAGACGAACTTAACAAAACATTGAATGAGTTCGAGGCAACTCTCAAAGAAAACAAGTATGAGAAAATAAAGAAAGACACAAGTCGTTGGACCAAAGAAAAAATGTATCTCTACATTAAAGATGACTATAAATCATCACGCGACAATGTCACAGATGATGAATCATCCGATACGGGAACCAACAGCTCAAATTCGAGCAGAAGCAAAAGTCCTAGATACCAAGGCACCAGAAGGAATCTTCGATGACCCAACTATCAAGGCACAAATGGATGGAACAACTATCCACCACATATGATGTATCCCCAACAACAATATGGTCCACCCCCTTTCCAACATCCACATGGACCCTTCCCTCCTTGGGGATACAAACAGCAAGACTACAGCTACTTTGACCAATCGGCGTCTTTTTTAGCGCAAAAAAGGACGGAACAAAGGGAGGAACAAGAGGGGAACCACCGTACATTGGAACACCGGAGAAGAAAAAACCCGGAGGGTGTCCACAAGGAGCATGACAGGCGCATCGAAGAATCATAAATAAGCCTAGTGGTGAACCTCACCGACACCGAACTATCTGAGTCTCAGAAAAAAGTTTTGGAGAAGGGCTTGGGACACGTCCCTACAGCAAACATGGACAAATTCCACCTCTGTAAAGTAGTGCAAGAATTCATGAGGCACTTGAAACTCCAGGTTTTCTTTAAAGACAAAGAGGATAACACCGAGCAAGGAGACACTGAACTAAAACCAAAATCTAAGTTCACTCCTACGGACAACATACTACCAATCAAACTTCTTACGTTCGAAAAAGCTGCTATGAAAGATCTCGAGGAACTCAACCCATTGAACAAACGAGTTTTACAAAATGTTTCTAATGAAGAGCAAAAAGCACTGCGAGAACTGAGTAATAACAAAGAAATGGTGATAAAACCACCTGACAAGGGGGGCGCAATTGTAATACAAACCAAGAAACAGTATGACAATGAAGTATACGACTCTTAAAAGGCCAACGGAACTATGAAGTCCTTCGGGCAGATCCCACTGAAAGGATAACGATTAAGATCAACACAATGGTGAAGGAGGCATTGGCCCACAACTGGATCACTAAAAAAGAAGGGGACTTTCTATGCCAGAAAAATCCAAAGACCCCCTATATGTACACCCTCCCTAAGATCCACAAAAATCTGCGAAACCCCAGAGGTCGTCCCATCGTCTCGGGGATTGGATCAGTATTAGAACCAGTCGCGAGATTTGCAGATGCATTTCTCAGACCAATGGTCCAAGGAGCATCAACCTATCTGAGGGATACGAAAGACGTGCTGAACTTACTCGAGGAACTGACGTTTGATCCCAACACCCAGCTCTTAATCAGCTGCGACGTGGAAAGTCTATACACTAGCCTGCCACACAATGAAACCCTTGCAATCATTGAGGATGTACTCTTTGAAGACGACTGGGAATACCAGACCCCACGAAACGTGGTCATGGAATGTTGTTCTTTAGCACTCAAAGAGAAATTCTTTGAATAAAAAATGGCACCCTGTACCTCCAGAAGCACAGGAACAGTATGGGGAGCACATTTGCTCCCAGCATAGTTGGTCTCTATGTGCATCATCTGGAGGTATCTAAGAGACTGAACCCCAGAAATCCCTTCAGAAACAACATCAGGACCTGGAAAAGGTACATCGATGATATCCTCATCATCTGGGATTGAGAGGAGAGGACCTTCAAACAGTTCTTAACCTGGTTGAACCTACAGGATGACTTTCTGAAGTTCACCAGCACCACATCAAACAGTAACCTGGTATTCCTAGATCCAACACATAAGCCTTCCGTCACAACGATCAGTGCTCCTGCGTAGCGTGTAGGTTGCAGCACGCCCCGCTCCGTAGAAGGACTGGAAGACCCCCATGATGAAGCATGACACTAAGGGATTCTTAGTGTGTGAGGGGTATTTTAAAAGCACATAGTGCCCTCGTCTTTACAACATAAAGAGAGAGCCTAGTACCACACCTATAGTTTACATAAAAATAATAATTAGTCCCCATCACACATTGATAGATCCTTTTGTTTGGATAAATCTGTAAGGAGGGTGATTCTATCATTGCCTCTACACTTCCTCTATTGTTTTGGATTCATATATTTCTCCAGATCTTTACTGTTATCTGGTATATAAGTTCAGCACTCTTGAACCTCCAACATTTTACAGACTCCGTCCTCTTTTTCCAATAGGACTTCGAAAGCTAGACAGTTCTGCATCACCATCGTCCTTATCAACATCTCTCCATCCACAAGTATCAATGAGTTAGCTGTATTTGTCGACAATCAATCCACAACAGTCTCCCAGGTTCTTATTTTATGTCATTCAAAATCACTCCCAATCCTGGTATCACCCCTCTAAAAATATCTCGAATCACTGTTCCTGCACTTGCATCCCTCCCCACTCTCAAATGTTTTTCATCTTCCAAAAGTTCCAAATTATCTGCATGGTAGATCGTAGGAAAAATCATACCCAAATAACTGGTACCATTCCAATCAGCAAGCAATGGTACATAAGCATTCCTTCCACAAACATAATATACTGTTGACACCACTTGCACTGACACATGCAAGAAATCCTTCGCAGATGTTTCCATTGTGAACAAATGATCATACAAAATATGTCCTATATATCATAATAGGTCTGCACACGTATCAAACACAGCTTTCCCTTCTGCGGTAAATCCAATGCTATAGGACCGTAGCTTCCTTTCACTCTATCAGCTTCCTTCTCATCTGTCCAATCTACTGGACTATCTCTGGTGTGACGTGACTGTGTAAATTGTCTATATCTATCTTCTATTCGATCTACAAACTTCTTTTCTGCATCTGTTAGTGAACAAGTCAAATTATGTCTATGGGCATAAGAAGTATTTAGCGTTTTATCTGGTGTGAAGTACTTCCAAATCCAGCCTTCTTGCTTGTAATAATCATACTTATCCAGGTGCTTATAAGCTGGTACCTCTGAAAGCACTGCATCATAATTTGAAAAAAAATACTCATAATGGCCACTCCCATAGAATATACTAAGCAACAAACTACATGTAATGTCGTAAGTCAGGGGAAGATGATGATACTTAATACTCTCATTCATTGAGGAAAAAAAAACATACATATATAACAAACTTTTGCATCCATCACCTTTATATATTCATACTGCAGCTTGGCATATGAATTAAACTTAAAGTCACCTTTAGAAAAATCAACATGGAACCTACGATTATTTTGGTCTAGCAAAACATTTTCAGCTCATATGATGCCCTCTTTCTTGGATGAAGTACTAGATGTAGGCGTTCCCCTCACCTCTCCAACTTCTAGCTCATGTTAAATAGCAACTGACACTATAATAACTACAACCATGGAAACAATAATTCCTACTATGAGTGTGACTATCATACATTTGGCCCTACTGTTCGGATTTCCAACCTCCATTCTCGCTGTTGATTCTGAGTTCAGCAATCAATCCTTAGAGTCTCTTTTTCCACGACAAGTTGAGGCTTAATCAGTCCAAGCACTACTCCTCAATGAGCTGGAAATTCCCTCCCTGATTCAACAGTGTGTCCCTTATTTACACAGCCCACGAAAAGATTTCCTTAACCTCTTTCTTCTCCATCGGAAAGTCCCTCATTTTATTCTTCTTTCACTCTGACCTAAGTAATTTTCTTTTTAACACTTATTTACAAAACACGGTTCATTGGCAATCTACGATGCGTTCAGATTCTATTGCAGCTAGAACATGTTGCAATATTTCAAGACGGACAATGAACAGTTCATGAGTCGATGCTTCAGATCCAAAAGACGGGAAAACTAATCTGTTTAAGATCAGGAGTCGCACTTTACTCAATACCAGAGGATTCGGAACCATGATCGTCAGTGCCCCTTCGATTTCCAGGCCGGGCTACAGCAGCACCACTTTGATCTTCAGTCCCGGATTCTTGCTGATCACACTCACGGACCTCAGCCTCCCAGAATTTACTAATCCCGGCATCAGTTACTGTGTAAGTCGACTCTGGAGTAGAGTATTTCTGGCAAGGCACCCTCGTCCTCTTCGACCTTCTTAGGCATTGATCCTGTTCTTGGTCGCTTTCCTCTGATTTAGAGACCCCTGACACAGGAGCAAGATCTCTCTCAGGAGGCATTCGCAGATTCAGCCTTCTCTGCCTCCCAGGCCACCCTTCTTCTGTGCTTTTAGCCCTTCTGCTTTCCTCTTGGTCTCTCTGCGCACCACTTCCTTCTGCTGAGTCTGACTCTTGACCACTCCCAGAATGGCTTTCTTCCTCAGAGTCAATGTCCTGGTTCTGGACAGAGTAACCCTCCTCATCTCGGCCAGGTGAACAGCTAGCTCCCTCAGCAACCCTCACATCTTGGCTTCTCCTCTCTCATGGCCCTGCCACCACAGCTGGATTTTCACTCAGGAGAGGAGCTGTTTCTTCCAAGGGTGCTGGAACTCTGCGGGTGTGAGGAGCGTGTACCCAGTTTGACAATCCTCCACACTTCACTGCTGTGTTCGTTACCAGTAACAACTGGTAGGGGGCTCGCCACGGAGCATCCAAACAGCTCTTCCTCAGGTGCTTACGGACAAGCACCCAATCCCCTGGACAAAGGTTGTGGTAAAGATCGCTTGCAGCCGAAACTGCAGCAGGCTGTACCTGCTGAGAAACAGAACGGACCACATCAGCTAGTCCTTTGCAGTAATCAAGGATGAAGTCATCAGTGATGTTTATCAACGCTTTGGCTGACACCGCTGGCAACCGCATCCCCCTCCCCATTAAGATCTCATGTGGGGAAAGACCAGTCCTCCTATCTGGTACAGTATGAACACACATAAGCACCAGAGGCAATGCATCAAGCCACTACAGGGATGTAGACAAACACACTTTTGCCAATCGTGCTTTCAAAGTTCCATTGATCTGCTCCACTATCCCTGAAGCCTCTGGTCGATAGCTACAATGAAGTCACTGATAAACGCGCAAAGCAGTGCAAAGAAACTTCATTATCTCGCCCTGAAACTGTGTTCCTCTGTCCGACTCCTCAAACGTTGGAAAACTGAACATACAAATCAGTTCTCTCAGTAACAGTTTTGCTATAGTGAGAGTGTCACATCTTCATGTTGGATAAGTCTCCACCTACCATGAATAATACACACACTACCACTAAATGTACCTCAACTCATTGCACTTTGGCATCTCAATAAAAACCAACTGCATCCTATTAAAGGGTCCTCCCAGCCTCCCAATGTGTCTCAAAGTAACTACAGTCTTCTTCCCAGCATTTATTTGTTGAAAGGTAACACACCTCTGACACACAGCCTCAGCAACCGCACAAAATCGTGGATTGTACCATGTCTGTCTAAACACTCATACCATCACATCTCTCCCAAGGTGAACCGCACCATGAATATGCCTCACCATCAGGCTCAAAAGAACATCGAGTAACACTGCTCGTCCTTCATTTGAGACCCAAATGTCAACATCCCCTTTCTCACATCCAGACTTGATCCATACATTCCTTTCCTGATCTAAGACCTCATCCTGCAGGTGCTCGAGTTCATCCCAAGTGTCTGCCATGGCTAACATCATGTTGAGTTTGGTTCTCCCTTGGCTCTCCTCTTCATATTCTCCAGTGAATATGCACCATTGCTCGGCACAAAAGTGTGCAATCTCATCAGCGTACTTATTGCCGAGAGAAACAAAATCTGTTTCCCTCCCATGTGCTGTACACTTCACGACAGCTATTTCCTTAGGACACTCTAAAGCTTCTAACAGTTGTCTAACATATGCTCCGTTCCTGATGGGAGAACCAGATGAAGTCATACAACCTCTTTGAGACCATAGCTGTCCGAAATCATGAACCACGCCAAACCCATACTGGCTTTCTGTGTAGATGGTGATTCAGATCCGATGAGCGGCCAGGCAGGTGCGAGTCAAGGCAATTATTACAGCCACCTGTGCCAATTGTACTGCTTCTAGGCAAGCAACTTCAACCACTCCTGAGATGATACACACAGCAAACGCTGCTCTCAACTGACCAACATTGTTTCTTAGGCATGAACTATTGACAAAGAAGACTTCATCAGGGTCAGGGTCAACAATGTTGGGTCTCGGTTTGGTGCAAAGTTCAGTCACATCGAGACAGTCATGGTCTTCAAAATCTTCATCATCAAAATTTGGCAAATGCATTCATGTAGCAGGATTTCAGACTGAACATTTTCTCAGAGTCACATTCTCCCCAGCAAGTATGACCTGCTCGTAGTGCGTGGATCTGTTATTGGTCAGATGCTGTGTCTTAGTCCTTGTCATCAACAGTTCGACAGAATGCAGAACATGCACAATCACCGGATGACCCATAACATACTTTCACATCCAACAATGCTGACACCTGTTGCAGCAACGGATTTGAGACATCCGGGCAATGCTGAAGCTACTGGATCTAAAGTAGCTCAAAAATAGGCAACTGGTCTACGGACACCTCCATGATACTGAGCCAGGATTGACTATGCACAATCTTCCTTCTCACAACAGTATAGCAAAAAAGGCTTGTTATAATCAGGCATTCCCAGAGCCGGAGCACTACATAAGCACTCTCTCAAGTCTTACAAAGCCCTCAAACATGCATTGTCCCATGGTACCGGATCGCTCACGTCAGACTCTGCAAAGGCTTAGCCTTCAGGGAGAAATTAGAAATTCATTGGCGACAGTAGCCAACCATTCCTAGGAACATTCTCACTTCCTTCTGAGTGGTAGGCCCAGCCATACTCGTCATTGCCTCAATGCGATCTGGTGACACCATTCTCTTGCCTATCCCAATTCAATATCCCAAATATAATACCTCACTCAAACAGTATAGTATTGCTATTTGTTCAGGGATACCTTGTGTCTATTCTCTGCTAAGTGATTCAATAAGGCAATCTTGTCAATCCTGTAAGCATCCTCCATCTCGAATGCAACAAAGAAATCATCAATGTATTGTACGAGAATAGAATTCTGCGGCAACAAAAGACTCTGAAGGTTCTTTTTCAAAATCTGGTTGAAGATCGATGGACTCTCTGCATACCCTTGAGGGATACTACACCATGTTAACACATGTTACATGGTATATATATTTTGTATCCCGCTCAGCAACTCGGCAGAGAGTCCCGGCGCATGCAGAGGTAAAGCAAAAAATGCAGCAGGAAGACAACTAAAAGAGGAACGTTTTAAACTTTTTCTTGAAGATCACGTGATCCTGAATGCACTGCAGCAACAAGGGAAAAACATTCCAATCCAGGCTAGCTTTCCTGACAGGTGAACAGCCTCCCAGCCTTTGAACGTTGAATCTAGGGGTCTGCATCAGAAGTTGCGAAGAGGAACGCAACTGTCTCACTGGAATATGGAAGGCAAATCTCTTATGAAGGTAGGTGGTACCCCTGCGATAGAGAGCCCGATGGGCAATGGCCAGTATTTTGAATTGGATTCGGGACTCCACTGGGAGCCAGTACAGGGAGCGCAAATGAACACGCACACTGCACCTGTTTGACAAGCCTTACAGGAGTCTGGCAGCGGAGTTTTGGACTACCTGCAGTTTCTTTAGGAGGTAGCCAGGAATGCCCACATAGAGTGCTTTAGCGTATTCCAGGCAAGATAAAATCAAGGTACAGACCACAGTTTCTTTAGCAAGCCCTGGGAGAAAGGGAAGACACTTTCTCAGTGCTTTCAAGGGGCTGAAACAGGCCCCAATGAGCTTCTTGACTTGTTTTGAACAGTTCAGGTTCTCAGAGAACCAGACTCCTAGATTTTTTGCAGCATTTTTCCCTGCACTAGGCAGGGGGAAGGCAGGGGGCCACAGCTTCCCTTTGAAGTCAACAGGAAAGGTCCTGTACAGGAGAACCTCAGACTTCCCTTCCTTACACTTCAGCTGAACCTGGGACAGCCAATGGAAGACAGAGGCTACACACTGTAGCACACGGTCTCCCAGCCGGAAAGCGAATAAATATTGGCTCTCCTCATGCAGGGGTATCGAAAAGAATGCTTGATAGTGGTCAATTACAGTAAACCACTCAGCCTCGCATGGAATCTGGAATAGTATCACTTACGGATTTGGTACTACTGGACAACATGGAACAACGATTGTGTTGACGTTTCGAAGGTCTTGCACGATCCTGAACTTCCCTCTCAGTTTCTGCAATCCCATCATAGGCGAGTTGCATGGACTTCCTATTATATTCTTGAAAATCCCTTGCTTGATCATGGACTCGATTACAGGTTTAACCCCTGCAAATGTCTCTGGTGACAAATTATATTGGGGTGTTTTTGGAAACTCAACATTTTGCTTAACCTGGATGTTAACTGGCTCAACACCCTTGATCAATCTAATCTCTTATCTGGTAAAATCTCACTTGTCCGGTGAGACGGAGTCTCTCAAGTGGAGTGGAAGCTCTTCCACTGTCAACACAGGCTACATCTCTATGCACAAGTGTTCATTTTCAACCTTAAAGGTGGCATCATCAGCATTGGTTTGCAATTCAACTCCCTTAGGGGTGCAATAGATGGTAGAATTTAGCTTACACAAGAGGTCCCACCCTAGCAGACAGACTGAACTTTGCTCCTATGGCAACTTTCAGAGTTCCTTGACTAGATGCTTCACTTGCTTCTTTATTGTCATTACTCTGATCTTCACATTGGTTCCGTTCTGTAACATCCTAAAGAGCTGATCTATTCCCTGCATTTCTGTGGTCCCAACTTCCTGTCGTTCTGTCATTCTGATTTCTCACACTAACACAGTTCATAACAAATCACGAGGGTATTTTCAAAGAGACATTGTGGGAATGTTGGTTACCGGTTCAACATAAGGTACATTTGGAGCATGGTTCATTTGCGGCATTGGCGAGGCCCCGGGGCATCAATAAAGTTATTTTCAAGTTTTTTCAATTTGATGGAAATCGGGGGAGGAACCATAAGTAACGTATAGCGTCATGGGCGTGTGGACTCGGTGAGATTCTGTTGGGGAAAGCTGTGTAGGAGATGGACGGTGTTGATTGAAGCGGCATAGACATACATGAAGGTAAATAGGGGCAAAGATTGTCCTTGAATTCCAGTATCGCGGTTAATGTGGCTTACTTGTAAGACGTTTTTAATTCAGGGTTTCCAAAACTTTTGTAGGCAAGGAACGCTGGTGTTTATTAACATCGCAGTGGAGCACGCCAAGACTGACAGAACGCGAGTGGTTTCGCGCACTGTTACGGAGCACGACATCGCATATACAAGTTCAGGCTTCAACAACAAAGGTACATGTGTACTCTAATTTAGGTTGAAGTATCAAAAAAGCCACATAGATGGAGCAAAACAACTAGTGGAACTCACACCCTATTTGGGTGGAGAAGAAAGCCCTCACACACCGACCTAGTCAGTGTCATGCTTCATCATTGGGCCCCATCGAAGAGGCTGAGTGCCTCCTCGATGTGCTGCGACGCCAGAAGATTGCGGAGCTGGTTGTGTGAGATGGACGTGTTGTGAGGTAAATTAAAGGTAAAAAGTATCTAAAGGGTATCTACAAAAAAGTTTAATGGATGATCCCTAGGACACAGTTAAAAGGTTTATGTGTCTGAATTTAGTGCCACAGGTAATGGATGGTTAATTCAGAACTTAATCAGTCAATATGTTTCAGCCTTAAGGGTGGTTTCAATTTACCTAGGCATTCCTCAGGACGGAAATAAACCCGGGCGGTATGGACTCTCTAATCGTCCACCCTGACCGGGGGAAGTGTAAGTGAAAAATTAATAAAAAAGTGATAAAGTGCATCAAAAAGGGTGGAAGAGCGGGATGCTCATTCCAAAAATACTCCTAGTTATGGAGTGTATCAGCACCTGCATAGCGAAAAGACAAAAACAGACACAGAAGACATACAAACAATTAGTTGCAAATATGTGCCATTACGTTTTTGTCCATGGTGCTCCATAGTTGTGGCATCAATGTGTTCCCAATTAGGCGTCTAGAATTAACACCATCCACAAACCCTATAGGGATGATACCTCTAGCTCTGGGAAGTGAAGTGAAAAGGGTGTTTACATTAAAAAGCTCAAAGTAGCTATATAAGGGGTTAAAACACGATATATGTGCTCCAAGGGATCAATGGACCAAAGGTCTGTGACCCCACTGAAAAATTTCATGAATATAAAACATATCTCACTTTAAAATATAGCGCTAACTGCACCATGGGTCTCGAGAGGGGGGTTGGAGCGTCCCTGGCACATCCTAAAAATAGAAAGAAGATGCTAGAAATGCACAGAATCGGGTTTGACTTAGCTCGATAAAGTAGTTCTTGGCCGATCGTCCTGGTGAAGTTACTCACGCCCTCAGCACTCGCAACCCGCTTATACACCTGGTATTTCCTCAAACCGGACCCCGACCATGGAGAGCGGGGCCGGTGAGTGAGTTTAAAAGCTTGTTTCTCAGCCTCGGCACTCTTCCCGGTGGGCGTGGCCTTGCGGAAACGAGGCCAAAGAGCGCGCCGCCCTGGTTAGAGGGGCGCGACGTGTCTCCACAGTGAGGCTTGGATTTGGTAACCAATAGGAGAGGAGACTTCCGAAACAGAAACAAAAACAATGCAGCAAACGAAGCCTATTTTGAAACAATTATGGAGGCGACGTTATAACTACAAGTGTGTTTCGTTTGGTTTGAATGCAAATAGTGGGATAAACAGAGTGGGGTGCACTCAGTGCAGACATGTAGTTCTATTGGAAAAAAGGGGGATAGACCTATTAGAAAAACGGGTAAGTGTGACCCTGTCCTTACACATAATACTAACCAACCGATGGGTCGTTGATGTTCAAGGTTGATATGCCAAATGGATGATGCCAAATGGATGGTGCTCTGTGAGCATTGTAAGGCACGATGTCTCGGCCAGTGTGCAGAGCAAGGAGATGGGAAAGAGAACTCTGTTTAGCAACCACTGCTATGATAGTCGTGTTCTAAAGTATGCAAACCAGGTTCCCAGAGGGATTATGATGACACACACTTTACAGATACTAAAGAAGTGTTGGTCACTTTGTTAGAGTGAACTAAAGGAGAACTGCGTTGCAGTTGGCAAATTACATGAGTGATGTGTGCAAAGAGCACGGGATGTTAGCCCAGATCCGTATTCCACGGAATATCATCATTGAGCCCAATGATGTTGGTACTTAGGCCGTACACCCAGCGCTGCTCCTTTTCAAAAAGCCTACTAGAGACATTGGTGGTACCAGTAATTGACTCAATTATTGTCCATTTCATATCATTGATGGTATGATTAGAATCCAGAAAATGCCGGCTTAATTTTGTAGTTGCTTTTTTAAACCTTATATTACGCCGGTGTTCACAAATACGCAGTTTCACTTTGCATGTAGTCATGCCAACATAGCGTAAGGAACAAGGGCATGTGATTAGATACACCACATTGGTTGAATTGCAGTTGGTATGTGCAGTCTGTGTCCAGGTTTTACCCTGTTCCAACGTGAGTGTTTTTGAGGCCTCCGTTAGATGGCACACGCTACAATCTGAGCAAGGGTAGTGCCCTATGATTGGAGGCAGACCCCATGCCGTCGTGACTGAAGGGATTTTTGGGTTTGTCTTCTCTTTTGGGCGAGTATGAAGCAGAGCATCCTTCAGACTACGGCCCTTTTTGAAGGAAAAGAGAGGTTTTTCCCAATCCTCTTTCACTAATGTTATAATGCTCCAATGTTTGTTTATTGTTTTCTTCATGTGGTTAGACAGACTATTGAATGTAGTTACACAGGTTAGTGGTACCGCTTCTTGAGTGTTGGTTTTCTCTTCCAGCACAGCTTTTCTCGGCTGGTTTCTTGCTCTCTTGCTCTCTTGCAACCCTTACTAAGGGTTGATGGTGGATACCCCTTATCTGTCAGTTTGGCAATTAGACCAGAGGCTTGCTCTTTGAAGTCTGTTATTGTGCTGCAGTTTCGTCTCAGCCTCAGGTACTGTCCATAGGGAAGGTTCGCCTTTAGGGGGCGGGGATGGAAGCTGCTAAACTCTAATAGATTGTTCTTTGCTGTTGGCTTGTGTGAGTTTTTGTGGTTAGACAGGTGCCAGCCACCGAAATTACTACAGCCAGAAAGACTATGCCAGTTTTGCTTGTAGGGTTAGTAAACCTCAGGTTGTGGTCAAGGGTGTTGATCCACACCAGAAAGGACTCAAGGCTAGCATCACTGCCTGTCCATAAAAGCAGAATATCCTCGATGTAGCGCTTCCATAGAAGCATGGAAGGTCTAAATTCCGCTGTTGGTGGCAGGATGTATTGAGCTTCAAAATCTCCCACATAAAGCCCGGCCACACTAGGGGCAAAAGTGATACAGACTTCAAGGAGCAAGCCTCTGGTGTAACTGACAAACTGAGAGATAGGGGGTATCCACCATCAACCCTTAGTAAGGGTTTCAAGAGAGCAAGAAACCAGCCGAGAGAAGCTCTGCTGGAAGAGAAAACCAACACTCAAGAAGCGGTACCACTAACCTGTGTAACTACATTCAATAGTCTGTCTAACCACATGAAGAAAACAAACAAACATTGGAGTATTATAACATCAGTGAAAGAGGATTGGGGAAAAACCTCTCTTTTCCTTCAAAAAGGGCCATAGTCTGAAGGATGCTCTGGTTCATACTCGCCCAAAAGAGAAAACAACCCAAAAAATCCCTTCAGTCACGACGGCATGGGGTCTGCCTCCAATCATAGGGCACTACCCTTGCTCAGATTGTAGCGTGTGCCATCTAACAGAGGCCTCAAAAACACTCACGTTGGAACAGGGTAAAACCTGGACACAGACTGCACATACCAACTGCAATTCAACATATGTGGTGTATCTAATCACATGCCCTTGTTCCTTACGCTATGTTGGCATGACTACACGCAAAGTGAAACAGCGTATTTGTGAACACCGGAGTAATATAAGGTGTAAAAAAGCAACTACAAAATTAAGCCGACATTTTCTGGATTCTAATCATACCAGCAATGATATGAAATGGACAATAATCGGGTCAATTACTGGTACCACCAATTTCTCTAGTAGGCTTTATGAAAAGGAGCAGTGCTGGATGTACCGCCTAGGTACCAACATCATTGGGCTCAATGATGATATTCCGTGGAATACGGTTCTGGGCTAACATCCCATGCTCTTTGCACACATCACTCATGTAATTTGCCAACTGCAACACAGTTCTCCTTTAGTTCACTCTCTAACAAAGTGACCAACACTTCTTTAGTATCTGTAAAGTGTGTGTCATCATAATCCCTCTGGGAACCTGGTTTGCATACTTTAGAACACGACTATCATAGCAGTGGTTGCTAAACAGAGTTCTCTTTCCCATCTCCTTGCTCTGCACACTGGCCGAGACATCGTGCCTTACAATGCTCACAGGGCACCCCACTCTGTTTATCCCACTATTTGCATTCAAACCAAACGAAACACACTTGTAGTTATAACGCCGCCTCCATAATTGTTTCAAAATAGGCTTCGTTTGCTGCATTGTTTTTGTTTATGTTTCGGAAGTCCGCTCTCCTATTGGTTACCAAATCCAAGCCTCACTGTGGAGACACGCCGCACCCCTCTAACCAGGGCGGCGCGCTCTTTGGCCTCGTTTCCGCAAGGCCACGCCCACCCGGAAGAGTGCCGAGGCTGAGAAACAAGCTTTTAAACTCACTCACCGGCCCCGCTCTCCATGGTCGGGGTCCGGTTTGAGGAAATACCAGGTGTATAAGCGGGTTGCGAGTCCTGAGGGCGTGAGTAACTTCACCACGACGATCGGCCAAGAACTACTTTATCGAGCTAAGTCAAACCCGATTCTGTGCATTTCTAGCATCTTCTTTCTATTTTTAGGATGTGCCAGGGACGCTCCAACCCCCCTCCCGAGACCCATGGTGCAGTTAGCACCATATTTTAAAGTGAGATATCTTTTGTATTCATGAAATTTTTCAGTGGGGTCACAGACCTTTGGTCCATTGATCCCTTGGAGCACATATATTGTGTTTTAACCCCTTATATAGCTACTTTGAGCTTTTTAATGTAAACACCCTTTTCACTTCACTTCCCAGAGCTAGAGGTATCATCCCTGTAGGGTTTGTGGATGGTGTTAATTCTAGCGCCTAATTGGGAACACATTGATGCCACAACTACGGAGCACCATGGACAAAAACATAATGGCACATATTTGCAACTAATTGTTTGTATGTCTTCTGTGTCTGTTGTTGTCTTTTTGCTCCGCAGGTGCTGATACACTCCATAACTAGGAGTATTTTTGGAATGAGCATCCCGCTCTTCCACCCTTTTTGATGCACTTTATCACTTTTTTATTAATTTTTCACTTTCACGTCCCCAGGTCAGGGTGGACGATTAGAGAATCCATACTGCCGCGGTTTATTTCCATCCTGACCAATGCCTAGGTAAATTGAAACCACCCTTAAGGCTGAAACATGTTGACTGATTAAGTTCTCAATTAACCATCCATTACCTATGGCACTAAATTCAGACACATAAACCTTTCAACTGTGTCCTAGGGATCATTCATTAAATTTTTTTGTAGATACCCTTTAGACACGTTTTACCTTTAATTTACCTCACAACACGCCCATCTCACACAACCAGCTCCGCAGTCTTCTGGCGTCACAGCACATCGAAGAGGCACTCGGCCTCTTCGATGGGGCCCAATGATGAAGCATGACACTGACTAGGTCGGTGTCTGAGGGCTTTCTTCTCCACCCAAATAGGGTGTGAGTTCCACTAGTTGTTTCGCTCCATCTATGTGGCTTTTTTGATACTTCAACCTCTCTTATCTTGTTTACTTGCATTAAACCGGGGATCAAGAGAGTGTTCCTGAGTTTCCCTGTCTCTCCCTTTGTTATTTTGTACTCTAATTTAGGCTCAGGTATGAAACTTTCTGGTGTTTTCTCGTTGAAACATATTGGGAGTAGGGAACACTCCAGTTTCATTCATTTTAAGTTGGGATTCATTTTCACTTGGGATCTATGACTACACACCAATATGGTGAAAGTTTGACCTCTAAACACAGGTAACCCCCGCATGTGCAAATACCCCTATTGATTCCATATAATGTAATCAGAAACCCACAAACCAAACGTTTTTTGATATATGTTTTTTTAGTATATGTTATTTGCAGTGCCAATGGAACGGACCAAACAACAATAATGTTTGCTTACTGTGATAACAGTTTGAAATTAACACTATTGTTTGTGACCCCTGAAGAAGAGTCGAAACAGACCCGAAATGCATTGGGTGTTTTTGTGTTTGTGATGTTTTACCAACAGTTCAATTTCTCATTGTTTGTTGTTTAAGACACATCTTGATAGTGCAACTGAGCATATGTATATTTTGTTTTCACTGTCTAAAGTGTTGAAGAAAAAACTAGTAAAACAAACCTGGGGACGCAATGGAGAATGGAGAAGTGTGGCTCACCGGTTAGAGGAGGCAGACCCAGAAGCAGAGGTCGGCCCGGGACCAGGGTTCAATTCCCGACGCAGCAGGGTTTGGAGCCCAAATGTCCACAGACCTGATAATTCTCACTTCGGTGCCTACTTGAATCAGGGGTTCACGCTTTGCAACTCTGGGCAATAGCTTGCTCAATCTCCACTACGGCCCCTGCGGCGGGATGCCTGGCTTTCACCTTGGGGGTGCCCAGCTGGGCTATCCCACAGGGAAAAACCAGGATGGGTTCCCAAAGCAAGCGCCGAGATACCCTTTGTGGTGATACGTGCGCTATATAAGAAACTACATTACCATTTACCATTTTTACGCGTAGGACCTTGGGTAGGGACTTATTTCAAAAGACAGTGGTCCTAAGCATAGGAGAGTTGGTTAAGGAATTAATTATAGACTTCAGTCAGTACTATAAAGATAATTCACATACCCATCCGGGCATGGAATATTTATTTAGATTGATATTCAATTATTCAGAGAGTAGAAAGCACATACGATTTACAGAAGGGCACAAGCATGTACCCAACAAGGGGGAAAGAAATTGTGGGGAAAAGAGTAGAAAGAAATGCGGCTCAATTTTGGAACCATTGGGAACATACGTAGATTTCTTTATCAAAGACTTCGCCCTCTCAACCAAATGTTATGTCCGTGATTCTTTGGCAATAATAAACTTCACAGAGCATCATCCTATCAATCCCATTACTGACACCCTCTGTACTATGGACGTGGAGTCCCTGTACACAAATATACCCCAAACAGCAGCTCTACTGGTTATACAAAAAATGCTTGACTCCCGCCCCCGTCCACATGCTGTACCTACCACATTCATCTTACAACTGCTTGAATTGTGCCTTACTCGCAACTTTTTCACATTCAATAACCTTTTCTATCAGAAGATAAAAGGTACATCTATGGGAGCGATCTTTGCTCCCAATCTAGCAATACTTTTCATGGACCAACTCGAGAGTAATGCAATCCTGACACCCATCAATCCATTCTTCTCTGGTATTGGTTTTTGGCGCAGATTCATCGACAATATCTTCATCATTTTGAGACATGACATCGAGGATCTGCGCCAATTCCTTCACTGAATGAACAACAACTGTTCCGGCTTGACTTTTACAATCACCACTGACAAATGCTCAATAGCTTTCTTCCACCTGACCATCTATCATTGTGATGGCAAACTTTGGACAAGACTCTTTAGGAAACCAACGGAGCGCAACATGCTATTAAATTACAACAGTAACCACCCCAGGGCCCTGAGGGATTGTCTACCATATTCAAAATTTTTGAGGATCAGGAGAAATTGCTCCTGTAAACAGGATTACTTCAGGGAAGCAGCAACCCTAACTGTAAAACTAGAAGACCGCGGTTATCCAAAGAGAATTGTAAAAAATGCATTGAAACAGGCATGGTTCCGCCCCAGGGAAACTCTACTAACCCCTGAACCTAAGACTGAGCAAGAGAAAATAGCTTGTGTTGCCACTTTCTCTCCAGTGTCCAATAAACTATGGAAAGCGATTCTGCGTCATTGGACAATCATTAATGCAGGCATTTTGAACATTGACAGGCCACTCTTTGCTTTAAAAAAAGTAAGAATCTTAAGGACCACTTGGTAAGAGCAGCCCTGCTATCCCCGACCAATCCACCACTCTAGAATCTGTCTGGGGTCCATCCCCCAATGTGGGCCATTTTAAATATGGTGGGTGTAATGTTTGTATATTTGCTATTGAAGGCAAAACTGTGACATTCAACAATATTACGGTCAATTCAAATACAATCTCTAACTGCAATACTTGTAACGTGATTTACTTAATACACTGTCCGTGCAAGAAGGTCTACATAGGCAAAACAACACAAAAAAATAAAGACAAGAATCTGCCAGCACAGAAGCTGAATAAGATGCAGAACAGCGAATGCACCATTGGTGGACCACTTCACAGAAGCTAACCACAATGAGGATGATATTCGCTGGCCAGTGTTGAAGGCATTGAAATTGCCACCAAGAGGTGTGAATATGTCACAACTGTTGAACAAAGAGGAACTCAAATGCATCATTCTCTTTATTCACATAAGAAATGGGCTCAACAGAACAGATGACTGGACGTCCTTGCTATGAATCATTAATTGCCAGAACCTTGACGCCCTAAGCTTCCTCGAACTGTGTGCTTAACAACAGATAGATATGTTTTAAGGAACAAAACAGCGTGTGCAAATAACAGAGACATTACTCCCTCGTAGGATGCCTGTACAAACAATGATTAGACCTCGTTTTGATTGTATATATGTAAATATGTATTGAAATTTTGAAGTATTGTCACCTATTTCACGTCCAAAATTTAGGACGTGATTATTAATTTCACAATAATTATCACGATTCGGGCACTGTTATCACTAATCCCCATGGCTCGTCTCTAACCATGGTTTCATTCACTCCCCTTCACTGCTCCAAAATGGCCGCCGTTGTTTTCATCACCCGAAGCTTCACTATTCCTTTGTCGCTTTTAATGCACCCATTCCATTATGGCTGCTTATAACACGCGCAATGCCAGTCCCGTCTGTCCCAGGCACCACAAGCTATTAAGCTGTCCCAAGGATACAGTCAGAGCGGCCGAGAGACTCTCTTTGAGGTAAGCGGAAACCTCGTCCTTGATAGCCCCCTCCTCACCCCATTAGTCCCGTTAATTTTGTGCTAACAGACTTCATCTCTTTTTTGTAGCTCAAAATCCGGAATTCAACCGCCATCGTTGCGGATTCGGAAACAACCTTCCGAGGCCTGACCGAGGTACATCACGGAAGACAAAAATGCCACACTGCTGGCTCTCACAACCATTATATTGATTCCAAGGTTTGTGTTTGCAATTAACCCTGTTCATCGCCCAAACAGAGCGCTGCAATAAGCCATTCTTGCTCAATTCACCCTTATTCTTGTAGGTATCCTTTGAACCCGCACCTCGTTGCAAACCAAGCCCATTGCACAATCCGGACTCCTTCGGAGTCTGTTCAAGGTGAGCACCTTCACTTGTGCCGAATTGGACAAGCACGCTGTTTCATTAGCATTGTCCTCATAATTGCTATCCTTGCTCCTCACAGGCACCAGGCCCTTAAGATCCCCCACCTTTTTGGGACACATTAGGAACGCTCATCTCCGGATCACTAATACCACTCGAGCATCTAGCGAGCTGCACTGCCTCTTCTCGCCACTATCACCAGCACTTTTCACAATCACTGCCAACACTGTATAGCACTTATGCATCCAGGAATTAACTCCCATTGTCTTGATGCCACTGTTTGCGTCTTATCACACAGTTTGAACTCACTAGTATTGTTTCGAACAGCACTTCAATGTATCAACTTCACCACGTACCAATGTCTTAATATACTTAATTCACCAACTATGCTGCGTCGCCAAACTAATTATGACATGCTTTGAAACCCTATTCTCTCAGTGATTCTTCTGAGTCACGACCTTATGTTTTTTCTTTTTCCACTCCTTATTTCAACTGGCTTAAATGTTACTACACAGGCAATTATATTGACTAGTCCTGATGATGATCCCTTGTATGTAGGAGCTGGGATCAAAACGTCGACTTTCATATGCAGTGCTACAATTTGACCATTGTGTTTATTGTTTGTGGTCACTGTTTGATTGAGCTTACAATACTATGTAAAAAGATGCAAGCCACTATCGGCTCCAAAGATATTGCCTAATATATATTTCTTACTTTCTATTCTTTTCCCCACAATTTGTTTCCCCCTTATTGGGTACAGGCTTGTGCCCTTCTGTAAATCGTATGTGCTTTCTATTCTCTGAATAATTGAATATCAATCTAAATAAATATTCCATGCCCGGCTGGGTATGTGAATTATCTATATAGTACTGACTGAAGTCAATAATGAATTCCTTAACCAACTCTCCTATGCTTAGGACCACTGTCTTTTGAAAGAAGAAAAACTGAAGCAGTTAAATACAAATCGAAAGAAACACAGTTGGATGTTGATTTCAATCATTTGCGATTACAAATTGATGAGCATATGTTATACGCGTTTTTAGTTTTTGAAGCCTTAGGGACTAGGGATGAGCATCTCATAGACCAGGTGACACATGGCCTCGACAGAGTTTTTAATTAAGGGGGTTGGGGACTCCCCATATGAGGCTGTTCACTAATAGATTGATAAATATCAATAGATAAACGGAGTTATTGATGTAATTTGGTGTGCTAGTCTACACTTACAGAGCATTTAGTCACAGGTGGTTCCCACATCCTTCAATCAGATCTTGAATCAGCATCCTTCAGAATCACTGTCCTTCCATCCAGTTGTTCCCTTGAGGAGTCCGCAGTGGCTGACAATGGGGTACTCGATTCTATAGGTCTCGATAAGTGAGCTATTACTCTTACTGTACCATTTCCTCCCAAGCCATTTCCTTCTCCTGCTACTGACGGTGCTAGACTCTCATTCTTCACCTGGTCCAGATCACACACTGTTACTATGGGGCCAATGGTAACCTGCACTGTAAGAGCGTCCGATAACCTCATAACACTTGCAACTCCATGAGTCTCTGAGCTTGCGGGGGTCTGTGTTCCCATCCCTTCTGTGCCTGTTGAAATTCTCCCAACCACTGTCGCACTAGGTTGAGTCTGTGACCCTCCATTTCCCTCTGTTGTCCCTGCCTTTCCTTCTACTGAATTTGGATTGTGTGGAGGCGGTAATTCTGATAATAGTTTCTCTATCAGGCTGTCATCAGTGTCACTATCGTCCTCCTCAACACACTTCTTTTGGGCATCTCCTAACTTTACCAACAACAGGAATAGCCTATCTCCCTCAATAGTTTCAACTCTCCATCTTTTCTCCAACGCATCCCATCTCGCATCTTGAAATGCCCTGATCAACTTTTTCTCTCTTTCCTGACTTCAATGTCTCTTCCTGTAATGGGATGATCTAATCCATGCATGTAGCACCTCAAACTGTGTTGGGTAGGGGTCGTAAGGAAGACATCACTGTTTTCAATTGATAGAACACCTCCAAACCAAAAGTACCATAGTGTGGGAAAATCAATTCTTCCCTTCCTTCAGTCAATTTATGCCAATTCTTGAGCCAAAGTATGGTATGCAAACCCACATTTGTGGCCATGTAATGGCCCGGGGTATCCCCGGGTGGAGCTTCTGCTCCTCCTCCAGTAACCACCCTTCTATCCCCTCTACACATGTCTCATAACATTTTAAAACAATTCATGGTGAAATCGACTTTTCCTCTTTTCACAGCGTTTGTTTACTTCCTGATGACAATTCACCAACACCAGTGCGGCTTCACACCAACCGACTTATCACAGCGCGGCACTCGCTGACGTCAGTCTTCCTCTGCTTGCAGCAGTTTCCCTCCTTTACAATTTGTCTCTCAAGCACTCACGCGTCTCACACGTCTCTTTCATACAAATGAAATGACTGTTTGTTCTCAAAACAACCAGAGAGTCTATCACAATTTTCAACCCCAACACTGACAGCAGTCTGTCCTCTAAATGACGGGACAGCTGCCACAGACCGTCTTCCCACGAACGGCGGGTCAGTCCTGTACTTAATCAATAGCATCCAATCACTCTGGTTTCCACTTACAGTAACCCACAACCTGCGTTGGTTACTCACGGACTCACACACATTTCCCTATCACCAGCAGGTTAGTCAACAAAGTCTCATGACTCCCACAATCTCTGGTCAGACAATTTCAACTCTGGGTGTCTTCTACACCACAATCTCTTATCCCTGGATATCAAAATCAAATATCATGGACCGCACAGGTTTCGCCCGAAACTAAAATCCCTCATCTCTCATACCAATCTCTGCAAGACATCACACAACCAAAAAAACACCGCAATCTCACAGACACACAGCTCTCTTCATACTCTCCCACGAACTGCTGCTTCCGTCGCACCGTCACTCTTCGTCGATTCCCATTCGTCGTCCTCCGCTCGCAATTCGCCTTGGGCTCTAACACTATGGGGACTCAATAACTACCTTCCTCTAGATCTCCCCTTACTCTAGAGATAACCATCCTACTCTGCTACCAACTGATTATGCCAGATCCTTATATCAATTTTATCAGATCTCACTATTTATATGGATCTTCGGTTGACTGGACCTTTTTATCTGCTGAATTTGGACTCTGAAAGATTACTGACTCCAACTTACGATTTAAGGTTTTTTTTACAGAGCCAAAAATATATGAACATACCAGCACCTGATAAAGAGGTTGAAAAAATAAGTAGGCACTTACACGAAATTCATTCTACCGATTAACCTAATTCGGTGCAACGTGAAAAGGATAAGCAATTCTTAAAAGATTAAAAAAGCAACAATTGATCCAATATCCAAATTAGTCTTCATCAGATTATAGAAAAAAAAATAGTCGTTAATTCTATCCCTACTCTAACACTAAGGTGACATCCCTACATAACATCCTTTAGGCAAATTCGAGAAAAAAGGTGTCAGCTTGTAAAGACTTCCTAAGAAGTACATTCACTTTGGAATGCGTCAGAACCTATCTAGGTCTCCATCCTAAAGTAGATCCTTTCTATTACCCTCCTAATGGCTCTATGCTCCCATCAGCCCTTTCAATCAATCAATCAATGACATTTATAGAGCGCGCTACATACCCGTAGGGTCTCAAGGCGCTGGGGGTGGGGGGGGTGCCGCTACTGCTCGAACAGCCAGGTCTTCAGCTTCTTCCTGAAGGAGAGGTGGTCTTGGGTCAGGCGCAGGTCGGTCGGGAGGGAGTTCCAGGTCTTGGCGGCCAGGTAGGAGAAGGACCTTCCTCCTGTAGTCGCTCTTCGGATGCGGGGGACGGCGGCGAGGGCGTGGTTGGCTGATCGGAGGTGGCGTTTGGGAGCGTATAAGTTGACTCGGCTGTTGAGGTAGCTCGGGCCTTGGTCGTGTAGGGCTTTGTGTGCGTGGGTGAGGAGGCGGAAGGTGATTCTTTTGTTGACGGGGAGCCAGTGAAGGTCTCTCAGATGTCCGGAGATGTGGCTGGTTCGTGGGATGTCGAGGATGAGTCTGGCTGAGGCGTTCTGGATCCGCTGGAGTCTCTTCTGGAGCTTGGCGGTGGTACCGGCGTAGAGGGTGTTGCTGTAGTCCAGTCGGCTGGTGACGAGGGCCTGGGTGACGGTCTTCCTGGTCTCGGTGGGGATCCACCAGAAGATCTTCCGTAGCATGCGTAGGATGTTGAAGCACGCCGAGGAGACGTTGTTGACTTGCCTGGTCATGGAGAGGGAGGAGTCCAGGATGAAGCCCAGGTTGCGTGCATGGTCTGTCGGTTTGGATGCGGTGCCCAGGGAGGGAGGCCACCAGGAGTCGTCCCAGGCGGAGGGTGAGGAGCCCAGGATGAGGACCTCCGTCTTGTCCGAGTTCAGTTTCAGGCGGCTGGTCGTCATCCACTCGGCTACCTCTTTCATCCCTTCGTGCAGGTTGGCTCTGGCGGCGGCGGGGTCGTTGGTCAGGGAGAGGATCAGCTGTGTGTCGTCGGCGTAGGAGATTATGTTGAGGTTGTGCTGGCGTGCGATGGCCGCGAGGGGGCTCATGTAGACGTTGAAGAGGGTGGGGCTCAGAGAGGATCCTTGAGGGACGCCGCAGATGACTTCGGTGGCCTCTGACTTGTACGGTGGTAGGCGGACTCTCTGTGTTCTTCCGTCGAGGAAGGAGATGATCCATTCCAGCGCCTTGTCCTGGATTCCGACGTTGCTGAGGTGCTGTACTAGGGTGCGGTGGCAGACAGTGTCGAATGCCGCGGAGAGGTCTAGGAGGATGAGGGCCGCTGTTTCTCCGTTGTCCATCAGGGCTCGGATGTCATCGGTGGCGGCGATGAGGGCGGTTTCGGTGCTGTGATTGGCTCGGAAGCCGGACTGTGAGGGGTCGAGGGATCCATTCGTCTCGAGGAAGGCGGCCATCTGCTTGTTGACGGTCTTCTCGATGACTTTGGCTGGAAACGGGAGGAGCGAGATGGGGCGTAATTCTTGAGTTCGGTGGGGTCCGCTGTGGGTTTCTTGAGAAGAGCGCTGAGTTCGGCGTGCTTCCAGCTCTCAGGGAAGGTGGCGGTGTCGAAGGATGTGTTGATGATGTCTCGCAGGTGGGGTGCGATGACAGTGTCAGCCTTGTTGAAGACGTGGTGAGGGCAGGGGTCAGTCGGTGATCCGGAGTGGATGGAGTTCATCGTGCGGATGGTGTCTTCGGTGCTGATCGGGGTCCAGGCGTCGAGGGTGGTGGTGGGGGGTGGTTGTTCGGTCTTGGTGTGCGTTGGTTGGTTGTTGAAGCTGTTGTGTATGTCCGCGATCTTGTTGTGGAAGTATGAAGCGAGGGAGTTGCAGAGGTCTTGCGATGGGGTGATGTCGTTGTTTCCTGCGCTGGGGTTGGATAGCTCTTTCACGATGTTGAAGAGTTCCTTGCAGTTGTGTGCGTTGTTGTCCAGCCGGTCCTTGAAAGCAGTTTTCTTGGCGGCGCGGATCAGCTGGTGGTGCTTCCGGGTGGCCAGCTTGAAGGTGGTCCTGTTGTCCGGTGTAGGTTCCCTTCTCCAGACTTTCTCGAGGGCTCGGCAGTTCTTCTTGGAGCTCTTGAGTTCGTCGGTGAACCACGGGGCTTTCTTGCTGCCGGATCTGCTGGGCGGGGTCCTCAGCGGGGCGAGTTCGTCCGCGCAGTTGCTGATCCACTTCGTGAGGTTGTCGGCGGCCTGGCTGGGGTTCGCTGAGCTGGCGGGAGGGTGCTGGCTCAGGGAAGCGGCGAGCTGGTCTGCTGTGATCTTGTTCCAGCTTCTGCGGGCGGCCTGATGCTGGTGGTGGTGGGTCGTCGTCCTCTTGAAGGTGAAGTGGACGCAGCTGTGGTCCGTCCATTGAAGCTCTGTGGCGTGGCTGAAGTCGATGTCTGTGCTGGAAGAGAAGACTGCGTCGAGTGTGTGTCCGGCGAGGTGGGTGGGGGTGGACACCAGCTGCTTGAGTCCAAGATTGGCGAGGTTGTCGAGCAGGGTGCTGGTGTTGCGGTCGTTGTCTGCCTTGTCTGCCTCTCTTCCCTTATCTACCTCTCCTCCCTCGAGACACTGTCAATCAAAACACGCCCCGAAACAACTCCTCTGGATGGACATCTTCGGCAGGTGATTTTCCACAACTTGTGATTCGTCCAAGAACGGTTGAATTGTCTTTGGGTCCCAGGCTTCTCCAGCGAACTTCCAATTATCAAATTCCACTGCTACTCTGTAACAGGTCTCCTCCATACCTTACTCCTAAAACAAAGATCATCAGTCTAGCTAACGAGAAAATGTCCTTGCACCTGCAACAGAAAGCATGTGAACAAATCAACCGTATACGCACACATCTGCTGACTACATTCAACTGAGAGCCTTCCCAAGGAAGAAAACATTTCAGATCTTCTCGATTTTGCTAACATAAGAAACCATGAATAAGCCTTTCCATTGCAAAACATAAATACTTATTCTGGGACTTTACACACTAAAGAATACACACATTAATAAGCAATACATCTTATTAACATTACATTGCTATACTTTTAAGGCACATTTAGGAATCTCTACACATGCAGTCTTTTATGGTGCACGTTAAATCTAGTGCATTACATTACACACGAATGATTTGTGAAACACTTGCAATAAGCAGTTACATTTAAATTTCATTTACATTTTCCTACCAACACGAACTAAATTTGTAACATTATACACATATTATTCTTTATTACATTCACATTTTCTAATGATTCGATGCTTAGTTTAACTCAGAATATATATGGTGCAGACTAACGGTGATTATGATGCACCCCTACAAATTACAGAATAACATTACGCTCTATCAGTTCCATCGCAACTTTTTTCATGTTCAGGTATAGATGTTTATCGCTGTCCAGGTGATTTTATCGCAGACATTTGACACATTATCGGGAAACTATTGCATGTTACCGCCGTGTTGTGAATATGACCAAAACACGACGTTATTTTTCCGCGATAGACAGCGATATGAATATTTGCGTTAACCTATTTTGAAGATGGTCTTCACACGTTCTTGAGAATATCCCCATAAGTCTCCTGTGATGATCTTCGTGTTCAATTAGGTAACTCAATCCTGAGATAAAACAAGCCACCAGGAGCCATCAAGATCAAAGAATGAGTTCAGAATGTACTGAAACACCAAGCAAAATACCAAACCTAAAGACGCCCTATTGAATCCTACGAGAAGAACCTTCTCGTAGGATTCAAGATTTCTAAATCCAAATCAGTTATTTGGTCTCATCAGCATGGTATAGTTTGGCTCCAGAGGCACAGTAAGTACAGGATCGAAGTCTCCATATACCTGTCACACTTTTGACACCAAAAACAAGTTGATGGTTGGAATGCTTGAATTAATATCAGCCACTCACAATCGCTCGAGCAGCATCCCAATACATCATTTTTTCACCCACTTGCCACTTCAGTTTGTACCCAGCCACATGCAAATCAGTACAATTCAATTTATTGGTGGCAGGTATTTACACAGGAGAACCAATAATTCAACATATCAATAAACAACTTTAAAGTGCATGACATTTGTAGGGGAAATCCCTCTACTAAGCAATTATAATTTTGGTGAAGCAAGTTAAAATCATATCAGCAGATTTGAGTGCAAAGGACCTTGACACGAAGTTCTAAAATCAGAATTGCAGCTAATTTGTTTAATTCCTGAATTTACCAATTTATCTAAAACAGCCATTGGCAAAGGAACAGAAATGGCAAATTAGAAGGCCAAGATTAGGACTGACACCCCTGAAAGCTTATTGGATCAGACTATACAAACAGCCTTTTCAGATTATGTGACTCATCCTCTACATCATTATGCCAAATAGTATCTATTTGTTAGAAACTGCAAGCACCTAGGACATTTTGGCTGCGTGCATCTTTTAGAACTCTTAACATCAGAACCTAAATGGATGCTGTTCACTCTTTCTTTGAAGGGTTAATCGACCCAAGCCGCGGTTCTTAACGTTGACGAAGGCGAGTGTCGACCTACTGAATGGAGTAGAAATATAGCTGCAGTAGCATCAGAAAAAATCAAAGTCCTTGCAATTTTATAAGTCCTTAATATAATTTTTACAGAATCTTCGTTAAAAATCAGCGTATTATCAAGTGACTTACGAGTTTAAAAAAAATATATTATATGTTATTGCTTTTTAATTACTCATGTTGCAGTTTGTAGTGGAAATGAAGTGTTTGTAATGATCTTGAATAATCACACAATAAAATATCTATCCATATTATACATATCGTAAATGAAAACAAATGTTACATTTGATACAGTTTCATTAATATATGTTTTGTCTATAAAAACAGCCACTTCATTTACCCTCGTTTCTCAAATCTAGCACTGCCATATATATATTTAAGAAAGGATATTATGTCGCAGGACACTCAGGGACCAATTACAAGTCACGCAGAGCAAACTTAATTCATTGTTTTTTGCGTTTATTTTGCCTCGTCGTTTCTGCATGCGGAGAAATTGCACGAGGAACTACAATTCGGTAAAAACGCATGTGATTCTTTTGTGAGGACAAAAGGTGCGCAGAGAATCATATGCAAAATATTTACATGCAAAAGTACAACCAAAATCACCTATCTTTAAAATCGCAGATGTAAAATGGAAAACTGGCATTGAGGGTTGAGTGGTATCCATTCCCAAAAGATACTAGCACCATGGGGCTCCTGCAATCATGTGCACAGAGCAAATCCCACGTAATATGCACATTTCCAGTCCAGATTCACACAAAAGTGGAGAAGATCATAAGTACCTCCCAAAAACCGTTGCAAAGTATCTGATGATTGTGGGATACATATTGATCTTTGTAACTCGGACCAAGATAACAGCAGATGGATGTCAATGCCATTTGAATCATAAACTACCGCCGAAGCAAGTATTTGAAGGCAAGCAAAACTCTACTTCCTCCCAGACACCAAAGACTCCGAGCACACATTAGTGGGACTCACTCACAGAAGAGGTCAATAAGCAAACAAAAGTCTGTTGTGGGCCACATGCATCAACCTATTTAGGAAGTGCAAACGGTGCGAATCACAAAAATCGGCCGTTTGCGATTCCTTAATAGGTTTCTGGGATGCATCAAGCATTTTTGGTGAAATCGCTATTTTTAGCGAATTCCAAAAATGCGATTGCTTTTAAGGAATCGCAAATTTGCGATTCCTTAAAAGCAATGCATGATTACTTTTAAAATTGCGAATTCGCAATTAGGGGGTGCAAATTACCACGAGTTTGAACCTCGTGGTAATTTGCGAAAATGTGTCAAAATGCCCAAAGATGCATTTTAAAACACTGTCTTGTTACAGACACACATGTCCTTAGGACATGTGTGTGTGCAACATGCACTTCAAAATATATTTAAGGGATGCAGGGGGGGGGGTCCTTTGGACCAACCCTGCACCCATGGAATGCATCAACATTTTGCGAATTCCAATTTGCGAATTCGCAATTCCCATTGATTCCTATGGGCCTTTTGCGATTTTACCGAATCGCAAATTTTATGCATTTTTAATCATACATCCCGTTTTGCGATTCCTTATTTGCGATTCCCTAAAAATTGCAAATAAGGAATCGCAAAAACGGACTTTGATGCATGTTTTCAGAATCTTCTTCTTTACACTGAGGCAGAGAAAAAAACTTGATTCTTACACGTTTGTTCGTGGAGTATTTGTTTTCTGCAAAAACCGACAACTATGCACAAACTGACCTCCACGCACTCACCTTGTCCTGCACAATTTAAAAAACTCCTGGTGCCTGGTGTGCACAGGGGAAAAGCACCCACGGGACAGCTTCCCCTTTGCGAATTGTGTCCCTCAGCCTCAGGGGAGCAGATAGCAGATAAGGGCACCAATACCCAACCCTGAGTTGTTCCTACACAGGAAATAATAGCTAAATGAGTTCATCGTTGGTGCTGCATAGTAATGAAATACTGCGTTGCAAGCTAAAGGGGAACAACACAGTGCTGACTCCACCTAACTAAAAATGGCCTACTCCTGCTGTCACCCCCTCCCCATGCCGCACTGTTGCATAGCCTGACCCATGACACAGACTTCCATCTATGCGCCCGTGATGTGGAGCAACATTCCTCAGATCCATTCCAACACTGCTCCAATTAGGAAAGAGCTGAAGCCTCACCTCTTTAAAGAGCTTCACATTACTGTGCATTAACCATCCCCAACCCAGCTCCATCTCCTCGCAGACTCCATGCTTGCCTTTGGTCATGCGCCGCGCTCTGCTGCCTTCTGGGGGCTCAAACCAAGGAAATGCCACATACATACATACATACATACATACATATATACATACATACATACATACATACATATATACATACATACATACATACATACATACATACATATAGAGCTAAGTGTGAACTTCCTAGCAGAGGATTTCCACTCGAAGTGTACCCTTCCAGTACACATTCCTATGTCAAGGCAATACCAAACTTCTTCTCTGAGTGCAGGAGTTTCTCCAAGACCATTAATAGAACAAGTCGAACACAGTGGGAGAGATTGCCTCTCTCTGTTTCCGACATTTATTTCTGTTCCTCTGCATCGATCCTGCTTGTGCTTTCAGAAAGAACATTTCTATTCTTAAAAAATACACACAGTAGAATCTTGCTTTGCCGGGAAGAGAGCTAAAAAATGGAACTCCGGGGCTCAGCTTAGAATAACAAATATTAGAAATTCAATCCAACATCATGCTGTCATTTTTGCACTTTTATCGCATGTTTTAGGGTATAGCTGTAGAATTTTGTAAAGACAATAGACAATATATGCCGTTTATAGAAAGACATGTTTGCAATGCAATTCTGGATTATAATTGGAATATAATTATCAAAAATTCCCAGTCGGTCATGATTTGGGGAATCATTATGAAGGCACACCCCCTCAGACATGCCGAATAAGACACTGAGTTATTCTTCCGAAGTCTCATATAAATGGCAATGTCATAATCATGTCAGCGCTATAATTGATACCTATTTCATAATAATTATGTATTACAGAACCGTAATTCTGCTAAATACAATTTAAAAGCCAGAGGCTGTTTTTTATTGTGACTCTGACAGTTGCAGGCAGATCTGCCAGGACATTTCCTTTAGCTTAAAGAGCTTTGCTGTAAAGAGCTGCTGAGGGTGTCAGCTCGCTATTAATTGCTTTCCATGCCTTCATTTGCAAAGCCCCAAGGCTATAGGAACACACTAATGAATTCACCAAGCAACTGGAGGAAAAGTGCTCAGATGTTCAGCCTGAAAAATAGACTGCATGTGTTGTGTGCTGGCAGCACCGCTGCCCCCGTTATTACATATTGCATATCCTCTGAAGAGAGCGACTGAAGTAAACTAGGACATTAACCTTCACTCATTGCCATGACATATACTGTGTTTCCCTTTTCCATCAAAGAAGAGTTATACACACAGCAGCAACTTTTATAAAGGACTTGTAAGTCAGCACCTGCAAAGTAATAGCGTCGCTCGGGTTCATATTTACATTTTGGGGTCTATCAAATGTGCCCGAAGCACACCAGGAAGGTCATGCCAGTAGAGGTTTTGTAGGAGTTCTTCTGGAAATATTTTGTGGATTTCTTGTTATGTCTTTTATTGGACATTTAAGCTGGGGCGTGTGTACATGGTGTTCACTTAGCTCTAATGATATGCAAGTAAAGGAACGTTTTGTTCCCTCCACGGAGAAACCCCTTCCACAAACACCCAATACATTTTGAAGGTGGTCCCAATCTGGAAAGTAATTTACTACTCACACTGGCAGGATGGGGAGAAGTCAGAGAGGAGCTTAAAAGCACCCACAATCGTATGACTTTCTGGGTATTCCAAAACTTTCAATCAATCCACACCCTTTCAACACCTTCTTGCCACGCCTTGAGTTTGCTCTGACACTCTTAATCTTATCCCACTAGGAGCTAAATCAGGCACGATTAAAAGGATTTTCAAATCTAGGGGATCCTTGTGTGAATACCTCACATTAAAATATAAACAAGCATTTGCAATGACCAGTTAAGGTTCTACCAACTCTCATTATGCATAATAAATATGTCACATCATGAGAAGTTAAAATGGTTAATCAAAAGTGTCTTGCTTGTAAATGCCACATCAAGCAGTACAGGTTTCCTGTTGCTTATTGTAGGAAAGTAGGATCTGTTTCTTTGGTTATTCCCACTTTTTCCTTGAGGTAATGCTTTCTTTGACTAGTCTGACTGGGGTCCTGCTAGTAAGGACCCCAGTCTATCTGTGTTTTCCCTAAGCTGTTGTGTTATGTACTTAAGAACACCCCAGATTGGCTACTGGGGTACCGTTGTCAGTCCCTAGCATATGGTACCCATGCACTCATGGCATAGGTACACCAGAGTCCTCCCATGGGGTGAAGCATGTATTATGCCACCCCAAGACCATTCAAAATGGAACTACAGGCCTGCCATTGCAGCCTGGGTAAGTTGGTGCATGAACCATTTACTAAGGATATAGATTTACTATACTATATCAAAGGGTCACTGCACTTAAAACCTATAAATCACCCCAATAGCAGGTCTTTACAATCCCAAGGGCAGGGTGCTTGGTATTAAGTAAGAGGGTGCCCCTGCATAAGCAGGACATCCCTGCAGCCTACGGAGTCCATTCTCCCAGGATGTCAGTGAAGCAGCCATATACTATCTAGAGGGGCAACGCATAATCGCACAATAACCATCTCGAAAAGGGCTGCAACAAATCCTAACATGTTTGATATCAAACATGTTGGAATCATACCCCCACAACGTAAATGGTGTGGGAGGTATGATTTCAAGCACTAAAAGGGCCCTCCGTTAGGCTCCCAGTGTTCCCGGTACCAACCTTCTAGTCCCTGACAGCACTACATGGTTGCTGACGACCAGAGACATATTTCTGTGTTCCTGCTGCTGAGCAAAATCAAGCAGGGGAAGGCAGAAAAATAGGCGTCATGTCACAGGGAGGTGTGAGCATCTCCAAGACAGAATTTGGTGTATTAGGGCTGCGTGGGTGCACTTGCCAGCGCATGCAAATCTGCATGAGGGGCACATTTGGTGTTCCTATTCATAGTCCAGTTCAAACTAGTCCTTGGAGCCGTTGGCTCTCACTCAGGCATGAAACTGGACAAAGGACATGGGAGTAACCTCCCTCCTGTCCAGATCCTCCCATGGGAGGGTCCCCTGAATCTCCCCAACCCTTTCCCTAGAGTTCTTAAGGGCTTACCTGGGTGTAGGTCCATAGATTTGTTGTGGGATAAGATTCAGAACTGAAAGCACTGCACTTCTACCGGCTGGACACTCTGGACTTCGTTTGGACCTGACTTTTTCTCCCTTCCAGTCTGCTGCATCGTCTGTGACTGTGCAATATTCAGGAACCTTCTAAGGTCTGTGAAGCATCAAGGACAACCAAAGTAATCTCCCTTGGAGTGAAGGAGTCACTCCCTGGCATTCGCAGGCCCAGCAACTAAGTAGACCGGTTTGCAGATCCAGAGCTCCTCCTGACTCCGTGGGCTTTGCAACACAGGTGGTGGTTTTCCTCAGCTCCTGAGGCCTGCTCTACTCTCTTACCAAGTTTGAGGCCAGTAATTCTTTGCGGTTTGCAATAACCAAACTCACGGCTTCCACATCCCCTTTGCAGTTGCAAAGGCTCATTGACATCTTTGCAAGAAGATCTTCGGGCTCCAAGTAGCCCGACCTCGAGCATCTCCAGTGACCAGAATCTTTGGCCACACTGCATCGTGTGCATCGTGGCCTGCATCTGTTGATGAGTGTTAAGGGACCTCATATTTCTCATGCCAGCTGTGGTTAGTCTTTTGCACTTTGGTTTCCCAGTACAATCAATTTGTGTTTGCATATACAAGTTCAATGCCTGCTTGTTGTTATCAAGGCTTGTATATCCAAGTTACAGGTAGCAATGTTTGTTTGTCCAGTATGCAGAGTGTGCTGATGCACGTGTAATTGTGCTGGGAGTTTCACGTGTTCCGCTTACACAGTTAGACTCGTGCGAAATATGCAATTTAGGAACCAGTGTTTGCATACGCTATAAGTAGAAGCGCTTGACATTTTGCAGATGCTTTGCTTCTTTGCCCATTGCATAGCGAGCGCTTCGGACCCGACCCTGCAGCATCACTGAAAGAACCCTCCCGTCACCTCCCTTCATGTGATCCCTCTTCCGAGTCCCTCTCACCTGTTCCGGTTCTTTGAGCCTGTCCGGTCCGTCTTCGAGGCTTAATTTTGGTCATCCCCGAAGCTTCCTCGGACTGGAACTTTCTTTGGACCCGCCCTTGATCCTCGCATCACTTCCTGGAGCCCTAGAGACGAGAAAACAAAAGACAGTAAGATTTATTTCAATTTGACATTCAGTGTGTTAAAAAATCTCGCATACAACGTTGGAACTTGCAAAGTAAGATCAAACATTGGTAACAGCAAGGATTTTTGGGCATTTCTTGTCTGAATAAGCAGAGTATTCGCGTTTAACAAGTACCGGACATAAAACTTATTAGGGCAGCTGATGCTTACATAATCATCTGCCGTAAGTCAAATAAGCATTGGTCAATGCAAATGAAGAATAACTTGTACAACAACTAATTAAACAACAAGGTTAAGGTTGTTTAGTCAAAGTTAAAAGTTGTGAAGCATGTACAAGAATACTGTAGGCCATTTGCTGAGTTAGTCGTTGCCTTGCTGTGCTTTTCTGTGTTTTCTCATGTAGAACAGAACCCCCAGAAGATCAGCTTCGAAGTCTACCGCAGGTACCATTTGTTAATTGTTTAGTTATTGGTTCCTAACTCAATAATCACACTAACCCTTAATGTGGGATAGAAGTGCACAATTTATAAATGATCTTTTATCTTAAGGAATCAAGCTCAAGTTTGTCAAGAGCCATTCTTACGAGAGAGACTAAGAAGCTTTAAAGTGTGAGCAAGAGTTTTTAAGTTACTGATGCATATTGTTTTAACATTCCTAAATAGGTTTGGTACAAAGTAAACATTCACAAAAGAACATATGTAAGCTTAATGTTTATGTCTCGTATAGATTGAACTGGTAACCAGTGTAACCAAAATTCTGAACACTTGGACAGAGTAACAGGAAGCTGGCTTCCCAGAGACAAGGACCAGTGTTTGTTTTGTCTTGTTTCTCACTCCACTTCCCCTTTCCCTTGAGTGCCAGTTATTCCATCAAGAGTTGATATCCTTGTTGGAGTGACTGTTTCTTGAGGGGGTTGGGATTAAGCGTCTTCCAGAAGTAAACAAAGGAAGCGTCTCGTGTGTGATTCTGCAATAGGAAACTGCTTGAGGTCCTCTCACAACTCCTGTGCCTTCACCCTGCTGGTCCATTTGAGGGTCACCATTGTTTTCATTGGGCTCCCCTGATTGCTCAGGACCTGACCTCCCTGCTTGTGGTGAGTCTCCTGGACCTTGCTGGTGTCACGGTCCAGACGGGTAGGAACCCCACTAAGTTCGGAGTTGCCACTAACCTGTCTTTTCTTGCCTGCAGGGACCACAGTCTGAAGAGATACCTCCCAATTCCCTGAAATGCCAACCCTCCCAATGTGGTAGACACACTGGAGACAGATAGCACTCCGGGGGAAAAGGGAAGGGGTTGTTCCTGGGGGCACCCTCTTGGTCTGGTCTAGCGTGGCTCTTTGCAACTAAGAAAATAAAGGACACCGTTACTATGTTCAGAGACAGAGGCTAGACATTAACGTAGAAGGGTACGTTTGGAAACACTCACTGTATGCCCCACAGCGTTCAAGGTTGGTTCTCGGGTACAAAAGGTCAGGAACTCGGACTCTGCTCCTCAGGCTGTTACCTCACAGGACTCTGAGGACAGTACTGAAGGTCGGGCGCAATTACTAGGCGTTGCCGAGCACGCTGATTGCTCTTCAACATTTAGTTTCCAGTAAGTGGGGGTTGGCAGATCGGAATAAGTACACCGGTGCTACATAAGCAAAAGGTTTAAAGGGAAACTAAATAGTCTACACAAGGTTTTTGCACGACTGTGCTAGGTCTTACCTCCAACCAGTTAGCGGGAAGGACAGGGGCCGCGGGTTCAGCTGGCGGGGTCCAATTAGCGGGAAGGAAAGCGTCCGCGGGTTCAGCTGGCTGGGTCCAATTAGCGGGAAGGAAAGCGTCCGTGGGTTCAGCTGTCTGGGTCCATATAGTGGGAAGGAAAGCGTCCGCGAGTTCAGCTGGCTGGGTCCATATAGCGGGAAGGAAAGCGTCTGCGGTTTCAGCTGGCTGGGTCCAATAGCGGGAAAGAAAGCGTCCGCGGGTTCAGCTGGCTGGGTCCAATAGCGGGAAGGAAAGCGTCCGCGGGTTCAGCTGGCTGGGTCTTCGAGGAAAAATGAGGTCTGGTTCAGGCTCAGAATCCGGTAAGATTGACAAGCACTTCCTACTTCCTGGGAGGTGCTTTTATACCCCTCCTCCAGTCGCCGGTTCCGGACTGCTAGAGCCCAGGGCTTTCTGGGAGTTGTAGTTTTGTGGCGTCTTTGACGCTCCTCCTTATGCCTGTTGCTCAGTATCGCTACAGCTGGTCCCAACATGCACCTTCTTGACTTCCTGAATGGGTTGCATTTGCCAAGCCTTGTTGGTGATCCCGCCGGACACCGACCCCTCAGCACTCAATATCCTTTGTGGGACATGTTCACACACTGCACACGCTCCCAATAGGGTCCCTATCTACTTACCTTGGGTGGTTCTGTGGGTCCCCAGCAATTCTACATCCACTAAAAATAGTACTAACTCAAGTCATGGGTCTTATACCACTTTCTTAATATATGGTTTGGTCCCCCTGGGGTCCAATGTGTATTAGTGCTATTTACAGTGATTTTTTTTTGCATAAGTATTGTGTGCTTTGTGTCTATCTCGATGTATAAGGGACTGTAATGTACTAGTTACAATCGCACACTGTTATCTAATAATATGTAATTGAACATCGTTCCAACAGCAGTTGTCAATAACATTAAGACCACTTTTGTTGTTTGCTGATCACAAATGTCCTTCTGTAGATACTTTTTGATGTGATATCACAATTGAACACTTAGCATTGAAGATGCCTGTTAATTCTTTTAAACACAGGAAAAGGAGTGTCCGCTTCTCTTTGAATATTGCCCTCAAAACATTCCCTTTTGGCCATTCTGAACGTTTTGGGTAGTAATGCAATAGGTCTCCCAATTGCGAGATTTTGATCAATTGGCATTTTAAACGACTATGCCTTTTATTTATGAGTTTAAAAAACCTGCAATAATGAAAGGCATTGTCATTTACAATAACAATAGGTCAAAGTTTCTAAAATGCGAGGCCTATTGCATTGTAAATGCTTGTTGTTTACAAGTGCCCCATACTGTGGTTTCACGTTAATAGATGACACACCCCTTTCTTAAGTGAGAGTGCGCTATAGTGAGCTTTTACCCGAAAAAGCATTAGTTTGTCAAGTTGACAAACAAATGCTTTTTTTGTGAAAGTGTCCAGTGAAAGCGCGCATGGTGCACTGAATGTTCTGTATGTTGCAGGAAAGCATGTAGTGCCTGCAGTAGGAACAAGTATTAAAGAAAATAGTTTTAACAGACTAAATGAGACATAACGTGTAATAACTGAAGTGCAAGGGGCAGTTCTCACTGGAGTTTATAAATGAAGACAAGGTGGTACAAAGGAGGGATTAACAAGCCTAGTTATGAATCAGAAGCCAGCATTCACAAAGGACAATGACACAAGTGAATGACAAATATGGGCGGAGAGTGGGCGGGTCTTCAAGTCTATACTCCAATACAGCATTGCTCACAACTTTGCGGAGTACTGCCCAGCCTCGACTTAAAAATTCAAAGTATTGCCAAAGCCAATCAGCCTGGGTTTAATGTGTTAATACATTAGAACAAGACACTTGAGAGGGAGCCAGCAGTTGTGTAAGGAGAGGGCTGTAGTGTTAAAGTAGTCAATCATGCAGTTCAGGGCTGACATTAGAATGGAGGCAGAAGGGTACATGCAAGCAGGTAATAGCATTAAGTGAGGAAGCAAAGGAGTGGTTGATAAAGCCCCCAGGAAAGGGCTGAAATAGGCTGGCTAAAGAATGCCAGTGGTTGAAAGGGTGGACCTAAAGCACATTATGGGGTATATTCACAAGAACGTGTGATAACTACCGCAACAGTAGCATAACACAACTTTCAACATTGCCACCTATCGTGGTGAAATCAACTCCGTGACAACATGGAATTCACAACACAGCGGTAGCATGCAATAGTCTGCCGAAGCCGCGGACAATGCCTGCGACGCAACCACAGTGACGGAGAGAAAAAGACAAACCCCAAAGCGAAAAAACCCGTGTTGTGCAAAAGCACAATAACAAAACAGTGACAACCAGTGCAAGGGCAGCAATACTCACGCGCAATGCGGGTAAAAGCACAACAACAAAATACGGAAAATGCCACAGAGCAACATTCATCAACAGCGGAGTACCACGGATGCACCCTGGCCAATTGCAGAGGACAACATGTACATCACAACATCCAAACACCGTGGAAGAACAGATCAGAATGGCACACTGCATGAAAGAGACCGGTGGCAGACAAATCAGAGCCACAGTAGCGACACACACACCGTGCAGCATTCGCACATAAGCAGAAGTACAACTCAACAACATCCCGGTACAAACAGCAACCTCTCCATAATTGAACACAGGACACAACTGGTTCTGCAAATGCACAACCTGGCAAATCACATCTGAAACCGCAGGGAAATGTAACATAAAAATGTACAAGTACAACCAGTAACCTGCAAATATGTTTAATCACACATGCAGTGCAGTTGGACATCTTCTACTTTCGCATGATTGCCATGAACGGTCACAATGTGACGTGCTCATGAGAAGTAAGTGTCAATGATGCTATTCCTACGGGCCATTCCTACCGCTGCTGCAGTAGGGTGTGGGCCACCTGCCCCATCACCGCCATCATGAGCTGGTATCGCTGGAACTGAGATCCATGGGGCGCTGGTGCAAACACAGGTGTGGTGCAACACACAACATACAACGATCAGCTTGCACACGATGTTCGGGCTTTACAGGAGCTTCCCACCTGTGCCGTCCAGGCCCCTGAAACGTGACTTCTAGATGCCAAATGTGCATTCAACTATGCCCCTGGTGCGAACATGGGCTGCTTTGTACTGCCTCTGGGTGGGTGTGGCCGGGTGTCAGAGGGGTGTCATCATCCAAGGGCATAGTGCTTATCCTTGATCACCTGTGACAGTGCAGGGAGAAAAGAGACAGTACTTGGTACGGCAGGATGTGATCACAGGTCCACCATCCAGTGACGCCTGTGCTGGCTATGTGTGGGGTGAGTGTAAGCCAGCCCACAGGGAGTATCTGATGCTGGCAACTACACCAACAGTCATCAGGCACTCAGGAATGTAATGTAAGAACTACAAAGCGGGAATGACATGAGTCACACAGGACTAGTGGCCCCGGATGCACAGCGGGCGACAAGGGCCCACCGCCATAGGACGCTAGCCTGTGGGAGACTGGGGAAGGGTCATGTGGGCGCCCGGTTCTTACTATAAACAATTAGTTTGTGGTGAAGTGTGGTCTTCGTTCCATTTATGCACCGAAGAGACCCAGAGCAGTGCATTGAGGAAACGCGGGTCCGACATTGGTCCCGCCGCAGGTATGGAGGGGTACATCGGCCCCCACCCGCTACCCGCTAGAGCTGTTGGGGCGCACCCCCATCGCGTCACCATGAGGCAGTGGGCGCGCCTCAGCGTAGATTGGATCCCGGGTCCCGGAGTGACCCGAAAGTGAGTGAATCACTTCCGGGTCACCATGGAACAACGTCCAGGCCGGGCCGAAGAGGGGTTAAAAGGCTGTGGAGCGCGGAAGTCTGCCACTCAGGGGCGTAACACAGGCCCCCGCAGGTTAAACAGCAATGCTCTCGCAACCACAAGATAGTGTAACACAAATAAGTACAATAAACAGATATCAACAATAAAATAGAAGCAGATCCTTTGGTGTGTTTCTTATCCCAGCAGGGCGAAGATTTATTTTGTCCAGACGTAAGGAATGTCACAATATGCCGACACGTGTTTCGTCGTGTGCCGTAGAGTCAACACGACTCTTCAGGGCTGGTGGTACAAAAACATAGTGTATACATATTCAGTGGTACGTCGTATCACAGAAGTAAGCTGCATGTAGTGACATCTCGTGCATCACGCATGCAGTGAAAATGTGCGTCTTAAAAAACACGCAGTAAGTGTAGTAGGTGATGACGTTCAAAAAACTGAAAGAGTGACACTCAAAAGAAGTGAGTGGTTTTCTTTAAGTGGTGGTGCCTGAGATGTGAGATTCGCTAATTTTGAGTGAAAGATCTTTTATTTCTTTATGGGAAATTGTGGCAAGCATTCACGTACACACGGTGGACCTGCATGCCTAGGGTTATAAAGTGTCCAGATGGAGTTGTGAGACCAGGCTAAAGTGAGAAACGAGTGAAAAGTTGCGTTGGTGACAAGTTCATACCGCAGTGTGTGGATATTATTTGTGGACTCTGAGAAGGTGAAAAGTCCAACGTGGTGTGTTTGGATATATGCTCTCTCCGCGAGGTTCGGTCATTACCCTAGAACTCAACTCCTGAGTGTGGGTTGAGAATAGTCTGGAATTGTGGTGATGTCTCACGTGGGTAAACTCGAGAGAGACTGTACAAGTGAGAGGAGGAAGAAAAAACATAAAACATCATCAGGAACGCCTTCAAAGAAGGGCGTGCGGGAGCCAAACTGTGGATGGCTAGATAAAAGTCATGGATGAAAGGGATACTATATTAAAAGTATCCTTACCACTGGGATTACTTTGTATCCAACAATTGTTGATGGGTGGTGGTAGGGTATCCAGTGGAATTATGAGCAAGACGAGTGATCTCCACTCATTTGAAAACCTTTAGGGCGTATTACTAACTTCAGGGTTAGAACACTGTGATAAAAGAACAAAGCGACATGACAGGATTATAGAAACACCAATGAGCACATATCGGTTGAAACCCTGTAAGCCTATTTAAAGTATAGTTCATAAAACAAAATAAACGTTGCGCAAAAATAAAGTCTCATACCTGAAAAACGTTGTGTTTCAGGTGTTGACCGGGAGGGGATCCCTCAGTCAGGAAACTATCCGAAAACGTGTCCGTTTTCTGGAAAGGCGATGCGCTGTAAGGGTGGCAAGTGACATGTGCGCGTTAATTAAACGCGTGTGTCAGTCGGTACCAAGCCAAGTAACGCAGTCAATGAAGAAGGGGGCAGTGTCTTACCCGAGGTTAGGAATCCCTCCTCCGTTGCTTCCCGGTGGCCGTCTGTCGAGAGAGGACGCCTGACCGGAGGAGGAGGGGTTGTAAATAAAGAAACTCGACATAGAAGATGTCGGTCTGTAAATTCCGTGGAAATGTAGCCGCCATCTTGGAGAGGGAAGAATGTTACTATTTCGTATCTGGCGCTAGTGTACCAGCATGTGAGGAAAACACCCATGGTACATGTACGTGTTCAAACTACGGAAAAGCGATAAAGTCTTGTCTAAAGGATTCTTATATTGTGCTTGTCCTGCTCTTCTGCGTTGGTGAAGTGCGGATATTCTTTACATATGGTTGGTATTCATTACCGAGTACTGGCAAAACGCGTAGGCATAATTAAATGTGTCTACGTCCAATGTGACAACGACGAAAGTATTGGTGATGCCTGTTAAAAAGCGTTATCCATATCATTATCAAGCTGCAAACATGTTCAATTAGAACCTGTCATCAGTGTATTGCAGTGCTGGGAAGGGAATCAGAAGATACCTTAGTCCGTATTCAGTTCGTAGGTTAGGAGAGTAGAATAATCACGCGCCGGTTTAAGGTGTAGTTACCGTGGGTGTGAATATAAAGAGAATATGAGTGGATAGAGTGACATTCCACCAAGTGAGGTTGCTTAGTCGTATAACGTGTGTCGGTGGCTACATAAATCACATTATTCATGTTAACAGACAGATTTGGTATGAACATGTCTCATCTTACCAGCGAAATGTCGAGACACTTGCTATATCGACAATTGTGATGGGTTACAGAACAATCAAAAGACATGTTTGTTATCATATCCACATTATAAAACATTGTTACGTGAATGGCATTGTATACATATTTAGGTAACATTATAGCTCTACAGGATATGAATCTGTGTGCAGGAGAGTGTATGCGTTTGTTACATCTGAGTTATATCACATAACTGGATGTATATCTGATCAGTTTTCCAAAAGTAGGATCCCCCAAGGTGACTGATTAGTCACCTAGAAAGTATTGGAGCTCAGGATCGTAGTTAAGCCCATGTTCCACGGTCTGTAGACGCATGATCCATGTGGCCTCTCTGCGTCTGAGCGTCAATTCCCTGTTGCCCCCCCTGATGTTGAGGGGAATCGTGTCAATTCCAAAAACACGCACTTTGAAGTCATCCTCTAAGGGTTGGCACTCTGCTATGTGTAGGGCTACTGGGTACCTGGGATCTCTTTTTTGTATAGCCTGCATGTGTTCTGCAACTCTCTCCTTGAGTGCCCTGATGGTACTGCCCACATAAATTTTCCCACATTTACATTCAATTATGTAGACAACAAATCTGGTAAGGCAAGTGATATTATGTTTGATTTTGTACAGTGTTCCATCCGGACCCCTGAAAGTAGTGGTACCATGTTTCCCCCAGATACACATGGAACAGAAACCAAATTTGTAGAAACCCAGACCTCTCTTCGATAGCCAATCTTGTGTCGTGGTGCCTGAGGGAACTGTGGGGCTCAACTTGTTTCTCAACGTGAAACCCTTTTTGTACGTAATGGCAGGTCTGTCTGGAAGGAACTCTTTCAGCACCGGATCATCTGTTAGCAGTTTCCAGTGTTTGTTGAAGCTCTTTTTAGTGGTATGGTTAAGTGCATTGTATTCAGTAATTAGTCTGATTTGATGTCCAGCGGACTCAGTCTCAGTGCGTGTCTTTAGACAATCAGGCCTCGGGATTGTTCTAGTTTTTTGTTCTGCTGTTTTAAGGGAAGTGTTAGAGTATCCCCTTTTTAGAAATCTGTCTTTCATATTCGAGATGCATTTCTCAAACTCATTGGATTCACTGCAGTTGCGTTTAGCTCTTAAAAATTCTCCATATGGGATGGAACGCAATTGGTGTTCAGGGTGAAAGCTGGCGGCATGGAGTATTGAGTTACAGGATGTTGGCTTCCTGAAAAGTTTGGAGTGTATTTGGTTGTCTTTTACATAAAACTCCAAGTCTAAAAACTCAATACTGGTGTGGCTATGTTTCATGGTGAAGTTTATTTCCCATGTATTCTTGTTTAGGTATTCAAAAAAGGATTGGAGTAGTTCTTCAGGTCCTGACCATAGTAAGAAGCAATCGTCAATGTATCAACCCCAAAAAACTATTGAGTCGATAAATTGGTTTCCCTTGGTACCCCAAATCAAGTCGGCCTCCAGGGCCCCCATGAAGAGATTGGCAAAGGAGGGCGAGAATTTGGAGCCCATAGCTACTCCTTTCTTCTGCCGATACCATTTCCGATCGAAAATGAAAAAGTTGTTTTCTAGGATGGTCTTCATCATCTGTAGTAACATGTTGGTGTGTGCCCAGAGAGAAGCTGGTTGGTTGGATAGAAATTTGTTGATGGCTTCTAAGCCTAGTACCGGATTAATGCTGGTGTAGAGAGACACCACGTCCAAGGTTACTAGTATAGTACTTTGTTGCCACTCCATGTCTGCCATAATGCTCAAGATGTGTTTAGAGTCTTGTATGTAAGACGGAAGATTTCTGACTAGAGGCCCCAAGAAAAGATCCACATACTCTGCGATTCTTTCGGTGGGACCTCCAATCCCCGATACTATCGGTCTTCCTGGAGGAAAAGGTACATTTTTGTGAACTTTGGGTAGCGTGTACAACCACGGATAAGTGGGTCTGAAGACTTTGAGGTATGGATACTCATTGTCATCCAGAAGACCTGATTGCTTCCAGTTGAGTATGAGTCCATTGATTAAAAGTGTAAGTGGACCAATGGGATTGTGATTGGGTAACTCATAACATGAGTCATCATTTAGTTGGCCCTGGATCTCATTGTTGTAATCAATCAGATCCATGACCACCACATTACCCCCTTTGTCCGCCTCCCTGATGATGATGTTGGGATTGTCGCTTAAGTTGGAGAGTGCTAACCGTTCCCCTTTGGTTAGGTTGTCCTTGTATTTGAATTTGGTGTTTAGGTTCTTGGTATTAGTTCTATTTAGGTCCTCAAGAACATGTCTGTGGAAGTTATCGATTGCATTACCCCCTGGTAACGTGGGTGTCCATTTGGACTTGCTTTTCAAGCCACTAGTCATACTATAGTCGGTTTCAACGTTAAGCTCCTCTAATAATTTTTCCATTTCTAGAGGACTGTCCTCCCTGTCCGTCAAAGAAAGAAGCAAGTGTGTGCATTGTACATCTTTAATAGTCAAAGAAACATCATCAAAAACATTTGGAATGTGTCTAAGTTGACTCTGCCTATTCCCCAATCCAGCAAAATGTTTTTTTAGTTTGAGGTTACGGATGAATTTAAAGACATCTATTTTGGTTTGGCACATGTCCCCGGTGGCATAGGGATTAAAATTAAGGCCTCTGCTAAGTAGGGAGACCATGTCTGGTGTCAAAGGAAATGAGGACAAGTTTATAACCTGTACTTTCTCACTAGATGTAGCTAATTTTTCTGTGTCCCTGACCTCAGTTTCCTGCGATAGTCCTCGCTTGTTCCCACGTTTGCCCCTGTGGGGTTTGGGTCTATGGCGATTCTTGGTGGTTGTGTCCTGCTGCCTTTCCTCACCCGTTCCATTTCTAAAAAAAAGGTAGAACTATGGGGTTCTGAGTTTGCTAGAATCTCATTTTCAATGTCACTAAGCCCAGTAGAGCTTAGGGAGGTGGTGCTGGAATTGACAGAGCTAGTGGTTGTGGTTCTACCAGATTGTGGGCCTGTTTTGGGTTTAGGGATTAGGGAATCGTATTTGCGATCAAAGGTATAGATCCTGCCGTTTTTATAATCTGCCTCATCCCTTTTGATCTGACGTGCCTTTCTGTTCTTTATTTCTGTTTGGTGTTTGAGAAGAATCTCATCTAGTAAGGGGCCCCGCGGGTCAGGGGGGTCAGGGGCCCCCCTGGCCTCACTAGTCTCAGCAGGGAAGAAGATGGCTGCAAGCAATGCAGCATTGGGCTTAGGTGCTAACAGACAGTAGCGGGTTAAATGAATGGAACACTCTGACTGTATTAACACAGTCTCCCCCCCCCCGCAGGCCCAGGGCCCCCACGCACGCTCCAAGGGCCCCCTCACACGCTCCAAGGGGCCCTGCCCTCACGTCTCTCCTTTCGGCAGCCGCAGCCCCCCAGCCAGCACACCACGAGGGACGGCCGGCCCGGACTGCCTCTATTTAAACATTAGAGGCGTATCACAGGCAGCCCCCGCGCATGCTGGTGGTGACGCACCATGCACGTTTGCCGAGGGAGAGACTATTGTTACAGCGGCAAAGAGTCTGAGGGGAAAGTCGGGCGGCTGGCCCGTAAACTAAACTGCAGTGCAACCCTTACAAGTAAGTGACAGTTGCACTCGGAGTCAGACGAGTCCAAATCCACAAATTCGTTTGTTCGTGGCAGCGCGATCATCAGCTGCCTGCAGGTCCTGTCTGAATGTGGGTCTCTTTTCGTGTTTTAAATGCTTCAATTTCATGAAGTGCATAGGGCCGTCCTTATTGACATCCCCTGCTCTCTGCCATCATGCCGGCGGTGAATAGTTCGTCCTAACAAAACAACTTCTCTTCTTATGCCAAAAGGTGTAAGAGTCGAGAGGCTGACCCTTCACCTCCCCCTTGCCTATATACTTTTCCTAAACCCTCGGCATCCCCTCCCCAAAACGTAATCTGTCGCCTGTTCTGGCCTGCTCCATTCACGAAGCTGCACAGGGTGAAACCGGCTTACCCCTTAAACTCCCCCTGGGCACCTTCATTGCAGGGGCCGCCCTGCAGTGCAGCCCGCGTTTGGCAAGAGGTCTGGTTCACTGGTTCGGCTGGCGAGATGGTAGTTGATGGCACAGGACTCAGAGTAACAGCCACGTTCACCTCCCTCCCTCGGGTATCTAGGGTACAGGAGAGGTAGCAGACAACTCTCATCCTGACCAAGGACTTTGAGGCTCGAAGTTTCCCTGACGTGATAACAGAGTTGTGAAGAAACAATATTTAAAACCCGCTTTTCTGCTACAGGCTTCATATGGAATCTATACATTGTGTATGTCAAGTAGGAGTTAACACATTTAATCGACCATACCACAAAACATATTTAGAATAATATTTGTTTTGATTATTTTTTTAAAGAAAATTATATTTACGGTAAAAATAAATATTTAAAAGCATTTCTTTCAAAGTAATAGCTTTTGGTCCTATTAATGTTTTTTCTAAATATCGTTTTCAATAGCTGTATTTTACTTTGGATCCTTATGTTTGCACTCTGTTTTCTCTGTAGGGGTACCTCGGCAGAGGTACAGGAAAGACCAGGCTGTCTCCTATGTACGAACATATACACAGTACACAAAACCAGCCTAATGAGATGACATTTGTGCCAGAAGGTGGCTTTAGAGTGTAACATGGTCCGGGTGGTGTGCGTGGGGGGGGTACACAATTTGTGACAGTTCGTGCTGGGGCTTCTCAGCACAGCTTGATAAGTTCCTGCAGAGAGAGGATGAGGCACGTGGTTCTGCTCAAGTCCACCCATGAGAGTTCTACCCTGTTTTTGTGGGGGGCTTTTAGAAGATGAGGTGATTTGCAGGCAGTATGGCCTCTCGTATCGTGTTTGGTACTTTTGTGTCCCACAGTGCCTCTGCATTTCTGGTGCTTTGCTGCAGTTTAAAAATATTCTTGGAGTTTCTCGTTGCTCAGATGGGTGTAATTTCTCACTCAAGGGCAGCACACAGAAACTATGCATCTCGGTGCACTGCAGCACATGATTATCTACTGGCTGAGCCTCAGTCTTCCCTGTCAGTCATTTCTGGTTGGCACAGGTGAGTTTAGCAGCAATGGGGGGCAATGTCAAAGCGTGGGGCAAAGACGTGGGTAAAACAGACAACATTATTCTGTATGTATTTTTGTTTATCTATCACCTTTAAATCTAAAGCACGCTCCTTAAATGAAAGATGAATGCAAGTTCAAGTAATCAGTGAGAAATAACTCTTACATTGTGAAACCTCACTTGGTTAATTCAGTCTTCCTGTAGATGTCTGTCTGTGTTTAAGTAGAGAGAAACAATTGAATCCCTTGGACTCTTTGGTGTGACGATGGGTGAATGCTCATAACTATCTGTCCTTGCTCCAGTACCTCTTTAGATAACATGGGAAACACTTGGCATGGCTTCACATAGAGACAGACACCTCTTAGAAATATAATGTCATGACTGCCACGTGGCCCGCTCAATCTGAGACACCGTCAATCAGTGCAAGACAACACTTTGCATGTAGGGAGAGGTATGCCCAGGTGTGTGACAGGGAACACAAAACTCCCATGCTGTTTGCTAATTTTATTGAACTAGCTGCAGAGTTACACATCTTTTCAGAATACCCCTGTCGAAAATCAGGCAATTGTGAGAGAGTAGAGGGGACTTCGGATCCAAATACTCAAAAAAAATACCTTCCTGTAACTGTCAAGAGAAGTGCCCATATCTCCTAGAGGTCATGACTTCCACCCTTCGTTGTAGACAATCCGGGTTCAGTGGGCACTTCAGACCTTTGGGGGCCGGTGTCACTGCACCTGCTGCACCCAATGAAAGCTATGCCCCAGCACTCCAGCGAATGTTTGTGAATTCTGTTTGGGGGAAGATACTGGGAGCCATCTATACTAGGATTCATGGATAGACACTAACATGAGAAAACACTGGGAGACACAAACACTGGGAGACAGACAAGGGGAGACCCTGAGAGGCACGAACACTGAGAGACACAGTCAAAGGAAGACACTGGAAGACACAAACACTGGGAGACACAGAGAAGGGGAGACCCTGAGAGACACAAACACTGAGAGACACAGACACTGGTAAACACATACAGACACTGGGAAACACAAATACTAAGAGACACACACACAGGAAAACACACAGGGTCACGTACACTGAGAGAGATAGAAAAAGAAAGACCCTTGGAGACATAAACTCTGGAAAACACAGACAAAGGAAGACACTGGGATACACGAACATTGAGAAACACAAACATGGGAAAACACTGGGAGATACAGACAGGGAAAGGCCCTGGGAGACACGAAAACTGAGAGACACAGACATCGGGAGACACTGGAAGACATTGGGATACACACACACTGGAAGACATAGAGACTGTGACACACAAAAAAACACTGGAAGACACCTACATTAGGATTCATGGCTTGACACAAACATGGGAAAACACTGGGCAACACAGACAAGTGAACCTGGGAGACAAGAGCACAGAGGGACAGAGAGACTGAGAGTCACGAACAGACACTGGGAGACATGAACACTGAGAGACATAGACAAAGTAAGACACTGGGAGACAGCGACGGCTCGTGGAGGGAGTTACGGTGGGGCAGGAGGGTGGGGAGGGGGAGGGGCAGGGTGGAGGTTGCTAAAAACCGGCATATGGATAATTGCAGGTAAGTAAACAATTTAATTAATAAAACGAATTTCGTAGCTCGCACTGCATTGCATTTTGCGAAGCAAGGCGCACTACGAAATTCGTTTTATTAATTAAATTGTTTACTTACCTGCAATTATCCATATGCCGGTTTTTAGCAACCTCCACCCTGCCCCTCCCCACCCTCCTGCCCCACCGTAACTCCCTCCACGAGCCGTCGCTGCTGGGAGACATGAACACTGAGGCATTAATAATATCCACATTTGTAAAGCGCACAATCACCCGTAAGGGTCTCTAGGCGCTGGGGGCTGTCGGGAAGATTAAGCAAGCTATTGCCCAGAGTCACATGGTGCTGGGCTAATCTGCAGCCGGTGCCGGGGATTGAACCGTGATCCCCAGATTCCGGAGTCAGTCGCCCTGGCCGTGGCGCCACACCTCTTCCTTGGGACTGGGAGATACAGGCACTAGGCGACACAAACAAGGTAACACACTAAGAGAAAAAGACGTGAATACTGAAAAACATACAGGGAGATACCTATACTAGGATTCATGGATATACAAAAACATGGGAAAACACTGTGAGACACAAACACTGGGAGACCAGTGCTTAATTTGTGCCGGTGCTTTCCGGTGCTTAGCACCGGCACTTAATTACCAGGGCCGGGTCTACGTGCATTGCAGCACGTCATTGACTTTTTTTGATAATAATTTAGTTCACTTCTAGTACTGTACTTGACTGGGTGTATTTTATGGAACTCATCCGCAGTATCTGCTGCTGAGCTCAGAGCTCGTCCGTCTGTCTCCTTCTCATCAATCCACAGTCAGAGTCAGTCAGTGCAATCTCTATGTTCCGAGGCTGCGCTGCCCTTTGTTCAGTGTTCCCGGCTGGTGGGGCGGGACACTGATTTGGGCTGGATTTTGGTTCTTCTGCGGGGGTTGGGCGGCAGCAGGCAGTGTGAGCGTGCGCAGATTTCCGATTGCGCATTGCCACGCCCTACCATACCAGTGCACGGGCCGGTCGCACCCCACCACCCAGTCAACATGACCGGGCAAACTTCAATCAGGCCATTCAACTTCAACTTAAGTCCCCAGCAACTGAGCGCGACGACCGACAACGACGTTGGTTGAGGATCGCAGCAGCATTAGTAGTATGGCCACATACTACAGTAATAGGCAACAGCTGCAGCACCAGGTGAGGCAGGCACTGGCCCAGTGTGCCTTTTTCAGTTAACACACGCACCGCAGTGCACTGTCTGCACTCAGCAGTCATTGCGTGTCCGCGTTCTTCTGGCTTTGTTGTATTATTTTCGAACACTGACTGACTGACGAACCACCCGGCCCCCTCCCCTTGACCCATGATGATTAATGATCATCTTGAGCTGGACAAACCTCTCCAGCGCTCCAGTTATACGGAGCACTTCATTGTCTGTCTTGTTTTCCCCACAAGATCACAGTGCGAATTTCCTTTCAGCTAAAAAAAAAGAAAGTTTTTGTTTTAATATTTTCATGTAATCTTTTTATCGATCCACTGCAGCTTTCCCCGTTGACAGAAAACACGAAGTGACATACAAACCTATCGTGGATAATGGCGTGATTTTAATGAGAACCCGACTTTCTATCCATAAGTCATTTAACAAGACTGTTATTACCTTCCAAGTCACTGCTTAATATTGTGTTGCTTTTTTTTTCTTCTCGTGTCTTCCGTGCCCCTGCTCTCACTAACTCATCTCCCCTGGCTGTGTCCTCCCCCACCACTAGCTTCTTTAAAAACACTTTTAAGATGGCCTTTTTTGAATGTACACTGTTTGTGTGTAGGCTAGGCTGGCCAATGGTCTATCAAGTTACCCAATCTGGTGGTAAGTGGTTTTATTTTAGAAACTGTTGTAATTCATTTTAGTTTTGAGGCTGTTTAGTTGTATTTTCGCTCTCGGCTCACTTTTTCCACTTGTTTGAATGCCTGTTTCACTTGTTCGAATGGAATATGCATAATGATGTCACTTTCACCCTTTTAAATAACAAACACGTCCTGCTTCCTTCTTTTCTAATCACATTTTACGCTCTTTGGCTTGTTATCTGATCCACCATGTTTTACTGTAGAAAGAACACCACATCAGCCAAAATACTCCAAACAACAATTAATTTGCAATGCAACAGGTCTTGCATTTACGCAAATTTGAGCTATAGGCATTGTAAATGACAATGCCTTTCATGTATGGTTTGGTTTTTGAAACATAAATAAAAAGCATTGTCATTTACACTGCCAATAGCTTAAACTCGCGTAAATGTGAGACCTATTGCATTGCAAATGATTGTTTTGTCTGCCGGCACAGTTCAAAGGGTGCTTGACCTTAAGTGATCAACAAGAAAGAGCTTTCAAAGTCCTACTGAGACAGGAGCTCCATCCACATATTTATACCTCTGAAGACCTCGAAAAATCATAACCCCCAGGTATGCTAATTTAAAGAATCTATTTGATCTGTCATGTATATGACCCATAAACTGGTCTCATTATGTCATCCTATGCAAATATTTTATTTTTCAGAGTCACCTTTTTTTCTTCATCACATAGCAGAGCAGGTTCCAATAATTTGTGAGTTCAGCATTCCTGCTGTACAAAAACATCTATTTGGTTTGATTGAATAGACTAACCGTAAACTCTGTGCATAATAAGAATCTAGGAGGGGCTGAGCCGGTAGATTGGAAGGGATTAGTCACCCCATTCCAATGGTGGCTGGGAGGCTGCTTTCAGTAAGGGTCTGTCTTTCCGGCCCTGAAAGCAACTCCCTCAGTCCTCCCTCACTCACATCACACTGCATCTCAGTCAAAGCAGGAGTCCCTCTCTCCCCTTTACTCGAGGGTGCCAAAAACAACCACTTAAAGCAGTAGCGCATACGCACCACTATCCCACCTTCAGCTCTTTGGGGAACACCACCTACCACCGTACACTACCTATGTTTGCAGGATAGTTTATGTCACACCCAGGTGCATTGCAGTGCATGTGCGATGAATTTGGAGATTTTCTAGTGCATATGATGACTGTGTAAGCCTAATGCACCTGGATATTTGATGGACATGACCCAGTATGTTTATTTTTTAAAGACATGACCCCCCCCCCCTATATATTATGGAATCACTGGGTATTACATCTGGCTTTCCGAAGTACCAGTAGAGGATGTGGGTAGAGCCAATAGAGTAAGTGGGTGGAGCCAGTGGAAGAAGTGGGTGGAGTCAGTGGAAGAAGTGGGCGGAGCTGGGAACGTGGGTGTGGCCTCCTAAAAAAATTGAGCACCTGCACTTCATATTTTACAAATTAAGCACAGTGGGAGACAGACATGGGAAAACCCTGAGAGACACAAACACTGGAAGGCACATACACTGGAAGAAACAAAGAGACACTGGGAGACACGAAGACTGGGATTTACAGACAGAGGAAAACACTGGGAGACACGAACACTGGAAGACGTAGAAAGAGGAAGACCCTTACATACATGAATACTGCAATACACAGCCACTGGGAGACACCTACACTGGGATTCCTGGATAGACACAAAGCTGCGAAAACATCGGGAGACACAAGCACTGGAAGACAGACAAGGGAAGACCCTGAGAGACACAAACACTGGAAGACACATATACAGGGAGACACGAAGAGACACTGGGAGACACGAAGACTGGGATTTACAGACAGAGTAAGGCACTGGGAGACACAAACACTGAGAGACACAGACAAAGGAAGACACTGGAAGACACAAACACTGCAAGTCGTAGAAAGAGGGGCGACCCTTAGAGACATGAATACTGCAATACACAGCCACTGGGAGACACCTACACTTGCATTCCTGGATAGATACAAAGCTGCGAAAACACAGGGAGACACAAGCACTGGTAGACAGACAAGGGAAGACCCTGGGAGACACAAACACTGGAAGACACATACACTAGAAGAAACAAAGAGACACTGGGATACACAAAGATTAGGAGATACAGACAAGGAAACACACTAGAAGACATAAACAGACACTGGGAGACACCTGCACTAGGATTCATGGATTGACACACACATGGGAAAACACTGGGAAACACAAACACTGGCAGACAGACAATGGAAGACTGTGAGAAGTTGGCCTGATAGGTAGTGTTTCCAATTCTGGAACCACTGGTTATCAGTCCAAGCAAACCCCAAAGATGTCAGGTTGTAAGTCAACCTTGTAGACAAGCTATCCTAGTGGTAGCATGGACTAAGCAGCCTTAAAGGCTTAACTTAAGAGGTCGTGTTAAGCGAGCTTGTTTTACCACATACAATCCTGTAATCAAATGAAAGGACACCACACAAGTATATATTATAAAAATATATGTATTTATTACTAAATTACTCCCCAGTACTCTTTATGAGGAAAGGGGCACAAGCGTTAAATCAAAAGCACTGTTACACATATAAAGTTGCACGTTTATGGATGAGGGCGGGTGGCCACTCAGACCATATATCAAAAAAGTGGTATAAGTAACACTTTACGAACAATGGTTAGGCCTAGGGCCTAGAGATTCGCTGGGAGCAGTCAGGACAAGCAATGAAGAAGTCGGGAGTAGCCCACAGGAGACGGATGCAGCACGGAAAGTGCAGCGCGCACCAATGCACTGTCAATGGTGCGTAAAAGTCAATTAAAGTGAATAAAAAGATACTTCCGCTGAACCTAGGAACACAAAACTTTAGACACAGACCCTAGAGGTGTGTACCAGTGTAAAGACACCGGCGTTGCAAAGTTACCTCACCCACAGGCCGTGGGTGCACAGGGTCGAAGTGGCGTCGGGTTCTGTCACGCAGGTTCTGGGTGCTTGGAGCTGTTGCAGCTGCAGGCGCTGTGAAGCAGAAGTGTCCGGTGCGATCCAAGGGTGGATCGATGTAGAAAAGTACCTGAAAGCAGAGGGGACAGAGTCTGGGTCACTCAGCAGTGACCAGGGTGGAACCAGGACGGAACCAGGCAATGTCGGGCGCAATCAGGCGGTTGTCGATAGGCTTCTCTCCGCTGTCACGTGGGCTCTGGGGCATCTGCGACGTCCAGGAGCAGGTCACGATCTGTCCCACGTAGGCTCTCGCCGTCAGCACCGTCGGCTTGAAGATTGTAGCAAACAGCACTTGGCAAAAGCAATCCACGCGGAACCGGGAGATTGCTTATCACTCGAACCAGGAGGGTCAGAGTGGGTGCTCCTTTTCACAGGAGCTGGTGCAGATCTGGAGCAACCAGAAAAGCAAGTCGTATTTCGAAGTTCGTCGGCACAGGGGCCACAAGCCAGCTGGCAAGTGACCGGGCCAACGCGTCGAGCGCACACAAGCAGAAGGGCCCCACGCAGCACTCGTCGAGTGTGGAGGGGTGAGCTTTGGTGCAAGTGGAGCTCGGGGCTGGGGCTTCTCAAACCCCGGTGTACAGCTTCGAGGGTCACTCGTGGGCCGCACGGTCAGCGTCTCGTGGCCTTTTCAAGATGGCGTGCCCCACGCTTCCGGTCGCCTCCACGGGTCTCAGCTCTGCAGGGACTGTGGATCGGGCAGGTAGAAGGCAGGCAAGCTTGATCTCGTCGATCTCTGTCGCTCGAGTTCCGGCGGGAACTGCAACAAAGCAAGGGTCGAGGGCTGGATGGTGCCTGTTTGCACAGGGTGGTCACTCCTTGACCACAAGGGAGATTCTTCAGTCTTCTCACGTCGTGTAGAAAGTCGAAGGGTCCAGATTTCGTTTCTTATGTTTCTTCAGGATGATCTGAGGTCCGTTGGGACTGCTCCCCCTCTTATTCGAATCTAGGGGGTTGGACATCCTGCTAGGTCCCCTCCTATGGGTGGGACCCAGGAAGGGGGTGGTTACACCCCTCTCCTTTGATCCTGGCCGCGCTGGGACAGGGGCTGGGAGGCCCCAGAACCGGTTTGGCCGGATCCTGCAAGGGGCAGCCTTGTGCTCCCCAGGCAGTGTCTGGTTTCATTGAAACCTCCCTACTCCAATCCACTATCTCCTGTCTGGGGTGGTTTGACACCGCCCTGTGACAGGAAACTCTTTGTCCAGGCCTCCTCTGCCGGGTTTCGGTCAGCAGCAGGAGGTCAGACCCGTGTCTGTGGCAGGGGCATCCATTTTGTGGATCTGAGGCTCATTTTAAATCAACCGCGTTTCAGTAAAGTAACATGTCTTCTCCCTCTAGAAGGGTGGAATGCTATCCCCGTCGCCAGAACTGGCGAGGGGATAGTATTCCAATTCGTATGACACCTTACACGACATGTTTTGATAAAGCCAAACCAAAGTTGCTATATAACCGCGAGGATTATAATGCGTTTAAGAGTATATGGTATGGCATTATCCCGGATCAGCTTAGGGAGTTGTTCCCGACAGCTGTAGACAGGCTCAGCTCATGCCAGAGCACTATCTCACATAAAACCACGCACTCTGCCTCCAGGATTGATGAGGCCTTCCATAGGAGTGGCTTACAGGCTATATATGTGTCCAGATATAGGTTTAGATATAGGTATACTATATCTAAGCAAGGGGTGATTACACCCACTTGCCCCAGCTGAGTGATCAGCCAGTTGTGTCAATTTAAGAACCAGCCAGGGGTGGCAAAAGCTATGCTTCAGCCCCTGGTAGGCCTTGGTGGCACCTATGCCCTGGGCACCTATAGTGCATGGTACAGGGGCTGACAAGGAGTCCATTTCCAATTGTGGTATGTACCTATAGCACATGTATTATAAATTTAGAGAGAGAACAGCAGGCTGGGGGTCTGATTAGCAGGCCCACAGCCTCAGTAAGTCGAAAACCAGTGAAGCAAAAAGCAAAAATTGGGGTGACCATAGGATAGCAGACCCTACTCTCCTACATAACCCCCCCCCAAACGCAGGGACATTAAACTTAACCTTGACCAGATAAGTCTTCATGTTCTAAGTGGAAGTACCGGGAGAGACCATCTGCATTACCATGGTCAGTCCCTGGGCGGTGCTCCACTGTAAAGTCCATCCCCTGTAGGGAAATGGACCACCTGAGCAGTTTGGGATTTTCACCCTTCATCTGATTTAGCCACAAGAGGGGCTTATGGTCTGTCTGAATTAGGAAGTGAGTACCAAACAAGTATGGCCTCAACTTCTTCAGGGCCCAAACCACAGCAAAGGCCTCCCTCTCAATAGCTGACCAACGTTTCTCCCTGGGGGTCAGCCTTCTGCTAATAAAAGCAATGGGCTGGTCTTGACCATCTTGATTAAGTTGTGAAAGCACAGCTCCCACCCCCAACTCAGAAGCATCTGTCTGTACAATGAACTGTTTGGAGTAGTCAGGACTCTTCAGGATAGGTGCAGAGCACATGGCCTTCTTCAGGTCATCAAATGCCTTTTGACAGCTAACTGTCCACTGAACCTTTTTGGGCATCTTCTTGGATGTCAAGTCATTCAATGGTGTCACAATGGACCCATAGTTCTTTACAAATTTTCTGTAATACCCAGTCAGGCCCAAGAAGGCTCTGACTTGTGTCTGGGTAGTTGGAGGAGTCCAGTCCTGTATGGTCTGGATCTTGCTCTCCAGTGGTTGAACTTGACCCCCACCTACTAGGTGGCCCAAGTACACAACCTTGCTCTGCCCTATCTGGCACTTAGTAGCCTTGATAGTCAGGCCTGCCTTTTGCAGGGCCTCCAGAACCTTCTTCAGGTGGATCAGGTGATCCTCCCAGGTGGAGCTAAAGACAGCAATATCATCTAGATATGCTGCACAAAAGTCATCCAGCCCAGCAAGGACTTGGTTCACCAACCTTTGGAAAGTGGCAGGCGCATTCTTCAAACCAAAGGGCATTACCACAAACTGATAATGCCCACTAGGGGTAGAGAATGCTGTTTTGGCTTTTGACTCCTCAGCTAGTCTGATTTGCCAGTAGCCAGCTGTCAAATCAAATGTGCTCAGAAACTTGGCAGAAGCCAATTTATCAATGAGCTCATCTGCTCTTGGAATGGGATGAGCATCTGTCCTAGTGACAGCATTGAGACCTCTGTAGTCCACACAAAACCTCATTTCTCTCTTTCCATCTTTGGTATGAGGTTTTGGCACAAGGACCACTGGGCTAGCCCATGGGCTCTCTGATGGCTCAATCACTCCAAGCTCCAACATCTTTTGCACCTCAGCCTTTATACAATCCCTGACATGGTCAGGTTGCCTGTAGATTTTATTCTTCACAGGCAGATTGTCACCAGTATCCACCTCATGGGTGCACCAGCTAGTCTGACTGGGTGTGAGTGAAAACAAGTGTCTGTGGGCCTGCAACACCTGTCTGCAGTCCACCTGTTGCTGTTCAGTGAGGCTGCCTGCCAAGGCTACTCCATCAACTGAACCATCATCAGGGTTCTGGGAAAGCAGGTCTGGGAGAGGGTCACTCTCTTCCTCCTGTTCCCCATCTGTGGCCATGAGGAGACTCATGTCCTCCCTGTCAACAAATGCTTTCAAACGATTGACATGGAGCACCCTGTGGGGGCTCCTAGGGGTGCCAAAGTCAACCAAGTAGGTGACTTCTCCCTTCTTTTCAATGATAGGGTAGGGTCCAGTCCATTGGTCCTGGAGAGCTGCTGGCCCCACTGGGTCCAACACCCACACCTTCTGCCCTGGCTGGTACTCAACCAGAACAGCCTTTTGGTCATGCCAGGCTTTCTGTAATTCCTGACTTGCCTCAAGGTTTTTGGATGCTCTCTCCATGTATTCAGCCATCCTGGAGCGGAGACCAAGTACATAGTCCACAATGTCTAGTTTAGGCTTTTTGAGAGGTAACTCCCATCCTTCCTTCACCAAACTCAATGGACCTCTTACAGGGTGGCCAAACAAAAGTTCAAAAGGGCTGTAGCCAACCCCCTTCTGTGGGACCTCTCTGTAAGCAAAGAGCAAGCAGGGTAAAAGGATGTCCCATTTCCGCCTAAGCTTCTCTGGTAAACCTTTTATCATTCCCTTTAGGGTCTTGTTGAACCTTTCCACAAGCCCATTGCACTGTGGATGGTAGGGTGTGGTAAACTTATAGTTTACTCCACACTCTTTCCACATTGCTTTTAAGTATCCAGACATGAAGTTGGTACCTCTGTCTGAAAGAACCTCCTTTGGAAAGCCCACTCTTGAGAAAACTGCAATGAGGGCTTTTGCCACCACAGGAGCTGTGGTGGTCCTCAGGGGAATTGCTTCTGGGTACCTGGTGGCATGATCCACTACCACCAGTATAAATCTGTGCCCAGAGGCTGTTTGAGGATCCATGGGACCCACAATGTCTATTCCAACTCTTTCAAAGGGTACCCCCACCACAGGTAGTGGTATCAGGGGGGCCTTTGTTGTGCCACCTGACTTACCACTGGCTTGGCAAGTGACACAGGAGCGACAAAACTCCTTGACATTTTCTGACATGTGAGGCCAGTGAAAGTGTGGAACAAGCCTGTCCCAAGTCTTATTCTGGCCTAAGTGTCCTGCAAGGGGAATATCATGGGCCAAGGTAAGAAGGAAGCCCCTAAACTTCAAAGGTATAACCAACCTCCTGGTTGTGCCAGGCTTGGGGTCTCTAGCCTCTGAATAAAGGAGTCCTTCATCCCAATACACTTTATGGGTACCTTGAGCATTCCCTGCAGCCTCAGCAGCAGCTTGCTGTCTGAGGGGTTCAAGTGAAGGGCAATCTAATTGGGCCTGCCCCAGGTCTGCCCTTGAGGGTCCCCCTGTCCCCAGAAACTCAACCTGATCAGGTTCAAGCTCCTCAGAGACAGTCTCCTCTTGGACTGCAGAATCAGTTTCCTGTGAAACCTGATCCTCAACCTGGGGCAAGTGGGAAGGCACAGCCTTAACCCTCTTGCTCCTTCTCTTGGGTTGTGGTTGGTCTATTGTTTCAAGATCCACCACTGGTTCAGGAAGGCACTTCTTAGCCTGAGACCTTGTCACTGCAAGGACATGAGCTGAAATCCCTAGCATTTCTGCATGAGTCCTGTACTCCACTTCTGACCAAACTGAGCTTTCAAGATCATTGCCTAACAGACAGTCTACTGGGAGGTCTGCACTCACAACAACTTTCTTTAGGCCATCTACCCCTCCCCAGGAGAAGTTCACAACAGCCACACTATGGGAAGTAGTGGAGTTGCTTGCATTGGTCACTAGGTAACTTTCACCTAGTACAATTTGTCCAGGGTCCACAAAGCCAGGTGCCACCATTGTGACACTGGCACAAGTGTCCCTGTAGGCCTGAGCCAGTTTCTCATTAATTAAGGGAGTCTGCCTATATTTGCCCAGGTTACTGGGGCTTACTGCAGTGGGCAAAGATATGTCCACATCATATAGGAGAACTGCCTGTGTGGGGATTCTGACTAGGCCAGATTCCACCTCAGTACCCAGGGTCAACCCTACTAAATCCTTTGGCTGTGTACCACCACTGCTGACTGTACTAGGGGGTGCAGTTGCTTTAGGAGCTGCAGTGGTGGGGACTGGATTTTTCTTAGTGCATTCACTGCCCCAGTGTGAAACTGATTTGCAGGTATTACACCAAGGTTTCTTTGGGCCATCGTTCTTCTTTTTCTTGTTTCCATTTTGGGAACCCCCCTCCTTATTGCTAGTTTGGGGGCCTGAAGACTTCTGGTCCTTTTCTTTATCTTTCTGATTCCCACCCTTCTGGTCTGTTTTCTTCTGGTCACCTTGGTTCTGGTTTTTCTGCTTAATCCTTGTTCTGACCCATTTGTCTGCCTTCTTTCCCAATTCTTGGGGAGAGGTCAAATCAGAGTCAACAAGGTATTGATGCAACAGCTGGTTCTGACAGTTATTAAGGATCTGTTCTCTCATCATAAGATTGTACAATCCTGTATAGTCTGAAACTTTACTTCCCTGCAGCCAACCCTCCAGAGCCTTAGTGGCACAATCTACAAAATCAGTCCAGTCCTGAGTCTGTGCTTTTTGGGTGTCTCTGAACAACAACCTGTATTGCTCAGTGGTTAGGCCAAACCCTTCAATAAGAGCACTCTTCAGAACAGAGTAGTTTTTGGCATCCTCAGGTCTAACAGTGAGGAGCCTGTCCCTCCCTTTCTCAGAAAAGGAGTACCATAAAATTGCTGCCCACTGATCCTCAGGGACCTGCTGTACCATGCAGGCCCTCTCAAGAGCAGTCATCCATTTGTGGATATCATCCCCTTCCTTGTAGGGGGGCACAATTTTTGTCAGGTTTCTATTGTCATAGGCCCTGTCTTTTTCTTTAGGAACTTTGCTGCCACCAGTGGCATCTAAGCCACACAATTTTTTCTCTCTTGCTAAAGCAAGTTTAGCTTGAGCCAAGGCTACCTCTTCCCTTTCTATTTGGAGTTGGACAGCCCTCATCCTGGCCCTATGCTCTATTCTCTGGGAGGAAGTCATTCCTCTTTGAGATTCTCTTGAGGCACTAGAAAGGTGAGAGTCCCTTGACAGAGATCTCTCCCTTCTATTACCTGGGAGAATTTGGTTATGAGATCTGGAGTGGTGCTGGCCCCCTCCATTCCCATGTAGGTCCAAGTTGGCCTGGTTAAGCCTGGCAACCTGTACCTGGTTTCCCACCTGATCCTGATCTTCAGGCTCTTCTACATCAGAGCCTTCCTCTGGGTCTTCCTCTTCCTCCTCTATTCCTTCTTGAAGATCCTCATTCTCAGGGGAGTTTATCCCTTCCTCTGTTTCTAAGGGAGTCTGAATCGCCTTGTCTAGGTCATCCTTTTCTAGGAGAGCTATTAGGGAAGGAATGGTAGGGCCTCTGCCCTTTTTTAGCCCCCTGGCTGTGCACAAGGCACTCAGGTCTTTGTGGCTAAGGTTGTCATATCTGGATGTTGTCCCTATAGGATCAACTATTACAGGAGCAGAGCCTGAAGCTCTACCTGTATCAGACATGACTGCTAGTGAGGTGTAAGTGGTGCACTTACCTACACTAAGTGGTTTCCTACTGTACCTTGCTAGTGAGTTGTAGTCAGGGTGTGCTAATCCCTTTAATCTACAACTACTAAGTTCAGTAGAACTTAATATGCTAAGCTTTTGATTTATATGTACCTAGAGGTACTTGATGTGATCTTTCAATTTGATAAAGATTGCAATGGTAAAACAAACAGCAAGCTCAAATCCGCACCGCTGCACACCAATGTGAGAAGTTGGCCTGATAGGTAGTGTTTCCAATTCTGGAACCACTGGTTATCAGTCCAAGCAAACCCCAAAGATGTCAGGTTGTAAGTCAACCTTGTAGACAAGCTATCCTAGTGGTAGCATGGACTAAGCAGCCTTAAAGGCTTAACTTAAGAGGTCGTGTTAAGCGAGCTTGTTTTACCACATACAATCCTGTAATCAAATGAAAGGACACCACACAAGTATATATTATAAAAATATATGTATTTATTACTAAATTACTCCCCAGTACTCTTTATGAGGAAAGGGGCACAAGCGTTAAATCAAAAGCACTGTTACACATATAAAGTTGCACGTTTATGGATGAGGGCGGGTGGCCACTCAGACCATATATCAAAAAAGTGGTATAAGTAACACTTTACGAACAATGGTTAGGCCTAGGGCCTAGAGATTCGCTGGGAGCAGTCAGGACAAGCAATGAAGAAGTCGGGAGTAGCCCACAGGAGACGGATGCAGCACGGAAAGTGCAGCGCGCACCAATGCACTGTCAATGGTGCGTAAAAGTCAATTAAAGTGAATAAAAAGATACTTCCGCTGAACCTAGGAACACAAAACTTTAGACACAGACCCTAGAGGTGTGTACCAGTGTAAAGACACCGGCGTTGCAAAGTTACCTCACCCACAGGCCGTGGGTGCACAGGGTCGAAGTGGCGTCGGGTTCTGTCACGCAGGTTCTGGGTGCTTGGAGCTGTTGCAGCTGCAGGCGCTGTGAAGCAGAAGTGTCCGGTGCGATCCAAGGGTGGATCGATGTAGAAAAGTACCTGAAAGCAGAGGGGACAGAGTCTGGGTCACTCAGCAGTGACCAGGGTGGAACCAGGACGGAACCAGGCAATGTCGGGCGCAATCAGGCGGTTGTCGATAGGCTTCTCTCCGCTGTCACGTGGGCTCTGGGGCATCTGCGACGTCCAGGAGCAGGTCACGATCTGTCCCACGTAGGCTCTCGCCGTCAGCACCGTCGGCTTGAAGATTGTAGCAAACAGCACTTGGCAAAAGCAATCCACGCGGAACCGGGAGATTGCTTATCACTCGAACCAGGAGGGTCAGAGTGGGTGCTCCTTTTCACAGGAGCTGGTGCAGATCTGGAGCAACCAGAAAAGCAAGTCGTATTTCGAAGTTCGTCGGCACAGGGGCCACAAGCCAGCTGGCAAGTGACCGGGCCAACGCGTCGAGCGCACACAAGCAGAAGGGCCCCACGCAGCACTCGTCGAGTGTGGAGGGGTGAGCTTTGGTGCAAGTGGAGCTCGGGGCTGGGGCTTCTCAAACCCCGGTGTACAGCTTCGAGGGTCACTCGTGGGCCGCACGGTCAGCGTCTCGTGGCCTTTTCAAGATGGCGTGCCCCACGCTTCCGGTCGCCTCCACGGGTCTCAGCTCTGCAGGGACTGTGGATCGGGCAGGTAGAAGGCAGGCAAGCTTGATCTCGTTGATCTCTGTCGCTCGAGTTCCGGCGGGAACTGCAACAAAGCAAGGGTCGAGGGCTGGATGGTGCCTGTTTGCACAGGGTGGTCACTCCTTGACCACAAGGGAGATTCTTCAGTCTTCTCACGTCGTGTAGAAAGTCGAAGGGTCCAGATTTCGTTTCTTATGTTTCTTCAGGATGATCTGAGGTCCGTTGGGACTGCTCCCCCTCTTATTCGAATCTAGGGGGTTGGACATCCTGCTAGGTCCCCTCCTATGGGTGGGACCCAGGAAGGGGGTGGTTACACCCCTCTCCTTTGATCCTGGCCGCGCTGGGACAGGGGCTGGGAGGCCCCAGAACCGGTTTGGCCGGATCCTGCAAGGGGCAGCCTTGTGCTCCCCAGGCAGTGTCTGGTTTCATTGAAACCTCCCTACTCCAATCCACTATCTCCTGTCTGGGGTGGTTTGACACCGCCCTGTGACAGGAAACTCTTTGTCCAGGCCTCCTCTGCCGGGTTTCGGTCAGCAGCAGGAGGTCAGACCCGTGTCTGTGGCAGGGGCATCCATTTTGTGGATCTGAGGCTCATTTTAAATCAACCGCGTTTCAGTAAAGTAACATGTCTTCTCCCTCTAGAAGGGTGGAATGCTATCCCCGTCGCCAGAACTGGCGAGGGGATAGTATTCCAATTCGTATGACACCTTACACGACATGTTTTGATAAAGCCAAACCAAAGTTGCTATATAACCGCGAGGATTATAATGCGTTTAAGAGTATATGGTATGGCATTATCCCGGATCAGCTTAGGGAGTTGTTCCCGACAGCTGTAGACAGGCTCAGCTCATGCCAGAGCACTATCTCACATAAAACCACGCACTCTGCCTCCAGGATTGATGAGGCCTTCCATAGGAGTGGCTTACAGGCTATATATGTGTCCAGATATAGGTTTAGATATAGGTATACTATATCTAAGCAAGGGGTGATTACACCCACTTGCCCCAGCTGAGTGATCAGCCAGTTGTGTCAATTTAAGAACCAGCCAGGGGTGGCAAAAGCTATGCTTCAGCCCCTGGTAGGCCTTGGTGGCACCTATGCCCTGGGCACCTATAGTGCATGGTACAGGGGCTGACAAGGAGTCCATTTCCAATTGTGGTATGTACCTATAGCACATGTATTATAAATTTAGAGAGAGAACAGCAGGCTGGGGGTCTGATTAGCAGGCCCACAGCCTCAGTAAGTCGAAAACCAGTGAAGCAAAAAGCAAAAATTGGGGTGACCATAGGATAGCAGACCCTACTCTCCTACAAAGACCATGAGAGACACTAACAGACCCTGAGAGACACTAACAGACACTGGGAGACACCTGCACTAGGATTCATGGATTGACACAAACATGGGAAAACACTGGAGACACAGATGAGGGAAGACCCTGGGTCACCTTGATGCAAGAAGAAAGGGGGCTCGTTTTACAAAACATGCTTGATTTTTTTGTATATTGCTGGACTGTGATTGCTTTATTATGCACTTTGAAAGTAATTGCATTTTTTCCTTTGCTTTACCAACTACAGTTTGTATAGATTCTGTAATTAGGTACTTGCTGATATGGCTTGTTTTTATTCTACATTCTATGCTATTTATGGTGTTGACTGCACTTGCTTGTAATACGTAGGCCTTCAATCTTGTAACTAGCATTGCTTACAATAGAAATAATAACTTCAAACTGAGAAACACCTGCATCAAAGTTCTGAAACATCCAAGCAGTTTTTATCCTCAGCCTCTTGCTTGCCTGTTTGTGTCCTGCTTACTCATAAAGACATGATGGTAGAAATTGAAATTGCTTCCTCAGTTGATGTTTTTATCATGCACAACGCTTGACAGTCACAAGTGTGTGACATGCAGATAATTTGCGTTTATTTCTCTTGGGGTTGGAAGGATACTGTTTTATAGCTTCTGTACTCACGTATATTGTCAGTGGAGTCAGTGAAACTGCAGGTTTAGGTTAGACTTTCAAAGTTTCAAGTTTTGTCCATCAATATAAATTCTAACTCAGACCCTTTATGGTTGTTCTTTGTTCTTTAGCAATAAGCAGTTCCTGACAATAGGATCGCTACTTGGCATTGCTCTGATTGCTGTCTCAGTTAAATAATCTGCTCTTGGCAATGTTACAAATGGGGTATTTTATATGTTAAGAGTGTTTCCCACTTTCTTATTAGAACGTTGATCAAGACAATATAGAAGCGTGTCATTAAGTGTTGGAGTTTTCAAATCAAAGGTGGTGCTAAGTGGTAGGTGGTGGGCCGGGCCGCCGGGGGGGGGGGGGCCCTATGTACTTTCGCAGGGGGGCCCCCTCAAGTTTTGTTACGCCACTGCTGCCACTTTGACTCCGCGTGCCGCGGTCTGCCCCTTCAGCCTCTAGGAGTCTGTAATTCTTTTTCCTTCTATTTTTCAGATGGCTCGAGGGACGGTGTTGCCAGAATTTAGGAGCTGCGGGGTCTCTGATGTGCAGAGGGAGCCGAGGGCCACCGGCGGCCCATAATTTTCCTTTACAGCTTTTTGTCTCCTCTACAGATTTACGTTCTCATTGCTGTGGAGCTGGCAACTGATCTCTGCAGCGGGGCAGACTTGAACGGACATCGGCACATGAAAGAGGATTCCAGACGGAAGCCCCAAAGCATGGTGGGCAGCCTTGACTGTTCGTTGCTGCAGTTCCCCGTGGCACCGCCGCTTTGGAAAATGGCAGTACTGTGAACGGCAGATCGTGCACTGTAGTCCGAGAGCTGTCACCGCCGCTTTAAAAAATGTAGTAAGTTCGCCAGGCAATCTAAGAGCATTGGTCGTGTGCTAGTACTCCACTGCAGTCCTGCCGGCCATTTAATTCTTAAAGCCAGGCAACTGCATCACTGTCACGGGGCTCTGTGGCACAACTCGCCCTTTCTGACCAGCTCTGCTCTGCAGAGCTGATGGCTGTACAGTACTTCATAAAATGTCGGACCTTTGAGCATTGTGTGCAGACTCGGTCCTAGTCTAGGAGCAGCCGCCTTTCTCTTATCAGTGTACTCTGGCCTTTGGTGGTTGACTGCTGTTGTAGAAGGTAATTGCCATTGTAATGCTCCGTTAAGGGCCACAGCATTCCTTTTACTGGTGCGTGCTAAGGGGGGTGTTTATTCTGCCATTGCGAGTGGAGTGATACATTGATTGTGAGCAGTCTAATGTGTTTAATGTGTTTCACTATAAGTTAGGACGAACTCTATTACTATTATTTATAAATGTAAAATATTGCAGCACTCTCCCTATTTTATTCCAGATTAGGTGGCTCATCATAAAAGCTTGGGCCTGGGGGCATGTTGGATGTTTATTACCAGGCCGTGACTGCGCAAGATGGTGTAATATTTCTGGTACTGACGGTGTTTGACAAAGCCTGGTAGGGTAATGGGGAGGCATTCATGCTAGGGCAGCCGCCCCACCAAGCTCATTGTAACAGTGCAGTGAGGGGTAGGTTTCATGTTTTAGGAGGGGCGAGCAAGATAGATTCAGGGATTGGTTTTATGATCTACTATACAGGCTGTGGCTTACAAAGGCTTGTATGCTGCTAGGGGGGTTGTTTAAGCAATGATGTTATGTCAGGCGGAATGTGTATTTAACATGCCTAAGGAGACTTTGCTTCTCCAAGCGATCAGTTGGCAGGAATTTGCGCAATTCAAGTGTCCTGTCTGCAGCTTATTGTGTATGAAACTCAGCTAAAACCATACTTTCGTTGTTTAGGCATCAATACTGTCGCTGATTGGTTAGTTATGATCACAAAGTGTCTGGCAGAAAATAGATGATGCTATTTGTACCTTTTTTCAGTGTTTGGTTCATACAGCTCTGGGTGGCCGAGAGCCTATGTGAAACGCTGCTCTTTAACCCCTTAGGCGCAGCCACGATTCTGCGCCTGTGCGGCACTTCTAAAGAGTGGGTGGGTTCATGACGGCCAACAGCCGTCATCAGCACACGAGCACCGTGAGGCTGGGGGCCGTCATCAGCATGGAAGGGGTTAAACATGTAATATTGGGATTGCAGAATGCACTGCTGTGGGCACGTGTCTGGGGAGCTTGGGTAATCCTGTCCTCAAATGAAATTGCTACAGATAATGCACTCAAGGCGATAATCTGTGACTTTTGGGGTTACGACAAAAGGATACTGGCAGTTTTTGCATTCCTAAACTACTTAGGGTTGTCACTCCCACACCTTTTCAGCATTAATGTACTCCCACTGAGGGAGCAGCTATTTCCTCCTACTATCAAGGGAAAGAATTTTAAGTCGGCAACTAGTCTAAGACAAGCTAGCACAGGCCACTTACATCACCAGCCTGCTAGTTTACACCCCAGAGAAGTGGTTTGTCGAAAGCAGTGGGTGGGAGGTGAGCGGTGTTTGTTGGCAAACAGCTCCATATCTAGAAGCCTTACTTTGGCTCTGCTCCCTGAAGCACGCATTACATGGGGGAGGCATGCTTTCGGTTTACACTCAGTGGGGTGCTGTGCAGAGAGCTATGACGGATTTAAAAACAGCTCTGTGTTAGAAACCTCCTTTAAGTGTACCCTCCGCATTTCAACAAGTGTTGAGTGCACCACATCGGAGAGGTCTGTGAGAGTCATGGGGTGTTTGTAAACAGCTCTGTGTTGTAAAAGCATCCGTTACATGGTATAAATGCCCAACGCTGGTGCTGGAAACCAGGGTTCGTGCCTCAAGATCATTGGGCAGCCGGTTCCCTTGTAGATACACAATGTGCATTTGCGTGAACGTCAAGGCATGAATGTTACCGTGTGTTACCACGTAAGGGACATCAGGTGTTTTGTTACCGTGTAAGGGTTACCACATAGGTGTTAACAAGTATTTGTGCGGTGTGATTGCTATACTGCATGGAGGTGGCTGCAGTGATGATAGCACATGGCCTTTAGGGGATATTACCAGGTAGGTGTAACGCAGGGATGTTGACATGTGGTACAGCATGTGTGTTCCCGCAGCTGGGTCTTCGCATGAATTCAACGCATGATACGCAGGAGTAAGGCAGGAGACCACTTAATCTCCCTGTGCTTAAACACATACAAATGTGTCCTCATGTTATGCAATTAGGATATGTTATCATGTCTTATTTCAACTATGCTGGATTTACTACGCTCCAAGTCCCTTAACTTCAGGTCAACCAGCCCCGAAAAAAGCCAACGCACTATCACACTAATTGCAAGCGCTCTCATTTGAAAGTACAACGACAATTTTACTCATGTAAGGAAAACGGTACTGGGCTTAGCGGGGGGGAATCTGTAATAAGGGCACTGAAAGAGCTCCAATTTATACGACATACCTTCCTTAAGTAACCATGAAGGTGCTATTGATTCGTTGTAGATACGGCTCATGCCCTCGGTGGAAATTGTAACAGTAACTAGGTTTACGGTTTTTCTGGAACTATAAGGGGGGTGCCATGGCCTGTAAGCCAAATGCTGGTAGTAAGCTTGCACCACCGGTAGGGCCACCCGCATGCGTGTCCCTGTGAAATGTGTTTTCAGACCTATCACTATAGGGTCAACTCACAAAGCTAGTGAATTGCCCATAAATTGCCAAAATCTTCTTTTCTTTACATATTGGTTACCTCTGGGGTGGGCTCCAGGTTTCTACATGGGGTCATTACTTACTAAGGGAGGTATGCTTAGCATATTACAGCGATTTCTTTACATGGTGGGGTGGTCAGGCAGACTTGGAATGGCCTTGGAAAGGGTCACTCTTGTACACTCGCAACAATGATGACGTCAAAACAGGACACTCCAGGCCCTGTTGTCACACCTTCAAGGGTATCCCTTCGCGCAGTTGCGGCAGTACATAGGAATTTGGGGCCTGTGTCTAAATCCCCAGGCACCATGTGCTGGTACACATGAGCTTTTTGGGGGTGGTGTCATCTCACACCGATATGCTCATACACGTATGTGTTGACAGACTTCGGGAATACCAATAGCATCAGCCTGGCAAGAAATATGCTTTTTTAGTAACCATGAATGCGCTATTTCACTGCACTTCACACTCTGTACTGTCCTCAAGTAATTTTAAAGGTGCTATTGCATTCACTGTAGACTCCAGGTCTATTCTTTAATAAAGGTCATACTACCAGGCACCCTCACTGTAAGCCTAATTTAAATGCTCTGCATGTGACACAAACTGATGCTATGCTAAACACTCGCAGTTGGATGGGAATGCATCTGGTGCTAATCTTAGCTAAGGCTTAGCATGTGACAGCAATGTAAATACAAGGTGAGGTCACGTGAGTTCATTAGCAACACGTAGGGTGGCAAAAAATGCAGTACATCCCGGGCACGTACATTTTAGGCAAAGGGTACAGGTGTAGTATCACGCAGTGTCAACACAGCCTTTGGCCAGCATCTTGGATGTTGGGGTTGGTTCAGAACAGTACCTATGCATATTAAGTTGGGGGGGGGGTGAGAGAAAAGAGGAGGTCAGTCTCAGGACGTAGGGCTGGCATGTGTAATACTGCATCTTTCGTCCGAAAGCCAGAAACACTGATCCTTTGTGCTTGTTTTTTCATTTATGTATGACCGGATACATGACGGATACCTGAGAAGTGCTCCACACCGCAACAACTGCAAGAGGTGGACAGCCAAGGTGACCAGTACATCCGGAACGTGAGTGGCAAGCAACGGCATCAAGTCTGATGGGCGATCGAGCAAGGGCTCAGGAGGTGCCAACACTGGGTTGATTGTTTATCGGTGTGTTAACCACAGATTGTGCTAGCCGCAGTAATGTAGCAGTAGGTTGCTTCACATAATGTAGCAGTATGTTCCTTATTGGGAAACAGTATTTCTGCCGTAACAGCGCCTGTTCTTGCAGGTGCCACCGTGGTCATGGTAGTATATCGGTACATTACCGATTGGTTGTGCCAAACGTAGTAATGTGGCAGCACATAGGGGTGTGCCTGGCCAGCTTGGCCAAACCCAGGAGTAATAGGCGTATGCAACACCTCAGCACCTCTTGTCGGGAAGCAGTACTCTGCCTTTACGACGCCCGAGCTCCCAGTTGCCATCGTAGCAGACATAGAGTAGTGGGGATATTCCATAGTAAGGTAGTAGGCATACACGGAACATTGCCCAGAGCATAGTGGTCAGGTGTAGGTGGTTCACAGACTTCACGATATGCCAGTGGGAGATTTTGTGTCCTGTGGTTCCCCGGGTAGCCTTCCATTGCACCACCAATGAGTGTCAGCATCTGGAGTGCCTTGTCTTATCGGGCGCAGCATGATGCCATCAATTGGGCCCATCTGGTGGCCCCATGGCGGCAGGTCTAATTTCCCTGGATCAGACAGCCATATCATATCTATCCCGCACTTGGGAGGGGGTGTGGAAGAACAGGGTAAACCGGGACGCCTGGGTAGAAGTGTGGGTCGACATGTCTATGCTAAGGGTACACCCTGGCGCAGACATTCCAGAGCTTCCAATAGGGGAAGCGAGTCTGTGAGGCCATTATGAAACTGGAAGCAAATACCTGGTAACATAAATGGTGAGGCTAGCCAGTAAGCTCGCTACTTAGCCTAGGGGTGCATCTTGGGGGGAATCGTGCTTCTTGAAAGACGGCGTCCATTTGTCCACAACGGGGATGAAACCAACGCAGAGAATCTTCTTACCTAGTGCCTAGTTGGTGGTGTATAGGTACAGGGCATGTCCTTGCAGTGGGTTGGTAGGGCCTGATAGTCGGACTACAAAATATAATGGCTAGGTTTATGAATTTTAAGGATAGGGCATGACCTTTCAGTGTAGGAGGGTGGGGGGGCAGATAGTTGGTCAACTACACTGGCATGTGGAGGTAAGGCCATGATTGGTGAGCAGTTAATTTTTGGTCCTTAGGGGGCGGCGCCATTCTAGAATGGGGTAATCCAAACGGAGGGACAAGTGGTCTCTCCTAGAACTACAGGGGCAGTTACAGCCGGTTGGATACATGGGTGCAGGGGGGGAGAGTCATGCTTTCTCTAGGCTGGTTGGCCACCCCTCAAGTGCACAATGATACCAGTAAACGGCGCAGCGATGCAAGGCCCCCTTTAATGTAGTTAATAGGGTGTATGGGGGTAACCGGGGAGCGGAAATACCATCACGGTAAGCGGGCCCTCTGCGCATGCACACTTTGACAGAAGGGTGTGGTTAATTGGACATACAGGGGTAACTGGGGGGAGAAGTACCCTCACGGTAAACGGGCCCTCTGCGCATGCGCACTTCGACAGAGGGCGTGGTTAATCGGGCATACCGGGGTAACCGGGGGGAGAAGTACCCTTACGGTAAACGGGCACTCTGCGCATGCGCACTCTTCCAGGAGGGCGTGGTTCTGTGATAAGGATCTGACACCAGTTTTTGACCTTGCTGTAGGCCCAAATAGGGATGCAGAGAAGAAATATTGTATAATGTGATTGATGTTAGTTTTGGACAGGAAATACCTTGTACTAGAAGTATGTTAAGATTAGCCATCTGATATTTGTATATATCAATTGTAACGTTTTCTGCGTAATTGTGTAAACATTGTTTTATTTCAATTTTTGATTTATTTTGTATGTTTTAATAAATACGGCCGGGGGGCCGTTGGACCTCCCGCCTTCCAAAGACATCCCTCTCATGTCCTGGTTAATAGTGTTTGTTAACAGAAGTGGGGGGGTCCTCCGGCAGTCCCTGACCATAAGGAAAAGCGGGACCGACATTGGCCCCTTCCGCAGGTATGGTGGGGCACACCGGCCCCCACCCGTTACCGGCTAGAGCTGTCGGGGCGCGCCATCATCGCTACACCATGACGGGCGGGTGCGCCTCAGCGTAGATTCGACCCTGGGTCCCAGAGTGACCCGGAAGTGATGGAATCACTTCCGGGTCACCATGGAACAAAGGACAGGCCGGTTATATCCGGCCTGGCCAAAGCCGGGTTAAAAGGCTGTGGAGTGCGGAAGTTTGAGTTTGAGGAATTTGTAGAGAGCGCGTACACCAGGCGGTTTCTTGGCGCTGTGTGAATACTGCTACTCATGGGGCATGAAGGCTGAGGGATAGGACGGTTTAAGATTGGAAGGCTTCAGTAAAGAGAAAGGTTTTGAGGCTTTTACGGAATAAGGGATACTGGGAACAGGATCTCAGTTGGAGTGGGAGAGAATTCAAGAAGGCGGGGGCCGTGGTGGAAAATTTGAAACCTCCCCACTTTTTCCGTTTGAAGCGAGGAACCACAAGAAGTTGATGGGTAGTAGAGCGCAGTTCTCTAGGTGGGATATAGTCTTGAATGGCTGTGTTGATAAAAGACGGGGCAGCGCCGGACCAGGCTTTGAAGATGGTACAGCCAAGCTTGAATAGGGCGCGTTGCCGGACAGGGAGCCAGTGAAGGGATCTGAGGAGGGGTGTGACATGTTGTGATTTGGGTAAATTAAAAACCAGACGGGCCGCATGGTTTTGAACTAGTTGGAGGCGCCTCGCGAGGTACGCAGGCATGCCATGGTAGAGGGCGTTGCCGTAGTCCAAGCGAGACGTCACCATGGCCAGGAGTATTAGTTTGAGAGCGGATGGAGAAAAAAATCGGGAAGCTTTCCGGATTGTTCTGAGGGAGAGGAAGGCTGAAGAAACGACGGCACTGACTTGAGAGTGGAGGGAAAGTTGATTATTGATTTTGAACCCAAGAGTTTTGACAGAGGGAACAGGCGTGGGTGGGGGACCTAAAGAGGGGGGCCAGAAGGAAGAGGACCAAGGACTGGAGCAACCACCCATCAACACCAATTCCGTTTTGTCGGGATTGAGTTTCAGGTGGTTGAAGTTCATCCAGTCCTGGATAAAAGTCATGATGAACTGGAAATTAGATTTTGACTCGGGGGAGGAAGAAAGAGAAAAGATAAGCTGGAGGTCGTCTGCATAGTTGTAGACAGAGACCTCCAGTTGCTGTAAAGCAAAAATAAGAGGGGCAATGTAAAGGTTAAATAACAGAGGGGACAAAGAGGATCCTTGGGGGACCCCACACTGGATTGGAGAAAAGTCAGCTGAGTACTCACCCAGGCGGACCGCTTGAGTGCGCTCACTCAAGAAGGAGGATAGCCATAGCAGGGCAGTCCCTCCGATTCCCGCCGCCTCGACACGTGAAAGTAAGATGGCATGGTCCACCGTGTCGAATGCGGTGGAGAGATCAAGAAGGACCAGGGCCTGGGGCTGACTAGAATCCATGCCTTCTCGGAGATTGTCCAGGACCAATATAATTACTGACTCGGTTGAGTGCGCAGGGCGAAATCCAGCCTGCCTTGGAGCCAAGACACTATTTCTTTCCACAAATAGGCTCAAGGTTCTGACAACATGACGTTCCACTACCTTTGCCAGGAAGGGCAGGAGGGAGATGGGGCGGTAGTTGGCTGGGTTCGAGGAATCCGCACCAGGTTTTTTTATAATAGGTACAATCACCGCCGAGTTGAGTGATGGGGTAACAATACCCTGGGATAGCGAGCTGTTAAGAAACGTGAGAGGTGGTGAAGAGCAATAGGAATAGATCTGCTTCAGGAAATAGGCGGGGCAGGGATCCAGGGGGGAGCCGGATTTGACCAGAGGGAGAATGGAGGTGAAAGAATCAGTCGTGAGGGGGGGGGAATCAAGTCAAGACGAGCTGCAGCAGGAGGACAGCAAGGGTCGGTGAAAGAGGAGGATGGTGGAGGAATCTTGGCCTTGATCGTGCAAATTTTGTTGAGAAAAAAGGAATTAAGAGAGGTACAAAGTGATTGAGAAGGAGGGGGTTTAAGTGAGGATCTGTTAGAATAGGCAAGATCTTGGACGATGGAGAATATTTCTCTAGGCTGGTTCTCCGCGAGTTGAATTTTGGATGAAAAGTAAGCCTTCTTGGTTTCTAGGATGGATTTCTTGTATTGGGCTTGAGGTAATATGAATTTTATGGTCAATTGTGTCCCCTATCATAGACCCCAACGGCTCCATGTACGTGCTTCAAGTACATGTATGTTCCCTCCACTTCCAGCTATGAAGACGCAAATACATTTGCGTCCAACGTTAACATGTCCTCTTTCAGATCCACCATGAATGGGTCGGATATTCGGTTCCTAAGTGTGCCTTGCCAACGTCTTTACATGGTGCACTTTTCATGTTTTACTAGCTCTGGTGAGTTAGGCCCTGATTCCTGCCATCGAGCCCTTTCTGCCTCCTGTTTCTGAAAACTACAGTCTGCTGCTTCCTGACCTCTGCCTTACTACCTGTGCGGCGAGCGGTGCCTGGCTCGGCCTGCCTGCCTGCCAAGACTGTATTCAGCCTTCAAGTTATCTGCTCCGCTCCTCGAAAATACATTCCTGTCTAGTAGTTTAGGAAAACATCCTTCCCAGCTGCAGAGCAAAGGGCCCGGCTTTTCTGTCTCCATGCAAATAATTCATAGCTCCTGTTATCATGGTAGGCCCATGGCCCCCTTGCTTTACACGTAGACACGTAGTCGCATATGCACGCACTAGCAGTCAGTATAGAATAGCCTCTGCCCGAGAGACCTTTCCTTCTAGATAATACAGTTCCTCAAACACAAGATATAGATATGATTTGGGTTTAGGTTGTTCTGACACCCCAGACTTCTGTCTCCTCATGTAGGGCTAAATGTCAAGTCCCCTTCACCCTCCAGTTCCACGTCAATCACACGTCATGCTGCTGCGCGCGCATCTCTTCCATGTATTTCTGCTGACACTGCAGGATTCTTCTATGGATCCACCCACCTGTGATACGTTTCAAGTGACGTTGTCTAGCACACACCTCCGTGTACGCCCTCATGCACGCCTTCTGTTACGTACATGTGTTCTTATCTCGTTTCTCTCAGCTGTTACGCCTTCTGCATCAATCTCTACTGTAATGCATTGACTATATATATGATGTTCTGTTAATAAAACATTGTACATGTCCATGTCCATTTCCCTTCCTGAACCCTTGTGGTGATGGAACATGATACCTGGTTCGAACCAATTCCTTTTTAAGGAATAAAACCCCTTATAACCTCAAATGCCACGGACTCTGCCTCTTATTTTTGACTGAGTTATTCTTTTTGAACTTTACCGCATAAATTAAGTATAGGTAATTTAAATTTACCACATAATTGGCGCCCGAATAGGGACCCCTCCCCCACCTTACGCGCCGGCGGTGCGTTGCAGGCCCGGTCCCCTGCCACAGCCGGACGGACAACTACGCGTACCCGCAGGATTTCCTGTATCTCCCTCAGGCCAACGGAGGTGACTGAGGCTGCGATCGACACCCAGACGAGGCGGTGAGGAGTGCGGAGGATCCCGACTAGAGCCTAGCTGAGAAAGCAAAGTCCGAGGTATTCAGAGGCCCACCAGTTCCGAAGTTCCGAAGGACCTACGTCACGAATCGAGTCGAGTCCAGTCCAGTCGAGTCCAGGGTCCAGTCCAGTATCGAGTTTCCGAGGCCTTCTGTTCCGTGCTTCCCGGTGAGTACCGTTGCTGGGGACGCATCTAGACGGGTGCATTAGTTTGTGCCCGGTCAAGACTGTTTAGCGGTGTATCTGTACTGTTTAGCAGTATATCGAGTATGGAGGTAGCTAGTTTTATTCTAGTTATTGTTGTTCGTTTTCAAAATGTTTAAATGTGCTTTAATGTCGTGGTATGAGTGATTGTTCGATCTACATTATCGTGTGTATTGTATTAGTTGTGTCCAAGTCCGAGTAAGTATCAAGTACCAAGTAGTACGGCTGTAACATGCCGCTGTTTTCCAAACTAAGACAGATAGGAACTAGAAAAGGGATACTCGAGGAAGCTGTTCCCATTCCACCCAGGGACACTCCAGGGTATTTCATGTACCACAAACACGGCTTAGATGCTGTATTATATCTCGATTTGTGGGTGGATTACACCAAAGATCTAGCAGAGAATCAGAGATGGCCTGCTACAGGGACATGGGATGCCGAGTGCATCATGAGAGTTGAAGAAGCATTATGGAAAAAGAAAGCCAGACAGTCACAGAAAGATGCCATTGAACTATGGCGTAAAGAATCACACCGACGTACTGAGAAAGCACTCAGAAAAGCAGAAAAACATAGAGAGGATTCAGACAAAGCTCGAGAAAACGTATTAGTTGAAGAGGGGATACGAGTAAAAGCAGAACAAGTAGACCGACAACGAAACACTCTTGTGAATGGTATGTATCCTCTTCTGGCCGAGGGTTTACCTAAGGCCACTCCGGAAATACCGAAGGATCTGCCCCCTCCATTAGTTCCGACTAAAGTACGTCACAAGACCACAAAAGACCTTTTCCTTTCTTCCTATCTAGACGATGTAGCTCCCTCATATACTTCTGCACCTGCTCATGTACCCGTACCACCTGCTCCTGCTGACATCTCCCTACCCCTACAGCTTCAGCTCCCAGGTCCGCAACTGCAGATCCCTCCAGGTCCGTTGCCCGCACCTGCTCCCGTTGTCCCCCCCGGTATTCAACAACTGCATCCATCAAATCCTTTTGGGACTGGCGCGGCCCAGGACCCAACCGAGCTACAGCAAGTACAGTCAGGTTATGCTCAAGCCTCCGGTTCAGGAGGTGCTATGGGAGGTTATCAAACACCCCCACAGATACACCGAATTACGATGAGAGATTTAGCAAAGGCACGGACACCGAAAGGCGTTCCGGCCGAACTACTTAGAAGAGAGCTCACAGACTGCAGATATGACCCAGTGCCTGGTACATCAGGCCCCATGTTATTAGCGTCCCTACGTTTGAGACGCGTTACAGACTATTTAATGTTACTACCAGGAATGCCAGAACATCTAGACAAATTGTACGATTTTATTAGAACAGGAGAAGGGCCGGATTCTGTTGCTGAAGCCATGTCACGTCAGAAAGTTGAGACTAAAGGTTTGTTAATGCGATTTTTGGTTAATTGCTTAATAAGAGAACACGATCAGGCAGGTTTTCCGCAAAGTGAAATGGATAGACTGATTAGATGGAGCCAGAACATGTCGGAGGGTAAACATGATAAGGAAAACCAAGTACATCATATGGTTAGAAAAGTCCGTAAAGAAATAATAGAAATACATGCCCAGCGAGCACCTGAAGAAGATCTTGAATTAGACGATCCAACTTCCTCGCAAGAGGAGGAGGAAACAGAGGATCTAGCAGAACTTTCGCAACAGTCAGACAAAGGGGCAATAGCATATGTAGGTAAGGGAAAATACCTTAAGAAAAGAATACGTCCAGAAAGCAAAAGACTTTTTCTCTCTGCTATATCAAATCCGAAATCTCCTGAACATATGTTTCAGGCTACCGATAAAATACTTCAAGAACTAATGGGGTACCATGTACTCAATTCCATGGATGAACAAGAATTGGCCAGGTCAGCAGTACAATGGGCTGACAATTCTGATAAATATAGTGATGACGCCTTAGCGCAGACCTTTTTGAACTTTTCCCCTGATGAACAGAAATTAGCTGGAATATATATGATTCAGCATCTCCTTACGTTGTTCAAAGGCCAACATTCTGATCCAGGTCCCCTACCTGATATCTTAATAGAGCTACTCTCGAATAGATGGAGAGGTCTAGGTACTGACTTAATAAAGGTAATTCTAGAACATCGGCACAGATATAGTGCTTTCCTGAATCCACAGTTTGTTCCAGCTCCACCCGTAGAAAGGAAAATGTATTACATAGACAGACAGAATCCCTTGCGAGAAGTGCATCCAGTCCGGAATGATGATAATACCTTTAGACGTGTGTTTGTGTACACGCCCATAACAAAAATGGAACTATTAGAAATGAAGAAACTAGTGCCTAGTCACGATAAAGACCCTGCAGGTTTCCACCGTGAAATAAAAGACATGTTACTCATGGGTGATTATACCTATCCCGACATCATGAAAATATTGAAAGTATTATTGCCTGCCCGTATTTACGAGAAACTCAAAGAAAAAGAATGGGAGGTGGGAGAGCAAAAGATTGATTGGGCTGCATTAGAGAACGAAGAAAATACTAGAACCCCAGGCCTAGGGCTTGGGGACAAAACTAAAGCATTACCAGGATTGTTAGTACAAGTATTGCCACGTTTGTTAGCAACGAAAAAGGAGGACTGGGATGCAATCTCAGCCTGCAAACAGAAACCCGATGAAGACACTAGTAATTTTTATTCCCGATTTGAGAAATGTTTTGTTATTAATAGTGGCCTGAAAGCAAGTAGTGAGTCATATCCACATCTTTTTGTATCCAAATTGGTCGAAAATTCTCTGCCCCAAGTTAAGAATCGTGTTCTGAAAGTCGAGAGCACATGGCAAGCAAACACGCCTTCACAAATGTTACAAATGTTACAATACCACCAGAATAGAATTAGAGAAGAACATGATCACGAACAAAGACGTATGAAAGACACGAAAATGAAAATGTTAGTTGCTCAGTCAGTTCCAGCTGACGGCCAGAAAAAGGGCATGACACAGTCAAATAATTCAGCAGCTCCTGTTAAAGGGATATGCAACTATTGTAAACAGCCAGGTCACTATATAAACGATTGTGCAGTTTTGAAACACAATATAGCTACAGGTAAAACTAAAGAAAGACCGCGTCCTCCTAGACAGGACCAGGCCCAACAACAAGTACCACAGAATGCACAGCCTATGCAGGCTTCGCAACAGACAGTACAGACCGTAGCGGTACCACAGCCACAACCGATTGCCGCAACACAACATGCAACTCAGCAGATGTATCAGTATGCTCAAACTGATTACCCCGATTATCAGCGATACCCATGAAACAGCCTAGAGAGGGAAGTTGGCTTGCCTCTTATTGAGGTTCCTGTAGATCAAGAGGGTCCTTATGTACATAGCCAAGTGTTAGGAAAAGATAGAAAGTTTTTGATTGATACAGGGGCAAGCGGAACAAAGATAAGTCATGACGAGGTTCCAGGGGCACCCCTCTCAGGCTCCCAGAATGTTTCCCTTGGATTTTCAGGCAAACCTATTGTAAATGAAGTATCAAAACCAGTACCTCTTTTAGTTGGTCCATTGTCTCGCACTACAGATTTGTTATTAACGAAATCCTGTCCAGAAAACTTGTTAGGTATCAAGACACTGAAAGCTCTAGGAGCTGTGATTTGCTGCTCTCCGGAAGGAGTAAGATTGTTCTTACGTGACTTTAAGGGTCACTATGTGTTGAGAGATATTGATCCCAGATTACAGAATGTTCCTGCACATTTATGGGCACAAGGCCCCACTGATGTAGGTTGTATGCACATTACACCATATCGAGTCACACTCAGGCCAGGAGTAGTCTTACCACGAATCCGACAATACAAGTTACCTCCAGATGCTGTAGCGGCTTTGCTGAAAATCATTGACGAGCTCATTGCACAAGGAGTGGTTGTAGAAACCGACTCGAATCTATGTAACTCCCCCATCATTCCAATTCTTAAACGTACTGACCCAAATGCACCCCCAGTTTATCGATTAGTTATCGATCTGCGCGAATTGAATAAATGCATCGTACCACAGTACCCCGTGGTCCCAGACATCTCGTCTCTATTGACTGCCATTGATTCCGAAGCCACGTTCTTTACTGTAATTGATCTGAAGAACGCCTTCTTTAGTGTCCCCATTGACTCGGAAAGCCAATATCTTTTCGGATTCTGTTTAAATGGTCGAAGCTTCAAATTTGCACGCGCACCTCAAGGATTCACAGAAAGTCCCAGCATCTATAGCCAAGCACTGAAAAGACAACTAGACAGTATACACATGCCTGACAACACTGCCCTGTTACAGTATGTCGATGATCTACTGATCACCGCCCGCAGCGAACCTGAATGTGAGCAAGCGTCACTGACGGTTTTGCATTTCCTGGCTGACAAGGGACACAAGGTGTCCCCTTCGAAGCTGCAATTCTGTGTTCAGCAAGTGGTTTACCTTGGGCACTTGCTGTCCAAAGGGGGGAGACAGCTAACACCTGACCGCATTCAGTTAATTGTAAACATGTCACAACCCAAGACACAAAAGGAGGTACGAGCCTTTATAGGCCTCACTTCTTACTGTAGACAATGGATCCCTCAGTATGCATTTCTAGCGAAACCACTCATACAGTTGACAACCCAGGAGGCAGCGACATCGACTGCCCTCCCTTGGACTCAGGAACATACACAAGCTTTTGACGACTTAAAGAAAGCCTTATGTCAAGCACCAGTTTTAGCGACACCATGTTACAGCAAGCCTTTTACACTTTTTGTCACAGAACGTGAAGGTACCGCATTGTCAGTACTCACTCAGGATCAAGCAGGTTCACACAAACCGTGTGCTTATTTTTCTAGTACATTGGATCCAGTAGCCCAGGCTCTTCCTGCGTGCTTGAAATCAGTAGCAGCAACAGCTCTAGCAATCAGACAAAGTGATTCCATAGTGTTAGGACATCAATTGACAGTACAAGTTCCACACTCCGTGGAAGTTCTTTTAAACCGAACACAGACTCAGCACTTGACTATAGCAAGACTGACAGGTTATGAATTAACATTGTTTCAGCCACACATAGAAATCAGACGTTGCAACACATTGAACCCTGCTACACTTTTGCCATTAAGTGAGACAGACCCATTGGCACATGATTGTATTGAAGTCATTACCATTACGACGAAACCCAGACAAGACTTGACAGACACCGCATTACCAGATCCAGACCTGACACTTTATGTGGAGGGTTCATGCATGAGAACAAGCACAGGAGAATTAGTGGCCGCCTACGCAGTCACGACAGAAACTGAAGTCATAGAAACAAATTGTATAGACATCTTGTCAGCTCAAGCAGCAGAGCTCTTTGCTCTGACTCAAGCCTGTATTCAAGCAAAGAACAAGAGAGTTAACATATACACAGATTCACGTTATGCATTCGGAGTCGTACACGACTTCGGTGTCCTGTGGCGAGAGAGAGAGGCTTTTTGACCTCTCACGGAGCCAAAATTCAGCACGGTCCCCTCATTCAAACTCTGTTAGATGCAATACATCTGCCTACAGCGATATCCATCATGAAGTGCAAGGCACATACAAAAGTCACAGATACAATTTCCCAGGGTAACGACCTGGCAGACCGAACAGCAAAGCATACAGCCCAGACTCAGACTCACGCAACTGATCTGACAAAGACAATAGTCCAGACACCGACACATTGCATGACAGTTAAGGATCCCGCCCTAGATGTAATTGATAAACAGACACATGCTACACCAGACGAAATCAAGAAATGGATTGAACTAGGAGGGGTCCAGACAGAACAAGGATGGATGACGAAGGGAAAATCTACATGGTTTCTCCCTGACTCTATGGTCCAAGTAATCATTAATACAGTACACAGTCCTGCACATTTAGGAGAAAAAGCCATGTTAGACAGTATTCAAAACCTCTGGTTCAATAAACATTTACGAGCAGCAGCCAAACAGAAAGTGCGTACTTGCATGATCTGTTGTCAGTTCAACCCAGGTAAAAGCATTCCCGTAGAGCAAGGTGGATTTCATCCTCCCGATCACCCTTTTGAAGTCCTCCAGATGCATTATATCCAGATGGAACGTTGTCGAGGATTCAAATATGTCCTCGTAGTTGTATGTGCACTCTCCCGTTGGACAGAAGCATATCCAGTCCCAGATTACACTGCTCCGACCACTGCCAAGCAGCTGGTTTGTGAATTCTTCCCCAGATATGGTTTGCCCCGCATCGTATACTCTGATAACGGTCAGCCATTCTCGTCCGAGCTTATGAAGCAGGTATCTCTCCTGCTCGGCTATCAATGGAAGTTCCACTGTGTCCGACATCCCGAGGCAGCAGGTCTCGTAGAGAGACATAATCAGACTCTGAAAATTCGTCTTGCCAAGATCTGTAGAGAGAAAGGTGTCGACTGGATAGTAGCTTTGCCAGTTGCACTCTTTTACATGAGAATGGTCGCACACTCTAGAACAGGGCTATCCCCGTACGAGGTGGTCTTTGGTAGGCCACCGAATATGTGGGGGACGCCTCTGCCTCGCAAAATCACTGATGTTGACTGTAACATGCTGACAGATTACCTTGCTTCCTTGATGTCTGCACTACAATCATGTCGTTCACAGGTTGCTGCAGCCTTTCCCGACAACACCGAGGTGAAGCCGCATGAAGTTGTTCCGGGGGACCTCGTCTTCGTAAGGAATTTCGACAGGAGGAGTCCGCTGGAGCCCCGTTGGCAAGCACCGAAGCTAGTACTTTTAACCACAAGGACAGCGATTAAAGTCGAGGGCCGCAAGGGCTGGCTTCACTCGAGTCATATCAAAAAATACCATGGACTACCGCCAGATCTAAACTCCCAGCCCTGCCCTCTTCCACAGACTGACTCAAAACTCCCCTTGGCCGAGAAAACTTCTTCTCAAGAATATAAATTAAAATTGAGGTCTAGCAAGTCAGACAGTTTAATTGTTTAAGTCCTCCCCTAGGTGAATCGGTTAGACGAGTTTCTGACATGTATCCCCTAGACCCCAACAGAGAGAGAGATAGACAGAAACAGCTCAAGAAACGTGAATATTGTAAATCACTGCGCAGTCACTGTATTGTGACACTATTGATTATGTTTTTTCTGAGTCTTATGATTATTGCTGCAAGTGTACTGTTACACATATATTACCCTATTTTCGAACGTGCACATTCTTCCTTCAATGTCACTGCCGAGCACTCTTTCAGTGAACTGCCCCCGCATGAGTTATCTTATCGACTTGCGCTGCGCAACAACACATTCATTAGTATGTTACATCATTCCCATTAGACCAGCAATGCTACCAATTGTTGGATATGTGGCCGACTCCCTCCCTATCAGAAATACAAGGGAGTTCTGCCCCTCTTTCCGTACCCGTTCACACACAATGGTTCCTGTGGTGCATGGTTTAGTTTAATTAATTCTTTAGATTCTGATTCCGTCGTTTACCAGGGCAACTGGGTATGGGGAAATCTGAACACAGTTCTGCATAAAGTATGTTTCCCTGACAAGGAGGGTCTTCCCAAAAGAACAGGGACTGATCTAGAAAATGAAGTATATGGATTAGGTAACTTTACACTTAACCTCATGATTCTGAATGTTGAATCCGAAACCGAACCAGTCTTGCCCGCTATGTCAGTACTACCAGTCAAAGGTGAATTATGTGTCAGAAAGAATGGTTCAGTACACCTGGGTCATAGTAAATGTACTACTGTGATCGAATTCAGTGATAAGGGCAAGTCTACATTTAAAGCTTCCCGTCATTCCTACTTCGTTTGTGGTCATCCCGCATATATACGTTTACCTCTAGATTGGGATGGCACCTGTTACATTGCATTCCTTCTGCCACCCGTTTTCCTAGCCCCTCCTGATTATCATAGGGACACCCATCTAGTACACAATAGACCACAGAGAGATCTCCCGATTGTCGACTATACTGAAACGGCCTGGGAGCAGTATACAGATTTCAATAAAGGTTTCTTTCCCTACTTAGGTGCTGTCTTTAATAGCAAACTGATACGTAAATTAACAAGAACCCTCGAAGCAGTAGTGAATGAAACTACTTCCGCTCTAGGTAACTTAACAGAGGAGCAGTCTGCTATGCGGATTGTTGTTCTTCAAAATCGTCTCGTCCTTGACGTCATCCTGGCCGATAGGGGCGGAGCCTGTAGAGTCATCGGATCGAGCTGCTGTGTTTTCATTCCAGAAAACGCGCCATCAGTATATAGAGCCATCACTCGTCTTCACAAGATTGCAAGTCAGATACACCAAAATCCAGGCACCTGGACTTGGTCCGGTTGGTTCTGGAGCGTGTTATCAGCCTGGGGATGGAAGGTCCTATCCTTCCTAGGTATTGCCCTTCTCATAGTATTCAGTTGTTGCCTATGTTTACAATGTGGGCCAGCGATTTGCGGCTTGTGCGCCACATCATGTATTCCTCATTCAAGTCCCCATTCAAAACACCGTAAGAAGAAAGAAGAGCAAATGATGTTACATGAACAGATTGATAGATTAATGAGGATTGATATCTCACGAAGGGTCCGTAGGGGACAAGGAGGGAATGAGGTAATATGAATTTTATGGTCCATTGTGTCCCCTATCGTAGACCCCAACGGCTCCATGTACGTGCTTCAAGTACATGTATGTTCCCTCCACTTCCAGCTATGAAGACGCAAATACATTTGCGTCCAACGTTAACATGTCCTCTTTCAGATCCACCATGAATGGGTCGGATATTCGGTTCCTAAGTGTGCCTTGCCAACGTCTTTACATGGTGCACTTTTCATGTTTTACTAGCTCTGGTGAGTTAGGCCCTGATTCCTGCCATCGAGCCCTTTCTGCCTCCTGTTTCTGAAAACTACAGTCTGCTGCTTCCTGACCTCTGCCTTACTACCTGTGCGGCGAGCGGTGCCTGGCTCGGCCTGCCTGCCTGCCAAGACTGTATTCAGCCTTCAAGTTATCTGCTCCGCTCCTCGAAAATACATTCCTGTCTAGTAGTTTAGGAAAACATCCTTCCCAGCTGCAGAGCAAAGGGCCCGGCTTTTCTGTCTCCATGCAAGTAATTCATAGCTCCTGTTATCATGGTAGGCCCATGGCCCCCTTGCTTTATACGTAGACACGTAGTCGCATATGCACGCACTAGCAGTCAGTATAGAATAGCCTCTGCCCGAGAGACCTTTCCTTCTAGATAATACAGTTCCTCAAACACAAGATATAGATATGATTTGGGTTTAGGTTGTTCTGACACCCCAGACTTCTGTCTCCTCATGTAGGGCTAAATGTCAAGTCCCCTTCACCCTCCAGTTCCACGTCAATCACACGTCATGCTGCTGCGCGCGCATCTCTTCCATGTATTTCTGCTGACACTGCAGGATTCTTCTATGGATCCACCCACCTGTGATACGTTTCAAGTGACGTTGTCTAGCACACACCTCCGTGTACGCCCTCATGCACGCCTTCTGTTACGTACATGTGTTCTTATCTCGTTTCTCTAAGCTGTTCCGCCTTCTGCATCAATCTCTACTGTAATGCATTGACTATATATATGATGTTCTGTTAATAAAACATTGTACATGTCCATGTCCATTTCCCTTCCTGAACCCTTGTGGTGATGGAACATGATACCTGGTTCGAACCAATTCCTTTTTAAGGAATAAAACCCCTTATAACCTCAAATGCCACGGACTCTGCCTCTTATTTTTGACTGAGTTATTCTTATTGAACTTTACCGCATAAATTAAGTATAGGTAATTTAAATTTACCACAGGCTAGGAGGGTGGTGTATTGGAGTCTAGCAGTAGGGCAGTAATCCCGTCTCCAAAGGCGTTCCGCTTGGCGGAGGTTACGTTTTTGAGTCTTCAAGTCGTTGGAAAACCATCGGTTGGCATCTTTGGGGCGTTTGGACGAGATGCACTTCAAAGGGGCGATAGAGTCGCAGCCAGCCCGCAGCCAGCTGTTGATAGATTCGGCCTGTCCTGAAGATGGCAGCCCTGAGAGGTCAGGGCTGGATGAGGAGAGTGTGGCAGACAGGGCCGCTGCATCAACGCGGTTCCATGATCGGGCCCAGACGTTTTTGGCGGGGAGGGATTTGGGGAGTGAATGGGGGCATAAAGAAAAGGTGATCAGAAAATGATCTGACCAAACACAGGGAGAAATGGAAAGTGAGGTGACCGGGCAGTCTCGGTACCAGATTTGGTCAAGGATATGTCCCAGCCTATGCGTAGGGGCATGGACAGCAGAAGTGAAATTAAGCGAGCGGAGTGAATCTGAAAACTCCTTGGAAGTTGCACATTCCGCGGGGTCAGAGGGCCAAAAGTTTAAGTCTCCAAGGACAACGATGGAGGAGTGGTTGACTACCAAGGTAGCCATCAGGTCTTGGAAATTTGAAAGAAACGTTTGCTGGGAAGACGGGGGTCGGTAAATAAGGACACACGTGAGAGGGGGGGTCAGGGAAAGTGAGCGGGCAACTAAACAGTCTGATGAGCCAGGGAGGAGAAGGCCTCTTTGACTCCGCGCGTCGTGGCCTGCCTCTCCAGCCTCTAGGAGACTGTAATTCTTTTTCCCAACCCACCACGCCCTGAAGCAGATGATTGGTATTGTGTGTTATGAAGTTTTTCGCAGTTTTTGCTACTAATGTTTATGATGACAAGAGTGTCTGAAGCGGGGGGGGTCTTCCGGCAGTCCCTGACCATACTACTTTCCTTCCATTAAAGGAACATTGTGTTTTCTTGTTGAAGCTGTAGCAGCCCACTTTGTTCTCTTTGTGAGGATAAGCGCCCCTATGCTACAGGGTGTCCTGAACACCGCTTTAGAAAACAAGCACTGATGAGCGGCGGTGAGTCCGCAAAGTAAACATTTGTTTTTAGTAAAACTGAATATAATAAGCAAGTGACGGTGCAAAGTAATCATTAAAAAATCCAGAATAAAACAAGCACTGACGAGTGGTGGTGATGGCGCAAAGTAAACATTTTTTTAAAAAGAGTTCTTCCACACAACAGTTGGGGAACCAAAGCGAAGGGAAACTGTACTTTACCGGTGTGCTACAGCCTTAAAGGGTAGTCACATTGGGGCAAAGGCACCAGTTAGGAGGCAGCAATGAAGGACAGTGGAGTGAACCAATGGTAAGTATGTGGTAAGTATCTGACAGGGAAAAAAGTTGGATTATTGATGACAGCAGACCTTGCAGACAGAATATGCACTGTTGCTCGACCTAAAAAGATCTAGTAGGCAAGTCAACTAACATCAAATGTGAGAAAAGTAGGGTCTGAAGTAGGAAATGGTTTATTATAGACTGTGACCCCTAAGGGCAAGATAAAAAGATGTATTTCCTGTCCAAATGATGTAAGAGGTGAAATACATCTTATAATATATAGGAGATTGCACAAAAGAGGGTAAGGAGCCAAATTTCGATCATACCCTAGCAGCACAGGGGTGCGGCAAAAGGTAAGCAACTTGCTGGACAGGACAGAAAAAAAACAGGAGAATTCGTAATGGGCGCCTAAATGGAGCACGGTGTCCAGTCTCGAAAACGTACTTTGGTGAAATCTAATCAGTCCCAGTCCTGAGTAATTTGCTAGGGAGAGAAGGTGCATGGGGAGGCGTTTGTGCATCTGAGGCCTGTGTGCTATTAAAACTGTCCACGTTGCCCACTGAGTACCTTTTGAGTTTCAGGGATCCAACTGATGTCAAAGGAATTTCTTGAACATGAGCAATGCCTATTTATTAATAAAATGCGACAATCAGCGGGATAATGGTTAGGAGGTACACATCCTCTTAGGTATAAGGGGTGGAAGTGGTGGGGAAAGGTTACTGGCTCCCGGCCGTGGGTAGTGTGTGAGGGTTAGAGCCTGGGTCTCCAGTGGAACAGGGAATGGGTAATGTATGTAGGTGAGGTGGAAGTAAAAGACAGATAATAGATATAGGAAGGGAAGTGAGCAAGACATAGGGAGAGAGAAAAACACTCTTTGTCGATCCTGTGTCTGTTGGTGCAATCCTCCTTGTGACCCCAAGGTGCAAATAGGAAAGATAGGGGGACCCATGCCTGCAACAATAGGTCTAGGAGAGGGTTGGTAGGTCACCAGGGTCAGTCAGGAGGCGTATTCACGGAGGTAGAGTACTGGAGGAGAGTATACTTGGGTGAACACATTGTACATCACCAAAGGGTGTTCACTGCTCCTGGGACTAGGCCGCCTCTGTGCGGGACGACTAAGTCATGGATGTAGTGCAGTTAGCCAATAGCAGTGGGATGGTGGGCCAGAGAAAGACTAACAGGGAGAGCTGGGTCATGTAGGCAGGTGAGCATTTGGAGACCTAAGAAATGAGATTGCCAAAGCCAATAGGCCAACAGAAGGTAAATCATCAGGGCTTGGGCATCTCCTGACAGTCTGAGTCATTGACTGTTTAAGAGAAGAGCATGGCTTATCCTTGTCTCAGCCTCTTCCCAATGCCCTAATCACCTGGTTGGAGGTCTTTCAGTCCATCTCCTGGTGCCACTGAGCATTTGGGTGTTGATGTCACTGTCATTAAGGGGGACTGGGAGTAGGCACCCCTGGGCAGCATCAGTCGGTGCATCTGGGGGTCCATGAGTGTCCACAGAAGTGTTCTCAAAATTGTCCAGAAACGTTGACAGCTTTTCTTGATCAGTGCATGTATTAGTTTTCCCGTCCATGGTGACCTACATGCCTGTTGTGTCCAAAAGGCCCTACTTAGTTTCCCAGAGGCATAGCCGTAGCTGAGGTGCCAGTGCTTTCTTGCACTTGATGTAGTAGCCCACTGCAAAGGTGATTCAGTAACCCTCAAAGAGTAGCAGCATTAACGTCTGTTTCACCACCCAAAGGATGGTGCGTACATGCAGGTGGTGCAGAAGACAGGCAATTATTGTTCTAAGAGGCGTATTTGTTGCCGGTGAGCGAGAATGGACTCAGTGTGCCTGTTGGAGCTCTAGGGGTTTAGGGAGGTGGCTGGCAATTAGTTTAGTAATGCAATCCCCTAGGAAGAACAGCATGTGGTCACCCTCTGCCCCACTAGGAATCCACAAATGTGAATATTTACTCTCTGGAACCTGTCCTTCAGCTCCGTGACTTTGTGTCTTTGCCTCAATCCAATAGTGTGTTATATTGCGTGTCCAGAATCCATCCGCAAGTCTAGAGTATCAAGGCCTACAAGGAAAGTGGTCACCTCAGTCCTGGTATGATTCACTTCCATCGTGAGATCTGACATTTTGTTGCCATGGCAGTGACAGAGGTTCCAATCTCAGCTATCTCGTTAGTAGAGAGTCTATGTCTGTAGCAGCCGGGGTTCTTGCCCGGGGATGGGGCCTTGGTGGCCTAAGACCTAGGAAGTGCCATCTTTTCTGAGAAAAGTAGCTGGTGAGATGCCAGTTTGGGATGCGACATGTGGGGTAGCTGAGAGACACAGCCAGGCTATCCCACCAGCCGGAACCAGTGTTGTTATGCTTGTGGCGGTGGGTGGTAGGCAGCAGGTGGGTGAAAGCAGGTGACTGGGTTGTCTCAAATTCCACTTTGTGCTTCTCTCTCCCCAGAGTCTCCTGCCGGGTTAGGAGTGGAGTCAGAATGAGCTGCATTCCAGCCAGGCAGAGGAACCTGGCTCTATCTATGCAGGGGCAGTGGGGAGACCTAAAGTGAGCAACCCTTGATGGGGTGACGGGTCCCAACCAGATTCAAAGGAGATGGGTAGAGTAGACAGTGATCACTCAATCCTGAGCAGCCACCCCCCCACATCACTGCTCTCAAATTTACAAGGCAGATGGTGCGAATCAAGGCACAGGTGAAAGGGCCGATCTGGTGTAAGGCTGGAGTGGAGAAATCCATGGCCAATGGCAGGGTTAAATAAGCCTCTGCAGTTATGGCCAGGTGTTGGGCCTAGGCCACTGCTTTCCCATGCAAGGCATCACTGGTATGGGGCATCAGAATCCCCTCCAGCTCTCACTAATGTGCCAGGAGCCATTGGGTAACTCTGAATTCGGGTCGGGAAGCGGTGCAGTAGGGTCCAAGTGCCAGCCATTGAGCTGTGTCTGAGGAGGTGAGCCTATGGTGTCAGGAGACTCACATAACACTATGCATACTACATGGGGCAGGCAAGCCTCTACCTAGGGTGGCTGTACTCACTGTAGCTGAAAATTCTGGGCGTGTGTGGCTGCTCACTCTGGCCAATGTTTGCACAACTGATGGGGCATGCCCTACCGAGTTAGGTTATGCTATGTTATGTTATATTGTTTTGTAGCGCGCACAGCTACTCAGCAGAGAGTCACGATGCTAGGCAGTGGGAGAACAGAGAGGCAACTAGATTAGCTGTTAAAGAGGCTGGTTTTTAGTTCTCTGTTGAAATATCCAGGCTGTGAACTAGCCGAAAGTCTAATGGGAGTCTATTCCAAAAGAGTGGTGCCATATAGGAAACCGATCTCCCTCATATTCTGAGGCTACTAATGTGGGGTAGCCTTGCCACGTACGCTGGGGAAGAGCTAAGAGTGTGTGCAGGGATGTATACGCTGTCCCTCTTGCTGAGATAGGACACGCCCGTCCCATGCAGGGCCTTATGCAAAAGGATCATAGCCTTAAAGACCACCTTTTTTTACAGGGAGCCAATGAAGGGACCACAAGTGAGGGGTCATGTGGGACCTAGATGGGAGTCTTAGTAGCAGTCTTGCTGACAAGATCTGCACCACCTGCAGTCTCTTAAGAGGGAGACTGAGGTACAGATCATTCCCATAGTCGAGCCTCGACATAATCAGGGCCTGCACTACCTTTCTCCCAGAAGACCCAGTTAAAAGGGGTAGCACATTTTTCAGAATGAGAACAACGCTGAAGCAGGACCCGGCTAGGGCTTGAATCTGAGGTTGGAAGGAAAGGGTTTTATCTATTTTGGTCCCTAAGTTCTTTACGCAGTTTTGTAGGCAACCCGGATGCAGCAAGTTGCTCGGCCAGCTGGTTCCCATTAAATTGTGGGGTACATCTCAAAAGGTTACGATCTCTGTTTTGTCCGGGTTGCATCTAAAGTGGGTCAAGTCCAGACAGTGAAACACCTTGGTGAGCAAACAATAGCTGCAACTCATCTCCATAAGAGAAGACTTTTGCGCCAAGGGACTCCATAAGGATTGCAAGCGGCTTCAGATATTCATTGAACAGAGTGGGACTGAGAGTCAAGCCCTACGGCACACCCACGGTCACGGGTCTGTCTTGTGCAGTGTAAGACGGCAGCCAGACTTCCTGAGTCTGTCTGTCCAAAACAGATGATAGCCAGTTTAAGGCTGAATGTCTGATACCTATCTCATAGAGATGCTCGAACAGCTTATGGTGGGGCACAGTATCACACACTGCCATGAGGTCCAGCAGTATAAGCATGGCTTTATCTTCAGTGTCCAGGTTTTTTCACACCTCCTCCACCACTTCAAGAAGAGCTAAAGTGGGGGCGGAAACCGGATTGAGTTGGTTGGATTATTCCGTTGTCTTACAGATAACTGGAGAGTTGGTGGTTAACTTCCTTTTCCTGGATCTTTGAGAGAGCAGGAAGAAGGGAGATGGGCCTATGGTTTGCTACTGGCATGGGGTCTGCTGACCTTTTTTTAGCAGCGGATGCGTTTTGGCCTTTTTCCACTCTAATGGAACCACTCTTGTTGCTAGCAAGGTGTGAACTACGTGACTCACTTTGGTTTTGATAGAAGGTGCAGCCATCTGTATTACTGCGATAGGGCAGTAGTCAAGAGGTAGCCAGACTTAAAGCTCTTTAGAGCAGCGAGGGACTAAGAGGGAGAGATGGAAGTGAAATCATTTAAGGAAGAATACGTAAGAGGAGGTGCGGTACCATGCGCACCATGCTCTGTGATTTGGACAGTGAAGCTCTATTTTGGAAGCTGTTTTGAATGGTCTTGATTTTTTTCTGGAAGAAAGTGTCCAGTTCATCGCACCATTCTGCCATTTGGGTGCAGGCTCTAGAGGTGACAACGGGGCAGAGGAAGGAATCAATGATTTTGAAGCATTCCTCTGCTTTGTTGTCAGCTTCCAGAATCCTAGTGTCATAGAATCTATTTTTGGCTAGGTGCAGCTTCCCCGATACACCTTTAGTACCTTCTTGTTTACAACTTCATCATCAGGGTGATATGTCAGTCTCCATGCTCTCTCAAGCTGTTTCTAGTGCTTCTTGCATGTTCTGAGCTCGTTGTTAAACCAAAGAGACGTTCAGCATGATCTGGCCTGAGATTTCTTTATGATGGGTGCTACAGAGCTAACAGTCTCCCTGCTCTAGCTGTCGAGGCAAGCGGTATCCTCTTCCACACTACCGGTCAACACTGGAGTATTCATAGTGAGAGCATGATTAATGGTCTCTGGCTGTAACCTATGAAAAGCCCAACAGGAGCGTGAGCCATTACCTTTCTAAGATGGCTTATGGCTGGTCTGTGACCAAGTAAAGGAGATAAGATAGTGATCTGTCCATGGAAGAGGAATAGGTTGTGAAATGGCAGGTCCAGATTAGAAATTACCTGGTCAAGGGTATGTCTGGCCTAATGTGTGGGGCCAAAGACCTGTTGTTTCAGAGTCAGAGGGTTCATAATTTCTAAGAGAGTGTTGGTTTCTTACCCTGATGCGTTGTACAAATGCACATTAAAATCTTCAAGCACCCGGAAGTGGGCATATCTCATTGCCCATGGAGTCAGAACACATTCCAATGAGCGCAGGTAACTGTTGGCTGGATCAGGCGGGCAGTACAGAAGAACCCCTGCCAGCGACTGGTTGGTACTGAGGGAGATTCAGAAAAGGGGGTGGTGATGAACAGAGTGTCTGAATCAAGCAGACCACTCTTACCCAGTCCAAAGATCAGGGCTTTATCCATCACCGTTTTTTAGCTCACTACACCATCCCAGCTCAGAACTTGGCTATATGCAAATAAGTCTGACCCTGGCCCAGTGCATCATGGGAACAGGGCAGACCAAACTACCAAGCTAATTCTTATACTGGGAAGGAAACAAGCTACCGGGGACCGGTTTTCTGGCATTTCAGCCGTCTTCGGCCCGGCTTCCTTGAATCCTGATGGTGCAATGAGCTAGGGACTCACATCTGAGTATACCCTTCCACGCTTATGGTGGACAAAAATGATTCAGAAAAGGGGGTGGTGATGAACAGAGTGTCTGAATCAAGCAGACCACTCTTACCCAGTCCAAAGTATGCCGGGCCGAAGACGGCTGAAATGCCAGAAACCGGTCCCCGGTAGCTTGTCTCCTTTCTGGTGAAGAATTGGCTTGGTAGTTTAGTCTGCCCTGTTCCCATGATGCACTGGGCCAGGGACAGACTGATTCGCATATAGCCAGGTTCTGAGCTGGGATGGTGCAGTGAGATAAATAACGGTGATGGATCAAGCCCTGATCTTTGGACTGGGTAAGAGTGGTCTGCTTAATTCAGACACTCTGTTCATCACCACCCCCTTTTCTTAATTGTTTTTGGCCACTATAGGTGTGGCAGGGTATACTCAGACATGAGTCCCTTTCTCACTGCACCATCAGGATTCAAGCAAGCCGGGCCGAAGACGGCTGAAATGCCAGAAACCGGTCCCCGGTAGCTTGTCTCCTTTCTGGTGAAGAATTGGCTTGGTAGTTTAGTCTGCCCTGTTCTCATGATGCACTGGGCCAGGGTCAGACTGATTTGCATATAGCCAGGTTCTGAGCTGGGATGGTGCAGTGAGATAAATAACGGTGATGGATCAAGCCCTGATCTTTGGACTGGGTAAGAGTGGCCTGCTTAATTCAGACACTCTGTTCATCACCACCCCCTTTTCTTAATTGTTTTTGGCCACTATAGGTGTGGCAGGGTATACTCAGACATGAGTCCCTTTCTCACTGCACCATCAGGTTTCAAGCAAGCCGGTCCGAAGACGGCTGAAATGCCAGAAACCGGTCCCCGGTAGCTTGTCTCCTTTCTGGTGAAGAATTGGCTTGGTAGTTTAGTCTGCCCTGTTCCCATGATGCACTGGGCCAGGGACAGACTGATTTGCATGTAGCCAGGTTCTGAGCTGGGATGGTGCAGTGAGATAAATAACAGTGATGGATCAAGCCCTGATCTTTGGACTGGGTAAGAGTGGTCTGCTTAATTCAGACACTCTGTTCATCACCACCCCCTTTTCTTAATTGTTTTTGGCCACTATAGGTGTGGCAGGGTATACTCAGACATGAGTCCCTTTCTCACTGCACCATCAGGATTCAAGCAAGCCGGGCCGAAGACGGCTGAAATGCCAGAAACCGGTCCCCGGTAGCTTGTCTCCTTTCTGGTGAAGAATTGGCTTGGTAGTTTAGTCTGCCCTGTTCCCATGATGCACTGGGCCAGGGTCAGACTGATTTGCATATAGCCAGGTTCTGAGCTGGGATGGTGCAGTGAGATAAATAACGGTGATGGATCAAGCCCTGATCTTTGGACTGGGTAAGAGTGGTCTGCTTAATTCAGACACTCTGTTCATCACCACCCCCTTTTCTTAATTGGTACTGAGGGAGAGGCAGAAACCCAGTGCTTTAACATTCAGGAGACCCTCAAGTTTGAAGGATAAGCAATAGAAATATTTTTTTAATACTTTTGCCTCCCCACCCTCTCTGCCAATTTCACGGTCATTCCTCAGAGTTCTGTACTATGGGGGGATAGCTAATTCTAAAGTGTGATTGGCCGAGGCCAAAAACCAAGTAAAGGTAAGGAAGAGTACATCAAAGTCCCCATCAGTTAGCACATAAAATACTTGGAGCCTGTGCGCATGTAGGGATTTAGTATTCAGTAGGGCGACCCTAAACTGTTTCTGCATTGCTGAAGCTTGATCTGGGCTGCGACTCGTCATAGAGGTGGTCGGCACACTAAGGGTCCAGGCACAGCTGGGGCAGATAAAATCTTCGCAGAGAGTGCCAGGAGACCCAAGGTCAGAACATTTCCTCTGAGGGGCCATGTGACATAAAGAGGCCCTATTGAAAGAAATGCGGTGGTTGTCTGCTGACAAAGAACCAGCATAGTAGCCGGCGCTGGGCACTTCCAGGATGCTGACGGGAGCCTCTGCACCGTAGCTCCCTTTATGGACATGGGGGCAGGGAGGGAAGGATGAATAGAGAGTACACCAACCAAGATGATGCCTCTCAGGGTTCTTGGACCTTCCCAGCCTGCCAGAGAGGAGATTCAGCCCCCCACTTCACGAAAAGGGCCGTTGCCTTGCCTCCACACTGCCTAATGCGAGCAAGGGAGGAATGTTTAGTGGCCCAGAAGCTTCAGGAGAATATAGCCACCTTGGTCAGTAAGAAGCTCTGTGTCCTTTGAAAAGTATTTAAATAAGTAGACACATAACTACTACACACAGAATTTTAAATAATTACAGTATTTGATGTGGCTATCCAGTCTAGAGTTGCCTCTTCATTCATCCACCTCTATCTGACTAAACGGAGGCAGCCCACTGACTGCACTACACTTAAAGAACATTCTAGGAAATCTAAAAAATGGTGAATCTTCAACATAGATTGTCAAATCAGTTCTCTGTGCTCGATCCTGCTTACTCAGGCCTTCCCATTCCCAGACAAAGCCTCCAAGATACTCCTGGTAAGCATTTGAGACAGAAGAAAAAGAGGAAATTAGCAGTACATAGCAGTACATGGCAAGTGTGCAAATATTTGTTACTTTATGGCACAAGTTTTAGTCATTTGAGATAATTATAACTGGTGAATTTCTGTGGTTTTGTTAGTTTAAAATGGTATTTTTTACCTGATATTTCTGCCTAGCTATATGTGTATTTAACCTTTAGTTTATTTCCGTGAATTTATAAAGGTATCTTTTAATGTAAGGAGGCATGGCAAGGGCTTATTTTAGCCCTGTCGACCACCACCTCCCTGAGGCACAATATGTATGAAGGCGGGCCTTTGGCTCGATTACCGCCACCTCCCCGAGGCAAGCAATGAAAAAAAAAAGTGGTGAGCCAGCACAGCACTCCCAACAGCTCCGGGGACCGCCACCTACCTGAGGCACTTATACATTGTATGCAGGCTGGCCCGCTGGGCCCTCCTGCTCCCCAGGGACTGTCATCTCCTCGGGCCTAACAATGTAAAAAACAATGCAGACCAATTCAGCCCCCAACCGGGGCTTAAATAATTATTGGAGGAGGGCCCTGCAGCCTTCCTGGTGGAGCCATGGATGACCCTGGGGACCGCCACCCAGAGGGCCTGCTACAGTTAACTCTTGAGGTGCCCATTCTTGGGAAGTAGCTGTTTGTATTTGCTTGGTGTAAACTGACATCTCCAACCAAGCAAAAGCAAACATAACTCTACTTTCTGCTTGCAGAAAGCAGTCTTTTCATCTGTTTCCCTGCACGCAATTATGTGTGTAATGAAACAGATGAAAACATTGCTATTACAAGCAAGGAGATGTTATTTCGAGGACCTCCCTGCTTGCTGGAGCAATACCGGCTCTGCGGATGTCAGGAGCTGGCTAGGACTGGGGGGCCTTGTTATATTATTCCAATATTTAAAAATATCTGAAATTAGAATATAAAGTTAAATTATTCATTTAATAATAGTTTGTAATTAGATATACGTAGATATAGATATACTAATATATATGTGTGTTTAACTTTTTAAAATAGGTGTTTTTGTTATATTTGTTGAAATATGTATTACATCTATTTTACGTTTATTAAATTAATGTTACTATTTAATATGTTTATTATTTAATATTTAAATGTATGTATATATTTAACATTATAAGTACAGGATGTTAATATTTACGGCAACAATAATTTGGTCATGATATTTTGGTATGGCAATGTTTTCTGTACAGGGGCCTCTTGATGCACTACTGGTTGGGAAATGATGTTCCCTTGGCAATGAGTGCCGTTGGGGGCAAAGAACCTCTATGGTTGTGATAAGTAAGTACCCCACAGATGGATTGCTGAGACAGCATTAGATGCCCTGCCCCCTTTCTCAACCACTCTGGACAGGGGCCTCCTGGTGTGTACTGGTTAAGGGACAAATTACATAACATATATAGCAAAAATGATATTTTGTTTAGGTTCTGTACAGTTTGAACTGCAAATATGTGCACATTTTCCTTAGTTAGGTAGATGCCAGGGGTATCATGGTGTTATTGCAGTTCAAACCGTACAGAACCTGAGCAAAGAAACCTTTTTGTTATGTGTTGTACATGCATCACATGTATGTTATGTAATTAGTTTTTTGTTGTTGTTTTTTAAATATTATTATTTTTTTTAAGTCACAAGTCGAAACAAAAACAAGAGAGCATTCATAGCACAGAAAACAAATTGAAAGGAAGAAGAGAGACAGAAGAAAAAAAGAAAAAAGAAAAAAAGAGATTATCGAGCATCAAAACATCGAAAAGAATCAATTGTCAGACAGTCATAAACATAATATTTGTCTAAGCCAAATCTAAAATGATTGTAAGTAAATTAATATAAAGACAGTCCATAACAATAATAGAAACATAGAACATAAGGCAGTTAGTCCCACTTGACCAGACCCTCCCAAATTTCACCCTTGAACGTAAACCCAGAGCTTTAGCTAATGCTAGCTCCATTTCATAAAGCACCCTCAATAGTAACCGAAAATCAGTAATTTTGGGACTAAGTGCATCAATCCAAGCCCTAGCAATGCTAATCCTAGCAGAGATAATATTAACTGAGACTAAAGATTTAGATAAATAGCCTGGATCTGATACTGACCCCAATACTATTTCTTGCTCAGGTAAATGATCGCCTTGCCGGATAACCTGCTCAGCACACATGTGACATCATACCAGAACGTAGTTAATCTAGGACACGTAACAAACATATGTCTGAGATCAGCAGCATACTCATTACATTTAGGGCAGTATGATTTCAAAGAGACCTAGGTGGTAGCCCATTTCAAAATTACCTGCGGGGTGTAATATAACATGAACGTGGTGCGATGTTGTTGCAACTTTAAGTTAACCGAGGAGATGGCAGAGTTTATTATAGCCATTGAATCAACAACCTCTTCTATATTAATTCCAATTGCAAACATACGATTGAGTTTGGCTACAATCTGCGATCCGTCATTTCCAATTGCAGACAGGAAGCTCTGATAAGCTTTCCCTATCTGACCCTGAGCGAAGGTTTTAAAGATAACCCACCCAACATCAGAAGTATGAGTTAGGGCTAACAAGCCCTTACCTTGAATAAAATAATCCCTGTCTTACAGGTACTTAAAAAAGGAATTGTAGGATATCCCAAACTCATCTTTTAAAGATGAGAATGACCTAAAACCACATTCATCATACATCTGCCCTAACCATGTTATTCCACACTGTTGCCACATTCTACAAACCAAGTCCGAAAATTTGCCCGGGAACCTGGGATTGTCCCAAAAATAAATTAATTCATGTAAATCTGGCACAGCAAAAGTTTTACAAATATCTTGCCAGATACAATAACTGTGCCTAACTACCTTGAAGCTGACTCTTTTAAAATAGTTTGGGTCCGACATATAGTGTAGAAGAAACTCAGTGTTTGGACCAAAAATGCGAGCTGATACGCAAACTAGTTTTTGATCACAGTGGGTCCCAAAAGTAGACTCTGAATACGATTAAGAAAAGCTGCCCAAAATAAGCTTTAAATTTGGGGAGTTGGAACCCACCTTGCTCATATGTCAACTTTTTATATCTAAGAGCTCTCCTGGCTCTACGATAGCCCAAATAAAACTTCCAATATCGGAATCTAGCCATTTAAATAATGACATTGGAACTCTTAAAGAAATTGAACGAAACAAATAATAACATTTAGGCAAAATATTTATTTTCACTATGTTGCCTCTCCTGATGATAGTCAGGGGCAACCTGTGCCACCTACGCAAATCTGCTGTGATTTTTTTGAGCAGTGGTCCGTAGTTCAAGGCCATAAAATTGTCAGTACAGCTACTGAGACAGACAACAAGATACGTAGCAGAGGCAGTGATACCTAGCTGGGGTAGAGCGAGTATTGGTACGTAATTAAGAATAGACTGTGTTTTATTTAGATTGAGCTTTTAACCAGACAAGGAACCAAATGTTGTGCCTTATGTGTTATTACAGCTATAGCCACCTCTGGCCCAGTAGTAAATACAGCAATGTCGTCTGCATAGGCACTAATTTTAAAATTCCTACCATTTAAAGATACAGGCAAGATAGAAACATTCTGTATGTAATGCCTGATAAACTGCTCAATGTAAAGAGCAAATAGTAAGGGGGAAAGCGGGCACCCCTGGCGCATGCCCCGCTGTATACTAACTGCCCTGGATGTACAGCCAATAAGTTTAATAACAGCAGAAGGATTGCAATACAGTCGCTGAACCGCCGAGACAAACCTCCGACAGAGGTCTAATGATAGCATAGTACACCATAAAAACCACCAATCAACTCGTCGAAGGCTTTCTCGGCGTCCAGCATTAGCATCCGATCCGCTGACCCAAATGACCTGCAACATCTAAAGCTGCAAATGCAGTGTTTACATGTGCTACTGTGACCCTACCTGGACCGAAACCGTGCTGTTCTTTTGAAACCAATAGATGAATTAGTGGGGCAAGGCGAGAAGCTTGGAAACATTTTTGGCATTCCTGTTAATAAGTGATATCGGTCGATATGACCCTAGGTCCTCCACAGGTTTGCCCTTTTTGGGGAAAACCACAATATTAGTTCTATTCCAAAAAGGGGGAGCATCCCCTCCCTGCAGTATATTGTTGATCAACTCAAGGAGAACTGGCATCAACACTTCCCTAAAAGGTTTGTAAAACTCCATCGGAATGGTGTCTGCTCCCACCGCCTTACCACTGGCCAGAGCCCCGATAGCTATGTTCAATTCCTCGAGGTCAGCATTACTCTCTAAGGCCAGAGTATGAGACACATCCAAATAAGGTAAATCGCTCTCTTGTAAATAATTCCTTGCCATTTGTTGGTCATAGCTTCCAGCTTCCTTATATAAGCTAGCGCAAAAGATCCTAAACTGCTTGGCTATATCTTCAGTCTTCATATAGGTAGCACAATCCACACCCTTTATTTTCTTAATGTGAGAATTATCCCTTTGATCAGCAAGTTGGTTAGCCAGTACCATTCCCACCTTCTCTCCATACTCATACTGCTTCGTTGGCAACTTTATCCTTCAACCTTTTATGGAGTTTCGCTTTAGCATCAATAATCTGGGAATATATCCGTTGTTCACTCATGTCCTTTGACGCTAGGCGTGTTGCTGGTCTAACTCTATAATATTGCCTATGTTCCTTGGCCAACTGAGTACAGTTAAGTCTATTCTGCTTGACTACATACTGGAGAGTAGCCCCTCTCACACATGCTTCTAAACAATCCCATACAAAAGCGAGGGAAGATTGTTTAGAATATATTCCTTCAAAAGCTATTGCATGTGAATAACAAAATCAGAACTACTTAGCAGGTGCCAAGGGAACGAAAATTCCCTAGCTTGATCTTGTCGAGACGATCCAAGAAATACAGTAAGCATGATTGGATATGATCCAAGGTTACCTTTGGGCATACGACCATTGATGCATTGGCCAACAACCCATAGTTAGTCAAAATCATGTCAATCCTGGAGTACTGTTTATGGGGGTGAGAGAAAAAAGTAGTGAACCCCGATGTTGTAGGGAACAATGTCTGCCAGGCATTATCCAGTTGATGGATATGCAATAGATCTCGTATAGCAGCCCTTACCTGGACCATTCTAGCTCTTGCAGGCGTGTTTGTGGTATTGATTAATTAAAGTCCCATAACAATGAGATCACCAGCCCAATCTAAAAGTTCAGAATTCAGGTAGGAGAAAACTTCAGGACAATCAACATTAGGGCCGTAAACCATACATACTGCGCAATTGCCCACCTGCCCCAACTATCAGCAAGTGTTCACAGTACAGGTATTTTGGAGTATTTATCTTTCAATAGAGCGACCCCCTCTTAAAGATGTCTTGTGTGAAGTACATACAATCAGATCATAGCCTAGTTGTTTAAAAAAAGCTTCTTTCTTTATAGGCCAGATGTGTTTCAGCCAATCCAACTATTTTGGGCTTAATATCCTATAAGCGTTTCCACATCCAATCGCCTTTTACTTGCCATGTTCATTCCACAGACGTTCCACCTCATAAATGTGACTCTAGCAATTACCAAAGTTCGGAAAAGCCGAATTGTACTCTATCCGTAACCGTAACCACAAACATTATTTCCCGCCCAACAGATGTTCATTACTATTTTCAAATATTTTCTGTGCTTCTTTAAAAAAGATGCGACTGTTTAACACTCCCTACCCCTAACCCCCTCAAACCGCTCCACCATCCCCTCACCCTGTTTCTTTGAAAACACCCCCCTTAAAGCTGTCCTGACCTGACAGCTGATGAAAGACACCACGATCCCCCCTCCCCGAAGGCGCCCAACAAACCCAAACACCATACCCCCTCCATCCACACCCACCAGGTGGATAAACAGAAAAAACAAATGGAAAACTTTTATTGAAAGTAAAGAAAGATCTTCTTTCACTATTGCATAATTACATCCCAAATGACATTTCCTACTTCCCAATGCCAAGAGAACAGAAATAGATTAAGCCAGGACGTTATACTAATCAAGGATTGGGGGTGGTTTGCCAGTTAGCCAGTGCTTTTTTAGCCTCCTGCTCACTTGAAAAGAAGTATGAGCGACCATCTTTAATATCTTTAAGCGGAGCAGGCTTCTGCAAAAAAACCTGAGAGCAAACATACTTAAATGAATCCATGACCTGGGGAATCTGCCATCTCCTATCCATAGATGACTTGCACAAATCAGATCTCACAAAGATTGACATAGAGTCAACTTGAACAGGAGCCATTTGCCAGGCCTTAATAAAAATAGCCTGGCAAAGCAGGAAGTTACCCAAGAATACCAATATAGGTCTAGAATATTTTTTTTCGGCTTGAGAGTTTGATGACAGGAATAATGGAAGATGATGTGCTCTTTGGACCTGCGTGTCTATATCCCAGTCTTCCAGGCTTTCTGTAACGACACCACAACAAATGCATGAGGATCAGAGCCTTCTCTCCCTTCCGGTAACCCAAAAATCCTCAGAGTATGACTACACAGGCGATTTTCAAGATCATCAATTTTGAGTTGCATTGATACCAGATTTGATTCCTGTTCGGTAACCACCTTGACCGTATGAGTACTGACTTTCTCCACGCCTGCCACCTGCTCCTGCAATTCAGAGACCTCAGCTGTTAAGTGGTAAACCTTGGTAGTAACCTCTGATAATGCTTTTTGGATTTCAATACAGTCCACCCTTGCCTGTTGGTAGTAAGCTTGTGCTTCCGTTCTCTGAGAATTTAGAGCCTACATATTACTAGAGAGTGAAGGATCGTCACCCTCTCCATTTCTTCCATCCAAGTAGTTTGACTCGACGTTGCGTCTTGTGCCCGCTTCTTCACAGCCCAAAGAACTGTGGGGGAGGAAGAAGACCGAAACACTAAGTGTTAAGTCCAGCTGATGTTGACCCCTTAGAATAGAAAGGCACCCTATCAGCAGCATTTTGACCATGACCCAGGCCAGCGGCTGTGTACAACGATTTTGCACATTCCATTATGTTTAAACAGGTATCAGCCACAGTAGGATTACTAGTTAATTGATGGACAGCAGAGGTGACACAGGCCATGGTAGCCAGCGAGTCTGAGTGACCTTTCAGTGGAGTGGAAGCCATTGTGTCCCCCTCTGACCCTACAATAGAGAGTCTGGAAACAATAGATTGTACTTGATGACACCCATTTTCGTAGCAGACTAACTCCCGGACCTGCCTTAGAAGTGCTTGATGCACACTTCAGTCGTCCGAGCGCGTTGATAATCTTAGATTGCCAGTCCCACCATGGCACCTACCACCTTTCCCAGTCCAAATTGATTTAGGGCCTTTTTCTTTCGGGTTTCTCCCCACTCGGGGGTATTACCCCCTGAACTACACACCCCATCATTCTTGTTCATTATATTAGCATTGCCCAAACTAAGTAAGGAAGAGTTGATAGGAGAATCCAAACCCTTCCCTATTTCCACAATGTTGTGTGCCTGCTCCTTGCTTCCTTCAGCTCCATTACCAATACAGTCTGTCAGTCAGTTGCTAATAATGCCTGGACTATTCTCCTGTGCAGTTCCATTTGAATGAGCCGAAGAGCCTTTGTTATTTGGGCCCTCGACTTGGGGGAAGCTTTACAAAACAGGAGAGATAGTTCCAGTCTCACTGTTGTAAATCAACGACGATTAGGTTAAGCAGTAGCAGAAGACATGCTTTGTTTAATCATTATCGTAACAAATGTGCAGACTCCATCTTGAATTTGTAGCGGCCATTTTGTGTGCCATACATTGCCATGTGCTCGTCATGTGCTTGGTCCTACCTTTTTGTTCATCACGCCTGGAGTCTGCCCGGAAACAGGCTATTTTTAGTAGTTTCCGCTTCCAACATGTCCAGACATGCGTAGTAGGATCAGTGACCGTTCCAGACAGGAATGTGATCGCAGACTGTTAACTCCGCCCATCTATCGATTCTGCCTTCCAAAATGTCCTTGTATGGTCATGAATCTGCTCTTGTCTTTTGTACCGCCTTTTCTTGAGCCCTCTCATTGTGTATAAAAGGGGCCATGTGCTTTAGTTCATTGTACTACTCGATACAATACTGAAGAGTGTTGTGTGGACTGTAGTACCACCTTTAAAGGTTCAATAAACTTTGCATTTGTATTTTCCAGTGTCATTGCCAACTTCTTCCTAAGGTCTGAGGACTCTGTGCAGAGAAGGGCGAACCCTTGCACTAAGTAGGCCTGGCTGAGGTTTGCTTACAACATCACCACCACCAGCCTCAAGTGGAGAAGAGAGAGAAAGGGGTCCAAAAGGGACCTGATCCGCCGAGCATACTCCCACAGGAGAAACATCCATTCTCGGGATACCATTAGAACCCTCCATGCTCCCCCAACCCTCATTAACTGCAGCATTCAATACTTCACCCATCTGGGCAAGGGGAATGGCAGAGTCAGATCCACAGGACCAGAGAAGCGCTGTAGCCTTCCCTGAGCGCAGTAGTTTAAGAATGGGCTTCCCCACCTAAGGATCTGTAAGACAGCTTGAGGAACTATTACCTAATGGGCCTCTCCGAGGCATTGTAACATTGTCTACAGGGAAAACCAATCTGACCTTCCACACCTACAACTGCTGCGGGCAGACCTCCATTCTCTGCTTGGACCTCTATGCGCCCTCGACGAGTTGTCCGGGGTGGGGCCATCACTCTTCGCTTTTCCCTCAGTATGTGGCCGAGGCCGCATCATTACAGCAGCAGTTTCCTTCATTCGTGCAGCTGCAGTCTCCTTCGTTCTCCTCCTGACCCCCGGATATGCCGGCTTACTCACACCAGCTGTGTGATTCACTCTGCCCGCATAGTAGGTGGTTCAAAGCTAGGGGGCCGCTTCAAACACTGGTGCGGCTCCCGCTGTTGGATTCTTCTGCTTGAAGGTGTTGCTGCGGTCTTACTGACGGAGTGGAGGTCAGGTGCGGAACCAGTATCACACGGACGCTGGAATCTGCATTTCAGCTGAGGGAAATACTGAGGGAAAATTTTTATGTGTGTGATTCCGGTGCATGTCAACAATTAATGAAATCTTAAAAATGAATCAGGTCTTTAAAATAAAATCAAAAAAACAAACCTTTTTTCAAACAAAAAATTACTTTTTGAGTAAATTCAATTGATCTGAGTAATTGGGTTATGTGAACATGATGTGAATGGGTGATTGATTGGCAATCAGTATTGGCGCTTTTCTTGATGTTTATTATTTAATGCCCAGCCTTACTGATTGTGGGCCAAACCACGTCTTAGGTTGGTTATAGCCTACCTACAGCATCTCTCTCTTGTGACTTGTGCATACTGAAACTTGGATGTAAGACTTGACACATAGCGTTTACATTGCAAATCAAGGTACAAATGAAAATGCATATACAATGCCTGCACAACAACCTTAATCCATGTTTGAAAGTATATTCCTCTACATGAGTGAGAAGCTTTTGTCAGTACTTGCCAACATTAAATGTAATTCACATACCTGAAAATTAAGTTAATTGATCAAATATCTTTTTAAGTCTTATCAGACAGATTCAATACTGTCAGGAAATGTAAATATTAAGCACCAGAGTGGCATACCACTCTCACACAAAGCAAACATTAATAGCAGTATTTTCAACTTTGCACCCTCTAAGAATACGGATGGCAGCAAATAAAATCATGACTTTAATTTTTTTATTTTGTCACTGCTGAATGTGTGGGTATTGTGCACACTTCTGGCATTGGGCTATACTTGGGCTACATTTGTGCTACATTTTGTTTCTATACTCTCTGGTGGCCATCATGGGAGACTTATTTGGTATGACATCCCTAATTTCCTCCTGTACTGTAAAATCCTCTTTGGAAGATGCTTTCAGTTTTCCACTTCGATTCCATCAAGATGGCGGTCATATGTGCCACACTTTTAGCATGGTTTCAGAATGGTAGTACTCTAGCTGCTCATTAGAATAGTGTAGTACACTCCTGTTCATCAGGGAGTTAACTGGCAGTCAGCTGATGGTGTTGAAAGGGCATGTTTCAGCTTATATGTCAGAAGGTTTTAATGAAATAGAGAGGAAAATATTTGAGAACTCACAAAAAAGTGCCCTAATTTTTCTTTCTACAGCACTAACCATAATTTCCATGACAAAACCCCCATTTGTTCCTTTGTAAATTAAATGTTGTTAATTTTACCAGTTTGATTCAACCAAGATGGCTTCAGGTGTGCCATACTTTTTCATAAGTAAGATTGTTAGCTCTCTTGAACCACGAAATGTGGCGCAAGCTGCGACGCAAACCTTAAGCAAGATCTTTTAAAGCCACTGGAAAGCTACTTTGCATGACTCTGAGTGGCTCCAAAAACTGGAGTAGCGTACCACTGCACAAATTTCACTGTTGCGTTAATCTGCCCTGAAAAGGCATTCCACTGGCATTGATGGGGTGTTCTCATGCAACTCCCATGGACTTTGACACACCCCCAGATTTACACATAGAACGAGGAATTTGCCTCTCAGAACTGATATTGTGCAGAAAGGAGTCCCTCCCTCCACAAAAACCATCCTGCATGCAGAACAGGCAGCCTTGCACCTAGGTTAACATATCAAATATTCAACCCAGTCACAGATCTGGGATTAATACATCATTTGTTTGCTCACCATGCCACCTCTGTTCGGCCCTAGCCATGTGCAAACCAGTCTTGACCCTGTTACTCATGGGAACAGTGTAGCCCAAACTACTGCAGCACCATGACATATATTACATGTTTCTTCACTGTGACTGACACTGACTGTAACCATATTTGTTAGGGTGTTGGTGAGGAAACAAAGGGGGCACTACAGTGTCCCTGGTGGCTCATGACCCATGGGATGCATACAGGAGAGCACATGGTATGCCCCCCTATGTGTATGCACCCCCATGCATGCACAGTATGTACTTCACAGTTGGTGCTGTGCAGGAACCAGCTTGGACGTCTCATTTTGGTGCCTTTTTGAAAGGTACCACCAGAGAAACAATAAAGGACTTCCTGCCAGACCAGGAGTAAACCCCTAATCCAACAGCTCCCACACCTTTAAACTCATAATCAGGTCCTTAGTCATCACTCTAACTAGATTGTGTTAGTTCTTGAATGAAGTGTGTGTTGCATTCCTTGAAAGTCAGTAAACACAGAGGGTCCGTTCGGAAACGTAAACTTACTTGTAATCATATACTATTTTGGCTAGTCACCATTAATGAAAGTAAATTTACTACAAACGTTAAACGTATTTGTCTGCAGCCCCTGAATTCAGGGCGTGGAACCTCATTTACAAGTGCAAATTTACTACTAGTATCTTTTAACATGTAAGCAGAGATCTCTCCACTTTCTCCCTATTGTAAGGTATAGAGAAAACTTAAAAAGGTACTAAACTTTTAAAACAATGGCTTAACATTTTTTGGGGACAAATATGAATGTAAATTGTTATATATTTATTTTAAATGTAAAACAAAATAAAAATAGAAACAATTTTGAACTAAAGATGGATTTAATCTAAATATTTCATTAAATTATAATATGTTTAAAGATATATTTAAAAATAAATTTCCATCTGAAGTCAAATGTTTATATTTACTTATTACATAATAAAACAAGATAACATCTATTAAAAGTTATGTATACAATTGATTATTTTTAATAAAACAATTATTTGCATTTATTACGTTTTTGCTTTTTATTTCATTTTTAATATTTATTTACAATATATACATTTTAAAGAATTCAAAATAATTAAATGTATTTAAAGATTATTCCCTATAGGTTGTTATTTTAAGTCCCTGCCTCCATTATTTTCTATGGGAGGGTACTGTAGTACCATTGGTTGGTACTGTGTTGGGTGAAACTTACACCTGGTCGGAGCTGGTGTTTGCTACTGTGTTGTATCCTTTCTTTCTGAAGTAACTTTAAAAGTGCAGCTTGTGAACAAGATGAGCTCACTCTTTTGTGAGTGGGTGCATATCCCTCCTTAAACCCCTCCCTAACCCTTTCCTAATCCCTTCTTTCCCCTCCAATTTAGGAGTAAGAATACCCCTTTTTCCAGCCAACCCCTGTCCCTTCCATATTTAACCCCTTAAGTGCTGATGACGGAACCACTCCGTCATCAGCTGCGGGTGCGCTGTGCTGATGACAGAGCAGTTCCGTCATGGCCCGCTCGCTGCTCATGCGCGGCGCGAATTCCGCGCCTGCGCTGAGCGTTCTATTGAGCGGGGCGGGCCATGACGGAACCGCTCCGTCATAAGCACAGCGCCACCGATGCTGGTGACAGAGCGGTTCCGTCACCAGCATGCGGCCGCCGCGCGGCCGCCCCGCCCCCTTAGTACTGCGGCGGAATAGCCGCCGCAGTGAAGGGGTTAATATTTAAATATAGGCATACACGTAGACATACTTGTGAAACTCCACAGTCAGGACAGAGAGAAGGAAGCATAGCATAGGAGAGGTGGAGGCAGTTTAACTAGTAGAAGTTTGCAGTATGTCTGTTCTCGAGTATCAAAGGTGCTATCCTTTTCAGAAATCATGAGACAAAGTCAAATCCCCAAAATAAGTGTCTTTAGCATTTTACAGTAACATTCATTATTCATTATCGTCATGCATTTCTGGAATTATGTGTTATTTTACTCTTCTTTTTCCTAAAGCTAGTTTTTTTTGTATGCACAATTACATCTGTAAGTTTGCAAATATATTTTCGTTTACATTTTCAGATACAATAGAGAATGGTTCACCGGAATTTATCAGAAGATAGATATTCTAGCATTGGCACCTGCACTTAATCTGAGCACTTTTTTCATTTTATTGTTTCATTGTTTCATTCGAGCAGAACTGCCAAATAGAGGGACTGAGCACAGAAGCGTGAAAAGTCAATACAAAGATGCTGAACAAAGATGTGAAAAATATATCCAGGTATGAACAAGTAAGTTGGGCAAGCACTCAGAAAACACAGTTTTTCCTCAGAAGGTGGGCTGAATAGTAATCAGTGCTGTAGAAGTGAGGCAGAGCTACATATAAAGCCATGCTCAAGTTGCATGCTGCTCTCATAAGAACAGGTGTCCTTGCTGGCCTCTGACCTCACCCTACACTAGCCATTGAGACTGCTGATCCTGTGAATGCTCGATAACTGATTTAGTGAACATGCATTTACTGGGTGTGTCTTGTGTTTCAGGCTTTCAAGGATATGTTTAGTGCACTGACAGGGGTGAGTAGATATTAACATTGGGTTTTGGTTGAGTTTAGAGCACATGGCATGTCACAAGGATCGGAAACAACTTTCCTGTATGTATTAGAACTGTCACAACTCTGCTCCAATTTTAGAAACAGTGTAATGCACACCTCTTAAATTAATTAATGCACACCTCTTAAATTAATACTAATTCAATTTAACCAGTACATAAACGCTTAGCCTGCATAGGTTGCCCAACACACATCCCAATTAACTTTTTTCTTGGTATGTTCTATTGAAGGCAGGTAAGATATCCAGGTTTGTCCCACTAGAGCTTTTTGATGTTTGTGGTTCAGCAGGCATCTCCGTGAAGGTGTTCAGCCTTGTGGAGCTGTGCCCATCTCTGGGTTCCAACATTGGAGCATTTGAATATTAATACAAATCAACTAACTCTGCACGTAAAACCTTGGATTGTGTCAACGAGGCAAAACTATCTGATCCATAAGGAGACACAAAATCCAGGTTTGTAGTGCATAGAGCTTTTAGTGCTAAAAACAAAGGGGCATATTACCAAGCAATAGCGATAATTATCGCTATTGCTTGGTTAGCGGAAAAAAAATATCGCCGCACACCGAGGATTTTTACTGCTGAGATACCTTGATATTATCAAGGTTTATCTCAAAAGCGGTAAAAATCCTGCGAAATGCATGAATATCGCTGAAAAATCTGCGATATTCATGCATTATCGTGACAATGCTCTTAGCCATGTTATCCACCTTCCATTGAATAATATGGCTAGAAACTGCTTTTTTCAGGCGTTAGCTTTTGGAGATATTCGCGCTTAGCGCGAATATTTCCAAAAGTTGTGAATAGGAGTTAGAGATGTTAGCGACTGTTTTCAGTAGCTAACATCTTGGCACGCCCACTTTGCATGTCATTAGCGATAATTATCGCTGACATGCAAAGTGGGTCCCTAAATGCCCGCTATCGCCTACAAGCTGTCACTAACTGGTGTTAGCGACAGCTTGGTAATAGGGCGATAAAAGTCCCACTAAGGCGGCGATGATGCCCTTGGTAATATGCCCCAAAGGCCCCAGCCAGAGTGGGAGCTAGACTACGGCGTTTTAGTGACCACAGCCTTATTCCTTTTTAGGTGGAAGTGTTTGACCGCCATCCAAAGGAGTATGAGGCTGATTACGAGTACGGTGGTCTCAAGACCACCGTACCATCAGTGGCGGTCCAAACCTCTGCCTCCTCAGCAGTCCAACTGCCCACTAACAAGCATGGCGGTTGGACTGCCACAAGACCGGCGTGCCTGCCAGAATCTTGGATCCTGCGGCAGCAGTGGAGGGGAAGGTGGTGAGCCACAGCCATGAAGGTGGTGACAATGCCTTCACCACCATGCTGATCACGACCTGCTTTTCTGCTGACTTTTTCATGGCGGGGACACCACCATAAATAGGTCAGCAGAAAGGCAGAGAAGGAGCCCCAAACTGGGCCCCAAAACAATTTGGCACATTTGGGGAATGGGCATGGTCCACATGTTGAATCCCCCTCTGTTTGCACTGTTTTACGTGCACTGTGTGCCATGCACAACATGGTACATGGCACACAATGCCCCAGACATACAAGTGGTACTGCACAGTGGCAGCATTTGCTTCAGGCGGGACACCATACCTGGGCCCGGTCCACTGGGAAACAGTGACGTTTCATTAGCACTTTACTTTATTGGGTGCTTTTGTACCCACGCTTAAATGATCTTGTATCTTTAGCTCATTACTTATTTAAGCTATTTTCCACATTTAATAACTCCATGTTAAACCACCATATATTCTTGCTACCTTATAAGGATGCCCTCACTCAGGAGGTATTGATGGTTCGAATATGGCAAAATGCCAAGTATCATTCTCAAAGAAGCAGGTCATTGGGACCGGCATATTCAATATTATTTGTAGATAATATCTACATTTATGTCACAAATTAATACTGTGATTTAAAGCCCAATCATTCAACAACTATTCTATTAATAAAAAAGTGTATTGTAAGATTGATTTTGTGGATTCTACAATGTGACATTGTTTACAAACAATCTGGATGTAGGCAGCTACCAGACTTAACAGTGGAGATTTAAGCCTGGATTGGATTTTGCATAACATAAGTTGTCTGGGTTAAGGGGGGAATTAATGGCAGTGAGTAACTCAAAGCTCTTACCAACCCTTACAATCCTGAGGGCAACCTTAAACATTGCATGCTTTGCCTGGATGTGATGCGCCATCTGGATGAACCAAGAGTGTTTACATTGAGGAGAGAACGCCTCGAATTGATAAACTGAGGGGGTGTGAATACTTGTTTGTAGGTTGCTGTTAGTAGGTCAGGAAGAGGCAGAGGATGAGGATGAGGATGAGGGAAAAGAAGAGAAGGAGCAAGAGGAAGAGGGTAGTTTGCTCAATGTAATACTGATGGTAGTCAAGTGGAAAAGGGATGTACTGTAGAGAGAACTGGAACTGAGCCCACATTGGTCAGAGTGAATAGCACATGGACAGGAATGGAAATAGGTAGATGATAAGTCAGACAGTGACTATACAGAGGAAATAGGTAGCCTAAATATCTTAGCAGAAGACATACCACAACCTATCCAATGAATCAAAGGTGCAATGATTTGCAAATAACGCTTAAAGCAGCATATTACATAGCAGGTGGCTAGGCTACCATATAGTTTACCTTTTTGAAGATGGTCATTCGCTGGAGATGGTCGTAGTAGGATTGTTAGCAGATAGTAGACTCCTGTGAATCCAACACTAGGAGGATCAATAGGAAAGGCAGGTGTGTTAGGGTTAGTCGCACAAGGATGAACAACTAAAAGAGAATTTGTAATAGAATATTTACCACAGGTCTCAAAAATAACTGAGACAAGTCTAGTCAGCCCTTTGCGTGGGAAAAAGGACACTGCATAGTCAGGTGGAAATGTTAGCTCCTCCCTTTCCTCCTGTTATGTGGTCATATTATGCTCTCTCAGCATAGCGCAACAAATCATCCCCAAAGGAATTTATCAGCGCTTTTGCTGTAGTACATGACTAGCAAACAATTGATTCAAACAGCCAGTTTTTTTAGAAGTTCTTTAAACTTACACAGCTCTCTGCATAGGCAAATTATTAAGGGATGTGAATTCCAACAGAATGTGGCCAAGTAGGAAAAAAAACTCGCTCTAAATTTGAAGGTATGAATTTGTGGAATTTGAAGAGGGCTTTGTCTATAGATCTGAGCACTCTAATCAGATGATAATATCTGATTCTATTTGGAGGTAGGTTGGAGCCTTACAGTTCAGGGTTTTATGGGTAAGACAGCATGTTTTGAAGATGAGTCTTTCCTTATAGGTAGCAAGTGTGAGGAGTGAAGTATTCTGCTCTTCCAGCAATTTAGATATTAAAGTCTCATTTGCATCAGAAAGTAAAACATTTCCATAGTTAAGACGACTTGCAATTAAGGCTTTAACTAGGCTTTTCCTAGAGTTAGTAGGAACTGGAAGCCATGAAAATAATTTCTTCAATATTCTCATGGTGGCAAAGAAGATTCCGCAAAGGGTCGAAACCTGTTCTTTCATAGACAAGGAAGTGTCAAGCTTTATGCCAAGTGTTTTAACTATTTGTTTTGAGGACAGGGGAGGTCCTAATATGGATGGCCACCAATCCAATCAGCATAAATGTTGGAGTTTACCGAGTATTTTGGTATTCTCTCCGTTTAATTGCAAACAGTTGCTAGAAATCCAGGAGACGAACCTTCTCATGCAAACAGAGACACTGACTTTCACCCCTTCCACATCTGGGCCAATCCCGAAATTTGTGCCAGAGGGACAACATAGATATGAAACAATGTGCGACTTAATGTAGACCCTTGTTGTACCCCTTTCCTAACTGATAAGGTGCATGATTTAAAAGGCTTCAAGGAAATGGTTTGAGAATAGTCTTTCAAAAAGTCATTTAAGAGCTTTGATGTAGACCTTAATGTCATGCAGTATGTGAATTAGAATCTCATGCGTGCCCATATCGAAGGCTGTAGTTAGATCCAGGAGATCTAGCATCATTGGGGTCCTTGCATCCAGGGATGATCTAATAGCGCCAATGACAGCGACTAACACCCTCTCTGTTCTGTAGCACGCTCTAAAACCTGACTGTGACGATCGAGGAGCCTGTGTTCCTCCGGAAATGCCAAACGCTGCTTATTTATACTACTCTCCAAATGTTTGCTGAGGAGAGGAATCAGCAAGATAGGTCAAACATTAAAAGGATTAATAGGGTCAGCATTTGGCTTTTTCAAGATGGGGGAGACTAGTGCAGTTTTCCAGATGATAGGGACCGAGGTTGAGTCCATGGAGAGATTAAAAAGAGACGTGATGGCAGGTGCAATTAAGTTGGAGAGATTTGCCATGACCTTGGGAGAACACAGGTACAGTAGTGATTCTGTTTTAGCAGTCCCTGACAGCCTCTGGATTTACTCCAAAGTGCAAAGGACACAACTTTACAGATGAAAAGTGGCCTTAGGAGAAGGCAGACTAAAATCAGGTAGACTATCAGGTTGACTCTCAGTTGGGGAAAATTTAATATAGATATAATTTTATTGTCTTCAAAGAAATTAGCTCACAATGTAATGAAGTTTTTCTGGGCCTTTTTGATAGCATTATGATATTTCTTCCACAGACTTAACATTCTTTATATGTAGGAGCTTTAGTCCTTCAACGGTGCCTTTCCAATATTTTGCCCTTGGATTTCGCCAAATTTAGGCCAGCCGAAAATCAAGGTGCATTATTTCTGCTGGAGGTGGCAGGGTTCTGTCGCACAGGAGCAATTTGATCTAGTACAAGGGAAGATTTCCCAGGGCGGGCTCCATATTTGCATTACAGGAAGATGTAATACGAAGATACGCCTTGGCAAAGGAGAGAGAGGAACAGTTTTCCACTGTCTCATATTTGGCTGGGCATTTTGTCAAATTTAATCAGGTCATTTATTTTTGGAACTTTAAAGTGAATCAGAAAATGATCAGTCCAGAGAAGCGGTAAAGACAGTGGCGTAGCAAGGGGGGGTGCGATCCAAACATGAGTTTGTTGCGGCAGCGGCAAAGGCAGGAATCTTCACCAGCAACCCCCCACTCCTCAGCACGGACATCGCAGGGCGGCCAAGGCATTGACCGCCATGGGCAGCAAAGTGCCTAGGTACACCACTGGAAGTTCACTTCTAAGTTCCTGAGAATTAGTAATGAGTAATGTCCAAGGTGTGACGGGCCGAGTGTGTAGGTCCCACCACTACCTGTTTCAGACTTGACATCTCCATATCAGCCTAAAGAAGTGCCACCACATTATTTAGGACATTTTCGGTGTAAAAATTAAAGTCACCCAGAAGTGAAAAATTACGCTAAGTGGTGACTAAAGTTTTTCTTTGCTCCAAGATTAGCTAACCTAAGTACGTTCTTTAATGCACAACCATTACACAAGTCTCTATACGAATCCTTTATAAACCGTGGATACATTTAATTTGCGTGATATTCATAATGCACATGCATGATTACATGATTTCTCTAAACACGTGCGGAATCCTAATAATTTCTGTACATAACATTACAAATTTTACTCTACTGTCTCAATATGGAGATATAAGCTTCCCTCTGATAACACGAATTACAGCAAAATAACAGAATATATGCGAGTGCAGTTCGTCCATGAGTATACTGCACCCTTAAAAAATTTAAGAACGCCAATCGCTCAATCAGATGGTCTTCTATTTATGAGACTTGTGGGGTAACATGTTCCATGTTTTGATTGTGGCATAAGAAAAGGATCTGCACCTCAGCTAACTTTGCAAATTCTAGGCACTACTACCAATCTGTATTAGACTGAGCGCAGCATCCTTCTGGGTATATACCATTGTAGTTTAGATCTGAGAAACCGAGGACCAGAGATGTGTAGCACCTAGTTTACACTGAGATGCAGAGCATTGCAGTAGTTCAACTGGAAATACATCATTGCAAGTACAACTGATTTGCAAACATCAGTATGGATGAAAGTGAAAACTATTTTTACCAATCTATTTATATATTGGAATATTATGTCAGGTCATGTTATCTTATGTTATGTAATGGAGATGTGTGTAATGCGCTAATCACCCATGAGGGTATCCAGGTGCTTGGGGAGGTGTGTAGGTGGGTGGTTCCTGTAGAGTGTTTTGTTAAAGTTTCCAAGACTTCTGCTTATTGTGGAACTCAAGAAGTGAAGAGCATGCTCTGATGTGTTGACAGGAGGTCTTTCCATGCTTTCGGCGCAATATAGGAGAATGAGCGACCTCTTGCTTTGCTTTTCAAGATGCAGGTCTGTGTGCAAGTGTGACTGAGGTAGAAGATAGGTGTCTAGCAGGCTGGTGAAAGTGCCTGCGGTTGTTTAGGTATGCTGGTCCGACGTAAGACATTTTATGTGTGTGTGAATCTGAATTGGCTGTTCTTGTGAATGGATATCAATGAAGCTTGAGGTACATTGTGATATGAGTGTGGCGTGCGAGGTCTAGTGGGAGTCTTGCAGCTGTGTTCTGGATGGGCTGTAGTCTGTGTAGTTGTTTGGAGATTCTGACACAGACAGTGTTGCTGTAGTCTAGCCCACTGGTGATGAATACTTGTGTGACCATCTGTCTGGTGTTCAATGGCAGCCCTTTGAATTTCATTCGCAGAATGAGAAGGATGTAGAGGCAGGAAGTGCTCTCTGCTATAACTTCAAACGTAGTTCGAGTCACTTGTTTATCAAAAGATAACTTTTCATCTTAAATAATCCCAAGATTTTAGACCGAACTCACCGGAGTTAGAAAGTAGCCAAAAGTCTTATTCCAACAAGAACAGACCAAATAGAGAGTCAGCATTAAGCAGTTGTTCATCAAACTAAATCCCCTCTGCATGTATTTTTAAGTATCCTTATGTATAATTTAAAAAACCGATAACTCTATCTGTATTTTATGTCTGCCCTAATAATCTTGTAAATATAATTATGATTTGGCTTCATGTACTCTTTCTTTAAAGACACAGATTAACAATAGGTCGGAAGTGTGAATCAGTAACACAGAGTTTCAGAGAAGATGCAGTGGAATTCAAAAATTTGTTGTAATAAACTTTGAGAAAGTTGCACGGATCCAATTAATTCACAAGATAAGGATTACATGCACAAAATAATTCATTAGTTGTCTGAAATTCCAAGAAGCCGGTTGTCAGTTTATTAATGAGTCTATGTTTTGGAGTGTAGCAAACACGACGCTTTAACAATCCATTCTAATACCATGTTAATTAGTAAATCACATTACTGTGAACAACTTGCATTTAATTGCTAAACGTCACACATGTAATGGGAGTTGCCGACAGCCAGGATCATTAAGGGACTTCAGTTGATTAATTGACATTAGTTCGCAAAGTTGTGCAGTGATCAGTTTTCAAATGATCTGAGCTGCCTTATTAATTGTATTCTTCTTTGCCGATGAAATGTGGCCTGGCGGTAACTGTATTCATCAGAGCGAATAAGGAGGAGGATGGGATGTGAATTACTTGATGAGTGGAACATGGTAATATGTTTATAGAAGTAGAAAATCACTGGTTAACACTCAATATATTAAAGATAAGGCATCAGTCAATTCAATTTATGAAACTTTATTCGGCACATTAAAAATGACCATAAAAGTACAAAACATGTGTAATGTCAATAATGACAATATAAACAGTTACAGCAAGCACCCCCGATGACTACCTCTGGGACTCTAGGTCTACTGGCAGAATAGGCCACAAGTTTGGAGGCCTATGGCAAAAGCACAGTGGAAGGTCACACAAAATGGTGCCACCACATGGTCAGCCCACCCTCAAACAACAATGTACATGCAAAGGGCAGTAACAGGAAGTTGAGGTCTCTGGGGAACTTCCTTCCTCTTCAAAAAAAAAGAAAAAAATAACAGAAAAATGACTCCATGCTCCAAAAACTACCACCAAATGACAACCTGAAGATTTCTTTAGCAAAATGAACAAAATCATCGTTTTCTAGAAGGTTTTATGCAACTCGTGACATATTGCTCGCAAGATTGCAAATTCAGCGTGTTCGGCAGAGTGAACTGTACAAAAAGTTGTTATTGTGTGCCCGAGCACGCAGATTGAGCGCGTGAAGAAGACAAAAACTGGCAGAGTAGGCCACAAGCCATTGAGGCCCTTGTCAAAAACACAGTGGCTGGTCCCACAAAATGGCTGCCACCAGGAGCTCACAAAAAATAAGAAAAGGAATAAAAACAGACAATGCAGGCCTATGGTAAAAGCACAATGCCTGGTTTCAACAAATGGCCACCGCCCTCATGGTCAGCCCACCAACAAGAAAGTACATACAATAAATTCAAGCAGGCCTGTTTCCCTATTTGGCCAGACAAAGGAGGATGCCTGTTATTTACACATCACAGCTGAATGCAAAAAAGAAAATCTGCATGGATAAAAAGGTTGGAAAGTTACACAACAACAACACATACAACAAAGTCATTTAAACATCCAAAAAGTTAACTACACTATGAGCACCACATTTGGGAATTCAATCCAATGCCATCCATGCCATAAATGATCTTTAAAATTCAACAGACAACATAGAAACAGCTGTATCAAGCACCCCCGATGACTACCTCTAGGACTCTAGGCCTACTGGCAGAATAGGCCACAAGTTTGGAGGCCTATGGCAAAAGCACAGTGGAAGGTCACACAGAATGGCCACCATCACTTGGCCTGGCCACCCACAACAACATGAAAAGAAAGAGAAGACAGACAATACATGCCTATGGCAAAAGGACAATGCTTGGCTTCACTAAATGGCCGCCGCCACATGGTCAGCCCACCCGCAAACAACAAAGTACATACAAAGGACAGTAACAGGAAGTTGAGGTCTCTGGGGAACTTCCTTCCTCTTTTTAAAAAATGACTCTATGCTCCAAAAACTATAAGCCAATGACAACCTGAGGAGTTTTTTTAGCAAAATGAACAAAATCATAATTTTTTAGAAGGTTTTAAGCAATCGAGACATATTGCTCGCGAGATTGCAAATTCGGCGTGTTTGGCAGCGTGAACTGTACAAAAAGTCGTAATTGCGTGCCTGAGCACGCAAATTGGGCGTGCGAAGAAGACAAAAACTATAAGGTCACGTTGTCGCACTGTGCAAAGTTACCAAAACTACGTGAGCTGAATTCCTAGGGTTAACTACTGGCAGAAAAAGCCATATTATTTACACAAACCCAAAACCTGAAATTCCATACCAAAAACCACATGTTGCAAATCAATCCAAAGCCATCCATGCCATACATGATGTTAAAGCTTAAACAAACACCACAAAAACAGTTGATTAACTTTCATGCACCCATGATAACTCGAGTAGTACCTATGGGCCTATTGCCAGAGTAAGCCACAAGCTTGGAGGCCTTTGGCAAAAGCACAGAGGCTGCTCACACAAAATGGCCGTCACCACATGGCCAGGCCACCCACAGAAAGTAAATACAATGAACTCAAGCAGGCTACACTAACTATATGAACTCCTAGGGTTACCTATTGGCTGAAAAATCAATATTTAATTAACACACACACAAAAACTGAAATTCCTCTCCAAAATACACAGTTTGCAATTGAATCCAATGCCATCCATTATGTTTAAAAACTTGAAATTAAACAGACAAAACAGAAACATGGTTAGACCCATGGGTACCTCTAGGCCTACTGGATGAAACTTTAAAGAAATACAACTTGGTCTCTCATGAAAGTACAGGCCTCCCTCAACAATAATTTTCAGCAAGGATTGAGAAAGCCCAGACAACTGTAGGTAAAAAAAAGCCCAGATACAAACATGTACAGAAATTCTCCAACGTACTTGTGAAAGAAAATTTCAAATCCAAAAGTCCTCAATAAATCCAATCAAATGATATGATGCAGCAGACATACACAGAAAGTGATCCTTCCAGCTCCAAAATCTAAATGAAAGTGAACAGCACACGGACAAAGCACTGGGAGGAGCATGCTGGACAGGAACAGGAAGTTGGAGACTAAGGGGGAACCTCCTTACTCTTGAAAAAAGACTACAGCCAAATCACAATCTGAGGGTTTTTTCTGAGCAAAATGATCATTTTCGAGAAGTTTTTATCATGCTTGAGAGATATTCTGTGCCAGATTGCAGTTTCTGCATGTTCAAAATCGCGATCTTACCAACATTGCGCCAGTTGGAAGATTGCGCGTCCTAATGACAAGTTTGTGCGTCCAAATGATGTGATAGCGTTCACACAGTCTTGTGGGATTGTGGGGCCGGATCCCAAACATCGTGGCGCACGCGACTGGGAGAGAGAATTGAGAAGGCAAATGCAGAACCACGGTAAGTCGTTACTGTGCACACGAGAACGCTATTGAGCGAGCAAGGAAGAAAACAACTAAGCTACGCTGTAGATTGCGAAGTATTCGACAACTTCGCATTCAGTGTGAAGCGCGAAGTTGCTGCTACTTGGCAAACTCCGGGAACGGAGCGTAGTTCACTGCCCAGGGTTAATTACTACAATGCACAGAACACAAAACACCCAAAACGAGACACCACGGTTGAAACCAAAAGATATATTGGATTCCTGATATTACAACCCCAGCAACGCTTGTTTCACGACCATTGCAGAAAGTTTAGAACATTCACCATGTCAGTCCTCGCACTCGCTGAGGAGTAGTAGGTGGAAAGATTCTGGTGTCCTGCCCATAGCACACAGACACGAGGCTGCAAAGAATTGACCCGGGAACAACACACCGCACCTGCCACCAGCCAAAGTGTCCCCCAACCACTTCTCAATTGTGGAGGCCAGGCAAATACGCAGACTGATGACAACACTTCCCAAGACCTACAACACGCTGTGCTTGTATTGACGGCAGCAAACAAAAAACTAGCCATGTCAATTCCTGCCAGCTCCAGAAAAAATAAACAGCACTGACAGAACCAATAAACATGACGTGAATTTAACAAGGACCCCCTGAGAGTGTGGATACCATGGTTCCTAGGTCAGGGAAAACAAAGCTTTCGACAAAAAACAACCTAGGCAACTAATATTTTAAGACATATAACAATATAATATATAAGGACAATTGGCTACAGATTATTACAAAAATAGTTGTTTTATTATTAGTTTTAAACATTTAAGAAAACCAATGACACAAATGCAATTAAAAATGACAAATGAACAAAATTTGAATCATATTTCATACAATATCAATAGAAATCATACATTCAAAACAATTTATATGAACAAAGGTTTAAAAAGATTAAAAATCTAAGTGGCAGAATGGCTCACATCTAACCATTTCCAAAAGTTTAGGCCAGTCGTATTGCTAGAATCACACACGTTGCAAAATAAAACAAATACTGCAATGCGTAACAATATTCTCTTGTACTGTGCAACAGAGAAACAATGCCATACGTAGTGCCACAGTCATGTACTATGCAATAAAAGGAATAATGCAAAGCGTATCCCTTCCAGCATGCCCTGTACCAGGAAGAAACAAAGCAATGTGTCACGCTACAATCATGTACTCTGCAATGAAGAAATAATGCACGGTGCCACGAGATAATTAGATACTCTCTATAAATTCCATAAACATAAACATAAACATAAACATACTATGCTATGAAGAAATAATGCAATGCGCCACATTACAATCAGGTAATCTGCAAGGGAAGTGAGAGGCCGAGAGAGTGTCCCTCTGGGCACGCACCCCACCCCAGGAAGTGATCCACTTTACCTGGGGGTGCAACCACACTCTCCTTCCGCCTCCAGCGACTTGGGCCTTAATCCAGAACTCCGTCATGGGGTACGGTGAGCTCGGGCGGGTGGCTCAGCTCCTCCGGGGAAGCTGATCTGGGCCGCTGCTGTATTACTCCGAGGGTCCAATGACTTGGCCCTCCTTCCAGCGGTCTCAGGGAACACCCAGACCCGCCCTTAGCACTGTGGAGACTTTACTTCAAATTCGGTGCACATCCTACCCAGACACTCCTCACCAGTGCCTCAGGTTAGACCCCGACACGCACACTGCCCATCTGAGACTTGCCTCTTCTCTGGTGCTCATGATGACCCGGCGTTCTTCACCAACTCCCTGCTTGCACTTCGACAACAACCCTGCACGTCCGAGTCTCTCCTCTTCTCTCGGAGCACACGAAGTCCAGGCCCTCTTCCCCAACGCCCTGGCTGCACCACAACATGCACTCTGTGCGTCTGAGACGCACTTCTTCATTTGGTGCAGACAACGACCAGACTCTCATCACCAACGCACTGGCCTGCACCATGACACCCAAAACCTGAAATTCCATACCAAAAACCACATTTTGCAAATCAATCCAAAGCCATCCATGCCATACATGATGTTAAAGCTTGAACAAACACCACAAAAACAGTTGATTAACTTTCAAGTACCCATGATGACTCGAGTAGTACCTATGGGCCTATTGCCAGAGTAAGCCACAAGCTTGGAGGCCTTTGTCCTCACTTCATCTACCCATGCACACAACGACCAGGCGCTCCTCACCAATGCCTTGATCTGAACCACAACATGCACCCAGCGTGTCTGAGACTCAGTTAACTCCAGCGTGCCCCCGATCACAAGGCACAACTTCTGAGGTTCTAAACCAGCAAAAGCATGCGCACACCACATTGCTACAGACTTTTACGGAAACTTGTATGATCCTGTGTTTCCAAAAAGGGATCCAGCTCACCTCAGGCCCTTGGCACAGCATACAGCCCAGGCTTCTACAAGCAGGGGGACCCAGCACCTCCAAGCACAGTCACAACAGCCTCTCCCTTGGTTAGAACAGCAAACTGTAGACCAGCCCAAGATCATGAAGCAATGATTGGACTTTCCACAGCAGTTTCTTCATTTGCTCCTTCTTTGACAGAGGGTCCTCTTAACCGCAGAATGGGTCCAAGCCTTTTCAGTCTCAATCCATTGCTGTTTCATTCCCACATTCAGGGGTTTCATCTCTCATAGTTATAGCCCTTAATGTATTTGAAGTTCGTTTGTGCTCAGGGGTCCCTGACCCCTCCCTAAATCAGTTCTGGGTGTCTCCCTCCCAGTGTCACCACTCTCCCCTTGATACTGGAGGTCTGGATACTTCATCACTCAGCAGGAGATGGGTCAATTGGTTTAGAGCACTAGCCCAGGCCTTTTCACCTCCAGGGGCTTCTCCTCCCCCTACTCTCCAGATGCACGGCAGCCTGGTGCCATCTCATCACCTCCATGGGTCAAGACCTCACCCAGCTCCTCTCACCTTTCAGATCCAGAGAGACAATCCACATTTCATCAGACACAGAGAAGTGTTCAGAGCACAAAACTCAGCACTTTCTAAAAGTGTGGTTTCTGAACACAAAGTACCAGATGTAGGTAAATTCAATTTTACAAGTCCTTAATAGCGTTTTTTCCGAATCGCTATTAAGAACTCTCAAAATTGAATGGCGGTAGGAATCGAAAAAATATTTGCGACTCCTTAATATTCCTTAATTGTGAATCCCAAATTGAGATTTGCAATCAAGGAATACCATACCATTCATTCCTCTGGGCCAAGAGGCTCATAAGAATGAAAAGGAATTCCGCCCGTAATGTAGTCTCAAATTGTGGGCGCAATTTCAAGGGTGCGAGGGTTCCAGAGGGACACCCTGTTGCACCCCTAAAATGTGCATGTTTGCACATCTGACGTACATACATGCCTTAAGGACATGAATGTGCACCACATGACACTTTCAAAAAAGCACAAAAGTGTTTTTAAAGGAAAACTCTAATTTCCACCAGCTTGAAGTTGGTGGTAATTAGCGATTCCTTAAGGTTAAAGTGCACTTTTTTTTGTGCTACGTACATTGTATTTAAGGAATCGCAATTTGCGATTCATAAAAAGCAGTCTCAAAATGGGGAATCGTAATTTTTGGGATTCCTTATTTTGCGAGTAGGTTTAATATTACCTACATTGTTCAACGCCAAATTGCGATCGCAAAGGCTGAAATTCTGCGAATTTCAGCGTTTGCAATCGCTATTTGGCCACCTACATGTGGCCCAATGTGACAAAACCACCTTCCCAGAAAGATGTGTTATGACACTGTAAGTTCATACATACTAAGCTTCACCCCTCCATTATAAACTAACAAGAAACTAGGCTAACAAACACAATACCCAGCCTCCCCCATTCTGTCCTATGGGCAGGATGGCCTTTCAGCAGTGAAAAACAAAATGGAGTATTTTTCCCTTTCAGGACATAACACACCTTAGTATATGTTCTGCCTTTTACCTACACTGCACCCTGCCCAGGGATTACCTGGGACCAACCATAGAGGTGCCCATTGTGTATGTAAAAGGGAAAGTCAGACCTGACTTGTGGTTGCACTTGTCAGGACAACATGCTAACTTAACAAACTGAGCACAGGCCCTACACTGCAGGCCTAAGTTCCCTTCTCTGGGCACCTTTGCCTTACTAGCCCTGGCACACACAGTGCAGATCACTGGGGACTTTACTAGTAAGCCAAACATACCAATCATGGCCAACCAATCACCATTTCATTTTATATAGGGAGCACTTGTACTTTGACACTAATTAGCAGTGGCAAAGTACCCAAAGCATCTACATTGGCATTTCTATGTCAAGAAAACAGTCTAGGGGAAAGCAAAAAAAATTAGGGAACTTTAGCCAAACAGGCCAAGTCCTACACAAGTCCCTCTCTGCCAAAAGCCAGGGTAGACCAATCATTACTTTGACGGACTTTCGGCTTTGGGCAATAGAACAGGATGCAGGCCTTCTACCACAGGGACACCCTCCTGTTCCTCGGCTTCCTAACCCCAGGGCAACTTCTTGATCACTGCCCCCTGAGCCAAGAATGCTGTTCCATGGATCCCTCCCTGCCAGGAGTACCCCTCTAGGGGTGCTGGACCAATGCTAAGCCCCTCCCTGGAGTAGTACCCTGGAGACACCCATCGGTCAGGATACTACCTCCAATTATCCTGTCCTCTAGTTTAAGAGTGGGCTTACCTTGGTCACTTCTAGGGGATCCAGCTCCACTGGCTGGACACTGTCCCACAGTCGTCCCCACTGGGGAACATAATCCTCTCCTAGCCTTCTATTTATTTGTCCGAGCCTGCCACTTAGGAATGGCACCCACAAACTTCAGCTCTGACTCCAGACTGACCATACCCTTCTGACGCTAGGTGTTCTTCCCCTCACTGCTGGCAACTAAGCACAAGGCCTCTACCCAGGGGCTCTCCTACAGCCCCCCCCCCAGTTTCCTGGGTGGTGCTGCTGATTCCTGAGGGTGCTGCGCACTCTGCCTCTCCCTATTTTGAGACAAGGGGGTAGCCAGCAACCCCTCCACCCTACTCTGGGATCTCCTTGCACCAACTGCCCTCCTTCCCTCTCGGGGGCCCCTTCAGGCCCATGGACCCTTGACCAGGGATCCGGTTCTTGTGCAGGCTCCCGGGAATTGAGGAGCCCACACCTTAACCTGGGGTGGCGCAATCCTGGAAAATAATTTCTGAACCTAGGCTCCCCTGGGGCTAGATTGGATAACCCGTCCACATCATTCACCATGCCAACCACTACCCAATCTTCCAGTGCTCCCTTGTACTCATCCACACTTGGAACTGGCTGTGTGCTGACACCAATCAAACTGGACTCCGCTTGTCTACCCTTAACGTCCAGTTCCCTCATGCTTAACTCATGAGCGAATAGAATCCGTTTCTCTTCCAACATAAGAGTGTTCCTTCTCTCCTCAGCTTGAGTTTTAAGTTTTAACACCTCCTTCTCATGTAGCCTGACCCTTTAGTTTTCTTCCAACTCCTCTGGTGAAAAACCACTCCCTGAATGACTACTACCAGTCCCTACTGCTGGTCCCTCCACTGGCAAATCCTATGGACCAAAGACATTCCTTAGGTCATCCTCATCTACCTCACCATCACCTGTCTCCTGAGCCTCTCTGTCTTCCCACCAGGCCTTCAAGGCCATCTGCAGCTCCTCCTCCGTGGCGCTACTCTTCATGTGACACCCCAAAGCTCTGCAGAATTTCCTCAACAGATCAACTGTTGAACTGTATTTTAAAATGACCCACACAACTCCATTTTGTGTTGCCATGCTCTCTGCAACTTGGTGAAGAACTGTTTTCCACGTGCCTGTTGATACTTGCACAACCCTCCCCTCTCCTTGTGGTTGAGCCGATTCCAAGAAGCTGCCTGTGTGCCTCAACCCGCAGTTGTGTCAAAGACCCAGCTACATCCTGTCCATTGTTGGTAACTCAGCCTGTCACAACTCCTGTGTCTCGTGACCACACCATTTGATCAAGGAAGCACGAGGCTGCACCCTGTGACCACACCCTTGAGCAAGGGAGCACGAGGCTGTGGACATTGTGCAATCAGAGACAGATGCCCCCTGACCACGATTGCACCACAAGACAGATGAAGAACTTGTCAGATGAGGAACTTATCAAAATGTGGAACTGTGTATTGTGTATATGGGCATGGCTAGCACTATAAGTATGTGTGTGCTGCGGATCCAAACAGCAGTCTCCGTAGAATTGTCTTTGTACCATTCTGGGACCTCTGTCCTTAGATCGAGCTAATAAATAAATTACTTCCCTCCACGGCTGGTTGTCCTGGTCTCTTTGGTAATGTATGATTTGAACAAGGAGAACCTGTAGATTCTAAGGTGTGCCCTGCACCACTGGCTTTGACTCTCCTAGTGTCGGAGAGGTCTTCAAAAAGCCGGTTCTACAATTTGGCGCCCCACGTGGGGCGTCTTCGGTGGTCGTCATCGAGCCCGGTGGTTGTGAGGGTCCGTGATCAAATTCCAAGGGAGGTTCGCCACTACATTGGCTGAAAAATTGTTTTTGTGGGTCCGAGGTCTCCAATCACGTGATTCCTCCCTCCAGTGGGCTACCCGACTGCGGCCCCGACTGACGCCCCAGTTCTGGTTCCTAGTCTTTGGAGATCGAGACATTTGTGACACTCGCCGTGTGATGGAAGATTAATGGTCAGGTAAGAGTGGGAGTGGCCCACTTCTTTGGTGAATTGTATTTTGGTTTACGTATTTGATTCGACTTTTGCAAAAGCCGAAGCCAAGGGGTAAGTACAGTTGTATACTGTAAATATTAGATTTTACCCTTTGTTGTTTGGAACCAGGATACATATCTAGAGATACCTGGATTTAGTAAATTCCAGAAATGGTGTTGTTGTTATTGTACGCAGGACTCCCCATTGGAGGAATCTTGTCCGATTCCTTCTTTGGGGACCCCTAAAAATGAAGTCTATGCTAAACATGGTGTTGCCAGATTATGGGGCCGATTAGGATCGCGAACGGAAACGTGTTCCGTCCGCCGAGGAAGGTGGCATGATACTCCGGACCTGCCCGCGGAAAAACCGCAATAGCGATTAGGATCAAATGTGACCGAAACGCCGACCGCGGCGGACGGAGCACAACAATCTCCGTCCGCGGCGGTCGAAGTACACCTGAGGCGGCGGCATGCGGACGGAACCTACAAAACACCGACCGCCGCGTACGCACATGACCAGGAGAACAACAACCTCCCCCGCGATACCTGCATAGTGTCCGTGTCCGCAATTAGGATAACTCCGCAAGTACCCCGGTAGCCACCGCGATCCACGTCCGCGGCGGTACCAATGCTAGGAGAAACAGTGCACCACAGCGGAAGTCCAACATCCCTACAGTCAAACCAATGGCATACATACCGACAGAATTCATCACCAAACACAGGAAAATGGACGACCACCCACCTGACACATCTAAACCAAACACAAGACACAATGACCCACCCCCAAGAACTGCATAAACCACACCTGCCAACACACCCACCTATCACCTGACTGCCAATCAACATTCACACAGGGCCAACACACAGACTATAAATTAACTCCCACCCACTCCAGAAATCCTCTGCATCACAGCATAGCTGCTAGCAGGAGACAACACTTGGCCAACAGCAAACAATTTAAATCATACACATAACCCACACCCAAACACACCCTGCACACAAACACCCACCACACCATACCCAAACACCACACACCAGCACCTCCTAATTCACACAAACACACACCCCGAGCACCATGGCACCCAAGAAGAATCCGAAATTCACCGACACCGAGCTCAGGGTAATGGTCGATGAGATCATTCGTGTTGAACCCCACATCTTTGGATCCCTAGTGCAGCAGACCAGCATAGCTCGGAAGAACAGCCTGTGGGACCGGATCGTCACCAGGGTCAATGCCTCCGGGACCGTCCCGAGGACCAAGCATGAAATCCAGAGGCGGTGGCACGACCTCAAGACCCGGGTGAAGTCCATCAGAGCCAGGAACTTCCTCCGGGCCAACCACAAAGGGCGGTGGAACCCCCCCGGAGCCCCTACCGTACACCGAGTGGGAGGAGAAGGTGCTGACCATCCTGCACCCTGAGACCCTCGATGGACTTGATGATGGAGAAGAGGCTGGTAAGTACCAACCACGCACCACAAACACAACAGCACGGTTTGCCTCACACAACTCTGAAGACACATCTCACATACCCCAGCCTTGCATGCAGTCCACATACTCACCAACGTCTAAACCACTCCTACAGGCCCCCATGTCCATAGAGAGGGTGGGGGTGGTGGGTGGGGTGTGTGAGGGGTCACTAGTCCAACTCCCAACAGGCCCCCATGTCCATAGAGAGGGTGGTGGTGGTGGGTGGGGTGTGTGAGGGGTCACTAGTCCAACTCCCCACAGGCCCCCATGTCCATAGAGAGGGTGGTGGTGGTGGGTGGGGTGTGTGAGGGGACGGAACTACAACTCCCCACAGGCCCCCATGTCCATAGAGAGGGTGGTGGTGGTGGGTGGGGTGTGTGAGGGGACGGAACTACAACTCCCCACAGGCCCCCATGTCCATAGAGAGGGTGGTGGTGGTGGGTGGGGTGTGTGAGGGGACGGAACTACAACTCCCAACAGGGCCCCATGTCCATAGAGAGGGTGGTGGTGGTGGGTGGGGTGTGTGAGGGGACGGAACTACAACTCCCAACAGGGCCCCATGTCCATAGAGAGGGTGGTGGTGGTGGGTGGGGTGTGTGAGGGGACGGAACTACAACTCCCAACAGGGCCCCATGTCCATAGAGAGGGTGGTGGTGGTGGGTGGGGTGTGTGAGGGGACGGAACTACAACTCCCAACAGGCCCCCATGTCCATAGAGAGGGTGGTGGTGGTGGGTGGGGTGTGTGAGGGGTCACTAGTCCAACTCCCCACAGGCCCCCATGTCCATAGAGAGGGTGGTGGTGATGGGTGGGGTGTGTGAGGGGACGGAACTACAACTCCCCACAGGCCCCCATGTCCATAGAGAGGGTGGTGGTGGTGGGTGGGGTGTGTGAGGGGTCACTAGTCCAACTCCCCACAGGCCCCCATGTCCATAGAGAGGGTGGTGGTGGTGGGTGGGGTATGTGAGGGGTCACTAGTCCAACTCCCAACAGGCCCCCATGTCCATAGAGAGGGTGGTGGTGGTGGGTGGGGTGTGTGAGGGGTCACTAGTCCAACTCCCCACAGGCCCCCATGTCCATAGAGAGGGTGGTGGTGGTGGGTGGGGTGTGTGAGGGGACGAAACTACAACTCCCCACAGGCCCCCATGTCCATAGAGAGGGTGGTGGTGGTGTGTGGGGTGTGTGAGGGGATGGAACTACAACTCCCCACAGGCCCCCATGTCCATAGAGAGGGTGGTGGTGGTGGGTGGGGTGTGTGAGGGGACGGAACTACAACTCCCAACAGGGCCCCATGTCCATAGAGAGGGTGGTGGTGGTGGGTGGGGTGTGTGAGGGGACAGAACTACAACCCCCCACAGGCCCCCATGTCCATAGAGAGGGTGGTGGTGGTGTGTGGGGTGTGTGAGGGGTCACTAGTCCAACTCCCCATAGGCCCCCATGTCCATAGAGAGGGTGGTGGTGGTGGGTGGGGTGTGTGAGGGGTCACTAGTCTAACTCCCAACAGGCCCCCATGTCCATAGAGAGGGTGGTGGTGGTGGGTGGAGTGTGTGAGGGGTCACTAGTCCAACTCCCCACAGGCCCCCATGTCCATAGAGAGGGTGGTGGTGGTGGGTGGGGTGTGTGAGGGGTCACTAGTCCAACTCCCCACAGGCCCCCATGTCCATAGAGAGGGTGGTGGTGATGGGTGGGGTGTGTGAGGGGACGGAACTACAACTCCCCACAGGCCCCCATGTCCATAGAGAGGGTGGTGGTGGTGGGTGGGGTGTGTGAAGGGACGGAACTACAACTCCCAACAGGGCCCCATGTCCATAGAGAGGGTGGTGGTGGTGGGTGGGGTGTGTGAGGGGTCACTAGTCCAACTCCCCACAGGCCCCCATGTCCATAGAGAGGGTGGTGGTGGTGGGTGGGGTGTGTGCCAATGCCGACTGAATGTCAAATATAAATAAATGTACACGTTTAGGCAACATGACTCATCCTCACATTTTTGTTTTGCAGGGGATCCTAATCTGACTGCTGCAATTAACACCAGGCCTCCAGCATCCCCACACTCTGAACTTTCAGGGGACGATTGTCCAGCCACCTCCGGGGCAGAGGATGGTGCCGGATCAAGCAGCCAGCCAGGGACCTCTGGCTCGCAGGTCACACCTGCACCAACCACAACTACGGGCTCTGGCATCACCACAACACCGGCTACTGTGACCTGCACAGCTACCTCCAGCACCACCTCCACCACCACTACTACCACCACTTCTGCCCCTGCCACCCTGCCCAACCCACCGGCCAACGCTGGGGCAGCGCCATCCCAGCCACGCAGGGAGAGAGTGATGCAAACCACTAATGCAAGGGCAGATCCTGCAGGCAGGAGCACAGCGGAAAGAAGGCATGATGACACTACACTCAATGCCGTGCAACAGTGTCTTGAAGCACTAGTCCGGGTGGAGGCGGGCTATGCACGTAGCCAGGCACATGCAGACCGGGCCCACCATGACTTTGTGGACAACACAGCGATGTTGGGGGCTATCGAGAGGCGGCTTGGCCAACTCGTGGACATTTTTAGCACGAGGACATCCACCAACACCACCCACCACACCCCCGCTCATACAACGGCACCGCCAACAACACCGCCACCGCCACCTGCGCCCCTGGCGGCGGATGTGCCACCTGATCAGCCCGCGCCCCCAGCTGACTCCGTCCCGACACAAAGACGGAGGGGCCGTCTGAGGCAGGAAGTGGGCGACAGCAGTGTCGGAGCTCCTGCCACACGCTCCAAGAGGAGCCGACAATGACTCTTTTGAGTACCTGAGCCTGCCATCCACCCTGCCAACTATCCGGTCCCACCTGGCACAGGCCTGCTGCACTAGGCAGACAACACCCTATGTGGTGTCTGCACGGACATCTCATCTGCCATTACCTTGGACTCTCACTCCCCCACCCCTTCACTCATTTGTAAATATGCACCTACACCTATGCACAATCTGTAAATAAATAACACTTACTCACTCAATGATGTGTTGCCTCCATGTTTATTCACATGATTGCATAGGAAACAGACGTAACCAGGTTCAGGGATCCAACTGGTACAGAATCATGCCGCAAGGGAGTGACCTAGGGAAACATAGAAATCGCAAACAGACGTTAGGAAACACCATCACACTCATCCCAACTCACTGCAGTGCAACTTTCAACAAACCACACACATCACTACACGAATGGATGACACTACACACATCATGGAGAAGTGCATGTACCCATAAATGAAGAGACACACACACATGCATACATCACATAACAAAACACATAGGTGATGCCCAACACAATGACACAAGAGCAGCAAACCTACACAGGGCATACACAAGGAGCACAAGAGGGGCACACTCACAATCAAGGGAAGTAGCGTTCAATGAGCTGCCGCCTCTGGTCCACACCTTCCTCCTCACCACTATCCTCATCAGTCGACATGGGTGGGTCGGGAGGGCAAGGAACTTGATGTTCATCTGGGTCCAAGAGCAGTTCAATGTTATTGCGCACAGCCAGGTTGTGGAGCATGCAGCAGGCAATCACAATCTTGCATACTTTGCCTGGTGCGTAAGGCAGGGCCCCTCCAGTCTTATCCAGGCACCGAAACCTAGACTTAAGCAGGCCAAATGTTCGTTCCACCACTCGACGTGTCCTACCATGGGCATCATTGTATCGCATTTCTCCTGCTGTAGTGGGATTGCGTATTGGACTTAGAAGCCAAGGCCTGTTTGGGTAAGCCGAGTCGCCTGTGTTTGTGGAAATGAGAGAGAGAGAGAGAAACATCACTACCTGAACATGTGGCCACACAAAGCCACACAGATATCACTCCTGTCACCACAGCATACTCACCAACAAGCCAGGCTTGTGCTGGACGCAGATTTGCCATCAGTTGGGGGACAATGCTGCTCCGCATGATGTGGGCGTCATGTGCAGAGCCAGGAAATCTTGCACACACATGTGAGATAATGTTGTCGGCCTGGCACACCACCTGCACGTTTAGGGAGTGGAAGTGCTTCCGATTCCTAAACACCTGCTCACGTGCTCGTGGTGGAATGATCGCAATATGCGTGCCATCAATGGAACCCACAACGTGTGGTATGCGAGCCAGTGCATAGAAGTCAGCTTTGACCGCTGCCAACTCTGCCGCCTGTGGAAAATGTATGTAGTCATTCTTGTACAGCATCATGGCTGTCAGTACATCCCGAAGTACCGTGCTGAACATGGCCTGTGACATTCCCCCGGCATGTCCAACAGTGTACTGAAATGTGCCTGTTGCAAAAAAATGGAGTGCCGCCATCACCTTTTGGGTGGGTGAAATGGAGCCTGGATAGGTTCTTCGCGGCTGCAGGTGAGGAGACAATTGATTCACAAGCTCCAGCAATCGACGTTGATCAAGCCTGAATTTCCTGATCACCTCCTCGTCCACCAAATGGAATGGAAGTCAATTCACATACAACGCATGTCTGTGCAACTCATTCACATGTCATCGCACTCTATCCAACATGTCATAGGCAGTGTTCAATTAGCATATGTGTGACATCTCTGAATGTCACAACAACATGGATTGACGTAGCAATGTGCACCCACTAGCTACATGATGTGTTGCAACATGTGCAATGCACTTTGTCTCACCTCAACATCACTGCCAACAAGACATGTGACATGACCCAAAAGTGACGGACATTAGTGGCACACCGATGGGCATGGTATGGACACACATGGGATAGAGCATGAAGTGTAGAGTCACGCAATCACGCACACAACCGTCATCATGCAGCTGCAGACAATGAAACAAGGTGCATCGTCAGCTGACATGCAGTCATTGACGCTGCCATGGCGGTGCACTGCTTCAGGCCCCCTCCACTACCGCCGTGCCAGGCCCAGCCCATGACCGCCGTTCCGGTCATGCCAACTACCGCCGCTTCAGGCCCCCTCCACTACCGCCGTGCCAGGCCCAGCCCATGACCGCCGTTCCGGCCATGCCAACTACCGCCGCTTCAGGCCCCCTCCACTACCGCCGTGCCCTGGCGGGCCTGGCACGGCGGTCATGGGCTGGGCCTGGCACGGTGGTAGTGGAGGGGGCCTGAAGCGGCGGTAGTTGGCATGGCCGGAACCGCAGTCATGGGCTGGGCCTGGTACGGCGGTAGTGGAGGGGGCCTGAAGCGGCGGTAGTTGGCATGGCCGGAACAGCGGTCATGGGCTGGGCCTGGCACAGCGGTAGTGGAGGGGGCCTGAAGTGGCGGTAGTTGACATGGCCGGAACGGCGGTCATGGGCTGGGCCTGGTACGGCGGTAGTGGAGGGAGCCTGAAACGGCGGTAGTTGGCATGGCCGGAACGGTGGTCATGGGCTGGGCCTGGCACGGCGGTAGTGGAGGGGGCCTGAAGCGGCGGTAGTTGGCATGGCCGGAACGGCGGTCATGGGCTGGGCCTGGCACGGCGGTAGTGGAGGGGGCCTGAAGCGGCGGTAGTTGGCATGGCCGGAACGGCGGTCTTGGGCTGGGCCTGGCACGGCGGTAGTGGAGGGGGCCTGAAGCGGCGGTAGTTGGCATGGCCGGAACGGCGGTCATGGGCAGGCCTGGGCCGGCCGGTGTAGGCTGGATGATGCAATGTCACTGTAAGGGGGTCATGAACTGCCATGTGTATTGACATCAGCTTATGGATGTTTTCTCCTCCACCTCCCCCGACGAATACGTGTCCCGCCATGGTGGCGCCACTGTTACAACTTTGTTGCAAATGATGCATCCGTCCCGGTGTCTAGCACATGCACTTGCCGGTGTGTGAGCGTGACGGTCTGTGCACGTGCAGCCAATGGGAGGTGTGGACATGGGCCACGGTTGGCCAATAGCAAGTACCGTATGCTGTTCCCCGCAACACCATGGCCAATCATTGGTCCAATTCCGAACACGCTTTCACGGCTGACCAATGGCTGGCGCCGTATGCCACTGACATGGCCACAGGGCCCTATATATGTGTGATGTGCTGAAGCATACCGTCTACGATGACCACCGACTGCTGCCTGTGACCATCACCTCCACCTGCTGCTGCAGAGCTGACCACCGACTGCTGCCTGTGACCATCACCTCCACCTGCTGCTGCGGAGCTGACCACCGACTGCTGCCTGTGACCATCACCTCCACCTGCTGCTGCGGAGCTGACCACCGACTGCTGCCTGTGACCATCACCTCCAGCTGCTGCTGCGGAGCTGACCACCGACTGCTGCCTGTGACCATCACCTCCACCTGCTGCTGCAGAGCTGACCACCGACTGCTACCTGTGACCATCACCTCCACCTGCTGCTGCGGAGCTGACCACCGACTGCCGCTCTAGTGCAATACTCCGTGACCTTGGCATGTCGAGAGTCAAAGAGATCCGGTCTCATCCCTTCACCGCCGCGGAGCTTGATATCCTCGTGGACGCTGTGCTCCGCAACTACGGACGCATGTACGGCGCACCCGGACAGGTGGTAAGTGCAGTGGGGGATAAGTTGTTGTGCATGAGGTGTCATATGACAGCTGGGCTCTAGTAACTTGGCGGTGTGATGTGTGACCAACAAAAGATTCGATATGTGCATGGCTGCAGAGAGAAATGTGTTGCTCCTATCTGTGTGACTGGCCAACTGTCCACTGACTTCCACCCTTTTGTCTCCCATCATGGTAGGTGAAGCTGCACCTTCGCAAGGACGTGTGGAGGAGCATAGCACGTGAAGTACGAGCAGCGGGGGTGTCCAATAGACGACATACACACTGCCACAAACGCTGGGACGACATTTCCAGACTGAGCAAGAATGTAGTGGAAGTGACACTAGGGATGATTCCAAGGACGGCACGTCTGGCCCGACGCTCAATGACCCCTCTCATGCACCGTATCATAGCTGTGACGCATCCTGACCTGTTCGAGCGGTTGCATGTGGATGAACAGCAACGTGGCGGTAAGCATACTGTCAGTGTATGTTGCTTGTGAGTGCCATGCATGTATGGTTGACTACACACATTATGGACTTCCGTCGATCGTGGGGCTCGTTCCAATGGCATGTTGGTGACATTGCCGCAGTTACCTTTCACTTTCCGATGCGGCATGTTGACACGCCACCCGCTAAGCGGTTCAATTTTCATGCACATGCTGTAGTGCTCCTTCACCCCTTGGCAACACTTGTGTGCAGATGTAATTCCTCATGCCCAGTGTGCATGCTGTACATGTATTACGGCCAACGCCACTAAATTCCTCTGAGGATGACTGGTTGGGGTGGGCCGTGTGCAGGTTGGGGGATCGATGGACATTGTCATCATTGGCTTTAGGGATTCCGTAGCAGTACTGTACGTAAGTGTGCCCATGACTTACACCAATTTCCTGTGCATTTCAGCTTTGGCAGAGGGCACTCAGCCACAGACGGCGGAGATGACAGAAGGCAATGCATCCGGATCAGACGTCGCGCACACGCAGACTGACACTGAAGGGGCCAGCGCCGGAGAGGGGGACAGGACCGTCCCGGAGGACTCGCATGTGGAGACAACATCGTCATCATCTTCCGACAGTGTTGGTGAGTCAGCACTGTTGTCACAGACTGGGAGTGGGCAATCAACACCTTCGGTCGGGACACAGCACACAGGGCCCACCCTGCCGCCAACTGCACCATGTACTGTTTGTGCATGCAGGAGTAGGGGGAGCAGAGTGGCGTTCGGTGTCGGCACCGCTGCCCCAGCCTCGGTGAGCCAAAATGCTCTTTGTGCAGAGGCTGTTGATCTGCTGCGACAGCTGTGTGTGGGGCAGACCAATATGATTAATGCTTTCCAAGACCACGATAGGAAGTTGGGGCAGGTGGTGGCATTCATAGAAGGTATGCATGGTGATCTGGCTGGTGTACACAGGACACTGCAGTCATTGTCTAACAGTGTGTCGTCTGCCATTGTACAGTCGCATGGACTGGGTGGTACTTCTGTTCCACCATCTACAACTCTGGATGTGTCAGGTGGGAGTGAATTTTCTGACCAGGACTCTAATACAGGTTATTGCACTAGAAGCAGCGTCAGCCAGCACGTCAAGGCACTGAGGCCTCAGACCCCATCCCCTAGGTCAGGCAAATCCGTTCACAAGGACAACGTCAGATATAGTGGAGTACACACACGTGAAGCTAAAGAGGGGTTGGGTGTAATGGCCACACATGCTGCACAGCCATCCCACACACAAGGTACTACCAAGCCAAGACTCACTCCCACTTCCAGTGACACTACCTTGTACGAGGACATTGAGAAGACAAATTAATCTCTTGAGGGCTTGCATACTCCCAGTGCCAGGGACACCAGAAAGGAAGGAGCCACTCCCAAGGGCAGGGATACCAGGAAGGAAGGAGCCTCAGACCCCATCCCCTAGGTCAGGCAAATCCGTTCACAAGGACAACGTCAGATATAGTGGAGTACACACACGTGAAGCTAAAGAGGGGTTGGGTGTAATGGCCACACATGCTGCACAGCCATCCCACACACAAGGTACTACCAAGCCAAGACTCACTCCCACTTCCAGTGACACTACCTTGTACGAGGACATTGAGAAGACAAATTAATCTCTTGAGGGCTCGCATACTCCCAGTGCCAGGGACAACAGAAAGGAAGGAGCCACTCCCAAGGGCAGGGAAACTAGGATGGAAGGAGCCACTCCCAAGGGCAGGGACACTAGGCAGGAAGGAGCCACTTCCAAGGGCAGGGACACTAGGCAGGAAGGAGCCACTCCCAAGGGCAGGGACACTAGGAAGGAAGGAGCCACTCCCAAGGGCAGGGACACTAGGAAGGAAGGAGCCACTCCCAAGGGCAGGGAACCTAGGAAGGAAGGAGCCACTTGGGACACTAGGAAGGAAGGAGCCACTCCCAAGGGCAGGGACACTAGGAAGGAAGGAGCCACTCCCAAGGGCAGGGAACCTAGGAAGGAAGGAGACACTCCCAAGGGCAGGGACAAGGACAGTCACAAGACAAATGCACCTAAGAAGAGCACGGACACTCCCAGGGGCAGGGACACACACGGGCAGAAGGTGTGTCCTGGGGACATGTACACCACACACGACAAGTCTGCTGCCTGGAACAGGGCACCATCCAGGGAACAGGGAAAGTCCGCAGACAACAGTACTCCTACGGAAATCGAACATCCAAGGCCCAAGGCATCTCCCATGGACAGTGGCGCTGTCAGGGACAGGCATACATCACCCATTGTTGCACTGAGGCAGCTGTTTTCTGGGAAACGGAATACAGATGTCTCCGCAGTGGAGTCACCCCTTACCTCCACTCCCATCAGGGCCCGTCAGGGACGGATGCAGGTGGACCCTGTAGTAGCATCCCCTATGACACATGTTGCAGAGGCCACAAGGCAGCCACACAGCAAACGACAAGCAGGCTCTAGCACGTCCCCAGAGAGCATTCCCCCCCCAGCAGATGCCACTCCCATGGTGGGTGAAATTTCTTCTCAGTCCGGTCCACTTGTAAGTCCTGTCCTGTCCAGGGTGCAGGCACATGTCCAAAAGAAACGTAGACACACAGCATTGACACATGCACAATCCGATGTCGCACAATTGCAACTATCTCCCGCTCCCAGAGCCACCCTGCCTCCTGGACCATACAGCCCTGTGGCTCATCATTTCAGTGGTCCCAGTGGCGCTGGTGCAGTTGACTCGCATGGGTCTGTTAGTGGCAGGGTATCAGTTGAGACATATCCTGTATCAGGTGCTGGCAGTGTATCTGGGTCTATGGGCCATGTGTCAGTCACTCGGTCTGTGGCTGTGTCTCACACTCCTGTATCAGGTGCTGCCAGTGTATCTGGGTCTATGGGCCATGTGTCAGTCACTCGGTCTGTGGCTGTGTCTCACACTCCTGTTTCAGGTGCTGCCAGTGTATCTGGGTCTATGGGCCATGTGTCAGTCACTCGGTCTGTGGCTGTGTCTCACACTCCTGTATCAGGTGCTGGCAGTGTATCTGGGTCTATGGGCCATGTGTCAGTCACTCGGGCTGTGGCTGTGTCTCACACTCCTGTATCAGGTGCTGGCAGTGTATCTGGGTCTATGGGCCATGTATCAGTCACTCGGGCTGTGGCTGTGTCTCACACTCATGTATCAGGTGCTGGCAGTGTATCTGGGTCTGTGGCTCACGTGTCAGTCACTACATCTGTGGCTGTGTGTCACACTCCGGTTTCTGGTGCTGGCAGTCTGTCCGATGTGGGTACTTCATGCAATCCACCTGATAGTGTGCTGTAAGTTGCTGTAGTGTGCCCTCAGATGTACTGCCTCTGATGGACTTGTGCCTTGCCATGCAGTGTTTGTGCACCTACCCCCTCTCATGTACTGCCTCTGATGTACCTGCTCTGGTGTCCACACTGCCCTGTTGCTGTTCTGATACTGCATTGTTCCCTCTCATGTGCTGCCTCTGATGTACCTGCTCTGGTGTCCACAATGCCCTGTTGCTATCCTCATACTGATGTACTGCATCTGATGTACCTGCTCTGGTGTCCACACTGCCCTGTTGCTGCCCTGTTGCTGTTCTCGTACTGATGTACTGCCTCTGATGTACCTGCTCTGGTGTACACACTGCCCTGTTGCTGTTCTGATACTGCATTGTGCCCTCTCATGTGCTGCCTCTGATGTACCTGCTCTGATGTCCACAATGCCCTGTTGCTATCCTCATACTGATGTACTGCATCTGATGTACCTGCTCTGGTGTCCACAATGCCCTGTTGCTATCCTCATACTGATGTACTGCATCTGATGTACCTGCTCTGGTGTCCACAATGCCCTGTTGCTATCCTCATACTGATGTACTGCATCTGATGTACCTGCTCTGGTGTCCACACTGCCCTGTTGCTGCCCTGTTGCTATCCTCATACTGATGTACTGCCTCTGATGTACCTGCTCTGGTGTCCACACTGCCCTGTTGCTGTTCTGATACTGCATTGTGCCCTCTCATGTGCTGCCTCTGATGTACCTGCTCTGGTGTCCACAATGCCCTGTTGCTATCCTCATACTGATGTACTGCATCTGATGTACCTGCTCTGGTGTCCACACTGCCCTGTTGCTGCCCTGTTGCTGTTCTCGTACTGATGTACTGCCTCTGATGTACCTGCTCTGGTGTCCACACTGCCCTGTTGCTGTTCTGATACTGCATTGTGCCCTCTCATGTGCTGCCTCTGATGTACCTGCTCTGGTGTCCACAATGCCCTGTTGCTTTCCTCATACTGATGTACTGCATCTGATGTACCTGCTCTGGTGTCCACAATGCCCTGTTGTTATCCTCATACTGATGTACTGCATCTGATGTACCTGCTCTGGTGTCCACAATGCCCTGTTGCTATCCTCATACTGATGTACTGCATCTGATGTACCTGCTCTGGTGTCCACACTGCCCTGTTGCTGCCCTGTTGCTATCCTCATGCTGATGTACTGCCTCTGATGTACCTGCTCTGGTGTCCACACTGCCCTGTTGCTGTTCTGCTACTGCATTGTGCCCCCTCATGTGCTGCCTCTTATGGACCTGTGCCTTGCCATGGACTGTTGGTGCCATTAGCCCCTCTCCTGTACTGCCTCTGATGGACCTGTGCCTTGCCATGGACTGTTGGTGCACTTAGCCCCTCTCATGTGCTGCCTCTGATGGACCTGTGGCTTGCCATGGACTGTTGGTGCACTTAGCCCCTCTCCTGTACTGCCTCTGATGGACCTGTGCCTTGCTATGGACTGTTGGTGCACTTAGCCCCTCTCATGTGCTGCCTCTGATGTACCTGCTCTGGTGTCCACACTGCCCTGTTGCTGCCCTGTTGCTATCCTCATACTGATGTACTGCCTCTGATGTACCTGCTCTGGTGTCCACACTGCCCTGTTGCTGCCCTGTTGCTATCCTCATACTGATGTACTGCCTCTGATGTACCTGCTCTGGTGTCCACATTGCCCTGTTGCTGTTCTGATACTGCATTGTGCCCTCTCATGTTCTGCCTCTGATGTACCTGCTCTGGTGTCCACAATGCCCTGTTGCTATCCTCATACTGATGTACTGCATCTGATGTACCTGCTCTGGTGTCCACACTGCCCATGCTCCATCCTAGACTGTGATGTTACTCCGATTCTGCGTAAATAAAATTGTGATTCATGTGTCGTGGTTTGTCGGAGTCATTCTTGCGTGTGTGATGCTGGTGTGGATTTGTATTTTCTTGAGGGCGGTGGGTTCAGATACATGTCACTCTCACCTACCTGGGTCACGACTCTTGGAGGCGTTGCCGTACACAGGAATATGTCCATTTCGGGACATATCACTCCCCCCTCCCTACGTCACGGACCTTGCAGGTACTCCTCTCCAGTCAGTGAATGGTTTGTAGCCTACCTGCGTCGTCGTCGATGGTGGGCCAAGACGAGGACGTAGTGGATCGCGTAGAGTATCGGGTAAGCCTGTAGTGCAGGGTCCATGTCGGCGAGCGGCTCGTGGTGGGTATGGTCGCTGTGGAGCATCCGCCGTGTTCAGGCAGGTTGTTTTTCCGCCGCGCTTTTATGTGTGTTTTCCGCCATCTTGATTTGGAGGACGGTCCTAGACGTCAGTCCGTACGGCGGAGTCTCTGGATAGGTTACGTCCGCCGCGTGGTTGGGTGTGGTGGTGCGGCGGACCGTGTTCTACCGCCGCGGACGGATTTTGGCACGTATTTCGTATCCTGATTTGGCGGACGGAGTGTCCGCGACGGGCGCACGGAAAATAGGCATGTTCCGCATACTCTGGGTCTGCGGAGGCACTTCCGTCCGCCATCCTAATGAGCCCCTATGTTTCCTTCACTTTGGCACAGATATTCGAAAGGTAGTGCTGAATTACAATGGTCAATGTACTGTAGGTTTGAACCTCCTGTATTAGATAATTTAGAGGGAAAGTTGTTTCAAAGAAAAGCTAGACCCAGGTGTTTGATTCCTTTCGGGTTTGGCGCAAGGAGTCCAAACAGAAAGAAATCAAACTCAAAAAGAACGAAGCTAAAGTAATGCGTATGAGTGTGATTCAGAAAGCCCACAATCATGATAATCAGAGAATAGAAGAGGGTAAAGTAGTACATGATAGACTAAATAGAATGCAGATAGATGGATGTTACGTTACAATGAAGGTCCCCGAAAAAGCCCGGGACAAGGAGGATGACCCTCTCATGTCCTCCATGCTGAACACCCCTCCACCCTATACTCCCTTCATGTATCCGACTCTTAATCCCACCCAATTGCCCACCGCTACTGCTCCAGTTGCTGCCCCTGCCCATGCCCTGGTTTGTCCAATTCCTCAGCCACCTGTTCACAATGCCCCAACTGTTTAGGCCACTGTACCAATGCAAGTCCACCCTTCTTTTCCTCTTGTTGCACCTTCCACTGGTTCCGTACCTGTCCAACCTAACATGCCTTCAACTCCCGTTGCAACCAACCCATTTCATGTTGACAGTCATCCGACACCTTTCCCCAGTGCAGGACTATTAGTGATTGCATGGTCAGTGGTCCGTGATTATATCCCTTATGCAACTACGCATAGACCAACCACTCCCAGACAACACACCTTGCGCAGACTGATAGGTAGTACACAGGAATGACTCGCTAAGAGTCAAGAAGCTTGTGTGTGGATGGAAAATAACACTATGTACATCGCTCAGGATATATGTATGACAATGAATCAGTGGACGCGCATTCAACAGATTGACATTTTTTGTGAAATGTGTGACATACTGATCCAAATGTGGGAGGATTTTGTAGAATCAGGTCTGTCTGAACTTCCCCATAAGGTTGAAAAAATGGACATTCAGGGCCCAGCACTATTATGCGATCTAATCACGTTAGTAGCCTACATAGACTCCTTATCTGCTGTTTCGTTAAATAAGAGTTTCCCAATGAGGGAGGTACAGCCTGTTTGGAGAGACCGCGTTTCTGGCGCATATGGCTACCCTGAAATACCGGCAGGTCTTAGGCAGATGTGGGTCCATGTCCCTTGGAAAAGGTCTGATGTCCTTAACTTAAAAACCAATTGCCTGACCCACGTAAAAATCCAGCAGGTTATTATAAGGAATTGACTCTGCAAAATGACTTTAGCAGATATAGAAATGTTAATGGGACAAGTAGTACCGAGTGAAGTATGGTCCAAAATATGCCATAATGATCAGACAGAATTTGGCCATACATGGGAGGAATTTGAGGAAGCTTACAGAGCTCGAACTGGTGGTGAGAAACCCAATCCCATGATCTTAGCCCTTCAGGCCCAGATACTAACTGCCATGAAAAAGAAGTTGAAACCTCACTGTATCAATTGGGACAGATTAGCTGCTTGCAAACAGAAGAAAGATGAAAGTGTCTCCAACTTTTTCACACGATTCAAAAGCACATTCACCGTCTATAGTGGACAGGACATGACTTTAGTAGGGGAACGGTGACTATTTTTGGATACATTTGTGTCCAATCTGTTATCAGAGCTCTGAACTAAACTAAACATTTCAGAAAGTGCATGGCCCATCTCCACCCCGTCTGGTATTTTGACAACGACCCAGTACTATGAGAATAGGGAGAATGAAGAGCGAGATAGAACAGATAGAAAGACTAAAGACTTAAAGACGAAGGTGTTACTCTAACAAGCATACCCGACCCAGACCCAAAACAGAGGTGCCCCTACGGAAATATTCTTGGTCGACACTGGTGCAACCAAAACTTCTATTGTCGGCATGAGGTGACCTACTTAGGTCATCTCCTGTCGAAGGAGGGACGCCGTCTCACCCCTGAATGAGTACAAACAATCAGTATGATGCCCCCACCAAAAACGCAGAAAGAGGTTCGTGCTTTCATTGGTATCACCTCCTACTGCCACCAGCGGATAACCAATTTTTCCGTACTCATTAAACCTTTATTGAGCCTCACACTTAAAGATGTTCCCCACCCACTCCCTTGAACAAATGAGTGCCAGCATGCATTTGAAGAACTGAAAACATCCCAGTGTTCGACCCCGGTGATAGGCACCCTTAGTTATCAGAAGCCCTTTGTTTGTTTTTTTGAACACGAGCATAATGGTTGCGCATTGTCAGTGCTAACACAGTGTTTTGGTGACAGACAACGCCCCTGTGCATATTTTTCTGCAGTTCTAGATCCTATAGCCTATGCACTACCCAGCTGCTTGAGAGCAGCAACTGCAGCTGCCATATCCAATCGCCAACCTGCTGGCCTGGTCCTTGACACTGCACTTACAGTTATGGTTCCTCACGCGGTTGATTGGGGGACCACACTGTAAGTATTAGTACGACTGTACCTGTGTCTAGCCATCAAAAGTAAGTATTTTCAGGTCAACTATGAGATGCGCGACATGCATGAAAAAGTCCTTTTGTGTAACTAACACTGCGTTTTTCTTTGTGCTTGGTACATGTATTGTCACGTCCGCTTCTGTATTGTGTATATACAAAGACTGTGCATTTTGTGTTTCCCTTTGGTTTATGTACTTAATGTGCGAATTGTCCTGTACTGTCCTAAGTGGTAAGTGCACTGGATAACTTGTTGTAGTGCACTCACACTCTCTCTCTCTCTCTCTCTCTCTCTCTCTTTGAGTCTACCTACGCTGTCTAGGAATGACCATGCTAGGATCAATTCCAAATGACAACTGGGTGGACTCACTCTTAGCCGTTCTCTTCACAGAATGCTGTGAATTCGCTTTTTAATAAATGACGACACTGTAACTCACAAGTACACGTCTAATTGGCTTTAACACAACAGTGTTTGAACAAATTAACAGAAACAAAATACCATATTTTGCCATGTTACTACCCCTCCTTTCTGTAAAATCATGGAATTTAAATGGCTAAAAATGAAAGGACGGGTAAGACGACTGAAGTCCCCTAATCTGACCCTTGAAAGGGAGATATATGTCAGTGGCTTTCGTTTTTAATGCCTTAATGGCACCACCATCATCGTTCATGTTACCACACACATTGCATATAAATAGGGTGACCAAACGTCCCTTGTTTGGCCAGGACGGTCCCAGTTTTTAACCACCTGTCCCAGCAAATTTCAAGAAATGTAGCTCATGTCCTGGTTTTTAAAAAGAGTCCACTAAAAATGAGGGGAGGTGTTTTTCTCGTTCTGCAAAACAGGGATAGTTAGCAATTGTTTCAAGAAAACAATTTAATTAACTAAATTTAAATTACCTATACTTAATTTATGCGGTAAAGTTCAATAAGAATAACTCAGTCAAAAATAAGAGGCAGAATCCGTGGCATTTGAGGTTTTGTAAGGGTTTTATTCCTTAAAAAGGAATTGGCTCGAACCAGGTATCATGTTCCATCACCACAAGGGTTCAGGAAGGGAATGGGCATGGACATGTACAATGATTTATTAACAGAACATCATATATATAGTCAATGCATTACAGTAGAGATTGATGCAGAAGGCGTAACAGCTGAGAGAAACGAGATAAGAACACATGTACGTAACAGAAGGCGTGCATGAGGGTGTGTGCTAGACAACGTCACTTGAAACGTATCACAGGTGGGTGAATCCATAGACGAATCCTGCAGTGTCAGCAGAAATACATGGCAGAGATGCGCGCGCAGCAGCATGACGTGTAATTGACGTGGAACTGGAGGGAGAAGGGGACTTGACACTTAGCCCTACATGAGGAGACAGAAGTCTGGGGTGTCAGAACAACCTAATCCCAAATCATATCTAATATCTTGTGTTTAAGGAACTGTACTATCTAGAAGGAAAGGTCTCTCGGGCAGAGGCTATTCTATACTGACTGCTAGTGCGTGCATATGCGACTACGTGTCTACGTGTAAAGCAAGGGGGCCATGGGCCTACCATGGTAACAGGAGCTATGAATTACTTGCATGGAGACAGAAAGGCCGGGCCCTTTGCTCTGCAGCTGGGAAGGATGTTTTCCTAAACTACTAGACAGGAATGTATTTTCGAGGAGCGGAGCAGATAACTTGAAGGCTGAATACAGTCTTGGCAGGCAGGCAGGCCGAGCCAGGCACCGCTCGCCGCACAGGGAGTAAGGCAGAGGTCAGGAAGCAGCAGACTGTAGGTTTCGGAAACAGAAGACAAAAAGGGCTCGATGGCAGGAATCAGGGCCTAACTCACCAAAGCGAGTAAAACATGAAAGTGCACCATGTAAAGACGTTGGCAAGGCACACTTAGGAACCGAATATCCGACCCATTCATGGTGGATCTGAAAGAGGACATGCTAACGTTGGACGCAAATGTATTTGCGTCTTCATAGCTGGAAGTGGAGGGAACATACATGTACTTGAAGCACATACATGGAGCCGTTGGGGTCTACGTTAGGGGACACAATTGACCATAAAATTCATATTACCTCATTCCCTCCTTGTCCCCTACGGACCCTTCATGATATATCAATCCTCATTAATCTATCAATCTGTTCATGTAACATCATTTGCTCTTCTTTCTTCTTACGGTGTTTTGAATGAGGACTTGAATGAGGAATACATGATGTGGCGCACAAGCCGCAAATCGCTGGCCCACATTGCAGACATAGGCAACAACTGAATACTATGAGAAGGGCAATACCTAGGAAGGATAGGACCTTCCATCCCCAGGCTGACAACACGCTCCAGAACCAACCGGACCAAGTCCAGGTGCCTGGATTCTGGTGTTTCTGACTTGCAATCTTGTGAAGACGAGTTATGGCTCTATATACTGATGGCGCGTTTTCTGGAATGAAAACACAGCAGCTCGATCCAATGACTCTACAAGCTCCGCCCCTATCGGCCAGGATGACGTCAAGGACGAGACGATTTTGAAGAACAACAATCCGCATAGCAGACTGCTCCTCTGTTAAGTTACCTAGGGCGGAAGTAGTTTCATTCACTACTGCTTCAAGGGTTCTAGTTAATTTTCGTATCAGTTTACTATTAAAGACAGCACCTAAGTAGGGGAAGAAACCTTTATTGAAGTCTGTGTATTGTTCCCATGCCGTTTCAGTGTAGTCGACAATCGGGTGGTCTCTCTGTGGTCTATTGTGTACTAGATGGGTGTCCCTATGATAATCAGGAGGGGCTAGGAAAACAGGTGGCAGAAGGAATGCAATGTAACAGGTGCCATCCCAATCTAGAGGTAAGCGTATATATGCGGTATGACCACAAATGAAGTAGGAATGACGAGAAGCTTTAAACGTAGACTTGCCCTTATCACTGAATTCGATCACAGTAGTACATTTACTATGACCCAGGTGTACTGAACCATTCTTTCTGACACATAATTCACCTTTGACTGGTAGTACAGACATAGCGGGCAAGACTGGTTCGGTTTCGGATTCAACATTCATAATCATGAGGTTAAGCGTAAAGTTACCTAATCCATATACTTCATTTTCTAGATCAGTCCCTGTCCTTTTGGGAAGACCCTCCTTGTCAGGGAAACATACTTTATGCAGAACTGTGTTCAGATTTCCCCATACCCAATTGCCCTGATAAACTACGGAATCAGAATCTAAGGAATTAATTAAACTAAACCATGCACCACAGGAACCATTGTGTGTGAACGGGTACGGAAAAAGGGGCAGAACTTCCTTGTATTTCTGATAGGGAGGGAGTCGGCCACATATCCAACAATTGGTAGCATTGCTGGTCTGATGGGAATGATGTAGCATACTAATGAATGTGTTGTTGCGCAGCGCAAGTCGGTAAGATAACTCATGCGGGGGCAGTTCACTGAAAGAGTGCTCGGCAGTGACATTGAAGGAAGAATGTGCACGCTTGAAAATAGGGTAATATATATGCAACAGTACACTTGCAGCAATAATCATAAGACTCAGAAAAAACATAATCAAAAGTGTCACTATACAGTGGCTGCGAAGAGATTTACAATATTCACGTTTCTTGAGCTGTTTCTGTCTATCTCTCTCTCTGTTGGGGTCTAGGGGATACATGTCAGAAACTCGTCTAACCGATTCACCTAGGGGAGGACTTAAACAATTAAACTGTCTGACTTGCTAGACCTCAATTTTAATTTATATTCTTGAGAAGAAGTTTTCTCGACCAAGGGGAGTTTTGAGTCAGTCTGTGGAGGAGGGCAGGGCTGGGAGTTTAGATCTGGCGGTAGTCCATGGTATTTTTTGATATGACTCGAGTGGAGCCAGCCCTTGCGGCCCTCCACTTTTATCGCTGTCCTTGTGGTTAGAAGTACTAGCTTCGGTGCTTGCCAACGGGGCTCCAGCGGACTTCTCCTGTCGAAGTTCCTTATAAAGACGAGGTCCCCCGGGACGACTTCATGCGGTTTCACCTCGGTGTTGTCGGGAAAGGCTGCAGCAACCTGTGAACGACATGATTGTAGTGCAGACATCAAAGAAGCAAGGTAATCTGTCAGCATGTTACAGTCAACATCAGTGATTTTGCGAGGCAGAGGCGTCCCCCACATATTCGGTGGCCTACCAAAGACCACCTCGTACGGGGATAGCCCTGTTCTAGAGTGTGCAACCATTCTCATGTAAAAGAGTGCGACTGGTAAAGCTACTATCCAGTCGACACCTTTCTCTCTACAGATCTTGGCAAGACGAATTTTCAGAGTCTGATTATGACGCTCCACGAGGCCTGCTGCCTCGGGATGTCGGACATAGTGGAACTTCCATTGAAAACCGAGCAGGAGAGATACCTGCTTCATAAGCTCGGACGAGAATGGCTGACCGTTATCGGAGTGTACGATGCGGGGCAAACCATATCTGGGGAAGAATTCACGAACCAGCTGCTTGGCAGTGGTCGGAGCAGTGTAATCTGGGACTGGATATGCTTCTGTCCAACGGGAGAGTGCACATACAACTACGAGGACATATTTGAATCCTCGACAACGTTCCATCTGGATATAATCCATCTGGAGGACTTCAAAAGGGTGATCGGGAGGATGAAATCCACCTTGTTCTACGGGAATGCTTTTACCTGGGTTGAACTGACAACAGATCATGCAAGTACGCACTTTCTGTTTGGCTGCTGCTCGTAAATGTTTATTGAACCAGAGGTTTTGAATACTGTCTAACATGGCTTTTTCTCCTAAATGTGCAGGACTGTGTACTGTATTAATAATTACTTGGACCATAGAGTCAGGGAGAAACCATGTAGATTTTCCCTTCGTCATCCATCCTTGTTCTGTCTGGACCCCTCCTAGTTCAATCCATTTCTTGATTTCGTCTGGTGTAGCATGTGTCTGTATATCAATTACATCTAGGGCGGGATCCTTAATTGTCATGCAATGTGTCGGTGTCTGGACTATTGTCTTTGTCAGAGCAGTTGCGTGAGTCTGAGTCTGGGCTGTATGCTTTGCTGTTCGGTCTGCCAGGTCGTTACCCTGGGAAATTGTATCTGTGACTTTCGTATGTGCCTTGCACTTCATGATAGATATTGCTGTAGGCAGATGTATTACATCTAACAGAGTTTGAATGAGGGGGCCGTGCTGAATCTTGGCACCGTGAGAGGTCAAGAAACCTCTCTCTCGCCACAGGACACCGAAGTCGTGTACGACTCCGAATGCATAACGTGAATCTGTGTATATATTAACTCTCTTGTTCTTTGCTTGAATACAGGCTTGAGTCAGAGCAATGAGCTCTGCTGCTTGAGCTGACAGGGTGTCTATACAATTTGTTTCTATGACTTCAGTTTCTGTCGTGACTGCGTAGGCGGCCACTAATTCTCCTGTACTTGTTCTCATACATGAACCATCCACATAAAGTGTCAGGTCTGGATCTGGTAATGCGGTGTCTGTCAAGTCTTGTCTGGGTTTCGTCGTAATGGTAATGACTTCAATACAATCATGTGCCAATGGGTCTGTCTCACTTAATGGCAAAAGTGTAGCAGGGTTCAATGTGTTGCAACGTCTGATTTCTATGTGTGGCTGAAACAATGTCAATTCATAACCTGTCAGTCTTGCTATAGTCAAGTGCTGGGTCTGTGTTTGGTTTAAAAGAACTTCCACGGAGTGTGGAACTTGTACTGTCAATTGATGTCCTAACACTATGGAATCACTTTGTCTGATTGCTAGAGCTGTTGCTGCTACTGATTTCAAGCACGCAGGCAGAGCTTGGGCTACTGGATCCAATGTACTAGAAAAATAAGCACACGGTTTGTGTGAACCTGCTTGATCCTGAGTGAGTACCGACAATGCGGTACCTTCACGTTCTGTGACAAAAAGTGTAAAAGGCTTGCTGTAACATGGTGTCGCTAAGACTGGTGCTTGACATAAGGCTTTCTTTAAGTCCTCAAAAGCTTGTGTGTGTTCCTGGGTCCAAGGGAGGGCAGTCGATGTCGCTGCCTCCTGGGTTGTCAACTGTATGAGTGGTTTGGCTAGAAATGCATACTGAGGGATCCATTGTCTACAGTAAGAAGTGAGGCCTATAAAGGCTCGTACCTCCTTTTGTGTCTTGGGTTGTGACATGTTTACAATTAACTGAATGCGGTCAGGGGTTAGCTGTCTCCCCCCTTTGGACAGCAAGTGCCCAAGGTAAACCACTTGCTGAACACAGAATTGCAGCTTCGAAGGGGACACCTTGTGTCCCTTGTCAGCCAGGAAATGCAAAACCGTCAGCGATGCTTGCTCACATTCAGGTTCGCTTCGGGCGGTGATCAGCAGATCATCGACATACTGTAACAGGGCAGTGTTGTCAGGCATGTGTATACTGTCTAGTTGTCTTTTCAATGCTTGGCTATAGATGCTGGGGCTTTCTGTGAATCCTTGAGGTGCGCGTGCAAATTTGAAGCTTCGACCATTTAAACAGAATCCGAAGAGATATTGGCTTTCCGGATCAATGGGGACACTAAAGAAGGCGTTCTTCAGATCAATTACAGTAAAGAACGTTGCTTCGGAATCAATGGCAGTCAATAGAGACGAGATATCTGGGACCACGGGGTACTGTGGTATGATGCATTTATTCAATTCGCGCAAATCGATAACTAATCGATAAACTGGGGGTGCATTTGGGTCAGTACGTTTAAGAATTGGAATGATAGGGGAGTTACATAGATTCGAGTCGGTTTCTACAACCACTCCTTGTGCAATGAGCTTGTCAATGATTTTCAGTAAAGCCGCTACAGCATCTGGAGGTAACTTGTATTGTCGGATTCGTGGTAAGACTACTCCTGGCCTGAGTGTGACTCGATATGGTGTAATGTGCATACAACCTACATCAGTGGGGCCTTGTGCCCATAAATGTGCAGGAACATTCTGTAATCTGGGATCAATATCTCTCAACACATAGTGACCCTTAAAGTCACGTAAGAACAATCTTACTCCTTCCGGAGAACAGCAAATAACAGCTCCTAGAGCTTTCAGTGTCTTGATACCTAACAAGTTTTCTGGACATGATTTCGTTAATAACAAGTCTGTAGTGCGAGACAACGGACCAACTAAAAGAGGTACTGGTTTCGATACTTCATTTACAATAGGTTTGCCTGAAAATCCAAGGGAAACATTCTGGGAGCCTGAGAGGGGTGCCCCTGGAACCTCGTCATGACTTATCGTTGTTCTGCTTGCCCCTGTATCAATCAAAAACTTTCTATCTTTCCTTAATACCTGACTATGTACATAAGGACCCTCTTGATCTACAGGAACCTCAATAAGAGGCAAGCCAACTTCCCTCTCTAGGCTGTTTCATGTGTATCGCTGATAATCAGGATAATCTGTTTGTGCATACTGGTACATCTGTTGTGTTGCATGTTGTGTGGCGGCAATGGGCTGTGGCTGTGGTACTGCTACGGTCTGTACTGTCTGTTGTGAAGCTTGCATAGGCTGGATATTAGGTGATACTTGTTGTTGGACCTGGTCCTGTCTAGGAGGACGCGGTCTTTCTTTAGTTTTACCTGTAGCTATATTATGTTTCAAAACTGCACAATCGTTGAAATAGTGACCTGGCTGTTTACAATAGTTGCATATCCCTTTAACAGGAGCTGCTGAATTGTTGGACTGTGTCATGCCCTTTTTCTGACCGTCAGCTGGAACTGACTGAGCAACTAACATTTTCATTTTCGTGTCTTTCATACGTCTTTGTTCGTGATCATGTTCTTCTCTAATTCTGTTCTGGTGGTACTGTAACATTTGTAACATTTGTGAAGGCGTATTAGCTTGCCATGTGCTCTCGACTTTCAGAACACGATTCTTAACTTGGGGCAGAGAATTTTCGACCAATTTGGATACAAAAAGATGTGGATATGACTCACTACTTGGTTTCAGGCCACTATTAATAACAAAACATTTCTCAAATCGGGAATAAAAATCACTAGTGTCTTCATCGGGTTTCTGTTTGCAGGCTGAGATTGCATCCCAGTCCTCCTTTTTCGTTGCTAACAAACGTGGCAAAACCTGTACTAACAATCCTGGTAATGCTTTAGTTTTGTCCCCAAGCCCTAGGCCTGGGGTTCTAGTATTTTCTTCGTTCTCTAATGCAGCCCAATCAATCTTTTGCTCTCCCACCTCCCATTCTTTTTCTTTAAGTTTCTCGTAAATACCGGCAGGCAATAATACTTTCAGTATTTTCATAATGTCGGGATAGGTATAATCACCCATGAGTAACATATCTTTTATTTCACGGTGGAAACCTGCTGGGTCTTTATCATGACTAGGCACTAGTTTCTTCATTTCTAATAGTTCCATTTTTGTTATGGGCGTGTACACAAACACACGTCTGAAGGTATTATCATCATTCCTAACTGGATGCACTTCGCGCAAGGGATTCTGTCTGTCTATGTAATACATTTTTCTTTCTACGAGTGGAGCTGGAACAAACTGTGGATTCAGGAAAGCACTATATCTGCGTCGATGTTCTAGAATTTCTTTAATTAAGTCGGTACCTAGACCTCTCCATCTATTCGAGAGTAGCTCTATTAAAATATCAGGTAGGGGACCTGGATCAGAATGTTGGCCTTTAAACAACGTAATGAGATGCTGAATCATGTATATTCCAGCTAATTTCTGTTCATCAGGGGAAAGATTTAAAAAGGTCTGCGCTAAGGCGTCATCACTATATTTATCAGAATTGTCAGCCCATTGTACGGCTGACCTAGCTAGTTCTTGTTCGTCCATGGAATTGAGTACATGGTACCCCAGTCGTTCTTGAAGTATTTTATCGGTAGCCTGAAACAGATGTTCAGGAGATTTCGGATTTGATATAGCAGAGAGAAAAAGTCTTTTGCTTTCTGGACGTATTCTTTTCTTAAGGTATTTTCCCTTACCTACATATGCTATTGTCCCTTTGTCTGACTGTTGCGAAAGTTCTGCTAGATCGTCTGTTTCCTCCTCCTCTTGCGAGGAAGTTGGATCGTCTAATTCAAGATCTTCGTCGGGTGCTCGCTGGGCATGTATTTCTATTATTTCTTTACGGACTTTTCTAACCATATGGTGTACTTGGTTTTCCTTATCATGTTTACCCTCCGACATATTCTGGCTCCATCTAATCAGTCTATCCATCTCACTTTGCGGAAAACCTGCCTGATCATGTTCTCTTATTAAGCAATTAACCAAAAATCGCATTAACAAACCTTTAGTCTCAACTTTCTGACGTGACATGGCTTCAGCAACAAAATCCGGCCCTTCTCCTGTTCTAATAAAATCGTACAATTTGTCTAGATGTTCTGGCATTCCTGGTAGTAACATTAAATAGTCTGTAACGCGTCTCAAACGTAGGGACGCTAGTAACATGGGGTCTGACGTACCAGGCACTGGGTCATATCTGCAGTCTGTGAGCTCTCTTCTAAGTAGTTCGGCCGGAACGCCTTTCGGTGTCTGTGCCTTTGCTAAATCTCTCATCGTAATTCGGTGTATCTGTGGGGGTGTTTGATAACCTCCCGTAGCACCTCCTGAACCGGAGGCTTGAGCATAACCTGACTGTACTTGCAGTAGCTGGGTTGGGTCCTGGGCCGCGCCAGTCCCAAAAGGATTTGATGGATGCAGTTGTTGAATACCGGGGGGAACAACGGGAGCAGGTGCGGGCAGAGGGGGCGGGATCTGCAGTTGCGGACCTGGGAGTTGAAGCTGTAGGGGTAGGGAGATGTCAGCAGGAGCAGGTGGTACGGGTACATGAGCAGGTACAGACGTATATGAGGGAGCTACATCGTCTAGATAGGAAGAAAGGAAAAGGTCTTTTGTAGTCTTGTGACGTACTTTAGTCGGGAGCAATGGAGGGGGCAGATCCTTCGGTATTTCGGGAGTGGCCTTAGGTAAACCCTCGGCCAGGAGAGGACACATACCATTCATAAGAGTGTTTTGTTGTCGGTCTACTTGTTCTGTTTTTACTCGTATCCCCTCTTCAACTAATACGTTTTCTCGGGCTTTGTCTGAATCCTCTCTACTTTTCTCTGCTTTTCTGAGTGCTTTCTCTGTACGTCTGTGTGATTCTTTACGCCATAATTCAATGGCATCTTTCTGTGACTGTCTGGCTTTCTTTTTCCATAACGCTTCTTCTACTCTCATGATGCAATCGGCATCCCATGTCCCAGTAGCGGGCCATCTCTGATTCTCTGCTAAATCTTTGGTGTAATCCACCCACAAATCGAGATATAATACAGCATCTAAGCCGTGTTTGTGGTACATAAAATACCCTGGAGTGTCCCTGTGTGGAATGGGAACAGCTTCCTCTAGTATCCCTTTTCTAGTTCCTATCTGTCTTAGTTTAGAGAACAGCGGCATGTTTCAGCCGTACTACTTGGTACTTGATACTTACTCGGACTGGGACAAAATTAATACAATATACACAATAATGTAGATCGAACAATCACTCATACCACAACATTAAAACACATTTAAACATTTTGAAAACGAACAACAATAACTAAAATAAAACTAGCTACCTGCATACTCGATATACTGCTAACCAGTACAGATACACTGCTAAACAGTGCAGACCGGGTCTGTGTACCCAAACCCGTCTTGACCGGGCACAAATCAATACACCCGTCTAGATGCGTCCCCAGCAACGGTACTCACCGGGAAGCACGGAACGGAAGGCCTCGGAAACTCGATACTGGACTGGACCGGACTGGACTCGACTCGACTCGTGACGTAGGCACTTCGGAACTTCGGAACTGGTGGGCCTCTGAATACCTCGGACTTTGCTCTCTCAGCTAGGCTCTGGTCGGGATCCTCCGCACTCCTCACCGCCTCGTCTGGGTGTCGATCGCAGCCTCAGTCACCTCCGTTGGCCTGAGGGAGATACAGGAAATCCTGCGGATACGCGTAGTTGTCCGTCCGGCTGTGGCAGGGGACCGGGCCTGCAACGCACCGCCGGCGCGTAAGGTGGGGGAGGGGTCCCTATTCGGGCGCCAATTATGTGGTAAATTTAAATTACCTATACTTAATTTATGCGGTAAAGTTCAATAAGAATAACTCAGTCAAAAATAAGAGGCAGAATCCGTGGCATCTGAGGTTTTGTAAGGGTTTTATTCCTTAAAAAGGAATTGGTTCGAACCAGGTATCATGTTCCATCACCACAAGGGTTCAGGAAGGGAATGGACATGGACATGTACAATGATTTATTAACAGAACATCATATATATAGTCAATGCATTACAGTAGAGATTGATGCAGAAGGCGTAACAGCTGAGAGAAACGAGATAAGAACACATGTACGTAACAGAAGGCGTGCATGAGGGTGTCACTTGAAACGTATCACAGGTGGGTGGATCCATAGACGAATCCTGCAGTGTCAGCAGAAATACATGGCAGAGATGCGCGCGCAGCAGCATGACGTGTAATTGACGTGGAACTGGAGGGAGAAAGGGACTTGACACTTAGCCCTACATGAGGAGACAGAAGTCTGGGGTGTCAGAACAACCTAATCCCAAATCATATCTAATATTTTGTGTTTAAGGAACTGTACTATCTAGAAGGAAAGGTCTCTCGGGCAGAGGCTATTCTATACTGACTGCTAGTGCGTGCATATGCGACTACGTGTCTACGTGTAAAGCAAGGGGGCCATGGGCCTACCATGGTAACAGGAGCTATGAATTACTTGCATGGAGACAGAAAGGCCGGGCCCTTTGCTCTGCAGCTGGGAAGGATGTTTTCCTAAACTACTAGACAGGAATGTATTTTCGAGGAGCGGAGCAGATAACTTGAAGGCTGAATACAGTCTTGGCAGGCAGGCAGGCCGAGCCAGGCACCGCTCGCCGCACAGGGAGTAAGGCAGAGGTCAGGAAGCAGCAGACTGTAGGTTTCGGAAACAGAAGACAAAAAGGGCTCGATGGCAGGAATCAGGGCCTAACTCACCAAAGCGAGTAAAACATGAAAGTGCACCATGTAAAGACGTTGGCAAGGCACACTTAGGAACCGAATATCCGACCCATTCATGGTGGATCTGAAAGAGGACATGCTAACGTTGGACGCAAATGTATTTGCGTCTTCATAGCTGGAAGTGGAGGGAACATACATGTACTTGAAGCACATACATGGAGCCGTTGGGGTCTACGTTAGGGGACACAATTGACCATAAAATTCATATTACCTCACCATCAAAAGTAAGTATTTTCAGGTCAACTATGAGATGCGCGACATGCATGAAAAAGTCCTTTTGTGTAACTAACACTGCGTTTTTCTTCGTGCTTGGTACATGTATTGTCACGTCCGCTTCTGTATTGTGTATATACAAAGACTGTGCATTTTGTGTTTTCCTTTGGTTTATGTACTTAATGTGCGAATTGTCCTGTACTGTCCTAAGTGGTAAGTGCACTGGATAACTTGTTGTAGTGCACTCACACTCTCTCTCTCTCTCTCTCTCTCTTTGAGTCAGGTTTCAGGTTTTAATGTCTTTATTTCGATGATAAAATCATAAAAGACAATGTTGACAAAACATTCAAAAACAGTTTCAAGATCTCCACATTATACAAAATCTTATTAAAAGAATGATGTCAGTGTATTATCAGATATACAGTAAGCCTAAAATCCACAGTTAAAAAGTTATTAAACCATTGTTGAAAAGAAACAAGACATTAAATATGACTGATCATAAAAGAGGGTTTGACATATGCAAGAAAACACTATGTACATTGCACTTTATATTCATGAGGCAGTTCAATTCCTTCTAGCTCTGATTGCCCATGCCCAACCTAAATACTTGGCCAAACATATCACGGTAAAATCAGAGGTGTTTGTTTTTAAAGTCCATATTGCGTCCGAGGATTTTTTACATATCAAGCGTTTGAAGATGGGTTTTAACCATTTTGAACGGGGTTCTCTGTATTGAGGACAGGCGAACAGAAAGTGGCCCTCAGTTTCCTTACATCCGGGGCAACTGCTGCAAAGATTAGTGGAGTTATTGCCCCAAGATGAGGTAAAGGAATTAAGGGGTAATGAGCCCACCCGAAATTGATGGTACAGTTTTTTGTCCATTGGCCTGGAAATAAGGTCCCAGTATGTCTCACGGGCTGGATCCAGTTTAAAGCTTAAAAAGCGCCCCGTCAGGTTTTCAGAACTAGAGGCGTGTGCCAAAGAAAGGCGAGTTGAGGCCCAAAATAAACCCTTAAATTCCTTTTTCGAGGGGAAGTTGTTAGTGCCTGGCGAGACCCACAGATGACTCAAGCCCATATCACACAGGCTCTTTTTCACCGAGCGAAGCCATGGGATTCGCTTCGAACCCCCCATAGCCTTCACCTCGGTTAGCTCCTTTGCAAAAAGTGCCAAATCCTCCGAAGTCCATAAGCGCCTCCAAGTGGACACTACTCTGTATCTAGCCATGTCCGTTATTGGAAGGCAACCCATGTCGTGGCAAAGTGGGATCTGTGGGGTTGATTGGGGCAGCCCCACCAGGTTACGAAGAAACCTACACTGGATTCTATACAAACTCGAGAGGTCCATGAAACCCCATAACTCTGCCCCATAGAGTGTCGCAGCATTAATTTTAACATCATAAATTTGTAGGGCGGGGACAACCCTTTTAGTGATGGATTTCCTTTGCTCACGCAAGAGACAGCCAGTCAGTTGGGCAAGTTTTAACTGTTGGGTCTCTATTTGTGGTTTCCAGGACAGTCGGCAATCCAGAGTGACCCCCAGGTACGTCATCGTGTCAACTTGTTCCAGGTCAACCCTGTTTAGTTGTACACTACTACGTATTGGTTTTTTCCTGGAGAAAACCATAAACTTAGTTTTCCCCACATTTATCTGAAGGTCATTTTGATTGCAATATTCCTCAAAGTGATTTAAAGCCAACTGTAAACCTCCCCTGGTCTTTGATAGGAGAAGGGTGTCGTCAGCAAAGATCAACATTGGGAATTTAGTCCTCGCCAGGGACGGTGCATCAGTGTTGGTAGACCCGAAGAATTTCACTACCTGATCTATAAAGAGTAAGAAGAGGGTGGGGGCGAGAACGCACCCCTGGCGGACTCCTCGTGAAACCGGAAATGAGTCCTTAAATTGCCCTTGTGCCCCCCATCTTACCCTAGCAAAGTTGTCTTCATGTAATCTAATGATCATCTCAACCAATTCCCCCGGCATTCCTAAGTCCCTTAGTACCTGCCATAGTTTTCCCCTCGGCACCAGATCAAAGGCTGATTTCAAATCTATGAAAGCAGCAAAGATGGTGCCACCGCCAAGTATGACGACCTTCCAAAAGATCATGCAGAACCTCAGGACCTGGTCAATGGTACTTGTACCAGATCTAAAGCCCGCCTGTAATGGGGACAGTATTCCTTCGAGTTCCATCCACCCATGAACCCTCGCCAGGATCATACGAGCAAAAACTTTCTGAAAGCAGTCAATTAGGCTGATCGGGCGATAGTTCCCTGGGTTTGATCTATCTCCCTTTTTATGTATAGGGAGGATCTCTGCCCCCTTCCATGTCTTGGGGATACGGGCACCTCTCGCTATGATGTTAGCTATGCTTGTTAAATAAGGTACCCAAAGGCCTATGTTTGCTTTAAATAGGTCTGCTGGGATTTGATCCAACCCAGGAGCTTTCCCCCTCTTTGTTAGGCCTAGTGCGAGCTCCGTTTCCGCTTCTGTAAAAGACATAGTCACATTGCCAGGGGGTATTGCAGGTAGCAGGTTCGATGTGGACATAGGGTCAACAACTACTGAGCAAAATTGGGAGGAGTAATGATTTATCCAGGATTCCGGGGATACGTGGTTAGACGGAGTACGGAACTCACCATCCTTTCCACATTTAACAATATCCCAGAATTTGGTCTGGTTATTAGATTTACTGGCGTCCAAAAGGTCTGCCCAAAAAACATCTTCCCATTCCCTCTTTGCCTCCCATTGAACTCTTTTATACCTTTGCCTGGCCACTTTTACTGCACTCAGGTCTCTGGATTTAACTTTCTCTATTAGATAACTATGGGCCTCTCTACACTCTCTGTTGTACCATTTAGCTCTTGGAGCATTCAAGTGCCCGGTGTTAGACTTACATGGTTTTGAGAGAATAATTTTAAGCTCAGAGAAACATTTATCATGTATGCCCATAATCTTATCTAATTCGCCCTGGCCCCTCTCAACAACAACAGTCCTCATGTTATTTAAAGCATTCATCACCACGTTTTCAATGTTGGCCTGTATCGTTACATCATTTGATATGATAGACCATTTCAGTCTCCTCCGGTCATTTGATATGGTTACAACCCCTTGCCCCCTTGGATCTGGTTCCGCTAATCTTGTCAAGTCATGCATTTTAAATTTCAGGGACAGTGGGTTGTGGTCACTTTCCGGACGCATTACAATTTCCATATCAACAATTAGGCTCCAATATTCCATTTTTATGAAGATGTAGTCAATACGACTCTTCCTCACACCATTGTCAAAAGTGGGGTTGGCTCCAATGTCTGATTTGGTGCGACCGTTCACGGCCCTTAATCCCCAAGTGAGGCAGAAAGCGGTCCAATTCAGAGCAGCCTCCGTTGCTTTAACTGGTATTTTGTTGGAAAGTTTGGGGATTTTCCATGTCGCATCTTCTTCAAACCCCCAATTATCCTCCGGCAGGTACAGTGGCTCAATTGTACAGTTAATGTCACCTGCTATCATAATGAATGTGCCTTTATTCCAGCCCGTTAATAGTGTGTCTAGGGCGCCTATCAGCTTGGGACATCGTCCGCCAGGGAGGCCTCTAGAGTATATGTTGATAATAAGCATATCCTGCCCCCCTGCTTTGCTCAACCTTATAGCCAATATATCGGGGTTATCCACATACAATTCGGAAACTGAAAAACACCAGGCCTGTTTTACCCATATGGTCAGTCCCCCTGACGCCCGCCCTTTTGTACCTTTTATTGCTGGTTTGAAGAAGTTTGTAAATCCAACCATGTAAAACGGAGCTGTAGCCCATGTTTCTTGCAGAAGCACAACCTCATGTTTGCCTATGAACTCCAACCAGTCCTCAGAAACCAAGCGGGTCTTGGCTCCGGCAACGTTCCAAGACACCATTTGTGAAATTAGTGAATCTATTTCTGCAAGGTTGTTGCTGACAGTGGGGGGGGAATGGGGACTCGGTAAGCAGGCATTTGTTAATCTGATTTCTTCTATATTAGAAATGGAGGCCTCTTCCCCAACAACAAACCCCCCCTGTGTTCTAATTTTGTTATGGAACAAGGACTGTTGCTCCTTTACTGATTCCGAGGTAGGGGTGAATGGGATGTGCACTCCTTCCCCCTCCGCTATAGCTGGATTTGGTGACTGGGACGGTGCACATAGTCAGTCAACCCATTCTAGGTCTGACAGTGCCTCGAAATGGTTAAAGAGAGGAGGGTAGTGTGGGGGGTAGTGAGTAATGGGCTCTCGGGGCCTCCCCCCTTTGAATTTCCAATGATTTAGGCCCATTAGATTATTTGGGTACGTGTGGGGGTAGAAGTAACCAAGGTGTAAGGTCTGGACATCACCCAGACGGGCAAATCTAGCTTTCCTTTGGATTCTATCCACCACCCAGGGGTCTCTGAATGAAATTAAAATACAGTCCCCTTCCAGATCTTTTTCGCCCTTACCTACCCATTCCACTCTCCTTACATAGAGGATTTCGGTGGGGGATGACGGGGGGAGTGGGCGATGTTTGTTTAGCCAGAATATGACCTTGTTCCGCAGATCCCCTTGTGATTCTTTAATACCCTCTCTTAAGGGGGCCACTCCGGTTAGGACGATGGTGTATTGTGACGCTTCAGGAGGTAGGTTAACTCTGGGAGGGTGTCGTATATTTCTATTATCTATCCTCTGGTTCCTGTCTGGATGAGGGGTTTTCCTCTCCCTACCCATTATAGATGTCTGTACTGGGGTGTTATTTGGTTGATTTGATGCACCATTCGCTGGTTGTTTTTTCCCCTGTGCGTTGTTGGCTGCCAATGGGCGTTTAGCCTTTGGTGTTTCTTTAGTAGGGGCTCTGCTGACAGTAGTCGATGTGGCAGCTGTTGTTTTTGCCCCTGTTAGTGGTTTCTTATTAATATTGGTAGTTGATGTCCCTGCGGGGATAGTTGTGGTTGTCCCCCCTTTTTGGTTAGCACCCCCTGTGGAATTAGGGCCCCTTGTCTTAATACTAGTAGTTGTTAAATTTTGCAAGAGGTCCATATTAATATTGACCGCTGCTTCCAGGACATCTATTTTAGCGGACATTATCCTGGTACTTTCTAAGACCGGAAGCAATAAGGTTTTAAACATTGCTTCCATCTTTGCCAACAAGACATCGTCGCTGCTGAAACATGTTGGGCAAGGGTTAGAAGACCCAGAGTGGGCCAATGATGGACAGTACACTATTGGGGGTTCTTGGATGGTCTGGGAGTGGGAGGAACTATTGACATGATCTATTTTGGGTTGTTTTTGTACCTTTTCTCCCTGTGGGCTTGAAACATGTTTTCTTTTCCGTGAAACATGATTAGTAATTACTGGTAGCAAAACGGGCGTACTGGGTATAGTAGGAACATTTGATTGTGGGGTTCCAGACGAGCTACTCTCGTCGTCCTCAATATTTTGGCTATCAGCTTCTAAGCTGGTCAGGTTATTATCGGATTTCAGTTCCATATTTTCGTTGGTCGTGGGTGTTGTGGCTCCGTCCCCATCTACATGGACTATCACTTCTGTCTCTGAGGTAGAAATACAGTTAAATGCTGCATTGGTTAAAGGGCTTTTAACACGGGCCAGGGCACCTATAGAGGAGCGTTTCCCAGTGACTAAATCCAGGGACAATCTGTGCTCAACCAGTTCAATTTCTTTTTCTAATATTCCTGTGGCTCTGGTGATAAAGGCATCAAGAGGGCCTGAGACAACACCCTTTGAAGTTTGGATATGCACTAGACGCTGTTTACCAGATCTTAGGGCCATATTTAGGAGCTGGTGTTAGAGCCTCAAGATGTTACTACGTGTGGTATACAGTATAACAAGATAACAAGATGTGAAATGAACCAGGACTCTAGGCCCAACCCAACCTCGTCCGACCCCGGACCGCCACAGACGGGCCCGCCCTTGTCCCGGGCTTCTCCCGCGCGCTCCCGCGCAGCGGGTATGTCCACTCCTCTTTATAGGTGAGCTTGAGTCACCAAGGGGGCGGGGCCGGCAGGGAGAGGAGCCCAGCTGGGAACGGGCGCGCGGGGACTCCTGGTCCGTGGAGTCCACCCGCAGTTCCCTCGCAGCCCTGCCGGTCACCAGGTGATGCCCCTTTTGAACAAACAATCAATCAACAGCCGCTGTAACCGCGAAGCGGGACCCGCGCAGCGGGTCCGGCGAGCAGCAGCGGCTCAGCAGGCTGGATCACGGAGTGTCAGGGGTAAGTAGCGTGGCTTGCAGGAAACAAACAAATCCCTCTCTTTGAGTCTACCTACGCTGTCTAGGAATGACCATGCTAGGATCAATTCCAAATGACAACTGGGTGGACTCACTCTTAGCCGTTCTCTTCACAGAATGCTGTGAATTCGCTTTTTAATAAATGACGACACTGTAACTCACAAGTACACGTCTAATTGGCTTTAACACAACAGTGTTTGAACAAATTAACAGAAACAAAATACCATATTTTGCCATGTTACTACCCCTCCTTTCTGTAAAATCATGGAATTTAAATGGCTAAAAATGAAAGGACGGGTAAGACGACTGATGTCCCCTAATCTGACCCTTGAAAGGGAGATATATGTCAGTGGCTTTCGTTTTTAATGCCTTAATGGCACCACCATCATCGTTCATGTTACCACACACATTGCATATAAATAGGGTGACCAAACGTCCCTTGTTTGGCCAGGACGGTCCCAATTTTTAACCACCTGTCCCAGCAAATTTCAAGAAATGTAGCTCATGTCCTGGTTTTTAAAAAGAGTCCACTAAAAATGGGGGGAGGTGTTTTTCTCGTTCTGCAAAACAGGGATAGTTAGCAATTGTTTCAAGAAAACAATTTAATTAACAGGCAAGCTACTAGGTTTAAAAATTGAATTTTATGTATGTTCTTATTAACTGTTCTGTAATTCTCTGCTGAGGAGCACGCTCATCACTTGAAGTAAAATCATAGTCCTTCTTCTAATTTTGTGAAATGTCCTATTTTTTGTTGTTGTAGGGACATCGCAAGTCCTTCATTAACTAATGAAGCAGCCAGGTTGTAAAGGATAATGCAGAAATAAGAATAATATTTATAAAAAATTATTTGAACTAAAGTGAAAGAAATGTTGTAGTAAGCCCTGCTGAATGGGTACTGAGGTCGAGATGTTTAGTTGAAAGTAAGAAACATTGACAGGATGGGATAATGCTCAGCCTATGTACTATTATGATGCACAATACTAGGAAGGGTAATGTAGGCCCATGACAATAACGCATCACACTTTTTATTGTGGTTAGCAGATCTTGAAGAAAATGTAGCCCTTCAGGAATTTGTTTTGTAACAACAGGGTTTTTTGCTGGAAAAGTCCATTTGAATTTGACAGGCTATATGATTAATAATTTTAAATTTCCTGCCACAGCCATAAATGTGAAAGGAATGGACACAAAAGATAATATGTACGCTGGAAATTCCTATAGGTGTTTGTAGACCTGCACAACAGTGAAAGTTCATGAATGAATAATATACACAGATGTAAAGATTCAGAGTATCAACAGTATCTTTTTTAGTAAATGATACGTATTTCCTCAGCTGCTTGGTGTTGGGAGAGAAAACTAAATTATGTAACATCTTCCCCTGACAGTTCTCTAAAAATGTGTTTTATACTCACTGCTAGATTCAAGAATGACCTCCAGTCATTGGAAGAGAGAGATGTCGGACGCGATGCATAGCCTAACTGCAAGGCGTGGAACACCTATGACCACAACCAAGGTGAAGCCACAGAGCAAAGGTATGCTGGACGAGGCACTAACACCGACAAGGAGAATAAAAGAAAGAAGGGCTGTCTAGAAGCCCCCGGCCTGTTGGTCTACTTGTGCCTGAAGTCTCAGCCCATTGGGCCTAATTTGTGGGCTCACTTGTGCGGAGCCTCTGTCCCCCTTGGTCCATCTCCAGTCTGACCCCACTCCACCCTCTCTTCCTTTGGCTCCCCCAAACCCCCCTTTTTCACATGGGGTTTTTATCAACTTGATGAAGGAACAATAAACAAAGATAGGATAGGGTTAGTAGGGATGGACTTCACGGATAAAGAATAAGGTGCGGGTACCCTGTCTAAGGTACCAGCGATAGATTAGTTAGTGAACAGGGAAAAGAGATTGTGATCCCAGAGAAAGAGCGACCTCGCCCTCCAACGTGGGATCTGGATCCGAGCTGGACGCATAGCTCCATCGCCGGTGCTCATCAGCGCCAATGCTAAGATGAACAATGGGAGCCTACCAGTGATGGCTCACTGTAAAAGGACACTGGAAAGAAGAGCTCTAACAACACTAATGCCCTGACCATCTATTATATTAGGTTACATTTCTCTCCCAATCACCCTGTATTCATTATGCCCCAAATGGACAAGAAACAGTTTTTTTTTTCTGTGAAATTCTACATCACAATGCTATGATGATGATCGAGAAAGAGGTCCAGGAAATGATGGACATTGACCTGGTTGATGACTGATTGTTGCCTCTGCATGCCAAAAGGAAGTACTGTTGAACTGTATTTTAAAATGACCCACATGACTCCATTTTGTGTTGCCATGCTCTCTGCAACTTGGTGAAGAACTGTTTTCCATGTCCCTGTTGATACTTGCACAACCCTCCCCTCTCCTTGTGGTTGAGCCGATTCCAAGAAGCTGCCTGTGACCACACCATCTGATCAAGGAAGCACGAGGCTGCACCCTGTGACCACACCATTGAGCAAGTGAGCACGAGGCTGTGGACATTGTGCAATCAGAGACAGATGTCTCCTGACCACGATTGCACCACAAGACTGATGAAGAACTTGTCAGATGAGGAACTTATCAAAATTTGAACTGCGTATTGTGTAAATGGGCATGGCTAGCACTATAATATGTGTGTGCTGCAGATTGAAGCAGCAGTCTCCGTAGAATTGTCTTTGTACCATTCTGGGACCTCTGTCCTTAGCTCGAGCTAATAAATAACTTACTTCCCTCCACGGCTGGTTGTCCTGGTCTCTTTGATAATGTATGATTTGAACAAGGAGAACCCGTAGATTCTAAGGTGTGCCCTACACCACTGGCTTTGACTCTCCTAGTGGGGGAGAGGTCTTCAAAAAGCTGGTTCTACACAACCTTGTAGGTAAACATTGCCTCAATGTCAAACTCTAGTCCCACAGCATCAGCCTCACCGGCTATCTGGTTCTCCCCCTGAGACATGATGTTTTGGTTAACGTTTACTCAACAATAGAACCACCAAATCAAAAACAATATGTTGTTGCATTGTGGTCTGTAATCAATTTATGATAAACACCAACAACAGTGAGTAATTTTGAATATACACATTTCATTTATATTAGGATTGAATCCCTCAGCTCTGCCGACAAATGTTGGAATTGGGGTCCTTATCGCTTCCCACCACCACCAAATGTTGGAGGCGGGACTCCCAGACCCCTCGCTTCAAAGACAGGCTAAGCAAGGACACCGTCTGAGATAGCCCTGCTCACCCCCTTAGGAGCTTGGCACAAGCAGCCAGGCTTATCTCCAAGGCATGAGTGTACAGTAACCCAATAATGTCACCAGAATATGACTCCACACAAGTTTTTATAAAATGAGTGTAAACTTTCTATAACAGGTCATGTGATATGACCACAAGATACAAAATCAACATACAAGAATGAGTAGTTTTCTTTCCGGTAGGTTGGTAGGTTCTAATCCCAACCACCACTTCTAACCAACAGTTAAGCTCACTTCTAACTGTTTACAAATGGTTAGGCCAGTTGTATTGCTGGAATCACACACGTTGCAAAAGAAAACAAATACTGCAATGAGTAATGATATTCTATTGTACTGTGCAACAGAGAAACCATGCCATTAGTAGTGCCACAGTCATGCATTTTTCAATCAAAGGAATAAGGCAATGTGTATCACTACCAGCATGCACTGTACTGGGAAGAAACAAAGCAATGTGTCATGCTGAAATCATGTATTGTGCAATGAAGAAATAATGTTTGGTGCCAGGTTATAATCAGATACTGTGCAATGAAGAAATAATGCAATCCACCACATTAAAATCAGGTAATCTGCAATGGAATATAACGCTGTGCGTAGCACACCAAGCAAGTAGTTCGTCAGGCACAAATGAGTATACCTTAAGTTTATTCATGCTGGTTTTTGTACACCATGTCTGTTAAAACTCTGATTTGGTATCCCGTTTCTCTGTATGTATTTAAATAATTTCTTCAATATTTAACATCAGTCATACGATGTGAGTAGTGGAAGCCCACTCTAATGTGAGCCTTTCTAGAAATACAATCACGTGATTATCAGTCGAAATTAAGGTAATGCATTACATGATAGCAGCCTAATTGCTATCCATGTTGGAGATAGTTAATGTAATTTCAAATACCACCAATGAAGCAGTTTACAATATGATACATTAAACATATTAGGATAACAGTTGATATTATGTATCGCTTTACATCTAGACTTGACGAATCACAGTTCGAGTTAACTATTTTGTGACAATTAAATCTCACGAACAACATCGAAACAGTCTGGCTTAAAAAGAACAGGTAATCTGAGTACTGTCTGTTTGATGGGATTGCTTTAAAAAATGTAACATAACTGGCTACTGATTACCTATTTTTTGGTCTTTACTCCTAGAAATACCTAGGATCAACTTTGAAACTTGTCCTTCAATAGGTGGGAAGCCACGAAGTCTCATTGGGACTTCACTGTGAAGTAAGCTCTTTAATCTATATGCACTTGTCTTAATTTTGAGTTACAAGTGGATTTGATTTTGTAATAACTGTGATACAGTTGTGATGCAGTAACAGTGAAATTATAACTTTTGCTCTCCACAATGGTTATGTTTACAAATAGTCTTAGAGATGGAAGATAATTGTTTCTGACACGGAAAATGTATTACGTTTTTTAAATATTTTGAATTTATCAATATTAGAGTATGATGATGTTACATGAGCAACTGAGTAACTCTGTATATTCATGTTTCTAGGGGGTCACAACTGTGCATTTACTTTATTGTCCTGAAGATGGTCTCAAGGATTTAATCAACTGGAGACCGAAACGTCCACCATTCAGTCATTTTCCCTATTTATGACTGATTTGCAATGATGATGTTCTTATTGTGAACCAATAGACATCATCCCTTTGTACTAATTTAGGATTGGACTTTTTTCTACAAATGAATTATACTGTGATTGTACATTTTTTTAATTCATTTGTATAGTGCTGTGTCTCTACCGCAATCTGTTGATCTGTACCCTGCTGATAAAAAGCAATATATAAACTGAATTAATTTTTATAAAATCAGATTTTCTGTGTATATTTCCATCTCTTTTTGCAATTTGACCATTTTGTCAAGCTGTGTGAATGCTTTGTTCTCCAAATTAAATGCGAAGACTAAGTTTTGCAGTTTCTGAATATACAGATAGGATTCTAAGTAACATAGAACCAAACAACTGGAAAGTAATTTTGCTGAAATAAAGTCCCTTGCTGGCACTTTGGACCTTACATTGTTTACAAATGAGGTCAGGTTTCATAAAACTGTTCGATAATTACTTAGCAGCAATTATGCAAAGTATAATACAACAGTTTAGGTATTGCCTTAACAGTGCCCCTAATATGGATCACTGATGACACAAAAGAACTGCTTCCCACTCCGGCCCCAGTACTGCCTCTCCTTGGGTCAGCACGGGCTGAGATCCAAGCTGAAGCAACAGGCTCACACAGCTGACTGAAGCGAGAGGCCGAGAGAGTGTCCCGCCTGGCCCACACCCCACCCCAGGTGGTGATCCATTTATTCTGGGAGGGCGCATTCTCCTCTCGGACTTCAGTGACTTGGGCCTTGATCCAGAACTCCGTCACAGGGTGCTGTGAGCTCGGGACAGTGGCTCAGCTCCTCCGGGGCTTCCGGTTCGGGCTGCTGCTGTTTTACTCCGAGGGCCCATTGGTTTGGCACTCCTTCCGGCGGTCTCAGGAAACACCGAGACCCGCCCTCAGCACTGTGGAGACTTTACTTCAAATTCGGTGCACAACCCTACCCAGGCACTCCTCACCAGTGCCTCAAGTTGAACCCCGACATGCACACAGCACGTCCGAGGCTCACCTCTTCTGTGGTGCTCATGATGACCCGACACTCTTCACCAATACCCTGCTTGCACCTCAACACGCACCCTGTGCATCCGATTCTCTCCTCTTCTCCCGGGGCAAATGATGTCCAGGTGCTCTTCACCAATGCCCTGGCTGCACCACGATATGAACTCTGCTTGTCCGAGTCTCACCTCCTCTCCCGGTGGACACGATAACCAGGTGCTCTTCACCAATGCACTAGCTGCACCATGACACACCCCCTGCACATCTGTGACTCACTTCTTTTGGTGCATACAACGACCAGGCTCTCATCACCAATACCCTGGCCTTCACCATAACACGCACCCAGCATGTCCAAGTCTCACTTCGTCACCCCGTGTACACAATGACTAGGCGCTCCTCACCAACACCTTGGTCTACATCACGACATGCACCCATCACGTCTGAGACTCAGCTTACTCCTGCATGCCCATGATCACAAGGCACAACTTCTGAAAGTCTCAAGCTGCAAAAGCACGTGCAGACCACATGGCTTTGGACTTCTCCAGAAACTTTTATGATCCTGTATTTCCAAACAGGGAGCCAGCTCACCTCAGGCCTTTGGGGTTACAAGACACAGCACAAAGCACAGATTTCTTCAAGCAAGGGGACCCAGCGTCTCCAAGCACATACCCAGCAGACTCTCCCTTGGTTAGAACAGCAAATTTCAGACAAGCCCTGTGAGAAGTTGGCCTGGCATATGCTGTCCACTATTCTAGTAGGCACCTTGCACCAGTCCAAATGACCCTTATTGATGGTAGGTTTAAAGACAACCTATGTAGAAAGCTATCCTAGTTGTGCATCCCTGTTAAAATATCGATCACAAAAACACCGACCAACAAAAACATTGACGAAAAAATATTGTTTACAAAAATATCGCCATCCTATACATAAACAAGATTTTACACAAATATCGATATGCAATTATCGCCTTAATATATATCAATAACAAATATATCGACTACAAACATGTCGACCACAAAAATATCGAAAAACCTAAAGTAAAAAGAAACATTACAAAAATATTGATAACACTATTATCGACTTACAAATAGCCTTATAACTTATACAAAATATATCAACAATACTATTCAACATTAAATAAACACTCCTTTCAACTATCTAATAATTTAATGTATTAAACAATTAAAAACATTATACAAACATATATAAATATAGGATATACTTAAAATAAATATACATCAATTAATAAAAAGTAAATAAATATAAACATACTTAATAATTAAAATATATTCTCTAACACATATTTATTAAGATACATTTCATATACAAACATTTTTTAAATTATGAAACAAAATTATAAACTTTATTTTTAAAACATCTACAACACAAAATTAGTTATAAACCACTAACAAACAAATTGAGTGACCTAATTAAAAAGTAACTGCTACCAAATTCAAAATTAGTTTCTCAACCAATAAATGTAAAGTACAAAACCACAAACCAACTAAAATGTAGAACTAATTAACTAACCACTATAAAAACAATTACCTTACTTACTAAAATTACAGTTTTTCAACCAAAAACGGAGGAAGACTGTTACTTTGCTGGAGAGAGAGAGAAAGAAAATCTACAATAACTACTATAACAGATTACACAACAAAACAGGTAATAAAAATGCTTTTTTAATGAATATAAAATCCTTAACATCATTAGTTTAACTCCCTAAAGTATATAAATGTTCTCTTTTTTTAAATTAAAACTTCCTATCAGCAACAGCAAAAAGTACAAAACTACAAACATGATTTACTACTTTATCCATTCCTACAATAAAAAAAGAACTTATAAAATAGCAAACTATATGTAGATATAAAGTAATATTGTCTAATATTCTTACGAAGTTAAAAATATAACAGAAATTAATATAAAGATTTTTAATTTCAGCTTCAACAAACTGCATCTACCAAAGAACATCCACCAAATTAAATTCATCTACTGGAAAAGTAAGTATACTTTCACTTTTAATAAATTATAAAAACGAAGAAAGTAAAAATAATATACAATATTATTAAAGAAAACTATTTTCTACCTTATCTACAGAAATTACAACAGTGAAACTTCAATAAGAAGAAATGAAGCCATCAACAAAACAGAAAGAACTATATTGTAAGTATTTTTTTGAATGAATAATTAAGCAAAGAAAGTTTTATATAACCATAGCATATTTACTAAAAACACATATATATGTCTTCACAGATATACCGTAGAAATGGCTGAAGGAGCAACTTTTATCACATCCCAAAAAGGAAAATTAATGCTCAGCTACATGGGTTTTACCTATACCCAAGAAAACGTAAAAGATATCAAAACACATTGGAAGTGTAGCAAATATTATTCAACTGCATGTTATGGGCGAGCTACAAATGTAGATAACAATATTGTGAATGTAAGAGAGCATAACCATCCACTCAATGTGACAGAAGTAGAAGTAAGGGAAGCTTTAGAAAAAATCAGAGAAGCAAACACAGGCTCTCAACAAACAAGCACTGACATTTTGAAAAATGTATTGACAAAAGTACCTGAAAATGTAAAAGGGCAATTGCTCTCCATACCCAACCTGAATTGTTTAATAGCTAAAACTAAAAGAGCATCTGATCCAACTCCACCCCCACCCCCACCCCAAACCTTTCAAGAAATTACAATATTACCAGAATATACCATTATCCATAAAGAAGACAAATTATTTATGTATGACAACCAAAGCAATGATAAAAGAATTCTTATTTCTGCAACTAATAACAACTTGCAAACATTAAAAAATTGTCAGACATGGATGATGGATGGAACATTTAAAGTGTGTCCAAAACTGTTTTACCAACTTTACACCAGTCATGGTGAATATCAAAAAGCCAAAATTCCCTTCATTTATGCATTGCTCCCAAATAAAAATAATCCCATCTACATAGGACAATTAACAACAATAAAAGATTTAACAGATCCCTAAAGAATAATAATTGATTTCGAAACAGCTACGAAACAAGCTATTCTAAAAATATACCCACATACAGCCAAACAAGGGTGTTACTACTTTTTTAATCAAAGTATGTGGAGACACCTCCAAAAATCTACCTTAATTATTGACTACTATATCAAGAGCAACTTTGCATACGAAATTTTAAAATTATTTGCACTAGCATATGTACCAACAACAGAAGTGGCAAATTACTTTAATATATTAATTGACAGTCCATTCTACCGCACTAATGAAAAAAAATTAACTCCCTTGTTGGATTATTTTGAGGACCCCTGGGTAGGAAGATTGCACAGTTCAGGTCATCGTAGAAAACCAAAATTCCAAATTCCCTGATGGAATGTCTACGCTAGCACTATTGCACAAAAAGCCAAAACGTACAATGCGGTAGAAGGATGGGATAATGAATTCCAGGCCACAATAGGGAGAGGACAAATAACACTACACAAACTTATCCAATCAATAAAAAAAGAACGAAGGGGCCCATTAGGATGGCGGGCGTATTGCCCCCCCCAGACTGGCGGTAGCCACCGCCGGCCTGGCGGGGGTGATCCTCCCGAAATCCATTCCGGAATGACCCCCGCCATATTAGTATGGGGGGTCAGGGAGCACATTGGGGGTACTTATGGTACCCTCCAGCAGTTCCATAAACAGATCTCATACTGCGTGAGCCTGGCATTTGTGAGGTGCTGCGTACGTGTCTTATTCAGTATCAGCTCTACGGCATGTGGAACATAGACATCAACTTCATGTCCCATTATTATGCTTTCTGCACGTTGTAGTGCTAAGGCAGTTGCTGCAACAGAACGTATACAGGAAGGTAAAGCCTTGGCTACAGTATCCAAGGTGGCAGAGAAATATGCGGATGGTCTTTTGTGGTCACCAAACTGCTGGCATAGAACCCCAAGAGCACTCCCGTCAGACTCATGAACATAGAGTTGGAAAGACTTAGAATAGTCTGGTAGGGCTAAAGCAGGAGCAGAGCAGAGAGCTTGCCGAATGGCAAGGAAGCTTTGTTCATGTTCTGGCAACCTCTGAAGGGGTTCGGGCATGTCCTTGTGGGTCAGGGCCAATAAGGGTTTTGAAATCAAGGAGAAGTTAGCAATCCAATGTCGACAATAACTGGCCATATCTAAAAAGGCTCCCACCTGTTTTTGGGTGCGTGGCGCTGGTGTCTGTAGAATCAATTTAATGCGCTTATCATCCAATCTTCTCTGCCCTTTCGACAGGATGTGTCCTAGGTAGGATACTTCCTGTTGAACAAATTGTATCTTTTCTGGTGAAACCTTGTGACCACGTTCAGCTAAGAAATTTAACAAATTAATGGTGTCAGTTGTACATTGTGTCTCAGAGATGCTACCAAGCAGCAGGTCATCTATATATTGTATTAGCACAGAATTAGGTGATAAATTGAATGTATCTAGTTCTCTTTTCAAGGCCTGGTTGTAAATGCTCGGGCTTTCTGTGAACCCTTGAGGGATTCTACAGAAGCAGAAGGTTCTCCCGCTTACAGAGAATGAAAAGAAGTACATGCTACCCTCATCTACAGGCATTTTTTAAATCCACTACAGAAAAATATGCCATTTCTGGTGACAATGTTGACAATATTGATACTACATTTGGGACCACCGGGAACTGTGGCACCACTATTTTATTAATTTCTCTGAGATCAACTATGAATCTGTAACTTTTTTCATTGGTATTTCAATCGATTTTTTTTAAGACCGGAAGAATAGGGCTGTTACAAGGACTGCCTGATATTTCTTTAACAATCCCTTCTTTTAGTAAGTCAGCTACTATATCCTGCAATCCCTTTAGACCCTCTGGAGCTATTTTGTACTGTGGTATTCTTGGTAATTTCACATTCTGTTTGACTGTAATTGTCACAGGTGTGATGTTCATTTTCCCTGTGTCATTTTTGTGTTTTGCCCATATCCTTGAATCTATCTGATCCATTATTTGTGCTGTAATGTTTTGTATTCCTATTGATAGGAAACAGTTGCCCATTTCCTCTGTCATTGGTCCATCTACTTCCAAGAAAACTCCGTCTGCAGTGCACTTAATTGTGGCATTCATCTTTTTTACCAAGTCCAATCCCAACAAATTAAATGCACATTTGTCTGATTTAAGGAATTAATGCGTGTCCTGAATTGGGCCTATACTGTATTTCAAGGGTGCTGAAATTGGGCTTGTTACAAGTATGTTGGTGAATCCCACTGACTTATTTATTTTTCCCGAGAGAGGAACATCTGGAAACTTTTTCTTTGTTAAGGAGGAATTGGTGGCCCCTGTATCTATTAGTAATTCCACAGGTGTACCTTCAATCTTACCCCTCACGTATGGTCCAGTGGGATCTACAGGGATTACCATCCTCTGTATTAACTCTCTCGGGCCTCCCTATGGTGCATAATAGTCCTATTCCCCTTGGGGCCCTTCCTGATATATTCCATCATAAGGGTGATGCACCTGCATTTTTGGTATTTGTTCATTATCAAAGAAATTTGTGTTGGGGGGATACCCTGCTGGGCCATCTTGTGAGTCACGTCCTTGCTGTTGATATCCAGCTCTTCCCATGCTCCTTCCCCGGCCTCTTGATCTCCCCATCCCACCCCCTCTTTGTGACTGTTTGACAGGGTGTGGGCATTGAGCTCTCCAGTGATCATGTTCCCCACAATTAAAGCATCCCTGTGTGTGTGTTTGTTCATTTGTGGCGTTATGCTGTGTAGGGGGAGCCGAAAATGACCTTTGTGGGCCTCCACGGCCTCTTCTTCTCCCCCTGCTTCTTTGTCCTCTGCCGCTATACTGGTTTGCTTGCTGAATCAAAACCTTTGTTTTTAACTCCTTTATTTTGTTATTTTTACTTTCCAAATCCTTTTTCCCTAGCATTTCGTAATACTGTGCTAATTGTAAAATTTCTGTCAGAGGTTTGCATGACCAAGTAGGGTTGTACTCTAGAATCCCTCTTTTAATTGCAGGTTTTAAATTATTTACAAAACAGGAGACAAGTGCGCTTTGTGTTGCTTCTTTTTCAGTATCTAAACCACTTGAAGCTGTGAAGACTTTCTGTATTCTAGCGAAAAACCCAGATACTGTTTCTTCAGTATCTTGAATGCATGCATTTAATTTTGACCAGTCTATTTGTTTTCTGGGTACTAGTGTATTTACTTTAGCCATTATTTTTGCTGGTAAGTCTCTAATATCATCCGATATATCCTCTCCTTGTTCCCTTTTTGCTTTAGTAATATTTTCCCATTGTATTTTTAAGCCTTCATCATCCTCTCTCCTTATTTTTCCCCAAATGTCTGGTGGCAATATAATAGAAAACATTTGTTCTATGTCATCCAGGGTGAGAGTGCCAACTCTTAGTATTATTTCTGTCTGTCTATACCATTCTTCTCTGTCTTGTCTAATATCTGGAAACTGAAGTGCAAATCTATGTAATCCAACATTTGACCATGGTGTGTGCACCTTAATAGTAGTGTGTCCTGGCTGACTTCCTGGTACTTCTCTCAAAGGCATGATATGAGCAGGAGAAAGAACACAAGAATTTGTTAGTGTATTACCTTCCTCCTCTTTACTTTTTTAAATTTTTGCACATTTGCGTTCTAGTAATAGTAGCGTGTCTAGCCATTCAGCTAATATCTGGACAGCATCCAATATTTCTGTGCTTGGTGACCCTACATCGTCTATTACTGCTAATATTATGTTGACATGAGCACAGGACAAATTGTCATGTTGGGGGTACCCGTCTTGAGCAGGCCAATATTTCTCCCATTCTTTAAACCAGAAGAAACTTTTTTTGTCTAACAGTTCCAAAGCGCTGCGTTGGAGTGCAGGCGTGAAATCAGTTGGGAAGCGGCTTTTTGCATTTTGCCATAGAGAAGTACCATTTTTCATAACATCTGTTACCCACTCGTGTACCACTTTGTGTTCTTTTTCTGATATTTTTATCCGTAACCCTTGTCTACCTGAGTGAGAAGTAGGCGTACCTTTTTGTGGGGATAACGATATTGTCTTACTACTTCGTGGTGTAACTGTAACTTGTTGTATGTGTACTGCTGACTGAGTTTGCATTGTTTGCGGACTGTATGGTGGTGGAGTTGTTAATAATGCCTCTATTACAGGATCTTCAGTATGTTCCTGTTCTAAGGGCGCATTAGGTAGAGTGGGGTAAACATCTGGTATTGGCTTGTGAACTGTAAGGCATTTGTCTATTTCCATTTCTTTTTCCCTACAACTTGTTACACATCTTTCTTTTGCCTTCTCCCTATCATGTGCCATAGCTTTTCCTTTCGTTGTCCTAGGTTCCCCTGACCATCGGTTAGCGGCGTATGACCGCCATGCATGAAATGCATCCCATTGTAATAAACGTACTTTCTTCCCTTTCTTTTCACGTTCCCTTAAACAATCTTCTAAATAAAGCATTTTAGCTCTATCAAACGTGCCATATTCTGGCCATTGTAAATCAGGATTTTTCCTGGTATGATGAGTCCATTGATCTAGATGAACAGCTGTATGGTACCCTTTTTTCCGTGACACGTACCATGCTGGTGTGCCACGAGGAGGTGTTGGTTGAGTGACATCTAAGGCTGCCCTGCGGCCTTTAGCTGTGCTCAGAAATAATTTGCTAAGCATTTTAAATTTTATTTAGTTACTAATTTAATTATTTTTCTTCCTTTATCACTTTTTATTTCTTTTCTAGAAATACACTGTTGTACAACCTACTTCAACAATATGCATATTTTTTAGACGTCTTTCAGAAGCATGCTCTGTCTTGAGGCAACCTCCCACGGTCCCTCTGAGGCAACCTCCCACGGTCCCTCTCCTGTCCTTGGGATCCTTATGATCTTTCACAGGTTGGACAGTCCTCCTCAGGCACATTATTTAAAGGCGCCCTCAGACCTCCCCTAGAGACCCCTAATGAATCTCAGTGTGTACCCTCTGATGTATTTAGAAAAACAACATTCAATTGATAAAATTGAGTTCAGTGCAGTTAAGCACTGCCTACCTGATCATCAGACCAGTAATGGCGTTGTATGCGTCCTTCTTTGCTGTGGCAAAATCACCTGATGGCTCAAAGGAAGCTGGTGGTGTCTATTGTCAAAGGCTTATCAACGGGAGCCTTCTTGTCTGGGCCTTGCAGGAAACTATGTCCAATCAGCAGCTGCGCAGCATACACCGACACTGGAAGACCCCTGAAGAGTCCTGAGACCGCTGTTCTTTACCCCCTGCAGAGACCATCAGTTCCCAGCGAGTCACTGGCACCATCTGTAAAAGCACAAAATTATGAATAGGGACAAGAAGAAGGGCATATACAAGGTTTCAAAAGAAAGTGGCTTTATTGCCAATAAGCTGCAGCTGAGACAATTTGCAGGACTGCAAAGTGATCTGGTTTTTCAGTGAGGAAATCAGTCTTTATATATCTTTTCACAGACCCCTGACACATTATTCATTAACTACTAGATTGTGGTGTGACCATCTCAGCCACGTGTACATTACAACATCATGGTGCATTTCAGAAATATGTCTATGTTCACACTTTACATTATTCCTGACGGATCTGACCATGCAGATGCTGGTTAATCTTCACACCACTACCTCCTGACCCACAGCCTTTGGTCGGTTATCTTTGAAATGTCAATGTGCACTGTTTGCTCTTATCAGCAGAGGCCCATATTTTCTGCTTTCCCCATACAATGACGCACTTGCTATCTGTGCTGAGCAAACACTTTACCCTTTCACTTAACCGGGCAAGGGCAGAGCAAACTTGGCACGTCCTCGGTCAGCGAACCCTTTCTAGGAATTGGCTCGCCGAACTGGCTCTATACACAGGTGAAAGCTAGTGAATCATTAAACAAGTTGGAGTTACAGCAGAATGGGCACGTACACGTTCACTTGCCATTCTTTCTGGTTTCAGCTGAATTTCAGACAACTTAATTTTAACCATTTGTGCAGCATGGAGCTACCTCCCATTATGAGTGGCTCATGTCATTTACAGGAAGATGTCAGACATAAATTAATATAAACTACGGTTCATTTTAATGTATTCATTCAAGAGGGCCAACTAATTTTTCATCTTTTACAGCAGGCACCTGTAATGCTGTGCATGGAAGTGCACAGCATGACTTCCTGCGATTGTGGCGGGCGGTGGTTAGTGCACCGCCCGCCACAATGGTAGGAATGCAGGATGCACCCGCCACTGTAGGAGTATTCTGCATCATTCAGAAACTCTGTCCATCACCTTTTCCAAAATTGATTTTATCCACACTATGTGTGGGAGGGTATACTCAGACGTGAGTCCCTAGCTCATTGCACCATCAGGATTCAAGCAAGCCGGGCCGATGAGGCTGAAATGCCAGAAACCGGTCCCCGGTAGCTTGTCTCCTTCCCAGTATAAGAATTGGCTTGGTAGTTTGGTTTGCCCTGTTCCCATCATGCACTGGGACAGGAACAGACTAATTTGCATATAGCCAGGTTCTGAAGCTGGGATGGTGCAGTGAGCTAAAAAACGGTGATGGATCAAGCCCTGATCTCTTGACTGGGTAGGAGTATTCTGCATCATTCAGAAACTCTGTCCATCACCTTTTCCAAAATTGATTTTATCCACACTATGTGTGGGAGGGTATACTCAGACGTGAGTCCCTAGCTCATTGCACCATCAGGATTCAAGCAAGCCGGGCCGATGAGGCTGAAATGCCAGAAACCGGTCCCCGGTAGCTTGTCTCCTTCCCAGTATAAGAATTGGCTTGGTAGTTTGGTTTGCCCTGTTCCCATCATGCACTGGGACAGGAACAGACTAATTTGCATATAGCCAGGTTCTGAAGCTGGGATGGTGCAGTGAGCTAAAAAACGGTGATGGATCAAGCCCTGATCTCTTGACTGGGTAGGAGTATTCTGCATCATTCAGAAACTCTGTCCATCACCTTTTCCAAAATTGATTTTATCCACACTATGTGTGGGAGGGTATACTCAGACGTGAGTCCCTAGCTCATTGCACCATCAGGATTCAAGCAAGCCGGGCCGATGAGGCTGAAATGCCAGAAACCGGTCCCCGGTAGCTTGTCTCCTTCCCAGTATAAGAATTGGCTTGGTAGTTTGGTTTGCCCTGTTCCCATCATGCACTGGGACAGGAACAGACTAATTTGCATATAGCCAGGTTCTGAAGCTGGGATGGTGCAGTGAGCTAAAAAACGGTGATGGATCAAGCCCTGATCTCTTGACTGGGTAGGAGTATTCTGCATCATTCAGAAACTCTGTCCATCACCTTTTCCAAAATTGATTTTATCCACACTATGTGTGGGAGGGTATACTCAGACGTGAGTCCCTAGCTCATTGCACCATCAGGATTCAAGCAAGCCGGGCCGATGAGGCTGAAATGCCAGAAACCGGTCCCCGGTAGCTTGTCTCCTTCCCAGTATAAGAATTGGCTTGGTAGTTTGGTTTGCCCTGTTCCCATCATGCACTGGGACAGGAACAGACTAATTTGCATATAGCCAGGTTCTGAAGCTGGGATGGTGCAGTGAGCTAAAAAACGGTGATGGATCAAGCCCTGATCTCTTGACTGGGTAGGAGTATTCTGCATCATTCAGAAACTCTGTCCATCACCTTTTCCAAAATTGATTTTATCCACACTATGTGTGGGAGGGTATACTCAGACGTGAGTCCCTAGCTCATTGCACCATCAGGATTCAAGCAAGCCGGGCCGATGAGGCTGAAATGCCAGAAACCGGTCCCCGGTAGCTTGTCTCCTTCCCAGTATAAGAATTGGCTTGGTAGTTTGGTTTGCCCTGTTCCCATCATGCACTGGGACAGGAACAGACTAATTTGCATATAGCCAGGTTCTGAAGCTGGGATGGTGCAGTGAGCTAAAAAACGGTGATGGATCAAGCCCTGATCTCTTGACTGGGTAGGAGTATTCTGCATCATTCAGAAACTCTGTCCATCACCTTTTCCAAAATTGATTTTATCCACACTATGTGTGGGAGGGTATACTCAGACGTGAGTCCCTAGCTCATTGCACCATCAGGATTCAAGCAAGCCGGGCCGATGAGGCTGAAATGCCAGAAACCGGTCCCCGGTAGCTTGTCTCCTTCCCAGTATAAGAATTGGCTTGGTAGTTTGGTTTGCCCTGTTCCCATCATGCACTGGGACAGGAACAGACTAATTTGCATATAGCCAGGTTCTGAAGCTGGGATGGTGCAGTGAGCTAAAAAACGGTGATGGATCAAGCCCTGATCTCTTGACTGGGTAGGAGTATTCTGCATCATTCAGAAACTCTGTCCATCACCTTTTCCAAAATTGATTTTATCCACACTATGTGTGGGAGGGTATACTCAGACGTGAGTCCCTAGCTCATTGCACCATCAGGATTCAAGCAAGCCGGGCCGATGAGGCTGAAATGCCAGAAACCGGTCCCCGGTAGCTTGTCTCCTTCCCAGTATAAGAATTGGCTTGGTAGTTTGGTTTGCCCTGTTCCCATCATGCACTGGGACAGGAACAGACTAATTTGCATATAGCCAGGTTCTGAAGCTGGGATGGTGCAGTGAGCTAAAAAACGGTGATGGATCAAGCCCTGATCTCTTGACTGGGTAGGAGTATTCTGCATCATTCAGAAACTCTGTCCATCACCTTTTCCAAAATTGATTTTATCCACACTATGTGTGGGAGGGTATACTCAGACGTGAGTCCCTAGCTCATTGCACCATCAGGATTCAAGCAAGCCGGGCCGATGAGGCTGAAATGCCAGAAACCGGTCCCCGGTAGCTTGTCTCCTTCCCAGTATAAGAATTGGCTTGGTAGTTTGGTTTGCCCTGTTCCCATCATGCACTGGGACAGGAACAGACTAATTTGCATATAGCCAGGTTCTGAAGCTGGGATGGTGCAGTGAGCTAAAAAACGGTGATGGATCAAGCCCTGATCTCTTGACTGGGTAGGAGTATTCTGCATCATTCAGAAACTCTGTCCATCACCTTTTCCAAAATTGATTTTATCCACACTATGTGTGGGAGGGTATACTCAGACGTGAGTCCCTAGCTCATTGCACCATCAGGATTCAAGCAAGCCGGGCCGATGAGGCTGAAATGCCAGAAACCGGTCCCCGGTAGCTTGTCTCCTTCCCAGTATAAGAATTGGCTTGGTAGTTTGGTTTGCCCTGTTCCCATCATGCACTGGGACAGGAACAGACTAATTTGCATATAGCCAGGTTCTGAAGCTGGGATGGTGCAGTGAGCTAAAAAACGGTGATGGATCAAGCCCTGATCTCTTGACTGGGTAGGAGTATTCTGCATCATTCAGAAACTCTGTCCATCACCTTTTCCAAAATTGATTTTATCCACACTATGTGTGGGAGGGTATACTCAGACGTGAGTCCCTAGCTCATTGCACCATCAGGATTCAAGCAAGCCGGGCCGATGAGGCTGAAATGCCAGAAACCGGTCCCCGGTAGCTTGTCTCCTTCCCAGTATAAGAATTGGCTTGGTAGTTTGGTTTGCCCTGTTCCCATCATGCACTGGGACAGGAACAGACTAATTTGCATATAGCCAGGTTCTGAAGCTGGGATGGTGCAGTGAGCTAAAAAACGGTGATGGATCAAGCCCTGATCTCTTGACTGGGTAGGAGTATTCTGCATCATTCAGAAACTCTGTCCATCACCTTTTCCAAAATTGATTTTATCCACACTATGTGTGGGAGGGTATACTCAGACGTGAGTCCCTAGCTCATTGCACCATCAGGATTCAAGCAAGCCGGGCCGATGAGGCTGAAATGCCAGAAACCGGTCCCCGGTAGCTTGTCTCCTTCCCAGTATAAGAATTGGCTTGGTAGTTTGGTTTGCCCTGTTCCCATCATGCACTGGGACAGGAACAGACTAATTTGCATATAGCCAGGTTCTGAAGCTGGGATGGTGCAGTGAGCTAAAAAACGGTGATGGATCAAGCCCTGATCTCTTGACTGGGTAGGAGTATTCTGCATCATTCAGAAACTCTGTCCATCACCTTTTCCAAAATTGATTTTATCCACACTATGTGTGGGAGGGTATACTCAGACGTGAGTCCCTAGCTCATTGCACCATCAGGATTCAAGCAAGCCGGGCCGATGAGGCTGAAATGCCAGAAACCGGTCCCCGGTAGCTTGTCTCCTTCCCAGTATAAGAATTGGCTTGGTAGTTTGGTTTGCCCTGTTCCCATCATGCACTGGGACAGGAACAGACTAATTTGCATATAGCCAGGTTCTGAAGCTGGGATGGTGCAGTGAGCTAAAAAACGGTGATGGATCAAGCCCTGATCTCTTGACTGGGTAGGAGTATTCTGCATCATTCAGAAACTCTGTCCATCACCTTTTCCAAAATTGATTTTATCCACACTATGTGTGGGAGGGTATACTCAGACGTGAGTCCCTAGCTCATTGCACCATCAGGATTCAAGCAAGCCGGGCCGATGAGGCTGAAATGCCAGAAACCGGTCCCCGGTAGCTTGTCTCCTTCCCAGTATAAGAATTGGCTTGGTAGTTTGGTTTGCCCTGTTCCCATCATGCACTGGGACAGGAACAGACTAATTTGCATATAGCCAGGTTCTGAAGCTGGGATGGTGCAGTGAGCTAAAAAACGGTGATGGATCAAGCCCTGATCTCTTGACTGGGTAGGAGTATTCTGCATCATTCAGAAACTCTGTCCATCACCTTTTCCAAAATTGATTTTATCCACACTATGTGTGGGAGGGTATACTCAGACGTGAGTCCCTAGCTCATTGCACCATCAGGATTCAAGCAAGCCGGGCCGATGAGGCTGAAATGCCAGAAACCGGTCCCCGGTAGCTTGTCTCCTTCCCAGTATAAGAATTGGCTTGGTAGTTTGGTTTGCCCTGTTCCCATCATGCACTGGGACAGGAACAGACTAATTTGCATATAGCCAGGTTCTGAAGCTGGGATGGTGCAGTGAGCTAAAAAACGGTGATGGATCAAGCCCTGATCTCTTGACTGGGTAGGAGTATTCTGCATCATTCAGAAACTCTGTCCATCACCTTTTCCAAAATTGCACCCGCCACTGTGGCAGGCGCATCCTATTGCTGCCCACAGGACCCCCACCCTTATGGCGGGCAGTCCCTTTCACCGGCAGGATGGTGGGCGGGCAAAGTACGCCCGCCATCCTAATGGGCCCCAAAGTTACCAAAAACTAAAAATTGAACAATCTTTATTTAAAATTGGACCCAAACTGAGTAAACAAACAATAAATATGTAAGAATACCTCTAACAAAAAACAAAAATGTAGCCAAATATCCATGGTCTAGAATACATAGACCTATTAGCAAAATCTATTATTTAATTCAATACAAATAGCAAACAGGAAAACATATAAAACACACAAGAAAATGATTTTATTTTTTATATTAGTTAAATTATGTCATGAGACATCAGATATAAATATATATCACATGACATAATATAACTAACAAAAAATTTTAAATCACAAATAAACATTGCCCACCCAAAAAAAACATTAAAAACTATTTACGGTTATGTAGCTGTAAAATATCCTTGAAATAGACGTTGTAAAAAACAATCCAAGGGAAAAGCTATCCATATAGTAATGACAAACCCCAAAAAATGAAAAAATACAACTGTATAAAAAAATCCAACGTTGCAATCCTCTCGATAACAAAACCATAAAAACCCCAAAATATTTCCCTAAAAAAAACACACCAAAATCCCGAAAAAAAGGAAATGTATAACAACTTGTTTTTAAAAAAGTAAAAACAATTTCCTTTATTAAAAAAAAAAACACCAGGACAATTCCATCCGTTCACCAAATCCGACACCTGTAAATAAAAATCAAACAATACAGATAACAAATAATAAACCGACAAATAGAAATAACAACATGTAATAATTATAAATACACATACTAAAATAGTAAAAACAAAACATTTACATTACATTAACATTAGAGAGTAAAGAAACAACGCAATCACTAACCTACGTAAATAACAAGTACATTTCATAAAAACAGTTAAATAACACTCTTACTAACGCATAAACACTACCACTAACTAAACGCTACATTAAAACTAACTTAAAAGTAATTAAAATCAAACTTACAGTTACATAGACGAAGCAGCTCCCAACCGCGAGGTTCCGTCTTCACAAATGACCCAAACAACGAAGTAGATAGTCTTAAAAGTGGACCGAGGAAAACAAAATAGCGGCAAAATTCAAACAGAAATAGGACTAAATCCACATAGAAATGAATGGGAACAAATAAAAAATTGCTTACAAATGTATCAACATTAAAAAAAAATAATAATGTTTAAAATAAACATATTAATATTGTAAAATATACATTAATTATGATATGTTGAAAAATGTAATAATGAATGTAAATTAAAAAATATGTTTATAATATTAACTCTTTATTTGCTAATAATATACAAATGTTAAAAAAGTATATATGTACTTTTCCAAATATTAAAAAATTGCAAATTATTTAAAATACTAAATTTTATTGAAATTAAATCAAAATTAATATGCTATCTCATAAAACATTATGTTAAAAGAGTACAATGTATATATTTTAAAACTACTGCAATTTTATACATCATTAAATACGAATGTAAGAAATTCAATGAAAATTTTTGAAATGTTTTCATTTATAAATATTAAACAACACAATAAATACTATATATTTATGACAAAATTATTCTAGGCTACTTTACAATAATACATGTATTACAAATAAAAAGTAAAATATTACATTTGCACATCAATGTTATAAAACATAATTTGTAAAACATTTCTATATATGGTCAGTAAACCATGATAAATTACTACTCTAACGCCAAGTCCCATATAACTCAGGGAAAGTGCTGGACAGTTAACCATAATAAATCTCTATTCTAACTCCAAGTCCAATATACCTCAGGGAAAGTGCTTGACAGTAATCCATAATAATGTACTATTCTAACTCACAATCTAATATAACTCAGGAAAAGTGCTGGGCAGCAAACCATAATGAATTACTACTCCAACTCCAAGTGCAATATAACTCAGGGAAAGTGCTGGACAGTAAACCATAATAATTTACTAATCTAACTCCAAGTCTAATATAATCCAGGGAAAGTGCTGGACAGTAAACCATAATAATTTACTATTCTAACTCCAAGTCCCATATAACTCAGGGAAAGTGATGGACAGTAAACCATTATAAAATACTGTTCTAACTCCAAGTCCAATATAACTCAGGGAAAGTGCTGGACAGTAAACCATAATAAATTACTATTCTAACTCCAAGTCCAATATAACTCAGGGAAAGTGCTGGGCAGTAAACCATAATAATTTACTATTCTAACTCCAAATCCAATATAACTCAGGGAAAGTGCTGGACAGTAACCCATAATCAATTACTACTCTAACTCCAAGTACAATATAACTCAGAGAAAGTGCTGGTCAGTAAACAATAAAAAATGATTATTCTAACTCCAAATCCAATATAAATCAGGGAAAGTGCTGGACAGTAAACCATAATAATTTACTATTCTATCGCCAAACCCAATATAACTCAGGGAAAGTGCTGGACAGTAAACCATAATAATTAAATATTTTAACTCCAAGTCCCCTATAAAATAAATATCCCACTCCTAAAAATTAATCTAAAATTTAAAAAAATTCGAAAATCACATTTATTCTTTCCATTACAACATTAAAGATGTTAAAAACATAACATAAAATAACTATTAAACAACTAAAAAAAACTCCCTTTTAAACATAATGTCGACTTAATTTACATCGATATTTATTTCAACTATATTTCTTACATCGTTATTTCACAATGCCGATAGCTCTGCACAACCAAAAAAATCGATATTTCCAACATCTATAATTATAACATTGATATTTAACACAGATGACATTCTTACCTCGATATTTCGGTTTCTCAACATTTCATCATCGTTATTCTTGATCTACACCCCTAGTGGTAGCTGTGGAGAGCAGCCTTCAGGCTGAGTCTTGATGGAATGTAAAGCAGCTTGTTTTACCAGTCTATAATCTCATGAATGACCAAATGAAAGGAAAACCACACCAGGTATATATATAAAATATAGGTATTTATTCTAAACACATCCCTCTAGTCTTTTTATGTGGCTAGAGGCAAAATTACATTCAATAAACTAATTTAACACACAGTAATTTAAAACAATATGCTTTGAGCCCTAGGGGCGTACAAAACCATATATTAAGAAAGTGGTATAATAACCACGACTGACATAGATACAAGGCCTAGATCCTTTAGAACCACTGGTGCCACCAGGAACCACCCAAGATAGTGACACAGGGGAACCACGCGGATGCATGCAGTGTCTAAACACAGGTGTGCATCACCATTAACTTGTATGGAGAAAGTTGAGGTTGGAAAATTAAAGATTAAGGACACTTAGAAGAGGACTTGGAGCAATCCCTGTTAGAACTAGTAGGTTATAGAGTCAACACCCACGGGAGCACCGGAGTACTCGAGTTACCTCACCAAGGGGAGCTGGGTGCATAGGTATCTTTTCCTGTCGGCAAACTGCTGAAATATTCTGCAGGCGACCAAGTGGAAAGTGTCCGGATTGATCCAAGGGTGGAAGAACTGGAAAGCAGAGGGGACAGAGTCTGAGTCATTTGCCAGTGAAACGGAAGGCATTGAGAAGATGCCAGCCGATGTTGGGTGATTTCTGGTGAAGAAGGTGAAGCTTGACTCTTCATCCACGAGGACCAGGAGTTGTTGAGGATGACCAGGAGCTGGATTATAGCTGTCCCACAAAGAATGTAGAGTGCTGCAGTGTCAGTTTCCAGATTGGACCCAACAAGCCTCTGCAACAGAAACCCACACAGAAAGCAAACATTGGCTTTGGTGCAGACCTGGAGCAACCAGGAAAGCCCAAGAAACAGAAGAGTTACCTTCATGGGGACCCAACAGTCAACAGACCCGGGATCGCAAAGGGGTCTCGAGCAGAAATGCTAAAAGCGGGCTCACAGAACACTTGTGGAGAGTAGGCCCACAGTCTTCGGTGCAGATGGTCCTCGGGGCTTTGGCTACAAATAGCCTAATGCACAACTTCGGGAAAGTGGTGGAAGTAGATGGCCTAGCAAATGTGCATGGTGCACAGGAGTTCTGGTCCCTCGTCACTCGTGAGGGCTGCGGGTCTCAGCTTTGCTGGGATTGCGAGTCGGCCTCTGAGAAGTCTGGAAGTCCATGTCTTGAGACACAAATCTGGCGGGATCCGGTGGAATCCTTAGAAATGCAGACCAGCAGGATGCTTCTTTGGTGCTTGTTTGAACAGGGGAGTCACTCCTTGACCCCAAGGGAGATTCTTCTGTCTTCTAGTCAATGTAGAAAGTCGAAGTTGAAGGATATATTTTGCAGAGGTTCGTCCAGGTGTAATGTGAAGTCCTAAGGACTGGGTTACCATACTTATACTAAGTTAGGGGGTTGGACATACTCTGGGGACCCATCTATGGGAGGATCCAGGGAGGGGGTTGCTACACCCCTCTCCCTTTGTCCAGTTTCATGCTAGAGCAGGGGTTGAGTGCCCCTGCAACTGGTTTGAACTGGAATATGCACAGGGACACCAAGTGTGCCCCGAGCACTGTTCAAAAAGCATTCTATGAATGCACCCACCAAGCCCCAATACATTAAAGCCTGTCTGGAAGGTGGTTACACCTCCCTGTGACAGGAAACCTGCTGTCCAGGCCTCCCCTGCAGAGTTTCATCCAGCAACATGTTGCCAGACTCGTGTCTGTGGCTGCAGCATCCATTTTGTGATGCTGGGGCACTTTTAAACTATTACTGGTTAGGTCAATGTGTACACGTGTCTCCCTCTAGAAGGGAGGAATTCTACCCCCACCGCCAGGACAGGCGGGGGGGGGGGGTAGGATTCCAAAGTGTTTGACACCAAACACGACATGTTTCCATGCAGCAATTCCAAAGTTAGCATTTACCGCAAGGTTATAATGCACTTTAGAGTATGGGGTCTAGCTGCAGCACAGAACAGCTTCAGAGAATAGATTCCGAAAGCTGCAGAGAGGTCCAGCTCATGCATGGGCACCCTTTCACACAAAACTAAGCACTCTGCATTCAGGATTGATAAGGCCTGCCATAGGAGTGACTTATAGGTTTATAGGTGTCAGTGATTAAGTGATCTTAGTAAGGTGTGCATGCACCACCTTACCCAGGCTGCAGTAGCAGACCTGTGGTTCCATTTTGGAAGGCTTCCCAGGGGTGGCATAATACATGCTTCAGCCCCTTGTAGGCCTCTGGGGTACCTATGCCCTTAGTACCTAAGGTACCATATACTAGGGACTCACATAAGTAACCCAGTAACCAATCTGGAGTGTACCTAATGTACATGAAATCATTTTAGAGAGGAAGCAGCTAGGCTGGGGTCCTGGTTAGCAGGGCCTCAGCCAGGCTAAGGTCGAAAAACTGTGAAACACCAGCAAAAAGTGGGGGTAACCATAGTAAACAGTTCCTACACATTGGAACTTGCCTGTGCATTGGGAATCGCCGGAAACAGCCGCTGGGGAGCCCAGGTGGAGGGCTGCTGCCTTTAACGACCTTTGAACTGCTGGGGTTGCCGCCTGCCTCCCGCTGCCCGCTCCCACTTCCATCTGGGGAAGCGCCGGCCGTAGCGAGGAGGGCAAGTCAGGGGACTGCAATCCCCAGCAGCCCAGGGAACCAGGGAACCACGTGACCTGATCGAAGCGCCAGGAGGCGCATTAAAACTGCGATAGCCCTGCTGAGCGGGGGGAACACATTGGAACTTGCCTGTGCATTGGGAATCACCGGAAACGGCCGCTGGGGAGCCCGGGTGGAGGGCTGCTGCCTTTAACGACTTTTGAACTGCTGGGGTTGCGGCCTGCCTCCCGCTGCCCGCTCCCACTTCCATCTGGGGAAGCGCCGGCCGTAGCGAGGAGGGCAAGTCAGGGGACTGCAATCCCCAGCAGCCCAGGGAACCAGGGAACCACGTGACCTGATAGAAGCGCCAGGAGGCGCATTAAAACTGCGATAGCCCTCCCTCGCGGGACGCCGGGCTAAGCCCGGGCAAAGGGCGGGCCCTATTAGGCCCTCAAAGGTCTGAGGAGGACGGGACGGGCCCCCTCCCTTGGCATCCTGACAACAGAAGGTACTGTGATCTACTCTACACTACACTGTGACTTCCATGGACACCCTATCTCCCATTTAAATACTTTATCATTGATTAAATTTCATCATACTTGACAAGCAAAGGGGGCTTATAATAAATCTATCCCACAGCGGGGCCCGGGGATGGAAAAGCTAATCCAGAGTAGGATGATACTGCCCACTCTAACTGAAGTTGACACTGATGAATCTCGCCAACCCCCAGATACTACTCAACCCCTGCAATCTCCCCCATTAACCCCGGATAGTCCGCAAATCTTGTCTTACTGGGAGGAACTCAATGCTTTGGGTGGCACGAAGTTCATTCCAGTAGTAACCCCTTCCCTTGTAAAATGCTCCAGCATCGACACCCCCATTGACAGACTGCCAGAACCATCGCTATCATCTAAGGGGGTCAACATCCAAGCTACTGTACTGCCCCGGAGGCCAAGCGCTGAAGCATGTCGGGGTTAATGACTATGGAAATCAACCTAAAGTACAAAAACTATGTGTTGGTCCCTCATCGCCCGCAATTAACTCTGTCTTATCTAAGAGGGACGCTGAAAGTTTGGATGACCAAGTATCATCGTCCCAGTTGCCACTACTATTTCAGTTTGAGCAAATGTTAAGAATTACAATAGCTCCCTCGGTAGAAAAAATTAATATCCTGGGGGATAGGCTGACAAGCATAGAGAGAATCATTAAAGTTAACTCTTCACCCTCTATAAAGACGGTAATATCCAATTGTTCCAACCCACTCACCGTACCCGAAGTGCCTATGCCAATTAATACCAGAAAAATTGTTCCAGCTGTAAGTCAAACCCCAAACATAAAACCACCAACTGTTACCAAAATTGCCCCCAAATCTGTGTTAACTAACTACACTGTTGCCAGAGCGGAGCGAAATAGAGTAGCATGTATACATTTACCTCCGGAAGCAACCCCCTTTGTGCTTGTTCTCTCAGGAATACCTGCACCTACTTATGGGAAACCCGTAAAACATCAGGACCTATTAAATAAGGTCATATTTTGGCTAAACAAAAACAGACCCTTGTTACCCAATCAAGATGGTGGAATCCTGAGCGTTAGAAGGGCGGGCTGGTCAGGGTCACTACCTAAAGACATCCCTGGGGACTTAATTTTAGTTAAATTTAGAAACCGGAACATTGTCCCCCGTCTACGTTCCTCCCAGCCCCAAGAAGTAGATGGGCCCATTTCCATCTGGGACTTGCACGATTTTTACCCAAGTACCCCACATATCCCCCTACCAAGATCAAAGGCAGTACACAAATATCTGATGGGAAGGGGACCTCGTGCTTTTACTGGTAGAAGCTCTCCTGCCCCCAATCGATTTGATTTATAGTATAAAAATTGTAATTTCTGAAGACCCCATTATAGAGGGACTAGCTCACGTATTAACTCAGACGATAAATGCTAATTTTATGTACAGTGCGTTATAATTAAGGAAATGTTCTAACAGGCTGGGCGCACGTCCTTTTTTAACTTATAGATATATTACTGTATGTATGTTCCTCTGTTTTTATTTTAAAATTGTCTTTTTTATCTGTATGTTTTTATGATTTTTAATTTAAAAATCGAATAAAGCTAAGTGACTGACTGACAGTTCCTACTCTCCTACAAGCCCCAGATCACGAAGCAAGGGTTGGTCTTTCCACTGCAATATCTTCAGTTGTTTCTTCTTTAGCAGAGGATCTCTTGACCACAGTAAGGCAAACATACCAATCAAGGCCAACCAATCACCATTACATTTTACATAGGGAACACTTGTACTTTGACACGGATCAGCAGTGGCAAAGTACTCAAAGCATCTACATTTTCATCTCTATGTCAGGAAAACCGTCTAGGGGGGAAGCAAAATGTTTAGGGAACTTTAGCCAAAAAGGCCAAGACCTACAGCAGCCCTCCCCATTCCCGCAAACTACCTTAGTGACAACAGGTCCAGAACCGCCAAGCAGGGTGAGGCGGCCACTCTCCACTCTTTGTCTTGCATAAAGACTCCACTGGCGTTGCACACAAAGTGGGAGGAGGAGTAAGGAACAAAAATGGCCAATCACTGCATGGCCATGCAATGATTCCTATGCAGTGATTGGCCAAAATTCTGGCGTGACCTGATTCTCCCCACGGGACAAGAGGCCCAAAACAACCTGTCCTAAGCCAATCCAGGCACAGCTCAAAGCATGAGAGAGCACCAGGATTGGCCTGGTCAGGCCAACTGAGAGCCCACCAGGAGCCTGGAGGGCTGTGGCTGCAACACCCCCCCCAGGCTCACCAACTGCATAGAGTGGGAGGCACCCATCATCCAATGCAAATGTCAGGCTGGTAGCTAAAAGGTAGCCAGCCATCCTGCCATGCGCACTTGTGTGCAGTCAGCGTGCATAGCATTCATGGAGTGCTTCTGGCTTCAATATCAAGACCCACCCCCATGCCCCGCAACCTCACTCTCTTAACAAGATGTTGTGTCCCCTATGAAAAACTGCATATCTATTCACCTCATCAAGGGTGCACCATGGTGGTTAGGTGGGCAAATAAACAGGGGCGCAACGCCCCGATGCCCCATTAGAGAAATCACCCCTGATAAAATATTGCAATGTTAGGCTGTGGGTCAAGTATCTACACGGTTTATATAACATATTGTATAAGAACCCTGGACATAATTAGAGGACTCCCCCCTCACCTCAGGGACACCTAGGGAAGACCTGGGAGTTGCCTAATATGTACAAATGATGTAAATGAATACTTCATAGTGCCCGGAGCACAAAAGTTGACTTTGCAGGGGATTTTCTACATTAGGGAAAAATAAAAGGGGCAGTTTTCCCTCACCAGGGTTTATAAAGCATATTTTATAGGGATGCTGATTATAGTTACCTGACCTCCATCCCTGGAACACCTAGGGGAGACCTTGGGGATACCTGATATGTAAGAATAATATATGTTATCACTTGTATCGTGCCCCTGCCAATTAAGTTAAGATTACAGTAAATTAACTTTTTCAAAGCAGTGTAGTAACTCAGGGCTGCTTTTAAAATTATTTCAGACTGTCAGCATTGAATGCATGCGTGTGCAAAAAAGTCTGCTGGCCTCTAAACTGCCAGGCCCTCGCATAGACTAGGGATATATAGGTAGTTTTCATCCCCTTACCCTATAATCTACTAGTGACCTATAGGGTAGATCATGCCAATTATAAGTGTACCTCAATGCATGTGTGTGTGTGTAACATAGCACTGGCTCAGGGTCTGACTAACAGAGCTCAGAGCACATTCAGAGTCATGTACCATCAGTACCAGTCAGCACAAAAAATTGGGAGTGAACGGGCCAAAAGGATGACTCTAACAGCTTCACAGCTAAAATTAGTCACAGACATTGCAGGCTTAAGCCATGCAGTGCACGTGGCTACATGTCAATCAGTCTGTCACATCACCCTTTTCCAAGTTGGAAAGGAGGGGGTGAATGAACCGAGATTAAAACCTCGCAGCTATGACTGTGAAGGTTTGAGGTACTAGTTTCAAGTGTCTGAAGCTTTCAAATATTGTGATTGTAAGTTTGAGAGTGTCATATACCAAGGGAAAACAGAGAGTGACTAACCTGTGATAACCGACCAAGCAAGATTGAGACTCAAATCGTGTCCTTCTACACCCCCTGATGCTCAAACAAGCGAGTTGTACACAGCACTCATTCTGCAAGAACATCAAAGGGAATGGGACCAAATAAGAAGATAACCAGCTGCTTTCTTTGTGACAGCTTTCTAATATAGCCCATATGGCTCGTATATTATCTGCTTCTCAGTGTGTAAGTAACTGAACAACAACAAGAACACATATTTAGATTTTTTGAACAAAAAACCCTTCATAGCTTTTGATTTACAGTTTCAACCAAATACATTGTCTCTTTCACTCTAGACTCAATATATCTGCTAATACACATTAGAAGCCTTTACCACATTATTTCATTCACTTCTAGTCGTTTATTCTCTAGAATTATCACTCTTTGGTTAGTGCAGATTGTGCGATTCTCAGAATAGTAATAAAGTACCTTGGTGTTCCAGAACATTCTGGCTTGTTCCAGATGAATTGCCATGTGCTGTCAATTTCTATTTACTGGCTTGTTACAGAGCTTTCTGGCTTGTTCCAGAATCTACTGGCCTGTCCCAGAACCTTCTTGATTGTTTCAGGTAGATTGCAATACGCTTTCAAAGTCTTTTCATAAGCGATAGGTTGACAACCTTATTCCCCTGTTCCCCTTTACCAAGTCTTAAATTATGTTTGTTCATTACAATTCGTTTACATTTTAACACTTGTGACTACCTACTGATGGGAACCATCATTGTGCATTGCCACTAACATACCCAAAAATACCAACCCTGTGGAATTATATGTGAAAGGCCTGACTCTGTAAAGTGGGTGACCAGGACAGAGAATATGTTTCCATGAGAGAGTGTGTGTAAATTTGAGTATGTCTGTGTGTCCATGTGTGTGTGGGTGAGTAAAAGTTAGAGTATCAGTGATGGAGTGTGTCAAAGGACAATGAGTCTTAAGAAGAGTGAGTACAAATGAGAATGTATGAGTGAGGGAGAATGACAGGGAGTAGTAAGGAATGTCACTATGTGTGAGAATCAATCAATCAATCAATCCGGGTTTTTGCAAAGCACACTACTCACCCGTGAGGGTCTCAGGGCACTGGGGGAAAGGTGTGCCGCTCCATTTCAGCAGACAAGCCAGGTCTTGAGAGTCTTCTTGAACGTCTCCAGGGAGGGGGCGTGTCTGATGCCTACCAGTAGCTCTTTCCAGGTCTTGGCCACGATGTGAGAGAATGAGCTTCCACCTGCTCTGGTTCTGCAGATCTGCAGGGTTTCAGCCAGTTCGAGGTTGGAGGATTGCAGGTTTCTGTTGGGTACGTGGAAGTTTATTCTGTTGTTGAGGTATTTAGGTCCGTTGCTGTGCAGGCACTTGTAGGCGTGAGTGAGGAACTTGAAGGTAACTCTCTTCTCCATAGGGAGCCAGTGTAGTCGCTGCAGGTATTGGCTGATGTGTTCATGCTGGGGATGCCGAAGAAGAGTCTAGCTGCGGTTTTCTGTATTGTTTGCAGTTTGCAGAGCAGGAACTTGTCATGCCGGCATAGAGTACTTTGCCATAGTCAAGTTTGCTGGTGATGAGTGCGTGGGTGACTGCTCTCCTTGATTCGGGGGGATCCATTTGAAGGTCTTTCGGAGGATGCAGATGGTGTTGAAACTGCTGGAGGTGACGGCGTTGACCTGTCAGTTCATGGTGAGTAATGAGTAGAGTATGATGCTGAGGTTCTTAGTGAGGTCTGAGGGGGTAGGTGGGCTTCCGAGGGCGGTGGGCCACCAGGAGTTGTCCCATGCTGGAGGACAAGGATTTCTGTATTACCTGCATTGAGTTTTAGGCAGATGTTGGTCATCCAGACTGTCACGTCTTGCATTCATCTCTGGAAGTTGAGTTTTGCTGTGGTGGGGTCTTTGGTGAGGGAGTGGATGAGCTGGGTGTCATCGGCATACGATACGATGTTAAAACTGTGTTGTCTAACAATGTCTGCAAGGGGGGCCATGTAGACGTTGAAGAGGGTCGGGCTCAGAGATGACCCCTATGGTACTACGCAGGTGATGTCGGTGGGGGCGGAGAAGAAGGGCGGTAGTCTGGTCTTTTGGCTTCTTCTGATGAGGAATGAGCGGATCCAGAGTAGTTCCTTGTATGCCGTCCACACGTACTCTGGTGATTAGTGTTTATTTTAGTTTAGTTTAGTGTATTTTGTTATAGCACACAGATACCCCAACGGGGTGTCCTGGCGCTCCTGTGCGATCTTATGCTGAATTAGGTGTTGTTTAAAAAGGGGATGGTTAACAGAACAGGTAGGTTTTTAAGGCTTTCCGGAAGGGTAGTTCTTCTTGGATCATCCGGATGGAATTTGGTAACTTGTTCCAGAGGGCAGAGGTACATACTTGGAAGGTTTTTCCGCCTGAGCGGGGTTTTTTGAATCTGGGAGTGGTGAGGAGGTTTTTTGAAGAAGAACGAAGAGTCCTAGTGTTGCTGTAGGGGGTGAGGCAGGTGGATAGGTAAGCAGAGCCCTTGCCTCTCAATGCACGGTAAGCTGGTACCAGTGCTTTGAATTCTGCCCTTTTTTGTATGGGCAGCCAATGAAGTCTGCGACGGTGAGGTGAGATATGCTCACGTAGGGGAATCCCACCAACCAGTCGTACTGCAGCGTTCTGGACTGTCTGGAGTCAATGGCAGAGACCTGCAGACAGTCCAGTGTACAGGCCATTGGCGTAGTCCAGATGCGAAGTGATCAACACCTGGACTACAGTCTTCCTGGTGTTATTAGGTAAGAAATTGATGAGCTTTTTCACCATCCTGATCTTGGCAAAACATGCTGCAGAGACTGTGTGAACTTGATGTTGCAATGAGAGGTTAGAATCCCATCTAACCCCTAAGTGTTTCACCGAGTCTTTGGGCTGGGGTGGTGCACTCAAATCAAGAGGCCACCAGATGTTGGGATCTAGTGGGGACGGCTGATGAAAGAATAATACCTCCTTTTTTCCTGCGATTAGCCTGAGGAAGTTATTGTCCATCCACTGGGCGATTGTGCGAAGGCAGTTTTTTAGTGGGTCGAAAGTTGTTTGGGTAATGCTGTTGAACGAAAACAAAAGTTGAATGTCATCGGCGTAGGAGGTGGCCTTTATTCCAGTTTGGGCGATGATGTCAGCGAGGGGTGAGAAATAAACATTAAATAGGAGGGGACTCAGTGAGGAGCCTTGGGGGACTCCCCACCGAAGTGGGCGGCTGTCCGAGGTATATGGGGAGGTGAACACTGCCTGCGTACGGTTGGACAAGAAGGATGTAATCCATTTTAAGGCCGTGCCCTGGATGCCTTTGGATTGTAGGCGGTCTAGGAGGAGGGGGTGGGAGACGGTGTCGAATGCTGCTGACAAGTCAAGCAGCACCAACACCGCTCTTGATCCCTCGTCCATCCTCCAGCGTACAGCATCTGCCATCTCGATTAGTGCTGATTCAGTGCTGTAACCTGGTCTAAAACCGTGCGGAGAGTCATGGTAAGCACCTGATGTTTCTAAAAAATCCGCTAGTTGTTGCTGAACGAGTTTTTCGAGCACTTTGGCGGGAGCTGGTCAGAGAGAGAGAGGCCTGTAGTTGGAGGGTTCACTGGGGTCGGCGTTGGCTTTCTTAATTATGGGAACTAACCGTGCATGCTTCCAAGAGTCTGGATAGACTCCCAAATGCAGCGAGTCGTTCCATATCCCGTTCAGAGTGGGATTGAGACTGGGTGCTAGAGATTTGTATTGCTTGGCGGGCCAAGGATCAAGAGGAGATTCGGATTTGCATTTTTGGAGTTCTTTAAGGGATTGATCTAAGGTGATCTCTTTGAAGTTGGAGAACGTACAGTCAGATCCAGTGATGGCGGTATTGGTAGTACATTTGTCTGAATTAGTATTGCTGGGGAAGGAGTCGTATATGGTGGCAATTTATTCTCGAAAAAATCAGAGAGACTGTTGCATAGTGTCTGAGACACCAGTGGGGGTCGTTTAAGAGCCAGGGGGTCGGTGAAGGATCTAACTGTGTCAAATATTACCCTAGATGATCCTTGAGAACGGTTAATTTTTTCTTCCAGAAAAGTTCTTTTGTGTTCAATTATTTTTTTTCTATATTCTTTTAGGGCAGATTTGTAGAGGGATTTACGGTCGGGTGAGTAGGTTATTCTCCAACGTCTCTCGAGGCGCTTACAATCCGATTTGCATTTTCGGAGTTCGTCGGAGTACCATGGGGCAGATGGAGCAGAGCGGTAGGTTTTGATGGGCCTAATAGGGGCGAGGAGGTCAATGGCGGAAGAGATCCAGCCGTTAAAATTAGTCAATCGAGTGTCAAGGTCAGAAATCGTGTCTGGGGAGTCGATGGGGGGAGATGGGCAGCAAGGCTGTCAGGGGAGATCTTACTCCAGTTTCTGCCCTGTAGTTTGGCTGGGTGTATGTGGCGATCTTGGCGGTGCCGGAGGGACGAAAAAGGAATGAAAATGTGGTCAGACCAGATCACCGGGAGGGGATCACTTATGGCTAGACCATCTAGGTTGGTGCAGATCAGGTCAAGGGTGTGACCAGCCTTATGTGTAGGGCTACTAATAAGTTGGTTTAGCCCTCCGTCTGACAGGGTAGATAGGAAGTTGGAAGAGATGGAGTCCGAGGGATTGTCTACGTGGAGATTAAAATCCCCAAGGAGGGTGAAGTTAGCATATCGCGATGTTGCTTGCAGAACATAATCTAGGAATACGGGAAGATGGGATGTTTTAGAGTTTGGGGGGGCGATAAACCAGGAGGCCAGTGAAGGTAAAATTGGCTGTTATTTTAATACAAAAGAGGAGTGCTTCGATGCGTTTCAGTGGTTTGTAAGGAAAGAAGGACATAGTCCAATGGGATCTGTATATTATGGCAACTCCACCTCCAGGGCGAGAGCCCTGTCTATTTGCGCATAGTATACTGTAGCCGAAGGGTGTGCCTAAGTGAATGGCGGGATTGGTTTCGTCCCCTAACCAAGTCTCGGTTAGGAATAGGAGGTCCCACTTGTCTTCTTCCAAAGTTTAAGCAATGTCGAGGGTATGTTTAACTAGGGAGCGACAGTTGATCATACCAGACTTTATTGGTGACGGGGTGGTAGTGGTCTGCGAAAATAAGCATTTGTGCCTTGAGTCGTCAGGTTTTCCTGGATGACATGATGTGCAAGGTAGGTGGGGGCTAACATCCTGCGGTGAAATAGGACGTAAGATACAGTGTTTGGGCTTCAGAGTCTTGAGCATGGCACTGTCATAGGAGATGGGGAATGGGGAGTCCAAGAATGTAACAGTACCTGCGTCTGCGGTCGCATCCTGATCGCGGACAGGCGCAGACGGGCAGGACTCTGGCGCGACTCCGGCGCAGGTCCGGTGCGTCCGCTGGTCGCGTCGGACCATGAGCGATGAGAGATGGTGTCAAAGACTGCAAACAGGTCTAGGGGGATGAGGGCCGCAGAGTGGCCCTGGTACAGGAGGGTGCAAATTTCATCTGTGGCTGCGAGTAGGGCGGTCTCGGTGCTGTGGTTGGCTTGGATTCCAGATTGGGACGGGTCAGGATGGTGTGTTCTTCGATGAACTGTGTGAGTTCCCTGTTGACTGTTTTTTCTGCCACTTTGGCTGCGAATGGGAGGAGTGAGATGGGTTGGTAGTTCTTGAGGTCAGTGGGGTCCGCTGTAGCTTTCTTGAGTAGGGGACTGACTTCGGTACGCGTCCAGTCATATAGGAAGGTGCCTGTTATGAAGGTGGTGTTGATGGTGTGTTGCAGTTGGGGTGCAATGATGCCTGCGTCTCTCTGGTAGATGTGCGGGGGCAGGGGTCAGTGGGGGCCCCAGAGTGGATGCTTTTCATAGTCGCAGCAGTGTCCGTGGTTGTGATTGGTGTCCAGTTGGAGAATGTGGTTGGCTGAGGTGTCTTGGGGGGTTGGTTAAGTTGTTGTATAGTGTTTTGATTTTGAGGTGGAAGAAGGTTCCATGCTTGTCGCAGAGGTCCACTACGGGGTGATGTCTGTGGCTTCGCTGTGTGGGTTAGTGAATTCCAAGGATGATGTTGAAGAGTTCCTTGGAGTTGGTGAGGATTTTGTTTCGAATGAAGTTATTTTTAGTTGTTCTGCATTGGATGTGGTAGTCTGTCATGGCATTCTTTTAGGTGGAGTGGCTGTCGGTTGTCTTGGTATTTATCCACTTCTTCTCAAGGCATCTGCAGGTGCGTCTGGCTTCTTGGAGGTCAGTGGTGAACCAGGCAGCTTTTCCGGGTCGTTGTTTGCCGCGGTTGTGTAGCGGGCGAGCTCTTCTGCATAGGTTGAGATCCACGTGTGCAGGTTTCTGAATTCAGTGTTTGCATTGGAAGCTCAGGTGTGATTGGATCGGGAGAGGGTGGAGTTCAGTTGCTCTTCGGTGATCTTACTCCAGTTTCTATGTGGGCGGCGCAGGGCTGGTTTAGGTGTTTTGAGTTTCTTGACGGTGAAACGGATGCAGTGGTGGTCATCAACGGAGGGTGCGTTGTGTGGCTGAAACGGATACTGTTTCCTGCGGCGAAGATGGAGTTGAGGGTGTGCCCTGCCCTGTGTGTTGGTGTGTTAACGAGTTGGTGGAGTCCGCTGCTGGTGAGGTTGTCACAGAGGTCACAGAGGATGGTTGAGTTGTAGTTGCTGGCGTTGTCTAGCTGGAAGTTTAAGTATCCAATCAGTTAGTATTTCACTGATGCTATAGCGTGGGGTGCGAGGAAGTCGGTGATAGTGGTGGCGAACGGTGTCCGCAGGCTGGAGGGTCTGTAGATGAGTGTCTCGTGAAGTATGGTCTTGGGGCTGGTCTTGATCTGGAAGTTAAGGTGTTTGGCGGAGGGAAGGGTCCTACTGGAGGTGGTGAGGTGGAGAGTGTTTTTGTGGTCTCCTCCAGGGTGGTTGGTGTGGTTCTTCCTCCGGATTTTGTAGCAGTTCAAGATGGCAATGTTGATGTCGGGGGCGGATGCAGCGTTGGTCCAAGTCTCTATGAAGAAGGCTACGTTGGGTGAATGAGAGTCAAGAAGACTGAGTGAGTCTTAGTGAGTCAGAAAAGGAGTGAAACAGAGTGAGTCATTATAGGACACTCGCTCTCTATATAGTGTACTAAAACTATGTACACTGTGCAGAGAGTAAGGTGGCTCCCTTATTGGTCAACAAAGGTAAAAGTAGATAATAAATGCTCTCATTGTGGTAGTGTGGGCAAGTAGTTAGGCTTATTAGAGGGTATTGATAAGCATTTGCTGTACTCAAAGAGGTAATAAATGAGACACACTCAAGAAGAAATCCAGGACCAATTTGTAGAAATAGCATTCATATCTATATAATATTTACAGACCAATACATCTATTCTAAGGTAGGTGCCTTTTAAGTTATGAATTTCGAGAGTTTGTGAAACTGCAGAAAATTGGAAAAAGCTTTGAAAATCACACTATGGGTTATCGAGGTTCACCTTCTTGAAACAGGCAAGTAGCAAGGCCAAGTCCGTTGTTCCAGCACTAGAACACAAAAGCATCCCAGATTCAGCTGGCAGCAGGGTGCTGAGGTTGATACAAAGAAGGGGGCTATCTAAAAACACAGTGCACAGGAGGACTTAAGGTAAATACGAGGGATCCCACTCAAGTGAGCAGGTCACACTAGGTTTGGGACCATAGAAGCACAGCCGACTGGTTGTTACCAGGCCGGGTCAGAGCAGATAGGGCAGCCAAGTGTCATGTGTCGAGACAGTCCTCGCGGTCAGGGACAGGCAGAATGCAGAGGTGATTGCGGGACAGCTGGGCCACTCACCGAACGGGTCTCAGGGGTTTCAAAGTCCCTCGATGGCAGTCTGCATCCTGTAGTATTAGATTCCTGTTTGGACTCTTTCTTCTCAGACTTCAGTGTAGGAGGTCCGGTACGCTGGGTATTGGTCGGGCACGGCTCCAGTAGGTCCTGGTGTCATCCCACTTGGTTGAGGAATGTAGCTGACCCTTCGGAGTGCATGTACCTCTTCTTGTTTGGGTGCTGCATCATAGTCACCCGGGAGCAACAGATCAGTAAACTGCACTTTGTGGTTCAGTGCCTGCAGGATGCAGGAGAATATCTCCTCAGCTCCACAGGACATTTCAGTGATTTGTTGAAGACTGGAGGTACTTTGGGTTTTTTGTATGCCTCACAGTTGCAGGATGAGACAACAGACAATGACTGTTGAGTCCTACAAGTAACCAACAGGGTTTTGCACCAATTTTCTGCAGCAGCTCTTTGGTTCTCGGGTCAGCAGCTCTTTCTGGTCCTTTGCTCTCCATCAAATCTAAGTTCAGGGTCCAGAGATGCTACCTAAAGACTACATTTAGGGGTGTTAAAGGGGGAGAAAGGTAGTGGCCAATGGCCTACCTACCATTAGGGTGTCTACACCCTCAAAGTGACCACTCCCTTAGGAAGGAGAACTACCCTAGCCCTTATTTATTTATTTTATTTTTTACACTTATAGAGCGCACTGATACCAGTCGGCGTCCTGGCGCTGAAGTGATAATTCCAGAGAAGCGAAAATCTAGGTACTTATTGGGAGAAGAGCCATGTCTTTAGATCTTTCCTGAATGCCAGGAGATTTGTATTGAGTTTGAGGGAGAGAGGGAGGGAATTCCACGCCATCGCAGCTCCCCTGACAAAACTCCTTCCACCCCAGCGTGCCCTCTTGATCCGAGTGGTTTTGACCAGCCCAAGACTGGCCGACCTCAGTTGTCTACCTGGTCTGTACCACTGAAAAAGATCTTGAAGGAACACTGGGCCAAGGCCATGCAGTGCCTTAAAGACAATACAGAGGGCCTTGAACCTAATTCGCTTCCGTACCGGAAGCCAATGCAGTTTGTCCAACTCCTTGGAGACAGAGGAAAACTTGGGCAATCCCCCAATCAAGCGGGCGGCCGCATTTTGTAAAACTTGAAGCTTGTTGAGCACCCCCTGTTGTGCCTCGAGAAAAAGGCTATTGCAATAGTCGATGCGTGAGAGAACGAGGGCTGTCACTACCGTCTTTCTACTGCCCTCAGGAAGGTAAGGTAGAACCTTTCTGATAATTCTCAGAGTGTAATGTACTGAGGAACTCAGCGCATTGACTTGGGGTTTGAAGGTGAGAAGGTTATCAATAACGACCCCCAAATTCTTCACCTTTGAAACAGGGATAGGAGGAGACCCCATATCAGTGGGCCACCAGTTAGGGCTCCAAAGATTAGTACTTGGGCCAAAGATGATCACCTCAGTCTTTGATGAATTCAATTTTAAACAGCTTTTTGCCATCCAGGAGCTGACTGCAGACATGCAATCCTGAAACCTGCCTGCCACCTCCCTCTCAGTCCCCGGGAGCACCGAGACCACAATCTGGGTGTCATCGGCGTATGATGTTAACTCAAACCCGAAGGATCTGATTACTGGGGCGAGAGCGGCTACGTAGATGTTGAATAAAGTGGGGCTTAGGGAGGACCCCTGCGGGACCCCCCCCCGGGAGCTCGAAAGGTCTTGATTCGTACTCCCCCATGGCCACCACTTGTACCCGCTCGGTTAAAAAGGCCTCCAAGAGCTTGAGTGCTTGGCCTCGAACCCCGCAGCCCTCCAGCCGATCTAGCAACAGTGCATGGTGGACAGTATCGAAGGCTGCTGACAGGTCTAAAAGAATCAGCACTGCCTGGCCCCCTTCGTCAAGCACCTTCCGGATCTCCTCTGTGGATTTAATCAGAGCTGTCTCGGTGCTGTGACCCTCTCTGAAACCATGTTGGGCTGAGTCAAGACCTTTTGAATTGCGCAAGAAGGAACAGAGTTGGGAGTTCATAATTTTCTCAACCAATTTGGCCGGCAGTGGCAGCCTGGATATTGGTCTATAGCTGTTAGGGTCCGCAATGTCAAGGGAGGGTTTTTTGAGGAGCGGGCTGATTGAGGCCCGTTTCCAAATCTTAGGGAAGTTCCCTTTCTCAAACATTAAATTGAAAATCCCGGCCAGTTGGTTCGCAATAGGAACAGCCGCCAGTTTTGCAATAGAAGTGGGGCAAGGATCGTAAGGTGAACCTGATTTGGTGGCCAGCAACAGTTTTGCTACTTCCTCTGCCTCTACAGGGTTAAAGGTTGAGAGAGTAGCCCCCGTGGATCCCGCATGAGAGTTCCTGTGGGGAGTTTCAAGGAGGCTCTGGGCCACCTGAGGTTCAAGAGAGGTAAATATCACCTGAACTTTATTCTGAAAGAACTTTGCTAAGGACTCACAGAGTTCTGGATTAGGCAGGACCATCACCGCCTTAGGAGAGGCCAGACTGGTGACGGTATCGAAAAGTTCTTTTGTTGAGTTCTTAGCCTTCTCAATGCGGTCCGTAAAGTAGACCTTATAGCTTCTTTTCCTACTATCTCATGATAGAGGATTGGCAAAAGTAGTCTCCACATCGCCTACCACACCTTAGGAGTTGTGCTGGCTGAATGTGGGCACACCTCCGCATCTAACTATTTGTTTGCACCTTTCCTCCATCCAAAAGTGGAGAAGGAAAGGGGGGTTGGAATCCTCCACTATCGGGAGATGTCCGGGTTGCATTTCAAAGGCAGCTCCACCTTTGAAGCTTCCCGTTTAAGAGAGCATCCTCTCCTGGAAGAGGTGTGTTGCACCTCCACCTAGAACATGCTTTGTTCCTGGCCTCTGAGACTGTTCTCCCTTCCTCAATGAGGTCAGGAACATGTCTGGTTGTGGCAGGCTGGCTTAAACTAATCAGAGACTACACTAGTACTTAGAAGGTTTTTACAGGACCTCTTGTTTGTATTTATTGATAAATCAATCAGTTGCATCAGTGAGGATTTATTAAGATGAGATGTTTGGTACCAAACATCTTAAGTTACAGCGAAGCCATCATGGAGCCAAGAAACTCATAATGACAAGTATCCAGCCGATGTATTCTCTATGGCTTTCCTGGGCATTTAAAATATCCAAGAATTGACTTGAAATTGTAGGGCCATTTGCACATGCAGATATGTTGACACATAGGATATAGTGCACCTTAGGGCTGTAAGGACTGCCGTAGGGGTGCTTTACTTATACCTCATGCAGTGTATGGGGGCATGCACACAGGGCAGAGTGCCATGTCAACTCGGTATTCTCTGCGCAAAGATACACAGCCTGCAATGGCAGTGTGCATGGTCTTGGTGAGGGGTGCCGGGGGCAGCACAATTTGTGCTGCAGCCCCTGTGGACCTCCTTCAGTACCCATGCCCTAGGTAGAAGGGTGCCATTTACTAGGAACTTACAGGAGTCACGAAGTAGTTCCAATGGTGATACCATTTTGGAGATGAGATCTGGCACTGGGATCCTGGTTGGAAGGGACACAGTGCACTTACTGTTTAAAATTACATCAGGCTAAAAGTGGGTTCAAACCATGTCAAAGAGGCTTTTTCCTGCAGTCAGTGTAAGACTGAGTGAGACCAATTGAGTCAGACTGAATGATAAGGATTGTACCTACATGAGGTTGCATTAGGATGGCTCAATGACCCCCCCAAAAAACTTCCTGGCAGCAGATATAGAGAATATTAAATTAGGGAGGCCATAACGCAATTACAATATAGCAAAGCCACAAGGCCTGATGGCCTACCAGCAGACTTTTATAAAATGTACATCAGTACTTTGATTAGGAGGCTAAAAAAGGGTTCACTTCCACCATCCATGAGAGAAGTCATGCTAATTATATTTCTCAAGCCAGGGAAGCCCCCTGACTGCTGTGACTCTTACTGGCTGCTGTCAGTCATTAACTATGATGCGAAAATAATAGCTAAAGTTCTGGCTAGTTGACTCTCCCTTCTAATGACATTTTTAGTGAGACCAGATCATTCCAACTTTATCCCTGGGAGATCCACTTCTAATAATCCACATACTATGCTTGTCCTCCTAGAAGACAACACTGTAGACCTGAAGGTAGTGGTGGTCTTTCTCAATGCTACCAAGCCCATCGATTCCCTGAAATGGAAGTTTCTCATGACTGTTCACTGCCGCATGTGACTTCCACACCCTTTCTTCACATGGATCACACTCCTCTATTCAGATCACATAGCCAGAGACTTCCCAGTCTCAGAGCCAATTCGCATTGCCAGAGGTTAATAGCAGGGATGCCCATTGTCACCTTTGCCTTGGCAATGGAGCCCTTGGCGGCAATATCTGACAACAACAAAGGCAATGTGCCATCCGATAGCCTTAGAAACATATTCTTGTCTCGCTATACACAGATCACATCACTCCCTATTTGAGGGATCCCCAACTTGGCTTGATTGAGATACTATGCTAATTGGTTAAGTCTGTTGTCCAAAGTAATTGGGGAAAAGCTAACTTGTCTCCTCTCATGCCAACCGCACAGCAATTCACACCTGAATTCCCACTGAGGTGGTGTGACACCGAGCTCTACTACCTGGAGTGATGGTGTCAAGGGACAAGGAAGAAATCATCCTGGGCAAGTATTGGTAAAACGCTATGTGATATCACTAACAGCATTATACACTGGATATCCCTGCCCCGCTCTGTAGCAGGACACATCTAGCTGAGAAAAATGATCACTTTGCCAAGCTTTTATATTTGTTCCTTAACATCTCTATCTTGCCAGGACACCACTTCTTCAAGGCCCTCAGGATATAGCTGGTCCATTTGGCATGGGCTGGCAAGAAAGCCCTGATTTAATGGGATACGATTAGATTGCCATTTTCTAAAGGCCTGTTGGAAGCCCCCAACATGAGGCCCAATTCACAAAATTAATCCTAACTTTGCAACTACTAAATGCCTTTTGTGAATACCAAATGTCATAAAGTTAGGATTGTGTCTCAGTTTAGTAGTAGTAAAGTTAGGAATCCTAACTTTACTACTACTAAATGCCTTTTGTGAATACCGAAAGTCGTAAAGTTAGGATTTTGTCTCATATTACTTTTGTGAATCGGGCCCTTAGAATTATACTATCTATGCGCCCAAGCACACTTCGCTATCGTTGCTATAAACCCACACCTTTCCACCCACAATCAGCAATAGAACAGGGATACATGGCTGCTATTGCCCCTACCTATTTTTTGGGAACGAAAACCAATTCAACCAGCATTGCTGAACTCCACGGTTGCGTCCTCCTGGCTTGGTCCAAGATAGCCCGAAAGTTAAGGCAACCCACTACCATACTCCCCTATTATCCCCCTGGTATATCATCCTCACTTGCTTGCTGACAACTCCTACGCAAGTATGGTGTAGACGGTAAACATCGTTTACAACAATGTTTTTACAACGCGGTACCTTTACCACGCGGCCGTGACAACGCAAGTCGTTACCATGACTTGCGCTGGAGGGCGCTCAAGGTTTAAAAATAGTTAATTTACTATCCTAACACCTTCCCTAGGGTCCACGGGGACTGGTGTTAGAATAGTAAATTATACTATTCGAAATCCGCGCCCCCAACGCAAGTCGTGGTAACGACTTGCGTTGTCACGGCCGCGTGGTAAAGGTATGCGTTGTGACGGTACACGTTGTACCGTCATATATCCGGTGTAGACACATGGGGAGACCTCTATAGCAAGGGTTCATTCATGGCTAGAATTACTTCTTTTGCAGGGGAACACTCAAATCCACTTGATGTCTTTCTATATATATGTATAAAGCATACTGTAAGGACTGCCACTCCTGATTTCCCACTAGAACCTTCACAGATGACACACTGCACATGCTGTTTCAAGCTGATATACCGAAACAGCTACAGGCACATGCATGAAAGCTTTTTGCGATCTCAAATGGTGCGATTCGCAAAAATCATCCGTTTGCGATCGCAAAATTAGCTTTTGTGATGCATCAAGGGTCAATGGCCTCGCAATTTGAGAATTTGCAGTTAATTGCGAGTTCTCAAATTGTGATTGCATTTAAGAAATCACACTTTGCGATTCCTTAGGTTTCCCCTGAAACCACTGTCAGTGGTTGGGACTATCTGTGAGAGGGTGGGGGTGGGCATTGTTCGTCCCAAAGAACCACCAACTGCATCAAGGAACAAGTATATCTTGGTGGTAGGAGACCATGCTACAGAATACCCTGAAGCAATGCCCCCCAAAACAGTCACCGCTCCTTCAGTGGCTAGGGCCCTACTTGGTGTGTTTACCAGAGTGGGTTTCCCAAAGGAGCTTGTTTCAGATAGGAGCATAAACTTCATTTCCAGCTACCTGAAGGCAATGTGGGAAGAATGTGGTGTTAAAAACAAGTTCACCAACTCATATTTTCCCCAGAATAATGGTTTGATAGAATCACCCATCACAACGACACCATGATAAGTGCTGATGTAACAAGAGTTCTTCTGTTGCATCTCCACAGGGATCGAAGTGTGGTGTCACTTTGATTGGTGATTTGACCTTGATTTCCTTATTTGGAACTTACCATCTTGAATGGAGGGATTTCATCATATTAATACCGCTATTTTTAATATAATCTCTCCGATTGTTTGACTAAAATTTTATCTACGGGAACAACATGATTTCTCTCAATGATTTGAGAAGGAAATGTCTGCAGCTTTGTTACCACAGGAATGAATACTTCGCATGTGCCCGAAAGAAGTCCCTTGTACTGGACGAAACGCATTGGCTGTAATTCACTACATAACTAGACCTGGGTGTAGTGGGCGTAGTGGGGCTACGCGAAGCATCACAAAGCATCATGGTTCTAAATGTGCATGCACGGGCGCCCGCCTATATGCGCATTTCTCTTAAGAAATGCGCATGAGCGGGCACCCGGGCATGCGCATTGTTGAGGAAGAAGTCGGTGATAAACTAGGAAGAGGGAACCCTGGGATGCTGTATCTCAGGTAAGTCATTTTCATTACTTTTAGAATGCATTGAATGGTTTTAAGGGCATTTAGAAGAGGGCGTGAGGGAGGCGGGGGCAGGCAACTTCGCTCCTCCATGGCGTGTGCATAGTCTGGCTACTACGCCTACTTCGCAGATTGCGAAGTAGGCAACACTACGCACACTCCGTGGACGGAGCGGATGCACTACACCCACCCCTATACAGAACGCATGACACGTCTGAACCTGTTGTGAATCAAAAAGAAGATTTGGAAAACACATCTCTGAAATTTATTTTGATTTTTTATCACTACTGTTTAATTTATATTTTTTATTGAGTTTTTGTTTGACATCATGGCATACAACATCTGCATTCTTTATACAAATTAACTATAACATGTTCAAATGAAGAACAACTTAAAGTACGCAGCACTAACATACATTACAGATTGACTCTTGTTGGCTACCCAGCTGAGGCCCTACAACCATCCTGCCCAATACAAGTATATATGATACCTCCCCTCCCAACCCACACATATATTCATAGCGATCCAATTATTTCAACACATCAGGGTGCTCTACAACATAAAGTGTTACAGGGCTCTGGATGTCTTTCGGCCTGGAAGAGACCGGCAGGTCCTCAGCATATATACTCAGGTCTTCTCCACAATATAACATATCCCAGAACAAAGAGGCCACCGTAGGCAGAACCTTCCTGCCCCAATTCTTGGCCACCAATTTGTGATTACAAGGCTTGAGTGTCTTAAGCAATCCCAGTAAGCATATTTGTGGGGCACAATCTACTTGTTCCATAATCATTTGTGTGTGGTGCTGCGTGACACTGAGCAAACACAAGGAGACGAAGGACGGAGCGATTAAACTTTTCAGGTCTGGGATGAATCAATCATCGTTCTTTAGCTCACTTCACCACCCTAGTTCAGACTCGGCTATATGCAAATCAGTCTTGACCCTGTGCCTCATGGGGAACAGTCTACCCCGAACTGCCAAGCCATGTCTTCCCTGGACCGGAAACAAGCATCCTGGGACCAGTTGTGGGCTAACAGCCCTCATCAGCCAGGCTAGCTTGAATCCAGTGGCAAAGTGAGTTATGGACCCACGTCTGGGCATGCCCTGCAAACCTACGGAAACAAAGCAAACACTAGGGGGCCGATTCACAGAACTGATCTGAGATAAAATCCTAAACTTGCTACTTTTAGTATTCACAGAAGGTATTTAGTAGTAGTAAAGTGGGGGCTCCTAAATGCCTTTTGTGAATACCGAAAGTCATAAAGTTAGGATTTTGTCTCAGTTTAGTATTAGTAAAGTTAGGAGTCCAAACTTTACTACTACCAAATTCCTCTTTTGAATATCAAAAGTAGTAAGTTTAGGATTTAATCTCAGATTAGTTCTGTGAATTGGCCCCAAGGAGATGACGGACGGAGTGCAGAAACTTTCAGACACTCACCCCCCATTCACATATATGGGTTGAATCCATCATCGTTATTTAGCTCACTTTGCCACCCCAGTTCAGACACAGCTATATGCAAATCAGTCTTGACCCTGTGCCTCATGGGAACAGTCCAGCCAAAACTGCCAAGGCATGTCTTCTCTGGACCAGAAACAAGCATCCTGGGACTGGTTTTGGGCTAACAGCCCTCATCAGCCAGGCTACTTGAATCCAGTGGCAAAGTGAGCATGGGACCCACGTTTAGACATACCCTGTAAATTTAGGGCAAGGAAAGCAAACACAAGCAGATGATGGAAGGAACGCTGAAACTTTTCAGACACTCACCCTAAGTCACAGATCTGGGTTGAATCCATCATTGTTCTTTAGCTCACTTTGCCACCTCAGTTGTGTGACATGTGACCACAGGCAGACAGCTCTATACTTGTGCCACTGCGTGCTGCCAAAGAAAGGTACCAGGTCAGTACCAAGATAGTAGCCTGTGAGAAGAAGGCACTGCCACTTACCACCAGTATGATGCCCAATACCTTTTTTGTGAAACCAAAAATTGCGCCTGCAGGGTCGTAAGCTGGGAGCAGCACCCCCTCATCAGTGGACCAACCCCACCAACCTAGACCCAAGCCCATGTCTGTCGCTGAGGCAGCAGTCTAATCACGACGACAACGCCAGCGAGCAGTGATGTTGAAATTGCCTTATCAATATCGTAAAGTAGTAACCATTCAATGCAGGAAACTCAGATAAGTGTGCAACAACAGCTGCAACCCCCCCAAATAGTAGTTCAGAAGCAGGGGCAGTTCAGGTGATCAAGCTTCCGACTGAGGAAGAAGAGGAGCTAGACACTCTTTCAGATGATACATTGTCTTCCAGGTCCCTAGCAAGGAAAAGGAGGGTTAGTCCATCAACCTCTTGAGCGAAGATCGAGATTTTTGGGGCCCGCACCTGCATAGCCTATTTAACCATTGCTACAATACCTTAGTAGTTCCGGACTTATGGAAAGGTTCCAACTTGTAGCCCATTTATTAAAAAGGAGATGGTTCACAGCCAAAGACCTATAGACTGATCGCATTATTGGATGTTGATGGGAAGGCATTTGTAAAAGTGCTCTTAAAAGAGATTTATGGATAAAAAAAAACAAATCATACCGCAATACCAGACAGGATTTCGGCCGATCTCATCAACATTGGACAATGCCACAGAGGTCCCTCCCTCCACTATATGCATGTTTTGTCGACTAAAGTGCCGCCTTTGATGTCATCGACCGCAATACACTGTGGGCAAAACTCGCAAAGAGGGGTAGTCCGAGGAAACTCCTAGCAGCCATCATGTCACTTCATACCAACACTTGGGTCCGCACCAAGCTCACACAGACATGTGCAACAGCCAAGATCCACACAAACAAAGGGCTAAAACTTGGTTGTGTGATCACACCCACACTGTTTAACCTATACACTGTGGATCTGGGAGAGGCACTATTAAAAACCAACATCTTTCCTCTCAAACTGGGCCATCTTAGACTTCCAATCTAGCAGTGTGCGGATGACCTTGTTCTATTGGACCAAACTAGAATAAGCATGAAAAGGGAATTGGAGACATTACATCTTTACAATATGGAAAACAAACTCCAAGCCAATGCAACAAAAACTAAGGTGCTGGTCTTTAGCTACAAACCAAAAAAATCAGCATTGGGTTGGCATCTTGGCCTGATAAGAATTGCTTCTGGCAACAAATACACTTATCTGGGAGCACAATTGCACACAAAGACTGCAGGCCAGAGCACTCAAGGCTAAAGTGGTTATGGTTACACATGCCTTATGTAAATTAAATCATAAGCTTTCAAGTCACTCAACGGAGGGCATTTGTTGAGTAATGCAAATGACTAACAAATTGGAGCGCCTGCACATCATGGCTTTCAGATAGGTTTTAAGCTTCCATACTCTACAAGGCGCACACTGATTTCAATATTACAGCAATGGATATAGGATGTAAAAAAGACATAGTCAAATTCTATCATCAAGAGAGTAAAGCCGGTCCTGGTACAATCAAGGAAGCTATACAAATAGATTTCACCGACAACACTACTTGCTGGCCTAGGTATCTCTTGACGGCCAACAAGACATTGAGTCTACCAGCTGATCTCCTAATGGACATACCACTAACAATGGCCGGCCTAAAAAGCCTGCTAAAAAAGCAGGGAAAGATCACTTCAAGGCAACAGGATCTCGAAGGGATCAGATCTACACTTAGTGCAGAGATCCTTGTCTACTTACACGAAGCTACCTCATGTCAACCATATCTGAAAGCAACAATGGGAAGGCAAGCCCTACAGAATGTTCTGAGGACTAGGCTCCTAACATTACTTTTACAGGATTACAGGGCTCACTGGAAAAATACACCTACAAGAAGCAGTGGATGTTGTTTGTGCAATATCATATAGAATCTGCTGAGCACATTATCTGCTGCAGTCCAGCTCTGTTAAACACGACGCGCCTATATTTAAGAACTATGTTGCCATATTATAAAGAACAGTGATGACATTATCGCCGCTTTAGCTGCGGTAAACTGCTGCTAAAGCGGCGATACGGGGCTTGATAATATACCTTGTGAATTCCCATAGAAGTCCAGGTTCTGGCGTGAACCTGGGCTTATATGGGAATTCACACAGGCATATTATCATGCCCCTTATTGCCACTTTAGCTGCAGTTTCCTGCTGCTAAAGCGGCGATAATGTTATCGCCGTTCTTAAGAATATGGCCCCATGTTTATTCAAAAGGGCGTAAGATCATGCAAGGAGGTCCTAATGTTCATCTACACCACTACAGTTGCCAATGGAGCTTGCACAAATTGGGAAGTTCTATGTGGTAGCTGGAATGGCTCTACGATCAACACAAGAACTGATGATGACAGCAAAATAATACATGAGCCACAGATCATCAACTGTGGCAGCAACCATGGCATCATGATTTTGCTATCTGCCCACTCTCACTAATATTCATCATTTAATAATGTATAGCTCACTTTAGGAGGCGCACTGTCCTTCAAATTATCCCACATGCCTATGCACAAAAAATACCAATGATGTCTCTATGACACTTTCCCGCACGCTCTCTCACACATGCCTCTTAGTCCTACTTCGGTGATGTCGCTCCATCTTCTTTGTGCGTTCTTTCATCATTCTTTCACGGCTCACATATGTTCCATTCGATCCATCTGCCTGTGCACAAAATAATTACACTTATGCCTGCATGACATCTTATTGCACTTCCACGCCCCATGCTTTTTAGTCTCGCTCTTCTTTTCTGCTGAATTTTCTTTTCTTTTTTTCTTTTCAGATGTTCTTAAAATCTTTTTGGACCTTTTAATCAATCAAATGTATTTATTTATGATGTAAAATGTATTGCATTTGTAAATGATTTGAGGTAATCATACAATAAAGAATTACTTAGTCCATCAACTTCTTCTCCAAGCCTCCCTTCTGATGATCTAGACGCCACTTGGATCCCACCTCAGTCTGAAAGTAAGCCAAATGGCAAAGGAAAGCTACAGAAAGCTGTAGAGTTAGGGAGGTAGAAATAGAAGAGGAGGATGATGACGAGCCAGTCATCATGGACATTAGCTACGTCCCAGTGGAGACCGACATTACTGCATCCCAAATTGCTGTGAGGGATGTGGCACGGATACCACCAACACAGATACAACACCTCCAGCTGCCATATTTACAAAGTCCAGGCAGCAACCTACATCCACCACAACCACCGTAGAAGAATAGCTACTGCAGAGAGATAAACGTCATCCCCACCTACCAGTTCATGCGACATTCCAAGTGGCACCAGCAGCCTCAGAAAGTTGCCCCAGTTTGAGACTTCTTTTCGGTTATCAGGAAGGATGTGAATATTGCTATATGCTCCATTTGTGGATTAGGTGTTAGTCGGGTAACCTTGGTACAAATGTGGGCCAAACAACCCTTCTGAGAAAATACCACTTCACTTGATCCAGTAGGAGGCGCACCTTAGTGGCCAAAAAACTGCAAGTGTTGTTGGTGAAGGAGACAAAGAAGTTCAAAGTGAAAGGTGAATAAGAGGGAGACATTTTCTCCAGTACACAAAGCAGCCTGGCCCCTGCAGTGCGGTGGTGCCACCCACATCATCATCAACATCCGTGCAATGGCACAAGAGTCAGGCTGAGACACCAAGGGGTTCAAAGCAATAGAGTACCACAATGAAAAAACACAGATTGAGCCTAACATCTGGTGTCAAGAAATCACCTTTAGAAAAGAAAAAAATCCAGGCTACCATTCACAGCATGATAAGATTGGAGGGACAGCACAAATGCAACCACCGAAGGGCATTTTTGTACAACGTGATGCTGGCTAAAATGTTAACGCTGGACCACCTGCCTTTTTTTCTTTTGTGGAAGGGGTGGGTTTTCTTGAATTTGTGGCAGCCATCTGCCCAAAATGGAAGGTTCCCAGCCCATCCTATTTTGCCAGAGGTGCTGTTCCAGCTCTTCATCATGACATGCTGGAATTGCTTGGACAAAATTTGCAGCAGAGTGATATCACACTATCCATCTGACAGCAGACATGTGGACCATTTGCCAAGCCACTGATTACATGTGTATCACTGCATACTCAATCTATTTTGTGGGAGTTAGAGAAAAGAAATTTGCAGGTGTTGACACTGCTGAGACTTTTAATGCTACTCTGAAACATGCAACAGTAGCCATGCTCGCCATGGAGAAATCTCATACTGTTGCAAACATTTTGGAAGAATTTGACAGCAAGGTCTTTAAATGGTTGTAACCAAGAGGGCTTAATATTGGCGTTGTTGCCATGGACAATGGCAGTAATATAGTTAAGACCATGGCCGATGGTGGCTATTTCAGGGTCCTGTGTTTGGCGCACTGCATTAACACCATTGTTTAAGACTTTCTTTAAAAAACAGACCGAGTCAGCAACTTACTGACCACCTGCAGAAGAATCTGCACACATTTCAGCTATGCTTTTAAAGTCAGGAAGCAGCTGATGATCATTTAATGTGATAATAGAATGCCAGTTAAAGCACTCATCCAGGAGGTGCCAACACGTTGGAATTCAACTTATTACATACTTGAACATCTGTTTGAGCAGTGTAGACCAATCAATGAATATGTCATGCAAAGAGGGGATGCTATTCTGAAAGGCATGATCATTGAGATGGACCCATGGTGTCTAGTTAAATGCCTGACAGAGATGCTGCTTCCTCTGGAGGTCTTCACAAGCGAAGTCAGCAAGGAGGACTGTACCATGGGTCAAGCTATCCCATTTTCGCATATGCTACAGGAACAACTAAAGAAGGTGTCATCAATGTACGCAGGAGACAGGAGGGGGAAGATGGCGGCTGGGTAGGAAGCTCAGTCGGAGAGCTCCCGGAGTACCCTTGATTTTGATGAATATGTAATGATTGTAAGCACCTACTGAAGGAAAAACTTATGGGCGAAACAGACTTGTGAACATACGTGCTTATAGAGCGTTATGAAAGCAGAAGACAGAGATTGGGGACCCTCTTACCTGGAGTACGGACCCCTCAGAAATGGTGTGTAGCCCTGGTTTGTTTTTTCCCCCGCCTAATAGTGGAGAGCCGAAGGAAGTCCTGTGCCTGTGCCTGCCGCATGGTGAGTCAAAGAAAGCTGAAGCGGCTCCCTCGGGTGGCGAACACCGTCTGAGGCTTACAAAGGCACTCGCAAGCACCGGTGAGAGCGGTGAACTCAAGCAGCGTCCGGACCGTGGTATCGAGGCGGGGGAGCAGTTTGGTCTCTGGAGCGCCGCAGCGGAGGCAAAGACGCGCTGTTGTCGTGCCTCCGGAAGACTAAGCTTCCAGTTCCGGGGCACGAGCGGGAGAGTCAGTGTCAATCTCTGCCAATACACTGAGACGCACAGCAGCAGCAGAGCTGTGTCAGTGTCAAGCCGAGCGATCTCAGACAGGAGCATTCTGAATAGGGAGAAAAGCAACAAGGCTCGAGGGTGTTGGGTCATGGAAAAACTCGAAGTTAGTTCACTCAACAACCAAAATGGCAATGGCATAGACATCGGAAAAAACACCCTAATAGAGAGTTTTCAGACACCGGATGAGACAAACAGCATAACGCCAGAGAGCATTTTAAACATCAAAAATAGCCTGAACGTTGCTCAGAACTGCCAAACTCAGAATCCGAAAATTAAAATACTGACAATATACCAGCCTATGAGTAAGTTTATAAAATCAACAAAGGAGGGCAAAGAAGAGGCACATCAGAACTTAGGGGGGAGCTTCACTAATTCAAATCTTGTGGGGACTAAGGAAATTTCCAGCGAGCGCAAAGTCAGGCAGACAAGTAGTATCTTCTTACAGCCTGCGCAACAGAAATTTCCTAAGGCAAGAGCAATACCCTAAAGGTATTTCACCAAGGGAGAGCAAGAAAAAGCAGAAAACCCTAGTAAAAGAACACACCAAGATTATTTTAGAGAATGGTAAGCTGGCCACCTCACTGAGGTCAAAAATAAAAGTGACTCCCTCATTAAGAAGCTACTTCAAAATACAGCAGCAGGGGCTACAAACAGAGGTTCAGGCTCTCGTGCAGGAACAGTCCCCTCCGGAAATTCTGAGGGGAGAAAGAGAGGAGACCATCAAGCACACAAACACTTCTTCCCTGCAAAAACCAAATCCTCGGACGCCCACCCTAACTGATAAAATAGGCTTGGGCAGCGCAAAGAAAGGGAGAAAAAACAAAAATAAGAAAAAAACCAAATTAGAAATAAAGTGTTTGGAAGACATCTGGAAATCTAACAAGGGAAGCGGAACAGTAGAAGGAGCTGAGGTCCAGAAGGTACATATGGCGGAGGGGGGCATCGAGCCCTCTGTTGATGCAGCGCACAAGCCTATAGAAGACGAGAATGAGGATGAGAACGATGCAAGATCGTTAGGCAGTCATAAAGAAACCTCGAAAAACCATACAGATGAGCTCCTTGAGAAGATATGGGCGGAAATAAAAGAGAAATTCTCCATATCAGAAGCGAAACAAGATAAAATCCAGGAAGTGTGTGAAAAGCTGGACAATAAATTGAACGCTCTGAGAGACAGAGTTACGGCAGTAGAGAGTGAAGTTGTTGCCCTGGACAAAAGGGTAGAAAAGAACAGAAAGGAAATAAACTCCCTAAGGTTTGAAAACAAAATCATAAATGAAAAAATGGAGTCCTTAGAAAACCAGGCGAGAAAAAATAATATCAGGATCTTGAATGTTCCCGAGAACCAAGAGGGCCAAGACATTAAGATGTTCGTAGTGACATTATTGGCAGAAAATTTCCCATGGGCAGACAAAGCAATCCTGGAAGAAGACATTCAAAGAGTACATAGGGACCCCTTTGGAAAGAACAAGGAAAGGAAAACCCCAAGGAAGATATTAGTCAACTTTAAAACGTATGTGCTGAAAGACAGGATCTTGGGAGAGGCATTGAAGAAGGGAACCTACAATAAAGACAGTTGGACTTTTAGAATAAGGTCCGACATGTCAAAGCCTCCCAGACTAGGCAGTGGGAATTGGGAAATCTAATGTCAAAACTGCAACAACTAGGTGCCACTGTGCAGATGAAATTTCCACCCTCGCTTCGAATAATGTGGAGGAATAAAATGCGAAACATGAAAGAGCCAGAAGAGGTGAAAGCCCTCATAGAGCTAATGAGAGACCCAATGCGATCGGAGGAGCCACAGAAATAAGTGAACCCACGTAAAAGACCTAGTTTACAAAATAAACCCCAATGGAAAAAAGATATATAAGCAAACTACAATTAAGTTTAAAAGTATAAAAACCCGAAGGTGCATGACAATCAAAAATCTCTTTTTTAATCGTATAAAGGCAAAAATCACAGGGGCGGGAAGCTAAAAGGGTTACGAAGATAACCGAAGGAAAAGAAGATGGAGGCTTCCCCGTGGAGGGTAATGTTAAAATACAATCAAGAAAACATAAAAATTACACGACAAAGGGTGGGGAGCAAAATAGGGGAAAAAAACAAAAAATTCCTCATTTGCGAGAGTACAGGCAAGGACAAAATGGAGTTTCATTTCGTAAATAAAAAGGTAACGCAGGTGCAGAAGTGCGAAAGTGACATGAACAGAAACAATGGGAAGCACAAGTAGAGTCGTCAAAATATTATCATGGAATGTAAATGGCCTGAGGACAAAGAGTAGGAGGAACAAAATCCCGGAATACATCAGAACTGCAGAAAGTGAAATCATAATACTGCAAGAGACCCACCTTCTAAAAGAAGAATGGGATCAAATAATCAAGAACTTATGGTGGATAGATACCCATGTGTGCACCACACAACAATGCAATATCAAGGGAATCGCGATAATCTTCAAAAGATCACTAAAAGCAGTAGTAACCTCCACAGAAGTAGACAGCAAAGGTAGATGGGCTACAGCCAGCGTAAAAATTGGCAATACTCCCCTTATGATTGCAGGCTATTATGGACCTAACCTTGATGACGCTGACCCCTTGAGAAAACTATACTCGCAGTTACTATTAGCCACTTCTCCCATAATACTGGGCGGTGATTTCAACCTAGTGATGGATTTAAGTCTAGATAGATCACCACCCGGTAGACAGGCAAACTTGAAAAAAATGAGAGAGTGGATTGGGATTTAAAAAAGAGATCTTGACCTAGTCGACGTTTGGAGAAAGAAAGGAGAAAAAAGGCACCCTTTCACCCTGCATAATAAAAAGCTAGGGCGCAAGTCAAGGATTGACTATTTTTGGGTCAGCAGTGAATTGACAGGGAACGTGAAAAAAGTATCTCACCTACCAGCTCATTTGTCTGACCACTCGGCTGTGCAACTACAACTACAGGTCACAGCAAAAGAAATGGAAAGAAGATTCACAGTAGAGAGGACCTTGCTACAAGATGAACATATAATAAATGAACTGGAAACTGAAACAAAAAACTTCTTTGAATTAAATGCCATAGGTACCACTAAACAAACAACATGGGATGCTTTCAAAGCTGTTCTAAGAGGTAAACTGCTGAGTCTAGGGGCTCGTAAAAATAAGCAATTAAAGCAAGAGATCTCAGATCTGGAAAATAACATTCACTCCTTAGACATCGCCATTTCCAACGAACAAGAAGAAGGCAGGAAACAAGAACTCCTTCAACAATAGCAGCATCAGGAAGATGAGATTAAAGAGGTCTTGGAAGAAAGACTTAGAAAGAAATGGGACTCTAGCAAATTAGCAAAGCATGAATATGGCGAGGGCTGTGGAAAGTGGTTAGCATGGAAACTCAAAACTGATTTAGTCAGAAACAAAGTGAGAAGTATAATCCAGGATGATCAAACAGGGCAAAACTCTGACGAAAATATCATCAGGCAAGAATTCTGGAAATTCTTCAAAGAGCTTTATACGGAAGATACAACCCCGCAAGATCAGTTGATTAATTCCTATTTGGAAGATGTTCCAGTCCTAAAACTTACGGAAGAAGAAAAGGAAGATTTGAACAAAGAAGTCCAAGAAGGCGAAGTGGCCGATGCCATCAAGAGTCTGAAAAAAGGAAAAGCAGCAGGGCCGGATGCTTTACCGAATGAACTATATCTGGTATTAAGAGATATCCTACTTCCACATATTACTGAATTAATCAATATAATTCTTAAACAGCACAAAGCCATACCAGATTCCTGGAATGATGCCATAATTACAATCATTTTAAAACCAGGAAAGGACCCTGCCAGATGCGAGTCATACCGCCCAATCTCACTGCTGAACGCAGATTATAAAATCTTCACTAAAATCATGGCAGCATGACTAGGGAAAGTACTGCCGAAACTACTGCATCAGGACCAAAAAGGGTTCGTCAAAGGGAGGCAACTGCACAAAGTTACACAACAACTTTTAACTGCAATAGACATTGCAATCAACGAAAAAACTCCTCTCACTATACTCACTGTTGATGCCGCAAAGGCTTTTGACAGGGTCAATTGGGCCTTCCTAGAGAAAGATATGGTTAAAAACAACATTGGACTAACTTTTATAAATATGGTAAAGCAAATATACAAAGCTCCAAGATCCAAGGTCCTAATAAACGGAAATCCCACGGAAAATATAAAGATAAGCAGAGGAACGAGGCAGGGTTGCCCTCTTTCACCTTTGCTCTTCAATTTATATATTGAACCATTAGCGAATAAATTAAGAAATAGTGAAGAAATTACTCCATTTAAGCATCATACATGGGAAAAGAAAATCGCTTTATATGCGGATGACTTAATGATTTTTATGGACGAATTTTTTTATAAGAGCGAAAGATACAATCGAAGAAACAATAGGAGCATTTGGGAAAGTCTCAGGATACCTGGTAAATCAAACAAAAACAGAGATTATGACTTGGAATACCCGATTTAAAAGTCACAATATAAAAAATGAAATTAGATACCTAGGAATCCTAGTGAATCATGACATAGGAAAGATCCCGCAACGCAACCTGACCAAGGTAACCGGAGATGTAAGGAAACTGTTCAAAACATGGACCTCCTTACCATTAAGTCTGATTGGGAGATCAAACATAGTCAAGATGACCATCATACCAAAATTTACATTCTTATTTAATGCAATACCGTTAGAGTTTGGGGAAACATCACTAATCCAGGCACAGAGAGAGATCACAAGTTTTATATGGGCTGCAAAAAGCACGAGGATTTCTTGGAAGAAAATAAGGAAGGAGAAGAAAGATGGAGGACTGGCCAGCCCGGATCTGGTGGAGTATTACAGAGCCTTTCAAATTAAAAACATTAGAGTACTTCTAATGAGCCACGAAAATTACCCGAGGCACTTACAAGCAATCACGGAATCAGAAGATCATGTCTTGTTTAAGTTCGGACATCCCAAGTACTTTAAAAGAATAAAATTAAAGATCCTAAGGGATGCAGCAAAGATGTGGTCACAAATCAGAGGAATCCTGAAAATTTCATACTATAGTAAATTGGCTCCTATTTGGAATTTACCAGGAACCCCTGAATGCTTCAAAGACGCATTAGCACTCCCTCTAAAAAGAGCCAACGTAAAGTATTGGGGGCAAATACTAAACGGATCTACCCTGAAATCATGGTCAGAGTTTCAAGAGTTGACAAACAATACACTATCCAAATTTAAATTTTACCAAATTTTAAGTTTGTCTAAGACATTACCAACCAACAACAACGGAAATGAAAAAATAGAAAAAGAAATGGTTAAAACAACAAAAGTACCAAGAGAAGTGGCTAAATGGTATTGGGCTCTGATAAATGCCAATGATACAAACTCCAATACAGAAGTACAAATTTGGGGGAAAGATCTACTAATAGCGGACCTAGACCTAATCTGGGAAAAATCCGTGGGAAAATGCTGGTCCACCCTGAAATCCGCGGCTCTGAAAAGGAACCATCTGTACACAATTCATCAGGCTTACTGGACACCAAGAAAGCTTTCCAAGTTCAAGAACGCAGGAATAAAGAAATGCCCAAAATGTGGAGAAGAAAAAGCAGATGATATCCACATGTTCAAAAATTGCCCCCAATTGAAAGAATTCTGGGATGAAGTTGGTAAGACCTTGAGCACTATCCTGACCAAGCAACTAACTGTAAGTACCACCCTTACCCTGTTTGGGATTGAAGATACAGCAAATGAAGGGGGGCTCACAAAAGGGCAAGAAAATCTCCTTTTTGTATTGATAGTACTTGCAAGGAGGGAAATTTGCATTAAATGGATAGGGTCTACCAGCCCAACGCATGCAGATTGGTTGAACTCGGCTAGAAGAATTAATAAACTCGATAGGAAGGGAAATGCATGTAAGAGATTTAAGTTCTGGGAAAGTTTTGAAAATTTCTTAAACCCCAAGTAAGATCAAAAAATACTAGTCCTATGATTAAAGCGATACATCCTCTGGCTGACAAGTATGGTACTTGTTGAGTAGTCAAAGTGACTAGCTCCCCCCGCTCCAAAACTTTGGTATGTAACGGGCAAAGGAAACTCCTCTAAAGATCATCAGGAGGAAGATAAAACTCCCCAGACAAGAGAGATCGAGGGGCAGTGTCGAACAGAAACAAGAGGCAGATACCTGATACTCCGAAATCACACCGTTATCGCAATATGAGGACAAAAAAATAATAATAAATAAATCAATGTACGCAGGTATGGGAAAAAAAAGAAGCACATGAGTTGGTGGAGAGCTTAACCCTTCACTTATCTGAAAATACAAGGGTGCACAGAGGCATTGTGTCATTTAACCATTACATTTCTGCTGCAATTCCTGATCCATAGTAAAAACCATTACTGCACACTTTCATTCATTTTTCAGATGAGGATGTTGCCAGGTAAAATAATGTGGATAGGTGTGAAAGCTAATTAGCTGAAAAAGAACGGCTGGGAATTAGAGGCTTGCTCCTCCAGGGCACCACAAGTACTGCAGGACAGCCAGCTTCAAGTTCAACTTCAGAGCTTGAGGACAGTGTGGTTGGCTCACAGCAGACAAAACCAACAACAATACCAAGAACAGGAGCATCAGGCCCCAAATCATCACAGAAATGGTTTCTACAGGCAGAGCTTAAGTCCAGTGCTGAGGCAAAGGCAAAAGAGTTCGAGCAAACTGGAGCACCATGACCATCGAGAGTATGGTCCAGGCCTATCTGTATGACCCAACAGAGGTCTACTTTGCTTTATTGGTCTGGGAAAAGGTACCAATGGCCAGTGCTCAGCTGTCTGGTGATAAACTATCTGGCTTGCCCAGTAGCAAGTATCTCTGCTGAGTGTGTTTTTAGTGCTGCTTGTGCCTTTCTGACAGTGAGAAGGACCAATCTCTCACCCCAAAACATGGAGAGGTTAACCATGATAAAAATGAATCAGCACTTTATACCACCTGATTACATCATACCCGAAGTAGCACAGAAGGAAGATGATAACAGTGACTCTGGTCATGGAAGTAGTGTGCTAGGTGACCTACTTCTGGGTGAACCACCTGACTTTGAGGACAAGCTCTATTTTCCTTACAACTAGGCTCTTTCATTTTCCAGTTACTTTCTTTCTTTCTTTGATGCCCAATAATAACAAAGATATAGCTAAGAAACATTATTTACTTTAATATTTGTGTACCTCACTGTCTTTCTGGTTAACAAATTTATACTCATCATCTTACTCTTTTTATTGCAGGATCGGAGTTACAACTGTGTGCAGTTAGTGAAGAAGTAAAGTTCATTCCTGACTCGACCAAAAGCCATTTCCCTCAAGCCAGACATTGGGGGGGAGAATTCAAACAAATGTGTGCCTGCCTCCAACCCTGGGCCCTGACTATATATCAATCCTTTCCTAACCGAAAGGGACTGCTGCAGAAGAACAGGTGTTATGGCATGCATTGCATGCTGAGTGATTGTTAATTGTTGTGAGTGTGGAGTGGTGTGGCTCACTGGTTAGAGGCGGCAGACCCGAAAGCAGAGAACGGCCCGGGACCAGGATTCAATTCCTGACGCGGCAGGGTCGTGGACCAGGGTCAGCAGACTCGATAATTCCTGCCTCGGTGCCCACTCTAACCAGGGATCCCACTCAGCAACTCTGGGCAATAGCTTGCCTCATCTCTACAACGGCCCCCCCACATTCGCCGGGGATGCCTGGTTTCACCTTGGAGATACCCAGTAGCGACCATCTCACAGGGATAGCCAGGACGGGTTCCCCAGCAGTCTACAGCACCACGACGCCTCAGGGCTGCAGTGCCCTTTACAAGACCACATACATACATACATATTCAACAAAGTGACTCAAGTCAATCATTCCCATTGCATTTTGAGTCAGGAGTGGACAAGTCTGGAGGACTCACTCGGGAGTCGGACTTTGTTGATAGGAACTCGGAGTTGGACACCCAACTCACAGTCAGAGTCAGGAGTTTTAGAGATGATTGTTGGAATAACTCAGGGCGTGAGTGTGAATACTTAATGAAATGTCACCAGAAATTTACTGAAACCAACTGATTTGGATAATTGATGATGACACAGGCCAGACCTACATGTCTGTGTAGTGGTGGTGGGTAGTGAATGTGGTGTGACTGACAGTGGTGCATTGATTTTTTAACATTTACCTAATTTGGTAAATGCTATGTTGCTGTGTGTATACTGTGTATGTATGTGTTTTCAGTGCTTTCTGGCTCAAATCCAAAGCTAAGTGGAGTTTGGGTGGGGGTGGCCTGTTGTTGGAGGTAACTGCTGGAAACAGAGTCTGATTTAGCCATGCTGCCTCTGTAAGTCTTCTTGTTACACTACTTATGCAGTTTAACTTTTTTTTCCTCCTTGATTTTTCAATATCTTTTTTATTTTTCCATTTACAGGACCTTTACCCTGCGCAATACTGGAAAAACAACTCACACTTACCATACCAAACCGCATCTGCCAGGCACTCAAGATTGACAGGCGGACAGTGTAATATGAATGCAGAGATTCAACCCCCAATTTATACAGTATATTTTTTTTCTTCTATCTTTAAAACTGTGTGTGTTATTTAGGTTTGCTTATTGTACTCCTATAGATATTTTAATTGCATGTGCTATCTTTCTAAGCCCAGTACAACAAAACAACATAAATATAATGTATGTAACTTGGGTCTCTCTGGGAGCAGACAGATGATTGCATAATTAATATACTGCCCTGTACTAGTCTAGTACCACTCATCATCATGCATGCATTTCCTTTTCCTTCCATAACAGATTTATGATGGTCGGCTGCAAGATGAGTGTTATCCATGTGTAGTGTTTGTCTTTGTGAAACCTTTCCCTCAAATCCCCCTTCCCAACCATTCATCAAACCCCTAACCCTCTTCCAGCAGACCGTGTGATTTATTGAGGTGTGACTTAACAATGTACACCATTAATTGATCACACACTTGGTAGGGTGGATGTGGTGCAAGCAACACAACAAAGTCCAGAGTGAGGAGGATCTTTTCTCAAGCTCATATAGCCCACACTGGCAGTATATATTATATTATCCACCCAAGGACAGTGTCTGATATTTTTTTTCAGAGGAACATCTCATTGGCAGCATCATCATTCAGGAACTATATTAATTTGCGTCTAAGGTTAAGCTTGTCCACTTTGTACAGTTCTTAGTAGCTCAACCTTCTTCTGAATATTTCAAGATTTCATTACTTAATATACTCTCTTCTTGTGTCCGAGACTGAGTCTGTTCTAGTAGCCTAGTCTCTGGCAACCTTCATCAAGCTTGCAGATAATAATGGCATTAACCTAGGATTGTTTAATTTCAATTTAACTTCCTTTTCAATGCCTAGTCCCCACTCTCCGAGTACTTTTTCTTCAGTTCTATTTCGCTTAGGAGGGAGTTCAGTTCTGAGGAGTTTGCCTTCAATATCAAAAGAAATGCTAGCAATGCATGCTGCTACTACTACCACCTCCATGATGGTACCTTGGGAAACCATGAGGCCCACGCTTCATCTAATCAGGTAACTGAAGTGAACTGTGGTTGATTGATCATTGTTGAACAACAAAAATTCTATACAATGGTAATTCACCCCCCACTCCCTCCGAGTCCTTAGGGGTTAATATTAATATATAGTAGCAAACTAGACTGTAGAGACAAGGAGGAGAGAGTAGTAGGACAATGGAGGGTACAGCATCACTATATTGTTTACACTATCAGCACATGTTTAAAACTGGCTGCAGCAGTGCAAAGTTAAACAATCAATAACTCCACCAATTTTTTGTAAATCATTCATAATCATAAAATGTAAAAGTATGAAAAGTTTTTTCCCTGAACAAATCTAAACCAAATCCTCAGCTGGCCCAACCCTCTACCTAACCCAAACTAACGTTCAAGTAGTATCCAAAAAATGTCCATAAATTGAGGTAAATGGAATTTTTATGGTCAATTGTGTCCCCTAACGTAGACCCCAACGGCTCCATGTACGTGCTTCAAGTACATGTAATTTCCCTCCATGACCAGATATGAAGACGCAAACACATTTGCGTCCAACGTTAACATGTCTTCTTTCAGATCCACCATGAATGGGTCGATAATTCTGTTCCTAAGTATGCCGTGCCACCGTCTTTACATGGTGCACTTTCACGTTTTCCTGGCTCTGTTGAGTTAGGCCCTGATTTCTGCCATCGAGCCCTTTCTGCCTTCCTGTCTTCTGCCTCAGAATGCTGCAGCCTGGATCTGCATCAATGACCCTTGCCTTACTCCCTGTGCGCTCGGCCTGCTTGCCTGCCAAGACAATTCAGCCTTCAAGTTATCTGCTCCGCTCCTCGAAAATACATTTCTGTCTAGTGATTTAGGTAAACATCTCCCCAGCTGCAGAGCAAAGGGCCCGGCCTTTCTGTCTCCGTGCATGAAATTCATTGCTCCTGTTACCATGGTAGGCCCATGGCCCCTCGCATTACACGTAGACACATATGCACGCACTAGCAGTCAGTATGGAATAGCCTCTGTCCGAAAGACCTTTCCTTCTAGATAAAACAGTTCTTCAACACAAGATATCAGATATGATTTGGGATTAGGTTGTTCTGACACGCCAGACTTCTGTCTCCCCTTTTGGTGCTAAATGTCAAGTCCCCTTCACCCTCCAGTTCCACGTCAATCACACGTCATGTTGCCTGCGCGCGCATCCAGCCATATATTTCTGCTGACACTGCAGGATTCCTCTATGAATCCGCCCACTTGTGACACTTTCATGTGACGTCTCTAGCACACACCTCCGTGTACGCCCTTGTGCACGCCTTCTGTTACGCACATGTGTTCTTATCTCGTTTCTTTCAGCTGTTACGCCTTCTGTATCCATCACCATTGTATGCTTTTACTATATATAATGTGCACTGTTAATAAAGCATTGTCTATCCCTTCCTGAACCCTCATGGTGATGGAACATGATACCATGGTTCGAACCATTCCATTACATGGAATAAAACCCTTATAAACTCAGCCTCCACGGATTCTGCCTCTCATTTTGATTGAGCTATTTTATTGAACTTATACCGCATAGAAATTCAGTATACGGTAAATTATTTACCACATAATTGGCGCCCGAATAGGTACCCCTCCCCCACCTTACACGCCGGCGATGCGTCGCAGGCCTTGCCCCCTGCCACAGCCGTGACGGACAACTACGCGTACCCGCAGGATTTCCTGTATCTCCCTCAGGCCTACGGAGGTGACGGAGACTGCGATCGACATCCAGACGAGGCGGAGAGGAGTGCGGAGGATCCCGACCAGAGCCCAGCCGAGAGAGCAAGGTCCGAGGTGTCTAGAGGCCCACCAGTTCCGAAGTACCTACGTCACGTGTCGAGTCGAGTCCAGTCCGGTCCAGTCCAGTCGAGTTTCCGAGCCAGTCCGTTCTGTGCTTCCCGGTGAGTACCGTTGCTGGGGACGCATCTAGACGGGCGCATTAATTTGTGTCCGGTCAAGACGGGTTTGGGTACACAGACCCGGTCTGCACTGTTTTAGCAGTGTATCTGTACTGTTTAGCAGTATATCCAGTATCCAGTTATCTAGTTATTGTTCGTTCTGAAATGTTTAAATGTATTTTAATGTTGTGGTATGAGTGATTGTTTGATCGTCATTCCTGTGTATATTGTATTAGTTGTGTCCGAGTCCGAGTAAGTATCAAGTATCAAGTACCAAGTTACAGGATGCCTCTATTCTCTAAACTGAGGCAGATAGGAACTAGAAAAGGGATACTCGAGGAAGCTGTTCCCATCCCACCCAGGGACACTCCCGGCCATTTTATGTACCACAAGCACGGCTTAGACGCTGTATTATATCTCGACTTGTGGGTGGATTACACTAAGGATTTAGCAGAGAATCAGAGATGGCCCGCTACAGGGACATGGGATGCCGAGTGCATCATGAGAGTAGAAGAAGCGTTGTGCAAAAAGAAAGCCAGACAGTCACAGAAAGATGCCATTGAGTTATGGCGTAAAGAATCACACAGACGGACAGAGAAAGCACTTAGAAAAACAGAGAAAAGTAGAGAGGATTCTGAAAAAGCTAAAGAAAAAGAACTACTAGAAGAAGGAGAACGAGTTAGAATAGAACAACACGACAGACAGAGTAATGCCATTTTGACAGGATTGTATCCAGTCCTGGCCGAGGGCCTGCCCAAGGCGACCCCGGAAACACCGAAAAATCTGCCCCCTCCATTGGTTCCGACTAAATTACGTCATAAGACCGCAGCAGACATTTTTCTTTCTTCCTATTTAGACGATGCAGCTCCCGCATATACTAATGTACCTGCCCCTGTCCCACCTGCTGACGGTAACCTACCCCATGATCATCAGCCCCCAGGTCCGCGACACCAGACCCCTCCCGGTCCGCTTCCTGCACCCGCACCTGTCGTTCCCCCTGGTATTCAGCTACATCCTCTTAATCCTTTTGGGACTGACACGGTTCAGGTTCCAACCCAGTTACAGCAGGCACCGACCCTACAGCCAGGTTATGCCCAAGCCTCCGCCTCAGGAGGTGCTACAGGAGGTTATCGAACTCCACCACAGATACATCGAGTAACAATGAGAGAATTAGCAATGGCTCGGACACCTCAAGGTGCCCCGGCCGAACAGCTTAGAAGAGAACTCACAGATTGCAGATATGACACAGTGCCTGGTAAAACAGGACCCATGTTGTTAGTGTCACTACGTTTAAGCTGTGTTACAGAGTATTTGCTATTACTACCAGAAATGCCAGAACATCTAGACAAATTGTATTATTTTATTAGAACAGGAGAAGGATCGGAGAGTGTTGCTGAAGCCATGTCACGTCAGAAAGTTGAGAACAAAGGTTTAATCATGCGATTTTTGGTTAATTGTTTAATAAGAGAACAAGATCAGGCAGGTTTCCCGCAGAGTGAAATGGATAGATTGAACAAATGGAGCCAGAATATAGCGGATGGTAAACATGATAGAGAAAAGAGTGTACATGCCATGGTTAGAAAGATCTGTAAAGAAATAATAGAAATACATGCCCAGCGAGAACCTGAAGAGCCACTCGAATCAGACGAGCCAACTTCCTCACAGGAGGAGGATGATACAGAGGATCTAGCAGAAACATCGCAACAGTCAGACAAAAAGATGATAGGTTATGTAGGTAGAGAGAAACATCCTAGACCGCACTCTTTTGATAGGCCCTTCGATAGACCCATTCGTAAACAAGAACCGTTCGAAAAGAAGGAACGTTACCTTTGCCCGATACCAGAGCGATGTACCCTTGAACATGTGTTCCAAATGACTGACAAAGTATTAAAAGAAAGGGTAGGTTATCAAGAACTCAATACCTTACGTGATCAGGAACTAGCTCGGTCCGCAGTACAGTGGGCCGGAGATGACAGCATATATAAAGATGATTCAGTAGTGCAAACATTTTTAAGTCTTATTCCAGAAGAACAGCGATTAGCTGGTATATACATGACACAACACCTCATTATACAGTATGAAAATAGAGCATCTGACCCAGGTCCGTTATATAACTTATTGCAGGACTTACTCCTGAGAAGATGGAGAGGTCTAGGTACTGAACTAATTGAAACAATTTTAGAACAACTCCACAAATATAGAACGTTCTTGGCTCCACATCATGTTTCGGTTTCACCTCCAGCCAGGAAACCATTCCACTTTGACTTTGACAAACAGAATCCCTTACGAGAAGTACACCCGGTTAGGAATGCTGATGATACCCTTACACGTGTTTACGTATACACGCCTATAACTAAAATGGAATTATTAGAAATGAAGAAAATAGTGCCCAGTCATGATAAAGACCCTGCAGGTTTTCACCGTGAAATAAAAGACATGTTACTCATGGGAGATTACACCTATCCCGACATTATGAAAATATTGACAGTTTTTTTGCCTGCCGGTATTTACGAGAAACTCAAGGAAAAAGAATGGGAGGTGGGGGATAAAAAGATTGATTGGGCTGCATTAGAAACTGAAGAAAATGGTCGAACCCCAGGTCTGGGTCTTGGGGATAAAACTAAAGCATTACCAGGATTGTTAGTACAGGTTTTGCCACGTTTGTTAGCAACTAAAAAGGAGGACTGGGATGCAATCTCAGCCTGCAAACAGAAACCCGATGAAGACACTTGCGATTTTTATTCCCGATTTGAGAAATGTTTCATTATTAATAGTGGCCTGAAAGCAAGTAGCGAGTCATACCCACACCTTTTTGTATCCAAATTAGTCGAGAATTCATTGCCCCAGGTTAAGAACCGTGTACTGAAAGTCGAGAGCACATGGCAAGCTAATTCACCTTCACAAATGTTACAAATGTTACAGTATCACCAGAATAGGATCAGGGAAGAACATGATCATGAACAGAGACGTATGAAAGACACGAAAATGAAAATGCTAGTTGCTCAGTCAGTTCCAGCTGACGGTCATAAAAGGGGTACTACACAAGCTTCACAAGCCAATAATTCAAATTCAGCAGCTCCTGTTAAAGGGATATGCAACTATTGTAAACAGCCAGGTCACTATGTAAACGATTGTTCAGTTTTGAAACATAACATATCTACAGGTAAAACTAAAGAGAGACCGCGTCCACCTAGACAGGGTCAGGCCCCACAACACGCTCCACAGAACGTTCAGCCTATGCCTATGCAGACTACACAACAGACTGTAGCGGTACCACAGCCACAACCCATTGCCGCAACGCAACATGCAACACAACAGATGTACCAATATGCACAATCTGATTATCCCGATTATCAGCGATACACATGAAACAGCCTAGAGAGGGAGGTTGGCTTGCCTCTTATTGAGGTTCCTGTAGATCAAGAGGGTCCTTATGTACATAGTCAGGTATTAGGGAAAGATAGAAAGTTTTTGATTGACACAGGGGCAAGCAGGACAACAATCAGTCACGACGAGGTTCCAGGGGCTCCCCTCTCAGGCTCACAGAATGTTTCCCTTGGATTTTCAGGAAAGCCTATTGTTAATGAAGTATCGAAACCAGTTCCACTTGCAGTTGGTCCATTGTCCCGCACTACAGATTTATTACTCACGAAATCATGTCCAGAAAATGTACTTGGAATTAAGACTCTGAAAGCTCTAGGAGCTGTAATATGTTGTTCTCCGGAAGGAGTAAGATTGTTTTTGCGTGACTTTAAGGGTCACTACGTGTTGAGAGATATTGATCCCAGGTTACAGAATGTTCCTGCACGTTTATGGGCACAAGGCCCCACTGATGTAGGTTGCATGCACATTACTCCATATCGCGTTACACTGAAGCCAGGAGTAGTACTACCACGCATTCGACAATACAAGATACCACCAGATGCTGTAGTGGCTTTACTGAAAATCATTGACGAGCTCATGGCACAAGGAGTGGTTGTAGAAACCGACTCCAATCTATGTAATTCCCCTATCATTCCAATTCTTAAACGTACTGATCCAAATGCACCCCTAGTTTATCGATTAGTTATCGATTTACGAGAATTGAATAAATGCATTGTACCACAATATCCTGTGGTCCCAGACATTTCGTCCCTATTGACAGCTATTGATTCCGAAGCGACGTTCTTCACTGTAATTGATCTCAAGAACGCCTTCTTTAGTGTCCCTATTGACCCGGAAAGCCAATATCTTTTCGGATTCTGTTTAAATGGCCGAAGCTTCAAATTTGCACGTGCACCTCAAGGATTCACAGAAAGCCCCAGTATCTACAGCCAAGCATTAAAGAGAGAACTTGACAGTATCCACATGCCTGACAACACTGCCCTACTCCAGTACGTCGATGATCTATTGATCACCGCCCGTAGTGAATCAGAATGTGAACAAGCGTCACTGACAGTTTTGCATTTCCTGGCGGACAAGGGACACAAGGTGTCTCCTTCGAAGCTACAATTCTGTGCTCAGCAAGTGGTGTACCTTGGGCACTTGCTGACCAAGTGGGGTAGGCAGCTTACACCTGAACGAATAAAGTTAATTGCACATCTTCCGCAACCCAAGACACAGAAAGAAGTACGAGCCTTTATTGGACTCACTTCCTATTGCAGACAATGGATCCCACAATATGCATTCCTAGCTAAACCACTCATACAGTTGACAACACAGGAGGCAGCGTCTTCGACTGTCCTCCCTTGGACTCAGGAACATACACAAGCTTTTGACGAATTAAAAAAAGCCCTATGTCAAGCACCAGTTTTAGCAACACCATGTTACAGCAAGCCTTTTACACTTTTTGTCACCGAACGTGGAGGTACTGCGTTGTCAGTACTCACCCAGGATCAAGCAGGTTCACACAAACTGTGTGCTTATTTTTCCAGTACATTAGATCCAGTAGCCCAGGCTCTGCCTGCGTGCTTGAAATCAGTTGCAGCGACAGCTCTAGCGATCAGACAAAGTGATTCCATAGTGTTAGGACATCAATTGACAGTACAAGTTCCACATTCCGTGGAAGTCCTTTTGAACAGAACACAGACTCAACATTTGACTATAGCACGACTGACAGGTTATGAATTGACATTGTTTCAGCCACACATAGAAATCAGACGCTGCAATACATTGAATCCTGCTACACTTTTGCCATTAAGTGAGACAGACCCTTTGGCACATGATTGTGTTGAAGTCATTACCATTACGACGAAACCCAGACAAGACTTAACAGACACCGTATTACCAGATCCGGACCTGACACTTTATGTGGATGGTTCATGTATGAGAACAAGTACAGGAGAGTTAGTGGCCGCATATGCAGTCACAACGGAAACTGAAGTCATAGAAACACATCGCATTGACACCCTGTCAGCCCAAGCAGCAGAGCTCATTGCTCTGACTCAAGCCTGTATACAAGCAAAGAACAAGAGAGTTAACATATACACGGATTCACGTTATGCATTTGGAGTCGTACACGACTTCGGTGTACTCTGGCGAGAGAGAGGTTTCTTGACCTCCCACGGAGCTAAGATCCAGCACGGTCCCCTCATCCAAGCTCTGTTAGACGCAATACATTTGCCTACAGCGATATCCATCATGAAGTGCAAAGCACATACGAAAGTTACAGATACCATTTCCCAGGGTAATGACCTGGCAGATCGAACAGCCAAGCATACAGCTCAGACTCATACTCACACCATTGATATGACAAAGACAATAGTCCCGACACCGACACATTGCATGACAGTGAGGGATCCCGCCCTAGATGTAATTGACATACAGACACATGCTACACCAGACGAAATCAAGAAATGGATTGAACTAGGAGGGATCCAGACAGAACAGGGATGGATGACGAAGGGAAAAGCCACATGGTTTCTCCCCGACTCTATGGTTCAAGTTATCATTAACACAGCACATAGTCCTGCGCATTTAGGAGAAAAAGCCATGTTAGACAGTATTCAAAACATTTGGTTCAATAAGCATTTACGAGCAGCAGCAAAACAGAAAGTGCGTACTTGCATGATCTGTTGTCAGTTCAACCCAGGAAAAGGCATTCCCGTAGAGCAAGGTGGATTTCATCCTCCCGATCACCCTTTTGAAGTCCTCCAGATGGATTATATCCAGATGGAACGTTGTCGAGGATTCAAATATGTCCTCGTAGTTGTATGTGCACTCTCCCGATGGACAGAAGCATATCCAGTCCCAGATTACACTGCTCCGACCACTGCCAAGCAGCTGGTACGTGAATTTTTCCCCAGGTATGGTTTGCCCCGTATCGTGTACTCAGACAATGGTCAGCCATTCTCGTCCGAGCTTATGAAGCAGGTATCACTCCTGCTAGGATATCAATGGAAGTTCCACTGTGTCCGACATCCCGAGGCAGCAGGTCTCGTAGAGAGACACAATCAGACATTTAAAATACGCCTTGCAAAAGTATGTAAAGAGAAAGGCGTTGATTGGATTGTAGCCTTACCAGTTGCACTTTTCTACATGAGAATAGTAGCCCATTCAAGAACAGGGCTATCCCCGTACGAGGTGGTCTTTGGTAGGCCACCGAATATGTGGGGGACGCCTCTGCCTCGTAAGATCACAGATGTTGACTGTAATATGCTGACAGATTACCTTGCCTCCTTGATGTCTGCACTACAATCATGTCGTTCACAGGTAGCAGCAGCCTTTCCCGACAACACTGAGGTGAAGCCACACGAGATCGTCCCTGGAGATCTAGTGCTTATTTGGAATTTCGATCGGAGGAATCCGCTGGAGCCCCGCTGGCAGGAGCCGAAGCTTGTTCTTCTCACAACAAGGACCGCTGTTAAGGTGGAGGGCCGCAAAGGCTGGCTCCACTCTAGTCATATTAAGAAATACCATGGACTGCCGCCAAAAACAGACTCCCAGCCCTGCCCCGTTTCAGAGACTGATACTAAACTCCCACTGGTAGAAAATACTCCTCAGCAGGAGTACAAACTGAAATTGAGGTCTAGCAAATCAGACAGTTTAATTGTTTAAGTCCTCCCCTAGGTGAAGCGGTTAGACAGGTTCCTGACATGTATCAGTTAGACCCCAATAGAGAGAGAGATAGACAGAAACAGATCAAGAAAGAGAAATATTGTAAATCTCTCCGTAGCCATTGTATTGTTACATTATTGATTATGTTTTTTCTGAGTCCTACGATTATTGCTGCAAGCATATTATTACACATGTACTTTCCTATCTCCGTACGTGCACATTCTTCCTCAAACGACACTGTCGAGCATACTTTCAGTGAATTGCCCCCTCACGAGTTATCTTACCGACTTGCGCTGCGCAACAATACTTTCATCAGTATGTTACATCATTCTCATCAGACCAGCAACGCTACAAATTGTTGGATATGTGGCCGACTCCCTCCCTATCAGAAATACAAGGGAGTTCTGCCCCTCTTTCCGTACCCGTTTACACACAATGGTTCCTGTGGTGCATGGTTTAGTTTAATGAACTCTTTAAATTCTGATTCCATAGTTTACCAGGGCAATTGGGTATGGGGAAATCTGAACACAGTTATGCATAAAGTATGTTTCCCTGACGAAGAGGGTCTTCCCCAAAGGACAGGGACTGATCTAGAAAACGAAGTGTATGGATTAGGTAATTTTACACTTAACCTCATGATTCTGAATGTCCAGTCTGATACCAAACCAGACTTGCCCGCTATGTCAGTGTTACCAGTCAAAGGTGAATTATGTGTCAGAAAGAATGGTTCAGTTCATCTAGGTCATAGTAAATGTACTACTGTGATTGAATTCAGTAATAAAGGCAAGTCTACATTCAAAGCTTCCCGTCATTCCTATTTCATTTGTGGTCATACAGCTTATGTTCGCTTACCTCTAGACTGGGATGGTACTTGCTACATTGCCTTCCTTCTGCCACCTGTTTTCCTAGCCCCACCTGATTATCATAGGGACTCCCATCTAGTACACAATAGACCCAAGAGAGATCTCCCGATTGTCGACTATACTGAAACGGCATGGGAGCAAAACACAGACTTTAATAAAGGTTTCTTTCCCTATTTAGGTACTGTCTCGAATAGTAAACTGATACGTAAATTAACCAGAACTCTTGAAGCAGTAGTGAATGAAACTACTTCCGCCCTAGGCAACCTAACAGAGGAACAGTCTGCTATGAGACTTGTTGTTCTTCAGAATCGTCTTGTCCTTGACGTCATCCTGGCCGATAGGGGCGGAGCTTGTAGAGTCATCGGATCGAGCTGCTGTGTTTTCATACCAGAAAATGCACCATCAGTATATAGAGCCATAACCCGTCTCCACAAGATTGCAAGTCAGATACACCAGAATCCAGGCACCTGGACTTGGTCCGGTTGGCTTTGGAGCGTGTTATCAGCCTGGGGATGGAAGGTCCTATCCTTCCTCGGAATAGCCCTTCTCATAGTATTCAGTTGTTGCCTATGTTTACAATGTGGGCCGGCGATTTGCGGCCTGTGTGCCACATCATGTATTCCCCATCCAAGTCCACGTTCTAAATCCCGCATGAAAAAGGACGAAGCAAATGATGTTATATGAACAAATAGATGGACTAATGAAGATTGATATATCATGAAGGGTCCGTAGGGGACAAGGAGGGAATGAGGTAAATGTAATTTTTATGGTCAATTGTGTCCCCAAACGTAGACCCCAACGGCTCCATGTACGTGCTTCAAGTACATGTAATTTCCCTCCATGACCAGATATGAAGACGCAAACACATTTGCGTCCAACGTTAACATGTCTTCTTTCAGATCCACCATGAATGGGTCGATAATTCTGTTCCTAAGTATGCCGTGCCACCGTCTTTACATGGTGCACTTTCACGTTTTCCTGGCTCGGTTGAGTTAGGCCCTGATTTCTGCCATCGAGCCCTTTCTGCCTTCCTGTCTTCTGCCTCAGAATGCTGCAGCCTGGATCTGCATCCATGACCCTTGCCTTACTCCCTGTGTGGCGAGCGGTACCCGGCTCGGCCTGCTTGCCTGCCAAGACAATTCAGCCTTCAAGTTATCTGCTCCGCTCCTCGAAAATACATTCCTGTCTAGTGATTTAGGTAAACATCTCCCCAGCTGCAGAGCAAAGGGCCCGGCCTTTCTGTCTCCGTGCATGAAATTCATTGCTCCTGTTACCATGGTAGGCCCATGGCCCCTCGCATTACATGTAGACAAATATGCACGCACTAGCAGTCAGTATAGAATAGCCTCTGTCCGAAAGACCTTTCCTTCTAGATAAAACAGTTCTTCAACACAAGATATCAGATATGATTTGGGATTAGGTTGTTCTGACACGCCAGACTTCTGTCTCCCCTTTTGGTGCTAAATGTCAAGTCCCCTTCACCCTCCAGTTCCACGTCAATCACACGTCATGTTGCCTGCGCGCGCATCCAGCCATATATTTCTGCTGACACTGCAGGATTCCTCTATGAATCCGCCCACTTGTGACACTTTCATGTGACGTCTCTAGCACACACCTCCGTGTACGCCCTTGTGCACGCCTTCTGTTACGCACATGTGTTCTTATCTCGTTTCTTTCAGCTGTTACGCCTTCTGTATCCATCACCATTGTATGCTTTTACTATATATAATGTGCACTGTTAATAAAGCATTGTCTATCCCTTCCTGAACCCTCGTGGTGATGGAACATGATACCATGGTTCGAACCATTCCATTACATGGAATAAAACCCTTATAAACTCAGCCTCCACGGATTCTGCCTCTCATTTTGATTGAGCTATTTTATTGAACTTATACCGCATAGAAATTCAGTATACGGTAAATATATAGTAGCAAACTAGACTGTAGAGACAAGGAGGAGAGAGTAGTAGCACAATGGAGGGTACAGCATCACTATATTGTTTACACTATCAGCACATGTTTAAAACTGGCTGCAGCAGTGCAAAGTAAAACAATCAATAACTCCACCAATTTTTTGTAAATCATTCATAATCATAAAATGTAAAAGTATGAAAAGTTTTTTCCCTGAACAAATCTAAACCAAATCCTCAGCTGGCCCAACCCTCTACCTAACCCAAACCAACGTTCAACTAGTATCCAAAAAATGTCCATAAATGAAGAAAAATCCAACAATGCCTCAACTCCCTCCCACCCACAGAAAAACAGATTATAAAGGAACTTCGGCGGGGTGCCAGTCCATCTGTTCCTGCTTGGCTGCAATATCTGCCAGCCTTCGCATGATGCAGCACTAAAATTAGTGGAAATAAGGGGGATCAGCAGTGCTGGTTGAATGATGGCTGTGTCAGCGGGCACCTATTGGACCTCGATGATGGTGTGGTGGGGTGGTTGTTGTGGCCTGGCTGGGACCCGGGGCATCTGCAGCAGCTTCTGCCTCATTCTCCAAGGCCACCAGCCGTTGGTACTCAGCCGTTTTCTGCAGGGGAGTCCAGGCTGCAATCTCCTGCCTGCTCAGTGTTTTTGGAGCAGCAGGAGTAGCTATATATCAAGAAACTAAAAAGACAAATTGTATACAATGCTCTTAGCAAGACACATAAAACATTATGCCATGGGCATGGAGAGAGTTAATTGATGTTGGGTGGGTAGAAAGGATACATCATGTTTTTCTTGAAAACTACTGTGAGTCCAGGGAGGAGTCTTAAATACCACCTCCTCAACAGTTTGAATAAAAGAAACCTCAAAAACCCACCCATTTCAGGCATGTGAAGGTGAGAAAAACACCACTGCAGAGGAGCACCCAAGTCCCTTATTCTCCTTCCCAAGGATTTGTCCATTCATCATTGCATTGTTCTTCAAGTATTTTGTTTTTTTTATCTTCACCATTGGCTTTGCTACTAACCACCATTTAAGTTTTATGTTCTCCCAATCAACTCTTCATCATTAAAACTACCCATCCATCCATATAGCCATCAATCCACATTTCCAAACATGGCTCTCTGTCACACTCAAGTTTCATGATCACAATTCCAAACCTTTCAGCAACATACATTTGTGATTTGACATTTACCCATACATGGGTCTTTACGTTTATTTCAATCATATTAAACCACCACAGGATTCCAATCATCCACCTAGCAGGCATTCTTTAGCACATGCACAAGCTTCCTACCTGTATACCTTTCATCCATCCATCACCCACCCATGCATCCTAGCTATCTGCCACCTATAGTACTATTTATGCATCTGGCACTTTCCTCCAAGCATCCTTCTCTTTCAGTCATATATATTACTATTCATCCATCCTTTCCCCTTCCATCCTTCCCTTTCCCATCAACTCATAGTTAAAAGTCTTGTTCATGAAATTTTCTCTGCTGAGTTTAAGATAGGCGTGGCCATTACTTACACAGCTCAACTTCAACTCCTGCTGTCTTCACCTGTTTTTTACAACAAGTCAACAAGACTACACCTTTACAGCGAGCTTATAATTATAATTAATAGTCAATAAGCAAGAAATATGATTTACCACTGCCCTCCACTGCCTCATCCCCTTCTGCTGCCGCATCTCCAGACTGGCTGACATGGTCATTGCTTGCCCCGGCGCTGGTGGTCGATGCAGCTAGATAAAAAAGACAACACATTTCTTAAATGCCAGATACACCTCCCCCTATTATTTGTATTATAGCAACAAAAAAACACCACACACATTTTTTACTTAAATTTTGAATACAATACAGAAAGTATCTTCTATCAGTAATATGAGGTTGGGCATTTTGTTGGTGGTCATTTTTTAAAAGCCCGAAGTCAAGATAAGGAACAAGCTGTTGAGGAGTGGCTGGAGCTATTGATTGATGAATCTGTTTTGAGAAAATAATTGCATATGGCCTTGCTTAGCAAATGCAATGGGGCCGTCCTCCTTGTACTTCCTCTAGACATGGTGCACTGTTATTATTTCACCAACTGCTGCTAATAATACTAGGCCTAGCTAATAAGAAGACTCAACTTTGGGGTGTCCAACGCAACCATTGCCACTCTTTTGTTTTAGTGATTGAGCCTTCTCATCTCAACATACATGAACAGAATACCTTACTAGGGCAATGGTTGTATAGCCTGGAGATTTCTCTGAACTGAAGCGATGCTAAAACAATTCCAGCTCTTGATCATCTTAATTCTGAATTGCCAGTATGGCACACAAGGTTGATCAGATAAGGTGAGGGAAGTAAAAGTAGGAAACATCAGGGAGGGATATCTAGAATTCAAAAAACATCATGCATAACAGTTCACCACAAACAATGCAATGTGTATCAACTTTCAGATTTTTTTATATCTTTGATACATATATATATGTAACAAAAAGAAGAATGTTTCTATTTAGTAGCTCCTTGAAAGAAGAAGACTTAACTCTTGCACAACCAGTTTCTTCTCTCACTGTAGCAAATATAAAGGAAGGCTAAAGACTTAATGGCTTCATATATCACTCATACTTGTACGAGCTGATCAGCTGATCATCACCTTGGTTTACTGAGTATATTATTAGTTTGAATAGATACCACCATATAATACAGTAACCAACACATCACAAGGTGAGTGGAGATAGTAAAAGGAATCTTCATTGACTCTCTTTCTTCCCACACAACTGGTTCTCCTGCTAAATGAAATACAAGAAAAAAAAAGATTCGAGTGAACACTGGTTCTGAAATGAAGGATTGATAATATCCTTTCTCATATTGCCAAATTGATTCCTAACACTAGAACACCTTCATCCTAGAAGGAATACAACGAAGCAATACTCCTACCGTGTAAGAGTTGATATACGTGATTCTTGACCAAGCAAAATGAATGCATCTGCAAATAGGCTCAGCCAAATAACGCTCTCAATGTCAAACTCTGCATATAACTTTGCTGAATACTCAAAGTAAATCACAATGCCTTTTCCGAAATCAATCAGAAATCGTGTATCAATTTGGCAGCACAGAAACACTAATCTAGAAAGCATGTCCCCAGACACAAAGAGAGAAGTACACTAATATATTACTGCTACATCACGGTTAATTGCATCTCTCTCCGAACATGAAAACTTCATTTCTCCAAATAGCCCCTTCAAAACACTTACCGCACCGTAGCAAAAAGAGACTGCAGCAGTAAGCGTCTGCCGTACTCTGTCTCCTCGAAATAATCTGTGCGGCTTTGCACGCTTTCCCGCTACTTAAAGGATTTTCACAGCTGTTGTCCCTGATGGCGTGCTCTCCCAACACCAGACACTGAGGACTCTGGGACATGTAGTTTTTCTGTTCTTGGTTCGTTCTACCACAGACTTAGGTCCAAATTTAGTGCATGCACGCAATGCACTCCCGCACCTTTCGCCTGTTGTTCTGAGGGGACAGTAATAGCAGCATTTACAACGCTCTTGTGGTGGGCCGTAACAGTACATCCGTTCCCAAGGGAACGCTAACATTATCAGGGCTTCATAGGGTACCGTGCATGAAACCTTTTGATTGACCGGGGAGCAAGGATACCAGAAACTGGGGGGCGTGGCTAGCGACCAGACAAAATGGCCGCACACTAACAGAGCTCTGTGACGGTACAGGACATCCCCGTTAAATCCATCCACTTATCCTGCAACAGATCAGAGCTGTGCCCCAGCATCGGAAATGGGCAAATCTCCGTTCCACGGAGCACTGCATATGGGAGCCTTACCCCTGGGCCTCGCGGAGCAACATAGCGGAGAAGATTGCGGCCTCCTCGCCACGCCAGAGCTGGGGACTGTGGTAAACCGGCGGCCCGGCGGTGCGGCGTCCCAGGTGGAAAGGACATCAGCGGAGTGGAGGTGAGGAGTTGTGGCCACCTCACGGCAGCACCGCTCACAGGGAGATAAAGTGGACTCCTGTCCACAGCGCCTAAGGCCAAGGGGACCGAACACCGCGGTAACCAGCGACGCGGGAGCTTTCGCGCCAAAAGCAATTCAAAATCAGCCATTACCCCGCAGCAGTGACACTATCCCTGGTGGGCGGGCAACAGCGGAACAACACCACCAAAAGGTTCGGCGAACCCCGGGGGGCCACTGGCATCGAAGCCCCAACCAAGGCTGCCCTCAACGGGGGAGGGGGGGCAGTGTGACCGCCCGCACCACAGGACTATTACAGAAGGAGGCACGAACCGTATACAACAGCGCTCAGGCCATACCACAGTACAAGCACCAAGCCCCAGGGGACAAGGAGTGTGCCTCGCCCACAAGCAGTCAATTGGACACTGGTGGCCCGACATATCGGCTGAGTGAAGCCCAGACAACGCGGAAGGGGCCCAAAGTCATAGTGAGCCGGAAATGGATGCCCTGCAAGGTAGTAATCAAGGCCCAGCAAGATGAGTGGTAGGGGGACCAGATGCCAGCCACCCCAAGGCTAGATAAGTTCGCCTACACCAAAGCCACCTCGGACGCCCCCCCGGGCGGACGCATCCCGCACCTTGCCACAGCTGTCACAGCCTAGCACCCGGACAGCGGGCGAAGACCAGGTCACACTTCAAGATGTAATGGCTGCACTGAAGATGATGCAAACATCAATGGGATCAATCTCCACCGACGTCTCCCTAATCCAGACGGACTTTGCGAAACTGTCAGATCGCTTAATAGAAGTCGAAAAGACGATGTCGGGACTCACGGGAGAAGCGGCCGAATTCAAACAAAAAATTGAGAAAATGGAGGATGACAACCTCCTCATGAAAGCCAAACTCGAGGATCAGGAAGGCTGCGCCCGGCGCCATAATGTGCGCATAGTGGGTATGCCGGAGTCAGAAGGGGGCCCAGCACTGGACCAATATGTAGAAGACCTAGTTCATAACCAGCTCCAACCGAACGGACTGTCCAATTACTTCTCGATGGAAAGCGCCACTGAGTACCAGGAGGAAAGCCGCGTCCGATACTGGCGAGGATCTTTAACTTCCGTGACCGTGACGCGATTCTACAGGCCGCAAGAATTTCCCAAAAGCTGAAGACTGATAACTCAGAGTTCTCATTGTATCCCGACTATACGGCGGCGGTGGCGCAGCAACGACGCAGCTTTACGGAAATCAAAAAGGAACTCAGGACCCCGGGAACTGAAATATGCAATGATATACCGGGCAAAGCTATGCGTCGAATCGGAGGGGAAAGTATGTTTTTTTGAGTCGCCTGGAGACGCACAAGACGGCTGGAAGACTGGAGACCAGCGGGAGGGCCCAAGAATCGAGACGCGAGACGACACAACAGATAAAGGGACGACAGCTGAGATCGGCAGACGGACTTCATGGCCGAACTCAGCAACAACGCCGCTGGTGGATTCCAGGTTGCAAGGGACAACATACATTAAGCAGCCGAAACACAGCGCAGCTGTCCGGAATGCAGACTGGGATTTGCAGGTGGCGGAGGGGCGGAGGGAGGCGGTTCTGCTTGCATCACGGGTAAGCTGCTCTGCAGCGAAATGTTGGACACAAAGAAGACTGCGGCAGGTAGGACACACTAAGTTGGCACAGCATCACATGAACACTATGAGGGGAAGAAGGTTTCATTGCCGTCACAGTAGTCTCACCCTCCAGAATGTTGCAAATGTTTACGGGTAGCAAGCACTCTGCTCAGTTGGGGTGGTGGATAGTTTGGGATCCGCTGGGCAGGGAGGCAGGGTGGGGGGTGGGGGTGTTGGTTTTTTTCGGCCTAATTTTTCACTGTTATAGGTTGTTCAGTACCCAATCTCTCCAGACACACTTACGATTACTACTGTGGATCAGGAACACGCATACAGGTCCTTTGTTCCTCGCGTTAGTATTTAACGGCACATTATTGAGAAAATTCAGCCTTGCGGGGCAAATCAATATCGGGCACATAATCAATTTCCAGTTATTATACAATGGCATACTCTGCAGAAGGAGTCCCTAACTCCCAAGCTGCGAACAAGTCCTGCCCTGCACTATCAGTGAAATCCTGGAACGTTAATGGACTGGGACACAAGATAAAACGGGGTCTGGTTTTACAATACCTGAAGAGAAAGGGCCCCACTGTCGCGCTGCTCCAGGAAACACACTTGATGGGTGGGGCATGCAAGGCGCTAGATCGATGGGGTTTTAAGATGGTCACTCACGCGGAATTCACATTGTGCTCACTCGGGGTCGGTATATTAGTCCACAAAAGCTCCCCACTGGTGATACACAAAACCTGCTCAGACGATCAGGGCCGATTGACCGCCCTGTCTTGTCAGTGGGAAGGACGCAGGTACAACATGGTCTCCGTATACATACCCCCAGCACTTCACCAGCCAGACTTCAGAGACCTGGGTGAATTCCTGTTAGACCTACCGGAAGGGGAGCTGATCCTGGGTGGGGACTTCAATGCTGTGGTAGATGCTTCCATGGACCGCAGGTCCCCTAGGTATACTCATGGACACAATCAAGCCCTGAGAGAATTTTTAGCTGCAATGGGAGTGACGGATTTGTGGCTGCTTAAGCACCCTACAGATCGCCAGTTTACTTTCCACTCAGGGGCACACAATAGTCTTTCGCGTATAGACTACTTGTTCACGATAGCGGTTCCCCTTGACAAAGTGAGTGCAGTGGAACATGTGCCCAGAGGCATCTCTGACCATTCCCCAATACACCTCACCTACACCACACAGACGCCAAGTCAGAGACGAGTTTACCCGGTATACCCAGGATATCTCCAAACTCCCACCATAGCTAAGGCCTTAAAGAAATCCACTGAGCAATGGAAAATGTACACTCTGTTGAATCGCCGAGCATATTGTGGGAGGCCTACAAGTCAGTGATCCGCGGTTACGCCATCTCCTCCATTACCCGATACACCCGAGAAGGCAGGGAACACTTAGCCACACTGGAAACGGCGGTGCACAGGGCAGAGGTAGCACACGCAGAAGCACCAACTGAAGTGACAGCACAAGGCTTAACACTGACGGCCCAGGAATACAGGGAATAGGCGTGGGAGCAAGCGAAAACTAGACAAATGATTATCCTCCCTATATTGCTGTACTTATTCTTCAATATTCCTTTCACTCGAGGCCAACCTTTTTTTTAAGACTTTGAGAACTGAGATGATCAGGTTAACTGGGGGAGTGGGAAGGAACAACCCGAACTAAAATAGAAAACCCTGACTCTACCTTTCACACAATGGGGGTTTGAGGCTCTCGACTTTGAACTATAGTACCTTAGCGTGCAAGCGCATTCACTGATATATTGGTTCACCCCCCGTATATGCCAAACATTGCGGTCAAACAAGGCTATTTGGCACCAACGCCTTTGTCCGGTTTATAGCCACACACACTCAAGCAAGAGACACAGACCTCACCTTCCGTTTGGGCGGGTGTTGGAAATGGGGGTCTCTAGTTGGCAGGTTGTTACCCTGACCAAGTTGGGACCCTAGTCCCTAGTCAGGATAAGGAGGATACACTGCTGAAATAACCGCCCATCTCTCCCCATTGGGAGCTTGGCACAGCAGTCAGGCTTATCTCAGGGGCAGTGAATAAAGCATTTCCACATAACCAATGTTAATACAGTGAAAACCCTTTAAAAGGACACCACACCAATATTTTATCTGGACAAACATGGTCCACCATACAGTTCTCAGAAATATCAATAGTCAAAAATAAACTTAAAATACAGTTCCTTGAAATCTATATCTCCATCCGGGGCATTGTGAATAACAAATGCATACATTTCTGGTTGACTACAGTATTGTTGGGAATCCTGTCTGTGACCTCTCGTTGGGCTCCAAAGATTTGGTGTCAGCAGGCATTGATTCCGGAAGTCAATGCAGGAGTGGTCGTGCCCTTAAAGTCACATGGGTTGCAGGTCGAACTCCATGCGGTTGAAATCGGGAGCATTGGCATAGGCAAGCATCAGGGTTGTGGTAAGAGGTGCCGCAATGCAGCGTGTGGTGCCCTGAGATCACAGTGCAGTAAGCGGCTCGGTGACGGTTGTCCAGGGGCATTGGTAAGACCGAGTCTGTGTTGCAAACTTATGCGCTGCTTGTCATGGTGCTGGCTATTCACAGGGCATGCAGCATCTGTGCTGTCATTGCGGTAGTGCTGTCATTGGCTAACAAACCGTATCAATGGCTCCAGCGTCAGTAGGCCAAGGGTGCAGTGCAGGATGAAGGCGGTGTGTCGGATAACTTACGAGCAGTGCCCTAGAACCACTGTGCAAGCAGTGTTGTCAATGCTGGCATGGAGCAACGTCATCAGGGGTACCAGGGCGACGGCATGAAGTCAGGCAAGTGCTGTGCCCATGAGTCAGTGTGCCAGCAGTGACTTGGTTGGCGGCATCGAACGGTGTAGTCTGTGAGACCAGGGTTGCAGTGCGAAGAATGGACTTCTGTGGTGCCTTCAGGACACAAAGCCGAGAGCGGCACAGATGACGGTGCTGGGTTGCTTCTTTTTCTGTTGTAGCACAAAACCCAGTGCTGATTACAGATTGAACTTGAAGTATATGCTGTTCCTAGGACTACTTGAAGAGGGGCCAAGCTGTACCTCAATCCCTTAAAAAAACTCAAACAAAGAAGTTTCAGAAAGTTCTCCCTTGTCCTTTCTCTGCTCCAGACAGAAGAAGCCACTGAAGGCTAACACAGTAAAGGACACAGCAAAAGTGTGGTTCCTCCTCAAAGCTTCTCCAACTCTTCTTTTTAGCAGGATTATGAGTCCAAAAGAGTTCTAAAATGTTACCACATCTCCTGTTGTTCTCTTGTGGCAGAGAGTCTCTTGTGGCAGAGCGTGTCTGTGCTTAGTCAAAACCAGTTCTGTCCCCTCTGGTCCAAATTCCTAAGAGCCCTATTTGGTTGCAAGAAAATCTCTTCCCACTATTCTAAATGCAGTCCAAGTCTATTCAGCCCATCCCTGTCTCATCCAGGAAAGGCAGGACACACCTAACCCCGCCCACAGTGGCTGTCTACAGTGAATGCACATCCCCAGACCCAGTCACTTCGAAGCCAGATAGTCAATTCACAACCCAGCAGAGGCAAACAGAATGGTTAAGCAAGAAAATGTCTTCTTTTCAACACATAGTTTAAAAAACATCTTTATTAAAAGATGTGTGTTTAAATTATGAGTCCAGGCATATTAAAGTCCATTCTCCCATCTGGTCCCAATGGAACATTATACTTGTACGATGTTACCACGCATCCCTATTCTATCCTATGGGACAGATGTTCTTCCAAAAGTGAAAAACAAAATACACTGTATTTCACTATCAGGACATGTCTCACGCATGAATATATGTCTTACCTTTCACCTATACTGTACCCTGCCAAGGGTGTACCTTGGATCTACCTAATGGGTGCCTTACATGTAAGAAAATGGAATGGTGTGGACCTGGCAAGTGGGTACCCCTGTAGGTCGACATGGCAGTCACAACTGCATGTATATACTGCAGTGGCAGGTCTGAGAACCCTTTGAAGGGCTGCGTGTGTGGGTGGCACAAACAGTGCTGCACGCCCACTAGCAGCATTTGATTTATAGGCCCTGGCAATACCCAGGGCACTATACCGGGGACTTAGCAGTAAATTATATATGCCTAACATAGAAGCACCAATCCATAAACATGATTTACCATAGGAGCACTTGTACTTAATCACTGATCAGTAGTGAGAAAGTGCACAGAGAAATCAAACCAGCAGAAACAGAGTCAAACCCAGGATGTCAGAAAGAAAATATACCAGGGAAAAACGCCAAAAGATGCCAGGTCAAAGAGAGTGGCAAGTGAGAAAGTCATCTTTTTGCCTTGTTCACCCCCCATACTTTTATTGATAGTGGTGGTAACTAAATCTGACTATGCCCTGGGCTCTGCTAACCAGCCCAGGGCAAGTGATCTGCAGAAAAAGTAGTATGGCAATTAGGTATAATTACAATTGACAAAGACAAACCCCTGTAAGTCCCTAGAATATAATAAGGCAGGGGTAATTCAACTGACCTATAAGTCTCCACTGTATAATAGGGCCTGGGGGATTTAGAGGCCCAGTTGATTTCCTGCACTGGAGTGTGTATGTGAGACCTGGTACTGTTAACATGGGTCTACCTTCCTTTTTTTGATGTTGCCTCATGATTTTTTGCTGTTTATAGATGCTTTGGGCACTGTGCCACTGCTATTTAGTGCCACAGTGCAAGTGCTCCCTATGGTAAATTGATGTATGGATTAGTGATTCAATGATTGCTTGGTTTGGTTTACTTGTCAGACCCTAGTACAGTGCAATGAGTGTCCCCAGGGTAGGTAAACTAAAAATGCTGCTGGTGGGCTTGCAGCACTGGTTGTGCCACCCACAGAAGCAGCCTGTAAAAGTGTGGCTCAGGTCTGCCATTGCAGAGCCTGTGTGCAGTTCGTACTGCCATACTGACTGGGCAAGTGTACCCACTTGCTAGTCCCTAAACCTTCCCTTTTCTGCATATTAGTACCCCCTATGGTAGGCCCAAGGGCAGAGTGCATTGTAGGCAAAAGGTAGGACATGCCCACGTGTGTCTGGCATGTCCTAATAGTGAATTATAGTCATTTTCGTTTTTCACTATTGCAAGGCTCTCTGTTCCCCATAGGCCAGAATGGGCAGTTTGATTATTATATCTTATAATCTTAACTGACTCAGGGAACTAGGTAGAAATTCAAGTTTAGTATGCCTGAACTCAGAATGATAAAATGTATCTTTTAGTGAAGTTGGATTTAACATTCTATGTTTGAAAATCCCACTTTTAGAAAGTAGGTATTTTCTTGCCTAACTATCCAAGCCTGCATTTGCTACGTTGTATATTCCTTGTCTGGTGTTTGAGTGACAGGGGCTGGGGGATTCCAGAAAACAGGGTGACTCAGCACAGGGCTGAATAGAGAGATCTGCATGTAGCTGGGTGGGAGGAGTTGCACCTGAGACCTGAATAGGGTTGTGCCTTCCGTCCACAATGCTGGGTCCACCTCCAGAGGTTTGTCTGATGTCCCTGGCCTACATTGTGAAAGGAAAGAAGGAGTCTTGTCAACAAAGTGCTCCAGGACTGGCCAGAACTGGTTTGGTCTAGGCAAAGGCCTCTCCACCTTTAGAAAACGAAGGAAAATGAGTATAAAAGAGGCGACCCGATCCCCAGAACTCGGAAACAAGAAGAACCCTTGCTGAGGAGAGGAACCAGAGGAACGTAGGAGGAGACTATCCCTATGCTGAGTGCTGTTTGGGAGATTGGCCTGCAGTGGTTGTCTGTCTGCCCAAGAAAGGAGGAAGGACTTTGTGTTACTTTTAAATCAACTTGTAAAAGATCTCCAAGGACTTGAGATGGACCTTGCCTCCTGCTGAAGTCTCAGGGACATCCAAATTCACCAACCAGCTCCCCAAGAGTTCTTTGGAAGTGTCTGCTGTTGAGTTGGGCCTTCTGAGGGACTCCGTGTCACAAGTAGCTGGAAGCGCGGCTCACAAAGGAGAAGCATGTCGCCACCGCAGCTGCTGTCATTGCATCAGTGAAGAAGGGTGTAGCCGCTGCTGCTGCCGCTGTCGCATCACATCGCCGTCTAGCATTACCGGAGAAGAGTGTCGCCGTCGCATCAGATGCAAAAGCATCAACGGAGAAACGTGGCGCAGGACCTATCACAGCTCAGAAGAATAGTTGAGTCACCGCACGCATCATGTCACATCAAGAACAAGATTCCATTTTTGTTTCATTGCACCGGATCTTCACGACATCACAGCACTGCTGGTCGCATCGGCACGGAAGCTCAGTAAGAAACTGACGCATCACCTCCCCATGCCGAGAAGAACCGACTCATCCACTACGCATCAGTAGGGACCCAACGCATCACTATTCTTGTGTGGATTGAACCGGCGCATCACTTTCCCTGTAACAGTTATGGTGTATAGCGTTACGCATCCAAAGGTACATTGATCTCAAAGTGTCACATTTTACATCTAAAGAGAACTAAGCTATTTCTACCATTTTTAAAGTATGGTATTGTGGGTTTTTGTCGTTTGTGGTCTTTTCTTAAGTCTATATAAAATTATTTATTTTTATACTACAACTTGTGTGGTGTCCATCTGTATTGTTGTCCCTGTGTTACTTTATGCATTCACAAATGCTTTACACACTGCCTCTGAGATAAGCCTGTCTGCCCGTGCCAAACTAACAAGGGGGAGAGCAGCGGTTATTTTAGGAGTGTACCCCCTTACCCTGACTGAATGCAAGGATCCCTTTTTGGTCAAAGTTACCAACCTCAGTCAACTAGAGACTCCCAAATCTAACAGTGTACTACTGTGTTCTCTGCGGTCAGTTTTAAAGCCAGCCCCGATTTCCAAACTGCCTTTAAAATGAAATAGAATGCAAATTCAACTTTGGAATTAAAGATACTTCCAAAGTGGTAATCAAACTTATTTTTTCATATGTCGCCCATAATATCGATGTAAAAATATCGATAATTAAATTAATAAAATATTATTATTATTAACAAAGTAAACTAATTTTAATATATATTTTAACTAATTAAAACAAATACACTAAATGTAATTAATAGAAACATAAAAAACTGTACCTATACATATATTTACTTAAATATATTTTATCAACTATTATCTTTATTAAATTGATGAACTTTATTAATTATATTAAAATGAAATAAAAACATATATAAATAATTAAAAATAAATAAAAATAATGAATATATTCTATATTTAATTAACACATGAAACTATTAAAAAAAATACATACATTTAATAACAAAAGAAAAACATTAATAGTTAAAACATTAGATAGCGGGAGGGTAAAAATTACTATTACCTCTCCAGTGGAGTTGAAGAGTAGGAAAAGCGCTGGATAGCATAGGGGTAAAAATTACAATTCCCACTCCAGTGAGTGCAACAGTAGGGAAAGCGCTCGATGGTGTAGGGGTAAAATTTACTATTCCCACTCCAGAGAGTGCAACAGTAGGGAAAGCGCTTGATAGCGTAGGGGTAACATTTACTATTCCCACTCCAGAGAGTGCAACAGTAAGGAAAGTGTTGGATAGCGTAATGTACAATTCCCACTCCAGAGAGTGCAACAGTAAGGAAAGTGTTGGATAGCGTAGGGGTAAAAATTACTATTCCCACTCCAATGAGTGCAACAGTAGGGAAAGTGCAGGATAGCGGAGGGGTAAAAATGACAATTCCCACTCCAGTGAGTGCAACAGTAGGGAAAGCACAAGATCCCCAAACAATAAAAAATAAAAATGTCAACATTTTCAATAAATGTAATTTCTAATTTTACCATGATTAATATATTAATATGAATATATTATTATTAACAAAGATTAAAAAAATATATTTAGCACTATAAAATCCACAATAACTACCTACAATTAATTGCACAATTACATTTAATATTTACTAATTAATGAGTGAAAATTAATGTTTTATTATTTAGTAATAAAACAAATAATTACTTACCAGCTTTCACTCCATTTACACATATAAACACCACATCACACACCTAAAATAATTTACACATTTACAGTTAATAATTACTAAATAAATAGTAGGAATTAATTTTAAACTATTTAATAATGAATCAATAAAAAATTAATGACTTATCACCTTTCACACTATTTAAATACATAAACACCACAACACACAACTAAAAAAAAATAAACAATTAACATACTTAATTATTAACTAACTAATTGAAATTAATTAACAACTATAATTAATTAATAAATTAACACATTAATTAATACATTAATTTTACATAACTAAATTACTTCCCACCCTATTCCCTTATAAACCCAAAACCCGCTACAGAACTAATAACGCAAAATTAAACTTAAAATAAATTAAGTAGAAAAATTCTAAAACATATAATAAAATGACAAACAATTCTTATTAAAAACACTAAGATACATAACATTAATAAAAAATCGATATTTTAGTAAACAATGTTTATTACAACAATATTTTTGTAAACGATATTACTTACCTGTCAGTCGATATTCTTGACATCTATATTTTTGGGGTCGATATTTCTTCCAAACGATATTTCTGCAGTGATATAATTGTTCCACGATATTTCCCCGTCCATATTCCTGCTCTGCACCGTTTTACACGCCCTGGTGAGGGGCAAGCTGACAATTTCGTGTTCCCCCATTTTAGATTATTAGCTACAGAGGCTAACACTAAAATATTTTATTTAAGTAGAAATATTGCTAGGAAGGAGCTAAAATGTTATACAAGAGGACTTGAAAGACTGGTAATAATATATCCAGAAACTTTCCACTGTTGGATTTATCATAACTAGTACAGAAAAGTAGTTATAAATCTTTTTTTCTGTGAGCCAAAATCGAGTCTTCTAGCAGCCTCCACTGATTGGTTAACCTTAACACGCATAGCTAAGCTCCTTTTATGAGCCATGCATCTGCAGAGAACTGGTCAGGTAGGGGCTCAGTAAATCAAACTGGGCTTTAATGAGAGCAGGACAGTAAGGACTACCAGCCGGACCTACTCCCTCTTCCTTTACCCTCAGCCAGATGGCAGGCCTGGGATTGGAATTTTCAGAAGATATGGAAGGGGAGTGTTAATGGAAATGAGCCACACCAGAAGGTTGGTTTGGGCAGCTTGTACTTCAAGGGAGAGAACATTTCCAGCTTGAATTTTAGAGTGCTGGGCTTTGTGGGACAAGGCTAAGCCACACTTTGGAGTAAGCTGCCATGATTTTGGGTGGCACCCAGGGCCTCAATAAACATGGGTGCCACCCTGCTTGTTGACCCAGATCATTGAATACATTTGTGAGAGCTGCATAGCAACTTGAATTTGCTGCCTGAAACTACAGGAAGGAATACACACGCTGGAAGCCTAGTCTGCACCACACAGGATTGCTCCCTAAATGACTGCTCCTGTGGAACTACAGCCTTACTTCAAAAAGAATTAAGAAGTGGACTCCCTGAAAGCAACAGGTTAACAGAGCTTCCCTGCACCATCTCAATCAAGAAGTCCCCAGACTGGACTGTCTCCAGTGACATTTAAGGATTTGGCAGGTGAATTGTGGGAATTGTAGTTACAAACTTCCGAGGACCATCTCAGAGCTTCTAGACTTTTTGATTTGTGTTTTGGACGCTTTGATCCCTCATGAGGAATTTCAGGAAGACATTAAAAAAGTTTGGAACAACCTTTGTAAAAAGCTCCATTAAATTACATTAAATAAGTACAACACAACACACAATAAAAATCCCACACCAAGTTCTGAAAGTAGAATATATTTTTACGGACAAATAGACACAAAAATGACAAAAATCCATTGTGGGAACAGAAGATATGAATTTTAAAAAAATAACAAGTTTCTAGTGCTTAAAAACCTATAGCCTAAAATTGGAACATCTGGTCATGCTCGACAGGGACAATGTCAAAGTTTGAGACTGACCGCGATGGAGCTCTGGTAGGATACACTAAGGGGGAGGCCTGAGTCAAAACTTTACCTTCGCACTTAGGAACTTTTCTGGAGGATTTTCTAACAACATCGAGCAGGCCTCTCCAAGAGGCCAAGTTGGAGTCAACTATGGCAGCTTGTCCAAGTGTGATGGTTCATTCAATTCCTGGAAGTCCCATCGATGATGAAGGGCTCCAGAGCTTTGAACAGGGCAAACCTGGAATTCAGGCTTAGTCGCAGTTCGACATTGCTAGCCTAGTTCTCGTCAACAGGCCAGTCACCTGATGGAGCTTTTTCCAAAAAGTTCACTAAACATCCCCAAACTCTTGGATCTTTTCCAGATAGTCTCCTGGAGAGTTCAAAGTGTCCACAACACCATTCCAGGAGTCTAGAATCTCTGAGATGGTCCTTAGGATGTTGGGACAACAATTCCTACAATGCACCTGGCCAAATCCTTAAAGTACACTGGACACACTCCAGGATGGGGATGTCTGGTGGAGATGATGCAGGTGGGCTCTGTTAACCTGTATCATGCAGGTAGTCCATTCTTGAATCCTTTTTGAAGCAAGACAAGGTATTTAGGTCTTTAGTCCCACAATGAGCATCAGGTGCAGTCCTTCAGAGTGCAGACCTTTGGGGTGCATATCAGGTGTCCAGCAGGACAGTACAACTCCTACCTGTAGTTTCAGGCAGCAGATTGGATTTGCTTGACAACTTTTCTGTATTTATGCTGTGATCCTGAATGTCAAGCTGGGGGACACCCCTGAGCATTGGGATGCAAGATGCTACACAGGTGTAGGACGACTTCCTCCTAAGTGTGCCAAACCACTAGTGTACCTAAGATTCCCTAACATTCTCCCTCGATCCCTCTCCCTAATCAAATTACAGGGGTGCCTGAGTGGCTGGAGTTGCAGAATCTAAGGGTGAGCCTGTGCTTTCCTAAAGTGTCATTCTCCATTTGAAAGACCAGTTTGGTCACCCCTCCCTCATCCTGCTTTTTGTTTCTGCAAAATGCAGTTTGCCAACCACAGGAAACCCATTGTCTCTTTACCAGGAGAGGTCAGCTGGAAGGCTGGATTTTGGCTTACAGTACTTGAATGAAAATGTACCCTCGCTCCTGTCAATATTTAAACTTCAATAGAATATTACAACATTAGCCACTGGAGCTAGTTATATATAATGGGGAAATATACATTTGGCAACTTTTACCTCGCCAGGTTATAAAACATATTTTATAATGTCCCTGCTTCTAGTTATGTGTCGCCCTACCCCATGGGCACTGAGGGGTACCTTAGGGGTGATATATATGTAAACATAAGGTAGAGTACTACTTTGGAAGTACCTTTAGGTCCATTGACGAATTTGCATCCAATACAATTTTAAAGATAGTCTGCAAAGCAGGGCTACCTTAAAAATGACAGTAGGTAACACATTAATGAACACTCCAGTGCAAGAAATCTACTTGGCCCCTAAATATTCCTGTCCTATTAAATACTAGGGACTTGTACGTAGTTTGAATCCCCCTGCCTTTTTATATACTAGGGACTTACAGGGGTTTGTCATTGCCAATTGCAATTATACCCAATTACCATATACCTTTAAATCAGAACACTGATCCTGGGTCTGGTAAGCAGAGACCAGAGCATAGTCAGAGTCAGTTACTACCAGTCTCAAGCAAGAAATGGGGGTGATCAAGGCCAAAGGATAACTTTCTCACACAGGCCCTGGCACATGTAGTGCCACTTTACAAGGGACTTACAAGTATATCAAATATGCCAATTAGGTATAAGCCAATGTTACGAAGTTTTAGAGAAAAAGCACAAGCAAGCACGTTAGCACTGATAAGCCGTGGTAAAGTGTGCAGAGTCATAAGGCCAACAAAAAAAAGGTTAAAAAAACAGAAGGTCTGGAGGCAAAGGGTTAGGGAAAAACACCACACCAAGGATGGCAAGTCTACCACAGGTGCCAATCAATACTTTTTTTACAACATGCAGCGGGCTCTAATGAATGTCATAATTATGAAATGGCCCTGACGAGTGTCTTGATTACCAAATTCTAAGTTCCAGTAATGTTTGTCGTGAGTACTAAATACCAAAGTTACGGAGTCTTGATTACACCTTATGCCTCTTTCTTCCACCACTAGACACTCCCTTTTATTTCACTCTTGCAAATAATTTTATATCTCCCTTTGTCACTTTTTGTCACTATTTTGGTTCCTCTTCCAGTCCTCTATTTGTGTTTTTCTCTTTATTTCTCACAGTCTAAGTCTGGTAAGCCCAATAAGCAGAAGCGGACAGCATTGCTGGCATGTGGGGGGCGGAGGTGACGCGTCACAGGAGGGGATTTGTGGGGATGTCGTGGTGGGGTAGCAGGAAAATAAAAAAATGAAAAAATTATTAAATGAAACTTACCTTCCTTTCTGACAGGTCCTGCATCTTCTCGGCTCCTGCTCCCGCTCTCCTGCCTCCAACAGGAACAGGAAGCAGGCATCCAGGCACTCTCCCATAAGCCAATACCAAAGCTGCAAGCATCATTATGGTTGGTGGGAAGCTGCCCAGCTAGGCGCTAATGGGGTGGCCATGTTCTCCATGCAGGATTCATGGAGAAGAGCAAAGTGTGCATGACTGGTTTGGGCAGCCCGAGAAGGCTGACCAAACTGTCTTTGCGCACCCAGGAGTGGCCATTCCACTCCTCCCCTGCTCAAAGAGCCGGGCAGCCACACCCACCCGCAATGCACAAAGGGAACATAAAATAGTAATAACTTTTAGTTCTTATCATTTTACAGCGAGAAAGCAGTGGGGACTCGCTCCTCCCTCCTAGTGGAAGAGCCGCCCCTGAAAATAAGGGCAGGTTCCCATAAACGAGTGCTGGTGGGCCCCACACAAAAATAATAAACCCATATGGTAAAAATTATGACCATACATTAGGAAGGAATGTCTATATCACTGAGCATATGACTTTTAAATACGAGTAGAGAAGTACCTTGCTCATCTTGGCAATCACTCCTTCAAAGCCACCTTCATTCTCATTGTTACAGGCACGGTCTATCCACCCACGTCTTTTATTCTCTCCTAGCGCCTGCATTTTGCATCATTAATCTTTGTCTGAGCAATGCTGCTGTTCCAAATGTGCCAGCTGCAATATGAGTTTTCGAACAGCGCTGCATATGTGCAGATAGCAGGCTCGGCAGCCCGAACATGGATGATGGCAGAGCAAGTTCAAATTAACTTTCTGAAAGATAATGAAAATAATACCTTATTCTTTTTCTGATATGCTGACACGATCCAGCAACTATTGTATTGATTCCTCAGTGGAATATGCACCTTATCAAAAGGCTGCACTCATCAAATTCATATTGCAGACTGCTGTGAAAACCTAGATTAAATTCGAAGCACAGTATCAACAGAAACGTGTGTGCATTCAATTTCCGGAGATTCTGAATTGCAACCTCGTAATAAAGGTTTCCATTGTACGATACACAGGAGATAATTCTAAGCTCTAGTGTTCTAATTCTTATCAACTCAGCAGCCCTTTATATATTACCCTTTGTATCCCGAGAGTCCCAACATCGACATGTGTAATCCACACAATTGGTAGAAAAATGCCTCGCTTTCTTATTTTTTTTATAGCTTCTTGGTTTTGAATTCTGTATTAATTGCGTTGGGATTTTTTTCGACAATAAGGCAAGAGAACCACCGAGTTGTATAATGTTCCTGATTTTAATTAACTTTTTACTCCCACTACCTCATTTAGCTGAATAAATGAGACCATAATGTGCATTTATAAACCCAATTATATTAAAAGATATTTCCCAGTGAAGCTTTAGTTTTACAGCTGAAATATTAAAACGTGCATCATCTGTATGTGCAAACAGTTTTCACCCTAAAAGAACAATCTCATATTTGCTGCTGAAGAGTAGGGAGGGCAAGAGGTGCCGAAAGTTAACAGGAAACCTGTTCACTTTCTATCCTCGTTGGTTCCTGTAAAAGCCCTCAAAAGAGGGACAGCAAAGGGCTATGGCTAGAATAAGGTGGGTCCGATGGCCGTTTTATACACCTGTTCTGACAACGCCACAAACGAGGTGCCGGAGTCAACAATGCAAAAACAACAAGTGATGGACCGAATGTGGATCAATGTCACACATTCCCCCAGTCAAAAGATCTGGGCCCAAATCCATCGTTTTTTTGCACTCCACACCACCCTGGGTTAGACAATGGCGATATGCAAATCAGCTCTGACCCTGTTGCCCCATGGGAACAGTCCAGTCCGAACTACAAAAGCCATGTCCTTCCCAGAACGGAATCAAGCATCCGAGGACCGGACCGGTTTCGAGGTAACACCTCTCATCAGCCCGGCTAGCTTGACTCCAAATGGTGTGGAGTGCCCGGTACAAATGCCGCAGAAGGATGTCCTCCGTGGTATTTGGAAGCCCGATCAATGCTCCTCTGATCTCTCATAAATCACCCTTCCTAGTTACTCTGTCCACAGTTCCCTCACAGGGGCATACCAAGGTGGCCTGGGCCTTGATCCAAGCACGCAGAATACTTCCTCTTCCTCATTTCATAGAGGAACAAGCACTGGCAAAGCCAATAGGTCTGGTGATTTTAAAAGTTCTCTTTTAGGCCCTTTATAAATTGTTATGTTTGTGAGTTCTGAAAAAGTCAGCGCTGCAGAGTTTTTTACCTCGCTCACACTCCCCAACATCAAGAAAAATCTGCCTCCTAGCAAGATTTTGCATCGGTCGCTCGTTTTTTCCCAACATCAAGTTGGTGAGAGTGAGTGAGAAAAATCCACCTACCAGTGAGATTACTCAACACAGGCGGTCGGATTTCTCAATGTGGGCGGTCACAACCGCTCACGTTGAGGAACCTTCTGTCCGAGTTGAGAAAGTTGCAGCTGGAGTAAGAAACTTAGAGGCTACAAAACAACTGGGGCATCCTTACAACAGATGAGACTTTGGGCAGCATAGACTGTCTCTCCCCCACCAACATAGGGTGGTGGGCACTACCTAGAGTCTCCCAAATTACATATGGGACACAGCCGCACAGTCAAGCCCCCTCTTCCAGTGGAGAGGGTACCTCAAACCTGGAACACACTGCAGACAACAGTGTAGTTGCTGATGCATTAGCTGTGGCCACGCCTGCCACCCCATACTCAGGATACCCCAGGGCACACGTACAAACCTTTCTTGATTCTGTGCTAAGAAAGCTTCCTGGACTGTATGTAAACTATGCTGATCTGCAGATGCGTTTCCTGTATTTAACCAACCAGAGTGCTGGCAAAAATGAAAGAACAAACAAGAAGTGATGGGCAGGTGGCGGTGGGGGGGATCGACACAAAAAGTGGGTGGCAGTGGAGGGACGACTCAGACATGCAGCAAGCACTGACAAAAGCATGAAGCAATGCAGTTAACCATACAAGAATGGATAGCGGATATGTAGACGACGGTCTCAAGGAGGAGGTGGGGCTTTAGGCCAGGCTGGTGTGGGGAGGGAACAGACACGAGGGCAACAGAGCGAGTCATGTACGGGGACACATTGAGGGCGCAGTCGCCATGCACACAGGAGACGAGAGTGTTGCAGGAAACAATGAAAGCAGGCGGTGTGCTCAATTTTAAACGCAGCGCCAGTGCCATGCAGATATAAAAAAAAACACCTAGAGAGAGGAAACATTTAAAATATAATAAGCGTGCACCGCACCCTTGCATATTTAACATTCGTGCATGGTAATGCACCATGGTGAAACTGGGCCAGAAGCAGGAAACAATCAAAGCATGCGCCGTGCTAAATTTAAACCACTGTGCCAGGGAGGAAAAAATGAATCTGAAATAAGTGGATGTTGCACACCCATACATATTTCCGCTCGCTCAGAGGAGTCTTACTGCCTTACTGCCAAACCCTGATTGTGCTACAGGAGTAGCTGTTATCTGTTCCAGTTTGTCCTACTTGCCGGTGTGAGGAGTTTCCAGCCGCGAGGCCGCAGAGGAGGCGAGAGGCGCGGCCCCGGGACTGCGAGGACCAGCCTACAACATCCTCAGCTGTGTCCTCCTCCCGGGTGAGCCGCGCCCCCTCCCAGTGCCCGCCCCCACCAAAGTGCTCTTTACTCCTCGCGGCCCCCGCTTCGCGGGAGCCGCTCGCTCAGAGGAGTCTTACTGCCTTACTGCCAAACCCTGATTGTGCTACAGGAGTAGCTGTTATCTGTTCCAGTTTGTCCTACTTGCCGGTGTGAGGAGTTTCCAGCCGCGAGGCCGCAGAGGAGGCGAGAGGCGTGGCCCCGGGACTGCGAGGACCAGCCTACAACATCCTCAGCTGTGTCCTCTTCCCGGGTGAGCCGCGCCCCCTCCCAGTGCCCGCCCCCACCAAAGTGCTCTTTACTCCTCACGGCCCCCGCTTCGCGGGAGCCGCTCGCTCAGAGGAGTCTTACTGCCTTACTGCCAAACCCTGATTGTGCTACAGGAGTAGCTGTTATCTGTTCCAGTTTGTCCTACTTGCCGGTGTGAGGAGTTTCCAGCCGCGAGGCCGCAGAGGAGGCGAGAGGTGCGGCCCCGGGACTGCGAGGACCAGCCTACAACATCCTCAGCTGTGTCCTCTTCCCGGGTGAGCCGCGCCCCCTCCCAGTGCCCGCCCCCACCAAAGTGCTCTTTACTCCTCGCGGCCCCCGCTTCGCGGGAGCCGCTCGCTCAGAGGAGTCTTACTGCCTTACTGCCAAACCCTGATTGTGCTACAGGAGTAGCTGTTATCTGTTCCAGTTTGTCCTACTTGCCGGTGTGAGGAGTTTCCAGCCGCGAGGCCGCAGAGGAGGCGAGAGGCACGGCCCCGGGACTGCGAGGACCAGCCTACAACATCCTCAGCTGTGTCCTCTTCCCGGGTGAGCCGCGCCCCCTCCCAGTGCCCGCCCCCACCAAAGTGCTCTTTACTCCTCGCGGCCCCCGCTTCGCGGGAGCCGCTCGCTCAGAGGAGTCTTACTGCCTTACTGCCAAACCCTGATTGTGCTACAGGAGTAGCTGTTATCTGTTCCAGTTTGTCCTACTTGCCGGTGTGAGGAGTTTCCAGCCGCGAGGCCGCAGAGGAGGCGAGAGGCGCGGCCCCGGGACTGCGAGGACCAGCCTACAACATCCTCAGCTGTGTCCTCTTCCCGGGTGAGCCGCGCCCCCTCCCAGTGCCCGCCCCCACCAAAGTGCTCTTTACTCCTCGCGGCCCCCGCTTCGCGGGAGCCGCTCGCTTAGAGGAGTCTTACTGTCTTACTGCCAAACCCTGATTGTGCTACAGGAGTAGCTGTTATCTGTTCCAGTTTGTCCTACTTGCCAGTGTGAGGAGTGTCCAGCCGCGAGGCCGCAGAGGAGGCGAGAGGCGCGGCCCCGGGACTGCGAGGACCAGCCTACAACATCCTCAGCTGTGTTCTCTTCCCGGGTGAGCCGCGCCCCCTCCCAGTGCCCGCCCCCACCAAAGTGCTCTTTACTCCTCGCGGCCCCCACTTCGCGGGAGACGCTCGCTCAGAGGAGTCTGACTGCCTTACTGCCAAACCCTGATTGTGCTACAGGAGTAGCTGTTATCTGTTCCAGTTTGTCCTACTTGCCGGTGTGAGGAGTTTCCAGCCGCGAGGCCGCAGAGGAGGCGGGAGGCGCGGCCCCGGGACTGCGAGGACCAGCCTACAACATCCTCAGCTGTGTCCTCTTCCCGGGTGAGCCGCGCCCCCTCCCAGTGCCACGACCCCTCTCCACCCAGGTGAATATCAGCAAGCCCAGTGACGCGCACCGCGGGACGCGCGCGGGTCGCAGCGCGGAGCGAAGCCCGGGCGAAGGGCGGGCCCGTTGTTGCCCGTTAGTGCCCGGTAGTGACCGGACCGGGCCACCTCTCTTGGTTCTTTGCACTGTCCTCATAGTCATCTCATAAGTCTCCACATATGTCTGTGATGCCTGGAAGAACCAGAAGTAAAACCAAATCAGCGATGGCCGTAGCCCAAATTACCGGGCCTATAGACCAATTCATATCCCGGGTTAATGAGACAATTGACCACAGTATCTCTTTACTGGAACGAAGAGTATAATTGGACCTTATGAACGCTAAACGCTCACCCTTGGGTCCTTTATCAACTGCAAGCTCACCTCCCCAGCAAACTGTAACCAATCGTTCTCTTCCTTTACCACAACCTGCTGCTGGTACACTTACTGTACCAAACTCAGTAGACTTATCAGTCTCTCAATTAGAGTCTGATTCATCATTTGTTGACCTAGAGGCCACTCCAGACCTTGAAGCTTTCCAAACACTTGAAAGGCCAGAGCCCACCACAGATAAATGTCTTCAAGATTCAGGGGAAGGAGGCATTCCCGTATCGTCAGAACTAAGGAATATGCCTAAGACCAAGAAAAAACCTAAAACTAACAACAGGAATCATAATCTTGTGTCACCAGCTCCAACTTCAACATCAGGCATACCTTGTTGGGTTGAAAATATGGTAGCAGACCTAAAATCAGATCTTGAAGCCTCAATATCGGCCCAAATCAAGCCCTTAATGTCCAAAATTGATAGACTAACATCTTTAATCAATACTAAATGGGCAATAAGGCAAGTGGAAACGTGCCCACTCAGATACAAGGGAAAACTAAAGAAGCGCCCTTGGCGAATATCACCAACAGCAACCTACCAAAAGATCCCACTGCAAAGGCCAAAATTATATCTGATAAGCCAGGAGCAGTAACTCACCATCTGGCTCAAAGGGGGGAAAAAGCTCCTGCACCCTTACCAATTCCTAGCGGTGCAGACCATACCACAAAGCCCCAAACACCTTCCGGTTCTAAAAAAGTGCCTAATCAATCTGCTAAGGGTCCTAAAAGTACAGCCACCACTTCGACAGCAACTACTTCTCTTAACAAGCCTGATGATCCCAAGCCAAGGCTGGCTCGTTTTAAGTCAATTAACTTGCCGCCGGAAGTCGCACCCTTTGTGGTTGTACTGACGGGGGTGCCACCACTGAAGGAGGGTAGAAGAGAAACTCTTGTCGAATTAAAAAATAAATGTGCTCAGTGGCTCCACCTGCATAAACCTCTGCCCAATAACATGTGTGGCGAAATACACGCAGTTAGAAGAGGAGACTGGGTGGGTCGAAATACCAAGACCATAGCAGGTGATGTTATAACTATTAACTTTAGGGATACAGGGGTAGTGAATTATATTTGCAACTCACCTAATAGCTGGCCGGCTACTCAAATACACCCCCTTCCCTTGTCTTACTTCCTACCTATGCCCCCAAGACAATTTCCCCCTCATTTCAGCTTTCCAATAAATAGAGGGTATACACATGCTCCACATCCTACTATCCATCAGTGGCAGCAACCATGGCAAGGTCCACCTCCTCCTTTTGACCCCTTTGTATCTCAGTTTGCCCACTGGAATAGATTCAGTGCGTTGGAAGAGGTGGACTGACTTAATTCTGATGAAGCCTTCCCCATGCACTTTGCCACCAATAGGGGTGAGGAGGAGGGCTCACCAGCCATGTCTTACCCGTTATGCCCTAATTTTCCAACTGCGACAGCCACTAGCTTGATTAAGTCACCATCCCCTGCCTTAGAGAGGGAACGTATAGAATCCCCTAGTCTTGGAGACACCGTTGGTAATAGAGGAGAAACCACCAAGGATAAAATAAAAATCCTTAGCTGGAACCTTGCGGGCATCCATAGGAAACTGGATCTGCCTGAGTGGAGTGACCTGGTTGAAGCACATAAGATCTGTATGTTTCAAGAGACCTGGAGTACAGAACCACTCCACCGGGTTGGGTTTGTCACCTTTTTTATCCCAGCAGTGAAACCCATGAATGGGAAGGGGCGTCCATCGGGGGGTCTCATCACTTGGGTAAGCATCTCCCTGAACTGCAGAACAACATCTAAGCAGATAAATAATCCAGACATCTTAGGCATTCTACTATGCAATCCATGTAGAGGTTCGTCTCTAGTTCTTTACAATGTTTATGCTAGAGGTATAAAAAATGGGTATACCTCACCCGTAATATCAGATCTTGAGGTGCAACTCAGGGATTGTAAAGAAGCTGACTATACCCTAGTAGCAGGTGCTTTTAATTGCACCTATGAGCCACTCCCCCTAGATGGCATCCCTGACTTGGGCAAAGAAGACAGTAGATGGGGCATCCCTTCACTCTCCATCCCTCCGATTAGGCGCTGGACCCGCAGTGCAGTACAGCTAAATGCACTGACTTTAGAGTTTGGGCTAAGAGCCACCAATGGCCGTACACTTTCTGACCGGATGGGCGCCCCGACGTTCAACAGGGTTGGTCATACCTCAAGGATTGACTATATCCTGCTGGACCTGGGGCTTTGGAGCAGGGTCGATGATATGACAGTCATACCGACTGTCGAGAGCGACCATAACTCGCTTTCCCTAACTATCACGAATCCCTTGTCTAATGTAGCACTGTCAGCACCTCCTAAATGCTTGCATAAGGTCACTGTCTCCTCCTGTGGAAGGCGCTTAAAGTGGGACAAAGTTGCCAGCAACCCTGACAAACTTGCTAATATAGAGGTGGTTCTTGTGGCCTCACAAAAAGAATTTGATACTATTGATTTAGCCACGGCAGCGGACAGGGCAACACCCATCTTCGAAACTGCTGTTAAGACTATAGGGGAAGTCTTTTGGGTTAAGGGCAACGCAGGGAAGATTAGGTCCCAGAATAAATCGAAGGGAATGCATGACTGGTATACAGTAACTTGCAGGAAAGCTAAGTCCCGGCTAATTGAGGCCGTCAAAGGCAAATCTCAACCCCAAATACAGCTAGCCAGGAAAGAACATAAGAGAATACTGGGTCTAGCAAAAAAGGAGTGGGATGAGGCCTACTGGTTTACTCTTAAAGAAGCTAGCTTTAAGAAGGATTCTAAATGTTTTTGGGATACTATTAGAGCTCGGAACAGGCCTGATAGTGATTTAATAACTTGTAATATCCCTAGTCAGGTGTGGGTCAAACATTTTTCCAAGCTATACACCCGCCAAGCTGACCAACCGCTGATGAGTGACTCTCAAGGGGGGGTTGTGGGCCCATCATTGCTCCCTCCAATCTGGAACATCCAGCCTAGCGACTTTGATTTTACTATCAAGGAGGTTGAATATGCAGTAGGCACTATTATTCCCCAAAAAGCGGCTGGCCCGGATGGTATCCCTGGTGACCTTTTAAGATCAGACACTTCAAAATGGGGAAAATTTATCCATTCCCTACTCGTTGCTATCTGTAGGGGCGCCCCTGTCCCCTCCTCGTGGAAAGGGGCGGAGGTGGTCCCTATTTACAAAAAAGGCCCCAGGGAAGATCCGTCAAATTATAGGCCTATTAGCCTGTTAGACATCAGCCAAAAAGTAGTTGGCAAGGTACTACTGCTAAGAATTCTAAATTGGGTAGAAGAAAATAAAATCTTTACTGACTACCAGGTGGGTTTTAGAGTAGGAACTGGGACAATCGAGCAAGCTTTTAGGCTCATGATGGTCTATTGGAAAGTTGTGGTCATAGGCAAGGGCAGTCTTTATCTCGCGTTTATCGATTTAAAGACTGCCTTTGACCTTGTACCAGCCCCAAAGAGAAGAACAGCCCTCGCTCAGGAACGAAGAGACCCCCCAGGATGAACATACATCGGACTCGAGAAGAATGCCCCAGGACGACCGGGAAGTGGACAAGGGAGAAGGTGGCTACCCCCCTACACCCCCCTCGAGTACAATACCAATGTCATGCAGACTATCACCCTCAAACGCACTCACAACAACACAGAACGGAGCGAACAATGACGACATCTCTAACAGTAACGGAAGGGCCAATCAAACATGGGTTACAAAGGGAAAGGAGGTTGAACTAAGAACAGATCCAAAAAAGAGAAGAATAAAATATAAATCCCGGATAAACAGATCTGTCTACCCTAAGAAATCACATCAGAACAAGAAAGATATTAATATGCTCCAGAAACTAATAAACAAGATGGCACAAATCACTACAAATACCTCACAGGCAATTGAAAAAATCAAGGAGTTGACGACGAGCATTCACGCCAAGGTCACGCACATCCAAAACGTTGTAAATTGTTCACAAAAAAAGAATAACAAAACGGTCTGGCAGCTGAAACATAATGACAACCGACCGAATAGGACAAAACCATTATCAAAAGAGGAAACTCTGGCCTTAACCCGATCGTATGAAATACTGGACCATGAGAGAGAGAAAAGAATCAAAACAGTACCACTCGACCCTAACAGAACATCGAGAAAGAATGATAGAACATCTAACCCCCACAATCTACAACAGATACAGTTCACAGCAACAGAGAATAAGATTGGCGACCTTAGCAACAAAGAAAAACCTCTGACATGTCTACTACTCAACTGTTGGTCGGCAACCAAACATTCCTCGGACATAGCTGACCTCGTCATTAACAAGGACATTGATATAGCAGTCCTTACCGAAACATGGCTTACGGAATCCTCATCCCCTTCCATGGATCTCCTAGTACCACCCCAATACAACATTTTGAGACTTGATAGACCCATAAAGTTAGGAGGAGGTATAGCCTGCATTCACAGATCTGATATTGAGGTCAAACAAATCCTAACCGACCCTCTAGAATCCAGCGAATACCTAGGTCTTAATATAAGAACAACTAACAACCAAAGATGCAACCTGCACTCTTTCTACCATCCACCAGGAGACAGTGCAAAGTTTACAGAGGAGCTAATGGAGATCATAACGACCAACTCTAACAACGGCGCTAACAACATATTTCTTGGTGATTTCAACTTACATTGGGAGGACCACAACGACAAACTGGTCAAATCGCTGAAAGACTTCCTTGATGAACTGAACCTTACTCAACTATGCACACAACCCACTCACTTGAAAGGAGCGACGTTAGACTGGATTATCTCACGAAACAAAGAGACATCAATCCTCTCTATAACACCATGTGACTGGTCGGATCATCATGCCATAACATTCGTGATACCTTTAATGGTAAAAGGCATGACCAGACAATCCCTCAAGACCAAAAAATGGGTTAGAGACACAAGAGATGCAAACTTAAAGCTACTAGTTGAAAGCTGTGAAAGAGACCTAAAACCGCATAACAACCTGCATAATGTGAACGAGCTGACCGACCACTACATAACAACGGTTGAAAATATTGTCAACAACACCATGCCCCTAAAACTGAAAAATATCTCGGAGAAGACAAAAAATCCATGGTTTAATGAATCACTAAATGAAGAAAGGCGCAAATTGAGAATGGCCGAAAGAAAATGGAGACAACACCCTTCATCCCCAGAGCTGAAAGCACTCAGAAAAATTAGAGGCCAATATAACAAAAAGATCATTAACTCAAAACAAGAATTCATACGGTCAGAACTGGACAGTGCCAAAAACAGACCACGGAAACTCTTTGAAATCCTAAAGCAACAATCAAACAAACTAGCCAAATCAGTCCATAAGAACTCCAAAACACCGCTAAATTGTGAAGAATTTTCTACATTTTTCACAGAGAAGGCGAAATCGCTAGAAGTAGAGCTCAAAAACGCCGTGGCAAACCTTCCCATAGATCCAATGCCTACAAGAGATACTGCTACGACAACGGAGAGTATCATGACAAAAAACGAGGCAAGGTGGGATACGTTCGAACTATATGACCAGCACAGTATCGCCAAAACGCTTTCCGAAATAAAGCCAAACAACCACTACCAAGACCCATTACCTGCAAAATGTGTAAAAGAAATCAATCACGTTTTGGTTCCAGTATGGACTGAAATTATAAATGCTTCACTATCACAAGGGGTCCTCCCAGACTGCATGAAAACAGGTCAAGTTGCTCCCATAATCAAAAAACCCTCAGCAGATAGATCAGACCCAAACAACTTTCGCCCAGTGACCAACATCCCGCTACTGGCCAAACTAATTGAGAAATGCGTTCAGAACCAACTAAGCCGACACATCACCAAGTTCTCATTGCTCGATGAATGCCAATCAGGATTCAGAGCAGGGCACAGCACTAAAACAGCGATCCTCCATATTGTCGATGATGCTCTACAGGCACTTGACCAAAACAAAGCATGTCTACTGATTCTCCTAGATCTGTCCTCGGCCTTCGACACGGTAAATCACGAAGCTCTATTGACCAGGTTACAGGACAGGATGGGTCTGTCAGGAACCGTGCTGGAATGGTTTATCTCTTTTCTACAGAACAGGACACAGCGATTCCTGGTCAACCAGTCTATCTCACCTCCATGCCCTATTTCAATTGGAGTCCCTCAAGGATCATCATTATCCCCAGATCTGTTTAACCTTTACGTCGAACCGCTCACAGAAATTCTCCAAAAATCACAGATATCCTATCACATGTATGCAGACGACACGCAAATATACTTAAAAATCTCTTCCCTAAAAGACATGGAGCTAATGAACGAGACTCTAAAAATGGCTCTACAATGGCTAACCACAAACCAGCTGAAGTTGAACGCTCACAAAACAGAGTTTCTACTAATCGCACCAGCTAGGAGCCATACGGAAATAAAGGAATGGACGAAAGTAGTGACTGCGCTAAACTGCACCCCAACACTAATCAAGTCAGCGAAATCGCTAGGAATCACTCTCGACGAGAATCTGGACATGAAAGCCCATATCAACTCAATGGCTAAAAATGCCCGGTTCCACCTGAACTACTTAAGAAAATTGAAACCATTCATCTCAGAAGCGGATCTCAAATTAGCAATCCAATCCTTAGTTATCTCGAGGATTGAATATGGCTGCACCACCTTAGCGGGACTACCAAAATTGTCCACAGCGCCATTGAAAGCATGCCTAAACGCTGCGGCAAGAATTATCACCGGATCAAGAAAATACGATCATATATCGCTACACTTGAAAGCTTTAAGCTGGTTACCCTATGAAGCGAGAATCCAAATGAAGATGGCATGTATCACCCATAAAGCGCTACACCACAACACCCCAAGATACGTAGCGAAGAAAATCCAGCTATCGGGAGGTAATCAACCAGCGAGGAGTACTGAGGAATTCCTACTACGGCCAGCCCTTTTCCACAAGAAAAAAACCTATGACAGAGCGTTCTCAGGATCTGCCCCCAGAATATGGAACTCACTCCCTCCTAACATCAGGAAGATCCAAAATGTGGCATCATTTAAGCGAGAAGTGAAGAGCTTTCTGCTGAAGAAATACACTACCTAGAATGGAACATTCACGATCTGATAATGACCTAACTGTCAGACTTGCTTATTCATTTTACTTAAGAGAGAAATACACTCATCATTGACTATCAACGCTAACTGCACACATGATATTTATATTTATCATCTACCTCATATTTGTTGTCCGTATAACTGTTCGTATATATATGTCTTTCTCATATGCCTTCTATGTTAAGCGCTCTGATACCCACGGGTCTTGTTCGCGCTATACAAAACTTTATAATAAATAAATAAATAAATAAATAAATAAATAAATAAATAAATAAATAAATACCCAGGGAGACCTTATGGAGCGTACTGGCCGATATGGGGTTACCGCATTACTTGCTTGTATTACTTGTCAGGTTGCACGAAAATAGTTTTGCCCAGATTAGGTGGGGCCCAGGGGGGGAAAAAACTAATAGTATCCCGGTAGAGAGAGGTGTGCGCCAGGGATGTGTCCTGGCTCCCACCCTTTTCTCCCTTTACATCAATGGGGTGGTTGAGCATCTTCGGAAACATCCCTCAGATGAACCATCCCTGGCTGGCGAACGCATACCAACCCTCCTCTTCGCGGATGATACACTTTTAATATCCAAAACCCCAATAGGTCTCCAAAGACTCCTAAATAACTTTCAATCTTTTTGTGCTAATCGTGGCCTGGTAATCAACACAAGTAAAACAAAATATCTTGTTCTGAATCCTCCCAAAAAACCAGTCCGCTCTCCTATCTTGAATGCTGAACCGCTGGAAAGGGTCGAAGTTTTTGACTATCTTGGGATACGCCTCTCACATAAAATGGATTGGACACCACACTTGGACAAAATGCTTTTAACCCATAAGAGAATAACAGGAGCTCTTCTGAAAGAACAACGCTCCTGTAAAATAAGACCTATAGCTACAGTCCGAGAGATCTACTCGGCCAAGGGTGTCAGCTCTGCTCTCTATGGGGCCGAACTCTGGGGGTCATCCATTTCCGATGCTCTACCAAGATCCGAGATGAAATTTTGCAGAGCGAATATGTCTCTACCGCAAGGTACTCCCACGGTCCCGCTAATGTTGGACCTGGGATGTCGCCCAATTGATGACCTCGCAAAATTTCGTCCACTCTTGCTATGGGCGCGGCTGTGGCGTGTGGAGGAACTCAGTAAATACGCTCAAGCCCTTGCAGAAATCATGTCACTACCAGGGTGGCAAAAATTAAATGGTTAAGAGAGATGAAGTTGCTGCTAGCCAATCTGGGCCTAAATGAAGCGTGGATAAATAGAACTTCACCCCCGAAGCTAACGCTCAAGAAACTCTATTGGGACTGGATCTCCACAAAAAGAAATACTAGTACTACTATGGGCAGACTTACGGAGGATTTCTTGAAGTTTAAAGACCAACCCAAACGGGAAGTGTATCTTGACACTATTGAAAAACCCTTTGATTGGGCTCTATATTTTAAATTTAGAGCAGGAACCCTTCCCCTTTATTGTTTTACTTTGAGTTGGAAATCACGTGTACAAACCACAGAGCTTTGCCCAGCGTGCTTAATCAAACCAGAGTCATTGGCGCATTTTATGTTTGAGTGCACAGAGTATGCAATTCCTAGGAGGGTTTGGCTCAAAAATTTATGTCGGCAGTTAGGTACCAAGAGTCATGTGACTGCAATTAGGATATTAATGTCCGATAGCCGTGCCACCTATGCTTGCGTTTTAGCTAAATTTTTATCATGGGCTTGGTCCATCCGTATTAAAAGGCTAAAATTAACTGTTTAATTCCTTTTTAAAATATAGTTACTTTCTAAATGAACTGCTTTGTAAATCTGTAAGAATGTTTTACATGTGCTCTACTGATTTTACAAATTATCGTATTGTGATTTATGTGCTGCTTTTATGATAATTTTTTTATCGAAATAAAGCCTTTTTTGACTTTGACTTTGACATATTTCATGTACAGTGCGTCTCTCCCCGCTTTAAAATTGTATCTGTGGGGCAACCTCTCACAGGCACTTTTAGCCCCCATAGACAACAGCAGGAGCAGTAAAAAACATCTGCCAACTAAAACTGACCCTAAAATTGGCCTCCTGGAATCTAAGCTTTGACTTAGATAAAGTGGCCCTTATAGCCAAAAGGGGTCCGTCTCCTCTTATTAATAACTATCAACTTAGAACCCCCCAACCTTTTGTTTCTTGGAATATCTCCCATGGCGTGCGACGATTTATGTTTCTTTTGAGACAAGACCTTCTTCCTCTAAATGTGCTGATTTCTAAATGGTATGGCTCTTCAGAAAAGTGTAACTTTTGCTACAAATATAAGCAAGATGTTAAACATGTGCTATTTGTTTGCCCGGCTTAAAAAAATTATCGTTTAAAATGGTTGAGACCTATTTGTCTAAAACTAAATATTTCCTCTTCCTCTGCTTTTCTTGATGCTATGTATAATCCTCCAAATGAGAGATTCTGCTGTATTATTTATAACTTTTTAAAAAGTTTCTTGAATTTATACTAAATGTATTTTCCTGTAAAATTGCTTATAACGAACCAAATGTTGATCTTGGAAGATTTTATGTGGACCTCTGTCTAGAGTTCCAAAACATAAATAAATAAAAACTTGAAACTATCTGCCACCCGCACACCGGAGTACCACGATTATGTTGCCACTAGCAAAAATTACCAAAGAGTTCTCCAAAGAACAATTATGCTGTGTCAGCGTAAGGAGACTGTAGTTAGGCAGTGCTCTTTCTGGAATAAACAGAAGTTAGTATTGGATCAACAGCTAATGAAAAGGCGGCTAAGAAGAACAATGCCACAGTTAAACTAATAATAATAATAGTTGTCCAAACAGTGGCTCTTGAGCAATACTCATAACACATTATATTAGGTCCCCATAAATGTGCATCATGCATACAGAAAAAACTTTAAAAAAGAAACAGATAAAGAGAGGCCAGAGAAAACCATAATATCAAAAGAAGCCATGTACAATGTATAAAGAGTTTTAATCATACCCACAAATCATCAAAACAATTACACTCCTACACAATTGAAAAAAAAGGACATGTGAAAAAATCATAAAACACACACAATGGCAGAGGTAAAGATTTATACGACAATCAACACAAAATATAATCAAAGTATTGATGTCCTCAATGATTTAGGCCATGTTGGAGGCGTTGACGGCGTATCAACCCCAGATGGTTTTCGGGGTCATCATCAGGACTAAAAGCTTCAGGAGTGGGAAGCGACCACTTAGCACAAATTTCTTTAAAAAGCTGTTCAGCCTAAAACTCCTCTTTATCTTCAACGTGAGCAAAAAGTTTGTTGATTTAATTATAAATTAACAAGAGGAACCAAGAGCTGTAACTGCAAGAGACTGAGTATCACGTCATCAGTAAATGGCATGAAAAAATCAGCAAGGCGGAGTGCAAATGTGGGAGGAGCTCAATGTGACATATGATCCTTCCCTAGAGAGTTTATTGACGAGAACTCAGTGTGTAGTCTCCATCCGACATTGACCGTCCCAAAATATTAAACTAATGGCAAGTGGCAGGACAATTTTCCCGGCAATGGGCGGAGTTTCACCCAACATACAAATTACTTGATGTCTCGGAGAGATAGCGCATGTGCTGCCTAGGCGAGACCTAATAAAAAGGGAATGTAAGTGGCTGTCATCTTAAAACGTGGTATTTTTCTTTCCAGGGCTGCAGAGAGAGCACTTTAGGAGGTGAAATGTGATAATTGGTCAAGGTGCGTTTGTATTTACAAGGGCAGCGTGAGATAGGTGCTCCGGCAGGCTGGCTGACTATATTGAGAAAGGTCATGGAGAAAATGTCCAGTCAAGACCTCTTTCATTTTCTACAAGTAACAATTCAGCGACGGCTCCTCCACTAAGGCGGAGGAGTGTTGCCCCACTTCTCTGTAAGCAGGTCAAAAAATACTAAGGAAATGATAACCTATTGTTATTATCATTTTACTTTTCCGTCTTCGCACAGCTGGTTAGGGGTGGGTCAGGGCTGGGCTGTGACAATGGAGCTGGGCGAGGATGGTGAGCACTCTCTTGAAGTGCATGATGGTTTGGCTAGCCGTTTTGGGCCGGCCAAACAGTCATGCGCACTTTGCTTGTCCACCACCAGGCTGTATTGTGCAGCCTAGTGGAGACCATGCACAGTCTCCCGGTCCCTCGGCGATCAGACCCTTTTTCAACGCGGCTGTAACACAGCATCATTATTGGCTGAGGGTGCCTGTGTGCTTCCTGCTTGCTGGTCCTGGCATTCTGCAGTCGACTGAAGAGCCAAAGAGGATCAAGAGCTGGCAGCTGACCTGCAGGTGAGTAATTTTTATATTTTTTTGATTCTCCTGCCCCGCGACCAGCCTCCCCACCACCCCCACTGCTGTTAGGTAGCAGCTGCCACTGAGCAAGGGTCGGGTGAGAATGGCGTTCAAGCAGCCAAGCAGAATTTATTAAAATGAGATAGCCCATCACAAGCTGCTTTGCACTGTTCCAAAAGAGGTAGAGTGAAAACAGAAGACAGGCAAAGCAAAAATATAGTACAACAAAGACAACAGAGGAGCAAGTCATTCGTGGTACTGCACCTCCCCTTTGTCCCATTGTAATTTTACTGTGTTCACCAAACCAATCACCTGCCGCACGAAAAGTGAGACCAGAATGTCAGACAAAATCCAAAACACACACGTGGTGGTGCACCGCAAAGTTAAAATCGAATTATATACAAGTCCAATCCAAGTTGCATACAGTCAGGGCTGGACTGAGAACACAAAGCAGCCATGGCAATTCTATTGGACCACCCCCAAGGGGGTAGAAGGATGAGGGTGCTAGTGTGAATCACTGCTGCTTAACTAAACCGACCCCCTGAACTGCTGCTTTTGTTACTCAGGGATGATGTTGCAGCACCGTTTCAAAACCGGATGCCAGTAACAAAAGTGGCCCCCACTGCACCCAGACCAGCCCCCTGGTAAAATGCCTCATGTCGGCCACGGCCAGTCCTGCCCTGCATATTGTCCGATATGTCTTTATTTATATTTTTAATTGGTGATATACAAAAAGACACCTAACCCATTTCATTCACCATCTGGGAACTTTGTCAGGACAGTTGAAGTTGTGCATTAATCATGTATAGTCTTCACTCATTGAAAGTTTGATCTCTTAACTGCATTGGATCCTCATGTCTCCAGTTACTGTAAGTAATTCAGATAGGGTCGCCTAATAGGCCTTCATCTTAGACACATTAAATAGTGTCCTACACCATTAACATTTCATGACGTTCCTACGCATGTCTTGCCCATAAGCAAAAAAGCATAAACAAGGCCAAGAGATAGTTCAAAGTATACATTGCCCTATGAGCCCTTGTACTAAAGCACACTACTATATTTTAGGCAGAAGTAAACATGTGTATACAGAAAGTGGCCCCCCTCATAGCGAGGGTGGCTAATGGTTGAAGTGGACTGACTCAGTGCTCCATGGTGTATGTATGTTGAGCAGAAGCACAATGTGACTGATAAACAGAACTATGCATGGAGACATCTGGCTTAGATCCTCTATAAGTAGAATTTGCATATTTACAATTTTGGTAAAATCATAAGTCTTGTTGTCAGATCTAAAAAGACCAATAATTGTATGTCACAGGACCATCAGAGTCATGACACTGGATCCATTGCTCTTGCTACACTCTTGATATCTAAATGCATGCCCCTTCATAAAGTAATGCCCCAAACGTCACATTAAATTGCTGCTCCATATTTTCAGAGTTTTATGGCCTTTTAACCAATCATGCCATGGTCGTATACACACTCAAGCAGAAGACCTATATACTGATAAGTTTAAAGGAACTGCTGCTTCATTTGCAAAGGGGGTGCAGCATGATAAAATTCACCGAGAGTTAAAAATCTTGAATAGGAGTAGGCAAATTACAAAGAAGTTTTTCTCTTGCAGACTTCGTGTATTTCTCACAATTGCTACAGTGGTGGCTTGTATTTAACGGGAAACAGCCACTACAACGAAGCCGTTTCCACGAATGCAGTAACCACGCATGCTTTACAACGCATGCGTGGTTACCACTATAACCTTTACCACGCATTCCTTTACTACGAAATACGTAGTAAAGGAATGTGAGTTAAAGGTCAAATAAAGAAGAGGGGGCTTGGGGTCTCCCCCCCCCAAAAAAAAACAAAAAACGAGTGGAAATAAAAAAAGAAAACTTACATTAAAACGGACTTCAGTGCCCCTGTCATCAATGAAAGAGCCTCCACAACGTCGTAGCGTAGCGTGTCCGTCATTATAGCAGTCCTTTTTTTATTTTCTTAGACGTGTTTTGACGCTTGTTTCTGTGGATGATGGAAGTAAGGGCTGCTGATGAAAGGGTGCAAGTGTCGGGTAAGAAAAAAAATCTATCATCATAAAAATTACCCTGACTTAAAAGTATGTAGTGTTTCTCTCCTTTCCTTATGTAGACTAACCCCTCTCCATGCCTCATTTCCCTAGATATAGCCTACTAACGCAAATAATAATATGCACACATTTTTTAGCCAATCACTATCATTATGTACTAGGGACGTAAGATGTTTCGAAGATGGTTTTTTCCGTAGAATAATCCTGCGTACAAAAATGCTGCGTGCTAAAGCCACTTGCGAAGTAAAATTCGCGTGGTAATGCCATGCGTGGTACTGGTTAGCGTGGTATAATCATATAACCGTTTTTAACTGCAGTGGTGGGCGGGTAACGGGGGAGAGGGAATGAAAAGAATTAAATAAACACTTACCTGTGAACAGCCGCCACTGCCTCTCAGGCTTCTACACTCTCTTCCAGGACTCCATGGCATGAAGCAAGAAGAACCCGGCTCCCAGGCTCTCCATAGCTGATCACAGCCCTGAAATGCAACGTTGAGATGAGCACCGTGGTTTGACATTCAGCCAGGAAATGACAGCCTGGATGTATTGGATTGTAAATATAGGAAATCTGTAGGTAACATGTTGGTCAATCAAAATATTATTAGACGATAAATTGTCAATAGTAATGCAAGACCCAATGTACCAATATTAATTATGAAAATCTCAATTTTATTAATACAAAATGTTAAAAAGAAGGCTAAGAAATGTGTTAATCTATAAATAGAGAAAATATACATAAAATGACAAGATGATATGATACAATAATGACAAAAATAATAAAATATTATGTCACAATGGAGCTGATAGAGCTACAGAAACTTTGATATTATTTTCACACAGTGAAATATGAATCATCACAAAAATGAATATAACATTAGACTATATACAAACAGTACACATGACCATACATTTAACGAGCCAATAAGAAATGTAAGTACCACGGAAAAAACAGGGAATTGATAAAATAATACAATGTGGGTTCAGAAAATCGACGCACATTTAGCGCCTTCTTCAGGAAACAACTATTGAAGGAAAAAACTTAAACATTGATAGTACATTGCGTCACAATATCTCTCTAGTGTAGGATAGTATATAACGTGCCCATCACAGCATCTGTGAATAAAGATCTCACATGCAAAGGTGTGTATGAAAAGAAATAGAAGGGTGCTCAAAGAAAGGGGAAAATGTATTAACATTTTAAAAATGACAAGTCAATGTCAAGTTTAGACTGCATATATAATACATAGTAGAATAGGAAAAAGTAATAAAGACAAGACAGAATTTTTTTTAAAGAAATCAAAAAAAAATTGCGGTCACCTCTGCATTTATATGTACTTCAAAATAGAGCCACTTGGGGGCATCGAATAGTTCCGATGGACAAGGTTATAGCGTAAACAAATTTTGATTTAGTTTGATGCCTTTAACTGAAAATAACATTTAATATTGACTCAAATGATATGGATACATAACGAGGAAAAATAGCTGTACCTTATCAGATGAGAACAATCAATGGGTGTGATTTAAATGGATCATGTGTCGAAGATATTGATGCTAGATGGAGCAATATCCATAGAGAAATAAAATGATAAAAGTGAGTGTGGAAATGGCATCTTAAAATCACATGGTAGAATAAATCTTGAAGGCAAGCGGATACAAGATTAGGTAGCTATGACTTTAATCTGTAATGATGACTACTCAAAAATGCAGTGCTCGAAAGGAATCATTCCTATGGTGACGGCACATACTCAATTCTTGGAGGGCATATTGCGGGATACTCACCCAGCCATTCTATTCTCTTTGCTGCCCCATCCACTGGCCCTTTCCTTCTCCCCCCACAAAGGGCACTATACAAATGGTTGGTCTTTTCTGCGTAGTTTTATTACTTCTCACATAATGTCACCATTATTGTTGATGCACTATCAACATCTGACCAACTTTATTTATTTTATTACATCAAACCAATACACATAGGTAAACATAGGTTTGTACAGTATTCATTTTTACCACAAGTTATAATTTTATTTACAATTCGGTACCTCCAGCACCGCATCGGATGTGTGTAGTGCCAGCAGGCAGCATCATCCATCTCCACTACCATGCTGTACCTCCACCACACCTGATGCAGGTTGTGCCAGCAGGCAGCAACCCCCATCTGAATTGTTTCCATTCCGAGGTGACTATCCACCATATACCCCCTAGACTCAGCCACTTGGGCACTGCCATGTGCCTTGCTTACGCACCTACTCTTACACCAATTAATTCCTCCAAGCACCAGCATCATGGGGCCGGAGAGTCCTGGACCACCAGCAGGACGGCCCCCACTCCTGCCAGCCCGAAGCCCCATTGACTATCCTTCCTACTCAAGGATCGGACAGTCCCCGCTACTAAGGAGTCCCCTACCATTCCTCTCGGCCCGGACCGAGCCATTCTACTCTTAAACTAAGAGATAGGTGGGTGGGACACTTGCTTCAGGCTGCGTCCCTCTGGGCGCCCGGGGCGAGAGAACAAAGAGGGTTTCCACCTCGTGGCCAGGCCTTTTATCTCCTCCCTCGAGGGTCCTCCCGTGCACCTCAGGGATCCCCCTTGCATCTGGCATTCCTGGCGACCCCTCCCAGCCTTCTCTTGTTACCGTGGCACACTGGCTCGTGCCCGATATTCCACTAAAGGCGCCCTGCCCCTAGGCGTGGGGGATGCCTTCTATAGTGAGCATATTGCGGGCTACTCGCCCAGACATTCTATCCTCTTTGCTGCCCCATCCAGTGCCCTTCGCTTGTTCGCCCAGAAAGGCCACTATACAAATGGTTCGTCTGCACTGCTTAGTTTTATTACTTCTCACACAATGTCACCATTATTGTTGATGCACTATCAACATTCGACCAACTTTATTCATTTTATTACATCAAACGTATACACATTGGTAAACATAGGGTTGTACAGTATTCATTTTTACCTCATGGTATAATTGTATTTACAATTCGGTTCCTCCAGCACCCCATTGGTTGTGTGTAGTGCCAGCAGGCAGCAACACCCATCTCCACTACCATTCTGTACCTCCACCACACCGGATGCGGGTTGTGCCAGCAGGCAGCAACACCCATCTGAATTGTTTCAATTGGGAGGTGACTACCTACCATTTACCCCCTAGACTCAGCCACTAGGGAACTGCCTTACGCATTGCTTACACACCAGCTCTTACACCAATTGCTTCCTCCGAGCACCGGCATCGCGGGTAGGCCGGAGAGTCCAGGTTCACCAGCAGGACAACCCCCTCTCCCGCAAGCCCGGAGCCCCATTGACTGTCCTCCCTGCTAAAGGATCTGAAAGTCCCGCTACTAAGGAGTACCCTACCATTCTTCTCGGCCAGGACCCCGCCACTGAGCAGAGAGCCTACTGGCTCCTTTGCCCTCCCCCCAATTCCAGGCAATAGCTCCCAATATTGTGAGCACGAGCAGTTCCTAGCCTGCCTGCGACAGATGCACCCCATCTGCCGAATACTATTCTGACTTAGACGCCTGTATCAGATTATGCCTGATGACCCGTTATGGCGAACATGCTCACAATTTCCTCACCTCATCAACTTTCTCACTGACTTGTTCACTGTGCGTTGGCCACCCCATACTTGGTGCAGGAGAACTACAGACCAAAATATGGTAGTAGCAAGCAAGGACTTCCATAAACATGTAAGTGCTGAGGACAGGGCCTCCTTCAACACTCTCCTGCCCGTCGGGATCATGTTGTTACCCCCTGAATGAATCACCTCTACGGATACCGGAATTTCCACACCAGCAGTCCCCCGGCCACCGTCTAAACTAGCTGTGGTCTGCCATACCGTGCAACACAAGCAGACCTCCATCTGCCCACACTCTTGATGGTTTCTGATGAGCGACTCAAAGTTTGACTTTGTGTTAAGCCCTTCATGTTAATTTTGCTGCGCACCCCCTCAGTCCTCCCAAGGACTGCTGACACCTAAAAAACAGAGCCATCTAGCATATTGGCCATTTAAGTACAACTCCCCCTATGTTCATTGACTGTTTAGCAAATCCCCACATTGCCTGTGTATTTAATTTTGCCACCGGTTACTGGGATAAGCCTCAAAATGCCCTATCCATCCCATGTTAATTGTGCTGCGCACCCTTGGTCCTCACCCAGGACTGCTGACGCTTAAAAGAAAGGAGCAACCCAGCATGTCCGTGACTGGCAACATAAGTACAGCTACTCGAATGTTGAATTTGCCAGCCATTCCACACATTGCCGGTGTATTATGCCACCAACTCCAACACCTGTTATTGGGACAAGCCTTTCAAATGCTGTATCCCCTCCTTGTAATTATGCTGTGCACCCTCAGTCCTTATCCAGGACTTTGCCACCTGTTATTGGGACAAGCCTTTCAAATGCCTTATCCCCTCTATGTTAATTATGGTGCGCACCCTCAGTCCTTATCCAGGACTTTGCCACCTGTTATTGGGACAAGCCTTTCAAATGCCTTATCCCCTCCATGTTAATTATGCTGCACACCCTCAGTCCTTATCCAGGACTTTGCCACCTGTTATTGGGACAAGCCTTTCAAATGCCTTATCCCCTCCATGTTAATTATGCTGCACACCCTCAGTCCTTATCCAGGACTTTGCCACCTGTTATTGGGACAAGCCTTTCAAATGCCTTATCCCCTCCATGTTAATTATGCTGTGCACCCTCAGTCCTTATCCAGGACTTTGCCACTAGTTATTGGGACAAGCCTTTCAAATGCCGTATCCCCTCCATGTTAATTATGCTGCGCACCCTCAGTACTTATCCAGGACTTAGCCACCTGTTAGTGGGACGAGCCTTTCAAATGCCTTACCCACTCCATGGTAATTGTGCTGGGCCCTCTCAGTCTTCCCCCAGGCTCTGCCGACACTTGAAGGAAAGGAGCAACCCAGCATATACGTAACTGGGCCTTTGAATACAGTTATCCTAATAAGGATTTCGTTGGCAATTCCCCAAATGACCTGTGGATTAAGTCACCCATAAAGCACTACTTACTATTAATATGCTTCTAATGTTCAAACATACTTTCTTGAGCAAGGACATTCCCAAATTACACCAACCCTACAGGATTTCCTGATTCATCCCTCCCTGGTGTGACATGATTCCTTATTGTTTAACCATTGGCCAAGTCCCCCCATCCTAATTTAGCCGACCTAACTGATATCCATAACCTCATCCACCTCTTCCAGATATGAGCACCTGTAACGGCCGGATTCTCGGACCAGATAGGATCAGCTCCTCAGAGCACCTCCAACCCAGCCGGAACGTAATCACCTCCCTCCTTAGGACGTATTTACAATAGGTATCTATACCTTGTACCCAAGGATGGGGAATTATCAATATACATGCATAGGTTTTCTACGATATCCCTCTCATACCAGTTAGTCTCGCGGCGACTTAGGCCCAGACTAGTCTACCCTAGGGCAGTTCTGATTAGTTACCATTACACACTGACCACAGTCAGTGCTCGCTCGGCAAACCGCAATCCTGCGGGCCTACGCACCAGTATCCTCCCTGGTGTTCTCTCACTCACAGCCCGATCCACAATCCGGCGGATCTACGCACCAGTATCCTCCCTGGTGTTCTCTCACTCACATTCCGATCCACAATCTGGCGGATCTACGCACCAGTATCCCGCCTGGTGTTCTCATTAACGTCGCTTACCAACGACGATCACTTTCCTATGAATACCTTTGGAAGGAATCTCTCAATGGCTACTCGGGATATGATACTACAATATTATGGATTACACAACAATTTACCAAATTAGAGGATGTGCAAACTATTCTTCACATCAAGGGGTCCCTCTCTCCCTCATTGCTCAGCCACTGCTTACCTGACCGGGAATTACATCCGTTCATGAAAACAATGCCTGACTAGAAGAACAGGTTACCCTGATTGAACAAGAATACAAGGCACATGCTGGTTCACTAAGAACTGGGGTACTTTATTACAATGATCATAAAAACACAATACTACACTATAACATGTATCCTGCAAAGGAAAGTGAAAGGTTAGAATGTGCACACTATGGGAAAAAAGGTCGACGTCACCTGAGTAATGTGAAGTCTGGACTCAGCAGTCATCTAGGTTCCCTTCTCGTCTGTGCCTTGGCTCGTCTTAAAGTCACACTCCGGCAGTCACGGGTACACGTCTGCACCGCTATGCTCTGTCTTCTCTGCTTCCCTCCAAGTCACTGGAACCTTCCTTTCATTAGCTGCTTTCTCTCTGGCTGTTCTGCGCTACTCCTCTCTCCTCTCAATCACGGACAGTCTTCACTTCTCGGCTTCGATCTTATAAATCAGTTTCAGCCACTCTGGTCTTCGTTCTCCTGACTAACTGCTTCATTCGGAATGCTCTGATCTTATAGGTCAAAGCTCGCCAGCTGCTCCAACTAAAATAACTTCAATCTTTCTAAGAGAGTATCAGCTTCCTGGTCTTCCTCGGACTTCAAAATGGCGACTGTCTGCCTGGAAATAATTAATGGCATTGATGCTAACGGCTAGCTGCCGCCTACAGACTGACTCATTCAATGCCTCATGCTTTCGCTAATATGGAAGCTTGTCCCTTCATGGAAAGTTACGGCCAGTAACCTGCCGCCCACCAAATTCTTGTACCTCCCCGTACCAAGGACACGTTCCCAGCCGGCCGGCCTGATGTTGTGTCTTCGGAATGGAGAAAAATACAGTCTTTCGATAAGGGCCAGCCTGAGCCGGTTCTCTCCAAGTGAACAACACTTCGAAACTAAAACATTACACTTGACCTAGAAGCATCTCAAGCTGCCGGGGCAGAAAGCAAGATGGAGTCTCTCCCGTTTGAGGCCTACAAGGCCCGAAATAAGCATAACTCCATAGAAGGTATACAAACACTCTTGCAAAAGGACGGATTATCACTAATACTAATGAATCTATCCCCTAACATAAGTTTATAAGCCCTGATCTAAGGAAAAGGGTACGAAAGTGCATTACTGTGCCCTATGAATAGGCCCTGTCTATGGTTCTAACCCTTGCACATATAATAGACTGGAGTCACTTCCAATCATCCTCCCTCAAAGGAAGGCCGAAAAAGTCGGTCAGAACACTTCACCCTTGACTTTAGTCTATTAATCATTCGTTAAACAGAACTAACATCTGTGGAAGAATAATAGGAAACAAAACTAACTGATCTATTCCTCGTGCCGAATCTACAGTATTGGAGTAGGGAAGGAATGCACTGAATAAAGCAGCAAATAGCCACTAAAATACTAATAGCAATCACAATACCCCCTGATATCTATCGTAGGGAATGTAAGTCAGGTAACCAATTGAAGAGCCAGTCAAACCAGCCCTGGTCAATGTGTTTTTTAACCTCTTCAGTCAAGTCATGAAGTTTGTCAATATGAGCCTGAATGGATTTAGTATGGTCAGACAGGTTAAAACAACAAAGACCTTCAAAATCAGAACAATCATGTCCATGTTTCAGTAAAAGGTAATCAATGGCCGCGCGATTTTGTAAAATAGCTCTGCGTTCACCCTGGGCATCTAATAACATATCAGATAAAATTGTAGAAGTTTGATTAATTGATTTGACCATCCAACAGGCCATTTTCCCGATGGATTTGGCGTTATAAACAGCCAATGCTGGGACACCAATAATTGAAATAGCTAAACTAAGGTATTCAGACTTGGAATAGAGATGTAGGGAAGAATCACAATCCTCATATTCCATCATAGCATCACAAACTATACTGGAATAGGTATTAGGATGTGAGGAAAACATTAATAAACTCAGTCTAGTGATGGCACATGGGCCTCCGGAAATATTTGCGGGAATATAGGGCCAAGAGGTGTTGCCACAGGAAAACAACCAACCAGAAGGTAACAACATTGTACGATAATGGCTAGGGGCAACTACTATACTCTTACAAGTCATATTATTTTTAACAGAGGTACATGACTTTGGAGGTCTCCAGGAGCACAAAGTTCGTTCATGAGCCGAAAAAGAAGTTGCTGCTTTGAGCTTTAACTTTACACATTCAGTAATTGCATTGGGATCACAAGAAAGAAAGAAACACAGGTCTCCCTGTGTGATATTATAGGTAGTGATTTGGGAATGAATCGGGGGCATTGAATCTGAAAGGATAGTACATAAGGGACAGTACTCATGAGCTGCAAGATCGCCCAGAATTACATTGGGTCGGGCATTTGATATATTAAAAATATGCTTTAGTGTCTCCAATGAGGCGGGGACGGCAACCAAACAGGTCGCTAGAATGTCAGTCACTGAACGCATCGGTGTCAGGCAAAAATGCGGAGAATTGGTAACTCGTTTAGCTAAAGTTGTCCAAAAGTTCGATGATGAATCCCACGCAGCGAAGGAACGCGGTACTCGGGTTCTCCAATCAACCAAAGTCTGTGGGTTCCCTCCTCTCCCGACGTAGCAGACCAAAAGGAGTCCAACGCCGGCACATCCTGCAGCAGCAGTCCAGAGAATGATCTGAAAGAAAATCAAGTACAGGCATTATTCATTCTCGTAGATAACATTTGTCAGCCGGGACAGCTTCCCAGCTATCTTTCCCTGGTCTCATTACCAAAATGGTATTGTCATGACCGGTTGCAATGATTTCAGCTTGTTCAGGGGGATTTTTAGGCGATTGCACCCATATTCTAACTCCAGGGTTATCCGTAGAGCCAAAGCCTTTCTGGTCTCGCACAGTTAGCAAAGTTGGGGCGGTGCCTTTCTGAATCTCACCACTGAAAACAGGCATAATTAGCAATTGAGCAACTCGGTCAGTCTTTTGAATCGATAAATCAACCTCACTGCTATTCAGCAGGAGAACCTTAATCTCACCCTGATAATCACTGTCAATTACTCTTCCGAGTACTTGAATGCCTTTTAAGCCAGGCCCGATCTAGGGGCAATCAGTCCAAAATTTCCAGTTGGTATACAGACACCAACACCAGTTTCAATGATGACTTGATCTTTACTCTTAATCACAGTGTCATTCATGGCATGCAGGTCCAAGCCTGCGGAACCTGGGGTTGCTCTGCATGGAGCCAGGGCTCCGGGGAAAATTTCCCAATACATTACAGTGTCGCCAATGGAATTGGGTTTCGCTGCGACATTGGGGGGAAACAAACGCATTAAAGGAGATTCAGCATTCAAAAAGGGACGATTGTTCAGAATTAACAATGCTTGAAACAAATAATCTCTCCAATTTTTATATTTATCGTCAGTCAATTTTCGCAATTGTTCTTTAAGCAAACCATTCATTCTTTCAATAAGGCCTGATGCCTGTGGGTAATATGGTATATGAAACACCCATTCAATGTTATTTTCCGCACAAAATTCCTGTACCAATCTTCCACGAAAGTGGGATGCATTGTCAGATTGAATTTGAAATGGAACACCATAATAGAGCATAATCAATTCCAATGTTTTAATGGTATTCACTTGAGTAGCTTGTTTACAAGGAAAGGCCACTAAAAGGCCACTGTAGGTGTCGATAATTGTACAAACATATTGGCAATTTTTACTCATAGGGAGTGGACCAATATAATCAATCTGCCAAATTTGAGCGGGCAATTTTCCTCGATGTAAATGACCTTTAACAATTTGTGGTACTTTTCGTCGTCTAGAATGTTGGCAGATGGGACAATGCAAAATAGTATCTTTAATGTAATCTAAAGGAATATAGATTCCTCGATCGGCGGCCCACCTGCTAGTGGCTCTCTCTCCAAAATGTCCTGCTTTCTGGTGGGCCCATTTCGCCAATCCCGCCAAATCAGAATCTTGCATGTCCACAACTGCCTCACCAATTTTAGATTTCTCATCTGCAATGTTATGAAAGAATTTGTCAAGGGAGTCTATTGGTGTATGAGCATCCACATGAAAGATTGTCACAGTACTCTGTGGGAGCATTTCCCAAATTTCTTGCCATAATTCTTTTCCCCACAGTTCTTTTGAATGCAATTCCCAATTATGAGAATGCCAAGTTGGTAACCAAACTGCCAGTCCATTAGCAGTGGACCAGGAGTTAGTAAAAATATGACATGTGCCAGGTAACTCCTGTTTCAAAACTTGGTAAACTACATATAATTCAGCAAATTGACTACTCTTTCCCTCACCAGTTGTACTCAACAATTTCTGTGTGATTGGGTTATAGGACACTGCCTTCCAATGCCGTTTCTCTCCTATGAACCTCGCTGAACCATCCGTAAACCACACATGTTTTCTGTCCTCCACGGACAAATCATCAAATGGTTTACCCCACTTAACAGGAGATTCCTGTACTACAGGTACGGAGCAATCACTTCCAGTCTCAATCGATGGCGCCTGCGCCACTTGCTCATGTAAAGATGCTACACCTTTCGGACCCACACGTGCCCTGTCTTGAATGTACCACTTCCACTTAATCACACTCGCTTCTTGAGCATGTCCAATTCGATGAGTTTTCGGTGAACTCAAAACCCAATGCATGATAGGAATTTCAGGTCTCAAAATCACATCATGACCCAAAGTCAATTGCTCGGTATCCACCAGAGCCCAATAGCACGCAAGCAACTGTTTCTCAAAAGGTGTATAACGCTCACCAGCCTCAGGTAACTTTTTGGTCCAAAAACCTAAAGGTACTTTTTGTCTGCCTTGTTTTTGCCACAGACTACAATTTGCATAAAGACCTTGCACGGACACATTCAAATCCACATCACCCTCGCAAACAGGCCACAGATCCAAAGCATACTGAATCGCTTCTTTTGCCAGATTAAACGCATTTTGCTGTGGTTCACCCCATTCAAACACATTCTTTTTGCGAGTGACTCGATATAAAGGGGCCAATATCTGACTCAAATGTGGAATATGCTGACGCCAAAAGCCGAACAGGCCAATGAAGCTCTGAGCTTCCTTCCGATTTCTTGGGACTGCAAAATCTAAAACTTTTTGTTTAACCTGTGGGATCACCTCTCTGTGACCTTCATGCCAATTGATGCCTAAAAACTTTACACTTTGGGATGGACCTTGTAACTTATCAGGATTAATTTCCCAACCTTTTTCACGTAAGCACTCAAGGATTTGATCTAATTGGGTCTGAACTTGATCTTGTGTTTCACCTTGAATCAAAATGTCGTCAATATAATGACATACCTGAATTTGCGGGTGTACAGTTACTTCGGACAAATGTTCCGCCACCAGCCGGTGACAGATCGTAGGACTGTGTACATAGCCTTGGGGAAGACTTTTAAACGTCATTTGACGTCCATTCCATGTAAAACTGAATTGTTCCTGACACTCGGGGGCAATTGGAATTGAAAAGAAAGCATTAGCAATATCAATGGACGCATACCATGTACCTGGATGCTTTTGGATTCTTTCAATTAAAGTAATAATATCTGGTACTGCAACAGTCAAAGGGGGTGTATTTTTATTCAACTCGCGATAATCAACAGTCATGCGCCAAGAATTATCACTTTTGCGCACGGGCCAAACGGGATTATTCCAAGCAGAAGTAACCGGAGTTCTAACTCCTGCATCAACCAAATCCGGAATAGTGGCACTAATCTCTTCATGGCCACCTGGAATACGATATTGCTTCTAAGAAACAACTTTTGTAGCTTGAGGGATTCTTATGGGGGGCATTCGTAAACGACCAACCCGTACGGGTCTGGACGATATATAATGTTTAGTTCCAAATTGATAACAGCCGTCATCTAAATGCAAAGTCATTCCTTTTAGAATGTCAATTCCAATTATGTACTCCAAGAGTGGTACAACTAATACAGAATATTCTTTTCGAGGAATTCTGCCTATTCTCATTTCAAGTGCAGTTTGCACTGCGGGAGTTTCCTTTCCACCTAAACAAGTAATTGTCAAAAATTGGCCTTTGAATTTCTTTGATTTTCCGTGAATAAGAGTGGCCTCCGCTCCTGTATCTACCAATGCTTGGGCCCTTTGGATATTACGATGTTTCCAAAAAATTTCAATATCTACATAGGGTCTATTATCTTTGTGAGCCCACCTGTGTACTGAAGCTTGACCTATTTCCTAGTCATTCTTACTGCGTTCTGTCAACCAGGACAAATCAGGATAAATGCTCTCATGTTTTTTGGGTATCAAAACATCCTGTTCATATCCATCTCCATTACGAAATGGATTCCTGTCATCTGTATGGTACTGTGAGTTACGATCGGACAGTCTGTGTCGATCCTCCCTTCTCCTCAACTCAGGGGACTGATCCCTTTCATCTCTATATCTGTTGTAGACACGATCATCTCTCCCCCTTTCTCTTTCCCCCTCTCGCCCCCTCTCCTTCTCATGACGAGGGGACACATCACGCTCATATCGCCGTTCAGCACGACGATCAGAATCCACACGACGCCTGTCGTCACCACTGTCATCAGAACAACCACGATCACAATCATTCTTACGCACACGACGGGCACCCTCCTTACGATCCAAACCACGCTTGCGAAACATGTCCCATAAGCGATTATTAGGCTCGCCATCAATGTCCTCCTTTTTCACACCATCATCCAACAGCGCAAGAAACATATCACGTGTAGAGAATTTATAATCTCCAGCAGTACGACCCTCCGGTCTGGACTGTCTCTCAGGTTTAAACCAGTCACCCAACTCACCAAGCTGACGGACAGATTCAAGTACCATAGATAAAGCATTGCCAGTTTGATTGATCAACAAAGTCATCATAACCTGCTTATAAGCAACAGGGGAAGAACGGATAATGCGATTCCGCACAGAAGATGTCAATAAACCATCCAACAACCTGTCAGCAGTACTGAGAAAAATCGCAGTTTTCATTACCTCCTCTTTTAATCGTTGCCCCACATCGCGCAAAGTGTACCACGGCTTGTCATTGATAGGCCAGTCAGATTCAGTAGGATATTTATGGTTACAGCCATCAGTCGCTAACTGGAGTAGACTAATCTGGCCAGCACCATTAAAATTTCGAAAATGATCTTGCACAGTAGAATCGGAACTCAAAGAGCAAAATTTCAAGGCATCTCCAGCATCTAACATGATACCTGCAGCGCCCAATTCATATAGGCGCACCATCCACGTAAGCAAAGCCTCACCAGGCCGTTGTCGAAATCGTTGTAAAATGTCACTAACCTCTTGTTGAGTAAAGTCTTCCAAGCTATCCGAAGCAACCCCATTAGGATTACCAGGAGCTTGCTGTAATTTACGTCGAAAAACCGGATGAGCAGAAACCTTCGGACGAGCATCCGAAGAAGCCCGATCCATAGATTTAGCGGAACAATCAGGATGAGAAACGTCATTAGAATGGGAAGAGCGACCACGGCCGCTAGAATCATCATCTTTGTCACAAGAAGTAGATTTACAATCACGTCCGGAGCGAGAAGACTCGAGCCTGTCAGACTCCTCAGCCGAGGAGCCAGAATCATTTGAGTCCCAAATGTTACCATCCCACTCGTCGGGGTTCCAATCCAGTCCAGCTTTCGCCACGACCAGACGCACTTTCCGTTTACAAACCCGAGCACGAGGGTGTCTATACTTATATTTCGCAATGCGAACAGCAGCCCTTTCGGCAATAGTCTGATAAGTCTCAAGTTTGTCGGCAAGCAATTTATTTTGACATCGCAAAAGAGTATGCGCATTCTGCACCTCAACAAACTTTTCCTCCATATCCACAAATCGTTGCTGTAATTTCACAAATTTCTCATGAAGAATTCTGTATGCAGTCAAAACAATCCAACCTCTGCGTCCTAAAATAGGAAGCTCATCACCCTTCACTACTGGTGCCTTCTGCAAGCAAGAAACCACATCAGCCGGCTCCACCAGCTCCAAACAAGAACTCCAATTCTCACTCAAACCAGTAGAATCGGCCCACTCACGGGCCAAGGCCTCGTAAGGCGTTGATTCCCAGCCGGGAATTTCAACAGGCAATTTAAAAGTAGATTTAGATTTTCGCGAAAACATGTCGACACACAAAAAAGATATACACAACTATTAACAAATAAAATACAAAAGAAACCACGTACGAGCCGAGCGCAAACCAACAAGATTAAAACAATACAGCGCACACAGGCTTCGTAAACAGTTCGTGACGCCAGATGTAACGGCCGGATTCTCGGACCAGATAGGATCAGCTCCTCAGAGCACCTCCAACACAGCCGGAACATAATCACCTCCCTCCTTAGGACGTATTTACAATAGGTATCTATACCTTGTACCTAAGGATGGGGAATTAGCAATATACATGCATAGGTTTTCTACGATATCCCTCTCATACCAGTTAGTCTCGCGGCGACTTAGGCTCAGACTAGTCTACCCTAGGGCAGTTCTGATTAGTTACCATTACACACTGACCACAGTACGTACTCGCTCGGCAAACCGCAATCCTGCGTGCCTACGCACCAGTATCCTCCCTGGTGTTCTCTCACTCACAGCCCGATCCACAATTCGGCGGATCTACACACTAGTATCCTCCCTGGTGTTCTCTCACTCACATTCCGATCCACAATCCGGCGGATCTATGCACCAGTATCCCGCCTAGTGTTCTCATTAACGCCGCTTACCAACGACAATCACTTTCCTATGAATACCTTTGGAAGGAATCTCTCAATTAGAGGATGTGCAAACTATTCTTCACATCAAGGGGGTCCCTCTCTCCCTCATTGCTCAGCCACTTCTTACCTGACCAGGAATTACATCCGTTCATGAAAACAATGCCTGACTAGAAGAACAGGTTACCCTGATTGAACAAGAATACAAGGCACATGCTGGTTCACTAAGAACTGGGGTACTTTATTACAATGATCATAAAAACACAATACTACACAATAACATGTATCCTGCAAAGGAAAGTGAAAGGTTAGAATGTACACACTATGGGAAAAAAGGTCGACGTCACCTGAGTAATGTGAAGTCTGGACTCAGCAGTCATCTAGGTTCCCTTCTCGTCTGTGCCTTGGCTCGTCTTAAAGTCACACTCCGGCAGTCACGGGTACACGTCTGCACCGCTATGGTCTGTCTTCTCTGCTTCCCTCCAAGTCACTGGAACCTTCCTTTCATTAGCTGCTTTCTCTCTGGCTGTTCTGCGCTACTCCTCTCTCCTCTCAATCACGGACAGTCTTCACTTCTCGGCTTCGATCTTATAAATCAGTTTCAGCCACTCTGGTATTCGTTCTCCTGACTAACTGCTTCATTCGGAATGCTCTGATCTTATAGGTCAAAGCTCGCCAGCTGCTCCAACTAAAATAACTTCAATCTTTCTAAGAGAGTATCAGCTTCTTGGTCTTCCTCGGACTTCAAAATGGCGACTGTCTGCCTGGAAATAATTAATGGCATTGATGCTAACGGCTAGCTGCCGCCTACAGACTGACTCATTCACTGCCTCATGCTTTCGCTAATATGGAAGCTTGTCCCTTCATGGAAAGTTACGGCCAGTAACCTGCCACCCACCAAATTCTTGTACCTCCCCGTACCAAGGACACGTTCCCAGCCGGCCGGCCTGATGTTGTGTCTTCGGAATGGAGAAAAATACAGTCTTTCGATAAGGGCCAGCCTGAGCCGGTTCTCTCCAAGTGAACAACACTTCGAAACTAAAACATTACACTTGACCTAGAAGCATCTCAAGCTGCCGGGGCAGAAAGCAAGATGGAGTCTCTCCTGTTTGAGGCCTACAAGGCCCGAAATAAGCATAACTCCATAGAAGGTATCCTAACACTCTTGCAAAAGGACGGATTATCACTAATACTAATGAATCTATCCCCTAACATAAGTTTATAAGCCCTGATCTAAGGAAAAGGGTACGAAAGTGCATTACTGTGCCCTATGAATAGGCCCTGTCTATGGTTCTAACCCTTGCACTAGAATGATAATAGACTGGAGTCACTTCCAATCATCCTCCCTCAAAGGAAGGCCGAAAAAGTCGGTCAGAACAGCTCCTCACTCCCTATGGGAGATGATAGAAAGCTTTGCAGTTGTACAACTATTCTTACATATCCAGGCCGATAATTTTTATTTCCTTCCAAACTGGTTTTAGGCAATGCCACAGCATCAAAAACGGGGTTCCTGCGCAATTTCAGATGGCCCTTTTGCTTCCCGACTCAGGTAATCACTGCCTGCTCGAGCTTTAACCCCTTCACTGCGGCGGCTATTCCGCCGCAGTGCTAAGGGGGCGGGGCGGCCGCATGCTGGTGACTGAACCGCTCCGTCACCAGTGTCGGTTGACCTGTGCTTGTGACGGAGCGGTTCCGTCATGGCCCGCCCCGCTCAATAGAACGTCAGCGCAGGCGCAAAGTTCGCGCCGCGCAGGCGCGCGGAGCGCGCCATGACGGAACCGCTCCGTCATCAGCACAGGTCACCCGTAGCTGATGACGGAGCGGTTCCGTCATCAGCACTCAACGGGTTAAACCTCCCTGCTGTCTTTGATGCAAAAGCCTCTGTGCTACTTACAGTTGATTTCCTCTAATTCACATCCTCCAGGAATGAATGAGCATCAATGGCGCTCTTCTAAACTGCCCCTATTCCTAGGTGTCTAACAGACTACAAACAGTTAGAATAGGACGCTATCTTTCTATCAAGACTGTCCTAACGCCAGGAGTTCCCACCGGGCACTCATGTTCCTGTTCCCAGTCTTGTTTAATGTATCATTGAAATACCCGTTTGGGGGGGACTTCTGAGTAGCGCAGAAATTCTTTAATACCAATATGGAGACGATAACCCCGTTTTAACTTAAGGTTTCCTTTCCTACTGAAAACCTCCCCAACGCCAGTAACCAGATTTGATAACAACTCGCTGCCTGCTACCATTAACCTTACCCACAGAAGCAAAATCCACGCTGGGCCAATAGCACCTGCTGTCCTGTTAGATTGCTATGGGAGCTTTTAGAGCAGGACCTTAAAGTGCAGTCTAATTGCTGGTATTCTTCAGACCGGGCTAAGGAAGCTACATTATATCTGATGCCCCCCCCCCAAGCATACTTGCCTCATCAGAGTGCAGTGACCAGTTCCATCAGCCTCTTATATTTCTATCACCCTACCCTGCCTTCCCTCTGCAGCCAACGGCCCAATCCAGTGTGCAGACATCATTCATAAAACCCCCATGATGCTCTGCCCTGCTACTTGGTCGAAAACCTAAATACAACTGGCATTAAATAGTGATCGAGAAAAGCTGACCTGGTCCTGCTGGATCCTTCCGACCTTAGAGCTTTATACAACAAGCATACTGTGGAAATGCCCAAGGAATCGGGACACCATTCCCATAGCTATGCACACCCCTGCACCTTGCTGCTTTCCACCTGGGAATGGGTTCTAACCTCTCACACCCCTGACCCTGGTAGCTGCGATCCCACATCCACCAGGTTGTTCATAGTTCCTGCTGCCCCTTGTGGCAGTTCATGGGAAGCCATAGCGCTGTGCTACTTTAAGACCCCCTCTCTGTGGGACACCACTGCCCCGTTGCATGGGCACATCACTTGCGCCCCTCGTCCTCTCACTGAACATTGAACTACACCTCAGGGACGCTCCTTGCATCTGGCATTCCTGGCGACCCCTCCCAGCCTTCTCCTGTTACCGTGGCACTCAGGCTCGCGCCCAAAATGCCACTAAAGGCACCCTGCCCCTCGCTGCAGGGGGTGCCTTGTATAATCGTATAAGACATGAAGACTTCAGAAGGGCATCAACTTTGGGAAATAGCTTTGGGCCTCAACTAAACAGTGGGCAAAGAAAAACATGCATTTGCAATGCAATTGGCCTCGCGTTTATTTTTTTAGTTACAGCTATTGGCGCTGTAATGCAATTGTCTGTTAGTTATGAAAATTATTTTTAGCACTCTTTAAGTGCCCTTAAGCAATGTCTCACAGCTGTATTTATTTTTTTAGAGTGTTTGCATCATTTGGAATGCAGTACCCTGGAGATGAAAAAGCAACTAAGTAATTACAGTTTGACCCCACCAGCAATCGTGATCAGTTCACACACTGCTTTTTATGCACTACACACACTGGTTTCATCCACTCCATCTTCTAAAAAACAAATTGTGTCAAATGTACTTTTCAGTGTCAGTCACTAGGTTCAAAACACATTAACATATGCAACCAGTTTTGAATCTAAATATAGCAATAAGCAACAGAAATTTGGTACGTCAAGTTTTGCAAAGGACCTTTCAGTGCGCTGCAACACTTTTTTTGTGTTTTTAGTTACTTTTGATCTGTAAAAGCTAGAAACAAACGTTTTTGCTGTAAAATCTACAGCTTATGCAGTGGATGATGGATTATGTGGCAAATGCAGAAAATCTATAACTATGCAAAAATCATTGTGGCCGCACAATCACAGAATTCCAGTGCCTTGATAAAATCATGCCACTGGAATCACGCGGCAGGGGAAAACCAAATGATATGACTGGCTACCTTGAGCCCAACCAAGCCGGCATCAGACCTGCCCATTCTACTGAGGCTGAGATCTTGGCGGTTATGGACTCTCTCAGGAGCAATGCCGACAAAGGGTCTCCTCAGGCTCTGATCCTTCTGGACCTGTCGGCAGCGTTCGACACATTCCTTGAAGAGCTGGGACATTACCGTCTTCAATTACGCAGACGACCTGCAAATCATCTTTCCTCTTAACACTTCTAACGCAGCTCTCGACTGTCAGGCGGTCATGTTAAATATCCAGCAATGGATGAACCTCAATAGCTTAAGCTGAACCCAGGGAAGACAGAGCTAATTCTTCCGGGCAGTAGCTCCATCCATTGGAGCCCACAGTTCTGGCCTACAGAGTTGGGCCCCCCGCCCATCCCGGCTTAGTCGGCAAAGAGCCTGGGGGTTATCATAGACTCAGAGCTCTCCCTCAAGCCTCAGGTTGGTGCAGTCGTATCTTCGTGTATGTTTCCGCTTCGGAGAATCAGGAAAGTCTCCCATCTACTTTCGCCTGAAGCCCTGATACAAGTTCTGATCGCCCTTGTGCTCTCCCGCCTGGATTTTTCTAACTCCTTGTATCATGGCCTACCGAAATACCTGCTACATAGGCTGCAAGTTGTGCAGAATCAGTCGGCCCGACTAGCCTATAAGACCCCGAAGTGGCAGTCTGCAAAACCACTGCTCTGCAAACTCCACTGGTTGCCGGTCGAACAGAGAGCCGCATTTAAGATTGGCTGCCTGACCTACAAAGCTGTGACTGGTATGTCTCCCGTTTTTCTAAGGTCCCTAGTGACTCCTTACCATCCGGCACGTAACCTTCGGTCCTCCCATCTTCAACTTCTGACTGCAGTCCCAATCAAACTCAAAAAATATGGTGGCTGCAGATTTGCTCATCTGTCTCCCCAACTTTGGAACCAGCTGCCGTTATCGTTCAAATCTTCCATGTCTCTGCTGGAATTTAGAAAACTCCTTAAAACCAATCTCTACATCTCTCAGTACCACCCAGCGCCAGGAGACCTATGGTGACAGAGCGCTATACAAGTCTCCCTTAAGATAAGATAATATAAGAGACTAAATCTTGCAGTGAGAAAAGGCAAATTATGCGGCACATTTAGTGTTGGTATTACCTCACATTTTAGCATTTTTACACATAATACTTTGTGAGCAAAGCTGTTGTCTCAATAGTAGCAATTTGACACATATTTACGGAAATAAGCAGCAGAAGCTTGACCAGTCAACCTATGCAAAGGACCTTTCACCTCTCTGCAACATGAATGTGTTCCAACGTTTTATTTGTAGCTTTTGATTTACAAACACATTTTTTATGAAATCTGCAGATTAGGTAGCAGCTGATCGATTATGTGGTAAATACGGCAAATCCATACTTATGTGGGAACTGCCACAGCCGTATAATCGCCTAATTCCAGTGGTTTTGAGCATAGATGAGACACGGTGATAGTTTACTAATGCTTAGACGGGCTTTAAATGCACAGGTTCATATAAAGTGAAAACACGCCCGCTTTCCATTTTAACAATCCATCGGCATTCTCAGTGCAATTTGATGTTGTCCATTACAGGGAGTGAGGTTTATTCTCCTGGGGTATATATTTGTCCCAAAAAGCATGCGCTGATGTATATTTATTTACAAGTGATTTTAGTGTTTTTATGAATAAAAAGCCGAAGCAATAATGAGCAAGTTCACTTAGACATTGCTAAGAGTATTAGAAAAATCTAATGGATTTATTAAATAATGGGCAAAAGTCTCTGGCAAAGGAATTACCGTAGAAAACGCGGATTGCTCTGTAAATTGAAACTAGTTGAGTCCGGGATTCTCCCCCCCTCTTAGAGATTATTTGGTTTGACCCATCTGTAGGCTGTAAATGCTTGAGAGGGCAGAGCGGGTTGGGGAGGGGAGGGCTCAGGTTGCCACATATATGCAGGAACAAGGGAGGAAGCTATCATTCACTAGTGAAACAAGCTTTGGCATAGCCAATAGGTCTTGCTTTTGGGACCTTATAAGTATTTAGTGATGCAGCACAATATCCTTGGTGCAACAACATCGACTGTTGCCTGGCTAAACACTTATAAGGTCCCAAAGGCGAGACCTATTGGCTATGCTAATGCTTGTTTTCGTAATTCCTATCTAAGTCTAGAGATTGTTGAACACTATACTTCTGACGTCCTGCTTTTAATTCATGACCAAGGCCTTCTACTAATGGGAATCGAGGACAAGAAGCAGACACAGAAGCTGAGCCCCAAAATAATTAATTGTGCAGCAGTTCAGTAGGCTAATGCATGTGCTAAACAGCCTGCACAATAACAGACACTAAAATAACGAAGAAACGTAGGAGACACCAAAACAATATTGAACCTCTAAGATCATGATATTAAAAGACCAGCTCTGGAGCACATACAAGAGAGTACTAACTGAGAAGGTGCATCTCTTCTGTAAGAAGATTTTACGAACTATTAATGAACTGTTTTGTTTTAAAAAAAGAATAACTAACGCTGTATACAAAATCATTTTTTTTATTGAAGGAGGAGATATTTTTACAAAAAAAGGCTTATAGTTTGGATGCATTGTATGTAAGTGTGTGAATAGCATGAGGTAGAGGCAGTAAATAATAGAAATGAGGGGCAGGCAGTGTCTACTCTCGGATACTCACAGCGTTAAACCTGAGGGTTAGGAGAGCTCCGGCCTCCCATGTGATACTGATGCAGAGAGATGTGACCTAATCTCACAGCTGAAGTACATAGGGATTCAGTGCAACCTTCACATTTCCAATCCTGAGGTATAGTGGGCCTGTGCCTCTGACCCTCACATCAGTGATACTAATGCAGAGAGGTACGACCAATTCTCACAGCTGGAATACACAGGGATCCGATGCAACCTTCACATTTGCAATCTTGAGGGATAGAGGGCCTGCGGCCTCTAACCCTCACATCAGTGGTACTAATGCAGAGAGGTACGATCAATTCTCACAGCTGGAACCGCAAAACTCAACATTTTGTTCAAATTATGGCTAAAGTTTAGGCCAAAATAATAACTTTGCATTTCCGAATCGTATTACTCCCTCAAGACAAAACTGACATAGGCACCATGGTGGATACTGGTATTTACCATAGAGTCTCAACTCCTAAGATGCTATTTCAGTACAGCAACCAGTCTAGGGGACACTTTTAAATCTACCTTGTCAATTGTTTGATTGCTCAGGTTAAGGATAAGAGTGCTATATAAAATATTAAATATATATCTTGACTCTTTTTATTTGCATACGTAAAATACAATGAATCACTTCGTATTGCTTGATTAAACACGAGTAATTGAGATGCACATAACAATAGGACAACACATTTCGAATTACGTTGTGTTCTTAATTGCTTAATCAATTAATTAGCTGCCTAATTGCTCCTGTTGCTTTCTGATGATTTGGTTATTCTTTGTCAATAACATTATTCATTTTTCAAACACAGGATTGTATTTTACATGTATTAGACTGCGCAGTGAGTTCCAGGGGCTCTTGAGAATATTTCTTAGCCCACACCGCTTTTACTGTTCCCGTCTTTTTCATCCGATTTAAAGCACTGGTAGAGGGCATGACCTCGGCAGAGTCTGACCCAGAACGCAGAATTCGAACATTCAGGGATGCAGCAGCAGATAGCTCAGTGAGACAGCATCTACAAACTCCACTTGCAACTGCTGTATAACACCTTATCAAGAAGGAAGAGCCAAGTTTGTAAACTAGATACGTGTAGGTGAGACACACAATAGGAAAAGTACATTCCTGACAGGGACATACAAAGGATGCAAAGAGTTATGGAACAAATACAAAAAGTCTGTAGATTAAGTAGAACCCACCACTTTAATAGCAAGTAGTGAAAGGAGGAGACTGTGGGCTTGATGGTCATGCTCATCTCTGTCTTTGAACCCTCATTTACCTCCAGTGATTGTTAGCATGTGCAGAATCTATTTACAGCCAATCTGTGGGTCAAAGAAAGGTCGAAAATGTGGATTATCCCTGTTACTTGGCGTTTTGTATTCAGACGGGAAGGAATCCTTTGTCAGAGAGCTGCTGGCTGAGGGTGTGGGTCCTCACGGGAAATGTAGCTCTATATACACCCAGCTGTGTTAAAAGTAGAAGTTTTTAGCAAGATATGCAGAATGCTTTTATCGTGGACACACCTGGGCCGAAAGTGCCAGAACCGGACACGATCTGACTAGCACCCTTTCAAAATAAAAGACTATCTCCTCGGACTGACTGGTGTTTTCTCTTTCGGGCATTGTGATTTCGAGGCCTCATTTCAGATTTTAATATTGAAACCACGCAGAATAGTGTGCGGATATCCGGGTGCCCCATGACTAGCCTGCTGTTAAAGATCTGAGGGTCTTGTTATAAAAAATGAGTCAGTGTCAGTGATCTTCGGAGTGTGGGAGGCTCGTGTCTGTTGTTAGTTATAAATAGGAAGTGTCTAATTAGATCCGGGTGAATGCTGCTTGGAGTAATCGGCTTCACTCACCATCGTTCACCTGCTGTTTGTCTCCCTTTGTTGCCTGGTGTGTGTTGGATGCTGTTCTTTTCTGCTACTACTCTGCTTTTCGCATGTGCTGCTGCTGGCCCTCTGTTCTGTTAGCTCATTACTTTCTTCTCGAGAACTCCTAGAAATGATATGAATTTCCCCCTCAACTAATACGAATCAAGCTTGTTAGAAAATGTGTGTTATGAATGTATATCTCAAAACAACTCCTCAGATTTTAAAATAATTCAAACGCACAGTTCGCAGTGCAAAAACCTTGTATTGATGCAGAACATATTTTGTGTAAGCTCAGTTCAGTTTCATAAGTCTTTATTTCGGTAAAATTAACCATAAAAGACATCACAGAATAAAACACACAGTATAACAATAAAAACCAACATAATACATGAATTACATAATACACGGTGCATCACTGGCTGTTCAATAATAAAAGTAATAATGATAAAAATAATAGTAATAATAGGCTGTCAAACTAGCTAATACTGTGAATATCTAACTCTAATTAGCCAAGACCAGACTAAAAATGTGGCTACTGATATGGCCACTGGGAGAGATGTTACCATCCCTAACAACCTTAGGGCCTCGTCTGCCCCTCGGGTCTTGAGCATTCGACAAATCAGTTTTAGCCATTTTTTCTGTGGGGCAGCATATGCAGGGCATACAAAAAAGAAATGACCCAAAGTTTCCTTCTGGTCTTGACACCATGGGCATGAATTCCCTACACCCCCCTCCATTTTTGTGTGAACGATCTCAAAGGTAATGTTCCTGCTCTAAATTGAAGGAAAAGTTTTCTATCAATACTCTTTGTTATGGCATCCCAGTTGCTCTCCAAAACTGTACCCACTTTATGGCTCAGAAATCTACCAGAAAGGGTTAATGAGCTATGTTCCATAATCAGCCTATTTCTATATGCGGCCCAAAACTGGTCTTTGAGATCCTTTTTTCCGGGGAACTCGCTGGTCCTGGGGTCGGACCATAGCTGGATAAGACCCATATCTGACAGGGTGGATTTGCCTGCTTTACACCAAGGGAAGTTGCCACTACCCACTATTCATCTGAGGTCTTCTATACCCACAGCAAAAGTGGCCAATTCAGGAGTTGGATGGCGTCTGTAAGACTAATTGGACGGTAATTAGTAGGCAGGGAGCGATCCCCCTTTTTGAAAATTGGAAGGATTTCCGCCCCCTGCCAAGAGTCTGGTATCAGGGCACCATCTGCCACAGCGTTAGCTATCTTCAGTATACAAGGGACCCAAACTGCCTGATCTGATTTGAAGAGATCTGAGGGAATACAATCTATGCCGGGAGCTTTCCCACCTTTGGTCTGGTGTAGGGCCAGCTCCATATCTAGGCAATCAAAGAGGGGATCATGACTCAGGGTTCTTAAGGTGCCCTCCCGTATGCTTGCAACAGGGGCTACTAGAGGACCAGAATTGCTAAATTGTGCCCCGAAATGTGCAACCCATCCATCTTCAGCTACATGATTGGAGGGAAGTTGTGATTCATAAGAATTCCCCCACTTAAGAACGTGCCAGAACCTCGATTGATTAGAGGATAAACTTGCCTTATAGAGATCCTGCCAGTGTTTGTCGTCCCAAGCCGACTTGGCCTCTTTCTGGCACTTTTTGTATTCCTGCCTGAACTTCCGTATGGCTGTACTGTCACACAATTTAAGTGCTGCGAGTAAGTCAATATGGGCTTTACGACAAGTTTGGTTATACCACTTTCCCCCACCCAATGGTATTCGGGTTTTTTTCCCAATTTTTTTATTTGTTTTTGAAAAAAGCGATTTCAAAAAAAGGAAAAAATTATCGTGTAGCCCACAAATATCAACTGAATCAGACGTTGTCTCCATGGCGGCCAAAACCTCCACGACTTTCCGTGACATTAGACTTAGAGTCGCGGGTTCCTCAGCTACTCTACTCCACTGTACCCTTCTTCTGTCATTCTCCAGGAACAAATCTGATGTAGCACAATTGTGGGGGGCTCCCAAACAGTAATTGCTATCAAGAGCTAGGCTGAGTGCTAGGGGGTTATGGTCACTCTCTGGGCGATCCTCCACCATCATATTGATCAGAGAGGACCAATATTCCACCTTGATAAGGAAGTACTCGATCCTACTCGTCCTATGACCGTTATCAAAAGTGTGCTACCCTTGTTTGTCTGACGGAGTTTGCCCATTCACGGCTCTCAGTCCCCATTCTCGGCAGAATCCCAGCCAATGGAGGGCTGTCCCTTTCTTGATAGGTGATAATTCTAGGGACGGAATCTTCCAAAGTTTGTCCTCTTCTGCCTGGAAGTCCATCTCTCTTCCAGAAAATGGCTCAAAGGTACAGTTTAAATCGCCTGCCAAAATAACAAAAGATTCCCTTTCGATTTGATTTAGTATAGAGTCCAGATCATTGAATATACCAATTGGGCTGCGTCCGCCTGGGATACCCCTAGCATAGACATTTATAATAACTATTGTTACTATCTGCAACTCTGGGCAATAGCTTGCTTAATCTCCACAACGGCCCCTCGCGGCGGGATGCCTGGCTTTTACCTTGCGGATACCCTGCTGGGGTTATCTCACAGGGGAATACCAGGACGGGTTCCCTAAGCAAGCGCTTAGAAACTGCTCGGTGATTTGCGCTATATAAATTCATTTACATTTACATTTACATCGTCTGGGAGCCTGGATGTGAGAGCTTAAGCACAAGAATATCAAAATTAGTAGTGGACACCTCTATGGTATGATAGACCAATGTCTGTCTTAACCAGACAAAAAGACCCCCTGATGGTCTACCCACTCCTGTCCTACGAGCTGGTTTATAAAAATTTAGAAACCCAGGTAGGAAAATAGGATCAATTGCCCAAGTCTCTTGGAAAATCAAAATGTCCTGATTATTCACCAACTGCACCCACTCCTCAATTTGTAGGTTACTACGCAGGCCAGCTATGTTCCACGAAATAAGTCTCAAAGATGTTTGGTGGTTGGCCCAGCCCGACCCAGCGGAAACATTCATACTAGATGATAAAGGGTTTCCCCCCCTTTGGCTTGGAATAACCTGTAAAGGTACATCATCCCTCCTGTGATGGAAACAGATTTTATCAATTTCATCCGCTCCGCGAACAACCATCTCGGGTTCCTGGATCCTATCTTGAATCCCTCTATATGTGCTAAGCTCCTTATTTCCAACCTCTGATGCCAACGCATCCTGGACCTCGACCTCGTCTACTTCCAAACTCCCGCCCCAATCCCCTCCAGAAAGATCGAACTTCTCATTCCCTATATTAAATGACATTGCATTCTGTACTTCATCATAAAAGGGTACTGTATCTGGGGTAGCAAAAATTCCCGTACAATCTTGGATGACCTCCGAGTCAACGGGTGGCAGGACAAGTCATTCATTTAAATCCAACCCTGAAATGGGCTCATAAAGATTATACAGCGGGATATTCCAGTACTCGTTGTAGTTAGTGTGATTAGTATAATTGTTTGGTAAAGGGAAGTGTCTGGGGGAATGTTGGCGTAAGGGGAGGGAGAAAGGAATATTTAAGTTATTAACGGGACGAGAAAAAAGTGGTGTACAATGAGATAGATTCTGGGGGTTCGAGTTTCTACCAGATCTGGGATAAGTAGGGGGTCTTAGCAGGGCCTCTGGATAAAAATAGCTCAGGTTTCGAGTTGAAACTCCTCCTTCATTTTTCCCTGGATACCAGTCGCTTATGTGTGTAACGACTCTGTGATCCTTAAAATTAACGATCACAACGTCTCCGTCAATATCTTTCGGTCGGGGGCCCACCCAGTTGCATCTTCTTACAGAGATTATGTCTCCGTTTAAATGTGCGGGGAGGGGTCTGTTGGTTCTCAACCAAAAAATAACTTTATTTTTCAGATTGACATTGTGTTCGAAATTTCCATTAGGAATAGGAGGAACACCTGTTAAAAGGATCACAAGTTAGCTGACTCTGGAGGCAGGTCCACTGTAGTCCTACGATTTAAAGTGGCTCTTTGGGTTTTAGCTACCCCTGAAAACATAGTTGGCTTAATCGTAGGAGGGGGCGGTTTTTTTGGGACCAACAATTTCTTCTCTTTGACTGGTTTATGTACAGCCGTCGGCTTAGTTGGATTTGGGGGAGCACTTTTATTATTAGATGTTAGGTTTTCATTTGGTTTATGTGGTCTACCTGGGTTCGATATATTTGAACTTGACTGGCATTTTGGTCGGGGCTGATCCTTGGGTTTCACAGGATCGGGAGTTGTGCTCGAGTGAGCAGCTGCCAAAAGGCAATCCATTTTTTCCCCCAAAATTCTAACTCTCTCAATAAGTGGGAGCATATAAGAGTTTAGAAGCTGTTCAAAAAGTTCTATTGACTCTTTGTTGGACATTGTTAATAATTCTCCTGGGAGAGGTGGTAATAGTTGAGTACCAGGTGAAACATCACTCACTAGTGGGCCAGTTGGAATGGTTTTAGGGCCTACTAAAGGGGGTGTAGTACTCAAAAAAAAATTCCCTTTTTTTTTTACCCCGCCTTTTCTCCTTTTTTTCCTTGGCGGAGAGTGAGCTACCCTCCGTGGATTCTTAGGATTAATTTTGGTCTTACTAACAGTTTGTAATGAAATTGTATCAGAAGATTCAACAATATCAATTGTATGATTAGAAAAAGCTGAATGAAATTGCGAGACAAGATTCGGGGCAGCTGAAGAGCTTAGATCAATGAGACTATTTAGATTCAATAGGTGGGCTATTTATATTACCATCGCTAATGTTATCAGAGTGAACAGGGGTTGTACTATGGTCTTGAAAGATGCTAGGAATTGGGTCGGTGCTGAATAATTCAGCATCTAATTCCAACCTACCAGTACTACCCAGTTCTTGGGTGATAGTTAAGTTTTGGGGGTAGTCAATGGTTTCTTTATGAGTAATTCTATAGAGAGACGGCGCTCTGCACGTTTCTCCGCTAGCAGCAGTTCTTTGTCAATTTCTTTATTTGCCCTCACAAAATATTTATCAAGGGGACCAAGGATAGAAACCCCAACACTAGAGGGTAGAGAACTAGGTATGTCTAAAGGCATCCTTAATACTTGAGATCCCCCAGAAAACAATAAACCTTTAACAGCAGTAAACAAATTATAAATGTTAGGGACCAGGCCCAGCCCAGCCTCCTTCGGCCTCTGACGGCCACAGACGGTCCCGCCCTTGTCCCGGGCTTCTCCCGGGACGCTCCCGCGCGCTCCCGCGCAGTGGGGATAACAATTTGATAATATAGGGACTCTCGTTGTTGGGGGCGGGGCAGGAAGGGGGGGCGGCCCACGTGGTGGCAATTCGGGCTAGCAGGGACTCCTTGGAGAGGTAGTCCCCGTCCCGCTGCTCGCAGCCCTGCCTACACGCACACACCCACAGCAGACTCCAGGTGGGCCAACACTTCCAGAGGCCACGGACCCGCTGCAGCACACCCCACGAAGCGGGACCCGCAAAGCGGGTACCGCGAGGCGCAGCACAAGAATTCAGGAAACAGAGCACAGGGTCCTAACAGGTACAAAGAGATCAGCAGAGCGTCCCAAGGTGGTTCCAAATGCTGGGGATTTTAAGTTTGTTGTTTGGGGCGGGGCAGGCAGGGAGAGCGGCCCAGGTGGTGGCAATTCGGGCTAGCGGGGACTCCTGGGAGAGGTAGTCCCGGTCCCGCTTCTCGCAGCCCTGCCTACACGCACACACCCACAGCAGACTCCACGGGGGCCAACACTTCCAGAGGCCACGGACCCGCTGCAGCACACCCCGCGAAGCGGGTTCCGCGAAGCGCAGCACAAGAATTCAGGAAACAGAGCACAGGGTCCCAACAGGTACAAAGAGATCAGCAGAGCGTTGTGTAAGCCATAACAACAAGCAATGGCCGCGCGGCCATGAAAGTGACACGGCCACGCGGTGTGAAACTGAAACAAAATGAAGAGCTGACGAGATGGTAATGGGAGGAGGGAGGGGCTCGGGGAGGGGATTCAGGTGTGCGCTGTAAGGCTTAATGAGCCATTACAGAGGTAGCTGTGTACGTCGCTGCGCAAGCTTGTGCGTGTAATCGCAAGCTGGTGGCCGGGAAAAGCAGCTTTTGGTAGCACTTCGGAAAACCGCTGACTAAATGTCTCGGCCAGACTATCTCATGCGCTGGATCAGGCGAGACCTAAAAATATGAGAGGCTTTTTGTCGATTTCGATTTTAAAACAAATAAGGGAACGCTTGTTCCAGAAATTGCACATGTACTTTACCCCTTGCAGGGTCTTATGATAGGATTACAAACATTAAGTGGATATTCTCAAAGATGCTGGCCAATAAATGAAATCTTGAGCACTAATACGGGTCCGTCAATTCCACGTCTTCAAACCCAAAGCGAGGAAACCTAGGGGCATAATATCAGGGAACAGCGTTACAATTATCGTCGCTATAGCGGCAGGAAAGTGCCGCTAACACGGTGACAATGGGATTGATAATATGCCGTAGAGAATTCCAATCGAATCCCATGTAAACTCCAGAATATGGGCTTCTATTGGAATTCTCAAGGGCATATTATCAAGCCCATTATTGCCGCTTTAGCGGCAGGTGGCGATAATTTTAACGCAGTTCGTTGATGATATGCCCCCTAATTTGTGGGACCATAGCACAATTACTTGGCCCTTTTCCACAGCTCAAGGGGCGTGGCCTGCGAATCGCAGCAACCTAAAACTGCTGTGGTCTGCCTCTATGAGGCACTTACCACAGCCAGGCTCGTGTCCCAACCTTCCTTACAGCAATTTATAAAATTCTTTGTGTGAAACAGTCAGGAGGAATTAATTTGTCTTCCTTTATTAATAAATAAACTTCTATAGACAACTCATTTGCTATCTTGCAATGTGGTTCATGAGAATGGTCTAAAAATTCTTCTTTTGGCCTACCAGTTGTCACTATTTTCATAACTTGGCTCAGACATTTTTCTTCTTAAATGACAATCCACGATGTGTCCATGTCGGTTCAAGCAACAAGATCATTTATACTAGCTATAATTCAATCCTCAACTTTATCTATTTTGTCCTTTTCATATAACTCCTCAACAACAGGCAGCCTTAAAAAATACCAAATGCACTGGCATCCACTCTAACAAGTGTCTCACCTCCATCAAAATACGCTTGTAGCACAGGTGATTCTATGATACATTGTACATTGCTTAATAAGTTCACAATTATACTGACAGGTAGCAGTCCATACAAATTCTACTTCTTTTTTAGTTACCGTCTGAAGCATTCTGTGAGATCTGAAAATGTATTGATGAATATGAAAACAAAATTCACAAAGACCATAGGATGAGTTGCTTCGATGATCTTTTCTACAATACTAGGCTAGGGTATGGACTCTTTTACCTGATAACACATGGCCTACATATTCAACTTCATTCACAGAAAATATTAATTTCGCCTCTCTCAGAGTAACTCCATTGTTCTGTAGAATAGACAAAAGCTTTCAAAATCTTTTTCAAGCATTTCAAATGTATCTGAAAGAATTAGTATGTCATCCTGAAATACCACCAGGTGATTCATTGCATCACGCAACCCAAACATAACGTTTTGAAACACTGACGCTACTGATGCCAGTCCAATGGTATACAACACAACCAAAATGTTTCAACAGGTGTTACAAAAGCAGTAATATGCTGTGATTTCTCATCTAATTCCACCTGATGGTACGCAACTTTAAAATCTAAATTTGTAAACCATTTGTTCTCGCCTACAGCTGCAATAAGAACATCCAAGGGGCATATTCTCAAGGACTTATCGTCGCGTTTTCAGCTCTTTATCGCAGCCAAATTTACAAGCTTGTGCTAACAGCCCATATCACCAGTTTACCTGCGATAGCAGCCGCAAAAAATAACGCCACAGATGACCCTGGCAACTAACGCTAATGATATGCAGAGTAGGCATTCCAGTGCAAAAAGCAGAGACAGCACCACGTCACAACATTCTCAATGACAAGCCAGATCTGCGATAAGATCACAAAGCAGGCAATAAGGCGTGTTAGAAGCAGGGATTTAACACCTGCTCTTACCTGGTGTGAAGTCAGATGACAACCTGCACCATAAAAGGGAGCCCAGCCCAGAGCCACACCTGAAGAACAACAGATGCCATGGAGCCAATGATCATGCAGCTCGGACACCCAAGAGGGTCGCAACACCCACCTCCACACCCCCAGGAATCTCCCCCGGGCCCTACCCCGGATACCCCTTACCCCCCTCGGACCAAGATATTGCACATCATCTTCACAAAATCCTGCACAAAATCATTCACCTGATGTCACACAATTATAACAATTAACATTCATGTGTGGTCAGAAAAAGGAGAATCATTCAATCACCATTGAAAGTCCAAACAAAATATCACAATCAAATTTGACTCCAAACAACTTTTTGGAAGAGCCATGGTGGGTCATCCTTAGACAATCTCTAAGTCACAAAATAAGAAGGTGTGTCATGCACCCATCAAAGGACAGAGAGAGAGAGAGAGAGGATAGAGGGAGAGAGAGAGAGAGAGAGAGAGAGAGAGATCGAGAGAGGGAGAGAGGGAGAGAGAGAATGAGAGGGAGAGAGAGAGCGAGAGAGAGGGGGAAAGAGAGAAAGAGAGGGAGTGAGAGATTGAGAGAGATTGCACAAGGAGCGCAAGGCCAATCGGGCTCTTGGCTCATACAACTCAACCGTTGCTTGTGTATCTCTAGTGGTGCACCATAAGTCTAAGGCCTGGCATCAATTGCAGCGCAAAGGCCACATCACATCTCAGAAATGCAAGCAGTAGTCAGACTAACATTAGGTATGAAAGCTTATTTGTCTAAATACATAAGGCCGAAGGACATCTGAACCACCGACCTTGGTCTTGAATGGGGCTGGCATCCTGAGAGAAATACCATACCAGATTTTGACAACTCCCATACCACGAACTGCGCTAATGAGAGACCAACGTGTCCACATCCCACACACAGTTGTCCCTGCTTGAGCTACTCCTGCATGGGATGCCCTTGACACATAATTAACAAACAACCCATACATCCAAACGTTGCACATACATACGACTCATTGTGGTGAGTTGTGGCATATCATCCACATAACTGACGCTGGTCTGAGGAGTGTCGGTTCTATGAGACCAACAACCGCAATGGCAGCCCATCCCGGGCACCTGCACAACCCCAGTCACGTGGAAATGTACAGTGCGTAAATCCTACATCTGTTGGGATCACTGCCACTGTCAGTGTTGCGCATCAGTAACCGTCTGAGTTTTTCTGTCTTGTATGCGTCACCTGTGTCCAGCCCTGGTTCTACTGTTGATCATGCACATTCGAGTGGTCGATGGATGTCTGCCTACCCAACACATCAGTAGCTGTACTGGATTATGACTTGCCTGTGTTCCCCGTTAGCCCACAAACAGGAGTGCAACTGTGATACCCCTGCATGGGATGACTTGATGTTTAGCACATATGCTGGCAGTTGGGGATGGGAGATTGCACAAGTCATCATGTGCAGTGACCACATCGAGCACTCCCCTATTGGGCTGTGCTGCAGATTGGTGAAACCCCGTTGATGAAGCACAGCTGTCCAGACCAGTTGATGGATTGTCTCTTCCTCGTGTTTGTTGAACTCGACAACAACGTACTCTTGGAGCTGATTGCCCATGAAGCTGCGCTTGTAGTCATGGACAAGTAACTACGTTCCTGCAGCCACACTGATTGTCACCCAGTGCACAGGTCCCAACACTGTGTTGCATCTTGGAGGAATGGTCACATATCCCACCACAACAGTGGACATGTTTGCATTTGTGTGAACTCAGAATGCATGTGTGTGCACCTACACGAGTTGGTACACACCTGTGCATGGTGATGCAGTCCCATGGGAGGAACTGCACAACGTTGTTTGGCAAAGTTTTTAAATCTGACATACTGCTGGAGGGAGAGTACACACATGGCAATGTAGTACGACATGCGACCTTGTTGGACCCTTTCCCCTGCTCACTGTCAGCAGAGCACACAGTCAGCGCAGTCCGTGGTACATGGGCTATGAGTCGTGTCCCCTGACACGGGGTAATGAACAGACGCCAAACATCACAATGCCCTGAAAGGCAAGGTGGGCTGAGACCGTTGCCATCCGTAATGATCGGTGTTCATTTTTGCCTCCATATTTCTTGTGCCTTCACGTGTTCTTATGCTGCCTGTAGGTGTCGTAAGCATTGGTTTGCCTTTTGCAGCCCTTCCCTTGCCCGTACTGACAAGCGCATGCTAATGAAGTCTATACAACTTCACTAGTATTTAACACCTTGGCTGCTTTGAGTTTTCCCCTCCTGTGCTGAGGATCAATACAAATGGGTGTGGTCATGATGAGCTCAGCGCGTCATGAGCACACGAGCACTGTGATACATGACGAGCTCAGCTCGTCATGAGCACAGAAGGGGTTAACTGTGATGAGTGTTAATTATAATGACAAATTGTAAGCCTCAATAGGCAATGTCCGTACACAGGGAGGGACTAACTGACGCATTTCCATTGGGGGTAAGTCCCTATTGCCAGCTCCACCTCTGTGAGCCAGACATTGTGCCCCCCCCTCCCTATCACCAATCCCACAACCTACCGATGCACATAAGCTGAATCCAGAAAAGCAACGGCTCTGTGAGACTCACTGACAATGCAAATGACACTGACTGCATGACCAATAGCATGACTGCTGCAAATGTACATGTCCTGGTGCACAACACCTCATGACAGCCAAACTAGATGCCATACTTGGGTGTCTAAGTCCCATCAGGGACCACCTACAGTCCCTAGCGGACAAGAACGTTCTAGTCAGTCAGGCTCCTGCGATGATAGCACAGAGTTGGCACAGATGAGGAGGACAATGGAGACCATGGAGCCGATCCAGTCTGGTAGTTTGGCTTCCACTGCATAATACCAGCGAGATGTAGCGGGGATCTTACAAGCCCTTCAGATCCTCTTCTTGTCATTGCTGCCACAGTGCCTGCCCCTTCCGCTTACCTTTCACACAAGCTCAGAAGAACCTGCTACTCCTTTGGCCTTATCCTTCAGGATATATCTTAGGCCAAAGTTTCACCAGCGAACCCTTTGCTACAATCACTCACACAGAAAATAGTCCCTAATGTAACACTGCCAGCCCTACCTAGCTTCTCAGTGTTATTCCAACAGACGAGTAACCTCAGTGCAGTGTGGCTTCCATTTACCACCCGCTATTCCTTCCCGGGATTCCACAGGTGTGCATACCTGCGTGTTCAGACAACATAGAACAAGACACTTACTTAACATAAAGAGTTAAAACATGTAATCAATAACCAAAAAAAGTATGTCCTATGAAATTACCAATATAATCAATAACACCATCAATTCAAAATGAGCAAAATATCACCAACAGTAAAAATCCTTACTATTTTCAACACTTCAAAAATACATCCTACCATATTAACAACATTTCACAGCCCTATTAATACTCACACCACTTCTTGCATCACCTTCCTGTACTGCTTTGCCAGTCTTCAGGTTCTGAGCATTGGAGTCAGGAATCAGGACATGGACATTTATCTAACTTGGGCAATTATTTTATTTTCCTTCTTAAGGTCAATGATCCATTAGTTGAGTAGTTGATGGTGAAATCAATAATTATTAATCACCAAACTAATCAATAATGACCATCCTCTGATTACCAAAAACTGATGGAGCGGTAATTTCTTCTGGTAGTTTCTCAATGCAAAAACCTTCATGCTACCTCTAATTTACCACTCAAAAGGTGTTGGGCCCTTCACACCATGTATTACCTTCAGGAGACTTTAAATAAAGATGAACAGTCAAAAATGCAATTATTATTTAAAGCCAATAAAGAGAGTTGTTGAGTATTTAAAGGGTTTTATTTTCTAGTCAAAGGTTAATTTTTCTCTGACAGTTTATTCATTAGTAAAATATCAATCAGGTTACAGAATATGGAAAACAGGAATAAAAGCATTAATATTGAACTTATTACTGTCTGCATATAAGCATTACATATAGGAATGTGGCGCAAAATGTCATTCAAAACTCTTAAAGAGTTTCTAAGAAAAATATAGTGTTGCAAGGCTAATCAAAAATCAAATAGTTTGCAAAAATCTCCCATTAAGAGAAATAAATGCATAAGTCAAATAAATCTTTTCAGACCTAATTAATTAGTCAAAGCATAAACTTAAAGTTTAGCATCTAAATCTAAAAAACCTTTCTATCTGTTGCTGTTCTTCTGCATCTGTCTGTGTCTAAAGAGCAAGCAGAGAGTGAGGCAGCCCGCCCTTCACCAGACCTCGAAAGAATGTAGCCTGCAGTGCCAAGATATGACGTGGAAGCAAGAAACCTCCCCCTGACTCTCCTCGGACGCCCATGCACCTGTAACGATCTCGTACCTAACCCATAAGATGTCTGGCCTATTCTGTTCCTTCTCTCAAGAGCTCACACACCCCCTAATGAGCCTAGAAGCCAGCTGAGCTAAAAAAGGCAGCCCCTCCTCCGGAGAGGTCAGAATTTATACACAAAATTTTGGCAGACTACACAAAATGTTTCAACTTCAGGAAAACCTGTATGTGATTGGTCAGTCATGATGGCATGAGTTCTCACAAGCCTAGCTCATTCTAAAAACCTGACTTTACCAGTTTTAACAAAAGAAGCATACATGAATAATACATTTATAAACATTTGCAACATTTACTAGGAAAAATGTTTCTATAGTTTTCCATCCTTCCTGTCACAGTGCAGTCAGATGGATACTTTTAACTAACTGGTACATTGGCACAGTCACAAGAATGTACAGTTCAAGATGTCCTTGACTCCTTCCGCAGTTTGAGTCAAGCTGCCACAGTCTGCGGATGCTCTCTTCTCTTTCAAAGCAAGCCACAGCCTTGCTGGTTTCACAGGCAGCCATTTAATGGTAGGCCCAGCAAAAACATTTGAGAGTGAATAGGCCTCACTTTCATGTTTTTCATGTGCCATGTTTTTAACTTGCACCAAAAGGTGCGTTGCAATTTAAATGCAGTCTGTCTGAAGCACAAAAAATAAAACCATGCCTGACTGCAGATGAAATCTGCTCCATCACAGGTACAAGAGCAGATTCTGCCCATGGATATGGCTTTAGGTTAGGTGGTGTACCTGTCGCGAACAAAAGGGGAATCACTAGTGGGCATGGTGCTAAGCGTTCCCACATGGAGCTTATGCTGCAGGGCATGATGCGCAAGATGACAGCTATGGACAGGAGGCTGGGGAGAGTTGACCAGTTGGATAAGAATGTGGCAAAGCTCTCACAGAGGTTGGATGACCAGGTGGGGTCATCTGGGAGACCCAAGCGAGTAATAGTGCCCCCGCAGCCCAGGGGTGAGTTGGATACGTTACCTAAGCGGGTCAGGGCAATAAGGGGTAGTGATCGGGTCTCCCAGCCACAGGTAGCAGGGGGGTCACCAGGAATGGTCCCTGAGGGTGGGCCTCCAATGCCGGTTGCACCCATACCTACGCCAATATTCCCGTCAAGAATACCGGTGATACCAGCTCTGGCCACACCGGAGCCAGCCCCATTCATATCGCCCTTGGTTGTCCCAACAGTAATTCCAATGGGACAAGTGGTGATCCTGGCTCCTCCCCTGATACACGGCATGGGATCCCTCACCCCAGTTATTGCACCTCCCAGGGTGGCCCAGGTGTCCCCTGAGCTGGCAGGACAGATAGCAACAGTGCTCCCCTGGCTGGGGATTGGGGGGATGTTGCCGTCCTTGGTGGGTGCCAAGGAGGCTGGGGAAGATCCATCCGCAGAGGCTCAAAGAATGGTAGCGAAGATTTTGATTGCTAGGGGTGGCGGGGGTGTCAAGCGTGCCTATTTCTCCTCAAGCGTCATGCTCAGACAGCAGCTCTGGAAGAGACAAGAGTGTTGAAACAACGTGGGTCGCAGAAAATGGTAAGGAGGTGGCATTGCTTGTACTAGGGGAAGGTACAATACCCTCCAGGACGGAGAATATGGCACAGCATGTTCCACAAGGAGTGAAGGAATTGATTTGGGTGGGCAAATATGGCTATATGTTTTCCTTGCTAGTTCATCACAGGGAAATGGAGTATGTTAAGACACAGAAGGACTGGATGTTGCCTAGCGAATTGCAGAGCCAAATGGCAAGATTCAGGGTGGAGGAGTCCCTGATCAATTGGATTAGAGCCTTTTCTGTGCTTATGGCGATCACAGCAGAACGTTCCCCTAATTTGCAGGCAGAGAAGACATGTTACCAGAGTAGAATTACAACGTTTAGTGACAAATATGGAGGGGATGGGTGGGAGAAGTATAACACGACCTTCAGGAAAGCTAAAGAATTTGACCAAACTTTATCCTGGGATAGCGTTGATTACGTCTCATGGTATGGCCAGTTTATGGTCGGGCAACCAGGGGGTGCTGGCCCAAGCTGGAACAAAGGTTACCCGTCCAAACCCCAGCAGCCCTTTCGGCCAGCACAAGGAGGTGACACGGCTGGTAGGGCGCCGGGCAGTGGGGACGGAAAAGGGGTGTGATGGGACTTTAACAAACCTACATGCACCAGAGCAGCAGGCACATGTAAGTTCAAGCATGCATGTTCCTTATGTGGCCACCCTTCCTATCCAGAAACATCATGCCGCACAAAAGGTAACATGGGAAGAAGGAAGCAGGATTAGGGGGGTAAGCTGGCGGGTAGCGCATTCACCCATTGGCATTCTGGCTATGACCCCTTGGCTGAACAGGTACCCAGACCATGCCTCTGTGAGGATGTTGCAGGAAGGCTTTACACATGGCTTTTAGGATCCCAGTGGTGAGATATACCGGGACATCAAACTGTAAGAATCAACTGTTGCTTAGGCACAACCCAGTGGTAGTGGCAACAAAGATCGTTAAAGAGCTGCGCTTGGGGAGGATAGCGGTTCCTTTTATTGACATCCCTGTACCTAACTTTGTCTGCTCGCCCCTCGGCATGGTCCCAAAGAAGGAGAAGGGCGAGTACAGGCTCATCCATAACTTATCAGCACCTAAGGGTGTATCATTAAACGACACTATTGATGAGGACATTTGTAGCGTTAAGTATGCGTCCTTTTACCAGGCAGGGGATATGTGGGCCCGGGGCCCTGATGGCCAGGTCAGACATTGAATCTGCTTTCCAGCTACTGCCAGTACATCCCCTAGACCAGCATCTGCTAGGTTTTGCATTTCAAGGAAAATTCTACGTGGATATGTGTATGCCCATGGATTGCTCTGTCTCATGCGCGTACTTTGAGAAATTCAGCTCCTTTCTGGAATGGGTTCTGAGGCACATAATGGGACATCATCATGTCATGCATTACCTAGATGATTTTCTTGTTTTGAGCGCAGTGGGCTCACAGGAGTCTGCATGTGCATTGCAGTAATTTTGCGTCCTCATGCGGGCTTTTGTGGTCCCGCACATGCCTGGAAAAACGGTAGGGGCAACAACATGCTTGGAATTTCCAGGCATAGAATTAGACTTGGTGGAGGGCTGTTTCAGGTTACCCAAAGAGAAAATCAGGAAGTTCAGAACAGATTTACAGCAATGCTTGGTGAAAGAAAAGATGACATTACAGCAGCTACAGCAGACTGTGAGGCAGCTGAATTTCGCTCTAAGAGTAATACCTATGGCACTCCCCTTCTCCCGCTCAATCTCGCAGGCCATGACGGGCCTGCGGGAGAAGCACCATCGCACTAGGTTGTCTTCCAAGGTTCACCAGGACATGCGTATTTGGATGGCATTCCTGGAGGATTTCAACTGCAGAGTGATGGGGTGCGGTCCACCCACAACTTCTACTGAGTTAGGTCTATGAACTGATGCGGTCGGCAGTGTGGGGTTTGGCGCCATATTTGGAAACAAGTGGGTGGCTCAACAGTGGCCGGATTGGTGGGAATAAAGTGGTTTGACAGCTAACATCGGATTCTTGGAGCTTTTTCCAATATGGGTTGCATTGACAGTTTGGCCTGAAGAGTTGTGTAAGAAATCAGTGATCTTCTGGTTTGATAACATGACCGTAGTGGAATGTATCAATCAGCAGACGGCGCAGTGTAACTTTATACTCCGCCTCATAAAGGAAATCGTGTTGATTTTCATGAAATTAAAGGTCCAGTTTAGGGCCAAACAAGCGCCGGGGGTACTGAATTCCACGGCTGATGCACTCTCTCGCTTTAAGATGCAGGTATTCAGGGAGCACTTACCATCCGCGGAGGCAACACCGGCACACTTCCCAACAACACTCTGGCAAATTGGTGCCCCCAGTTACAGGACCTCGTGGCAGCTAGCCTAGCGCCCAGGACAAGGACGGCTTACAAAGGGGCGTTTATGTCTTATTGTTCCTTTGTGGGACAGGACTGGGTGGGGAAGTGGGATCGGGAGGGGAATTTTACCCAGTACATGAATACATTATATAAAGAAGGGCGCTCGGCAGCGACAGCGAGCAGGCACAGGGCAGCCGTTTCGTTCTTTGCGTAGCTTAAAGTGGCCAAGGATCCCACAAACAGTTTCATAGTGCAGAGGGCACTGAGAGGGTGGCGACGCCTGAAAACAACTGCCACTGATCCCAGACAATCAATAGGTTTGGAATGATTGGGATCATTATTGTATGCCTTGTCTAACTCCTGTAGTTCGGCAGGGGTGGAACTCTTATTCAGAGCCGCTTTTTCATTGGCCTTTTATGGGGTGGGCAAATTGATGGCTAGCAGCAAACAGGACACGTTGGGGGGGTCTACGGCTGGAGCACTTAAGGATACTGGATGACATGCTATTGATCACCATGATCAAATCTAAAACTGACCAGGAGGCCTGGGGGGGATAGCTTGGTACTCCACCGGGCATGGACTAATCCTTGCTGCCCAGTGTTTCACGCAGAGTCCTTTATCAAGCAACAAGTAGGCATGGCGGGGGGAGCATTTTTAATGCATGCAGACGGTACCCCATTGACCAGGTTTCAGTTCCAAGGAGTGTTAACAATGACCATTGCCAAGGCTGGCTTAAATCCAAAAGACCTTGGGACGCATTAATTCAGAATAGGAGCGGCCTCGGAAGCAACGGCTAGAGGGTTGCATGCTAACAGTGTAAAAAAGATTGGGAGGTGGTCTTCCAACTGTTATAAACGTTATGTGCGATTGCACATGTTGTGAGGTAACAAATTAGTTACGCTGATGCCTGTCGTGTTGTTTGTTTGTATTTTAGTTTCCTGAGCCTGTCAAGCAGGGTGAAACTATTACCGGGTCAGCAACATCAAGTATCCTCATCACGACGGACGCAAGAACAAAGGAAGGAGACACAAGTGGTATGGGTGGTTGGTCACTCGTACGTGAAACGAGCTGAACCTGTTTTCTTTTCAGGCGATTATGGACGGAGGACAGAACAAAGAGGTTTTAAGGTTTCCTTTCATGGTGGGGGGCTTTGCCTGGGTCAGCTTAGGGGGTTCCTTACAGAATTACTGGATAGACACATCCCACCGCCCTCAGTGGTTATCTTGCACGTGGGTGGCAATGATTTGGTTAAACTGGGCAGGAGGGTCCTGATGAAAGAGATAATCTCAGCAGTGAGATGGTTAGCAAAGGTACGCCCAGGCTGCATCATAGTCTGGTATCAGATGATTCCTAGGCTGCAATGGAGGGGAGGGGACTCAGTCAGGGCATTGAATCACTCGGTAAAGAGGATCAATAACAAGATAGAGAAGCTATTTTGGTCCCCTCAATTACAGAATACCCCTCATGGGTGCATCTGGGGGGAACACTTCTATTTACAAGATGGGGTTCACCTCACTAGGGCCGTCAACAAATTACTGGCAGAGAATATTTTGGCATGGTTGGGTGGTTTGTCCAGGGAGGCATGACCTTTTCATATAGGAGTTTTGGGGGGGGGGGGGAAGATAGTCGGTCAACTACGCTGGCCTCTGGTAGTAAGGACATGATCGGTGTGCAGTCAATTTAAGGTCCTTAGGGGGTGTCACCATTCTTGAATGGGGTCGGTCGGGGGGAGGGGCCAATGGTCTCTCCTAGAACTCCAGGGGCAGGATATCCATCCGGTGGGATGGGTGCAGGTTCAAGGGGGAGTCACGCTTTATTTGGGCTGGTTAGCCACCCGGCACGTACACTATGACGTCAATAAACGGCGCAGAGTGAAAGGGCCCCCTTTTGAGTAATGGAGTTCATGGAGCGTACGGGGGTAACCGGGAGGGGGGGAGTACTCTCCCGGTAAATGGGCCCTTTGCGCATGTGCACTCGAACTTGAGGGCGTAGCTGGTTAATAAGGATCTGACACCGGTTAGTGACCTTGCCGTAGTCCTAAAAGTTAGGATATGCAAAAATTCATACGTAGGATGTTAGATTCGGTTAAGAAACACGCTGTATTAGACATTTATTAAGGTTAGCCCTTTGATACCTGTCTACATTGCTTGTAATGTAATGTCAAATTTTTGCATATTAATGTTCGTGTAAATATTGTTAATTTCAACAATTTTAATTTTGTTTTCATGTTTTTAATAAATACGGCCGGATGCTCGTGAGACCCCCTGCCTTCCAAAGAATCTCCTAGCATGTTTAATTGATTTAATGTTTGGGTGTTGGTGGTGCACAAAACAGGGAGGGGGTGGTCGGTAGTCCCTGACCATGTAAATGTAAATTGATACTTGTATAGCGCACTACTCACCCGCAAGGGTCTCAAAGTGCTTGTACGAATACCGCTGTGGAACCCATCCTTGCTTTCCCTTTGAGGCGTCCACTCCTGGGCACCCCCAAGGTGTAGGCCAGGCATCCTTAGCGTTGTGGGGGCCATTGTGGAAATTAAGCAAGCTATTGCCCAGAGTTGCAGAGTGGGACTCCATGATTGGAATAGGCACTGAGGCGAGAATGATCAGGTCCGTGGAATTTTTGAGCCCAAGACCCACCGAGGTAGGGAATTGAACCATGGTCCCGGGCTAGACCTCTGCATCAGGGTCTGCCACTCTAATCATTGAGCCACACTTTTCCACCATACACATGTGGTGCAGCTTTCCTGGAGAAAGGCATTGTTATGTCATGTTATGTCATGTTCCTTGCCTGGTTGATAAATTAAAAAAGTTAGGGGCATATTACCAAGCAATAGCGATAATTATCGCTATTGCTTGGTTAGAGACAAAAATTTACTGCTGAGCTGTGGCGATTTTTATCGCAGAAAAACATTGGTATTACCAAGGTTTATCGCAAATGCGATAAAAATCGGCCGCAATGCATGTTTCCAGTCGCTAACATCTTGGCACGCCCACTTTGCATGTCATTAGTGATAAATATCACTGACATGCAAAGTGGGGCCCAAGATGGTCGCTATCTCCTACTAGCTGTCGCTAACTGATGTTAGCGACAGCTAGGTAATAGGGAGATAATTTTATCTCTGCTTTCTTGGCTTTTAAAACCAAAAAAGCGGAGATAAACCCCCTTGATAATATGCCCCTATATTTTTCCGGCTCCTGAGCAATGACTTGACATCAGTAAAATTGTAGTTGAAAAACATCCCAACTGCAGCCTCATTTCTAATGTTGACAGAATTAAACGTCCACACTTCTTGCCAACAAATGTATTAAAGCGCCAGTGGACCCCATGTCATAAATCAGCTGCGTCATGGCATACATGGTTTCCCACGTTGGCTCAAGGCTTAGCTATCAATAGTGCAGTAGGTGCAGTGCACCGAGGCCCAGAGATGTCAGTGGGCCACTGCACCTCCAACTATAACTGTTTTTCACCTTCAAACTAGGATATGGCGCCCATCTCCCTGTGTGGACATTTGTGGCGCGGCATCGTCACTGCACTGGCTAAGAGTATGTGCTTTTTGGGTACAATTTTGGCTGGAGACTCTCAGACATTGCCTGGAAACTCATCCAGTACCAGTCACTCTTGATTGTTTCCAGTTGTTCTGGCGTGGCAGCACTCGCTTCATCTCAGATAACACAACATACTGTAGCTAGCTCTGAATGCTGCCGGAGTGTACGCAAAATGAATCAACCACTGCGCGTTGGAATTATAACTTTGCCCAGCCCATGCCTGCCTCCAAGTCACTGCTGACAGCAAATATTTATTTCAGTTTTGTCTTCTAAGAGCAAGAGTACAGCGGTTTCACGCGGGATACTGCCAATATGTAAGTTGATTTAATTTCCATAAGGCAGCTATGTGATGATCGCATCAGGACTTTGCCGTGAAAGGGTTTTTGAAGGTTCAGAGGAACAAATGTAAGTGTTTATCAATAAAGTGCTTTCTACAGAACGATTGTAAACTGTGGTTTGTGTTCAGGGCTAACATTAAACCAGGCATTTAAATGTGAACAGTATGTGCAACACTCAGTGACAACAACTCTGGTGTGTGCGACATGGTTGAGAGATTCTGTTTTAATTATTACACAGTAAGATTGCCTGAGTTTGTAGGGCAGCGAGATGCAAGTGTCGACCCACTGTGAAATACAGGTATTACCATTAGCTAGCCATATAGTGTGCAAAATATCTAAGGAGGTTGGAAAGGCTGTGTGATCCAAGGGTGAGGTGCGGTTTACACAAGCAACACCGGAATTAAATAAGTAGAACTACTCCCTAGAGTTACACGGTATAGGATACCATGGTGCGGGGTTAGACTATGGGTTGTACGGGAAGAGTGTGGGTAAGAGGTCTATACAGCAGGGGCAAGAAAGAACAAAAAAACTGCAAACGAACAGAGTATAGCTATATGACAGAAGTGCTTTCATTTAAATCTGCCTTTCGCACAGCGCTGTACGGCACCTCTGGGCGCTGCAGGACATACTGTTTCATGGTGAGTGTGGACTGTGCATGTACTCAGTGCTGCCCAGCTGGGTTCACTAACAGAGATCCAGGAGTGCCAGTCCAGCCGCTCGAACACATGTGGTGCAGGAGCCAGAATACAAGAGGTGTTGGTGTCCGAGGGTGTCTGCTCCAATGCGAGATCACTATAATGTTTATAAAGTGGTGAAAAATGGCGCTCAGTTGCAAACACTTTCAATTTCTGCAAACAAGAATCAAGGTGGGTCTTAGACTCTACAGTAGTTAACAAGCTGCCGTGAAACAGATCTGACAGACCTGCCAGTCCTGCAGAGCGCTTCTCTTCCTGCTCTACTCGGCGGCTGCCTGAGTCCTGGTAAACACCTCCATCTTCGTGCGCAGGAGGTCTGTATAGTGGCTGCTGGACACATGCGCAACATAGCCGTCTGGACAGGTCAGGCAAAATATAGAGCGAGACACAGCCAGCCAGTCCCAGGAGAAAAAAATCGTTTATAAATGCAATAGGACTTGTAGTACGAGAGACCTAGAGCAGGGGGAGACCTTCTGCCCCCTGGTTTGGGGAGGAACTGAAAAACATGAAACTTGACTGTAATTAGGCTGAGAGGAGATGGAGGCGTGAATATCTTGATGAGGACAAAAGGTCATGGAGAGCAAAAATTATAGAATATAGGAAGGTTGTTGGACTTGGCCCTTAAGGCAGGTTCACCCCTAATCTTTTTGATTTTAATCTGTGATATGCGTGGATGATTTTCTGGTCTGTGCGCACTTTTTCTCTGTGTCCCAGAGTAAAGTGCGTGCATGTAGTTAGGCTGGCCTGCTCTCCCATAGGGATGCATGGGGAATGTCTGTGTCCCTAGTAATTCCTGATGTGTGGGGAGTGCATGCTCGAATTTGGTATGTGCGTGTTCGTGGGAATGAATGCTTCGCAATGATGTATGTTGCGTGAATGTGGCATGTGTAGAAATGCCATTTCTAGTACTTGGCATATTACTGGAAAATATGCCTGCAGTGTGATTGGCTGGAGCTGGCTGGTGAGCCTGGCTCCAGGAAGGCTGGATGGGTCTGCCCGGTGGTGAGTGTGAGATCAGCATGCTTGATGGCTTGGGAGGAGTGCACTTGGTCCCTGATGGGCCTGGACTTTCCCCGGACAATGCTGGCTCCACCCCCTGTAGTGCGACTGATGGCCCTAGCCCTGCCAGTGAATAGAGAGGGTGGTTGAGGTAAACAGAGTACTTCAGAACCAGCTGCGACTGGTTTTCCCCCCACCCTGCACCCTTGAGACAAAGGGGTTTTCCTGTATAAGAAGGGGCTGTGTCCCCATGCAATTTGTCCTGTTCTTGGTTCTGCCTAGGATCCTGCCAGAGGGGGCTCTGCTGCTGCTGGGGCCAAGAGGACCGCCACTTGGGCTGTCTCCCTGCCTGGAGACCCAGTGTGCTGGCTCTGGCCCTGCCTTGCCCCTCTGCCTGCCTCCAGTCCCTGCTGGAGCTTTTGCTTTTTACTTAGAGTGCATGGGAGCGCTCTTATTCTGATTTATAGCGCTGGGCGCGCTTTACTTTCCTTGAAGCGCCGAGCGCGCTTCCCTTGGCGCTTGAGAGCGCTGTGCCTGGCTCCCAGAGCGCTGGGGAGCTCTTTACTTGCATTGCCGGTGCCCACCCGGCTTTGGAGCGATTCGCCGATTTTTAGGCGAGCGAGTGCCCACCTCGCTTTATCTTTCATTTTAAGGCCGGTGCCGCCCGGCATTGCCCCGTACTGTTTTATTTAATTACAAGCCGGTGCCCACCCGGCATTGCCCGTTATCACCGCTGCAGCCCGGGGACGAGAAGAAGCAGCCGCTGACGTCAGCGCCCGGCCGCGCTGGGATTGGCCCAGCCGGCCGAGCCTCCCGCCGCGTCACCAGGGACGCCGGAGAACCAGGAAGCAGCCGCCGAGGCTCCCGAGTGAAGGGGAGCCCCGCCCGCGGCCCCAGCTGAGCTGCCGAAGAGCCGTCCCGCAGGCAAGACAGCCGGTGAGTGGAGGGAAGGGAGGAGGGCGTTGGGGCATACTGCCGGTGCCCGCCCCTCCCCTTCCGTGTGCAGACCGGGCCGAGCGAGGCCCAAGTGAGGAGAGCCGCCTGAGGCTCTTGGGGGCATTTTTGTGGTTCTCGAGTCCCCCGTGAGGGACTCCAACGTGGCCAGTGTGGATTCAGGGGCCCGAGGCTCCTGGGGGCAATCTGCTGATTTACGAGCCAGAGAAGCTCGTGGGGGCACATCTGTTCTCGAGCCCCGGGAGGCTCCTCGCCCGCATTTTTATCGTTTTAGAGCGCTGAGCTCTTTAGTGCTGGCCTATTTCGAGTGAGAGCCCTGAGAGAGGCTCTGGGGGCATTTTGATCGTCCTAAGAGCGCTGAGGCTCTATTTGTACATTGGCTTTGTGAGCCCCTGAGAGGCTCCTTCCCCACTTTGTTCTTGAGCCCTCCTGGCTCCAACGTTTGCCCAGTTCTATTTAACAACTGTCCAGCACTTAGTGGACAGTTGCCACGTTTAGGTTGTGTTCTGGGCTGCCTGCGCAGCTTCCCTGACACTGAGACTCAGGGCATTCCGCCCCTTTCGAGGCCAGTTGGCCTGAGGGACCCTTTTGAGTGTTGTGCTTTGTGCACCCCGCGCATTGTAATTTCTGGTTATGTAATTCTTGCGCATGTGTTCTAACCTGTACCTTTTCTAAAAGTAACCTGACTAGGTATTCTTATGGTTATCCCCTTTTGCTAAACGTGACCTGCAGAGAGGATTGTTTAGGTTTATCAACTGTGCTAAATGTGACCTGCATAGTGAATTGTTGATGTCCGCTTACCTTTTCTAAAAGTGACCTGATTAGGTATTTCATGTTTATCCACTTTGCTAAATGGGACCTGCATAGTAGATTGTTGATGGTTCATTTCATGTTAGGTTTCCTTCCCTTTGCTAAGAGTGAATTGCTTAGGTGTTGGTATTCCTTCCTTATGTCCTAGTTACCTGCGTGATTTACCTACAGTGAGTTAGGGTTGCGTAGGAGGTCCTCACTGTTCCAGTGATTACTGGATGTGTGTTGCATTTATAATTTTGGTGCTACTCATTCTATGTTTACGACATAAGTGTATATCTACCAGTATTATTTTCTAACAAGTGCCTACCCCTGACAGTGGTCCATGTGGCCCTGTCCTGTACATAATTCCCCTTGTAAATTCTGCCCGTGCCTCTGGCACATTGTACAGTTTGCGTGTGTTATCTAATGTGTTGTGTTTATTATAAATACAAAGGCTATTTTTGATATATATCCTTGTGTAGAGTCTTTCTTTGTGGTGGGCCTGGGGTGTTGTTGCTGGGGTGCGTGCGCAAATACTTAACTCATACCGCCTCCAAGTTCAGCCTAGACTGCTCGCGCCACGCTACCTAGAGGGCGAGTGGGGGTTGCCTTGGTGTGTGACTCCCCTGCCCTGACTTTAGAGATGGTGATCCCTGACTGACCTCGACGCGAGTCTTGGCCGGCCAGGGTCCCGTTTCTAACAAAGGTCATTAAGAGGTCGAAGGCCAACTTCTTTGCCGCATTGATACTTAGAGCTCCAAACAGCTCTCGTAGCATCTTTAACATCCTTAACAGCTTAACTAGACCAGACTGCTGTAAAAATGAATTTCGTCCTTCTCAGGTGCTCTGCGATAACCTGGCTGGCTTCATTTATAATAAAGTTGCCAACATTATTTGAGGAGTTGGGGAGGGCGTCTGACCCCTCTGAGGGGATGAATGCTCCGTCATCTGTCACTGAGGACATCAGTACGTTGGTAGCTAGTGGCAGAACGGAAGAGGCTGCCTCTAGGTCTCTTTCTGAATTCCCCCCTTGCAGTGTGAGGATTTCTGCAAGATGGTGGACAGTTTTGTATCAGGCTCCCCCCTGGACCCGCTACCATGTAAAATCTGGAAGGAGTTCGGGGCTGAGCTTTTTCCCTCGTTCCGTATGATATGCAATCAGTCTCTCGTTGAGGGGGTGGTGCCAAGTCAATGGAAGCAGGCTCTAGTGACGCCACTGCTTAGGAAACCTTCCCTTGACCCAGAATGTCTGAAAAACTTTAGACCTATATCCCTTCTCCCCTTCCCTGCTAAAATAGTGGAAAGGGTGGTGAGTGGTACGTTGTCCGCACACCTAGAACAAGCTAAATACCTGGAGGAGGAGCAGTTTGGTTTTCGACCGGCTCATGGCACCGAGACGGCTTTGGTGACCGTGTTGGATGAGCTTCGGGGGCGGGCAGACAGGGGTCAGGCAGCAGTACTGATTCTGCTTGACCTGTCTGCCGCCTTCGATACGGTCAACCACAAAATCCTTCTGAGGCGGTTAAGAGAGGTGGGAGTTTAAGGTTTTGCCCTTAGGTAGTTTCATACTTTTTTATCAGAGAGGTAGCAGGAAGTGTCCCTTCCCCCCTACCAATCCACTTCTGCACATGTCTTACACGGTGTGCCTCAGGGCTCGGCCATCAGCCCTATTCTTTTTAATGTTTATTTGAGACCCCTGATGGCGGTCATCAAGCGTTATAACATCAGGGTTATTAATTACGCCGACGACACACAATTAATCCTCTCTCTTGAGGGAGAGCAGTCTACTTCGTTAGAGGGGTTTCACAGCTGCCTGCAAGACATGTCGCAATGGCTGAGGGAAAACTCACTACAATTTAATGTAGCTAAAACAGAGCTGCTGCATTGTGACGTGGGTAGGAATCCTTCTGAGCTGCCCAGCATTTTTTGGCCCCCAGAGTCCTCTAACCTAGGCCAACCAGTTAAGACAGTCCGTAACCTAGGTGTGACACTTGACTGTAACCTCACCCTTGAGGCACATGTTACGAAAGTGGTGGGCTGCTGGTTGGCCATTATTCGCTCTCTTAGGTAGATCTTCCCTCTATTACCCCTTCACGCACTCCCTGATAGCACCCAGCACGATACTCAGTTGAGCTGATCACTGTAATGCTTTGCTTCTTGAGTCTCCTAAATTTTTATTGGTTTTATTGGACAGACTGCAGAGGATGCAATCTACTGCAGCGAAACTGGTACTAGGCTGGCCGAGACGGTCCTCCGCCTCTGGGGCCCTGGCGGAGCTGCACTGGCTTCCAGTGACTCAAAGAATTAGGTTTAAATCCTTGTCCCTAGTTTTTAAAGCTCTTCATGGGAAGGGACCTAGTTCCCTTAAACGCAAATTTGAATGGTATGTCCCCGGTAGAACCCTGCGCTCCTCTGGGGCAAAACTAATCAAAGTTCCGCAATTTAACAAAGTTAGAGCAGGAGGCAGATCATTTGGGGTTGCTGCTGCAAGGCTGTGGAACACTCTGCCTTTTGAACTGAGACAACTCAATGAACTCCTACCGTTCAGAAAGAACCTAAAAACATGGTTATTCCCTACGAATTAGGGCTGATTATAGGGAGCCATTCGCTGCGATAGCCAACTGAGTTATGAGCGCCAAGATGCCTGTTAGGTGATAGTGAGCTATAGAAATCAAACAAATAATAATAAAAATAAATAATTATAAACTAAAGTGCAGGCGTCCAAGAACTCATGAACGGGAGTGGGGGGCGGGGGGGGTGCAGAGAAGTTACAAACTGTGGGAGGGAAGGGGGGAGGAAGGGAAACAAAAGAGTTTTTTTAAGTAACGGGGCTGGTAGCCATGGAAGGAGAAAAATTACCATATGGCTGTCAGGCGGAGGGACTAACAATTTGAACACCAATGAGAATGCAGGATTTACAATATAAGCCAATGAAACAGATGCTCGGTAAGTGGGCTGAGCTTCTCCCCACTATACTGTATAATGCATGCCTCGCAAAGCGAGCAGTGCGTTGCACTGTAATGCTATGCGAGACCTAAAAATGCGAGATGCGCCTGCCAGTCTGGCGGGCGCATCCAAATTTGAATGGCAGGACCACTGCAACATGGGCGGTCGGTCCCGTGCTAAGATGCGGTGGTGGGCGGACCTAGTATGCCTGCCATCGTAATAGGCCCAGTACTTACAAATAAGTAATAATAAATTAATAATATTTAATTAACTTCCCACCATTTACTCCTATAAATTCTACAACTCACACCTAGGAGGCCGATTGCGATGTTGGTCAGAAAGGCTCTGACCGCTAGTCAGACATTTTCCGTCCAACACAGCCGTTTTACAGTAGACTGCCGAATTATGATGTTGGCAGGCCGGAGTGTGAACTGGCAGGTCTATCCGACGCGGTTCTGACCGGCTCTTGGTGTATCCCAGCTAGTCAGACGGCATTTCAGCCGTCAGAATTATGATGTTGTCCCACTGCCTTTCTGTGCCGGCCTTTCCGACACGGAAAGGCGGCTGGGAAGTGACTTTGGGGGCCAATAGCAGAGGCCCCTTGCCTATGTGGCCTACTGTTGATGGACCCCCTGTAAATCCATGCACTGTTTGGCAGGCACTATTAGTGCCTGCCACAGGGTGCAAGGTTTTATACACAACCCCATTTCTTCACGGGAGCCTGTATTTTGGCCGGTTTACGGCCCTAACACAAGCACCCATAGAGAAATGTGACTATCCGACTGAACAGTGTTCGGTCGCATCATAATCAGGAGATTAGAACTGCCAACCTGAGGTCAGTCTGCCCCGAGACTGAGACGGTGTTGGTCGTAGCCAACTCCAACCAACATCGTCGGAAGCCCTGTAGTGTTCGGATGCTGCAGTACAAAAAATAACAATTCGAACTGGTATTGAATAATAAAATATGAATTGATAAAACACAGGTTTTCATAAATACTGTTTTCATTTTTACTTTGCGATGACTTATACCATGCATGAATTTTAAGTATTTCTAACAGAGGTAAAACATGTCAGAAATAGCTATTTGTATTGTAGTAAGTGCACATAATCAGGCCTAATTTGGTTTTCAAGCTGTTAGGTGCTGTGCAGGTAACCCAGAACCTTCAAAAGCCTATTATAGATGGAGCCGGTAATTTGCATTGATATTCCCTAGAATATGCTTTCAAATTACTCAAATTAGTAGACCACGTGTTTTGTACCTTGAGCATTCCTGCATACATATTTGTATAGAGATTTAGTAAATGCTTTTGATGAGTTGGGAGCACTTTATAAAGTGTAATGTAAGATTTTGCTTGTTGCTATACATTTAATATTTGTTGGTATACATTTAAAATGACAGTAATTATACATTTGCCAAAATATGCATTCATTTATGCAAAACAAAGGTACAAGTTAAAAAAGTGTTTTCATTTATATTTTACTGCTATTTTGAAAAATTCAAGATGATTTACAAGAGATAAAGTTTGCTTCATCCCCAGGGAAATGCCTTGGTGGACTAAGTGTATTAGTGAGAAACAGAATACTGTGACAGAGTTAATAGGTTGTCTCTGACCTGCTCTTTAAGAAAACTGCTTTGTTTGAATCATTCCACATAATTTTCCTCTACTTGGATGAGAACCTTGGAAGTATTGAGAAGTGGAATAACGTTAATGCATTTAAAGTACTTGGGTTTTACTTGTTGTGCTATTCTACATATGTATCTAGGCTGGATGCAAAGTAGGAGACTATGGGCCTGATGTACTAAAGACTTTTGCAGGTGCATATGGGCTTTAGACCCATTTGTGACTGCCAAAAAACTTGTGGTCCATGTACTAATCCTATTTTGCTACTCGCAAATCAATTTGCGACTCGCAAAATAAGATTAGCGACTAGCTGTTAGAAGGGGGCATCGCTTCCTAAGAGCGACTCCTGAAGCTATGTATGACCGTATTTGCAGTCGCAAAACAGTCGCACTGGGTAGTAAACCACTCATAAACAGGAGGGGGTCCCCAGAAGAACCATTGCCCTTTGTGAGTGGCTCTCAAAAAAATTTTAAGGGCAGGCAGTTGTGCGGGGGAGTGAAAAGTTTCATTTTTTTTTTTAATGCATCCCGTTTTCCTTTAAGGAAAACGGGATGTAATAAAAAAAAACTGCTTTATTTATAAGCAGTCCCAGATATGGTGGTGTGCTAACCCCAGCAGGCCACCATCCCTGGGAGTAACAGCCTCATTAATATGCACGAGGCATGCAATTTGCGACCCCATTGGCAATCGCAAACAGTGTCTCAGACACTGTTGTGCATTCCAATTTGCGAGTCTCAAATTGCGAGTCGCAAATGTGACGCAATTTGCAACTCGCAAATTGGTGGGTCATACATCTGGCCCTTAGGGCACATGTGAGGAGTGTGCGAGGAATATAATAAAAGTGAAAATTAGTAAAGTGCATCAACCACAACCCTTGATACAAAGAACCACAAAAAAACACTAAATGAACCTGTGCTAAATGTGTAAAGTATTTTATAGCAATTAAACTGTTATAAATAAACACAATACAGGAAATATCTCACACCAATTATGAAAAATAGAAAAAAAATTAAAAACAATTTGAGACCAAAATGGCAAAATCTGTACAATCAGAGTCATGACATTTTTAAGGTTTAAACAAAAATAGCCACAAGAAGCAGAAAGCACTACCTGTGGGTATCTGTTCCTGCTAGACTAGGAAAAAGCCATAGGTTCAGGCTGACCATGATGGAATGTGGGCTGGCTACAGGGACCGATTGAGTACTACAGAAAAAGTTCCCTTCTCAGAATCTGCACTCGAGTTCAAACTTCAGGATTTCACAGGAGAAGGTCAACTGATGCCAGCCAAGTCTTTAATACCTGTGTAGGCATGCTGTGGGGAAATGGAATTCACTCCAGCAGAGACCAGCATGGCTCAGGCAGGCCCATTTGAAGGTTTAGGCATATCCAACTGCAGGTTCAGGCCAAGCCAGTTGTAGCAAGTCAGCTGGTCAGTTGTAGGGAAACCTCTGGAGCTTGTTGTGTCCCAGTAGCTCAGCCAGCTGACCCTGGCAGTCACAAGTGTGGTTCTTAGTTCAAGGAGATGGTCCAGACCTCAAGCAGCAGTGAGTCCCCTTGAAGAACAAGGCAGACATCAAGAAGCACATGAGGCTTTCTCCCAACAGGGCTAGCATGACCAATGTCCGGTGGAGCCGCTCTGTGCAGCTAAAGGGGAATCTGGCCCAGGTATCTCGCCACAGCCGACACCTACCCAGCCGAGCATCGGGCACAGTTCCCCTCTCAACTCCGCTGCTCGTCTTCCTCCTCCCCCACCTTCTCTCTGAAGTCCCTGGTGACCAACGTTCAGCAGAACCCTTTACAACACTGTCAATGTCTCTCTGATCTCTCCAGATGGCCACAGAGGAGCCGGGCGGAGGTTCTACCCAACCGAATCTCCCCCAGCCTCCAAGCTTAATTACCGCAGCCTTCCCCTTCAGTTTCCTCGCCTACTGCGCCTCTCGCAAGTCAACTGGGACGATTTAGGATTTAGCGGAGGTAAGGACTAACGGCACTGCTCAGTGAGCGTTTTGAACCTGCCACTTTCCTGCCCATGCCGGAGAATCGCCCATGCTGGCTCCAACTTTGCTGCCTCCTGCATTCTTGGCCTGTTGCCCTGCCACCCATAACAGTTCCTCTCGTGACCTATCAACAATGCATCGGACACCACTGCCCAGAACATTTGCACATGGACGGCACAGCTGTGACTCGAAAAAAAATTGCCCCCCAACTATCTGGCTTTTTTCCCCATCTAGTGCCCCTCCATGAAATCAGCTCTTATTTTTCTTTTTCCTCTGGACTTAGCCCCCCTGGCTTATGGACTTGGGCTCTTATGCTCCCCGCCCTTTTGGGACTATCTTCCACTGCCTCTCCTACCCTCTTTCTGCCATTTTAGCAATCCCTGTCCCATCCTCCATCCCCTCTGGTGTCCTGCTGGGCGACATCGTGATATTCTCTCATTCGCCATGGACCTGCTCCTCGTTTTTCTGTTTTTGTTTACATCTCTGGTGCCTTTTCCATTTTGCTTCCCTCTCACCTTCCTGGCCTTATCTGCTTTCCTTAACCTTTCCCTTCTGTGCTCCCCCTTTTTCTTCCCCTGCCTCTTAGGCTGTTTCTTGCTGCCACTTAACCTCCACTTTCACTGTTATTCCTCTTGTTGTTTGTTGCCTCATCATGCGTCTTCTCATTGCCATCCTCAAGTATTCTCATATCCTTAACTTATGTTCTCTTTTCTATTGTGTAACTTTGTGTAATTGTTTTGTAACTTTGCGTAACTTGCTTCGTACTGATACACTGTAAAGCTCTCTGATTCCTCCGGGTCTCGCCAGCACTATATAAAACTTAAAATAAATAAATAAGAAGCAGAGCAGTCCTTTGAAGAACAGGGCAGGTCTCAAGCAGAAGGGCAGTCCTCGGGTAGCAGCAGGGCTGTCCTCTGAGAAACAAGGCAGGTCCCAAGAAGCAGGGCGGTCCTCTGGAGTAAAAGGCAGTCCTTCTTTAGTCCTTTGCAGGTCCGGGAGTGTCCTTATTAGTGGGTCTGAGGGTCCCCTAGCAATACCTGAAGTGCCCCCCCACCACCAGGGGTCCCAGGATGTCTAGAGACACAAAAGACTTGTGTGAAGTTGTCTGTGAGGTAGTTGAGGCAGTGTCTTTCAAGTGCAAGCGGTGCTGTACACAGGTCAGGTCCTTACATTCTGTTAGGATTGCCCAATTGTGTGACTGTCTAGGAGTAATACACAAAGATCAACTGCTAAATACACCTAGTCATGTGACCCAGGAAACAGGGTGCAGGCAAAAATCTCTAGGAGAAGAAAATGCCAACATTCTAAAAGTTAATTTTCAGAATTATGACTCAAAATCCGACGCTACCATTAAAGAGGGGTTAGAATTAGAATTTTTGAGTCACCACAAATGACGTTTCCACCTGCTTCCAAAAGTTATCACTTATTAAATGTAATAACGCAACCCAATGTTATCCTATTGGAGAGGTAGGCCTCACAGTATTGAAACATTTCTATGTGAGGTTTTCACTTCCAGGACAGGTACAACTTAAAAGTACATTCCCATTTTTTTCCACATAATGCACCTTGCCCTATGGGCCGTTCTGGGCCTACCTTAGGGATGACTTATATGTACCAGAAAGGACGGTTTAGGCTGGGCAAAAGGTTTATTATGGCATGTGGAAATGGCAGTTTAAAACTGCACAAAGGCTGCAAAAGCAGGACTGGGATATGTTTAAAAGGGCTGCTTAAGTGGGTGACACAAAATGTGATGCAGGCCCACTAGTAACATTTAATTTACAGGCCCTGGGTACATGACGTACCCCCTTACTAGGGCCAATTGGATGTACTCCAATTTTGCAATGTAACCCCTTCCCTGCTCATGACGAGCTCAGCTCGTCATGAGGCACAGTGGAGATGCGTTTATGACGAGCTGAGCTCGTCATGAACAATGGTATATCTTACTTTGCAGCACAGGAGGGGAAGACCTCTAGCAGCCAAGGTGTTAAAGGTGAGAGCACAACATTTTACCAATGTTTAGCTGGGGTAAAATTCATAGATTGCTAATAGCCTGCAGGCCCATAGGAATGAATGGGAATTACTGATTCGGTAAATACAGAATCTGTATTTACCGATTTGGTAAATACCGAATTGGTAATACCGAATCCTACAGATTCTGTAAAATTTACGGAAGAATTAGCTACATCCCATTTACCGATTCTGAAATACCGAATCGGTAAAATTCTGTATTTTAGAATCTGTATAATAGGATTACCTACATCTAGCCCTTAGAAACCTACCTGAAATCATTGATAATTCTATACATCTGATCTCAGATGCAGAGAGTGGAAAGATAATAATATTGTTCATTACTTATTGTTGCCCTCCACTTTTGGGATTGTCTCGTCCATTGGTACACCAGGATGACTGAATTCTTAAAAAGTGGAGTACATATCCACTTCTTCTGACCTGATCAACTGCAAGAACGGTGTGATCTTAGAGTGCAGAATGTATTTATTGCTTTAAAATCCATAAACTGTTCACATTGGACTAGTACTGGATTGCAACTGGATCTTATCCCTGTTATTTGAGTAAGATTTTCCTAGGCTTACATTGAACAATGTCTTTTCAGGCTTGTTTTCATTGTGGTGTCTACAGGATGCGTAAATCAATTTAGGATCTGTACTTTAAGCAATTCATGCTTTTCCCTTTGTAGTATTCTGTGTTCTCTGCCCTTGTGTACTATTGTGTACATTTCCTTTTTGGGAAGACAACATTCACCAGCATTCCCATAGATCTCTTTATTAGTGGAACAACACGGTCTGAAACTCCTCCCAGACTGTGAGCCTCATGATGATTGACTATTTATATTCCTGTTATATATATGTTTATGAATAAGTCGGAATTACAAGTTAAAAGGTATTTGACACATCCGACATTTACTGTACCATGTTGATTTTGGTGCATTAACCAGCAACACCTGCATGTTATTCCTCAATAGCTCATTATAGGTGTTCTTTATCTCTCCTGATAAATATTGTACCCTTTGATATTGTTATTAATCAGGGGAGATAAATCGTGCCTCAGCATGTTATTTGGGCCTTGGGATCACATGTATCAACATTTGTAAAAGCGATTACTTAATTGTGATTTTCAGGGAATCACAATTAGGTAATCACTATTACACATGTATGAAACTCCAAAAGTTTAATTTAGCGATTCCTAGCGGGTCGCAAATCAATATAACTCATCAATATCAATAAGGTAGGTCGCAATTCACGACCCCCAGGAATCACTAAAATCACAGAGATGGTGGCCTGCTGGGGTCAGCAGACCACCATGTCTGTGACTGTTTTTAAAAAATGTAATTTTTTTTTGTAAAGCAGCCCAGTTTCCCTCAAAGGAAAACGTGATGCTTTACAAAATGAAAAATAAAAATTTGACCTTTAAATTTTTAAGAGCTGGCAGTGGTCAATGGGACCACAGCTGCTCTACAAAAATATTTTTTTCATACAATCTCAAAGGGAACCCCTTACTGTTTGCAAATGGGTTAACACCAATTTGAAGTTGGTGGTAAATTGTGAATGTTTTAGAACCGCATTCACGGTCACAAAACATTCATACTTACTGTTACGATTCGGTATTTAGAAGGAACACCGTAAACACGCCCCTTCCAAACACGGAATTGCAAACCCATTTTGCGATTCAGTAACAAGTTACCGAATCACACAATTGGGTTTGGTACATGTGAAAAGCACTTTGGGCCTCATTTATGAGCCCTTGCGTCACTTTTACGCCTCCGGTGCGTCACTTTTTGTCACGCACCAGTGGCGTAAAAAATGCGCCTTGTTGCACCATATTTACAAAGTGATGTTTGTGACACACTCCAGCAATGCGTCACTTTTGCGCTTACAGATACGTCAGAAATACTGACGTATCTGTAACTCCTTGCGCAATGATGCGTCATAATGTAAATATGACGCATCATTGGTGTCGCAAGGAGGGCGCAATGAAAAGTGACGCATCGCTGTTTTCACGCAGCGATGCGTCACTTTTCATAAATGAGGCACATTGGACCTTTTGAGAACACAAAATTTTTTGTTACACATTGCTCTTAGTGTTGTTGCGGAAGAGCCATAGCTATATACCTTTCCGAGTGCCATAGCATGGTACTGACAGCCTTAATGCAGAAAAGGAAATGAAACGGATAGAACGACTGGGCGCCTGGACCCTGCTGACACTGCACCTTCTTCTCGGTTTCCAGGAATGAAGCTGCCCATTTTTCTTGCCCACTGCCAAGGGAATAGATACTATTTTGCAGTAATTCACACACCCCTATGAATACATGTCGTGTACACAGCGTCCTTAGATCATTCACGGTTCAAGGCCTGTGAGAACAGGCCATGCTACCTAAGAGCTCAACATCCTAACCAAAAGTTGGATTGAAGTGCCCATTGTAACCATCCTTGAAAAACATTTTAACTTTGAACTTTTTTAACAGGCTTTAATGCCTCCCATTCAATCTCTAGAAAATATTGCAAACATTGCATAATACACTCCTCTTACATTTTCATTTCCGTCCAAGGTGACTGCATCCATTTGCTCAAAATTGTTCTATAATGTTATGCGATGTGACAAGTAAGCAGATGGAGACACCACTTTCCAATCTGCCGTCGTTTTATTTGCGCTCTCCTTCTTTCATTATGACAGAAAATGTAAATCAAATGGGACACTCCGCATTTTAAAATACAGCACCCCCCAAACGCCCTATTCTGTGCCAGGAGTAAAAAGAGAAGCATTCATCGTTTTGACTTCCTTACCAGAATATGCTTGCTAAAAGAAAACGTGTATTCCTGCGCTAGCTATTCAGAAGCCAATGTGTTGTCATGCTTTGTGGCTCCTTCAAATCTGTTAGTGCAGTGGCGTTGGAACTCTACCAGCATACATGGAAGGGATGAGATTTTAATAGGCAATTAGGGTCTCATAAAACAGCAGCCCTATTTTCAGCCTCCCAGAAACACAAAGATAAAATCCAGTTGGGAAAGTGGCAATTTGCATAACGATTTATGGAAAAAGACTATATAAGCGTGCATATAAAAGACTTGAAATATGCATTTGATGGCACTCCATAAACTCTTTTCTTACACTCTTATATCACCACGCATGTCATTTTTTAGTCATTTGCCAATTAATAATTTATAGATTAGTACATATAAAGGAAAACATATAACTTACCATATATTCGTAGAGAGTTAAACACCTACAAATAGTAAGATTTTTTTCTATTATTTATGTTTTTAAAATGTTGTGACTTTATATTTGTGATTTAATGATAGCACCTGCTTTCCGAAAAGTAATGAGCAAGGAAATGAAATATCTTAAAAGGGCAGTTTTAGATATTTTAGGTAGGTACACTTGTTAAACAATTAAATCATCACTCATCCTATTAATCTGTGGAATGCCCAAAACAAGGAAAAAATCCACGAATACGGCACTATGTTGCAGAAAGAACGGACTGTTTATTCAGGTGCCAACCCTGACACGTTTCAGCTTTTTAGGTATCACCGGAGCCAGCACATGCATGCGCTGTCCTGGCTAGACATTTAGGAAGCAGGGTTTTGAAAGTGCTACCCCATGCTTTGACTGGCCTAGTGCTTGTGTTCACATGAGCGTGCACGCGCGCAGGCGCCATCTGTCTTTCACGGGTCATCAAGTGAAGTGCATAGGGATCACGATCACTTTCACTTTCGTAGAGTACGTTAGAAAAGTCCACTTTCTGTCCCCTCCTCCTTTCCCCATCCCTTACTTTGCGTTTCCTTTAGTTCAAGCGACACACTCATAGCCAGGGGTGGATTGGCAATGCGGGCATTCGGGCCTCGGCCGAAGGGCCGGTGTCTCCGTGCCCTCTGTGGGCCGTTTTTTTTTCTCCCCTTTCCCAGCCACACATTGAAGATGCATTCATTTCTCTGTCTCTGTCTTTGCGCTCTCTGTGAACTAGGAAAGGGGAGAAAAAATAAACGGCCCACAGAGGGCACTGAGACAGAGACAGAAAAATGAATGCAGCTTCACTGTGCGGCCGCAGTGATTATCCGCTGTGGCCGCTCCTTCACCCCCTGCCCTGCAAAGTAATCACGCTAAGGGTGGCTGGGGAGAGGGTTATTGTTTGCAAAAATCTGCCTCCCTAGGGGCCAGGTGTTGCTCAGGCCTTTGAGCCATTTTAACCACGGCCCCCCATGGGGCCCACGCAGCACATAAACAGTGTTAGTTTTAACACCTCGCCCACAGCCCTTCAAATTCAGGGCATAGTGGGCAAGGAAGAATGGGTCTCGCTGTGGGGGCCAGGTGATCTTTGCAACTTGAACCATCTCAAAACTGCAGTGCTCGTAGTCTTTACCAATGTTACTTGCTCTGTAAGCTTTAAAAGGCTTAATTTACTAAATATTTCTCTACAAATTATTCCTCAAAGAGTAACCAAATGGTGTTTCATGAAAGGGTACGCCCCTTGAATGTGGGCCACGCCCCTTAATTGTGGGCCATGCCCCTTGAATGTGGGCCATTTTTTTCAGCAGTGCCCGGGCCAAATTGTGATCCCAATCCGACCCTGCTCACAGCGGCAGTAGAAAGCAGAAATTTGTAAAAGTAAACTCATCTGCCCTCGAAGGCTAGTATTTGTTTCATAATACTCCGTCGGCAACTTTTGAGTACACGTGCAAATGTGACAGAATTCCATTCCCCAAAATAATTCACAATAAATTCAAACCAATGTCACTGTACATCCTGTTCTCCTCTATAAAGATGGCTGTGCATTACATTAGAACCCCTTAAGGGTATTCTGTGCATCTCGGCATTGGGCCATAAAGGAAAGATATGGGGCAGAGACCTTCGGCTCTCAAACTCCATTTCCCTTTCTTAGCACCATTTAATCACGTGGCCATAAAATAATCCCTGTAGGGTCAATAAACACATGCTCCCGGAACATAAATGTAATGCAGCTTTCTCGTTGATATTTCCCATCAGTAAGAATAATTGATCTGCGGCATCTATTTTACATATGAAACATGCCAGTAAGTTACATTTTTTACAAGGAAATGTTAGGAAGTTTATAATGTGATTACGTATGTGCGCTTGTGGCCAGATATACGTGTCCAACATCGCCAGAGTTCTAATTGCAATTAGGCACTATGCTTCAAAACATAGTTTTCCAAACTTTTCACGTTGGTGACACACCTTTTAGACAATCTCCACCTAGTGACACGGTCAGGCGAGCGAGCCGGCCCGAACCACTTTACATGCCTAAGTGACATAAAGAGAAAGAAACTATCTAGAGGAGAAGGTTTCCTCATGTTTTTAACATTGTCATATTTTCTAGTTGGTAACTCTTACATGTGGTAATTCCCTTGTTTGTACACTTTATAGTGTCCAAGGTAAAGAGTTTATAATCATGAAAATTCATATTTTGTCCTCTGAAGAAATCTCCAAGGCATACCTTCTTGTTTATCTGTAATAAAATATTTATCTTATAGGAGCTTTTAGCAAAATTGTGTTCCGCCCATTTAGTTCACCCAGATTCTTTATTTTTTGATCACACAGTTTTTGGACTTTTATTCTGCGTGAGCCTCCCTACAGTAATTTCCCAGTAATTGACCCAAGTATATTCATCATCAATGTCTGCTTTTTTTAGATAAAACTGTTGCACTGCAGCTAGGGTAAGTGGTACTCGCATGGTTACACATGAACTTATGCGAGTACCTGTGTGTGCACATATGTGGGCTGCATGTGTGAGGCTACTGTCACACACAGACTAGTAACTATACACAGGTAGCTGGGTGCAGAGGAACCCAGTCAGGATAGATGCTTACCCTAGGTAGGCTTTATCATTATATTTATAGCTAGGTCAGGAGGGTTTACTGGAAAACCTGTAGCATCAATGTATGACACTCACAGGTGTAATCTGCCTTAAGGTGCAGTTTTGTTCTACTTAGGCCAAAACAATCCATCAGTTGTCAAACTAGGATGAAACATACATTTTGAGTTTGAAAAATCAGATCACAATAGCATGCTTGTAGATCTTATGGATCATATAGATTTGTCATATTTCGCTTGCTCAGCTCAGAATCACACTCCAGGCCTTGTGTCCCCCTGGTGGGTCAAGTTAATTTCTCAGCTACCAGGCAGGGGAACAGAGACATCTTCACACAAATGGAGCAATTATCAGTATTTGACTCGGAATCACCATGGACAGTGGGAAGGACAAGCCACCTGATGCCTTGATGGACTAGGGACTACGCAGATCTCTTGAGGACCAGTGGTGCTTGCTCCCTTAGGCCCACTGAGGACCAGTTGGGGAGGATCTGGACTTCAGGGCCCCAGCATGCGGAGAGGAGCCCCCTAAGCAGGGCAAAGGAGAAGACTGGTACAGGCAACCAGAAAAGCCAGCTCTCTGCAAAATGTGGCCCTTTTCTGGCAAGGGACTGTAAATACTCCAGGTGGTAATGGCTCACCACCAGAAGTAAAATTAACCCTACATCATAAAAACTTGCCCAGCACGTCCCAAATATATGGCCATTTGAAGATTATGAACTTGACCTTTGTTTTTACAAATGACCACCGACACTCTACTGCAGTTCTGAGTTTCCCCCAGGATGGGCCAACTCTCCTGGGGTTGGTTCAAGATAAATGGAATATATTTGCCCAAGGAGGGGGCATGCTTGGGGCCCCTTGGCCAGACTTCTGTTTGGCCCGCGAACCCCATCCTTTGGGCTGGATCATTCATTAATGGTAACTGAAGATGAAGACAGAAACGGAAGGGCAGCAGCCTTCTTCGCACCACCACGCACAGTGTAGGTCAGGTGGGGAGCACCATTGGAGTGGGCTTCCAGTACTGCCCCAACAAAAGACCAGGCATGAGGGTGTCCTGGAAGGTTCTGGGGACCCCTAGAAAAAAGATAATCATGCTGGGTTTAAGGCTTCACTTGTGACTAAATAGTCTGAAGCTGCTAATAAAATATGCTTGGCTCTATAGAATATATGCCCCAAAATCAAGCAGGGCTAAATATGCATATACTTTTCTTTCTTATGGTGCTCCAAGCAGAGACAGGGGCACCATCAATGAAAATTGTAAATGCTGTGGGGGGCTGCAATGAGTACCATAGCTCCCCAGTATGGATTGAGAAAATTAACACTAGATCACCAGGTCATAGAAAGCATGACCTGGATAGACTTCCAACATTATTTCAAGCACTCTGGGCAGAAGTTTTTGCTCTATAGCTTGTTTGTGCAGGGATTCTATGGTTGATATTATAGCTGCAGTTAATGATTTAAAATTCATTGCAAGTTAAACAGTGCAATGGTTTTATCAATATTAATGATTGCATTTAAACATTGATACCTGGTTCAAATTATGGTGGTGACTTTTAATATTTACTTATTGTTATTTTGATGTAGTGACCATGACAAAGCCAATAGGCCTGTTTTATTTTTAATTACACCCCCCCAATTTTGTCATGCCCTATCTGGTATATGTGGTGTGATTTTGGGGGTTGTAAAACCTGTCAACCTTAGTGTGATCGTCCACCATACTTTTTGCCTTCTCCTCTCCGGTTTTGCTGAATTAATGTTTGCTGGTCTAAAAACTCTGTGCACTTTACCACTGCTGTTCAGTGTTAAAGTATTTGTGTTCACTCCCTATAACATTGTAATATTGCCTTTCACTTATTTGGCATATTTCATGTATTTCTAGGACCCTACTAAAGTGGTATACAATGTATTGTAAAATTAAATGCAGCATAGAGAGCTTACAGCACTTATGGTGTCGACCACTCCAGTAACCCTTTAAAACATGTCTCAGGCCTTTCATTGCAGCCTATGTGCAGTTTTAAATTGCCAATTCAACCTGGCAAAAGAAACACCTTGCCAGGCCTAAAGCATCCCTTTTAATACATACATGGCTAAGGTGGACCCCAAATAACCCAATGGGCAAGGTGACGTTTATTAAAAAAGTTGGACATGCTCTTTTACGTTTTACATGTCCTTGTATTGAAAAACACACACCTTCAGTTTTCATTACTGTAAGGCCTACCTCTGCCATCAGATAATATTTGGTTACCTTATTACATTTGTTTGAGAGTGGACAAAATGTCATGTTTGGCATCTAAGGAATTGAAATTTAAAATCCTCCTTAATGGTGTTGTTGAAACTTAAGTAACAATTTTGAAACTTTTTTAAAGTTATATTTAACAAATTATTCTAGCTGCAAACGTTTGAAAAAAACATATTTAGAAATACTATGTCATTAATTCATTTTCTTTGTTAGTGTATTTATTACACTACTATTCGCACATACATTTCTTATCATTGAAAATAAGTTATTCAGGACAAAACCTCTTTTTCCTAGATGCACCCAAGCACTACGAGCGGGCGCCAACTACCTAACAGAATATAACACAAATTAAACAAACGATTCCGTGGACTCTAGACTCTAGAGTAAATGACCATGAGATGAGTGAGGAGCGAAGAGCAAACATATTCCAACACTCGCAGGCGGCAGGGTTTGACACCTCCGGCCAAAAGAGATCGAGGGAACTCACGTGTGGGGGACCCCAGGAGCCCCGAACACCAAGACTCCCAATGATGCCACTTCTAAAGTCAGTTGGTTATATTTGAAAGAGGTAAAGGGCCCTTAGCCGTGGACCACAAGCAAAAAGTGGCAATCCTTCCAACAGATAACCCACTACGGCTCTCCATATATAATCAAAGCCTCTGCAGGAATCCGCTATGATATCCGAAATGAGTTCCAGGGCCAGGGCACCCCACAATCGGGCATGCCATTGAGTGAGAGAGGGAGCCTCCGATTTCTTCCATGCTGCTGCCACGGCCATTTTTGCCGCACCTAGGCATAACCACGTGTGGGAATGGTCCCCTGAGTTTGATGCTTCAAACAGGAGTTCTGCACACCCAAAAGAACATGCGCTAGGAAGTCTGGGATTGAGTAGCCCAGACTCTGCTTGATCTGAGAGAGAATTTCCTTCCAGAAGGGTTGAATGGAGGTACAGTCCCACTATATATGATGGAGGTCACCCAACAGCCCACACCGCCAACATCTGTCTGAGAAGTTTGGAAACAAAGTGTGTAGCTTCTGTGGGTGTAGAAACCAGTCGAACATGAGTTTGTAATGGGCTTCACTTAAAAACATGTACCCGATTGTATTGTACAATATCTGTATAGAGTGAACTCCATTGTTTCTCCGTGATGGGGAAGGCAGAAGAGCGTTTCAAAATCTTCTAAGTCATGGGACCTAAGGAGGTCCACCCTAGAGCAGGAGAGCATAGAGAAATAAAATAAAAACCATGGATGTGCCACCAGCTTGAACAGATCTCTATATTGGGAGCAGATCTCTGGTGGTGGTGCTCCACACCTGGGGTTGCTGTACCCGATGTTTTAACTGAAGATACTGGAATACTTCTGAGGGTGGCAGTTTAAAAGCAGCAGCGCAGTCCACGAAGGTGCGCAGTTCTCCTCGAGAGAAGAGGTGCAACAGCATGAGACACCCTCACTCCCTCCATCTCTCAAAGGGACCCTCTGTCATTGCCGGAGGGAAAGCAGGATTAAAATGGATGGCAGTAAAAGGGAATCGGAAGGTCATCAAGGGTAGTGTCTTAGTGGCTACATTCCGTGATTTAAGAGTAGTAGCTGTGGGGATGCTAAGATGTACATTTTTGGCGTTTCTTTTTTGGGTTTCCAGGACAAGTTCGTACTGCGACTTGTCATTCGTTATGGAGCCAATGCTTATCTGAGGCTTTAAGGGACCATTCTGCCAGAACACGGAGTTATGCAGCTCTGTGGTAAAGAGGGAATTCTGGGTGAAATTGACCCCTGATAGGCGCAGCCTCGTCAGTAGTCACTGAGATAAACGGCCCGTGCCAGATACATTTAGTTGCCATCCCTTTCAGTTCAGGCAACAGTTCTCTGTCAACCATGGTCGGAAGGCCCTGTAACAAGTAAAGAAGGCACAGTAGCACATTTATTTTGATTGTGTTTATACGACCTATGCAGGATGTATATGTGGATGCTCATTTGTTGAAATCGCCTTTATGCTACAGCAATGAGGGGGGAGTTGGCTTTATAGAGGTCTGCTAGATTAGGGGTAAGTGTAATGCCCAGGTAGGTGATTTCTTTATGGGCGCACCAGAAAGGGGAAGCCTCTGTGGTGGCTGCCAGCATCTCCGGGGGCATTGTCAGGTTCAGTAGGAATGATTTGGAGAGGTTGACTTTGAAGCCTGCTACATTTTCAAATTCATTGAGTTCAGACCGTACAACTGGCAGGCATAAGTGAGGTTCAGTGTTGGGAAGCAGAGCATTGTCTGCGAAAATTGAGACTTTATGCTCGTCTGGCCGAATTTAATCCCATGAATGTCTGGGTTGGCTCGAATAGGCGCTGCCAGCGGTTGGATACAGAGGGTGAAGAGCATTGGTGAGAGTGTTCAGCCCTACCGAGTGCCACTAGAGAGGTTAAAAAAATCTAAAGCCATCCTGTTGACCAGAACTCGCGACTTAGGGGAGAAATAGTTGGCCTGCACCATGGCAAAGAATGCTTTGCAGAATCCAAAACAGCGAAGAGTGCACAGTAAGAAGGGTCAATCCACATGGTTGAAGGCCTTCTCTGCATCTAATAAACATAAGGCCGCTGGGACGTGTTTCTTCCATACTTTATCGAGTAAATGAATTATTCTTCGCAAATTTTCATGGGTTTGGCACCCCTTAATGAAATCCGACTGGTTGGAATGGATCAGGTTTGGTAGAATATCTTCTAGTCTGCTGGACAAAATCTAAAAATAAAGTTTCACGTCTTGGTTCAAGAGCACAACAGGCATATATAAGGTACATTCTTGGGAATTCTTCCCAGCTTTGGGGATTAGGGTGATTAACACTGCTCCCATTGAAGGGGAGACTCGTTGAGATGTTGCTATGTCAGTATAGAGTACCGTCAAGTATGGGGTGATCTCTGCTATGAATATTTGGTAAAAATTAGCTTTGAACCTATCGGGCCGAGGCACTTCTGTAGTTTAAGGCATCTATCACCTTTTGGACTTCCTCTCTCGAGATGGGTTGACCAAGAGTGTCGCTGGCAGCCTGGGACACCTGTGTGCATTCCAAAGAGTCTAGGTAGCGGAATTGATCCTGTTCTGATATGTGTTCTGCTGTGTACAGTGACCTGTGGAAGGGATAGAACACTTTGCTTCTCCCTCATCACTATGGTGTGTGACACCCAAAGCGTCAATTATTTGTTTGAAATGTTCCCTTTCTTGTTTAGCCCTGAGTTGACATGCCAACCTGGGGCCAATTTTGGCATTTCCATCGTATCCTCGGGCTTGAAGGTGTAAAATAGTTTTTTCCGCCCGCTTCGTGTATATTGCCTGTAATTTCCCTTCAAGAGCCTCACTTTTCTTAAGGTTTTAACAGATGAAGCTTCCTTATGTGTCGGTTCAGCAGCTTGCTGTACCCCCTCTAGGACAATCTGTTCCCCAGTTTGAGGTTTTCTTAGAGTAGAGGATAAGGCAATACATTTACCCCTTATAACTGCCTTAAAGGCATCCCAGTTTCTCAAGTGAGAGGTGTCTTTGGGATCGTCATTGGCGAAATTGTCTTTTATCAACATCCTCAAGTCATCTCGAAGTAACCGATCCTCGGCCAGCATATTGGGGCACTAACATCTTGTAAGTTTGGAGCGGGCATGGGCCAATAGAGCAGAAGAACCAGAGGCGCATGGTCCCAGATGCATATCGGATGCAGCTGAGAACCCACTATCGTCGGACGAAGCGTTTGAATGATGAAGATGTGGTCTATCCTAAATTATGACCTATGAGATTGGGAGAAGAAGGACAAGTCACGTGTTGAGGGATTGAGGGTTCTCCAGCTATCTTATCAGCCCTAGGCTCAGTATTGAAGATTTAAGGCACTCAGTAAAAATGCCTGCTGTCGCTCTTTGTGACTGCGAAGTATCTACCGTAGGGTCGCAGATAAGATTAAAATCACCCAATAAAAGAATGTCCCACATCGCAAAGCCTTCTAGTGTTGATAAAAATGAGAGAAGAAAGTCTGACTGGCCCAGGTTGGGGGTATAGACTGTAGCTATAGTGCATGGACAAATCTCTGGAATACCCTACATCATAAGGAATCTCCCTATTTTGTTGGTCTTTGTCTCATGGAGTTGAAAGTGGATGGAAGTGTGGAGAAGGAGGGCGACTCCATTCTGTTTGCATGTTCTTGAGGACCTAAATATCAATGGGTAGCTTTTGTAGCCCTATCTAAGGTCCTCGTCTCTCTTACGATTACGATGGGATTTCTGAAGGGCCACTATATGGACATGATGGTCTCCAAGGAATTTCCATAGGCATTGCATTTTGTGGGAGGAATTTAGTCCCCTAACATCACAAGACATAGAGTTTATTGGCATTTAGCCAGTATTGGGGGACACCTCTTTCGCAGCTGAAAACCACTCCCAGCTCCCCCCCGACTCTCCGTCTGTGTTCCCCCCCCCCATCTGGTCTGCTGTGTCATACAGTCAACGCCACAGTTAAAACCAAGTGACAATACATAATACACAACTTTTAACAAAGAGACTCCAAAGCGATCAAAGGATCTCATTGTTGGTGACTGTAAGGGGGTGTCCAGTACTGCTCTTAGAGCCCCGCATGTATACTTGTTTGAACACTCAGTGTCTCAGAACATGCTTTTCCAGGTCAAGAGTCGAAGGTCAAGGTCAAGCGAAAAACTCTCTGGCCTATAGCCAGAAAAGAAAGCCACATGTTTCCCAACTAATAACCAGTTTTTTACACCCTGTCTTTAATTCTCTCTAGCATTATCTACTTCTCCCTTTTGTACAGTGATCCAAAGCTAGATGTGGGCCTAACTAGCATAATTTGCTGTGGAGTAAAAATGAAAATTTACAGCAAAGATTAAGTGGAATTATGTGTGGAATGTAATCCAGCACAGAGCTATATATTCTCAGTGCAAAAAGTATGCACACTTTCAAAATGGACTTGACGATCCATTTTGTGCTATGAGCATAGCGCTAAAAGCAAAAGTACACTAACAGCAGCAGTCACTTGCACTTGCTAAGTTTATTGTTCCTGTGCAGGTTTATTCAAAATTACTCATGATTATGTGCCTGGGCATAATTGCATATTTATGATTATAATATTGTGTTACTCTGATTACTCTGCAATAAAATTTCACCCAGGCCTACTCATAACTGCAGTTATTTATGGTTCAATTGACTAGATTCTCACTAACCATAATCCTTACATCCCAAAATGTAGTTGACTTATTATTTAAAGCGCTAGTAAGTAGTTCTTTTCAAAATGGACCTTTCGAGATGGTAAACAAATCATCTATAGATTTGAGCCATAACATAACATCTTCAGATTGCATAGTTAGGGTTTGCAATCAAACCATCTGCTCTTCCCATCAACCCATCCAAAAACTTTATCGCTGGAGGTGAAGCAGGTGCACCCATCACCGTGCCCTGAATTTGTTTATATAACTGTCATCAAAGTAAAAAAAATGCTGCTTGTTCGAATGAACTCCAAATATTGAGCATCATGTTAATGTGTGCGAAAAAACAAATAGCTCTTACTTTTAATAAGTGACTGAAGGCTGCTATCGCATTTTTGTGAGCCATACTGGGGTACACATCAATTATATATAGGATCATGAGCACAAACTCCTTTTCCCACATGATTCCCTCAAACATTTCCAAGAAATATTTAGTGTCTTTTATATACAGAGTTCTGTGCAGTGCAAAGTTCATTTCCAACATGTATAAAGCTTGAATGAATTATGTGTCCACACTGTAAAGAATCAACACAACACTGTTAAATTTCCGCTTTGTGTAAAATATAAAAAAAAAATGGTTTTATAAAATTGCGCCTGCAAACTGGATGATATTAGGTTTCTTTGGACAAATTTGAGTGCAAGCAAAAGGTATGATCAGTAGTATTCAGTTTTTGCTGCCACTTTTTTGACATTTTTATCAGATCATCGGGCATTAGGCAAATAAAAAATTCATACATTACCCCAATATGTGGGGGGTTGGTGCACATAATTGCTCAATTAACTTGGTTTTAGTGAAGCCAACAGAACCCCGTCTTGCATGATAGTAAGGTCCTAATGGCCTGGTATTTAAAAGTGTCCCTGCTGCTCAGATTATATTGAGTTTGAAGATCCTCAAAAGCAAGGACCCCTTCCACCGAGTAAAGAGCCCCTAGTTTGTTTTCCATTAAAGCAATGGGGTATCACCCACAGAATCAAAGGACCTGGGTATGAATTAATATAAAGACGATGGTCCTTGACTTTCAATCAAATAAATCTTATATGGATATCATTTCTGATTAGATAATGCGATTAAATCTGCATGCTTTGACTCAAGCAAGGTGGGGGAGATATATTCGATTAGACAATGATTGTGTACACATTAAATGCAAGGAAAGAACAGTACCCCAAAAAAATGATAGGTATAGCCTAAAAACAGAACGAAAAAGATTATAACCACACTCTAGGTACTTGTATTACCAAAATTTACATATTTATTTACAATTTCATAAAACAATTATGATTATAAACGGCGCAAAGACTATCAAAGTATAGTCAGTGAAAAGGAAAAGGGTTCTCTAGTGATTTGGAGAAGGAAAGAAGGCAATTATAATGTACAATTGTGATATTTACAAAAATCAAAGAGGGAAAACTTCCACTGTCATATAGGCCTGTTCACAAAAATTAAGGGGGAAAGGAATTAAGACAAGATTGGTACAGGCACACAAGTTGAAAAGCGTTGACGTTTCGACCCTAGTGCTCCTGGGGTATTTGGGACCTCGGCTGCGGGTCTTCTTCAGGACAAGGGACAAGGGTTGGGATGGAAGGGGAACTTGACCGTGATCCAACAAGTGGTCTGGATCGAACACCAATGAAGCTGGTCAGGTTGGTACTCCGTCCGAGCTTCGAGGGGGTAGATCACCTAATATCTTGATGGTGATCTGGTGTAAAGTCAGTTGGATGTTCAGCCTTATCATTTGGACATGGCCACTGTTTGTGGATGGGTTGGAGAGTCCTACTGGTGCCCCCACGGGCACTCCGGTAGTGGTAGAAATATATGATACCAACGTTGTCGGATTACATGACGGTAGAAGTTGCTCGCGTAGCCGGACACACGCTCGACCCTATCTTCACATCCAGCAAGCACATCTCCTTCGATCGCACCACAGCTCTCCACTGGATGGACCACAGCTGCGTTCACTTAAGCTACACAACCTCCCTAACCCACAATCGCCCTCAACCTATTCCTAGGAGAAACTGGAACAAAATCACCTCCGACCAACTCCTCACATCACTCAACCTAAACCCCCCCACCCTCTCACTAGACCCAAACCAGGCGGCCACCAAACTCAAGCTATGGATCACCCACAGTGCTGATGAATTAGCACCCCTGAAAAAGCACCAGATCAATTCAACCAGCAAAAAGGCCCCCTGGTTCAATGACGACCTTAAAAAATCCAAGAAGCTATGCCGCACTCTGGAGAAAATATGGAGAAAAAACCCAACCCCAGACAACATGGCCTCCCTTAAGTCAGCCACCCTCAAACACCACCGACTGATTCAATCCGCTAAGAAATCAGCATTCAAGGGCCGTCTCGACAACAACAACCATAACAGCAAGGATCTCTTCAACATCCTCAAAGAATTCACCAACCCACATCACTCCCTCCCAAGACCTCTGCGACGCGTTATCCTCCTTCTTCTACAACAAAATTGCCAACATCCACAACAGCTTCGAGAATTCTCCCAGCGATCAACCCTCCCCACCCCCCTCAGTTCCTACTCCGACAACTAACAACCTCAGCGCCTGGAACCCAATTACCACTGAAGACACCATTCGCCTCATGAACTCAATCCACTCTGGCTCGCCCACTGACCCTTGCCCCCACCACATCTTCAACAAAGCTGACTCCATCATCTCACCCCATCTCCGTGATGTCATCAACTGCTCGTTCAACTCTGCCACCTTTCCAGAAAGCTGGAAACACGCCGAACTCAGCGCCCTTCTGAAGAAACCCACAGCAGACCCCTCTGAACTTAAAAAGTACCGACCCATATCCCTCCTCCCATTCCCGGCCAAAGTTATCGAGAAAGCCGTCAACACCCAGCTCGCCGCCTTCCTCGAATCCAACAACTCCCTTGATCCATCTCAATCTGGCTTTCGAGCCAAACACAGCACCGAAACCGCCCTTATCGCAGCGACCAACGACATCCGAGCACTCCTGGACAACGGAGAAACAGTGGCCCTCATCCTACTCGACCTTTCCGCCGCTTTCGACACAGTCTGCCACAGCACCCTTATACATCGCCTCAGCAACATCTGCATACAAGGAAAAGCCTTGGACTGGATCGTCTCATTCCTCGCTGGGAGAACTCAAAGAGTCTGACTTCCCCCATTCTACTCAGAGGCCATCTGCGGTGTACCTCAAGGATCCTCACTCAGTCCCACCCTCTTCAACGTCTACATGAGCCCTCTCGCCTCCATCGCGCGCCATCACAACCTCAACATCATCTCTTACGCCGACGACACCCAGTTGATCCTCTCCCTCACCAAAGACCCCAACACCGCCAAAACCAATCTTCACGAAGGCATGAAAGAAGTAGCTGAATGGATGAAACATAGCCGCCTAAAACTCAACTCAGACAAAACGGAAGTACTTATCCTAGGATCTTCCCCCTCAGCTTGGGATGACTCCTGGTGGCCTTCAGCGCTGGGCGCAGCACCCACACCCACAGACCATGCACGTAACCTTGGCTTCATCCTAGACTCCTCTCTCTCGATGTCCAGACAAGTCAACGCCGTCTCGTCCTCCTGCTTCAACGTACTTCGCATTCTCAAAAAGATCTTCCGCTGGATCCCCCTCGAGACAAGAAAGACTGTCACCCACGCACTGGTCACGAGTCGACTGGATTATGGTAACACACTTTACGCTGGAACCACAGCAAAATTACAGAAAAAACTCAAGCGCATCCAAAACGCGTCAGCAAGACTCATATTAGACATCCTGCGCCAAGATCACATCACCGGACATCTAAAAGACCTTCACTGGCATCCCGTTAACAAAAGAATTACTTTCCGTCTTCTCACCCACGCACACAAAGCCCTCTACAATCTAGGACCCGAATGCCTCAACACTCGGCTGTCCTTCTACAAACCCACCCGCCAACTTAGATCATCCAATCATGCCCTCGCTGCAGTCCCGCGAATCCGGAAATCCACCATGGGTGGCAGACCCTTCTCCTTCCTGGCTGCCAAGACCTTGAACTCACTCCCCACCCACCTCCGCCTTACTCAGAACCACATCTCCTTCAGAAAAGAACTTAAAAACTGGTTCTTCGACAAATAATGAACCCCTTCCCCTAGCGCCTTGAGACCCTCTGGGTGAGTAGTGCGCTTTACAAATGCCAGAACTTGAACTTGAACTATGTGTGTCTGCAACATGCAACTTAGAAAAATGCTTTTAAAAGCATTTTTCTAAGTTTTCGCTATTTACCACGAGGTTTGACCTCGTGGTAAATAGCAGGCCAAAATTGCGAATTCGCTATTTAAAAATGGATGATGAATTGCAATTAAGGAATCTCAAATAGAGATTCCTTAAATGTAATTCCTCGCAAAATAGCGAAATCGCTATTACCGATTTTTGCATTTGGCATGATGAATCCCAAATGCAAAAATCGCACTCGCAAAGGGCCAGATTCTGGAATCTGGCCCTTTGCGAGTGCTGTTCAGCTTGATGAATCAGGCTGTTAATGTTTTGCAATGGGAATTTGGCTGCAAAATATTATTACTAAACACACGCCTTTGAAACACCGAATCACAATGCACTTTGCGATTTGATAAAAAGTTTTCAAATCACTATTTGCTTTTTGTACATTAAAATATGCCTTTTTGTGGTCACAAATGGCATGATTCTGCAGATGTGGCGCATTGTGCACTCTGCAGCATGGCTCGATGAATTATGAGCACATCACCCCATTGACAGAACTCAATTGTCTCATCTTGCCAGTCCTCACAATCTTCTAAACTAGATACATTATTAGCAATCACAAACAACACCCCTGCTCATTTTGCAGAAAATCTCACCATCTCTTGCTGCTCTGGGATGATGCAGCCATGACACCATCAGATTGCAGAAGAAAAAGTGCAAAAAAAGAGAAACGTCAAGACAAGCCTTTTTTATCTATGCACGCATGATCTAGCACAACATCACAGGCAATAACCATCCACAACCCTTGCTCTCATATTACTCTTTGACTGTATCCTTGATTTATGCACTCTGCTGCCTTTTGGCTTTTGCTCTAAACATAATATTCATATGTGGTCAGATGTACAAATGCGTTTACTGGTTCTAAACCCTGCAATTCAGTAAATCACAGGTTTTTAGACAAAGAAATGTGTTTTTGAATGTATTAAATACATTTATTGTTTTGGCAACAGATTACTAAGGCCCATTTGTGCAAAAGGATTTGAATTTCTTGAAATGGAATTTTGTGACAAAAAAACTGGTAATTGCAAACAGATATGCAAAGGAAAGGATCCCAGTGTAGTAAATTCACAAAGGGGTGAAAGCATAAAACTTCAAAGAGACACAAAAGAAAAACATTTTCAACCAATGTTATTTAATCACATTGGAGGGCGTGGTTATTCACATGTATGACTTTGCAAAAAGTTATCTTATAAATGATTACATAAACGTGGGAAGGGAAAGGGAAAGTGCAAGGAAATTAGTGGTGGGTAGGGTTTTTAGGATAGTGACAATAAATCACAGACAGTACTGGTATATGGAATGCGTATATACCACATATGCATACTCTGAATATTAAAAACAAAATGCCATTTATCACACATAAAGTCACAGTTAACTAATCACTGTTGAGCGGATGATGGCAGATTTTCTGAAGTCGACGTTTCGACCCCTTGTCTGTAGGTGTTTAAGCCCTTACTGTTGGGGTCTTCATCAGGACTAGTGTGGTGTGAAGGGGGGTGGACACCTAAAAGGAAAGGACGGTGTTTAAAAACCAAACTTGAGAAAGGGGAGTTAAAAAAGTCCCAGGGAACTGGGCAGGATTAATAGATCATTACCATTAGTGCGGCGACTGGGAGGAAGGGCCCACTCTCACAGACCAACTGTTGGGAGTAAGGAGAGGCTCCAGAGTTCTTCAGATATGCTGTGCGGTAGAAAGGAGACGTCACCTAGTGAATAAAGGTGACTGAATTAAGTAAGGGCAGATTTGTAAAATAGGGAGAAAAACATAAGGTGCCCTAGTGCACTTACTAATCGTGCAACTGAAACGCACACAACCGTAATGGTGGTGTGTCAACCCCCTCTGATTCCGACCTTCCAAACTTCATTGAATGGGGATGCTGGAATGAATCCAGGGTATGTCCAAGATTTAAGCTGTAAAGGAGTAGGAAAACCAGTATGCAAATGACCCAGAGGAAGAATCAACCTAACTAGGGATAGTCAGAGGTGATTCCCAGTTCAAACTAGCAACAGGGTGCAAGGGGTGAAGTAATCACGTCCATAAATTTAGGAAAAATATTGTGATTACAGAGTGGTGGTAAGGTTATCCAATCCAATAGTATACAGAAAATCATAAGGAAACACTGGACAATCCTGAACACAGGAACAGACAACCTTCACCCTCCTTTGTTCGCATTCAAACGAGGACCCAATCTTAAAGATCAGCTCGTACACACGAGACCTAGGACTAAGATTGCTCGGACGGTCGGAACACTTTGGAACATGCCAGCTGTAGAAGGGCACCATCCTTGTGGGAGCTGTGCGGCTTGCCCGCAGACCTCACGCTCTGCACATATTGACATTGGTAGCAATCATCCATGGCAACAGAGGCGATTTACCAACTGTAATAGCCACAACCTGATCTATTTGACAACATGTCCTTGTCATCTAAAATATGTCGGGATGACAACTAGGAAAGTTAGAATCCGAATCTCGGAACATAAAAGCCCCATCCGGTGCAAGAAACAGGACACGCGCCTTACGAACCATTTCCTGGAAGTCGGCCATCCACCAACAGACTTCACCTCCACAGTGATTGAGTAACCTCTGATCCCCGCACATGTCACAGACATTAGTAAATACCTTTTTTGAAAAGAACAGAAATGGGTTTACAAACTGAATACAGATAAGAAAGGTTTGAATTAAGACATTCTGTGGATGTCCCTGTGAGTGTCAGACTGGTAGACATATGCTCTCTAGTTGCCTAACATGCCCTGAATAGCTTTAAATCTTCCATTAATTTGGCATTTATCTTGAAGCCTCCATGAGTCTAGCTTATCCTGCCTCCAATACCTCTAGACGTGGCTAGCTTTCCTAATAAACTATATGCATCTTGTATGACATGTATCTAGATACTGTCCCAGTTTCTCCTGGACCTTTGTTATCCCATTACATTAGCCCAGAGACTTAAGAATGAATGAGATAACCAGATATCTCTGGCTGTAATTAAGTATAATTCTGTACCACCTTGGGATTGTGAGCAGCCTAATCTGAGTAGTTTGCTTGCATACCACCTTATCACTGCTCCAGCGCAGGCTTTGCTAAATCAGAGTTCTAGGATACAATTGAATGCGTACCCCCCAATTTAAGAGATAAATATTTGAAGCTTTCGCTCTATCAAAGATTGGGCTATTAATTCCACATTAAGGACAAAGGACTCCTATGTATTACTCGTTATCGTTTATTTTTCATCTGATCTTTTAACACTTTAATATTTGATTGTTAGAAGTATTAAGGTGAAACTCCTCATCTATAGACTAATTGCCCCATGAGTCTCAGTCTGGTTGGCGCGTGCGCGATGATACAAGAGTTGACAACGATAAACTACAACTCTCATGACTTTTTGTCGCATCCGTTCATGTGCGAAGCTGCATGCTCTGACGTTTGGCAAAAATAATATATAAAAATGTTATCCTTCACTTTATCTTTTAACACTGGAGCATTTGACTATTAGAAGTATTACAGTGTAATTCCTCCACTGTAGACCACATGCCCCATGATTCCATGTCTGGCTGGCACATGCGCAATGTTGCACGCTATGACGCTAATAAACTACAACTCCCATGACTTTTTGTCGCATCAGCGCATGAGCGAGGCTGCATGCTCTGACGTTTGGCAAAAAACATGGGATAAAAATGGCGCGACCGACCGAGCCGGTACCACCCCGAGATGGCCTAGAGGGACGCCAGGAGTACCGACAGATAGGTAAGCCCGGTTTCTATGCCGGTAATCTTACAAGCCCGCGTATTGCTTGTTGCAAAATATGAGTGCTTACAGATACGTGTGAGTGTGCATGCTGCGGAGGTTGTTTGACCCGCTCTGTATTATTTCATGGAGCGCGCAGACTCCATTATACAGTTACAAATGACTTTACATTTGCCTGGTATCTTTTAAATTCGAGGAACGCTGTTGCCGAGTTTTACTGTTCATAGATACGAGTGAGCTTGTCTTGATTCGCTCTGCAGTATATCACGGAGTGCGCAGTTCTCCTTAGTCATTAACAAATGGCGTAACCTTCACTTTGAGTATAACTGAGACGCGCTCAGTAAAATAGATATACTTAAGACACAGGAAGATCGGGCTGATTTCTCCCGCTTGACTTAAACTATTCTAGCATCACCTTACCCTAACTATTCTAGCAGCTCAGTTGTCGTTTGGTTTTACAAACGAAAGGCACCTACAAGTGATTGAGGAATAGCATGAGTGCTGACTGATAATATTGATTCTCTCTGCGCTAGAGATACTTAGTGGGACCCTCCATAGTATGATATGAATTTTGGACTGATCTAAACTGTTCCACATAGACTTGGGGCATCAGTTTTCTACACGATCATTTGAAGATAGCCAGTGATTGAAACCTTCCATCACTTACTTTTTCCTCACTGTTCTTCTTTTTCTATTAGAGCGGTGCTCTACCTACCTGAGCCGTAGCCAGGTAAGGCATAGTACCTTCCTCCTACCAAAAAGGTAAGCGGTTTCGCTGGCTCAAATACGGGCTCAAGGTGTACATTTGATTGACACATGAGGTGTTTTTAGCTCCTAACACCTTGTCATTGGTAGTATTGACACTTCATTTGTCTGATACCATTGTTTCTTTTCTCTTTGTGTTTTTCTGTTTGATCTGACCTTGCCACCTTCCTATCTTGGACATCCACCACTAACCAGGAGGATTGATACACACCTAGGACGTCCAGGTGATATTATCTTAACACATTTTTGTTCTTCTCTTTTTTACAAGCAGTAGAGATTCATGGTCCTGGCGAAAGCAGCGGATACCTATACAGGTCCTAAGACTGCAGAAACATGTTGACCTAAATAGTAGCTATTTGTTGAAACTACTATGTCCCCGCACTGGTTTTTAACTTTTGGAAGTCTGAGAGGTACTCAATAAATTCCATTTCCTCCCGGCTCTCCAATTTTAGACACTTCCCCTTTTTTCACATTCACCTTCTCACTCACTGCTTTTCAGTTATCGGTACACGCTTATGACATTCTTCTTCACACTGGGGCTTCCACTTTTCAAACTTGCAAGTGGCTGCAAGATCTACTATTCTCTGTGTGAGGAGTCCCAGATGATGACAAGGGCGGTACCGGACGATAACTCATGGGTATTTTCATACATTGAAAGTATCTTGTCGTGCTTGGATCACATCACGTCACACACGCTTACAAATTGTTAGGAAGTTGGGCCAGACACAGAATAACTAGTTGAGTGTTTAGACCCACAGTTACTTTTTGTTTGTTTATACTGTTTCTCAGGGGGCTGTAACTGCACCAGGTCTCTAAATATTTCCTTGGACCCTCTCTTCATTGTTTGGTTCATGCAATTGCAATGTCCATCAGGAACAGTTGAACAGGTACACAGTGGCAACTTGGTGAAGGGCACATCATTGTGCACACAATCTTATTATTCCATTGGATCCACAGGTGCCCGCACGTGCCATGGTAGGGTATGTGTGACGTACATTGGTATGTAGTCCCTGCCATGTCAATTATGCATTTGATCGTTGATGATGCTTGACAGTGTGTGCACTAATCAATGTGTTGTGGGTCAGTGTACACCGTGGCAAGGCTTGTCTCACTGTATGATGTTGTTACTTGTGCTTTTATATTGCTCATGTACACAATTGACAGTTCGCGGACTACTGTGATCATTGTGTTGTGGATGTGTGCAAAGTTTACATGATGCATTGAGGTGTGACAGGTACAGCAGATAAGTTTGATACAGTCATGTTCATTTTACACACATTGGCTGGATGGAATGCTGCAAGGTGTGCATATGTGTAATGTGGGGTTTAGTATGTGTGCATTCAAATTGACCAATGAGTTGTTTGAGGCACTTGCGTATGATAAATGGAGAGGTGAATCCTCTGTGTGGCTCAAATGTCCACCCATGTAACTTGGTGTGTCAAGCATTTCTCAGGGCAGTCTTTGTTTAACAGTGACATCCTTAACGGGATTTGCTGTGGCCATTTCATGATGGTTATCATTGACAAGTGTCCATTTTCATCTCAACTATGAGGAGGCCTAATCTTCTACGTCACTTGACACTGCTGGAGGATATGGAGGATGTTGCGATCATTCGCAAATTCTGTCTTAACAGACCCACCCTGAAGACCCTTTGTGATGTGTTGGAGCCCCACCTGCAGCCTCATCGCCACTACCCAACAGCTTTCACACCAACGTACAAAGTGATGGCAGCCCTCCATTTTTTTGTAACTGGTTCTTTCCAGAAGTCTGTGGACAGCGCTGCAGGGATTTCTCAAACCATGTTCAGCCTGGTGCTGAAGGATGTTGGCGCTGAGATGCTCCCTGGAGCGATTGTTAGCGCGGTATAAATGAACATTTACATGTTCTTGCAGCCATGATGATCTATAAGGACAGATACATACATTTCCCAAGGGGAGCAGAATTGGCAGTTGTATAGGGAGACTTATATCCGCTTGGGTACATCCTACATTTTTTGCAATCTAAAACATTATCACTCAATCAATCAATCATTTGTAAAGCATACTACATACGTGCGAGGATCTCAAGGCACTGGGGGGAGCTACTGATCGAACAGCCAGGTCTTGAGTATCCTCCTGAAGCTCAGCAGGTCTTGGGTCTGTCGTAGACACAGTGGGAGGGTGTTCCATGTCCTGGTGGTGAGTTGGGAGAATGATCTCTCACCGGTGGTCATTCTTCGGATGCGGGGGACGGTGGCGAGTGAGAGGTCCGCGGAGCGTGGCTGGCTGGCGGTTGGGTATGTAACAGGAGAGCTGTCTGTGGAGGTAGGCTGGGTCGGTCTTGTGGAGTGCCTTGTGTGCGTGGGTGAGGAGCTTGAAGGATATCCTTTTGTTGATGGGAAGCCAGTGTAGGTTTCTCAGGTGGGGGGTGATGTGGCCGTGGTGTGGTACATCGAGGATCAGTCATGCCGAGGCGTTTTGTATGCGTTGTAGTCGTTTGATAAGCTTGGTCGAGACTCCCGCGTAGATGTCGTTTACGTAGTCAAGTCTTCTGCTGACTAAGGTCTGGGTGACTGTCTTTCTTGTATCTGTTGGGATCCATCTGTAGATCTTGCGGAGCATGCAGAGGATGTTGAGGCAGGAGGAGGAGATGGCGTTGACTTGCTTGGTCATTGGGAGCGTTGAGTCGAGGATGATTCCCAGGTTGCGTGCATGATCGGCGGGTGTTGGTCAATGTGCAGGTGGTGTGCCTGGTAGACATGACCTTTTCGCATGTGTGTGCCAGATTCCCCGGCTTGGCCCATGACTCGTACATCCTGAGGAACAGCATTGTGTTCCGGGTGATGGCAAATCTGCTTCCAGAGCGTACTTGGATTGTGGTTGAGTATGCCTAGTAATATGGCGTGCTGTGTGTGTTATACAAATATATTCATATACATGTTGAGTTTGGGCGGTTTTGAGACGGAGCTGCCTTTTTTTCCAATGGGTCTATGAATGGTCAGAGATTAGCTTAGTAAAAACTGAAAATTTGGGAGCGCTTTCACTATTAGCTCTATAATTTTCCCTATGTGTTTTTTTGTCTGTTTATTGTCTTTGATCCATAGAGCGGGCCTCAAATACCTGAGCACGGTCCAGGTGAGGTGAGGTCGAGTCCCCTGTCAAGCTGGGTGAGAACATTTTATAATCATACATTTGTGATGGTATGGTGCGTGGTTAATTTGCATACAGTATATTTTATTTTTTCATATTTACCTAATTTTTTGCATCTCTTTGTAGATGTTCTGTTGCATCCACTGATATGGAGGATTAGCATACCACAGGTTTTATTTGTTCCAACCTCTAATATTTTTGTTATACACATTTTTTGGTTATAATTTGTATATCACTTCTAAAGCAGTAGCAATATTTTAAGAGCAGAGGCCCTGACGAAAGCCAAGGGACTTGTAGCCTGTCGTTTGCACTGTTCTGGTTTTAACTAGGGGGCGTGCCCTTATTTGAATAAAAACATTTCTAGGACACAACACTCTATTTTAAATTCACCACTTTTTTGTTGCACTGCGTGTTTATCACTTTCATAGCCATCAATGATTGGCTGTTATTTGGTTGTCCATAAGCACCTGTGGACTTGATCCTGCTCTGCCATAAGGTTGTTGGTAAATGGTCTCGATGATCAAGGGACCTACCACGTGATACTGGGGAACCATATGATATGACTGATCACGAAGTTCATTTGACGGTAATCCACATATGAGTAATTTGGATCTTGTCAACTGGTACTGTATGTACTTGATCTCACGCACGCAGACCCATCACTATACTGTATCCCGTTCTTTAGGCTATCTAGGGTGACTCGGGCACTAACTCACACACTTTTTTGGAGTTAAGGATAGCTAGCCATACAAGATGTTGTTAAGACCCCCTGTGTTCTCCTGCATTTATTATATGTTGTAGCAGGGGGCTTGAACCAGGAGAGGTCTTCAAATAAACTTTGCCCCTACGACCCCCCTCTCCCTGTATGTTATGAGAGTGCTGTGTGTGTAACCTGCTGCCCTCTGCCTGTGCAACATTACAATGAGTATTTTTCATTCTTAGGTGAATCTGCATATCCGACCCGTCTATGGCTGCTGAACCCACTATGTAATCCCAGGACCCCGGCTGATATCAGGTACAATGAGGCCCATGGCAGGACCCGCTGTGTCATTGAGCGTAGTTTTGGCCTGCTCAAGTCAAGATTCAGCTGCCTTGACAGGACTGTAGGTGCACTGTCATACTCGCCTGGAAAGGCCTGTAAGATCGTTGTGGCATGCTGTATGCTCCACAACATGGCCATTCACAAGGGGATTTCCCTGCTCCTGGATGATGATGAGGACCCAAGGCCCCCACCTGCCCAAGGACCTGAGTCCAGTGATGAGGACAGTGGAGAGGAGGAACGGGTTGACATGTGTCAACAGCTCATCACCCGCTACTGCACTTAAAGGTGGGTTACAAGGTACAACTTGTACTATGTATAGTATGATTGCTGTGGTCGTGAAGGGCTATGTGCAGATGGTACAGTGAGGCACATGTAAAGTCACCTGTGTGTGGAAATGTGGCAGTGACATTTCATCTGTGAACATATATGGGACTCAGCTTGTTGACACTTGTTGCACATTGTTTTGTCTGCCTGTTTACTTATGTAGATGGTTGGTGTAGTGTACTGTCTGTGATGCCACTCTCATACCAGTGACTGCTGTTCTGTGTGTCTCCCTAGGTGCCTTGAAATTATCCTGGTCTAGATACTGTACACCTTTTGGATACAATATGGACATTTTGAACACTGTAAATATTGCACTAAAGACAAAGCTGAACCAATTGTGTAAGGTATTTTATTTGCAAAGTTAACATGTGAGGGGTGCGGGCAGATTTACATGAAGGTGGTGATGGAGCAGTGAGTTGATAGTCATGGTAAATGAGATGTAAGAGTAGACATCACATCGATGTAGTGACCCAGTCCAACAGACAGGTGGCATTCACAAGGCAGTGTGGGGAAGGAGAGTAAAAACAGTCAATGCAGTGGGGAAGAGGGTTGCCATCAGGGCTGGCTCCATGACTGGCTTTTGGCTGGTGCTTTGCCTCCAAAGACTCCCAGGCTCTTCTATGGAGGAGCCCTTGGTCGCTTGGCCAGGGGGACCCTGCTGCATGGCCAGCGATGTCTGAGGACTCACCCCTCTCTGTGGCCGCAGGGGAGGATGCTACACTGTCATCCTGCAACACAACAGAGAGGGACGGATGTTTTGTTTGGGACGCAGGCCTATACCTCAACAACGCCACTTACTGGCCCATGAGGCCCACCATATATCCCATGCGGGTGTCGATGGACCTCATCAGCAGAATGAGCTCTCGTAATAGTTCTTCAGACCGGCCACATTGTCCCTGAACCTGTTCGTAGGCCCGATGACTCTGGTGAAGTGGTCCAGGGATGGTGTTCCAACCTCCTGAGGTCTGCGGGTGACCATGGCCCTCCCACCTGCCCTGCTGCCACGGACCTGTTGCCTCGCCACTGTGGGTCCACACACACTCTCCCTGCCGTCCACAATTGTTGGTGTGGGCTAGTCATCCCCTGGGGCAGGTGGCACTGGTGGTGGTGGTGACGGTGGTGGTGGCGGTGAAAGCACAGGCCGTAACTGTAGGGGTCTGCTATGCAGTTGCTGTTGTATCAGACATGGTGGTGGGGAGGATGGGGGCCTGGGACCTGTTGCTCCCTGGCACACCAGATGGGCCAGCCTGGAGCTCATCGTCCAGAGAATCCTGGGATTCTAAATCCGAGAGTCCATGTACCAGGGGTGGAGACTGGCTCTGCTGGTCGTTGTTGTCCTCCTCAGCAGTGAATTCTAGGTCACCTGTGGATTAGATGGGGAATGGTCAGTGTTGTGCACTGTGCAAGAATTCTGTTAGCTATGTGTCATCCACTGTCTGTATACTACACAATGTACCGATCTTCACTATTTTATGTAAGTGCAATACTGTGCAATACTGTGCCTCATTACATGATGCAGAGGTACATAAATGTGATGCAGGTTTCCCACCCACCCACAGCCAGCCCAAGGAAGATGGCTACCGTACAGGTGAGGGTGAAGAATGCAATGGCTTCCATGTGCTCCTGGGTGGTGTGGGGGGAGGGCTCCATCTTGCTAGAATGTGGAACAGGGGGCATGGTAGGAGTAGTAGTGCAGGCCTCCCAAGCAAGATGGTTAAAGATGGTTAATTTGTTTAGTGAACAATGCAATGGCTTCAGAGTGCTTGTGGGAGGGAGGGAGTGCTCCATGCTGCTGGGGTGTGGGACAGGGGGCATGGTGGGAGTTGGAGTACAGGCCTCCCTCACACATACTTGCCTCCCAAGAAAGGTGGCTACCTACCTGTAAGGTGAGGGTGTAGAATGCAATGGCTTCCATGTGCTCCTGGGTGGTGTGGGGGGAGGACTCCATCTTGCTGGGGTGTGGGACAGGGGGCATGGTGGGAGTTGGGGTACAGGCCTCCCTCCCACATACAGGTCTACTAAGCAATATGTCTACCTACCTGAAAGGTGGGGATGAAGAAAGCAATGGCTTCCATGTGCTACTGGGTGTTGTGAGGGTTGGGCTCCATCTTGCTGGGGTGTGGGACATGGGGCATGGTGGGAGTAGTAGTGCAGGCCTCCCTCCCACATACAGGCCTTCCAAGCAAGATGGCTACCTACCTGTTAGTTTGTTTGGTGAACAATGTTATGGCTTCACAGTGCTTGTGGGAGGGAGAGAGTTCTCCATGCTGCTGGGGTGTGGTACAGGGGGGATGGTGTGAGTAAGATTACAGGCCTCCCTCCCACATTCAGGCCTCCCAGTGGAGATGGCTACCTACCTGTACGTTTGTTTGTTGTACTGCAATGGCTTCAAGGTGCTTGTGGGAGGGAGGGAGTGATCCATGCTAATGGGGTGTGGGACAGGGGGCATTGTGGGAGTTAGAGTACAAGCATCCCTCCTACATTCAGGCCACCCAGTGAAGATGGCTACCTACCTGTAAGTTTGTTTGGTCTACTGTAATGGCTTCAAGGTGCTTGTGGGAGGGAGGGAGTGCTCCATGCTGCTGGGGTGTGGGCCAGGGGGCATGGTGGGAGTTGGAGTACAGGCCTACCTCCCACATACAGGCCTCCCAAGCAAGATGGCTACCTACCTGTAAGGCGAGGGTGAAGAATGCAATGGATTCCATGTGCTCCTGGGTGGTGTGGGGAGAGGGCTCCATCTTGCTGGGGTGTGGGGCAGGGGGCATGGTGGGAGTAGTAGTGCAGGCCTCCCTCTCACATGCAGGCCTCCCAAGGAAGATGGCTACCTACCTGTTTGTTTGTTTAGTGAACAATGCAATGGCTTCACAGTGCCTGTGGGAGGGAGGGAGGGAGTGCTCCATGCTGCTGGGGCGTGGGACAAGAAGCGTGGTGGGAGTAAGAATACAGGCCTCCCTCCCACATTCAGGCCTCCCAGTGAAGATGGCTACCTACCTGTACGTTTGTTTGGTCTACTGTAATGGCTTCAAGGTGCTTGTGGGAGGGAGGGAGTGCTCCATGCTGCTGGGGTGTGGGCCAGGGGGCATGGTGGGAGTTGGAGTACAGGCCTCCATCCCACATACAGGCCTCCCAAGCAAGATGGCTACCTGTAAGGTGAGGGTGAACAATGCAATGGCTTCCGTGTGCTCCTTGGTGGTGTGGGGAGAGGGCTCCATCTTTCTGTGGTGTGGGATGGGGGCATGGTAGGAGTAGTAGTGCAGGCTGACGGTGCTCATGCTCCCATGGTTATATTGCTAACTATGTTTAGGGTACATGGGAGTGGGTGTTTGTTGGATTTGTGAGATAGGTTTTTGTGGGTGTGTGGTGCAGATGGACGTGATTTGTCTGGTGTGGTGTATGTTTTTGGATGTGCAAAACAGTACATATCATTGTGTTGGTTGACATTTATTTGTACTTACCAGCCTCCATTCCCCCAGATACTCCTATGAGACTCTCAGGATGCAGTATGGCAAGCAGCTTCTCCTTCCATGGTGTGAATGTTTTCTGTGGGATGGGAGTGCCACTGCCAGTCCGGTTAGCCAGCTCCCAGTTCTTGCTCCTCCTCTCTTTGACAACCCTCTTGAGATCATGCCACTACTTCATGATCTCCTTTTTGGATGACGGGGTTGACCCTACTGCATTGACCCTTTGTACTATATTTTCCCATATTTGAGTCCTTGTGGCTAATGGTGTCTGTTGGGCCAGGCTTCCAAACAGTTGTGGTTCCACTCTGACTATCTCATTTACCATGACTGTCAACTCACTCTCTGTGAATTTGGACATTTTCTGTGATGCCATGGTGTGTGGTGTTTGAAGTGTTGGTGGGTGCAGGGGTGTGGGTGGTGGGTGTGGTGTATTTGTGTGAGGTGTGTTATGTGCTGGGGGATTGTTGGTGTTGGTGTGATGGTGGTGGTAGTGGTGGTGGTGGGTGTGCTATGTATTCTTGCCTCTCCTGTCAGATCTGGTGAATGCCCTTCTCTACTGGAGTGTTACAGAGGATTGTGGTCAGTGAAAGGTCTGGTTTTAGACACAGCTGTGTGGGTGTGTCCACATGGGATTTTGCTTTCAGGTGTGTTGTGAGGGTTGTCCTGGGAATTGTATGTTTCTGTTTGGCATGTTTCCTTTTTATATGGTTGTGTTTTGTGTATTTGGGGGGCATGGCTACTTTGTTTGTGCAATGTTTTGCAGTGTTTTTGCATCGTCTGCCATGTTTTTCATGTATCTTTCGCTGCGGTGGCTGTGCTGCAGCTCTTCCGCTGTCTCTTACATTTACTCCTGTATGCGACCGCGGTGGTCGGAAACAGCGGATCATACCGTGGGACCATCGGGGATATACTAATTTCCCGTGCGGAGTCTCAGCTATGCTTGCGGTGGGTTGTAGCTTTTCCTCTGCATTTCCGACCGCCGCGATCGTTTTTTGGACGTCACGCCCGCTTTGGGTGGTTTTAGTTAGCCCGCTACCGCCACGGTCGGCTTTTTTTTGGCTTTTGTTCCTAATTTGACCCCCAGTTTCACCACGGTCCCGGCGGGCGGTTGTTTCCCGCCTCCATGGCGGTCGGGGTGGTCATCCTATTGGGGCCCTAAGTGTGCTATCAGGTGGTGAGCTAGCTCAGCAGTGCAGGAGTAGGCTCCATGCACTGCCATTTTTTTTAAAAAAGGACAAGGCTCTGGGTTCCCCAAGTGAGACTTGGGCTCTCAAAAAAAGTCAAAAAAGAGGCGCAGCATCATGGGGATGGACTTTGTGTGTTCCTATGAAAAAATAAAGCCAGGCTGTAAGGTCCCAGAAGGGGCCAGGCCACTCAGAATGAAAATAAAAACAATTTGTGTGGCCTCATTGCTTCAGTAATGTAGTTGCAAGATAGATCATTTAATATTCACCTCCCTCCCGTCTTTAGAGGGCCCAAAAATGCCCCACCTGGGCTTCGTTTTAAATATTATATTTTTTGTGGTTTCCCAGGAAGGGTCACAGGCACCACCAACTATAAATGTAAGAGTTGTGGGAGGCTGCAGGAAGCATAGCGCCACCCAGATATGTTAAATAATTCACAGTAAGTCTCCTGTGACCCGGAGAGCTTGCCACCAATTTCAAAGCACTTTAAAGCACTATGAGCTGGAGCTGTATGTTCTTTGGTTGGATGTGGGGGCCCCGTTGTGGGTGGTCTTATGGCTGCATTTTGTGGCCTGAAGATTGTTAAAAAAAGACTTAAATTGACTATACTTATTAAACATGATTTATGTAAATACATTAAAGATAATTGCTAATAATGAACATTGCTAAGTGTGTTTTAATAATGAATGAATTGGTTTGTAGTTATTCCATTTGCTTTATTTGTAAATAATGACTGGTGACCCTTTGACAAAGCCAATAGTTCTCCTATATGTAGATGTTGTATTGATCTTTTCACTGATGTAATTGTGCATGTCATGATTGATATAACATGTGAATTTCAGAAGTTAGGTTACTGGTTAAGAGGGCGGCTAAACCCTACTCAAGCAAGAACCGTAATCCTTGTCTGGGTGAGGCACAAGCCAGCCCCAAATTAACCTGTGCTAAACCCTCAGCAGCTTGGTACAGAGCAGTGAAGCTTAACTCAGAGGAAATGTGTAAAGCATTTGTGCAACACAATGAAAACACTCCACAGATAGGCCCGTTAAACAAAGGGCCTCGTTCTGGAGCATTGGGAAGTGCTGTTGTGATGGATGCACCGCACAGAAGAGGAGATGCGTCTGTCCTGCTTGGACCATGTGTTGTTAGATCACCTTTTACCTACTTCCAAGTGTCTAGGACTGGGGTGGCTTCAATTGGGTGGGCAAGACTCCCAAATGTCTGAGTCCAAGTACTGGGTTCAAGGTTGTTGAACCTTTCAATCCCTGGTCCTCTTGCCAGGAGGTCATCCATCTAGCCCTTAGAATCACTTTGGGGTCCTGGGACCAACAGATGCAGGTCCGGTCCTTCTGATTCAGACACGTGAGCGGCAGGTCAGCACAGCAGGGCAGCAGTTCCTTCAGAGCAGCAGTACAGCAGAGTAGCAGTCCTTGTAGCAGCACAGCAGTCTTTCTTCCTGGCTGAGTATCTAAAGGTCCAGAAATGTACTGAAGAGGTAGTCATGCAATCCTGGAACAAGGTATATTCTCCAAATGGCTAAGGTAGGAAAATGCCAACTTTCTGAAAGTGGCATTTTCAAAATTGTATTTTAAATCTGACTTTACAATGAGACATTTTTTTGTTACAATTCCAAAGAAGACAAACATGAATTGATAACCTGCCTTGATTTCGAAATGACAGCCTATTTAGTGTAATAAGGGAACCCCAATGTTATCCTATGGAAGATGCAGGCCTTGTAGTAGTGAAAAACACTTTTCACTACCAAAATATGTAAAACTTAAAATCACATGCCTCACTCTTTTAAATCACTGCACACCGCCCTCTGAACTGTCCAGGGCCTACCGTAGTGGTGATCCATATGTATTACAAATGATGTTTTGGGCCTGACAAGAGGTTTATTTTGCAAGGTAGGAATGGCAGCTTAAAACTGCACACATAGGCTACAATGGGAGGCCTGCGACATGTTTACAGGGGCTACCTAAGTGGATGGCAATATCAGTGATGCAGGCCCACTTGTAGCATTTACTTTAGAGGCCCTGGGTGCATATAGTACCGCTTGCCTTGGGACTTATAAGTAAATTAAAAATGGCGATTGGGGATAATTAAGTGTTCTTATGTTTTAAGGAGTGCCCACGTGAACTTTAGCACTGGTCAGCAGAGAGTCCTAATACCAGCTAAAATGAGATCAGCAAAAAATAGAGGAAGAAGGCAAAACATTTTGGGGAAGACCACCTTAAGGCTGACAGGTCTAACAGTGAGGTAATAAGTTGATTCATGGCATAGTATTTATGAGAGAGGTTGGACCTGGGCACAAGTTTAGGTGGACGTCAATGCACCGAGGTTTGGGCTAAGCCTACTGGGTCAAAGCAGTCAAAGATTTTATGTTCTTACTTACTCTTTTTTACTAAAAACTTCCAGCGGAGTAAAGTTGAAGGTGGCATCGGACAAGGTCCTATTAACATTAGGTATCATTGGAAGAGTTCCTACTGAAACAGCTGGTATTGTTTAGAAAATTTTAGAGCAGTGAAATTCATGTTTCTTGCCTGCCGACATCCAATTACTGGCCAGATACTTTCCACTTTTTAACTGCTATCTTGCAGGCAGGATATAGTGTGATTCACCAAGGGAGCTGAGAGAGGGGCAGACGATGTAGAAATGAGTCAGGGGTGATGAAGGTGCAGATGACTTGAGGGTAGTCTATGGGTAAAATGCAACTATACAGCAGAGATGATGTAGCTTTGAATTATGATCTTTAAAGTAAGTGATAACTCAGATACAAATTAAAGATTGAATTTAATGTACTATACACCTGTAAGATATTCATGTGGCACAATTTAAATTGTACAAAAAATGCTGACCCTTACCCAGTTTTAATTCAAACTTAGGCATAATTATCACAAAGCTAGAGCGTGAGTCATTAAGAGCAAAACAAATGGAGAATTTTGGAGTCTGTATAATTATTACACTCCTGAGGGAAATAATTAGGTTGGTAAATATCTGACACCGATTAAGTTGTAAAGGTTGTAAGCAGAAGGTTGCACATTTATTAATAAACAGCCATATTTATTTTGTCGATCCCGATGGGTGAAAGTGGATGTAGGGTCTTGTGCGCAGGCCTGGATGTTATTACCTGATTATGAAACTTGTGGTAATCCTTGTCATGCATGTGTTTGGTGGTGGAGGTTGTGGTAGGGAGGCAGGGCAGCCAGTCATTTTGCATTTATTCTTTTTGCATCACTTCTTTACATTACACAAGTCTACTTTCATTTAAAACTCTTACTGTGCTTGTTTATATATGTTTGATTGTCTGCTGAATAATTAAATTTGCCCTTAGAGTTGTCATATGCACTGTTGATGCTCGCAGATAATTTTGCAAAGATTCCTACAGCTACTGTCCTGGTCTTGGATTGTATGGGGTCTCATGTGAACATCTGTAGACCACTAATATGCTCAAATCCAATATTTGATTCCAGTCCCCCTGTTACTGATTTGATGGGCTATAGGCTCTAGACCCACCATACCCTCCTACATATTGATATTTACTGTATTCACATATTTGCCAGGTTTCCAGCACATTGTCTAAGTATGCATGAATTGCTCTGTGTCAACTACAGACTTCAGCTTTCCGGAATCTTAAAATCTTATTCCATCTCACTGTACTGTTGCTATCCAGGGTGAGTGGAGGGAGTGTTGGTACCCTGTACCTTGTTCAATCCTCTGATATCACTAATGAATGTATAATTATTTTCCAACTGTTTGACAGATTCTCCTAGTATGTAATGGGTTCGTGTTGTGTGTAGGTCACTGATACATTTTTTCTAGAATTGAGTTTCTGTTTGCTGCTCTCTTCCATGATGCTATGGTGATTCCAAGGCCCTCTGTATCCCTCCAAAACGGATGTACGACATTACAACACATGCTTTTACATCGAATGCTTTTACAACGCGGGTTTTACAACGCATACCATTACAACGCATAGTGCTTTGGGGCGCTGGATAGTGAATAGTCTCCTTTACTATTCCAACTCCAGTCCCCTTGGATAGTAGGAAAGGTGTTGGATTGTGAATTAAACCTATTCCCTATCCTAGAGCGCCCCCCAGCGCAATGCGTTGTAATGGTTTGCGTTGTAAAAGTTGCGTTGTAAGTGATGTTTCCCCTCCGATACCATACTGAGGTTATTGCCTTATCACTAAATTACGTACACATATATTTGTTTATGTGTGGGAGGTCTTCATTTGAGTATTGACCGCATACATTGTTTTTTCAGTATTCTGTCAGTCCACATGCTGCTGCCTTGGTGTTACTGGGGGACCTGTTTGGACCTCAGATGTTATTTCTGTTTTTATTACAATAAAATCCAAATGTAGGACATATTTAGAACATGTATGCATTGTGGTTGGCTACTCTTGTGTGCTTGTGCACCATTGTATCTGTTCACAAGTTTGATCCGGGTACTTATTAATTTCATACAATATCCCCTGCTCTCCTTCTGAAAGGCATCTTGATGTATCTGGTGGTGGAAGTTGACTGTCATGCAAATATATTTGACAGCATTGAAAAAACTGTTTTCAATACACTTAATATAAATATTTCATGAGGCATAAAATTTGTTACACAAACTGCACACTTTCTATTTGTTGCATTTTAATATGACTTGCATTGCATCAATTGGTTACAGTGGAGGAGTCTGTTTCTGTCTTCTTATTTTTTTCTGCTAAAATGCAATTCGATGAGACAGAGCTGCAGTCCTTCCTCGTTGAGAAATTGCATACATTAGACAACAGCTCAACTGAAGCAGAGGGGAAAAGCAAACCTAACTACAAATCTGTTACTGTCAAGAAAGAAAACTACCTTTCACAGGTCTGATATCTAGAGAGCATCTTTTAAGCTGACTGGCATCAAAGTCTCCCATTTATTGCGTTAAAGTGCTCAAAGTGGTGTACCTGTTCACCCTTGATCTGGGGAAGAAAACCATTGCCACACCCCTGGATGCAAGGTACCACTACCGCCATCAGCATCTTCTTTAAATTCAAAGAAAAGCTCCTTCTTCCCAGTGCTGCGCTGTTATTCTTTATTGTTCAATGTTATGTTCAGCGAGGAAAAGCCTTGCCATCAAAATCATCCACTTGTGTATATTTGAGAAACATGAGCTGGACTAAACATTTCAGGCCTACCAATGAGACGGAGATTTTGGTTTTGTCAAATGCTGGCACAAGACGAGGCTTCAACAAGAAATCTTGTCCTTGCAGCAATGCACGAGTGCAGAGCCTCACAACAAATACAGGGAGGTCACTTCTCTTCCCTTTTTCTCAAAGTTCAGGGGTTGGATCGTAAGGTGAGTATTTAAACACCAGGATTAAAAACCAGCAACAAATATGACAAAGAAGAACTGAAGGGCTCTCTGTGTTGCCCTCTGCAGGATGTTATGAAGGCTCGAGCGGCATAAAGCTGGCACCAGCTCGTTCAGCAGCACTGAGCACACCGTATGCTACTAGCTTATTTGAGTTGCCTTGCCGAAGTTCCATGACTTGCAACAAGTTCAGAGTTAGGTAGAACTTAATAGAATTTATTGTCAAATAGAGAAGATTGTCTACCGGTACTTTTGTAAGTAAAGAACAATAATACTGACCAAGACTTTAAGCGTGGCTAGCAGAAGCACCAGGGGGTGGAGGCGTTTAATACGGCCAGCATTGTTTACAGTGGAACAGATGCTCCCTTTGATAGAGACAGAGCAGCACAGCAGACTAGGTTTTCATTTTCACAATGACTGCTCTGAAAAAAAAATCCAAATAGATTGCTATTGTAAATGTTTTAATGTGCACCATGTAAACATTTCCCTTCACAATGTATCCAAATGCACGTGTGCTCAGTTCACAGGGTTTGCTTCTCCATCAGAATGCAGTCAATTAATCAAGATTGAAGGCCACACATGTGTTATATCCTTCTTATATTATTACATGTATCCCAGCTCACCTATCTCCCAGCTGCTCAGCCAGTGCGAGTGCTGAGAGTGGAATGTTGGTGTGACTGTGATGCTTGGAATGTTTGGGTGCCTGTGTGGGAGTGGAATATTGGTGTGACTGTGATGCTCGGAATGTTTGGGTGCCTGTGTGGGAGCGGAATGTTGGTGTGACTGTGATGCTTGGAATGTTTGGGTGCCTGTTTGGGAGTGGAATATTGGTGTGACTGTGATGCTTGGAATGTTTGGGTGCCTGTGTGGGAGTGGAATGTTGGTGTGACTGTGATGCTTGGAATATTTGGGTGCCTGTGTGGGAGTGGAATATTGGTGTGACTGTGATGCTCGGAATGTTTGGGTGCCTGTGTGGAAGTGTGTAGTAAACTACTTCTCTACTGTTCTCCTCTGTATAGAATGCACCATGACATCATAGAATGCCTAGGTGTCTCTATGGCTCACAGTGTCAGTTGGGCAACTCAGGCTGAGCTGCTTGGAGCCTGCTCCTGGTGGGGTTTTACCTTTTCTTCCTATCTTCTCCTACTTACCTATCTTAGAAGGAATCTACAATAAAGGATTATCTACTTACACAGTTGGACTATGTATCTTCTTTTACTACAACTTGGCGACGATTTTGAACCTACGCGTGGATTGAGGAGAAAGACAACTAAGGAACAAAGTAATTAAAGGTCAAGCAACTTAAGACATTAAGGACTTTTAAAACTTCAATTGAAACTAAAGGTAACGCCCCAGCTAGCCCCACCAGTGTCCTGCACCATCTGGACAGCCTGAACCCTGGGCGTTTGCCTTCCATTACTGAGGAGTCTGTGGTCATCTGGAAGAAGTGAACAATTCCTCCAGCAGCAAGCCTCTCATAGGCGCAACAGGTGTGTTACCTTGCTTCTTTTAGCCTATGTATGCTTGGAAGTTTCCTGACCTGTCTGCATCCTCAGTAAATGGCTGATCTGCCTGGTGTTGGAATGGTAGCGTATGGCAGCGTATTTTATCAGCATCTTTACTAAGGTCTAATTGTGCACTTCAACAGCGGTGGTGCATTTTAGGGAAAAGAAGGACTTAGTGTTACTTTCCCTCACAACAAACGTCTTTCATATCGGTATTTGGTGTGGTGCAGAGTCATTGACAGCGTTGAACGGACTTGAGGGAGCTTTGCAGTCTGACAGCAAGTTTTCGTCCGCATCCTCAATAAACCACTTAATTACCTGAAAGCTGCAATTAGTTTCCTGCAGAGCCTCACAGTGTATCTAACAGCGAATTCTTCAAAGTCTGAATATGTTTTTTTTTTAACCGCTTCATTAGCACTGAGCAGCAGTATCTTGCTTTTCTGGCACGCTACATCTACAAATGACACACTCAGCACTTTATAAATGTGTATTGGGATTAGTGTTTTTACGGAGACAGTGACAGCACAAAACGGTTCGAGAGAACTTTCTTAAAGGAGCTAAGTGTCCCAGCGTTTGGTAGCATGAAGAGCAGCACCTTTGATGAGCACTAAGGCATATGTGCGGGGTCAGAGTCTGGGAATGTTTTGTGTGGTGAGCACATTTCGTTTTGCCGCTTTGGATTCCTAAAGTAGACCCCCACCATGCCAAACTGAAGCGCATCGTTTAAATTTTAAAATACTTTCACGCGCATCTCACCGTTCTCTTAGTGCCGCGTGGGAGCAGAGTGAATTCTGCATGACGTTCTTCTTCTCTAGCTTGCGTAGCCAGCGACACCTGCATGCAACAGCGCGCCGTGAGCCACACGGTGCCACGTCAAGAAGCGTGCCGTCTCAGTATTGCCTAGTTACCAGCGTCATAGTCCAGCGTGTGCCAGGCGGACCAGTGTGTGGCAGGTGAAGTACTTTTGGTACATCATCATGTATGATGTAAAGTGGCCATATTTTGTGTAGTCTCTTACGGATTATCGCTCAATCATTAAAAGAAACTGTCTAACTAGATGTCAGCACAGCAATGCCTGAAAATCTGGAAGAAAGGGGTCTCCCTGTGCAGTAACTTACAGCCTGTTCCTAAACATGTAGCTGTAAGGCAGATATGACTCCGATGATAAGGTAAGCGAGTGTATGCTTTAAAGAGACTCATGTTTTTTTTTTCCCTGTGAGGATGCTGTCCGCGCATATTAGAATTTTGATAGGAGGGCGAACAATTCCATTCTGTACAGTTTGTGGTGCGCTATCTCTACAGCCTTAACTTTCAAGTTTACTTTCAAGTTTGTTATCATATCCATCTTGCGCTTATGGCTTCCCATTAAAGGAAAATAAGCCGTGAACATGGGAAAATACAAGTGTGTCTAAAGGCAGTGACAGTGTTGTACCTAGTCTGCAACCAGCTTTAGGGACTGATCACAGCATTAAACTCCAACCAGGACAACTGCATCATAGACAGTGTTGGAGACTGGACGTTTCTGTATGTTTTAAAAACAAGTCTACTCAAGGAATAAGAGACACCTAAAATCTCCTGGACATTGAGGACACGAAAGATGCTTCCTTAATATTATATTATTGTAAAGTACTGGAAAATGATGAATTCCTTTTGTTTACAAGCACGGTTAGGGACACCCCACAGTACTGGCACAGGGAAGCATGACAGAGTCCAGAACCAAGTCAGAGAGTCCAGAACTGAGAAGGTATAGAACAGTCGCAGGGAATCTAGAGACTCCAAAACTGGAGCAGAAAATCCTGGGACAGTGAGCTCAAAAGAGTCCAGAACCAGCACAGAGTGTCCAGGACTGAGAAAGTTTAGAATTGTGGCAGGAAATCTTGCAATTCCAAAACTTTAAAAAAAGAGTTCTGAACTGGGACAGTGAGACCAGAAGCAGGTATTGGAATCTAGGAGAGGTTTAAGCGACAAAGCGATTGTGATCAGAATCACAACAAGAAATAGTAAAGTCCCTGAACCAAGACAAAAGTTTCATACTAGATCAGCACCAAGAGCACGGTGACAATGTCAGAGTTTCTTATGAGGCTGGTCTGGCCTTGCTTGTTGCAAGTCACAATGCTTTTCACAATGTTTGGAATGACTTGTCCATTCTAGTAGGAGACAACCTTCCTGGAGCTACATGGAGCTACATAGAACGAGCGAGGAACCAGTTTTCCATCAGTGAGACTTCGGGGAGGAGGTTGTGCAAAAGACTCTTGTGGCGAAATTCAGCGGAAAGCTGTGCACTGAGAACCCGGGTGTGAAACCGCTCACCGGTGCTCAAGTCTTGTGTTTATTTATTTATTCATTTTTGAAGTGTTTAGCATCTCTGTGCATGTTTTGAATGGGCGCATGTTTGGGCATAGTCTCTTGTTCTGGTTGCTCTATCTTTTGGGAGGTTTTCGGTGTGTTCGTCCTATTGTGTGTTTTGCAGAGAGGTTGAGTTTAAATTCAGGTTTGGAGAAACTGTGTGTTCCTCATTTGAGGGATGGGTGGTGTCCTTTTGGAAGTGTCTGGAAGCTGTGGTGACCGCACTGACCTACAGCTAGCGTTACATGTTAGGGTGATTAGTACCCTATCATAGGGAGTTTGGTTTCCTAAGGTGACATCTTTTAACCCTACGGTGTACCCTTCTTTGGGAGGTTGTGAGGCCAGTCAATGCCCAATTCTGCTTTCTAGGGTGATGTTGTACCTTATGGTGTACCCTATGTAGGGGATGTTGTAGTCTTGGTTTTTCCAGGGTGAGTATCTGTGTTGTATCTTTCTTTGGAGAGGTGGTGTTGTTTGTGGGTAGTCAATGCCCCATACTGGTTCCCATGGTGTGTATCCTGTGGTGTACCCTACTTTGGGTAGGTGGTATCGTTTGTGGGTAGTCAATGCCTTATTTCTGTTCCCAGGGTGTGTGCTCTGCGGTGTACCCTACTTAGGGGAGGATGTGTTATTTTTCAGGGTTATTACCCTGTGCTCTGCTGTATTTTTGGTGGTTCAGTTTTCCAGGATCAGTATCCTGTGGTGTGCTCTATTTAGGGGAAGTTGTGTCATTTTACAGGGTTAGTACCCTGCGTTATTCCCTATTTTTGGCTGGAGATTGTTTTGGCACCTTTTCATGTTGACACTATGCTCCGGTCGAGGTCCAACTGCTTGGAATTCATGGCCGAGGGGTTTCATGTTTGTAGGACTTTGAGTAAGAAATGTTATCATTTTTTCTGTGTCAGCATGCCTTGATGGGGAGGTTCAGTAGTTTTCCATGGTCTTTACCCTACTTTGGGTAGGTGGCATTGTTTGTGGGTAGTCAATGCCTCATATCTGTTCCCAGGGTGTGTGCTCTGCGGTGTAACCTACTTAGGGGAGGATGTGTTACTTTAGAGCACTGTGCTCTATTTTTGGTGGTTCAGTTTCCCAGGGTCTGTATCCTGTGGTGTACCCTATTTAGGGGAGGTTGTGTTATTTTACAGGGTTAATACCATGCGTTTTTCTCTATTTTTGGCTGGAGATTGTTTTGGCACGTTTTCATTTTGACACTATGCTCCGGTCGAAGTCCACCTGCTTGGAACTTATGGCCAAGGGTTTCATGTTTGTAGGACTTTGAGTGAGAATCTTTTTTTTTCATTTTTCTGTGCCGGCTTGCCTTGGTCAGGGGAAATTTTACTTTTTCCAGAACGTGTTCTTGGGTGTATTTCTGTTTTGGGGTTACACTCTTCCGGTTATCTTGAGTGAATTCTACACCTGTTGTACCTTTTATGGGTATGTTGCATTTCTCTCAAGGGTCTGTGTCTACACCCACCTTTGTTTACCAGGGTGCCTACCCTGTGTTGTACTCATGTATGGGGAGGTTGTGGGCATGACCACTCTTCTTTGTTGCATTGGTTGTTATTCATCAAAATCATACTTTGTTTTCCCTAAGGGAGGGGGAAGGGGCATGTAGTAGTTATGTTTAGCATCTTATTATATTTCTACTCTTGCTAATGATATTTCTGATACCTCGTGTAGTACATATTTAGATTTGTGTAGCTCCTTACTGTACTTTCATGTAAATGTTGTATTTGACGTATCTCACTTATTCTTTTCTTTATTTCTGCTGTCTTTCTCTAAGGAAGGAGGATGTGTAGTAAACTACTTCTCTACTGTTCTCCTCTGTATAGAATGCACCATGACATCATAGAATGCCTAGGTGTCTCTATGGCTCACAGTGTCAGTTGGGCAACTCAGGCTGAGCTGCTTGGAGCCTGCTCCTGGTGGGGTTTTACCTATTCTTCCTATCTTCTCCTACTTACCTATCTTAGAAGGAATCTACAATAAAGGATTATCTACTTACACAGTTGGACTATGTATCTTCTTTTACTACAAAGTGGAATGTTGGTGTGACTGTGATGCTTGGAATGTTTGGGTGCCTGTGTGGGAGTGGAATGTTGGTGTGACTGTGATGCTTGGAATGTTTGGGTGCCTGTGTGGGAGTGGAATGTTGGTGTGACTGTGATGCTTGGAATGCTTGGGCGCCTGTGTGGGAGTGGTGACAGTTGGAAGATGGGCTGAGCAGCAGGCAGGCTGCTCCTGGTGGGGCTGGAGTTCATGGATTACCAAGCTGATGTACATGATTACAATCTTGTTCCACATGGGAAACCAACCTGTAACTAAGATCAAGTCTGAAACTACAAAGACACAGCTCGTCTACCTCTGGTAAGATACAACAAAACGCCTCTATGATTTTGCCTCTAGGACATCCCCAGACTTTGCCACAACTAACAATCTCTGGATCGAAGCCATCCCAACCTTAAATTCCAATGTTCAACTGTCATCAATGAAGGTTGTGAAAACAGCACGGCTTGTGTCATTATTACGGCCAAAGAGAGGTGTTGTGAGGGTTTTTTAAAAGCTAGGTGGAACATTTATATTTCTTTATGTCTGTGATTAGAGAAAATATTGCATTTGCAAGATTGGTACTTGATCTATACAGTGAGTACACGAGTACAGAGAATGTTCTATTAGCTTCACACATTTCTCATCACTTAAGCTCAATGTTCCTACCTCCCTAACCGCCTCCGGCCTTTTGCAAAAAAAGAAAAGTCCATCTTTTATTACCTATAACGGCTGCTTGCGGGATGCAGTTCTGGAAAGAAGAAGCATATGCTCTGGCTTTTAAAGAGGCGATTAGAAATTACACGTCGTTTAAATGGTTAAACGATGCCTGTGTTAAAAATAAGTTTGCTCTAATGATGTAGAATTATGTACACTTTACGGAGGTATGAAAAAAAATGTAAACCTGTGAAGCATGTTTCTTATCAACTTCATACATTTCCAGCTCTGGCAGATGTGAGTTGCAAATACACACTGGCATGCAACACAAAAGCAATTAAAATATTTACATGATCTAATTATAGTATTAAAGATGAGCTCCAAGCCTGCGCCTCGTTGTCCAGTCTGACAGTATCTGACAGCGATGCTGCACTTGGTTCTCGGTGCTGGGCTCTAATGAACAGAAGCTCTTGGATTAAGGAGGTTCTTCTAAGGATTTCTGTCTGACAGTGACTGCATGGGAGATGCTGCACTAAATGTGCTGCCCCTCTACCATAGAGAAAGGTTTGCACATACGCCAGAAATGCACAAAAAAGAAAAACAAACCCCAAAAAGAATCATAATTTTCTAAAGAACATAGGAGCATATTACCAAGGTTGGCAATAGGCAATTATCGCCGCTTTAGCGGCTGTTTTCGGCCGCTAAGCGGCGATATTTCTAACAGCAGTTAGCGACAGCTTTTAGGTAATAGCTAGCGGTTTGGGGCGCGCTTTGCATGTTAGCGATATTTATCGCTAATGACATGCAAAGTGGGCGTACCCAACCTGTTAGCGACTGAAAGCAGTCACTAACATCGCAATCGCCTATTAGCAAGGCAGGCGTAGCAATGGAAATATTCGCGCTGAGTGTGAATATCTCCATAAACTAATGCCTGCCCAGACCAGTTCTTAGCCATGTTATCCAATGGGAGGTGGATAACATGGCTAAGAGCATTTCGTCGCTAATGCCTGAATATCGCTGTATTCTCAGCGATATTCATGATATCGCCGGAAAATGTATCGCTTTGGAGATAAATGTTGCTAATAGCACGTTATCTCAGCGATAATTTCCGGCGATGCTTAGCGATAAAATAATCGTTGCTAACCCTAGTTAGCGATAAATATCGCTACTCGTTGGTAATATACCCCATAATGCAGGCGAAATAAAACAGTAAGGGGGAGGGAATGATATACCATCTTTATTGCAACTCGAGAAAATCGTGTTTCTAGAATACAGTGGGCAACATTTTGAGAATTGAAATATTGACTCTGTAAGTGGACACAGAGAAGTATAGATGAACTCAACTTAACTCCACATGTATGTAACTTGGAGACATGTCTGCAAGCTACGTAGTCATGAAGTAAAGAATAGTAAATCTATACTTACCTACATACACTTACCTTCTCTATATGTTGATTCTTGATATTTTGACCGTGATGTTTTGGTAGCACAGTGCTTGTTTTTGTGTCAATGTTTTGATATATAATCCTAGGAATATAAAACAAATGACAGATTGGCTCATGTGACTAGGCACCGCTGTGCGTTGTGTTTTTTTTGGACCTGATTGCATATCTCACTTGTGTGACCATCACAACTAAGTAGACAGTGGACAGTCGCAAGGGAGCCTACATGAGATCATTGAAAATTGTGATTGCAAAAAAAAATAGAATTACGATGAATCTCTTTTTATTGTGGAACCTCTCCAAGAGTTAAAGAAACAAAAGATGCATAGTTCTTGCCCGAAATATGCTTATAACAAGGATGACAATGTGCATTTTGGTTGCAAATCTCCATACCTAAGCACTACCTGCCAGAAATCTGACTAGAAAAGCTTAGCCACCTGGAATTCAAGTTTAAGTAGTAAAACAATCTGCACAGCGAATACAGTTATTTGACCAGGTGATAAAGAAAACACTGTGGGGCCTATGCACAAGCCACTATCTCCACAGGAACGTCACTTTTTGTGACATTACCGTGGCAGTAGGGTCTTGCCATATATACAAGGCAACGTTGAGCCACTTAACGTGGCATAACACTACCTTGTACATGAGTCACCCTTTCATGCTAACTTAGCGTGAAAGGGGCATGCAGTTGTTGTTGTGGTGGGCATTCCACCGCAACACCCATTGTATTTGAAGCTGCCCCCTATGTACAAGGATGGCATACATAGGAGGCAGCGCCAACATTAAGACCAGGAAAATCATGGTCTTACGTTGGCGAAACTAGGAGAAATTTATTATTTCTCCTCATTTTTGCTTTTCCATGTGTGCTGCCTTGTGCAGCACATATGGAAAAAGCAAAATGCCATGGTTTGTTTATGTACAGGAAGGTGTCCCTTCTTGTACATGAACAAATCTTTTTACAAAATGCCACAGCACACATGAAAGTTACAAAATGGCATTTTAGGATTGTTTATGTGCAGGGAGGGACAACTTCTTACACATAACCTATCCTCCCCTGCACACATACACCCTTGCACTCTGGTACAAGGGTGCCTGTGTTGGTGCTAAGTTGTTAAACTTAGCGTCATCACAGGGAGAAATGCAAGGCTGCACCACATTCTAGTAAATATGGTGCAGCCTTTCGTTTCTGAAGTGGTGGAGAGTGTTGTTAAGCTAAGGAGGCTAACGACACGCTCCGCCACTTAATTGTACATATCCCCCTGTGTTTTCTATTAGGCCTGATTATGCCTGATTATAAAGTAACTCAGCAACTGATTGCAGCCACAGATAATGATCACAGAAATATAACCAAAATTGGCAAGTCATATTGCAACTAATCATGTAATTTTATCAAGGCATATATACTGCTCAGGCAGACATTGCAATAAAGGCCAGTGGCTCAATTGGTAATTGTCTGTGAATCGTATTAGTAAAACCTCCTTGAGTAGCTCTCGCTACATTTCCCTGTCCTTAAACATGTAATATTGGACACATTATAAAAGACATGGTCCCAATAGAATTCCGTGATAATAGCTGCGTTAAAAGGGTTAAAGAAACACAGGAGACAAGTTGTTTTATATTATTTAATAGTTACCAAATGGTTAAGAAAAATTAAAGTGAATGTTAGAGGAGCGCTCTATATGCCTTTGCAGAAACAATGATGAATAAAGCACTTGGGAGTAAATGTGGGTAAATGATTGAAGCATTGTTTGCAATGAAATGCAATTTTTATGAGCTGAACGAAATAAATGAGAAGTTTAAGAGATTCCATCAGAATACATAATTTGTGAGTGCAAACATCTTTAAAGGTATCATTCATTGAAGACTAAAGATATTTGAAGAATTATTGATAGACTCTCCGCATTGTTTAGAAAGACCTGCAACCTTACAAGAGATCACATTGAAGTGAAAATGTTCAAATATATAAGAAGATGCTAGTTGGCCAGCTAGTCCAAGCAATTAAAGAACGCCTTTTTCCTTGGAAGCATGTTTTCTATGTGTACTATAACTCCCATATTGTTATGGGATTTGGCCTAATACTATATGGAGCTCACCAATGATCATGTCAATAATATTATTGGCTGAGGAAAAGGCTATTGTGTATGTCTAATGGCAAATCATAAAGACGACCCTAAAATTGAACGCTACGAGGGGCATATTATCAAGGGGGTTTATCTCCGCTTTTTTGGCTTTAAAAGCCAAGAAAGCGGAGATAAAATTATCTCCCTATTACCAAGCTGTCGCTAACACCAGTTAGCGACAGCTAGTAGGAGATAGCGACCATCTTGGGCCCCGCTTTGCATGTCAGTGATATTTATCACTAATGAGATGCAAAGTGGGCGTGCCAAGATGTTAGAGACTGAAAACAGTCGCTAACATCGCTATCTCCTATTACCAACTTTTGGAGATATTCGCGCTAAGCGGGAATATCTCCAAAAGCTAACACCTGCCCTGAGCAGTTCTTAGCCATGTTATCCAATGGGAGGTGGATAACATGGCTAAGAGCATTTGCTCGATAATGCATGAATATCGCTGACTTTTCAGCGATATTCATGCATTTCGGCCGTTTTTTATCGCATTTGCGATAAACCTTGTTAATAGCAAGGTTTATCTGCGATAAAAATCGCCGATGTGCGGCGATAATTTTTGCCTCTAAACAAGTTAGAGACAAAAATTATCGCTAGTTGTTGGTAATATGCCCCCCAGTTCCTTTATTTCTGCTCTGGTTTTGAACTCAAATCTAACTCCAGAACCTACAATGGGTTTCACAGATCTGAAATCTGCATAATTCAAATGCAGCTTGGCAGACTCTGTCATTCTCAAACAACTTTTTTTATAAGTTCTTTATACATTGAGTGATTTGTAGCTGTGCTACATAAACACACATATATTCTGCCCATACTACGTGAAAGTGTCTCTGTGGCTTTCGTAGTGAGTGCCTTAACTGTAAACTAAATACTGATAGAAGCTAGAAAGGACACAGTCATTACTTTGGGAACACTTTAATCGTCAGACAAACCCCCTCGATCCTTATGCTTATTATCTACTGGGAACACTTGCTCTGTCAGGCCCACACAGCCAACTAAGCTGGGACCACATTAAAACAAGAGGCAATTAGAAAGAAATGTGCAATTACTTACATTGTTCTATTAGGTGCCAATCAATTTAGTGAAGATGAAAATTCTTGTTGAATTCTATAATTACTTAGGTTACAGGTCAAATTCATTCCTCCTTAAAATTGTGATTTGGTGTTATAGATTATTGGGCAGTGCTATGAGGTGCATTGAACTTCCACTGCCTTTACTTTGTTGGCTGTTCTTGGTCATTCTTTGATAAATTTCAGAAGTATCTTACTCGATCCTGCCCAATGAAAAATGCTCTTAACATTTCAAAACCATTAGGGGAATATTTATGAAATAGTGGCACCATGCAGAAAGTTATCTTGATGAGTTGCACTGCATCACTGGGAAAGGGCAGGAATGCACCTGTATTTAAGGCGTATGGCACATTCCTGACTTTCAGCCTGCTTTGGCGTCCAATGAGCTGTCTAGCACCAATGCAGACACCCTCGCACCATGGTGCAAGGATGCCTATGTTGATTACAGCTATTTTCGTGGAGGAAGGGACACCTTCCTGCACAAAAACAATCACAAAAACAATCCTGAGTAGCATATTCCTCTTTCCATGTGTGCTGCAGAATGGAGTAAACATAGAAAGAGAAAGTAATGAGTATAAATAAAGATATTCCTCCTCGTTATGCCTCTCCTTGGGAGGTGAATCTTTTTGGCTCATTCCCAAGTTTACAAAGTTTTGTAAATCTGGGAATGCATCAAAGACCATGGGAGGTGCATGGGAACACCCACACTATGTTCAAGGAACACCTTCCCAGGGCAGAGTATTACAATGCAGCGATCTGCACTGCATTACATTATTCCAGATTTTTGGAGCCATTCATTGCACTCAAAGTGGCTTTGTGTGGCTTGAAAATCTGATTTAAGGTTTGCGTCGCTCTTGCACCACTTTGCCTGTTGTAATGTTATCTGGATTTATAAAGCGCTTCACTACACTGAGGCATCTCAGTGCTGTAAAGTTACAGCTATGAGTTTCAACATGAACATGAAGTCCTAAGTCTTGAATAACCAGGTGGGTAGATTTACAAGCCCCCTACAACACTTTTGCACTGCTGTTGCGTCACTTTTGTGATGCAGCGGTGGAGCAATTAAAATGCTGCCAATTTACAATATGACGCACCTAGGGAGATGCATCACGTTGTAAATCCCTGCATCACATTATACCTGCATCAGGTATAATGTATGCAGGGTGGGCGTTTCCAAGCAGGAAAGCCTTGTAAAAGTGGCACAGTGAAATCTACAATATTTCACAGCATCACTTCTACGATACTACTGCAACAAAACCATACGCTTACTTGAAGCAGACATAAGGAGTGACGCAGTGTAGTAGGAATAGGCCTCAAAATGCAGTGCTGGAGTTGCTTCGTAATTGTGACACGACTCCAGCAATGCGTGACTTTTGTCCAACAGATGCATCAGAATTTTTAACTCATTTGTCAGTCCTTGCACCATGATGAGCCGTATTGTAAAAACGGCGCATCCATGGTGGCGTAAGGGTGGTGCAGGGAAAGTGACGCGTTTCTACAGATGCGTCATTTTCTTGTAAATCTACTCCCAGGTTTTTACCGCTATCCTAAGTGCAAGGAGGCCATTGCATGTTTCAAGAGTGAAGCAACCTGGTTTATAAATATGACCCTACGTTCTTTACAGCTGCTAAACAAGGTGGCTGCATGTTTCCGAGTAGTTAGAAGGGGCATCATTTGATTTCCATAGTGCCAAAATTCACATCAGAACCATAATCTGGAACAACCCCTTACTCCTTCCAGTTTTTAACGAAGGCTGTGACAGGTTTAACACTAATTCTGCTTTGATTATTTTACCTATTTCAAGGGGATACGTTTTGTTTCCTTTTGCATATCCCAAATTAGTTTGCGGCATTTTCAATAATACACAATCAATATTTTAATAGCATACTTAATATCAGTATGCAATTTATGCCATTTTGTTAAAAAAAATCGAAACATGGATCCTACCTATCTACATTTTTTTACAAGTCTACATGACTCAGTACGTTTAGAAGACTTGGGTCCCGATGCACAAATGAATTGCCGCTTGCAAATCGGTCACAGACTGGTTTGCGAATGGAGAAACAGACATACACCTTGTAGAAAGACATTCGCAAAATAGCTGTGCTACCAAATTGCGAGTTATTCATTTTTGCAATGGGGAATATTGAGTCTGTATTAGGGAATTGCTAATAGAGACTCACAAACAGAATGTGTGAGTTAGGGCCATATGTATCATCATGCCAACTTTGCGATTTCTAAATAGCGATTTTTAAGGAATCGCTATTTAGAAATCGCAAAATGGTATGTATGTAGGAAATCGCTTATTTTTAGCGATTCCATAACATTCTGAAATTGCGATTAGCAAATTGCTAATCGCAAATTTCCCATTCATTTCTATGGGCCAGGAGGCCCATAGGAATGAAGGGGAAATTTGCGATTAGCAATTTTCTAATCGCAATTTAGGAATATTTTCAAGGGTGCAGTGGTGTCACAAGAACACCCTGCTGCACCCCTAAAAATGACATGTGTGGGCATATGGCGCACATACATGCCCTAAGGGCATGTATGAGCGTCATATGCCACCTTTGGATTTTAAATAAATTGCTTTTTCAAAAGAATTTGCAACTTACCACCAACTAGAAGTTGGTGGTAATTTGCGATTCCTTATGAGCATTTTTGCTTTATTTTTTATTTGATACATTGCATTTAAGGAAACGCTAAATTTGCGATTGCTTAAGTGCAATCGCAAAATAAGGAATGGCAAATTTTGTGATTCCTTATTTTGCTGCGAAAATGTTTCATACATTCCATTTAGCAAATTAGCATTCGCAAAGGCAAAATTCGCAGAATTTTGGCCTTTGCGAATGCTAATATGCTTGATACATATGGCCCATAGTCACAAATAGAGAGTAGTCGCTATTTGCCCGTTTTGCACATGCAATTTACCACAATTCAAACCATGTGGAAACTGGGTGCACACTATAAAAGATAGCCCAGATGCACTCAGCTGTCCACTACGGCTGCTCTGTACGTCATAGCAAGGAGGATGTGCATACTGACTGCTCAGAAGAGGATATCTCGAGTCAGGCTTACGTTTTTTTACCAAATATCCGAAGAGGCTAAGTAGCTCTATCATTTTGGGGTGAATTTTCCTCTTAAAGCCACACCTGCGCAGTAATTCCATCCCAAGCCATGGCTAGGTGTTGTGCTCACCTATTAGCCACTGGTAGTTATCACGATGAGGTAGCTGTTGCAGGTGTGGTGTTCAAAGTGCACTTTCGTGATTTTTCCACATTTTCCTCGATGCCACGCTTCGCAAAATCCACCACCACATATACATGCCCAGGAATTATGAGGAAATATGGATTACTAGCAATTTTAACGGATTAAAAAATATTCGCAGGTCTTAAAGTGTATAGATGGGACATATTTTCCCATATGTTCATCATCCCCATCTTGAATACCTTTTTAGGAACGGGAAAAAAACATGCATGCCATTTACATACAAGTGGTTTGCAATGACCGCAACATAATCACTGACATTGTATAACACTATCCAGGGAGTAACCATGAACCCTATATGTTCAGGCACAGCGGAATATACAGAAAAGTGAAAAGTGAGGCGTATGCTGACTGATAATTATTAGCTGACAAATAATGTAAACGCTAATATTTAAGTTCCCAGTGCATACAAAACTTATGTTGACTCGCATCTATACCTGTGTTTCAGGTGACAGTGCATATGCGCTATGTCCCTTGATCCTCACACCCAAAATGATAGGTGATACATTACTGCACATGGACGCACCATGATTGTGTTCAAGCGGAGATGTGGACCTCTGAAATCTCGTTTTTTCCGCCTCCATAAGAGTGGGGTGGCTTGCAATACAGACCAGAAATCACTTGTAAGATTGTAACAACATATGCCATCCTACACAATATCGCCTGCAGAAGAGGCCTATACAATGGGGTGTCCGAATCTGATTCAGAGGAGGAGGATCCTGGCCTACCTGCTAAGCAGCTAACAGGGAAGAACACAGCATTGGAGGGGAGAAGGTGCAGAGACCATATTGCTACATCAAATCAGCAATACTGTAAAGAAATGCCTCCACACTTGATTGATTGCTCAAAGTCAAGCTACCTTTAATGGCAGGTATTACCAAACAGTTGACAGCCAAACTGTCATTCTAAATAATTCTGACACCATGGAATGTCTACATCTAGGTCAGTTACATCGATAATAAAATGAAAACAAATATTTCCACTCCCTGATTGGCGCACCTCATGTATTTTCTGGGAGTGCCTTCAGTATGTGATTTGTCACCACATTTAGGTGCAGGAGTGTGACTGGTACTGTATCGCAGCACAAATGCGTCTGTGGCAGAGATGTTGCTGATGCTGGACAATTCACTGCCTGAGCATCTGTACCCACACTACTATCAATGTGTGCTGTTTGTGTTGCCTCTACTGCAACTGTTATCTGGTCAATAAATCTCGAGAGAGAGGCCCACTGAAGTGACCAATCTGAGTGCCGCAGTACGTTTTAGATGGTGTAGTGGTGGCCTGTGCGTGTCTCCCAGTTGCCTCTATCATAGCATCCATGTGCACAACACTGATCCTCTCCCTGCGCTTTTGAGTGCTCCTATCCTCCAACATGTCAGTGAATAGTATCACCACCTGTAAGTTGGTCCATTTTAGTTTTTTGTGTCTAAGCGGCTCTGATTGTCTGCCAACTGATTGGGGTCCGTGCTGAACCCCACTGTTGTGGACTGTTGCACTGCTTGCAATTTGTGGTTATGCCTGCAGCATCGATGCCGCAATCCTACCAGACACCACCTGGTGTTCTGCAGTCACCTGAGACTAAGAAGCCTGCAGTGACAACTCCTATGGGCATGCAGAGTGGGCAGCTGCTGTTGGGACCTGATGACTGACTGCAGGGTTGGAGTGGTGGCATTATCTCATCTTCACCCTTTACTCTGGTGGCTGTGGGGAGAATGACACACTGGGGGCGTGGCCATGAGATGTAGTGGGCGGACCCTGAGGCACTAATGTGTGAGAAAGTCATCCTGTTTGGCCCTGCTCATTCCCCGTTTTTTGACTGATACTTGTGGTAACTGACTCTAACTGTGTCCTGGGCTCTGATAACCAGGCCCAAGGCTGCTGTGCTGATGAAAAGGGTATATGGTAATTCAGTATAATTACAAATGGACAATAACAGACCCTGTAAGCCCCTAGTATATATTAGGGCATGGGTGATTCAAACTACCTATAAGTCCCCAGTATATAACAGGCCATGTGGGTTTAGAGGCCGAGTAGATTTCTTGCACTGTAGTGTGCATTACTGTGTTGCCTGCAGTCACTTTTAAAGGTCTTTAAACGTAAATTCTATGCAAACTCAACTTTGTTGGTAGAGGTGCTTACAACAGGGTGTTCAACCTTATATGCACATATAGGTCACCCCCAAGAACTCCCCTGGTTGCCCCAGGGGTGGGGTGCCTTGTAACTATAAGCAGGGACATTATAAAATATGATTTTAAGCCTTGGGGAGGTAAGAAGAGCCAATTTTGTTTTCCCTTATTGTAAATTATTAGATCTATATGCTAACATTGTAATATGTTATTTAATTTTATTTATCGCTAGGAAGGAGTTTAAAATGTAGTTCAAAATACCTAATGGATTGGCAATACCAAGTCCAACAGCTTTCCACTGTTGAATTTATCATAACTAATACTGAAAATAAGCAATAGAACTTTCTTTTCTATGAGTAAAAATCCAGCTTTCAAGTAAGCTCTCCTGATTGGTCAGCCTTAACAGGCTTTGCCGGGCTGCTTTAATGAGATGATAAGTGGCTGCATATAGCTACAATTATCTGATGGAGAGAGCTTTGTAGCTGCAGAGAATAGGTCAGAAAGGGGGCTTATATAATAAGACGGGATTGAAAGATGGAGCTGTACAGTAAGAAATGTCAGGCCTACCACCCCCTCTTCCTGCACCCCAAGCCAAATGGCAGGCCCGGAAATGGAATTTGCAGAAGGTGAAGGGGGTTTGTTAATGGAAATGAGCTACCCCAGTGGGTTAGATTAGCCAGCTCTTACTCCAAAGAAGAGAACATTTCTATCCTGAATGTTAAAGTGCAGTGCTTTGTGGGACAAGATTATGCCACAATTTGAGATAGCTGTCATACTTTTGGGTGGCACCCAACACCTCATTGGATATAGGTGCCCCCTTCTTGTTGCCTCAGATCATTGAATAAATATGTGCTATTGTCGGCTTTTGTTGGTGGTGTATACTCAGGATCGGTGTAAGGGTATTTTTTTGTGTATGGGAACTTTTTTCAGATCTATTTGATACTTGTATATTTTAGACTGGCAGATCTACTTTATAGTCAGCCATTGCTTTTTTAACTTCATATACCTTTTTTAAAAAAAAAAAAATGTTTGTGGTTCTGAAATGATTCTAGGTCAATTGAATTGCAGTAAGCATGGCCTCTGAAAGTCTGACTGCTGTTTTAATGATCAAAATCATCCAATCTCACGAGCAGTGCCACGCGATCTGCACCCAATCTTTCCTAAAGGAAGCATTCTCTTGGAAAATTCTAGGTGCGTTCATCACTATCAACCCTCTAGGGCTGTATTATTTCTTAAGTATTCTATTAGGTTTACCCCATGCAAGACTGTCCTAATTCTGTTTTTCCTTTGCTCTGTGAGTTTATCCCAGTCTGTCATTTGTGCGATGGTCTGGGCTATAGAGTCTGAAAAGAGGGGAGGACATGAAAGTATTTGTTAACTTCCTCTCCTCTAAAGGTAAGTCGTTGATTCTCTGCCATAGAGTAGGGAAAGAGAACTTTTGTTCATGTCTCAAAATTACTCCCACAGCTACGCACTGCCAATGAACAAAACAACACAAAGAGAGAAAAGGCTCTAGCGGAGCTCATCCTGGTCCCCTACAAATTACAATTATCAACAAAGAACGAACAGTTCTATACTCACATTTACCACATCAGGGAAGATGCCATGTTATAGGAAAATAATCTTATTTAGTAAAAGAACCGTCACCCACCCACTATCCTAGTTGGTGGCATGCTTCTTCATCAGGTTCACACTTGGGACGCGGAGTGCCTCCCAGGTGTGTTTCAACGCCCGAATTACAGCAGAGCGGGGTTTTTTGTGTGTAGTGAAAGATAGTGAAATAGTGGTTAAAGCTAAAATTGCCTCTATGATCCATCTCCACACTACTATGACCTATTTTTTTTATTAGTGGGGTAGTTAGGCAAAATGAGGTGCGATTGGATTTTGTGCGTGATTAGATTGATCTAAAACATTCATGAGTTGGGCTACATGGTTCAGCCTACATCGCTCAGTAGCTAGGCCTTCTTCAGGACCAGTGAAACAATTACACACGCTAAGGTGTACTAGGTAGTAAATAGTAAACCAAAAACTTACGGTTGTACTAAATGCGACATATCTGAAAAACAAAATTAATGTGGTTATTCAGGGTGCAATAGTTTTATGAATCCTTAAAAAGCACTAATGTGCAATTTGTGCCCATCAATTGTTTTCCCAATTATCACTATCATGCCAGGATGGTTAGTGTCTCCATTACACCATTGGCTATAATGCAGATCATCAATGCAATACTGCCTTCATATGAAATGAACTCGAGACTGTGTGCATATATTGATTGCACCAGGTTAATATTTATCACAGCTTATTGGTGACACTAAATCAGCGTAACAACTAATTACGTTCAACTTTTGGAAGTGACCCATCCATCTGCGGGCTATAGCTTCTCATTAGGTTAAAATTAAATATGATCAGGTTGAACAAAACCTCCACTCCAAAAGGTTTGTACGTGGCAAAAGAGAGAATCAAGGAATAAAATTAGTATCTTACCGTAATCACGGTTTTGCGACACATCATGGATCTCAAAGGGGGGCGGTGCCTATTGTCAAACCCTGGAAACCAAAAACATTAAATTAATCAGGGGGTGGATGATAGTCTGTGCAGTTGGACGGCAGGCTGAAGACAAATTTACACTTACTTCGTCAAGGTCAGCTGCCCGTGTCTCTCACCTATTCTGACCCTAACACAAGTTTCCGGAGATACTCCGGGGTCCGTGTAACCCACGTTTATTAAACTCTAGCGGGAGTGCAATCATTTCCTGTCATGTGGGCACGCCAGGCGTATTGTCGTCATTACGTCATGGTCGGATAGTTTCCCTTTCTCCAGTGTCTTGGAAATGAACCCTGATTGTGCCAATGTTATTGAAGATGCATTCATATATGTTCTAGTAGCTAAGGAAAACAAACAGCTATCAACCATTTCAAATTTAAACATTAATTGTGCTACAGATCACCAAATTTTCTGCTCACTGACCCAGAATTGCCAAAGGCTGAACTAAGCTTCGGGTCTTGCACATGTTCTGTGCTCATATGTTAGATGAACAGTTATGGATGCTAATTAACATGTAAGTGTATGTGTCACAACTCTGGTTTAGGACATTCAGGATGTAGTCATTTAAACATCAGTGTGTTCTGCGTTTTTTTGTTTGGTTAACAGATCTGTATTGTGATCACCAAGAGTGTGCATATCATCTCTGGTTAAGTGCATTCCAGGGAATGTGATCATTTAAAATGTGTTGAGAGTCTGTACACCCATCTTTTTTCTTTATTCAGCAGTTGGCTATGTTGATTGCCTCCTGTGTTAATTTGCTCGATGATGACCAATTTCAGGTTGTTTTTAGTATGTCCAGTTTGTAAGAAATGATTTGTCTTTTTCGTTGTGCTTCGGTTGCATCTGATGCTGCTGCAATGTTCGCCTATTCTCAGTTTGACTTTTCTGCTGGTCATTACAATGTACCGTAAGTCACATTGACATGTTATCATGTAGACCAAGTTAGCAAAGTTGTAATTGGTGTGGGACTGCAAGTGGCAAATTTTGTTGGGTTCTAAATCCAAGCTTTTAGTAGGAACATTAATATAGATAGCAGACACTACAGTTGCCAGATGGGTAGTGTCCAGTCACGTTAGGTAATCCTTAGGCGTTCAGTACCGTCCTGGTGGATAGCTGTGTTCTTTTTTGGGTAGGTGGAAAGTAGAGTATGTCTGAATGCTTCCTGCTTTTTAAAAAGAAAAAAAAAATTCTTATTTTAGATTTCCTGTCTGAGGAGTACACCAAAGTTTGTTAATGGATTTGAAAAATTGATTAGAGATAGTACTGTAAAAGTTTTCACAAGTCAGAGGAATTGCATTCGCTGTTCTAGAAGTATCTTCCAGAAGTGCATCCTTTTGATGATTGCAAGCCCATTTTTTGAGAGGTCTTTAATATCCTATTGGGGTACCCACAGATCACTGGCATGAGCCTGATAGTCAAAAAGTTTACTGCAGTTCCTCCTGAGCTGGAAAAACTGTCCATAGGGAAGATTTTCCCTGAGGGCCCTCGGATCGAAGCTGTAAAATTTTAGGAGGGTGTTTGTAGCTGTGAGTTTGTAAAAAATCTTAGTCTCCAGTTGTCTGTTTTCATTTGTGATAGTGATATCCAGAAGCGTGATCTCTTTTTTATCAACACAAAGAGCTTGAGATTTCTGTCACAATTGTTAATCCACTGTAGGAAAGTAGAAAGGGCCTCTTGTGGACCTTGCTATATCATAATGACGTCACATATGTATGTATCTTCTCCAAAAAGGGATGTGGTTCCCAAATGGGTTGCTAGCATGGAGTATGTGTGTCTTCTCAAATTCATATTCATAGAGACCTGCCACTCTTGGGGAAAAATGCAGCCCATGGACGTTCCTTATGTCTGTAAGAAGTGTTCTCCTTCAAATTCAAAGAAATTATCCTTAAAGGCTAGTTTTGCACATTTAATAATGAAGGACTTCTCGGTCGGGAAATCCCACATGGCCCCTACTAGGGCTCTTTGATGATCTCGATAGTGTCATCTTGGGGGAGACTAGTTTACAAGCTTTCAATGTCTACGCTTACTAGCATGGTTGTGTCATTATCAACACTTATGTCCTTAAGCAGGATCAGTAAGTCCGTAGTATATTTTAAATACATGGGAGTGTTTTGTACTAGAGGTTTTAGAAAAACAATTGTAAAAGCGGGACAAGGTTTTTAATTGAGAGCTAGTTCCGATACGATTGGACTACCAGGTGGTGGGGTCCGATTCTTAAGTCTCTTAGAAGTACAGAATTTTTGCTTCACCGGTGACTAGATAGTGAACCTCCTGCTTAGAGATGTGTCCATTCATCTTCGATAGATCAACAAGGGTATTGATCTTGTTGCAAAATTCATCAGTATGATCTTTTCTGAGTGGTTTGTAGTTTTTTCTGTCCTCTAAGAGGCGTCTACATTCATTCCGGTAGTCTTTCTTATCTAGTAATACTACCCCTCTCCCTTTGCCAGCTTGTTTTATGACAATCGTGTCATAGATTTCAAGTTTTTGTAAGGCTGCTGACTCCTCTCTACCCATGTTATGGAAAGTCTTCCGTTCTTCCATGTCTTCAATATCATTGAAAACCGATTGTTCAAAAGTGAGGAATTCACCTGTAGTTGTGTAGGTGGAAGGGTAAAAAGTAGATGTTAGCTTTAGCCCTGTGTCACCAGAATTTTCAGTAATCTTCCTGGGGTTTTGCTTTTCGAAAAATACTTTCAATTTCAGTTTTCTGAAAAATTCAGAAAGTTTGCAATGTAGTTTGAATTTGTCTAGACGGGCGGTAGGAACGAAGCCCCAACCATTTTAAGAACATTTTCAATCAGTGTTAATGTTGGTGAGGAAAGGTTTGTTACTAGACTCTGCTGGTGCTCATTCCTGCTTGTGGCTCCTTTGTTTTTGTTGTATTGTAATGTCCTCCTCCCAATGCATCTGGTTTGTACCTATTCTCCTGCCTCTGCCCTTCTGCAACTCTCTAAAAAAGTGGGTCTGTAGGTGTTTAAGGGAAAAGTTGCTGGTGCCTGTGAGTAAGAAGGGTTCCATACAAAGATTGGATGTTGGTATGGCTTGCATTAAAGGTGTGATAGTGTACCTACCACCATGCCTGGATTGGACCAGCTACCCAATGCACTAATAAGTGATCAGAATATATTGAGTGAATGTGAGTGATGATTAATGTGGAGGCTGACAGTGAGGGAGGGTGTGTTGAACTGTAATGTAGGATATTTCTTGAGATGATTATTGATTTCCAATGTTTGGGGCTTGATTGATTGTCCATAATTGTTTTCCCTGAAGATGATCAGCCCTTTCACACTTAGCTAGATTCAATTGTAGGGTCCTCTCCTTTTTTATGGTTCTTCAAAGACCAGAACAGTCACTTTAGTTAACAAACAAAAACCTATGCAAAATACTGCAATTCTGTTTCACTACTTGTTCTTCAACGCAATGCATTACACATCTATCTTGCTCAGGTCATAATGATGACTGGTCTTAAATGGAGTTTCTCAGAGTCAGGAGTCAAAAGGAGGATGTAAGAATTCAGGGCAGAAACTGTGTGACTACCTCATCAACAGCTATAAGCAAGACGTTATTGACTTCAGTTCAAGGGACAACCACAAGTCTGAGGTCTAGAACACAGCTATGTGGGATAGAGAGAGGTGTGATTGTGAAAGGCTGCTGTGTGTGTGTATGTGTGTGTGTGTGCTTGTGTGTGTTTCTGACTGTGTTGTGCACATGTTGTGAGTGTGTGACACAAGCATGGGAATAGCCAGAGAGAGCCAACAACTACCAAGTAGAAAATACAGGAGAGACCAATGAGTGGAGGGGTCTCCCTTTTTCCCTAAATAGTTTTGGTCAAGAACTGCATCAAGCCTTCTACAAAAATGAAATATCAAGTGTGTCTTATAGTCTGCCAAGACTAAAAGACTAGTGCTCCCACTGCTGATGTCGGAGTCAATGTGCTCTGTCTTTGCTGAGAAGCCCACACGGATTGGCCAACTACCAGAAGTCAGTCACAATAGTTGTTATCAGCAAGAGGCCACAATCAATCAACATATGTCCAAGTGAGTCCACAGCTGAAGTAGTCAGGCTCATCCCATTTCAACCTGGCCTAGAGAGACTGCAATTGCTGGAGACCTGAGCTCAATCAATAAATCAATTAATCAATCAATCAATCAATCAATCAGAGTTTTTCACAGCGCACTACTCTCCCGTGAGGGTCTCAAGGCGATGAACGCGTGGCGGTATTCAGCTCCGTTGGGGTTATTCAAAGGGTCAGGTCATGAGGTCCTTTCTGAATTGGTGCAGTGTCATACTTCATAGGAGGTGAAGGAGGAGTTCTTTTCAGGTGTTGGCTGAGAGGCAGGAGAAGGATCTTCCACCTGCTTTGGTCCTGCAGAAATGAGGTACTGTGACTGAGGCGAGGTTGACTGACCGGACGTTTCTCTTGGGGACGTTGAAGGGGATTCGGTCATTGAGGTTTTGGGGTCCGGTGTTGTGGAGGGCTTCGTAGGCTTGTGTGAGCAGTTTGAAGGTTATTCTTCTTCGACTGGGAGCCAGTGGAGGTTGCTGAAGTTTCTAGTCATCAGGGAATGTGGCGGTCTCGAGGGAGCAGTTGATAGTTCGGCATAGCTCGGGTGAGATGGCAGTGGCATCACTGCTCAAAGATGTGCATCGGGCAGGGATCAGTAGGTGCTCTGCAGTGAGTGATCAGGGAGATGCTTCAAGTAGAGGACGTGTTGAAATGCCTGAAGTCTGCAAATTCCAAGCAAGGTCACCAGCTCAGCCCTAAAGGCTCAGAAGCTGCAAGAGCAGGACCATAGCACGTGGCCATCACACACCTGCCCAAACTGCAACATGCAAATGTAATGTTAAAGAAAGAATTGTAAAGTTCACGGCTGCCCCCAGAAGGGGGCTTCCTGGTGCTGGTCACAATTAAGACTACAGCAGAAGAGGAAACAGGTTAGGATACGGAGGAGAACAACCAAGTCCTTAGTTGCTTCTGAAAACTTAAGTGGTTTTGAGTCTTTCTTAGCAAAGACGGCAAAGAGTTCCATAGAGTTGGAGCAAGGGCACGAAAAGTACTTCAAGCACTCTGGCTCTTCTGTGATGGGGTATGGAGGCCAGATTCAAGTCTGCTGAGTGTAGGACTTTCATAGAGGAATACAATTACATCAGAGCAGCAAGACTTGGCAAATGTAGGTAGCCGTGGGGCTTGAACACTATATGAAAACAAGGACTGAACAGGAGACCAGAGTTTGAGTATAAATCCACGAAGGGAAAAGGGAACTGAACTGTTGGATGCATATGCTTTGGGGGTGACTGAGTGGACAGAGCCTGTGCCTTATCAGTGCAGTATCCAAGATTAGGTACAAGGGATTACAGACTCGACAAGCTCCTTTAGTGGGGTTAGAAACAGAAAGGTGTAGCGTCTCAAGATGTTAAATAGGATTTAAATAATGTATTGCATTTCTATAACTGTGCTGTGCATTACTAAGTAATGCTTTATGACTCCAGTATGTAATGGCAAAGACAAGTTAAAAACAATGGATTGGAATTGCACCTAGAGTAATTAACAGTGACTAAGATTAATTCAAGTATTCCCTTCCATCACCATGCCCTATTGTTGTGAGGACATCCTAATATGTAACAAAATTAATGCTATTGAGTTTAGCAAATAAAATCTGACTTTAGAACAAAACTCTTGCATAAAATAACCATTTTTCACCTGTAGGGCTGCAGCACTGCTTTGAAGACTGCCAAGGCTTCCATTTTCATTTGAAGAGTGGGCACTTTGAAACAGTTTTAAGTGTCCGACCTGTTTCATTCCTTCTGCCATTTTAAACATGCAGCACAGGTACAGGGACATTCATCTCTAATAGATGTTCTGAAATGCTTCTTCCTTCAGCAGAGGCAGGGGCCTGAGTCAGCGCCCTGTTGCCACCTTTAATGCCAGTGCTTCTTGTGCAACCAGCCCTTAGAGACAAGAAGACAAAATGCCATGGAGGGAGGGTCCCCTTACGCCAGCCTCCTGAGGCCCCTGGCTGCCTGGTCACTGGGATGAGGCAAGGAGGGCAGAGGGCCTCTGAGCTGAGGAAGAAAGGAAAGTTCACGAGCCAGAGAAAGGCCTTGGCAGTCCTCTGCTGTTGTGCCACCTTTGTTGCAAGTTCAGATGCCCAAGGCACACACACTTTGGACCTCTTTGCCTGGATTATGAGAGAGGCAGACAGGGCACCCCCTTGCTTGTGAGACCACCATGGGCAAAAGTGAAAACTGGGCTTGGTCGTGTATGAACAGCCCCCGCGCTGAGAGGCTTGGCATCCAAAAACCTGGTAAATTCGGTCTGGTGACTCATTTAACCCCTTCCATGCTGATGACGGCCCCCGGCCATCATGCATCACGGTGGACGTGTGCTGATGGTGGCTGGGGGCCGTCATGAACATGCCCACTCTCTAAATAGCCCGCACAGCGCTGAAATTCACTGCGCATGCAAGGGGTTAATTAATGCCTCTGATTCAGATATCATGGTCCTGGGAGGTCCACTCAGCCTTTCATTCTTCCAAGTTCAATGAACTGAGTAATATTAATAGGAAATCAATAAACGTCTGTTATTCAATGCCAAGATGTCCCAAGGGGTAAACATTTGCTTTACCAATACATATGTAAAAATAGCCGAATGGTTGGAGTGCCTGCTGCTAAAGTAAACATATGTGCATCACAGGTTTGAATCTCACTAAGGGAAGCTCTGCTTTGCATCTTCTCTGTACCAGTACATTTGGTAAATCGCAAAGGGGTTGGTGTAACTAGACTGCGTGTGTGCCAGGGGAATTTTGTGTCAATTCTTTGGGATCATATACTGAACTATGCAAATTAACGCAAAGAGCTCTGGGATCTTGGATTGTGCTGGTGCATTTGATCTCTGAAGTTTGGACTGAACAATCAGTACAAAATGTTGGATTATACATATGATATGGTGAACAACTTGGTGAAAAATGTCAACACCAGTAGTGCAATCCAAGTGACAGGGGAACGCCGGAACAAAATTGCTTGCGATAAGCGTAATGCAATAGAGATGGAAAAACCACGGGGACCACCCTCTAACCTCATACACCACGAATTAAAAACAAAAAATCAACCCTTCATGTAAAATAGGAAACACAAGAGATACCCTTCTGGACAAATCACACAATGTCACACCAGAAAACGGGGGCCAAACAATGTTTTCCTACTTCATTATTTAGCGCCTTTTTCTTCATTATTGCACACGAGTCAGGATCCACACTGTTCAAAAAAAATATTTCTTCATTATTTCATACGAGTCAGGATCCACACTGTTTAAAAATCTGTTTTTCTTTTCTTTTTTGCAACAACTCTTTATTGAAAAGATGTAGCGAAGTCACTGGCAAGAAGACGGCGATAGGAATACTAGGAAAGGAAAGGCTGTCAAAAAGGGAGGGGCAGTTGAGAGTACTGCCAATCCCATCTAGTTAAATGATGCAACAATATAGCCAAAGAATAAAAACTATATGCATTGAAGGCTTCTAGGCACATCCAGGCAATAATATAACAAAGCCCCCTCACTGGCAAACTTTAGAAAGAGACCCAAGGCCTGGCTCTTTGACAAAGACACAGTGTGCAACTACTCCTAAGGGTGACAGTGTGCAATTTACAAATAGTGTTGAGTGGTTGATTGATTGAGGCAGTTCCAAGTTGGTCATGGGCCTGGCAATCCATCTCACTAGATCACCAAGGAGACTCACCTTAGTAATGATCTGTGTTGGTGATAGAGCGTCACATTCCATCCAGTTATTTTTGCATTCAGAAAACTGAGGAAAATTCCAGGATAAGGGATATCCTTCTGGGCAGCGAGGCTAATGGGTTCACAATGGTTAAGAGTATGTCATCGGCAAATAGAAATGATTTGTTAGTACCAGTGTTAGACATTGATGAACAAATGATTGAAGACAGTGGGTTCAGGGCTAATGCAAAAAAAAGAAGGGACAATGGGTAGCCCTGCCTTCTGTCCCGTCTGAATGTGATGGTATAGATCAATGCCGGACACTGCTTATAGCAGCCATAATGAGCTCATCTTCTACCTGAAGAGAAGAGCTAAATGGAGGGAAGCGTTCCCCTCTCTACTAATGATCACTACCTCCACAGAATTCACATACAGACTAAGGCTTTTGGTAATCCCCTCTCCCATTGTCAATGCTGATGCCACTATCACCATGTATAACAATGTTATGTTATGTTAAAAATATTTATACAGCGCACGGACACCAGGCGGTTTCGTGGCGCTAAATGGGATAATCCTCACCCAAGCTGATGACCGTCATTGAGGTTCTTTTGAAGAAACGTTTCAAAACATCAGGAAGTCTATTACTAACAGCGATTTTGATATTGCAAATAGGTGGCTTAGCCCCACATCCCCATCACAGCTCCCCCAAGTGATCCTGTTACACAGGTCCTCCCACCTTTTCACCCCTCTCCGTGCCCTCCTCAGCACTCTTGCTCCTCTTCAATCCCTTTGAATGCTAAAGTCTTCAGCCTGTAGTTGGAAATAATGGGATTTATAATGACTGCCAAAGTGGGGAGATTGTGTAAATATTCACTTGCAAGGTATTGTCACTGTAACAATCAGCAGAAAATGAGAATAAAATGTGGGGGGGCTTCAACAGAAACATCCGTTTCTACACAAGTCCCCCGAGCCCACAGGCCAGGAGACTGAGCCAAACCTGGAGGAGTCTTCCTAATCTATCAGGTGAGGAAGAGTAGATGAAGTGGTCTGAATGTTGCAGGGCCTACTCTGACTTACATCCTTCTGTCCAGGTCAGTCCCTGTGGGGAGCTGGCCTACCTCAATAGTTTCAGGACCTAACTTACAATGCCCCTTTTCTAACTCAATAGTATATTTACTCACTCTTTTTAGTGTGGGGTCAAAGGTGTCCACCTCTGCAAATTACAACTTAGCCAGGACAAAACCCAGCTTACCCAAAGAGGTCATCCACAACTTGAGCAGCCCCACCATGACCAACAGGGTCAGGGGACCTAACTTGCTATTTGGCATTTGGTCAGGCCAACATGCCAGGAATAGTGTAGCCACAAAGGCTAACACCCAGCAGTGGCCACTGTCTTCTGTCAGTGCCCAGAACCACACCTTCACTGACAGGTGAAGGAGAAAATGTACAGGCTTTTTTGGTTTCAGGTTGACCACCTTCTGTTTTAGAGTGGGGAGTCACCACTTCCGGTAGTGATAACTCTACTTCCATGCTCTTTTCTGTCAGCTAAAGAGAAACCAACTCAGGCTGGTCAGGTGTCCGACTAGACAGACCTTTTTGTGGGTCAGTTAGGACATCACCAGTGCCAACCTGGAGGTCTCCCCTACTGGTGTAGAATCTCATTTGCTCACTGGAACTGTAGCTAAGAGTTTCCTACCTTTCCTGCACTTTCTCTTCTTTTTCTTTTGGGGACTACCTACACTAGTTAAAGAGTCAGCCCCCCAGATTCCTTGGGTGAGGAGTGCCACTAGACGAGTACCTCACTTTGGCTCAGACCAACTTCTGGGTGGTCATTCCAAAGGAGACAGTCAAGGGGGAGGTCTCTACTGAGTACCACCCTTCTCTAACTATGGGACTCAGCTTTTTCTAGGGGCACAACAGCCACGGGCCTAACAGTGACCTCCCCTGGGATACCCTTTACTGGTTTGACATACTGGTTTGAGAGTACCAACCTGCCATGTACCATCTGGCACAGATATCTCTCAGGGCAATGGCTGGGGTTCCATTCACCAGTAGGTTATGGAAGTGTCTACTCCCCTCTGGAATCTCCAATTCACCTTTTGGGCCATCTTTCCAGTTGAAGCATAGGAGGACTTCCTCATCAGAGGAATTATCTTCAAAGGCTATGCTAGCAACCCCTGAAGTTACACTAGGGGTTTCATTTTTAGGACAGCAAGGGTCCTTGGCTAGGTACCCTGTCCTGTTACATGTAAGGCACCAAGTCTGCCTGGGCCCCAGTTCTTAACCTGGTACCCATTTCCAGTTTGTGAAGTGTCTCTGGGCCTCTTCTTGGACAGTTTTCTGGGAGCTTACAGGGGACACCATACTTTTATCTTTTCCAGGGTACTCTACTATCTATTCTGGGAGGCGGGGGGAGTCTTTTTGACTTCAATCCTTTGGTCACCTCCAGCAAATCTAGTTTCGGACTCCTTGGTTCTTACCCAATGATGAGCCTTCTTCCCCAACTCTTGGGGAGAGTCTGGCCCCAGGTCTACTAGGTATTGATCCAGCTTTTTCTGCACACAATTACTTAATAGATGTTCTTTTATTATCAAATTATAAAGCCTATCATGCACATTACTTCCAGTTAACTAGCCATCTGGTGTTTTTACTGCGTAGTCTACAAAGTCAACATAGGACTGAGGTTTTGTGAGCCCCCCTGTACTTGATCCTATACTCTTCAGTTGTGAGTCCAAACCCCTCAATCAGGGCACCCTTCATGAGGTCACAGGACCCAGCATCTATCACAGTTAGTGTCAGTATTGTATACCTGCGCTTCCCAGTGAACAGCTCCGAAAGCAATGATCTCCAGTGTGACTTCTAGAAATGTCTCCATTCACAGGCCCTCTCAAAGGCTGTGAACCATTTTGTGATGGCATCACCTTCCTCATATTTGGGGACAATCTCATTGGAAATGTTAGGGTCATAAATGTTCCCTCTGTCCCTAGAAATTATGCTGCAGCCACCATTTATGGGTGCTAAGCCCATATCTGCTTTTTGTATAACTAGGAGTTTATCCTCCAGGGCAATGCTACGGGCCATCCTAGCTAAAGTGATGTCCTCCTCATTGAGGCTGCCCTCAGCACTGCTTGGAGTGCCTGCCCCACCTGTGTGGGAGCTAGATACTCTTTCACTACTCGTGAAAAGATGGATATAGGGACCATAACTCCTCTGTCTAGCTTAGGAGGTTGGGAATGGTCCCCCTCATCACTACTTTCTCCTTCTGGGAGGAGGTTTATGAGTCTACAGAGGATCCTTAGCTCTTTTATGCCAAGATGGAAATAAGGGGTGAGCTTGAGTTCCACATCTACACACCCTGTATCTCCCATACTTGACTAAAGTTGGGTCCTTTTTTATAAAAGGACTAAAAAGTTCTAGGCACTTTTATTCTCTTACTAAAGTTGGCTTTTAACTTTTAAAAATGTGAAAGGGACCTAACCAAGACCTAACAAGAATTTGAACATTTCAAAAAAATTGTCAATTCAAAAATACAGTTAAATCCAAAGGCAATTTCGGATTGTAGTCATGTGGTCACTTTGGGTCAGAGTGGTTCAGCAAATGCAAATTTATAGACCCCACAGTAGATACAAAAATGTAGGAAGATGGCTTAGTATATACTATACCAAAGTAAGGTATAGTGTGCACAGAGTCCAGTGAATCCCCAGAGGCTTTATAGAGGCTCACAGAGTTAATACTAATGTTCTCTTTTGTGCTAGTGCAGGCGAGATATTAGGCTTATCAGAGGGCAGTGCTGAGCATGTGTTGTACACACACAAGCAAGAAATGATTACACACACTCTGTGACTAAATCCAAGACCAATGGTTTGTAAACATATTACTTTTTATATACTTATTGCTTAGGACCAAAGAAACTTTATTGCAGTAGAATGCATTTTGCAATATCACTGTTTTTCAATGTAAAAAGTGGTCACAGTACATTTTTCAATCAATACAGTCTTATCCTATGGGAGGAAACACAATCAGCGAATATGCAGGTAAGTAAACAATGTACGTTATTGAGCTTTTGGATGATGGATCAGTACCAGTCAAGGTACAGGTTTGTAACAAAACTGCACCACCAGCGTCACTGGGGCAACCGGGTGCAGAGGTCAAACTTGGCACCTCACGGACAAAGGGTAATGAAAGTGGTACTACGTGCAGTGAGTAGCACAGGGAGGGACACAGGGCAGCACCAAACTAACACCCTCAGCGGCACAGGGGCAGCCAGGTGTAGAAGGCCAACACAGCATCAAGCGCCCGAAGCAATCAAATAGAGAATCTCAAAGTTGGAAAAAAGGAAGGAGGCCCATTGACAGAAACCTACAGCTGTACAGGTAAGTTTGGTTGTGCTGGAGCTTCAGGACACCATCGTATGATCTCCCCAAGGCCTAGGGGCTACGAGTGCATGGGTGTCATTTGGCTTAGTTCGGAAGGTGTCAACCCATGGCGGACTCTTGCTCTAAATTGCTAGAGAACCATTGCTGGATTAGTGGCCCACTGGAACTTCGGCCATGAGTGTCGGGTGCAGAGGTAGTCTGTTTTATTGTACCGCTGGAAGAGCACTTTGTATTTAAAATTGTTTTTCATCTGGATAGATCCTCTGTGCACATGAGATTAGGAGTCTTTTTAGAAGGCAGGCACCCCTCACAGGGTTCTGGGGTTGCTGGGCTGTGGGATGAGTCACTCTAATTTCGCAGGGTCTCTGTGGACAGAAGACAGACTGGTAGGCCTGGGGCCAAGTCAGTTGTTGCCTTCAGTCTTCACTACTGCATGGCCCTCATTAGTCCTCTTCTACATAGGTCATCAGTAATCTCAGGATTAAAGATTAAATACTAATTTTAGGGGAATTACCGGAATCTGAAGATAGTAGCCAATGATCTACTTACCTTTAGGATGTCTACAACCTGTGCATGTCCACTCCCTATGGGGAAGGGGCATATCCTTAACCTTTTTGGCTAGAGTCCTCCGAAACAATATGTTTGTATGATGGAAAGGATGGTGTGTATAAAGCTGCCACTAATGCTGAAGGGTTAGCAGCTGTGGATAAGGCCGAGATTTTGAAAGAAGCCAGGAAGACGATTCACAAGGGTATATGGAGAGATGATTCGGTGTCTGTGTCTGTCTAACCTTATTGCAAGGTGGTGAAGAATTTGACAATATGTCGTTAAGAACTGATCATGATAGGAGAAAGATAGAGGATTCTAAAAAGGAGGGGGGTCACTTCAGCTCAGGAAACCGCAGGGGTGGTCTTTGCTGAGAGGGGACACACCTCTCCTGCTTATTAATCTTCTTGCCAACATTGGCACCATAAGGGGCCTTGCTCAGGGCGGTGTGCATCTCCACTGGCTGGAGAGGCCCTGGTCAGCATAACAAGGGGCAGGAAGCCTTTCAGGCTCACTGCCTTTCCATGTTATTCCTGCTTGGAGGGTAGGTATGCAGCACCTCCACCAAGGGCAGTCTTGATTTTCACCCACAAGAGCAAATGGCTCCCAAGTTAGGGAGTCAGAAAGATATCTCGAGGTAGCATGCTGGCAAGGACCAGTCAGGAACACACTAGTGAGTTGGTTGGATTTCAGGGGGTACCTCTGAAGTGCCCTCTGGGTGCATTTTTTAATAAATCCAAAACTGGCATCAGTGTTGGTTTATTAAGCTGGGATGTTTGATACCAAACATCTTGGAATTCAATGAAGCCTTCATGGAGCTGTGGAACTCATAATGACAAGCTCCCAACCCACGTACTCAGTATGGCTTCACTGTGCACTTATAATGTCTAAGAATAGACTCAGGCACTGTATAAGGACATATCTGCTCATGCAGTTTTACCCTCACAAGAGGTATGGTTGACCCTGCCATAGGGCTGTGGATGTCTGCTTTAGAAGTGACTTACCTATGCCTCTTGCAGTGCTGGTAGGCTTGGCACACAGGGATGTGTGCCAGGTTGACTCTTCACTTTTTCTACACCAAAACACGCAGACTGTAGTGGCACTATGTCTGTGTTTGGTGGGATTCTTTTAGGGTGGCACAATACAAGCTGCACCCCTTTAATACCCTCTCTGGTTGCAAGGCCCTTGGTACCATTGGTACCTTTAACAAGGTGATTGTATGTGAGCCAGATGTATGCCAATTGTGGAAACATTACTATAGATTTGCTGAAAGAACACTGGTACTGGGAACCTGATTAGCAGGAACCCAGTGCTCTACAGTCAAAGTTATGCCACAAGCCACACAAAAGGGGGCAGTATTGCAATAGACACCCACTTCCCTACATAGTGACAAACAAAGCACAAGCGTACGCTCGGTCACCTGCTAATTCAGTTGAGGAATGACAGCACGGCAATTAACGGCACACAAATAAGCAGCACACTGAAATGCATGGTACAATAATCCTAGTGCTGAAGCTAACAGACATAAAATACATCAAAGTATAAATTGAATCTCAATTCAAAGGTACTGCCATTTTTGTGGTAGCTCATATCATGGTTGTTGCGCTGCGGCCAGGGCGACTGACTCCGGAATCTGGGGATCAAGGTTCGATCCCCGGTACCAACGGCAGATTAGCCCAGCACCATGTGACTCTGGGCAATAGCTTGCTTAATCTTCCCGATGGCCCCCAGCGCCTAGAGACCCTTACGGGAGATTGTCTGCGCTTTACAAAATGTGGATTATTATTGTTTTGAATAAAAAAAAATTGAAAAAGAATTCCGGAAGTGTAGGAAACAATGTTAATTCACCCGTGTATGTCATAAAAATATAGGCAGAGTGAGATCAGTGAATGTGGATTCTAAAGACATCACTGCTAAAATCTAGGTTGACCAGGATGATGAAGTGCACGCATTGGAAGAAGTTCAAATCAAAAATTCCAAAGAGACCGTGATAAGAAACACTTTCGTAGGCTGAAGAAGTCAAACGATGCAACAGAGATCAGCTCTGATCTTTCGTGGGTTTAATATAATATGATTCAGAGTTTGTGAGCACTATTGCTGAAACAAACAAATGAATCTCAGCGTGAAATACATTTGGGCAATTCAAGTACTCAAGCGTGAGATAGCGGAAGCGGGAATGCTCACACCTTCTGACATCAACAGACAATCCATAGTTGCAGTTGCCAATGCCGATGCTTCTGGAATTGGGGCCATTCTTTCCAAAAATCACAATGGCAGTGACATGACTGTAGACTGGGCTTCTAGAGCTTTGAATTCTACAGAAAATAACTATTCGGTCATTGCGAGAGAGGCATTGGCAGCAGTGTGGAGAATGGGACATTTCAGAATGTAGGTATGGGGGAACCAATGTAGTCTTGAGTACTAATCACAAAGATCTGTTGATAATTCTGAGGTATGCAGGCACGGTCAGGTTAGCAGGTTTTGCAGTCAGACTGTAAGTTTTTAACTGTATATTTGAATACATTCTGAGGTGAAAGAAATGCATGGCAGATTGTCTTTCATGACTACATAACAAGAGTGAATTGATTGGGGGTTATGAGGTTGAGGAGGTTGTGGTATGTTTGGATGATGGAAAGGATGGTGTGTAAAAGGCTGTCACTAAGGCTGAATAGCTAGCAGTGATGGATAAAAACCGAAACCAGGAAGAGGATTCACAAGGCCATACAGAGACAGGGTTCAGCGTCTGTTTCTGTCAAGCCATAATGCAAGGTGGTGGAGGAGTTCACAATATATGGTAAATAACTGATCATGAGAGGAGAAAGATCTGTACCTCATCAGGAGGTGATAGGGAAGCTGATTATTGAGCACAACATGGTCATTGGGACAGCCAATAACAAACAAAGAGAAAGTTAAAGGAGAGGGTTTGGTGGAAGGAGGTAGAGGTATCGGGACATGTGATTGGATATCTGGTATGCAGAGAGAGTGAGGAAAGGTTAAAGGTAGCAGAGGGTGGGGAAGAGCAACATCTTAGTGAACCGGGTACCCATGCCGAAAGTAGGAGGGCTTGGAAAAAATTGGATAATTTTTCCTTGAATAAAGTTCTTGCTTCCCACCTTCCCGCAGAACTGCTTATGTCAGTAGATGTGGAAACTGCAGCTTCACTAATTGACGCCTGGCTAAAAGCAGCAATTGACATCTGTCTTCCTATCTCGCTAAAGAAGATCTCCCCCCATAAGACTCCAGCTCCTTAGTTTACCGCGGCGCTAAAAGCCGAAAAATCCCTCTGCAAGAAACTGGAGCAAAGACTATTCAAACTCAGCAGCTCTTGCTTACAGAAGTGCCTTAAAATCCTACCACAAAGCCTGTGCCTCCACTAGGGCAGACTTTGTGGCGAAGTCCATAGTAGAGGCTATTGATGAATCCAAAGTCCCGTTTGGTATAGTCAAAAATCTTGCAGGATCTCTTACTACTGCAAAAGCTCCTTCCCGAGTAAAAGATGTGATGCTATTGCCCAATTCTTTATAACAAAGGTGGACAAGATCCACCAGGACATCTCCACTTGTAAGCATGGACAAAATCCCATGGTTCATTTTACCCCCGCCAAGGAGGCCACTTCCCATGCGGCCCCTATTCTTTGTCCGCTATAAAATTGGCCCGACTTAAAACCTGATTGCCTTCACGAACTGTTTTGCAAAATAAAATATGGTTCCCCTTCAGACCCTTTGCCTATTGCTGTATTCAGGTCTCTTGACCCCCCGCAACTGTTAGCAATTTGCTCCACATTGAACCTATTGCTCAAGACTGCTACAGTCCCTTCTATTTGGAAACATGCTATGGTCACGCCACTTCTGAAGAAGCCTTCCGCTGATCCCGAACTTCTTTCGAATTACCGTCTGATCTCACTGTTACCTGCTTTTTCCAAGGTTCTTGAACGTCATATCCATCTTCACCTCACTAGGTTTGTGACCTCCAACAACTTGCTTCACCCCTCGCAGTCAGGATCCCGGTCAGGTTTCTCTACGGAAACAACCCTTATGGGCGTCACGGAAAATCTCCGATCCCTGCTTGACAGAGGGGAGATGGCCGCGCTGATATTACTTGATCTCAGCATGGCGTTTGACAACATCTCTCACAAAATCCTCCTGGACGGCCTAGCCATCATGGGCGTTGAAGGATCCGCCCTGGGCTGGCTGGCTTCCTTTCTTGCAGATCGCACCTTCCAAATCTTTTCCCAGTCTGCTTCCTCCAATGTCTATTCCCAGCCTTACGGTGTCCCGCAAGGCTCTATTCTTAGCCCCCTCCTTTTCAATCTGTACGTTACTCCTTTAGCCTATATAGCTGACAGCGTTGGTCTCACTCTATTTATGTACGCCGACGACTCACAGATAGTTTTTTCACTCACCAAATCTGATAAGGCTTCGACATCCCCCCTTTCAGTTGGGCTGGGAGAAATTGCCAAGTGGATGGACGACAATCTTCTCAAGTTGAATGGGGGAAAGATTGAGGTTCTCGTCCTGGGACACAAACCTGACCTATGGACTTCGAGGCATTGGCCTGCAGAACTTGGCCCTCTCCCTGCACCTATGGAACAGGTTCGTAACTTGGGTTTTGCTATTGACAAAGACCTGTCAATGCAATGCAAAGTCAACAAGGTATCATCCACATGCTTCACCATTATACGCTGGCTGCAAAAGATCCTGTGGATGCTGCCTGTGGACACTCAGCGAGCGGTAGTGAGTGCCTTGGTCACCTCCCGACTGGACTATGGTAACATACTCTATCTGGGGGTGGCCAAGGCCGTCACACGTCACCTACAGCTGTTACAAAATGCGGAAGCGCACCTTCTCAGTGGCTGCCAAAAAAGTGACCATATATCCAGTTGCCTTCCCGAGCTTCACTGGTTGAAGGTGGAAAACCACGTGAAGTTCAAGGCGCTTACATATATGCACAAGATTAGGCAGAAGGTGGCACCAAGTTACCTACAGACCTTGGTGAAATCCTATTCCCCTTCCCGTTCCCTTCGATCCTCCTCTCAAATTCTTTTTTCTGTGCCTAGGGTCAGACTTTCAAGAATGGGAGGCCGCTCCTTTGCTTATCTGGGGCCTAAACTGTGGAATTCTCTTCCTCTGATCATCCGGTCAGAGGACAGTTACACCTGTTTCCGTAAAGCTGTAAAGACCTGGCTTTTTGACCAATAACCCCATCGGCCTCAACCAGCCATATTAGCTGCACAATCTTAGTACCGGGAAACCCTCAGGGGTAGCTGTCGCGCTCTACAAACTCAAATAATAAAATAAAATAAAATAAAATTACCAATTGTATGCTGCTGTCATTGTAGACGTTCATTCCAAATGACTGGAATTTGTTTTTATGAGGACTGTCACCACCACCAGTACTATCAAAGTACTCAAGGATATATTTGTGTACTCCAGTACTTGATTATGGATAATGGAGCCTAGTTGCTCTCCAACCAGATGAGAGACTTCTTGGGTAAGTTTTGCATCCAACCTGTGAGGACAGCTTTAGAGTTATCCACTCAATAGCCAGGTGGAAAATGCCAACAGAATAGTAGAGGACCCAATAGAAATGGCTAAGAAAAGTCAATTGGAAGAGGAAGAAGAGGTGAGAGACACAAAGAAGATGAAAAAATGTGTTTTATTCAATTTCATTTAAAATCATAAAATCAATGTAATGCAGCCAAAGATGTACTTAAAATAATTCAACATTTATGCTAGTTTAAAATATTTGGTTACAATCTAGTTACTATAAGGTTTAAAGCTGAGAAGGCAACAACTTTGCTATTAATTCTTATAAGCCTTGAGCTACCAACCCTAAAGTCAGTAGATGAAACATCTAATGCGTATGAGTTTATCCAACTGCACGGGGCGTGGCCAAGCACGCGATGTAGTAAGACGTGCCCGAGCTGAGCTCCGTGCGAAGCTCCCCTGCCACGGGCATTTTATCCTGAAGCACCGACGGTAACGAGCCCAAACTTGGACCGAGTACACTCGGACACCCGATCCACCTCCAGGGCGATTTCCGGCCATATCGGAGCGACTGGTCCTCCGACCGGCAGCGGCCCTGAGGACTGGCCGCCTGAAGTGCACTTCCGGCCGGCGGCTCGGTTACCTGAGGCCGGGGATCCGGCACTGCGGGATAGGCCGCAAAACGAGCGCCCTGCAACGCGCAACCCGGCGGAGGGACAGGCCCGCGTCCCACACACCGGTTGCCCACCAGCGGCCAGACCCTGCAGGGGCCCCAGACATCAGTGGACACTCGGCGCCCAAACTCACGGAAGGCCGCGACGCTCCCGCGCCTCGCCCGCCACCACTGGAGCCGTCCCGCCGAGACCAACAGGAGGTGAGCGCGCGAACCAGGCTGGGGGCTCGCACTGACGCGGCACTGCCCCAGGGCCCTGCCGACCCACGGCGCACACAAGGAACCCGCGACTCGGTGCCTGAAGTCCCCGGCGACCTGGCCACCCGAGGGCCCACAGCACTGCCAGCGCCCACACAGTGCAGGCCCGCGGCGGTCTGTGTCGCTGCCCCTCTGCACCTGTAGACACTGGAGCCGCCCGAACGGGTTGAACAGGCACCTGTGAGCCGTCGAGCTGGGCCGCCACGAGACCCACGCAGACACCGTCACCGCCAAGCCTAGCGAGCCGCCACCGGAGGCTGCACGACCCTCTCTTGCCAGACCACTGCGCCTGCCTATCTCTAAAGAGACGACACGGATCGACATCGGTCCCTCCTGGAGCCGTGAGGCCTAAAGAGGCCTAAAGAGCGCCACTCACGAACTGTGACCACGTCGCACCGGCCCTGCCAATACCCAGCCCAACGCTGAGAGACTCTCCCACCCTGGAGCCACGTGGACTACACAGCACACAAGCCCCACATCTACCGGACCTGTACCGGACGGGCCTGACCCATACGCGGTGCTAGGTGCCGCCTGGCTTCACTCAGCAGAGCGCGTCCTCCCACGCCCAGCAGACGGACGACTCAGGAGCGACCCACCACCCCGACCTGCCGGACCACCGAGTGGCTCGGACAAGAGGTGAACGGCATCCGGGACCCCACGGCGCTAGCCGGCACGCCCGGGAGCCCCCTCAACGACCGCCACGCAACCACCCTGTCCTCCCTGGGCGGCCACGTGCTGCAGATCCCCGGAATCCAGCGGTGGGACGACCCTCCCCCCCGCCCACGGCCACGCGGCATCCACGATAGGGAGCACAGAGGACCAGACCAAGAGACCCACGCGCTCCGGCCCTTCCGCCGCACACTGCGAGAAGATACCCCCACGCCTGACTGGCCGCAAAGGCCTCCCACATGTCAGGGGGGACAAGGGCGAAGACTGGCACAGGAGGGACCCTCGGCAAAGGGAAAATGGTGAAAAACGCAGAGGCCGACCAGACAGCTTCCAAGCTAGACACCATGCTGGCGGCCATGGAGCGCCTGGAGGAGTCTATGCAGTTGACCCGTACGTCGCTGGAGAACAGGATCGACAAAGTGGCCGTGGATCTGACACTCCTCCGGGCAGACCACAAGAAACTGTCTGACCGCACCACGGCCCTGGAGCACACGGTGGCGGAGGCCACCCCCAAACTAACGCAGACGGACAAGCACGTCCAGGACCTGCTCAACCGGGTGGAGTTCCTCGAGGATAGGGCGGAGGACGCGGAAGGACGGGCCAGGAGGAACAACGTGCGCATAGTGGGCCTACCGGAGCGCTGGGAGCGGAGAGAGACAGCGGAACATATGGAGACCTGGCTCAGAGAATTATTACCGGAGGGCACACTGTCGCCGCACTTTGTAGTGGAACGGGCACACAGAGTACCAGCCCGCCCGCCCCCGGAAGGTTCCAACCCAAGGCCGATGCTTATGCGGGTATTGAACTACCGCGACCGAGACGCCATCCTCCGCGAGACGCGGAAACTATCGAATATACAGATAGATAACGCCAAGGTGATGTTCTTCCCTGACTATACCATACAAGTTCAGCGACGACGTCAGTCCTTTCTGGAGGTGAAACACCGGCTCAGACGCTTGGCTCTCAAATACTCGTTGTTATTTCCGGCACGCCTCAGAGTGGTGGCATCTGACAGGTCCCACTTCTTCGACACCCCAGAGGCGGCGATGGCCTGGCTGGATTCGGGAGTGGACACGAACCCTGAGCCTGCGCCAAGAGAACAGCGCCGGAATCGAGGCACACGCAGACGGAGACAGCGACGCACCTCGAGGGCCGGGTCGCCGGCAGTGGACACGGAAATCGGCCCAACCCCGGAGCAAATACAGAATGAACAATTGGAAGCCGTCCGCATAACAGCTGTGATCAGCGGGTCGCAATCGCCTCTACTGCTATCCAACGCCAGCCCGCGCTCACGCGGGAGCGAGGACGACGACTACATCTACGGTCTCCCAGACGACTCGAACCCAGGGGGCCTGCCAGACGTCACCCCCCAGACATCGGATCTGATATCGTAAGGGCTCCTCCCCAACACGGCCCTGGCTGAGCCAAAGCGACTCGCACAGAGGAGCGGTCGGCTCCCCCCCATCGATGACCCAGCCGGGGAATTGCATGGATGCTTCTGAAGGCCTATCGGCCGCAACCGCCACCTTCTCCGAGACCTGTGCTTTGCTGCCGAACCCCGCTTCCCGGCTTGCCATGGAGCTACAGTGGCGCCGGGTGGGGGACCGGGACTCCTCTGCTGGAACATTATCGGGACCTTGACTTTGGCGGGGTGGACGGACCCCCAAAGGTGAGTGCCCCTCCTCTGGGGGAATGAAAGATGGGGCCCCGCCGTGGGACCTATGTTTTGGGTCAAGTGACACTGGGAACCCTAAACTGGCCACAGACACTATCACTGGCTCTTGGTGCTCTTCCAGCCCACTGCCCGTGGAGGGGAGCCGCTCCGGCTCTTTCGGCATAACGAACTACCCTGTTTACTTTCAGTGCTGTACTTAGTCAACCCCCCATTGAACTCACGGATTAATTGAGCTCGATAGAGCGTTTGGGCGACGACTTGTTTTTGTTGTTGCCCTTTTGGTATTATGTTTATGTTCAAGTTATCTCTTTTGAGACTAGTGTTGGTACTGACTTGCTATTGTGTACATCTTTGGGTCTGTGGGGAGGGGCGTGAGGTAACAATGCTCATTATTTGCCGCTGCTGGGTGGGTGGGGACGGGGCGGGTGGGGGCCCGGGGGGGGGGAGGTGGGTACTAAGCCGCAATCACCACTGTGATGGCTTCGTTTAAATTTTGTACCTGGAATGTCAGGGGCATGCACACACCCTCCCGTAGATACCAGGTATATTCCTATCTCAAAAGGCATCAGATCCAGATTGCACTACTACAGGAGACACACCTAGTTGCCGCGGAGGTAGCCACACTTCGCCGTAAATGGAGGGGACAGGTATTTGCCACAACCTTCTCGGCGTTTGCGAGGGGGACCCTGATCTGGGTCCGGCCCGGGGTCCCGTTTGCACTAACACACAGCAACATAGACACTGAGGGACGCTACGTCTTCATACAGGGCAGACTTGACGGGCAGCAGCTGGTCATAGCCTCCATATATGCGCCTAATGTAGAACAGGGGAAATTCTTCACACGACTGTCGACGGCGATAGCGACATGGCCGGACGTGCCCATGATGGTGGGCGGGGATTATAACTGCGTGTTGAATGCCTCCCTTGATCGCTCGTCTCTCCCGGCGACAATAGCCCCGGTACAGGCGTCCTCCAAGGCCCTCCTTGACTGGGCAACACAGTGGAACTTACAGGATGCCTGGCGTGTCAGGAACCCCACCGCTCGGGTGTATTCTTACTACTCGGGAGCCCACTCACTACATGTCAGGCTAGACAGATTCATGCTGTCCCGTGACCTGCTCCCCTCTGTGTCCGACACTGACTACCTCGGTCGGACCCACTCGGACCATAACCCGCACACGCTGGTATATGGATGGAAGCGCCCGCACCCGCCAGTGCCAACATGGCGCCTGCAACCGGACCTCCTACTCGACACCCCATTCCGAGAGGAAATCTCCGGGAAGATCCTGCAGTACTTCGAGGACAATGCAGACTCGACCTCCTCCCCGAGAATTGAGTGGGACGCCTTTAAAACGGTGATCCGGGGATGTTGCCTCAGTGTGCAAGCAGGCCTGCGCCGGCAAGTAGAGCGAGATCTGGCACAGGCGGAGAGGGCGCTACTGGGTGCAGAGCAAGGGGCAGTGGGGGGCGATGACCACCCACTCGTCTCGGCCAGAGCGGACCACGCTACCTTGATGGAACGCCTCAAGAATATCAACTTTGCAGCGCACTCCGCGCGCACCCATAACACGGGAGATAAGCCTGGCAGACTCCTGTCGTGGCTGGTGCGACAGGACGCGCAATCCGCATCGGTCCTATCTATCCGCACAGCCCAGGGCGTCGAGGTCTATACCCAGCAACAAATCCATGATGCATTCACGTCACATTACAAATCCTTGTACAACTCGCGACTACGAGCCACGGTAGCGGAGATTACAGACTACCTGGCGACAATGCAGCTCCCGACCGCTACTGCTGCCCAACAAGCAGAGCTGGGAGCCACGCTCTCTGGTGAGGAACTGCGAGAGGTGATTTTTTCCCTCTCCAACTGCAAGGCGCCGGGCCCCGACGGGCTCCCGGCGGAGTTCTACAAAGCCTACTCTCTGGTACTAATACCGGAAATGCTGAAAATGTACAAGGCGGCGCTGGAAGACGCTGAACTCCCGTCATCCCTGAACGAAGCAAACGTGGTCTCCCTGCTGAAACCAGGCAAAGAGGCGAACGACCTCGGCTCGTACCGGCCGTTAGCGCTCCTCAATACCGATTATAAGATACTCGCAGCGGCCCTAGCCCGGAGGCTTGCACCACTGGTCCCCACTCTGGTACATGCTGACCAAAATGGCTTCGTGCCCACACGGAGCACGTCCCACAACCTACGCCGGTTTTTCAGGGTCCAACGTTATGCAACCCCGACCTGGCCACGCTCGGGATGTATCGTGCTTGACTTAGAGAAGGCATTCGACTCGGTGGAATGGCCGTATCTCCTCCGAGTCCTTGAGAAGTACGAGCTGGGAGACGCCTACGTCCAGATGGTGGGGCTCCTCTATCAAACACCCGAGGTCCGGGTTCGGACCGGACGGTTGTTCTCGGACAGGATCCGCATTGGGAGGGGCACCAGACAGGGTTGCCCCCTCTCCCCCATCTTATTTGCCCTGGCGATGGAGCCACTGGCGGAAACACTCCGCGCTTCCGGAGACGCCTGGGGCATTCCGCTGGCGGACGGCATCCATTCGGTGTCTCTGTATGCCGATGACTTGTTATTATATGTCAGGGACCTCACGCGCATTCCTGAGGCGCTCTCGGACATCTTTCGGACGTTTGGAGACATGTCGGGCCTCCATGTCAACTGGGCCAAATCGGGGACCTACGCATTCGATGGCGAGTTGCCACAGTGCGACGTGCGTATGATGGGGGAGACACTCCGATGGCACCCGACGGTATTTCGATACCTAGGGATCTTCATGTATCGGGACCCTGCGGATCTCCTGGAAGGGAACCTAGTGAGGGCCATCTCCTCGCTCACAGCCCAGGTCACATTCTGGAACTCCCTCCCTTTAAATGTGCCAGCCAGAGTGGCCCTGACCAAAATGATAATGCTACCCCGGCTTCTCTATTATTATACTAATTTACCAGTGTATGTGCCGGCGCGCATATTTAGGGAGCTGGACACCCTTACCAGACGCCTAATCTGGAATAAGGGGAGACCCCGGATTGCGCTAAGGACCCTGTATGCACCCACAGACGCTGGAGGTCTAGCGGTTCCCAATCAGGAGCTTTATTACTTAGCGGCACAGCTGCAGTGGGTTGCCTACTGGCTGAGCGGTAAGAACCTGGCGGACACGGCCACGGCCGATACTATCCTGTCCCCCGTGCAGGCGCTCACGCTCTTCCACCCACTGACAACGGGCCGATCCCCCACGCAGGTTCATGTAGCAGTGGCAAAGCGATGCTTCGCGCGGAGCCTCCGACTCACCAGACACGCGGTGCCCTATGCTCCGAACCTGCCCTTGCTAGGGACACCTCTGGGCACAGGCATATTGTCCGCAGCTGAGTTGCGCAGCTGGACTGCGGCGGACCTGGATGACCTGGGCGGCCTGTACAGCGACGGAGAGCTGCTGCCATTCGGGACCTTGGCCGCGGACACAGAGTTACCGGCAGGTCAATTCCTGACACACGCCAGACTCCTTCATGAGCTGGCAAAAACGTGGGGTGATCTTAGCCACGAGCCATCCACTCATCTGCTCATCCAATACCTGCATGTGATGGGGGACGGGTCCCACATTGTGCACTGGCTCGCACAAGCCTTGCACAGCCACACGCAATTTTCTTCCCAGAAACTGAGGGAAAAATGGGCGACCGACCACGGCTCAGACTGGACGGACAAACAATGGAATGCCATCTTGGCAGGCGCAAGGGTCATCCCCCGAAATGCACGTTTCAAGATTATCCAATACTACATCATCCACCGTGCATATCTGTCCCCGGACAAGCTGAACCGCTACTTCGGGCTCACTTCATCGGCATGTCCCAGATGCGGCCTCCAGGACTCAGACCTCCTGCACGCACTTTGGAACTGCGCCCATCTTGTCCCGTACTGGTCTGCGATCGTGGACATGCTAACAGCGGCGACGGGCGAAACCCTCCCCGCGACGTGGGAAGTATGCCTACTGGGACTCTACAAGAGAACCAAACAGACCAAGCTACGGGCACGCTTCTGGGATCTGGGCCTTATCACGGCCAAGCGTCTCATTACACGACGGTGGAAGAGTCCCACTCCGCCGCGCTCTGCGGATTGGCGCCGCTCTTTTGCAAACTGGGCCTGTGCGGAAAGTGTGTCGCTCCATAGAGAGGAAACCGCGGGTCTACGGAAATACCCGATCGCCCAAGATTGGGACGCTGCCCTGATTGCATATCACCGCGCATGCACCCAAGCCGGCATAGAGTACCAACTCGACACAGACCAGGGGGGACCCACCTGATTGCTGTCCGCACCTGGCGCAGACTCCACCACCCCTCTCCCCCCCCCCCCTCTCTTCCCCCCCCGCCCCCCCCCCCCCCACGTGCTTGCCGGCCTGCCCGGCCCCCCCCCCTCCCGGCGACAGGGGTCTCGCGCGATGAAGTTGCCCCCTACCGCTCTCGCCCCCCCCCCCCCCCCCACCGTCCAGTTCCCCCCCCTATTGCCCTGCAGTCACGGCGATGCCGCCTCATCCGTTGTCTCTGCCCCCACACGACCCACGCAGGATGCACCACACACAGCTGGATACCTAGATGCACCACCACACACTCGAATACTAGTCTAATGGTTATTATAATGTTCCTCCCCCACCCCCTGTTTTCGGCCACCCAGTTAATTATTTTGGTTGACACAGAGGCCGTTCATACTATACTCTTGGTAACGCCCGAATACCCTTCCTTGTCTGCATCTTATGTGAAACTGCTTCGATGTGCTCAGAACTAGGAAGCGGGCACCCAGCGACCCATTTGACACCGGAGGGTATGAAGCTGCCTTAATCCCCTGCTGCGATGACCAGGGAACTTCATTTCCAACAATGACTGTGGGCTTTTCGTCTTGGACACGCTGGTTCTGTGTTGCAGTGCTATGAACCGTAGACACTGCACCATGTGACATTTCCTGACACTGTCATTTATGAACTGATGCACCTCCACCAGCCACTGTTTTGTTTTCACTAATACGTACCTGAAATGTCGACATGTACCATCTGCTGGGTTAATGTTTGTAACAATACTCCATGGTTTTGACAATGTGTGATTAACTACTGGCTTCTTTGTGAAACTAAATAAAGTTTGGGACCGTTGGTCTTAAAAAAAAAAAAAAATGAGTTTATCCAACTGCACACAGTTCAACATCGTAATGCAAGTCAAAGCTAACAGGTGATACCGTGACATAAATAGGGAATAAAGTGCTGATGCAATAATCATATAGCCTGACAATGTTTTTTCCGAAGTAGGCAATGTGCCTATGTGTTGGTTGATTGTGTCCCTGTGTAAGTTCTATGATTTTGTGTTAGGTTTTTTTTAAGTTTGACGTGTGAACAGTGCGCCTCTCTGCATTTCTTTTTCTAATCAGTGAATATAGGGTTGCTGACTTTAAATGACCTCATTTTTTTAATGACTCAAACTTCACTTTACGAGGCTTAATGCTGGTCCTAGCTTTAGTTTAAAATAAACTGGAGTAGCAAAGTTCCCTAACTGGCAGATTTGTTTTATCTGTCTCTCTTCTCTAGTTCCTTTGCTACTATGCTCAGGAACTTCACAGCCTTGCATGCCAGTTGAACACTCGATCCTCCTAATGATTTTATAACAATGGATCTGAAAGTTCTTATTTGTTGCTGCTTCAATATTGGCTGTAAAAGAGTTTTCTGGAGGGGTAGTAACGCCAGGTAAGTGCATAAACGATGGAGCAATGATTTGTTACTATACCGCAGAGGTGACATTCCAGGGTTGTCCAAGACCATTTCAACTTTGGTTTTAAATCTTTAGATGGGTAGACCTCGAGCATCAATAACATCAGGTTGAACTTTTTGATCTTGAGAAGTGGTCCAGGAAGTACAGTTGAGGTTTGAGGGTTTTATATGTTGGCATCACCACCCAGGCACAGCTTTTTTTTCATCAAGGTTGCTTTGTTTTTTTAGCAGTGATTGCAGCCTGATAGCTTTGTTATAGTTTGTTTGAACTCGGCGTAGACGGATACTGTGTGCCAAGCTTCTTCCAACTTTAGAGATTAAAGTGATTGCAGTAGAGCAAAGTGAGCTGAGGTATTTTGTGTAGACTGTTTTTCTATTTCCGAAAACAATCGATGATTTTCCATGGACCAGTGAGTCTGCCTGTGCTGCCCTCATTCTCCAGCAATGTTTTATGAGGGTGCCTAGCCTTGCCTGAATTTGTTTTTTTATTCCAAACTCTTGCCTGATGTGAGCTTGTCATGTGTATCGTGGGGCTGAAAATAATTTCTTGAAAAAGCTAGATTGAGCGGTGTTCAAACCTGATTGAGATTGAGGGCAAGAATTTAGCTGCTACAACCTTCTGTAAATGATTTGTCTCCAAGTTTTGTTTGTAAAATTTCAAATTAAAACAGCTGCTGGTTTGCTTTTACTAGCCGTGATACCAAATATTGCTTTTAGTTAATGTGCTGATCAAGTAATACCCCAGACATCTTTGGTTGTCGGTACATTTAAGGCATTTCTGTGCTTGCTCCTGAATACCTAGAAAGGAAAATTAATAAGTCAACCAAAGACGCAAAATTATGGTCTGATCTTCAGTCTGTGGTTTCTTCTCACAATATGTGTAAAGTCTAGCTCGTAATACCCAGAAGTTTGGGTAGAGATCACATCAAATTTCCTACTCCTGCTGACGAAATCTTTTATATTCTCATTTTTTGCTCAGTACACATCTTCTTCTTCCGTTCTACCGGATATGGGACTCAGATTTTTAAAAAGTCTCAGAGATATATTTTTCATCGAAAAGAATTTGAGGTGGTAAAAGTAAATACATATTTAGGTGCAAACATCTCAAATGATTTGTCTTGGGCCCAATATAATCCCTCTCAGGCTGTAAAATCAAAATCTACAAGCATTGGCTTTTCACAGTTTTTTAATATACAAAGAAGGAGGGATCTTTTTTTGCTGTTAAAGGTGTAAATTGCTAGCGTGGTTCCTGTTGCTTTATATGGACTAGAAGCAAGGTCGCTTTCTTTATTTTTCTTCAATATTGAATATGTTTTATGTAAGCTCCTCCTGCTCCATTGAAATGCTTTGTCTTGAGCTGAGCTTGATGGTAGTATTACCTTCTGCGCCTACTGCAAATAATTTGATATTTTCAATAATTATTCAAGAGTCCCAAAAATGCATTGAAAAATGGACCTTGGTGGGTACTTCCTCGGGATAATAAAAAGATTTACACTTTTGGGGATGTTTACTCCTATTTTAGACCACAGTTTCCCTTAAATAATGAGTAGGTGTTATTGTGTCTACATAGAAGTTAACCCAGGGCGTAGTGGGAGTAGCGGGGATACACGGAGGTACAAAGAGTTGCGAACAAACTCTGTTGACACAGTTGCACAGTTTTTTCAAGGATTACAGAGAGGGCAAGGTAGAAGAGGAGGGCAGCCCTGGGACGGCGCAGTACAGAGATATGTGGTTTTCAATACATTTTTATTTAATGTTGACATACTTGTTAATAGCGGGGGTGGAGGTGGGGCTGGCTAACTCCGCTCCACTGCAGAGTGTGCAGAGATTTGCCTTCTCCGCGTTCTCTGCGGGGGGAGCGGAGGTCTCCACCCGGTGTTAATAGTAGTGCCTTAAAGTGTCACTCAAAAAAGCATGCTAGAATTGGAAGTTTCCAGCTTGACTTGGAACATTGTTTAGAAATAAGAAGATTACAGCTGGGCTGTACATTTGTGAAAAGTGATGAGAAGCAATTATATTTACAGGCCATCATATTTCCCCTTGGGCATAGATGTTTCATGAAATTCAATTTTAATAAGCTCTCTTGGGGTGATAGCATGTGGATCAAGAAGCATGGGGTCTCCCCACATTCATGCTGTCAATATTGTGGAGTGGTTAAACATCATTTGAATCATGTGCTTTTTATTCTGTCCTGGCCTTTTTCATCTGCAAAATAATTTTTTTCTATCCTGCGACTTTAAGGTATTCACTAGTAACGCACAAAGAAGTGCTTTGGAAGGCGGGCCCAACTCGGGCACCCTGCAGTTATGGTAGTAGCGCTGGACCCCCGCACACAGGGGAAGGCAGGGCGCGCTGCGCACAGCTGTGACGTGGCGCCCTGCCTTCCCTTGTTAACATCTGCCTAATTGGTTAGCCAGTTGGGAACAGGAAGCACTTTAAAGTGCTTCTGGCTCACCCGTTGGAGCAACATCCGGCAAGCCGGTCATAACCGGCTTGCCTGACACCAAGGAGTTAAAAGGCTGGGGACCAGAGTGAACAGTCTCTATTCACAGCTCCCCAGCCTGCTGACAGCACATTCACAGACAGGGCCTCAGGATGAGGCCCCAACAAAGTTTGTTCTTTATCTTGCAGGTGTTTATGAGGTTGTTCAGCTGTGCGGCGAGAAGTCCGCTGTTTTTTTTGTCACGGAGCGAATGAGTCGGCATCTTATTGGTGGCATGCGCACATGCAACGATAACATGTTTTGGATGATCAGCTGTTTTCTTGTCTCCCTCAATCCGAGCAGCGAGTAGGAGTGCCGTTTTCCACTGTCTGTTTTCCCCTACAGGTGTTGCATAAGGGGTCAGCATCAGAAAATAGTGGAGGACTTTTTTGGGAGCGGTGTTCTGTGATTTTATCGCACTGCAGGTGTTACAGGACAGGGTGTCTCAGCATTAAAGGCACCACATGGTTGTAAAGCAGCAAACACACACCAGTGCGGTGGAGCAGTTCAGTAGGAAGTTGTGAGGCAGCCCACCCAGCAAGTTGCACACGATCTTCAATTGTAAGGCAGCACTGGCAGGTCTGCATTTTCCATCGCTTCTGGGAGCCACGCGGGTTTGAGTTTACTCATCTGACCCACTAGACTAGCTGGTGGGCGTGGCTCTGGTTGCGTGGGTGCGGTGGGTGGCTGGTGGGAGCTACTACTACAAGGAAAGGGTTTGGGCAGTGGCTCAGCCCTGGTCAGGGGAGTGGTGGGTGCGTGTGCATATTGCGGGACAGTATTATATGTGTGTTAGTACATTTGGTTTGCCTACAACAATGGCTCCACAGGTGAAACGGGATGAGCAGTGTTTACGGATGGATATTTTTATGGCTACAATGATGCGGAAAATGGGGGCAGTGGAATCCATGGTGAAGAAGGTGGATTAAATGGGGCAGGCATTAGCAGCTCTGACAGACAGGGTTGAGGGCCAGGAGGGGACAGGGGATAAGCCCAGGCATTTGGGGGTTGCCCATAAGGCAGCTTTTTCCCCAGTACCTAAAAGGACTAGAACTAGGAAGGGTGGGGCACAGCGGCCTAGTGAGGGGGAAGCGACACAGGGTGCCACAGCACCAATTCCAGAGGAGGTGGTACCCAGGACTGTAGAGCCCCTATTGTTCCTACATACCAACAGTCAGCCTAATGCGGGTGTTGGGGTGGTCTACCCCTCAGCAAGGGGGCAGGAACTCCGGCGGGGGGTCAACCAAACACACCATGTGTCCCAATGCTTAGTGATGGGCAGCCGGGAGAGATGGGGGGCACCCCACGGGCCCGCTGCTCCCTATGACTGTGGGCCCATCTGGGAGCATGCCAGTCCAGCCTGATTTAGTAGCTAGTCTAGCAGCGGTGCTTCCTTGGATGGGTAAGGTGGGCAACTGGTCCCCAGCAGCAGGGGTGTTGGGTAGTGGGGAGGATGCACTGGAGAAGGCCAGACAGATAATTTCACAATTAGATGGGGTTCAGCCCATAGGTGGTTTAGCTGTATCAGCAGTGGGCACAACAGGGTCGAACAAGGAGACAAACGGCGGAGGTCCTGCCACGCTCACCCCCCCAATGGATGCAAGAGCAGCAAATCCAACTGTGGCACCACCACCAGGTATACCACAAACATTGCCACCTTTGGGTTAAAGGCGAAGTCCGCTTCATTAGGGAGCAACTAGGCTGACATGTGTCTCAGGAGTCTAAAGAAAACATTTGGAAGAGCTCCTATGTAAACATGTTTTCCCTGTTGCTGGATCAGTCAGAAAGGGTGGAGGCCAAAAAGAATAAAGAATGGACACACCCTAGAGAGTGGGCGAGTATTTTGTTGAACTTTAAGGTTGAGGAAACATTGGGTAATTGGATAAAAGGTTTCACAGTATTCACATCTATAATGGGTGAGCATTTCGCAGGCCTTGCTTCAGAAATGGCTTGTTACCAAAATAGGATTGCTTGTGCCCATGATACTTATTGGGGCAGTGAGTTGAAAGATTATGACAAGGATTTTAGGAGAGCTAAGGGTCGGACCTGGCTCTGGGCTGGAAACAGATTGACATGATCATATACCTGACACATTTCAGAGGGGGTCCACAGGATGCCACCCGGTGTCCAGCACAGGACACTTTCAGGAGTCAGCCCTTTTGCCCAGGCCACCCAAGTGGCTCAAGGGGCGGGGGAAAAGAAAGGGGATATGCTGCAATTTTAACAAGCGCTTGTGTAACAGAGCAGCGGGTACATGTAAATTTATGCACCCATGTGCTTTCTGTGGGAACTCCTCACAGCCTGAGTCAAAGTGTTTTAAGAAAACAAAAGACAAAGGTGGCAAAAAACATGACTGAGAGTATGTCCCTCAGTAAGGCCAGATCTGCCATTATAACCAGTACTTAGATACCATGGTTGAACAGTTACAATTGCCCCAAGTACTCAAGAATTTTATTAGAAGGTTTCAGGGATGGTTTCAGGATCCCAGCGCCTGGGTAAGTAGGGGTGTTACACTGCCAGAATCACCAATGAAGTGGTGACTGCAGCTAAAATTGGGAAGGAAGTTTAGTTGGGTTCGTAGCTGGCCAATTTGAGGCCCCAAGAATGAAGGATTTTGTTGGCTTCTCATTAGGGGTAGTGCCCAAAAAAGAGCAAGGGAAATTCCGATTGAATCATAATCTTTCGATCCTCAGAGGTGTGTCACTAAATGACGCCATTATTGATGACCTATGTAGTGTCAAGTACGCTTCTTTTAATCAGGCAGTTGAGATACTAAAAGGTCTGGGGCGGGGCGCTTAGTTAACAAAATCAGATATTGAGTCAGCTTTCCGCCTATTGCCAGTGCACCTACTTGATTTTCACCTACTGGGCTTTCAATTCAAAGGGAAGTATTACGTGGACAAATGTTTGCTTATGTAATGTTCAGTGTCTTGAGCATATTTCGATGAACTCAGCTCCTTTTTGGAAAGGGTTTTGCGGTGAGCGATTGGGCACCAGTGGGTACTGCATTACCGGGATGACTTCCTCTTCTTGCGGGCACCAGATTCACAGGAGTACAGGTGGACATTGCAGAAGTTCAGGACTCAGGGAGACATCACACCAGACTGTCCAGTGAGGTCAAGCAGGACATACAGATCTGGTAAGCATTTCGGCGAGATTTCAACAGTAGGGTTGTGTGGCCCGCTGCTCCTAGATCCAGCCCGCAGATGGGTCTGATGACCGACTCAGCAGTTAGCGAGGGCTTTGGTGCCATTCTAGGCACAGCATGGGTTGCCCGATGCAGGTCTTCATGGTGGGTGGACACTGGGCTCACAACAAACATAAGCTTCCTGGAGCATTTTCCCCATCCTCGTCGCATTGACAGTCCGGCCGGAGCAACTGAGGAATCAATCAATGGTCTTTTGGTCTGATGACTTGGCTGTGGTGGAATGCATAAATAAAAAAAATGCAAAATGTAAAATGATCCTGCATTTACTGAAGGAAATAATACTGTTGTGCATGACAATGAATTTACTGTTTAGAGCCAAACATGTGCCAGGAGTCTTAAACCACGTCGCTGATGCCCTCTCTCGCTTTAGGATGCAGGTATTCAGGTCTCTTCACCCAGAGGTGGCAGAGAAACCAACGCCTTTCCCAGAACAGCTTTGGCAACTTGGTGCCCCCAGTTATCGGACCTCGTGGAGGCTAGCTTAGCACCCACTACCAGGATTGCATACAAAGGGCGTTTGGGGTTTACTGCTATTTCTGGGGGACAGTTGGCCAGAAAAATGACTCGACACTGAGTCTGTCATTTCTTACTTGAGGACCATGAAAGATGAGGGGCGCTCAGTAGCATTGGCAAGGCAGCATATGACAGCCATTTCCTTCTTCGTAAAAACTAGGGAAAAAGGGATCCCACTAGCACTTTCATAGTGTGGAAATCCTTAGGAGGGTGACAATGCTTACAGGGGGGACAGCATGATGGAAGAAGACCAATAGGTATTCAGACATTGCCCATGCTGATGGATGCTATACACCAGGTGTGCACTTCTGCTGGGGAAACACTTTTGTTCCAGACAGCTTTCTGTCTAGCATTCTATGGTGCTTTCAGGATAGGGGAATTGGTAGCATAAAACAAAACAGATTGTCAGGGGAGGCTCCAGTTAGCCCATGTGCTGCTTCAGGGTGACTCCCTATACCTAGGTCCAAAACTGACCAGGAAGGCAGGGGTGAAGGAGTAGTATTGTGTATTGCATAGGGCTGAAGAGAGTACTTGCTGCTCCATTTCCAGCCTGGAGAAATTTCTGGCGCAACATCCAGGGGGGCGGGGGACCACTACTGGTACACGCAGATGTGACTCACCTCACTATCTTCCAGTTCAAAAAGGTCATGGGCCTAGTGATGCAGAATGCCGGTTTAGACCCGGGCAGCTTTGGGACCCACTCTTTCAGAATAGGGGCCGCCACCGAGGCAGTGGCCAGGGGATTCTCCTGGAGTGAGGTGCAAAGGATCGGGAGATGGTCCTCAAATTGTTATAAACACTATGTGTGCCTACACATGCTATAGAAGTGTCAAAATAACGTAATGACGGTTAGTTTTCTTTTATGGTTCTTGCAGTTTCTACATCCTGTGACGCAGGGGGGAAGCATGCATCGGTCCACCGTCCAACAAAGGCGGCAGCATACTGTCAGGCAGGAAGACAACGATCGGTGGGTCATCATCAAGCAGCACACTTTACAGACCAGGTGCACGCCAAGAATCGCAGGGAACAAGAGGTGTGGATAATCGGCCACTCATATGTAAGGAGGTTGAAACTCTTTTTGTTGCAGGTTCCTATAAGGCCAGGGCACCCAAGGCAGGTGCAAAACTTTCAGGGGGTGTGCAATTAAGCCAGTTTAGGGCCCTGGTGGCACGCCCCCTCGAGAAATGTGAGGGGCCTCCTGCTGTTTGGATTTTGCACCTAGGGATAATGACCTGGTGCACCTGGGGCAGAGGGCTGTATTTGAGGCGCTGCTGACTGAGGTAGGGTGGTTGGCAAAGAGATGCCCCGAGTCAATGATAGTGTGGCTTGTAGGCCAGGTCGCTCCCACACCACACAGCACCACCAGTGTGTCTGTGCCCTCCCCCATGCTGCTGATCCTGCCGCAAGTTCGCAGCTGCTGTTCCCTGTGCCCCTGCCACCTGGTTAGTGCTATAACTGTATTTTGTTGCCATAACTGTACTTCACTGCTGTAAGTGTACTTTGCTTCTGTACCGCTTTGCCCATTCGTGTTTTATTTATTAGTCATGCCCTCATTGCCGTTCTGCTCTCTCCCCCTCCCCCTTTTCTCTTCTGTATCCCAGCCGTACCGTTCCTGCCACCGCTCCCCTGCCGCTCGCGCCCCCTCGCTCTCCAATTCGCTGCCCCGCTCTTGCCTCCTAGCTGCTCCTCCCTCCCTTCTTGACCTAAATGGCGGCCGCTGTGCGGCTGCACCGCTGGGGCTCCAGAGGCGCGCCATAGGCAAGCCCATCTGCGCCCGTCCGCGCCTGGACCACGAACAGCACCAGAACCCCGGGACCCCGCAAACACCATGCCACCAGACTCCGATACGACCCCACCATGTCCTTGCACTCAACACCGGCCGAAACCACTGCTGCTTCCAAGCAGCCCCGAAACGGACCCACGGACCCTTCTCCTGCCGCACCTAAAGCTTCATCTGGAACAGAACCACCAAACTTCCAAGGACTGGACCCAACCAACTCCTCTGCATACTCAACACCCCCGCTTCGCACGCAAACATGCCGTTGAGCTCTGGGATCTGATCGACACCTCCGCCCTAGTCGTGGCCTTCGTGACCGAGACCTGGTGGAATGACTCCTCGGTGCCCGACATCGCCATAGCCATCCAGGACGGCTACAAGATCACCCATAGGGATCGCGCCAACGGAGTCAGAGGAGGAATAGCCATCTTCCACAAGTCCACCCTCAAGGTCGCCACCCACGCAGACGACACCCTCAACACCGCCGAACACCTGCACTTCCGGATCCACACCGACCCCAATACCACCCTCAGAGGAACCCTCATCTACAGACCCCCGGACACCGGGCTCAGTTCAGGGACTCCATTGCCGACCTCGCCAGCACCCATGCACTCGCCTCCTAGGACTACATCCTCCTCAGGAACCTGAACTACCATCTCGAGAACAACAACGATGCCAACTCCGCCACCCTGATCGACAACCTCGCCAACCTTGGCCTCAGACAACTTGTCACCTCACCCATCCACGCCGCCGGCCACACGCTGGACCCCATCTTCTCCACAGGCTCCCATGTCACCTTCGACCACACCACCAAACTCCACTGTACCGACCACCGCTCCATACATTTCACCTTCAATAAACCAACCATGGACAACTGCACCCAACAGCTGCCTCGCTGCTGCTGGAGCATAGTCAGGGAAGACCAGTTGATCACTGCCCTTGCCCAGAACCCACCCACCGACCCCACCAACTCAGACGCCGCAGCCCGCAACCTCAGGCAGTGGATCGACGACTGTGCCAACACCCTTGCTCTGCTCAAGAAACCCTCCAACAGCCACACCAGCTAGAGAGCTACCTGGTTCACCGATGAGCACCAGACCTCCAAACACGCTTGCCGGAAACTGGAGAAGATATGGCTCCACAAGCGCACACTGGACAGCCATGCAGCCCACATGGACGCCACCCGCAGACATCACCACCTCATCAGATTAGCCAAGAGATCCTCCTTCAAAGTAAGTAAGGGGGAAATTAGCGAATTTGCGGTACGCAAATTCGTGCAAAAGCGAATTTGCGGTACGCAAAATCCGCGAATTTGCTGATTTTTTTATTTTTGCATGTTTGTGGGGCGCTTTGCCTGTTCGCATGTTTTTTTTCAGCTTGCCAACCGCGACGTTACCCATGCGGTCGAACATGGGCGTGGCCATCTTGTTTTTAGTGTTCGCGTTACATATTTCATTTCAGGGCGCTAGTTGCAAGCTCGTGTTGGGCCTTTCCTACGTGCGAGGCGCAATTACGTCATTGGGTCTGTTTTGCGTGCTCGCGGGGGAAATATCGAGCAAACTTACCTACGCGGTCCTCAATGGGCGCGGCCATGTTGTTTTTCATTCATTGCTATGGTTCTGGGCATGCTTTTTCTATCCTGCTTCAATCTTTGCAATCCTTTGTTTATTTGAACTTTTTTTTGATATTTTTTACTCATTATCTATCCCTCTCGGTTTGTACATCTATATTTTGAGTTTTTTTCTACTTTTGGTTACTTTAAAACTACTTTTTAACTCTTTTCTTTTATTTACTTTTTCCCTATTCTCTTTCCAATTTATTTCCATTCCTGTCCAGGACCATGGCAAAGGGAGCCGGGAAGAACAAGGGGATGGTCCCGCACCCCGTACCCGGCTCCCTTGCGGGCGATTAAGGGGGGAGGATGTCTTGTCCGGGGAAATTTATTAGTGCGGTTGAGGTGGCCGCACTCATCTTTTATGTTCAGAGCCACCTCCCGAAGACCGTCGCAGCAGGCGGCAGGTCCTGTGTAGGGTATGGCCTCCAGGAGCGTCGCCAGCTCTGGGATAAGGTGTGCCGGGCCATATTTAGGGAGTCAGGGGTCCGGCGCACCTACCATCAGGCGACGCACCTGTGGGCCTACCTCCTTGACCGGGAGCAGGACCTGCTCGACTTGCTAGGCGTGGAGATCCCTGGGCTTGGTGAGGAGCTATTTAATAACTAATTTGTTTTCTTCTGCTCTGTGTTATTATATTGCTAATATATGTTTTTTCCGAAGAGCAAGAATGCTGCTGATTCGATTACATTGCAGGTAAATTAATGTTTAACTTTATAGCTTCTGTGATTGCAGGTGCTCGCCTGCTCAGTGGCGTTGCTACTATGCTTACTTGTTTGCAACTTTGTGCTCATTTGGCCTGATTATGTATGAGTGTAGTACTTTACAGTTCTGCATAATGAGAGACTAGAGACTCAAGTCTAGTCCTACCTTTGTACTCCTGCTGCCACTAAGAAGAAGAGATAGTGGTGGATTGATAGGTTGAGAATATTATGACTTGGTAGTAGGACTTTTTTTAGTGGTCTGCAATCATGATGACGGACTGTGTCTGTCACATTGTGTGCTGCTGAGTGTAGTAGAACCTTTTTGTTGTTGGTGTAGTGATTGATTTACATAACTTTCCAAGTAGACGGTCTGCGAATTCAGCAATACTGTACTATCCTCCTAGTTGACCAGATCCAATAGGTCAATACATGTAGTGCATTTGTTGGTAATTTGTTTCCCAAAGATAATTTTAGATTGTGGTCAAAGAAATCAAATATTTCAAAAAAACAATCATCCGTGTTTGTGTTTATTTCATGATCATCAGCAACTCCCAGGGGCAAGAGGACGACAGCGACGCCGGCGGAACAAGGTGGGCAGGATCGGTCTTCTGTGGTCTCTTCTGCTGGCCCCAGTAAGTTGTTCTGTTGTTAATATTAATAATTATACATCCCTAACTTTTACAGCACCTATTGATTCCAAACTGTTTCCTAATTCTATTTTTTGCAAAATAGTCTTTGATCTTCTTGTAGACTGTTTCTACATTCTTATCCTGCCTCTACTATCACTCTCTGTGCTATTACTATTTACTATTATTATGATTCAGTCTGTGTAGGTAGCTAAGCTTGGCCAGTTGGCAAACGGTGTTAAACAAAACTCTGATCCAGCAATAGCTCTAGGCACTGAGTGCAGTCCTCAGGGTTGCCCTTGCTGTCTATTCCAGTCTTCTTAAGTGCTTTGACAATTTCCAACAAAAAATGTTAATGTGGCCACCAAGAAAAAGCTAGTAGTTGGGTTTTTGATTTGATAGGAGCACATACCAAACCGCTAGTGTTTCAGGGACTATTCTGCACATACAGAAGTATGGACAAGAGAAATAGGACATTGTTGATGATAGGTGCAGTTCGACTTTCCACATACCTCAGTCCGAACAAAAGTTGAACCCCCAATCCCCTGACCGACTATCTAGTGTGTCTGGCCAATGATTATACGACACAGAAGAACAGAAGAAGACTACAGCCGAGTCCCGACCTATCAGAGTCACAGAAGCATGCCTGCAAAGTGCAGTAGTGCAAACCCTTCCGCTCGCTCACATGTGAACAAAAACCACAGTGTTTTTTTACTTTTAAAGTCCAATTTTCAAATAAGAAATAAAAAAACAATTTCTTTATTTTTAATAGCGCAGTATTCCGAGCGAGCAGTGGTGTTATATGACGTTAGAGTTTAAACACCCTTCCCTAGAATCAATATACTTCAACTTAACACATCTAGGGCCCGATGTAGGTGCCCTAATACCGGTCGGAAACGGCCGAATTACGGTTTCCAGATGTAGGGTATGCATTTACAGAATCGGTATTTTACTGATTCTGTATTTACCGATTCGGTAAAATTACCGAATCGGTAAATACAGACTCGGTAAAATACCGATTCTGTAAATGCAGATGTAGCTGGCACATGTCAGAGTGCCACAGGGCTTTAAGAATCGGTGTTTTACCACCCAATCCTATTGGGAGGTAAAATACTGAATACAGGTGTGCTGCACATGTGTGCATGCACACCAGTGTCATGTGACACACAGACATGCCCTTAGGGCATGTCTGTGTGCCACATGGCACACGTGCCTGAATTCAGGGTGCTAGAGGGTGTCAAAGTGACACCCCCTGCACCCTTGCAAAAATCTGTATTTACTGAATCGGTAAATACCGATTCGGTAATGACCATTGATTCCTATGGGCTGCAATGCCCATAGGAATCAATGGGCTTTACTGATTCGGTATTTACAGAATCGTTAAATACCGAATCTTAACGATTCGGTGTTTACCCAATCTGAAATACCTACATTTCCCCCTGTGGGCCCATCTGGGAGCATGCCAGTCCAGCCTGATTTAGTAGCTAGTCTAGCAGCGGTGCTTCCTTGGATGGGTAAGGTGGGCAACTGGTCCCCAGCAGCAGGGGTGTTGGGTAGTGGGGAGGATGCACTGGAGAAGGCCAGACAGATAATTTCACAATTAGATGGGGTTCAGCCCATAGGTGGTTTAGCTGTATCAGCAGTGGGCACAACAGGGTCGAACAAGGAGACAAACGGCGGAGGTCCTGCCACGCTCACCCCCCCAATGGATGCAAGAGCAGCAAATCCAACTGTGGCACCACCACCAGGTATACCACAAACATTGCCACCTTTGGGTTAAAGGCGAAGTCCGCTTCATTAGGGAGCAACTAGGCTGACATGTGTCTCAGGAGTCTAAAGAAAACATTTGGAAGAGCTCCTATGTAAACATGTTTTCCCTGTTGCTGGATCAGTCAGAAAGGGTGGAGGCCAAAAAGAATAAAGAATGGACACACCCTAGAGAGTGGGCGAGTATTTTGTTGAACTTTAAGGTTGAGGAAACATTGGGTAATTGGATAAAAGGTTTCACAGTATTCACATCTATAATGGGTGAGCATTTCGCAGGCCTTGCTTCAGAAATGGCTTGTTACCAAAATAGGATTGCTTGTGCCCATGATACTTATTGGGGCAGTGAGTTGAAAGATTATGACAAGGATTTTAGGAGAGCTAAGGGTCGGACCTGGCTCTGGGCTGGAAACAGATTGACATGATCATATACCTGACACATTTCAGAGGGGGTCCACAGGATGCCACCCGGTGTCCAGCACAGGACACTTTCAGGAGTCAGCCCTTTTGCCCAGGCCACCCAAGTGGCTCAAGGGGCGGGGGAAAAGAAAGGGGATATGCTGCAATTTTAACAAGCGCTTGTGTAACAGAGCAGCGGGTACATGTAAATTTATGCACCCATGTGCTTTCTGTGGGAACTCCTCACAGCCTGAGTCAAAGTGTTTTAAGAAAACAAAAGACAAAGGTGGCAAAAAACATGACTGAGAGTATGTCCCTCAGTAAGGCCAGATCTGCCATTATAACCAGTACTTAGATACCATGGTTGAACAGTTACAATTGCCCCAAGTACTCAAGAATTTTATTAGAAGGTTTCAGGGATGGTTTCAGGATCCCAGCGCCTGGGTAAGTAGGGGTGTTACACTGCCAGAATCACCAATGAAGTGGTGACTGCAGCTAAAATTGGGAAGGAAGTTTAGTTGGGTTCGTAGCTGGCCAATTTGAGGCCCCAAGAATGAAGGATTTTGTTGGCTTCTCATTAGGGGTAGTGCCCAAAAAAGAGCAAGGGAAATTCCGATTGAATCATAATCTTTCGATCCTCAGAGGTGTGTCACTAAATGACGCCATTATTGATGACCTATGTAGTGTCAAGTACGCTTCTTTTAATCAGGCAGTTGAGATACTAAAAGGTCTGGGGCGGGGCGCTTAGTTAACAAAATCAGATATTGAGTCAGCTTTCCGCCTATTGCCAGTGCACCTACTTGATTTTCACCTACTGGGCTTTCAATTCAAAGGGAAGTATTACGTGGACAAATGTTTGCTTATGTAATGTTCAGTGTCTTGAGCATATTTCGATGAACTCAGCTCCTTTTTGGAAAGGGTTTTGCGGTGAGCGATTGGGCACCAGTGGGTACTGCATTACCGGGATGACTTCCTCTTCTTGCGGGCACCAGATTCACAGGAGTACAGGTGGACATTGCAGAAGTTCAGGACTCAGGGAGACATCACACCAGACTGTCCAGTGAGGTCAAGCAGGACATACAGATCTGGTAAGCATTTCGGCGAGATTTCAACAGTAGGGTTGTGTGGCCCGCTGCTCCTAGATCCAGCCCGCAGATGGGTCTGATGACCGACTCAGCAGTTAGCGAGGGCTTTGGTGCCATTCTAGGCACAGCATGGGTTGCCCGATTCAGGTCTTCATGGTGGGTGGACACTGGGCTCACAACAAACATAAGCTTCCTGGAGCATTTTCCCCATCCTCGTCCCATTGACAGTCCGGCCGGAGCAACTGAGGAATCAATCAATGGTCTTTTGGTCTGATGACTTGGCTGTGGTGGAATGCATAAATAAAAAAAATGCAAAATGTAAAATGATCCTGCATTTACTGAAGGAAATAATACTGTTGTGCATGACAATGAATTTACTGTTTAGAGCCAAACATGTGCCAGGAGTCTTAAACCACGTCGCTGATGCCCTCTCTCGCTTTAGGATGCAGGTATTCAGGTCTCTTCACCCAGAGGTGGCAGAGAAACCAACGCCTTTCCCAGAACAGCTTTGGCAACTTGGTGCCCCCAGTTATCGGACCTCGTGGAGGCTAGCTTAGCACCCACTACCAGGATTGCATACAAAGGGCGTTTGGGGTTTACTGCTATTTCTGGGGGACAGTTGGCCAGAAAAATGACTCGACACTGAGTCTGTCATTTCTTACTTGAGGACCATGAAAGATGAGGGGCGCTCAGTAGCATTGGCAAGGCAGCATATGACAGCCATTTCCTTCTTCGTAAAAACTAGGGAAAAAGGGATCCCACTAGCACTTTCATAGTGTGGAAATCCTTAGGAGGGTGACAATGCTTACAGGGGGGACAGCATGATGGAAGAAGACCAATAGGTATTCAGACATTGCCCATGCTGATGGATGCTATACACCAGGTGTGCACTTCTGCTGGGGAAACACTTTTGTTCCAGACAGCTTTCTGTCTAGCATTCTATGGTGCTTTCAGGATAGGGGAATTGGTAGCATAAAACAAAACAGATTGTCAGGGGAGGCTCCAGTTAGCCCATGTGCTGCTTCAGGGTGACTCCCTATACCTAGGTCCAAAACTGACCAGGAAGGCAGGGGTGAAGGAGTAGTATTGTGTATTGCATAGGGCTGAAGAGAGTACTTGCTGCTCCATTTCCAGCCTGGAGAAATTTCTGGCGCAACATCCAGGGGGGCGGGGGACCACTACTGGTACACGCAGATGTGACTCACCTCACTATCTTCCAGTTCAAAAAGGTCATGGGCCTAGTGATGCAGAATGCCGGTTTAGACCCGGGCAGCTTTGGGACCCACTCTTTCAGAATAGGGGCCGCCACCGAGGCAGTGGCCAGGGGATTCTCCTGGAGTGAGGTGCAAAGGATCGGGAGATGGTCCTCAAATTGTTATAAACACTATGTGTGCCTACACATGCTATAGAAGTGTCAAAATAACGTAATGACGGTTAGTTTTCTTTTATGGTTCTTGCAGTTTCTACATCCTGTGACGCAGGGGGGAAGCATGCATCGGTCCACCGTCCAACAAAGGCGGCAGCATACTGTCAGGCAGGAAGACAACGATCGGTGGGTCATCATCAAGCAGCACACTTTACAGACCAGGTGCACGCCAAGGATCGCAGGGAACAAGAGGTGTGGATAATCGGCCACTCATATGTAAGGAGGTTGAAACTCTTTTTGTTGCAGGTTCCTATAAGGCCAGGGCACCCAAGGCAGGTGCAAAACTTTCAGGGGGTGTGCAATTAAGCCAGTTTAGGGCCCTGGTGGCACGCCCCCTCGAGAAATGTGAGGGGCCTCCTGCTGTTTGGATTTTGCACCTAGGGATAATGACCTGGTGCACCTGGGGCAGAGGGCTGTATTTGAGGCGCTGCTGACTGAGGTAGGGTGGTTGGCAAAGAGATGCCCCGAGTCAATGATAGTGTGGCTTGTAGGCCAGGTCGCTCCCACACCACACAGCACCACCAGTGTGTCTGTGCCCTCCCCCATGCTGCTGATCCTGCCGCAAGTTCGCAGCTGCTGTTCCCTGTGCCCCTGCCACCTGGTTAGTGCTATAACTGTATTTTGTTGCCATAACTGTACTTCACTGCTGTAAGTGTACTTTGCTTCTGTACCGCTTTGCCCATTCGTGTTTTATTTATTAGTCATGCCCTCATTGCCGTTCTGCTCTCTCCCCCTCCCCCTTTTCTCTTCTGTATCCCAGCCGTACCGTTCCTGCCACCGCTCCCCTGCCGCTCGCGCCCCCTCGCTCTCCAATTCGCTGCCCCGCTCTTGCCTCCTAGCTGCTCCTCCCTCCCTTCTTGACCTAAATGGCGGCCGCTGTGCGGCTGCACCGCTGGGGCTCCAGAGGCGCGCCATAGGCAAGCCCATCTGCGCCCGTCCGCGCCTGGACCACGAACAGCACCAGAACCCCGGGACCCCGCAAACACCATGCCACCAGACTCCGATACGACCCCACCATGTCCTTGCACTCAACACCGGCCGAAACCACTGCTGCTTCCAAGCAGCCCCGAAACGGACCCACGGACCCTTCTCCTGCCGCACCTAAAGCTTCATCTGGAACAGAACCACCAAACTTCCAAGGACTGGACCCAACCAACTCCTCTGCATACTCAACACCCCCGCTTCGCACGCAAACATGCCGTTGAGCTCTGGGATCTGATCGACACCTCCGCCCTAGTCGTGGCCTTCGTGACCGAGACCTGGTGGAATGACTCCTCGGTGCCCGACATCGCCATAGCCATCCAGGACGGCTACAAGATCACCCATAGGGATCGCGCCAACGGAGTCAGAGGAGGAATAGCCATCTTCCACAAGTCCACCCTCAAGGTCGCCACCCACGCAGACGACACCCTCAACACCGCCGAACACCTGCACTTCCGGATCCACACCGACCCCAATACCACCCTCAGAGGAACCCTCATCTACAGACCCCCGGACACCGGGCTCAGTTCAGGGACTCCATTGCCGACCTCGCCAGCACCCATGCACTCGCCTCCTAGGACTACATCCTCCTCAGGAACCTGAACTACCATCTCGAGAACAACAACGATGCCAACTCCGCCACCCTGATCGACAACCTCGCCAACCTTGGCCTCAGACAACTTGTCACCTCACCCATCCACGCCGCCGGCCACACGCTGGACCCCATCTTCTCCACAGGCTCCCATGTCACCTTCGACCACACCACCAAACTCCACTGTACCGACCACCGCTCCATACATTTCACCTTCAATAAACCAACCATGGACAACTGCACCCAACAGCTGCCTCGCTGCTGCTGGAGCATAGTCAGGGAAGACCAGTTGATCACTGCCCTTGCCCAGAACCCACCCACCGACCCCACCAACTCAGACGCCGCAGCCCGCAACCTCAGGCAGTGGATCGACGACTGTGCCAACACCCTTGCTCTGCTCAAGAAACCCTCCAACAGCCACACCAGCTAGAGAGCTACCTGGTTCACCGATGAGCACCAGACCTCCAAACACGCTTGCCGGAAACTGGAGAAGATATGGCTCCACAAGCGCACACTGGACAGCCATGCAGCCCACATGGACGCCACCCGCAGACATCACCACCTCATCAGATTAGCCAAGAGATCCTCCTTCAAAGTAAGTAAGGGGGAAATTAGCGAATTTGCGGTACGCAAATTCGTGCAAAAGCGAATTTGCGGTACGCAAAATCCGCGAATTTGCTGATTTTTTTATTTTTGCATGTTTGTGGGGCGCTTTGCCTGTTCGCATGTTTTTTTTCAGCTTGCCAACCGCGACGTTACCCATGCGGTCGAACATGGGCGTGGCCATCTTGTTTTTAGTGTTCGCGTTACATATTTCATTTCAGGGCGCTAGTTGCAAGCTCGTGTTGGGCCTTTCCTACGTGCGAGGCGCAATTACGTCATTGGGTCTGTTTTGCGTGCTCGCGGGGGAAATATCGAGCAAACTTACCTACGCGGTCCTCAATGGGCGCGGCCATGTTGTTTTTCATTCATTGCTATGGTTCTGGGCATGCTTTTTCTATCCTGCTTCAATCTTTGCAATCCTTTGTTTATTTGAACTTTTTTTTGATATTTTTTACTCATTATCTATCCCTCTCGGTTTGTACATCTATATTTTGAGTTTTTTTCTACTTTTGGTTACTTTAAAACTACTTTTTAACTCTTTTCTTTTATTTACTTTTTCCCTATTCTCTTTCCAATTTATTTCCATTCCTGTCCAGGACCATGGCAAAGGGAGCCGGGAAGAACAAGGGGATGGTCCCGCACCCCGTACCCGGCTCCCTTGCGGGCGATTAAGGGGGGAGGATGTCTTGTCCGGGGAAATTTATTAGTGCGGTTGAGGTGGCCGCACTCATCTTTTATGTTCAGAGCCACCTCCCGAAGACCGTCGCAGCAGGCGGCAGGTCCTGTGTAGGGTATGGCCTCCAGGAGCGTCGCCAGCTCTGGGATAAGGTGTGCCGGGCCATATTTAGGGAGTCAGGGGTCCGGCGCACCTACCATCAGGCGACGCACCTGTGGGCCTACCTCCTTGACCGGGAGCAGGACCTGCTCGACTTGCTAGGCGTGGAGATCCCTGGGCTTGGTGAGGAGCTATTTAATAACTAATTTGTTTTCTTCTGCTCTGTGTTATTATATTGCTAATATATGTTTTTTCCGAAGAGCAAGAATGCTGCTGATTCGATTACATTGCAGGTAAATTAATGTTTAACTTTATAGCTTCTGTGATTGCAGGTGCTCGCCTGCTCAGTGGCGTTGCTACTATGCTTACTTGTTTGCAACTTTGTGCTCATTTGGCCTGATTATGTATGAGTGTAGTACTTTACAGTTCTGCATAATGAGAGACTAGAGACTCAAGTCTAGTCCTACCTTTGTACTCCTGCTGCCACTAAGAAGAAGAGATAGTGGTGGATTGATAGGTTGAGAATATTATGACTTGGTAGTAGGACTTTTTTTAGTGGTCTGCAATCATGATGACGGACTGTGTCTGTCACATTGTGTGCTGCTGAGTGTAGTAGAACCTTTTTGTTGTTGGTGTAGTGATTGATTTACATAACTTTCCAAGTAGACGGTCTGCGAATTCAGCAATACTGTACTATCCTCCTAGTTGACCAGATCCGATAGGTCAATACATGTAGTGCATTTGTTGGTAATTTGTTTCCCAAAGATAATTTTAGATTGTGGTCAAAGAAATCAAATATTTCAAAAAAACAATCATCCGTGTTTGTGTTTATTTCATGATCATCAGCAACTCCCAGGGGCAAGAGGACGACAGCGACGCCGGCGGAACAAGGTGGGCAGGATCGGTCTTCTGTGGTCTCTTCTGCTGGCCCCAGTAAGTTGTTCTGTTGTTAATATTAATAATTATACATCCCTAACTTTTACAGCACCTATTGATTCCAAACTGTTTCCTAATTCTATTTTTTGCAAAATAGTCTTTGATCTTCTTGTAGACTGTTTCTACATTCTTATCCTGCCTCTACTATCACTCTCTGTGCTATTACTATTTACTATTATTATGATTCAGTCTGTGTAGGTAGCTAAGCTTGGCCAGTTGGCAAACGGTGTTAAACAAAACTCTGATCCAGCAATAGCTCTAGGCACTGAGTGCAGTCCTCAGGGTTGCCCTTGCTGTCTATTCCAGTCTTCTTAAGTGCTTTGACAATTTCCAACAAAAAATGTTAATGTGGCCACCAAGAAAAAGCTAGTAGTTGGGTTTTTGATTTGATAGGAGCACATACCAAACCGCTAGTGTTTCAGGGACTATTCTGCACATACAGAAGTATGGACAAGAGAAATAGGACATTGTTGATGATAGGTGCAGTTCGACTTTCCACATACCTCAGTCCGAACAAAAGTTGAACCCCCAATCCCCTGACCGACTATCTAGTGTGTCTGGCCAATGATTATACGACACAGAAGAACAGAAGAAGACTACAGCCGAGTCCCGACCTATCAGAGTCACAGAAGCATGCCTGCAAAGTGCAGTAGTGCAAACCCTTCCGCTCGCTCACATGTGAACAAAAACCACAGTGTTTTTTTACTTTTAAAGTCCAATTTTCAAATAAGAAATAAAAAAACAATTTCTTTATTTTTAATAGCGCAGTATTCCGAGCGAGCAGTGGTGTTATATGACGTTAGAGTTTAAACACCCTTCCCTAGAATCAATATACTTCAACTTAACACATCTAGGGCCCGATGTAGGTGCCCTAATACCGGTCGGAAACGGCCGAATTACGGTTTCCAGATGTAGGGTATGCATTTACAGAATCGGTATTTTACTGATTCTGTATTTACCGATTCGGTAAAATTACCGAATCGGTAAATACAGACTCGGTAAAATACCGATTCTGTAAATGCAGATGTAGCTGGCACATGTCAGAGTGCCACAGGGCTTTAAGAATCGGTGTTTTACCACCCAATCCTATTGGGAGGTAAAATACTGAATACAGGTGTGCTGCACATGTGTGCATGCACACCAGTGTCATGTGACACACAGACATGCCCTTAGGGCATGTCTGTGTGCCACATGGCACACGTGCCTGAATTCAGGGTGCTAGAGGGTGTCAAAGTGACACCCCCTGCACCCTTGCAAAAATCTGTATTTACTGAATCGGTAAATACCGATTCGGTAATGACCATTGATTCCTATGGGCTGCAATGCCCATAGGAATCAATGGGCTTTACTGATTCGGTATTTACAGAATCGTTAAATACCGAATCTTAACGATTCGGTGTTTACCCAATCTGAAATACCTACATTTCCCCCGTTCTAATTTACCACTTCTTAAATACCGAATCGGTATGATTCGGTATTTTAGAAGTGGTAATTTAGAATTACCTATATCAGGCCCCTAATTATTAGAATAACTGTGCGGGAGCCCTCAACTTGTTTGAACTTCAAGTACTGGTGGTGATGAGGACAGGAGTAGGTGGTGAATTGAAAAGCTCTTGTTGGCAGAAGGGAAATGGAATCTTCTGTCTGTAATTAGAAAAATGGTGCACGTTAAAAAGCAAGCATTCATCAGTTGTGCCAAAAAGTGTATCATGTAATGGCTAAGCATATAAAAGGTTAACACCCTCCCCAAAACGTCACTTTTTTGTATTCCCAAAAATTAAAAATTGGTTATGTATTAACATTTTCTTCCAGTACGAGACGAAAGAGGGGGTGGTGTATGGCATCTAAAAATATGACATATTTTTTCTAGGCGTCATCACAACATCGGATGTGGCACCTCCCACCACCAGTGCCGAGGCCAGCAGCGCGGAGGCGTCCACTACTCCAGGGGGTGATGTGGCGCACCACAAGTGCCACCAGGAGGAGCTGTGGGGGATGGCTCTGCAGCGGCGGACGGCGGTAAGTTAATATACTCCTTACTTATTGACATTTAAGAGTAGGCTCGAGTGTATGATGTACTGTACAGTAGACAGTACACTAGTACAAGTGCACTGTACTGCTAAGAACAGTTACTAATTTAGAACTACATTTTTGCCAATCACGGAGAAGACAGTCACCCTTGACTTAGCAATAGCATTAGCAGCGGAAGTTCTCAAGTAAGCAATGGCCCCCTCTATTTGACTTCAACTCAGCTGGGAAACTTTTATCGTGAAGCCAAGTCATATCAGATGAACTTCAGGGATGTGATGAACGAAAAGGGAAAGAAGGGTGAAAGGAAGGCGAGTCGTAACATTTATGACTGTAAAGAATGATACGTGTTTTTGAATGCAGGCAGAGGTGGCTGATAGGAAGGAATCAGATGCATGGCTGCTTGATGCAAGGATGGTTGCAGAAGAAAGAAAGATGACTACCTGTGTAGGTGAATAAGAATATGCATGTGTGGTGTGCATTGCAATATATCATTTGGGTGAAACTCAAATGCAAGTCAAGATGGTGGTTTACCAAAGGGTGTTAGTTGGTTGTTGAGAAAAAGTAAAGCTGGTTCAGTTGAGACATTAGGAAGAATGATAGAGGTTTACTTTGGAAGCCTGGATGGTATCTTCTTCCTCATAGATAGCAGAGGTGTATGTAGAGCAGACGCTCAGTTGATGAAGAGTGTTACTTTGAACAGCATGTCCGTGCCAGGGTAGCAAAGCAGAGGAAATCCAAATACTAGAAGTTGTGATCTTTCAGAAATACTCCCTTGACTAACAGTACATTAGTTTATTTTGCAAGCACAGCATATATTGTGTATGTATTGTATAGTTGACATTATATCAAGTCAAGTCCCTTCCTCCGGCTATTATGGGTACCACACTCACTCCCAATGTTAATAACTTTCTTTCAGCTGTGTCATGGGTGGACTATCGCTGTTGTTCACTCAATCTATCAAAACAAAGCACCTAGTCATCCATCATATAAGCAAAGATCATGTGATCAGCAGGATATATGATCAGAAATGAATAATCTACATTTTCCTTTTGTAGTAGTCAAGGCCTGGGGGGGCAGTGCGAAATATAAATTACATTGAGCAGTAGCCCTTGATGTAACCGAGTATGGCCAGTGCCACCACTATAGAAAAGTAAGGGCTTCCCTATCCCCACCTGCATGTACTGCTTAACCCCTTCCATGCTCATGACGAGCTATGCTCGTCATGCAGTACACTGGTCGTGTGCTCATGACGAGCTGAGCTCGTCATGAATAATGGGGAAAATTACTTTTCAGCACAGGAGGGGAAACGTCTTAGCAGTCATGTGGTTAAAGTAATGCAAGTCTGTGTCCTCATGGCTTGTGTCTGTTTTTCTTGGGTGCAAGCTGAGTGAGCTGGCATTATGCCGGCTACCACAAGTTCATGTGCAAGTAATTTATTTCGCAAAACAAGAGAAAAAAAGAAGACTGGTGTACTCTCTGACTCTCTGACTATGTAGTGAGTCCATAGTGCTGCTAGTAGAATTCCTGAAACTCCCACTAATGTTACAGGCCTACGAAGACGGCGGAAAGATACATGCCAAAATGTTATACTGTGCTTGCAAGTTGCTAGTGTTACTGTGAGACACCTTTCTGTTGAATTATTTTGTGTTAATGTTAAAGAGTATTGGTTACAGTATTTTTCTTTCTTTGTTCATATAGATGCTCCACAAAAGTTCACCAGGAAGGAGATGGCTGTCCGGGCCAGGGCCCGGAAGCTGGAGGCCATTTGTACTGAATATAGGCGGCTGTGGGTTCGGGAGCAGGAGGAGGCGGCAACAACTGCATCCTCCTCCAGTGCCCCCGGTCCACTAGCCAGCAGCCTCCAGTACGGCGCCATGGTCAGTCAGCCTCCCGCTGCCACGCAGCAGCAAGTAAAACACCAGCGGCCCCCCCAGATCCTAGATGGCATGTCAGCGCCGCCTCCGCAGGAGAGTGGACTCCCTGGAGCGCATGGTAGAAGAGCTCCAGCGCCAGCTCCGGGACCTCCGCAGGGAGATGCGGGACCACCTGTCCACAGGACGCCCCCAGAAGAAGTGACTGTCCCTTGCCCCCTTTTTAAATACTGCTGGGGGGGGGGAATTGGGCGTTGGGGATTCAAAGGGAGTTTTGAAGGACATTTGGACATTGGTTGGGGTTAGGGAGGGGGGTGAGTTGGGTCTTTTTTTATTTTACATACTTAAACATAGTATACGCGTTCATATTATTTTGTGTGGTGGTGGGCGGGGGTTACTGTACGTTTGGTTTCCTCAAACTTACCAGCATGAAATATCTAAATGTCCAAAAATTTACAAAAGTGCCATTAACAGATTTAGTGAATTCAATTGCCCTACTAGTACTTTACTAGTACTACTGACAGTCTCTCCTCTCCTCCGAGTCCTTGCCCATTATTCCACCTCCACAAAATGCTTATCTTACCTGTGATTCGTGTTTCAGAATAGGGCTAGGCAAAGGGCTGGCTGCATGGCAAATGGTGATTAAGGTTGGGTATGGAATCCTGGACGGATGAAATGTCATCGTTGTGCTGGTAGTAGTGGTACACACTGGCAGTAGCAGGATATGAAGAAAAAGGAAATTAAACATTGAGTGGCCTGAGCGTAGCATTAGAACAGTACGATAGATAGTATGGTAGAGAACAGTGCCATAAATTGCAGCCTAAGCAGAACTAAAGTATTTAAAATATAAGTACTAGTTGCGTTGAGTATGGCTACTATAAGAAATACTATTGAAGGTGAAGGACACAGCAGCGTAAGCAATAAGCATTCGATTTGTGACATGTAGGAGGAGGATGTTGTTGATGATCAATCCACGATGGTGCACATGAAATTCGGATTTGAATGATTTTTCTGTTGCTTTGACCTTATTCTCCCCAGCAAGTGTGTGGAATTATTGTTGTCATTTAGTCACACCTCAATGAAAACCACACATCCCGGGGGAAAAGGGTTAGGGTTTGAATATTGGATGGGAATGGGGGTTTTTGGGAAAATTTTTTGGAGAGAGGAAAAAAAAACACAGCATGGACAAACAACAAATGAAGATAAACAAATCTTTGGATACGAAGATATCCATAAATCTTTTAAGGGACATAAAGGAAGAGTATGCACTACTGCATGCATGAAGTTGATTGCTAAATGGATTGGTTAGGTTACTGAAAACTAAGTAGTACTTTCTACTACTTACTAACTATGAAGAAACAATGTGACAGTACTGGGCTGCAGTAATTACGCAATTTCACTTGCCTATCTACCCTCAGAGAGAATAAACACTTAGTACATTAAATTAGTTTTGAAAATAGCAAAGAAAAACGTATACAATGGCTGGAGAGATGAATTTGAAGCAGAAAGCAAACAAATGCACAGAGTCACACTCATAGACGTTCACAACAATAACATTATTTAAAAGATAAGGCGAAGTGAAGAGGATATTGTAACTGTATGTAGTAGTTATCCTGTTGAATTTGGGAAGTTGCATGCATCCAGCCATTCCTCTTATTCGCGGTACTCCTCCATTCCATATGACGCTCCGTCGATCAATCTTGGTGACCAGACACACTGTCCACTGCCTGCCTGGCGGATGAGGAATTGCGGATCGCAAATGGTAAGCCTGAGTTAATCGTTTTTCCCATCACACAGGGTAAAAGCCGGCCTGTAACTGTTGATGGAAAAACAGGAAGTGATATTAAACACCACGGAGAGGTATAAGGTACGCTGTGTAGTGCAAAAATAACACTTTCGGTTTCAGAGGCGACATTATGACATACAAGCATCATTTCTAAAGTGCGTACTCTGAGTCTCCTTTTCAAGGATAGTTATTAGCACACAGCAGGCCAAGGCCATGCAGACGGTCAAGGCAGGCACCACTGAGTGAAGCAACCTGATGGAGCATACCTCTTTGACACAGACAGACAAAGCATATCTAATTGTATGCAGCAAGCCACATAGCCGCAATTTTACATGAACTGCTGCCTGAACTCTGGCATAACATCACTGCACTGGCTTGACCACTCCATACCACGACTAGACAGTCATGTAGTTCTGCTATAGTAGTTGTTGTTGACTGGTTCACCTGTTTGCCACTCACGAATTGGCCATAGTTCTTCTGTAAACCGACGATGATTATCCATCTATCCCAGTGAGTGATTGTAAAGAAAAAAGATATAATATTTAACTTTGATCATCAACACTCATCATCATCATCACGGTATACTGGCAAACAGTGAGTCCAAGGACATTTTGCATATTGGAAAATGCAACGTAGTGGCCCCTGCAGTTGAAGTACAATTTGAATTATACAAGGTAAACAAAGCAGAGTAGACTTGAGTTAGTGTGTAAAAAGATTACATAATAACAGAAGACATATGATTCATTTCATGCACAACAAACAAACAGCAATTACTTTCATCAGAGCCAGACAGCCATTGCTGTCCACTGCATGCCATCTTCTCATTATTCATTACCTGTTCCACTTTTTGTCCGCATCCTGTTCTGAAAGTGAAGGCCCACAGGGCAGCCTCTCCTGTCAATTTCAGAAGTAATTGTCAGCAATCAGCATGTAGTCAGTAATTGCAGTCCCACTTGAGGGGACTCGTCTATGTACTCAATTGAATATCAAGGTTTGTTTCACCACTCTTATCACTTTGTATGCACCAATGCTTGTTATCTTGTCTGCACCAATGCTTGTTATCTTGTTCACAGCATAGGAAATACTAAGCACATTTGTCTACACCAATGTTTGTTTTCTTGTTTTCAATACAAGGAAAACATTCAGCACATTTGTCTTAAACAATGTTTGTTTTCTTTGCCAACTGGGTTAATGTTAATGTCTTCAATATACTTGGTTGTAATAAAGTCTTTCTCAATATCAAAAGTCAATTGAATTCTCTTTTTCCACACAGGAAAATGTACACAAGTCTAACATTAGCAGGGAGGATGGGATTAACGAAATCCTTACTGCGAGCTCCACCGGAGATGACGCACTGTCAGGAAGTATGCAGAAGGCTTTGGTGTCCGACGAGGTCCGTTGTGCAGGTAAGCCGGAATGAAATGCTGAGCTTGAGTGAACGGGTAGGAATCTCTAAAAGGATACACACGGGTTTGAAGAGCGGAGGTCGGGAGCTTCGGGAGGCACCGAAGCACGCAGGTTTGAAGAAGGGCGGAGGTCGGGGGCTTCAGGAGACACAGATGCACTTGCGGTGACGCTCAGATGAAGCAAAGCTTCACCGCGTCTTCAAGGCAGCCTTATATACTGTGCTGCTCCCAAAACGTTTGTGACCCTCATGTGAAAGCGGAACACTGGTAAACTCGTGCAGGAAGTGAATGATGTGATTTCAGTGCACATGCAAAAAACGCCAAAAACAATAAGCACAAGCAAAGGTAAGAAGCTTTACCGAGATTGTATGAACATTACAAAGTAAGCAGGCATTGCATCAACGGTTTGCCCAACTTCACATTAAATCAATACAGAGCCTTCTAGTGTAAACCAATGATGACAAAGGGTGATCCATAATAGCGAGGTGTAATCAAACTACGGCAATGGCAGCATGTACCCCCTTAACACCACTCACTACCCCTGGGCATAATGGATGAAAGCAAGGCAAACTGGGTGCAGGCGTGAGCACACTGCCTGGCTTCAAAATGGCCCCTTGACCTCCAGCCACATGGCCATGCCCTGCCTGGACCAGGCCTCAAAATGGCCCCCACCCACTTGGCCAGGTGTAGTGTTCTTATCTTATGCCAAGCTTTATAGTGTTGTTCCTTGGCTCATTCTCTTCTCAGTTGTTCTAATGCAGAATGTAAGTTTATGGAATATTTAGCCTCAAACTACAAGTCAGCGGCAACACTTCATTTTGGCGACGAGGATGGGATGTCAGCCAAAGCGCTTTTCAGGATCTCGCTCGCTCTCTTTTGAAGAAAGTAGATGGTGAAGAGCTTTGTAAAGATGACGGTGGGCTTTGTAAAAATAAAACAAAGCAGCAGTCAGTCAGAGGTTGAAAAGTCAGATGAGAAGGTCAGAAGTAAAGAGGCAGTATTAGGTTCCTAGAAAATACGGTGATCAATGTAGATGAAGATGATGACTGCAGTATATGAAGAAATAAAGATGAAAGTTTAAAAAAAAAAAAATTGTTGAGTTGAGGTCTCTTGAAGTGGGTGTAGTCCAATTGTCACCAAATGAATGGAGTTGTCAAGAGGTTCATCAGAGTACTAAAAGAAGCCATGCAGTTGGCTTTTATGTCTAGCAATGACTGGGAAAAAGTCGTAAAGTAAAAGGTCCGTGTGTATAGGTTCACAGCACACTCATCTACTGGTGTAACTCCTTTGACCTTTTACATTTTACCTTTGTCGTCTTGTACCAATCTCATACCGCCTTGGATTTCTGCAAAACTTTCTGGTGTGGAAGGTTTTGGTGAAGACACAGCTGGTTGGAGAGAAAGAGAGTTGGAAAAAATGGATAGGGGGAAGAGTGCGTATGATTTGAGGAAAGTTTTTTAAAAAACTGTGGTGAGTGATGGTGATTTAGTGAGGATAAAATTGCCAGAGAGAAAATTTGGGGTTTCCAAATATAATAAACGTATCAAAGTTATCAGACTTTTAGGTAATGTTGTCAGGACTGAAGATCAGAAGGTTTGGAACCTCAATAGAATTGCCAAATGTTGTCCGAAAGATGCTGAACTGGATATTTATCTTCCTGCCACTTCTGGAGATGATCTTTCTGTAATGAGATTTGACAGAAAAAGATCCTTTCCTTCTCGCTTTAAAGAGTTTTTTTAATATGTATTGGTTTTCCTGTGTTTTCTTATTTTGTTTTATTGATGATAAGAGGGAGGTGTTGTAGTGTTCTTATCTTGAGCCAACCTTTCTAGTGATGTTCCATGGCTCATGCTCTTCTCAGTTGTTATAATGCAGAATGTAAGTTTATGGAATGTTTAGCCTCAAACTACAAGTCAGTTGTTTGCTGAACTTTGCAGGATGAGGTCTCTTGTCTTGAAGATACAATAACAACCTCAACCATTGTATTCCTGCCTGCCTGCTGTTTATTCCTGCGGCAACACTTCACCAGGCCCCATCAACACCCCAAAAAGTAAAAAAACACACATAAATCACCACAGTCCAATGCCATCCATGCCCTCAATGATGTTTAAATTCAAGACACCCCACAGAAAGACTTGGTCCATGCACCACTCACTACCACTGAGCCTACTGGCTAGTGTGGCTTTACAGGCAACCCAAAATTAAAAAAACAATTACACATATAACAGTGAGCTAAAATTCCATGACATAAATTAGATTTAAGTTCATCAAAACTCACAGAAACAGTTGTATCATGCACCCATGACTAACCCTGGGCCTACTGGATACTGTGGCTACCCACAATATATTTTTTTAAAGTTGTGAAAAAGTTTTAAAATTGTAGTTGCAGCAACTGCAATGTCCCAAACAAACAACACCAACTTACTTGTAAAACCTCAAATCCAAAAGTGATCCAAAGTCCAAAAAGTCCTCAAATACAAATATCCAGCAGCAGCCACGAAAAGTAATCCTTCCAGCTCCAGATCCAAATGAAAAGTGACAAGGACATGGAGAAAGAACTAGCAGGAGCCCGCTGGACAGGAACAGGAAGTTGGAGACTCTGGGGCACTTACTTCCTCCCACCCCCCAAAAATGGACTCATTGCACAAAAAAAGTGCAGCCAAATGTCAATCTGAGGAGTTATTCTGATCAAAATCTTCATTTTCAGAAGGTTTATGATGCCTGCGTTGGATTTCTTATGCAGAATTGCAATTTTTGCAACTTCGGGAAAGCAGTTCAAATCTCCCGCCGGAAGTCAGCTGCGCGCCGCATCTACGTGTTCGCAATTGTTTACTCCCGCAATGCGTGATCGCGGGCCCTTATGACGTACTCACATTGTCAAACTCTCGCTGTGCTAGATGGCGGGCCGCAATGACGTACTCGCGGTTGAAAAACTCTCACGCAATCACGCAGCAAGATCCAAAATGGCGCAGCACACACAAACCGGGAGGAAAAACAACTCAGCAAACTCAGAATCACGCGCACAAGAGATTATATTTTTCAAGCGCGACCAAGCAAAAAAATCCACCAGCTTGCGAATTGCAGATTTTTGGGCAAATTCACGCAATTCGCGGACCGTGAATTTGCCAAAAATTCAGCCCATACTTGCTTCAAAGACCGCTTGGACAACAATGCTCACGACAGCAAAGAGCTTTTCAGCATCGTAAAGGAACTCTCCAACCCCAGCGGAACCCCAATGACATCCCACCCTCACAGCTTCAACACCACGACTGCCCGACTACGCCAGACTCCACCTCCCCCAGCAGCGTCAACCGACTGACCTCCTGGTCCAACGTCAATGATGACAAAACACGCAAGGTCATGAACTCTATCCACTCAGGATCTCCGTCAGACCCATGCCCACACCACGTATTCAACAAAGCAGACGCAGCCATCACATCCCAACTATGGAAGGTCATCAACATCTCCTTCGAAACAGCAACATTCTGGAAAGCTGGAAGCAATACGACTAAAAAGCCCTCCGAAAGAAGCCCAAAGCGGACCCCAATGACCTCAAGTACTTCCAGCCCATCTCCCTGCTCCCGTTCCCGGCAAAGGTCATAGAGAAAATCGTCAACATGCAATGGCCCGCCACCTGGAAGACAACAACATATTGGACCCGTCCCAGTCCGGAGTCAGACGCAACCACAGCACCGAGACAGCCCTCATTGCCGCCATAGATGACATCAGGGGCCAACTAGACAACGGCGAAACATCAGCCCTCATTCTCCTGGACCTGTCAGCCACCTTCGACGCGGTCTGCCATCGCACTCTAAAGACATGCCTCCTAGAAACCAGAATCCAAGAGAACGCCCTTGACTGGACCACGCCCTTCCTCTCAGGCAGAACCCAGAGAGTTCACCTCCCACCCTTCCGTTCCGAAGCCACCGACATCATCTGCGGTGTCCCCCAGGGCTCATCCCTCAGCCCAACGCTGTTCAATGTCTACATGGCCTCCCTCACACAAGTGGCCCGCCACCACAACCTCAACATCATCTCCTAAGCCGACGACACCCAGCTCTTCCTCTCCCTCACCAAGGACACACACACCGCCAAAACCAACCTCCACAAGGGAATGAAGGTCGTCACTGACTGGATGAAGTGCAGCCGTCTGAAGCTGAACTCGGACAAGACGGAGGTCCTCATCCTCGGACCCACCCCCTCAGCCTGGGACGACTCTTGGTGGCCGACAGCACTGGGAACAGCACCAACACCCACTGGCCATGCACGCAACCTAGGATTCATCCTTGACTCCTCCCTCTCCATGTCGTAGCAGGTCAACTCCGTCTCCTCCTCCTGCTACAACACCCTCCGCATTCTCCGCAGGATCTACAAGTGGATCCCGACCCAAACTAGAAGAGCGGTGACACAGGCCCTCATCAGCAGCAGACTGTACTACGGCAACGCACACTATGAAGGAATCCCAGCCAAACACCTACAACGACTACAACGCATTCAAAACGCCTCCCCCGACTGATTGTCAACGTCCCCCGCCGCAACCACATCACCCCCCACCTGAGAGACCTACACTGGCTCCCCGTCGACAAAAGGATCACCTTCAAGCTCCTCACCAACGCACACAAAGCACTCCACAACACCGGAACAGCCTACCTGAACAGCAGACTCAACTTACACACCCCCACCTGCCAGCTCTCCTCCGCTAGCCTTGCTCTCGCCGCTGTCCCCCGAATCCAACTTATGACCGACGGCAGCAGATCCTTTTCCAACCTCACCGCCAAGACCTGGAAAACCCTCCCTACCCACATACAGCAGACCCAAGACCTACTCGCCTTCAGAAGACTCCTCAAGACCTGGCTCTTCAAACAGTAGCAGCACCCCCCTCACCTCAGCGCCTTGAGACCCTCATGGGTAAGTAGCGGGCTTTACAAGTATTCTGATTGATTGGTCAGCTATGATTCCTAGATTAAAGTGAAGAGGGGGGTGAGTTAGTATGTGCTTTAAATAATGTGGTTAAATGTATTAACAAGAAAATGGAAAAATTATTCAGAACCCCGAAACTAAGATCTATAGGTCATGGGTACATCCAAGGGGAGCAGTTTTTTATACAGGATGGGGTGCATCTCTCTAGTCATGGCAATCAGATATTCATGGATAACATAATGGCATGGTTAGAGGGAGCAAGGTACAGGATATGACCTCCTGGTAGGTAGAGGGGGGAGGCCAGATAGTCGGCAACTATACTGGCCTTTGGCGTTAAGGTCATGATTGGTGAGCATAGTTTTCGGTCTTTAATGGGCATCACCATTGAAAAATGGGGACGCCAGAGGGAGAGACAGAGGGTCTCTCATGGAACTCCAGGGGCAGTTACAGCTTGTAGGCTGGAGGAGTGCGGGGTAAAGGAAGTCTTGCTCAAGGGCACAAGGAGGCATAACTGCTGCACCCCCTTTTATGGACTTTAACTGTGAGGGCGTAGGGGGTCCTGGGGGAGGTATTCATCCAGTAAGTTGGGCCCCCTACGCAAGTTCATGCCGGTAAGGAGGTGGTGACCTAGCTGGATCAGGATCTGGGAACACCAGTCATTGACCTTACCGTAGGCTTTAACAGGGATACTCAGAAAGTTAATATCTTTATCACTTAGAGTATGATAGGATTGGCTCTGTATTAGAAACATGTTAAGGTTAGCCAATTGACATCATGTACGCATCAATGTATTGGACTTTCAGCGAATTGTACATAATGTAAATAAAATGATTATTAATATTTTAAGATTTTATGTAATAACATACAGCCGGGGGTTACTACAACCACTAATCCAAACAGTTGTGTTGTTTGCATTGCTTTGCCTTGGGAGAAAATGAGGGTCGGAGAGCCTCCAAGGGAGTGGGGAGGGTCCCTCATTTCTCCAAGGGTATATGTCCTCTGGAGGGCAGGGTGTATTAGGCAGTACCAGACCATGTAAAAAATTTAAACATTCCCACTGTGAATATTTGTTGTAATTTAATTAGGTTTTTGGGTACTTTCTTGATATAAATTGAACTAGTTGAATTCACTACAATGTATTTTGGTTGCTCTAATCACGTTTTGTATTATTTTAATAACTTGTGTTTTTAATTCACTGTATTTGTTTATTAGTGATTGTTGTGGTACTTAAGTGTAATCTGTGAATGCACTTTATAGATGAAATAAAGAAAGAAAATATAATAAAACTAAAAAACTTTGGCTGTGGTTAGCCACGTCATGTTGAAGGTGTGCATACCACAAAAGATACATATATACAGAGTTGTATGAGTAACTAAAAAAAAAAGAAAGGCCAGGAAGAGGTGCAGAAGCAAACAGGTAGTCCGATGCAGAGGTGAAATTGGGGACGAGGATAGGGGAAAGCAACCTGGGGTACGGAAACAACATGGGAGGGGCAGAGAAGCACATCATGGCGCCAGGGAACATTGAGGGGAGCCCTGAAGCACATGGCAAGACAGTGCTACACTGAGGGAGCACACAAGCTCATAGAGAGATAGACCAACATGGAGAAAGGGGAAGCAACAAGGGGACAAAAACAACATGGGGAGGGCAGAGAAGTGCATGATGAGACCAAGGAACATAGAGGGGAGCACTGAAGCACATGGCAGGACAGAGCAGCACTGACACTGAGAGAGCACTGAAGGTGATAGAGAGATAGACCAACATGGCGGCAGGGGAAGCAACAAGGGGACAGAAACAACATGGGTGAGGCAGAGAAAAACGTGGTGAGACAAAGGGTTGAAAACGGCCCCCTCTGCATTATCACTCCCAAACTTTTTGCTTTCCTCCTTCATTTTTGCTGATCTTCTTTTGCTGGCCTCAGGATTTTGTACACTTTACACTGCTAACCAGTGCTAAAGTGCTTGTGCTCTCTCCCCGGAACATGGTAAGATTGGCTTATCCCCAATTGACATATTTAATTTACTTGCAATTCCCTAGTAAAGTGATATTACATGTACCCAGGTACACTTGAGTAGTCCTTCAAAACTAGTCTAAGGCCTGCAATTGCAGCATGTGTGAGCAGTTTTAAACTGCCACTTCAACCCGGTAAAATAAACTTCTTCCCAGGCCCAAACCTTCCTTTTTAATAAATATAAGGCACCACTAGGGTAGGTCCTGGGGAGCTTAAAGGGCAAGGTGAAATATATTTAAAATTTGGACATGTTCTTTTAGATTTTGCTTATCCTGGTAGTAAAAAACTCTAAAACTCATTTTTCTGCACTGCAAGACATACCTCTCCTATAGGATAACATTGGAGTTACCTTATTACATGTATTTAGCTATAACTTCTAAATGGAAACAGGTATCCAGTTCATGTTTTGTGTCTCTGGAATTGTGATGAAAGATCCTCTCTTACGTTAAAGCCAGATTTTAAATTACAATTTTGAAAATGCCAATTTTAGAAAGTTGGCATTTTCCTGCCTTAACCATTAAGTTATTTGCATCCTGTCTCTGGGTCACATGACTGGGTGTAGCTGACAGATGGGTTTTGTATATTCCGCCACGGACAATAAAAAGCTTATGTGTGTCTGGATGGGCCATCACTGGCAGGATGGGAGGATGGAGCTGGGCACAGCCATACATCCACTTGAATATGCTGTGTTCTGCCTCCACATTTAGAGCTACATACCCCTGTGGCTAGTTTGCAGCAAAGGCTGGGGAAGCCTGTGCACTTCAAAGGGAGACCTCTAGAAGCTTTTCCCACTTCAAAGAAGGCACCTTGTATAAATATTGGACCTCAGACACCAACTCTTCAGTACACTTTTGGACCTGTGGAGGCTCATCCAGGAAGAAGGAATCCTGGGCTGTTGATAGAACTGCCATTCTGCTAGACTGCTTCCCTGCTGGACTACTGCCTTGCCAGACTGCTGCCTTATTGGACTGCTGCCCTATTGACCAGCTGTCCACCTGTGTGAGTCAGACTGATTGGACCTGCATCTGACTCCCAGAGTGACTCCAAGACCTAGTCTGGTGGCCTTATGTTTAGAGCCACAAGGACATTACAGGCTCCCAACCACCTGAACTACCACCAAATCCAGCTGGAGCTAGGCTCTGACCCACCAGAGGTGCCCTTCAAGTCCTGGAACCTTGGTGTGGCCTCAGTGGAAATTAATTATTCTTCTTGGGCTCTTCCCGACTATGAGCTGGCCCGTTAGTGCCAAAACCTTGCCACTCGCACAGCTCGCTTACACAAACTTTTTGCTCTGAATTTTTTAAAATTTTAATAATGAAAACAGTAGAATACAGTGGACTGCTTCTGCACTGTTATGATGTCAACAAAACAATGGACGTTTAGCTCAAAGCCATGTAATGTGGCAAATTGTAAAGCTTCAGCTGTGGAAGGTAGAAATAAGTGACAGTTTTACATTTCAAAACGAAAAGATAGACACTGTGGTTGCAGTCAAATTTCAATGTTTTTTCTGAAAGGCAATGTAAAACATGAACAACAAATAAACAACCAATAATCAGTAATATGGCTCGTTGCGGCCTAGTTATGCTAAATGAACTAAACCTATAAAAAGCATTATTTTTCTAAATAAGAATTCGTTTTTCACACCTTTTTCAAATACATAATGTCGTCATTGCTATTTCATGCCTATCCTTCTTATTTGATACTGGGGTGCATTGTGGCTCTCACTTTCCTACCTCTTCACTTGTTCAACATTGCTGCTCTTTTCCAAGGTAGGAATGACTGCAGTCTTATTTTTAGGTCTCGCAGACCTGCGTTGCAGCACGCATCCGTTGCTCTGAGAGGCATATTGGAGTAGGGTAGGTTTTAGAAGTGGGGTTGAAGCCCCACCCCTTGTTTTTATTAGCTTGTGTCATCATCCATGCTAAACACTGGCTTTCTATTGTAAATGAGGCTTCTTAGTCCCTCCTTTGTTACCGCCCTGTCTCCTTTTGGGATGGCCCATCCATACTAGATATTTTATGTGCGGCGTTACACTGTCTCCTTTAAATAGTCGGTAAGCATTGCATTTATTTTCATTCAGCATTACGCTTTCACTTTAACAATAGCTGCCAGATCACCCTGTGAGTGCTGTGTGGGCGGCAGCTATTGTAACGTGAAAGCAGCATGTCCGGCATGAACCATATTGTTATCGAGGGCCCCGGACCCTGGGGCTTCAGGCTCATCAATGGGAAGGACTTTGACCAGCCTCTCACCATCTCCAGGTTAAGTGCTCAGTACACCAATTTTCCCGGGTGCTTAAGCTCTGCTCCCTGCGTCCATTCTGAAACCTTGGCAGCTATGATCTAGTAGATCGTTGCTGAGGTCCAACTGTTGTGCCCGTCCAGCACCTCTTGCTAGATCGCAGAGCGTAGGCGGCCCCTACATAGGTCCCGTCCCAGTAGGAGCGCCAATCTCCGCTGTTCCTCTCCCAGGGCAGCCGGTGCGCTCTCCAGGGCACCCCTGCACCTCAGTCTGAGCCCCTGCCCTCTGCCATGAGCAGCACCTTGCAGCCGTGAAAAAGCCACAGAAGAGGACCCAGCCTGTCTGGATAGACCACTGCAGTGGACCCAGCTCTCCCAGCTCCTGTGCCCCCCTGCTCGGACAGACTACAGCAGAGGACTCAGCCCTCCAGCTCCTGTTCAGGCTACCCGCGCAGACCGCTGCAGTGGACCCAGCCCTGTCGGCTCCTGTGCATGCTGCCTTTCTTGGCTTCCCCAGTGCCACCCTCTGAGGGGTGATGGCCCCCGGGCTGGCTTTCCCTCTGCTCTCAGCGCTCCTGTTAAGCCTCCCCCACTCAATACGTGGGCAGGACCTGCCCACCAGCAACCCTGGGGTGAGTGGACACAGCCTGCACCTTCATTACTTCAACCTGGCTGGAGGAGAAGGAGATATGCCGGGCCAACCCAGACCTCTACCGCAAGCTGGTGTGGGGGCCTGCGTCCGGGTACCCCAGGCAGACCATCCAGGTAACCGTGTGCATGGTAAGGACTGCTGTACCCTTTCGATAGGGGACTGTGAACTGACCACCCAAGCAGTGTTACATACTTTCAAACAGCCCCACACCCCCACAGAGCCACCCCAGATAACCCTGCAATCCATAGTGGAAGGATCGTAGTTACACTACACATCTATAGGGAACCGGGATCCAGGATGTTATTCGTGGGGCCATTGTTAGCCCACCCATGTCACCCCCAATCCACTGAGGGACACTGATTGTTACCTCTAGGGGTATACAATCAATGCTGCTCTTTTGTAGCTCTTTCAGATAACCCTCAGCGTGTAGAAGGCACTGCATGTATTTTATAGGGTGACAGATGCTGCTGTACGTGCAGCCGTTAGCGAGCAATGAGTTATATAAAGGGGACCCCGTCACAGCAACAAGGCCCGGACCCATTCTGTTATGCATGTAGGGGGGTGCATCCAGGTAGCGTTGTGGTCTATAGGTGTCAATGCGTGCTTCCTGCAATGGTGCTCGAGCTCTTGAAGCACTGCACGTTGCTCATTTGATCCAAAGGTTGGGAAGGGGGCACGGGCCACACAGGCCACCCCATGCCCCTAAAGCAGGAACATAGAGGACACGTGATTGCCTATAGTTGTCCTTACACGAGCGCCAAGGGTACGCCTGGATCTGTAGGGGCTGTCTCTGGAAGAGGGGTGGAGGCTTCCAGGTGACCATGGCAACTGTAGGGAACTCTGTCAGAATGAACCCACTGTTGATGATTCTCCTATTGACAGATGACTGACTCTTACTTGCTACTCACTCTGTGGGTGAGGAATGTGGCTGCCCCTAGAAATACCATGCATGTGTAGCCGCGCTGCACACCCGTAGGTGACACACCACTATGTGATGGCACAGGAAGACTGCAAATCTCGGGCAACTTTGTGTGCACAGTGGTGAGCAGGTATCCCTGCACCAGGGCACATACAATGTGGCCTCATTAGAGGCGCAGTGACACACGTACTGTCAGCCCACCGGCATAGTGTAAGCACTTCCATGGAGCCTATCGTGAGAGCTGTACGCCTGCCTGTAGAGAGCTGCATGCCTACCTGCCTGTAGCGAGAGCTACATACCTGCCTGTAGGGAGAGCTACATGCCTGCCTTTAGGGAAAGCTGGTAGCCTCCCTGTAGGGAGTGCTGGTTGCCTGCTTGTAGGGAGAGCTGCACGCCTACCTATAGGGAGAGCTTGTCTCCTGCCAGTAAGGAGAGACTGTAGGAAGAGCTGGTCTCCTGCCTGTAGGGAGAGCTGGTATCCTGCCTGCAGGGAGAGCTGGTCTCCTGCCTGTAGGGAGAGCTGGTCTCCTGCCTGTAGGGAGAGCTGGTCGCCTGCCTGTAGGAAGAGCTGGTAGCTTGCCTGTAGGGAGAGATGGTCTCCTGCCTGAAGTATGGAGACCAGGAAGGAGGCCATAAATAAAAGGCATTGTGATTTACAATGAGAATAGCTCAAACTCTTGCATAAGCGAGACCTATTGCATTCTAAATGCTTGTTATAGATGACAGCAGGACATTGGTAGACAGAAAGGTGGTATTATTACTATTAGTACCAGATCCTGCTGATGTTCTTCATTGCTTGAGGAAACAAAGAACAGAAGCCCCTAATGCTCCCCTTCTCCCAGGGTGTGCTGTCGTGTTTCACAGACACACCAGGCACTTAATGACTTGAGGTTGGTAACTAGCAGGCCTGAAACCTATTGGTGACCACTGTGAAATGGGCTGTGGAGGGGCAGAATTGCAAGTGATCCTGTGGACAGTAGTATGTAAGCCGGCAAGATCACAGATTGAAACTAGGTGGCATGTGAGACAACACACAGGTGCCTTTAAGGGGCGTCTTATGTGCCAATTTCTAGGGTATTGATACCCCTTCCGCTTGTTTAGAGTGGGAATGAGTGCAACTGCTCACCACTGGCTTCTACTGAGTTATTGAAGTTGGCTTTTCCTACTTGGGATAAAATCCTATAATGGTTTTTTTAATTATTATTTTCTTGAAATGTTATATTGTGCGAACTTGGCCCGAGGGGATTAGTGTGCTTTACTTGAGCACCAGATTAGGAAGTTAAGGTGTTGCGGTGCTACCGTGCAGCTGTACTATAGATAAAAAGTATATCAGGAACTTCATTGAATGAAGTATAAATCTGCATGTGCTTAATTGTGAATGAAAAGAAGCACTTGAAAATGTTTTCTTCTTGGGTATGTTTCTATGACAGCTGCGGTGTACAGTGTTATTTAGGAAAAGTGATTATTACATCTTCTTTGGGTGTATTGGTTGGACACTTGGGGCCTCATCTACGAGGCCCCAGTGGTACTTTAGCACCGCTGCAGCATCACTTTTTTGATGCTCCGGTGGAGCACAGTGCCACAGCATATTTACAAGGCCACGCAAAGCCACGGTACATGGCTTTTCATGGCCTTGTAAATATGTGCCCCTTTCATGCAGGACACTGCTTTAAAGAAGAGTTTCATGTGTGTTGCTGGGGGTGTTCCCATGCAAAACCCATAGAATCTGAAGCATTCCCATATTTACCAGGAATCACAAACCTGTGAATGGTCAGGTTCCCATGTCTCTCTATGGTGCAACAAGGGGAAATACTTTTACTCCTCCCAGTTTTTTCCTCTTTCTATGCTTGATGCATTCGGCAGAACGCATAAAAGAGGAAAATGCCATGAATTATTGTTTTTATTCCAAAGGTTGGGAAGGGGGCACAGGCCAGACAGGCCACCCCATGCCCCTAAAGCAGGAACATAGAGGACACGTGATTGCCTATAGTTGTCCTTACAAGAGCGCCAAGGGTACTCCTGGATCTGTAGGGGCTGTCGCTGGAAGAGGGGTGGAGGCTTCCAGGTGACCATGGCAACTGTAGGGAACTCTGCCTGAATGAACCAACTGTTGATGATTCTCCTATTGACAGATGACTGACTCTTACTTGCTAATCACTCTGTGGGTGCGGAATGTGGCTGCCCCTAGAAATACCATGCATGTGTAGCCGCGCTGCACACCCGTAGTTGACACACCACTATGTGATGGCACAGGAAGCCTGCACATCTCGGGTCACTTTGTGTGCACAGTGGTGAGCAGGTATCCCTGCACCAGGGCACATCCAATGTGGCCTCATTAGGGGCGCAGTGACACACGTACTGTCAGCCCACCGGCATAGTGACAGCACTTCCATGGCGCCTGTCGTGAGAGCTGTACGCCTGCCTTTAGAGAGTTGCATGCCTACCTGCCTGTAGGGAGAGCTACACACCTGCCTGTAGGGAGAGCTACATGCCTGCCTTTAGAGAGAGCTGGTAGCCTGCCTGTAGGGAGTGCTGGTTGCCTGCTTGTAGGGAGAGCTGCACGCCTACCTATAGGGAGAGCTTGTCTCCTGCCAGTAAGGAGAGACTGTGGGAAGAGCTGGTCTCCTGCCTGTAGGGAGAGCTGGTATCCTCCTGTAGGGAGAGCTGGTCTCCTGCCTGTAGGGAGAGCTGGTCTCCTGCCTGTAGGGAGAGCTGGTCGCCTGCCTGTAGGAAGAGCTGGTAGCTTGCCTGTAGGGAGAGATGGTCTCCTGCCTGAAGGATGGAGACCAGGAAGGAGGCCATAAATAAAAGGCATTGTGAGTTACAATGCGAATAGCTCAAACTCTTGCATAAGCGAGACCTATTGCATTCTAAATGCTTGTTATAGATGACAGCAGGACATTGGTATACAGAAAGGTGGTATTATTACTATTAGTACCAGATCCTGCTGATGTTCTTCATTGCTTGAGGAAACAAAGAACAGAAGCCCCTAATGCTCCCCTTCTCCCAGGGTGTGGCTGTCGTGTTTCACAGACCCACCAGGCATTTAATGACTTGAGGTTGGTAACTAGCAGGCCTGAAACCTATTGGTGACCACTGTGAAATGGGCTGTGGAGGGGCAGAATTGCAAGTGATCCTGTGGACAGTAGTATGTAAGACGGCAAGATCACAGATTGAAACTAGGTGGCATGTGAGACAACACACAGGTGCCTTTAAGGGGCGTCTTATGGGCCAATTACTAGGGTATTGATACCCCTTCCGCTTGTTTAGAGTGGGAATGAGTGCAACTGCTCACAACTGGCTTCTACTGAGTTATTGAAGTTGGCTTTTCCTACTTGGGATAAAATCCTATTATGGTTTTATTAATTATTATTTTCTTGAAATGTTATATTGTGCGAACTTGGCCCGAGGGGATTAGTGTGCTTTACTTGAGCACCAGATTAGGAAGTTAAGGTGTTGCCGTGCTACAGTGCAGCTGTACTATAGATACAAAGTATATCAGGAACTTCATTGAATGAAGTATAAATCTGCATGTGCTTAATTGTGAATGAAAAGAAGCACTTGAAAATGTTTTCTTCTTGGGTATGTTTCTATGACAGCTGCGGTGTACAGTGTTATTTAGGAAAAGTGATTATTACATCTTCTTTGGGTGTATTGGTTGGACACTTAGGGCCTCATCTACGAGGCCCCAGTGGTACTTTAGCAACGCTGGAGCATCACTTTTTGATGCTCCGGTGGAGCACAGTGCCACAACATATTTACAAGGCCACGCAAAGCCACGGTACATGGCTTTTCATGGCCTTGTAAATATGTGCCCCTTTCATGCAGGACACTGCTTTAAAGGTGAGTTTCATGTGTGTTGCTGTGGGTGTTCCCATGCAAAACCCATAGAATCTGAAGCATTCCCATATTTACCAGGAATCACAAACCTGTGAATGCGTCATGTTCCCCATGTCTCCCTATGGTGCAACAAGGGGAAATACTTTTACTCCTCCCAGTTTTTTCCTCTTTCTATGCTTGATGCATTCGGCAGAACGCATAAAAGAGGAAAATGCCATGAATTATTGTTTTTTTTGCAGGAAGGTGGCCCTTCATGCACAAAAACAATTACTCCTGCAATGCAGGCACCCTTGCAACATGATGCAAGGGTGTTCGTGTTGGTGCACGGATGCTCTTTGTGCACTGGCGCAAGGAAGGGCAGGAATGCGCTGTATCTTGTAGATACGGCGCATTCCTTCTCTTTTCTTTTGACGCACTGCAGTTCAGCAGAAAGGCCTGCAGTGCTGCCTGCATCAAATGTTTGTAGATTCGCCCCTTAGAATCTCTTTGTTTGGATATATGTAATAGTTCATTGAAAATAGGGGAACTTTCTTGTTCTAGTGCTCCCTTGTTGCCATGGCATTAGGGAACCTGCAGTGCTAGCCTGAAGCTCTGTGGAGTTTTGTGATATCATAGTATGAATGATGCGTTCCTCATTGTGACCTATTCAGCATAATCAGAATCAAAACTTGTTGGTGTGATTCATGTTACCAGTGTCTAGCTGCTTTTCATAGAGCAAGGTCGCAGGTTGCTGGTTTCTTCGGATTCATTTTACAAATGTGATAGGTAGGTTTTACATCAATTTTATTGATCAGGAGTTTGTCCCAGCACAAGATGAGATAGGAGTTGAGAGGGATGTTATATTTACCTAACTGAAAACTGCATGTTTTAGAAGATTTTAATTAGGCCTGATATAAGATGACTTTCTGATGTGACACTACTTGCCTGAACTTTTTTAAATAGCTAGAACTTTTACTTTTGTGAAAATGTGCTGCACGTTTTAAAGCCAATAGTTGCTGGAAAGTAATTTCTTACTTGTGAAAGTACACTGTATTTGTTATCTGAATTTAGAGAGATGATGCAATGTCTGGCACATTTCCATGTTGGCAGATTACACTGTATGTGGGATATGGGATGTCATTTTATGAGACTGGTGTCTTTTCCTATAGTTATTGCAGTTACATCTGTCCATTGCATTTGTGAAATTCTGTCTCTCAGGTTTGCTGAGATTGATTGCATTCACCAGAATCCACTGTAGGGATGAAGTTATTTGTGTTGAATGTTTTATTTTGCTTATGGCTGATCAGCGATTGCATTCCTACCGGGAATGGCCCCCAGTCCTGCCTAACCTTAACTATTCCTTAACAAACGACGTCCCCTGGAGTGGACACTTAGCTCTGACGTGCTGACAGTGATAGAGGGCAGCGTGTCACAGCTATACACATGTAGGTGGTCTGCACAATAACAGTTACAGAACTTGGTGTTCCACCCTGGCTTAGGCATTTGTTGCAAAATTCAACAGGCATATTTACAAAGAATTGGCGTAGGGCAGCACACAACTCATTTTGCTGTGCTCCCCCTACACCAATTTGAAAGGACGGAAATGCACTGCATTTACAAGATAAAGTGCATTCCTATCCTTTCAGTCAGGGCTAATTCATAAACTGCAGGCGTGCGCCAATGCAGGCACCTTTGGTGCAAGGTGTCTATGTTGTTGGCATGATTATATTTGTACATGAAGGGACACCTTCCTGCATAAAACAATCACAAGAGGTGCTCTCTTCTTTCTACTTGTGCTGCAGAATGCTGCACACATGGAAAGAGGAAACAACGAAGAGAAATGTAACCAAATGTTCTCGCTATGTCTGCTCTGGGGAGGCAGACATTTGTTTGCACTGCCCCATATTCACGCTATGTTGTAAATCAGGGCCACTGTCAAAATCCATGGGTGTTGCATGAGAACACCCATGGCATGCCTCCTTCTCGGAATTTGAGACAACACAGCAACTTGTGCTGCATGGTCTTTAACTTTATCTACAAGGCCAAGAAAATCCATGCAGATTGGCTTTATGGGGACTTGTAGATATGGGCATGTTCTCTGCATCACCGGAGCATCAAAAAAAGTGATGCTCCAGTGGTGCAAGGGGGTTGTAAATACGCCCCACGTATTTAATCTCACATCACAGTTGTGCTGCACTGAGCTGTGTGTCAGTAGCAGGCTCTAACTTTCTTGTCTGTTGTGCTAAGCACAGGTTTTCTGTTCTGAACTGAGTTGCTGAGTTTTTCACTTGTCATTGATGGTTGGGTTATCAGTAGGGGAGGTGAGAGACAAGGGGGTTGCTTTTATTTACAACTTTGGTTTGGTGGCATTCACTGAGGAGCGAGCTGTATGGAACTACTTGATCTTCATTACTCCACTTTTGATGGATATTTGCATCGAAGAGGAACCCTTAATTAGAAATAAGTTTCTTCAGAGTAAAGCGTTACCACAACTTAGTCATGCAAAATAAACAGCAAAACGGCAAACGGCCGCCGGGGCAGACAACAGCTGTTTCAAATTAAATATTTCAAAGTTCGTACTCACAACTATTGGACGCCTCCCCCCCTAGGAACCTAGGCGAACACTTCCATGACCCGAATGGTGCCTGGGTCGAGTGACGCCTAGCGTTATCTAGCGTGCGGACGTCAGAACACGTGATCAGCATTTCATGGTTCTTTAAAGGGCCAGATGCTGAATTGCATCTCGTAAACTTTATTTATAAAGTGTTCCAAAAGCGGGTGGGACAAAAGTGTCCCACCTGCCAGCTCGGACCTCGCCCTCGCTACAGTCCCCCGCTTCCGAAGAGCGACCTCAGGTGGCAGATGGTTCTCCCACCTCGCGGAAAAGACCTGTAACACACTTCCCATCCACCCACGGCAGATCCAAGACCTGCTGACCTTCAGAAAACTCCTCAAAACCTGGCTTTTCGAGCAGTAGCAGCATTCCCCACACCAGCGCCTTGAGACCCTCACGGGTGAGTAGTGCGCTCTACAAATAATATGTTTGATTGATTGATTGATTGATTGATTGATTGATTGGACCTACAGTTAATCGTCCTGATTTACATTTACATTTATTTACATTTACATTTGACATGTTCTGACTTTCTTTTAGGGCCATGTCTTTTAAGAAATAAAAGATTCCTTGCCACTGGAATGTATTCTATATACATGTAGGGGGGTGCACCCAGGTAGAGTTGCGGCCTATAGGTGTCAATGCGTACTTCCTGCAATGGTGCTCGAGCTCTTGAAGCACTGCATGTTACTCATTGCATCCAAAGGGGTGGGAAGGGGGCACGGGCCAGACAGTCCACCCCATGCCTCTAAATCAGGAACATAGAGGACACGTGATTGCCTATAGTTGTCCTTACACGAGCGCCAAGGGTACGCCTGGATCTGTAGGGGCTGTCGCTGGAAGAGGGGTGGAGGCTTCCAGGTGACCATGGCAACTGTAGGGAACTCTGTCTGAATGAAACCACAGTTGATGATTCTCCTATTGACAGATGACTGACTCTTACTTGCTACTCACTCTGTGGGTGCGGAATGTGGCTGCCCCTAGAAATACCATGCATGTGTAGCCACGCTGCACACCCGTAAGTGACACACCACTATGTGATGGCACAGGAAGCCTGCACATCTCGGGTCACTTTGTGTGCACAGTGGTGAGCAGGTATCCCTGCACCAGGGCACATCCAATGTGGTCTCATTAGGGGCGCAGTGACACACATACTGTCAGCCCACCGGCATAGTGACAGCACTTCCATGGCGCCTGTCGTGAGAGCTGTACGCCTGCCTGTAGAGAGCTGCATGCCTACCTGCCTGTATGGAGAGCTACACACCTGCCTGTAGGGAGAGCTACATGCCTGCCTTTAGGGAGAGCTGGTAGCCTGCCTGTAGGGAGTGCTGGTTGTCTGCTTGTAGGGAGAGCTGCACGCCTACCTATAGGGAGAGCTTGTCTCCTACAAGTAAGGAGAGACTGTAGGAAGAGCTGGTCTCCTGCCTGTAGGGAGAGATGGTATCCTGCCTGTATGGAAAGCTGGTCGCCTGCCTGTAGGAAGAGCTGGTAGCTTGCCTGTAGGGAGAGATGGTCTCCTGCCTGAAGGATGGAGACCGGGAAGGAGGCCATAAATAAAAGGCATTGTGATTTACATTGCAAATAGCTCAAACTCTTGTATAAGCGAGACCTATTGCATTCTAAATGCTTGTTATAGATGACAGCAGGACATTGGTAGACAGAAAGGTGGTATTATTACTATTAGTACCAGATCCTGCTGATGTTCTTCATTGCTTGAGGAAGCAAATAACAGAAGCCCCTAATGCTCCCCTTCTCCCAGGGTGTGGCTGTTGTGTTTCACAGACCCACCAGGCACTTAATGACTTGAGGTTGGTACCTAGCATGCCTGAAACCTATTGGTGACCACTGTGAAATTTAGCCTCTGAGTCGAAGAGCATTTGAACAGGGTGACCATTTATTAGGGCACTTTTGACAGGGCTTGAGCACTTAACCTTGGCAACTTGTGCCAAAATCTCACCACAGTGTAGATCATCAGAACTAGATTCAGATTTGTCTTGTATCCAAACCTCTTTAACTCGTTTGTTTTTCTTATTCTTTTGTAGTCTGCAAGCTTTAGCTAAGGGTCCCACCTCCCGCAATTGAGACATTTTGTGTTTATTGCAGCACAAGACTTGTCATCAGCTAGATGGCCAATGTTGTCATAACTGTAGCACCTTCCGGAGAAAGGTTTTCTTTGCCATGATGAATGTGGCTCGAAACGTTTGGGTTTCATAGTATGAGGTTCAACTCTTTTTGATGATTTGGCTTGAGAGACAGCTTGTACTTTATCATTTGAAGTAGTTGTAGGGCCATTTTCTTTTTTTTTTATGACTTTGACACAGGTTAAGGAGTGTGTGATTCGTTTCGTGATTGTGATGACCTCATCAAGGTTAGGGTCATCCTTCTGCCACAATTCGTCATTCACTTTCTCTATGGCACAACCAAGCATGAATTGATCATGTATACGTTCTTCTAGTACACCTTCAAACTTGCAAGTGGAGGCGAGTTTACGTAGTTGAGGCACATACATCTCTACAGTCTCCTTAGTTTGTTGAGTCCTTTTACCAAAGTGGTAGCGTTCTAGGACTGTGCTCACTTTTCTGTAAAAATGTTTGTCTAATTTCTTCAAGCAAATCTCAAACTCATTGACACTGTTGGATTCAGAGTCATCAAGATCCAGTAGATGTTCAAAGACTTCCTGCCTCTCTGTGCCTAAGCAGTGTAACAACAAAGCTGATTTTCTCTCGGCACTGAGAGACACTTCCACACCCTGGCGTAGTTAACAAATACTTTTTTCAATTTTGACCAGTGGACTGTAGGTTCACCGGGATTAGAAAGGAAAAAAGGTGGTGGTGTGACGTTTTACATGTTTGAAACAGGCGAGGTAGAAGTCACACTGGGCTGGTTGGGTTCTCAGGAGGAGTAGAAAAAATGAAGCTGAGGTAGTAGTAGGATGCTATGGCCATTAAAGTGGAGCTGTTCCCATCAGCATGTAGATAACTTGGACAGGCTTAGATAAAACAGCTGTGCAGATCAGCTTGTAGGTAACGTTGAAAAATTGAAGTAAAAATAATTGTGCTTATCAAAAAATTAAAGTGACTGCACACTAAATGCTGTGCCTATCAGCATTGAATAAATAATGATAGGAAAAGATTGAAGTCAAAGCTGTGCCTGCCAGCGAAGAAGTTTTAAAGCTGTTCCTGTCAGCAAAACAAAGTTTGGCAGGCGAAATGTAGGAGTAGTTTTAAAGCTGTGCCTGTCAGCGAAGTATAGCTTGGCAGGCGAAATGTAGGAGTATTAAATAACTTGTTGTTTCAATGAACGTGAGACAGTAGTATAAGAATGCTGAGTTGTAGCATGTAAGATTCGCAGGAGGAGAGAGTTGTCACAAGGTAACAGGACGTGCATTGTTTACGAGAAGTATTTGTTGTTGCCAGGTAACGGGACGTGCGTAGTCCACTGACGAAGAAGAAAAGTTTGCTTGGTAACAGGACTGTGAGCAACACTGCTCACTCCACCACAAGAGCTTCTTTGGTTGCTAAGAGAGGGCTGTTGTCGTCAAGGGCAATATGTGCTCAGTTTCTAGGCGGTGACCCATAGGCAGAGAAGAGGCATCAGACAGCTTCACTTAGGACTGTTGAGTGTGAGGCAGAAGAGGCGCGAGCGTGTGCTTTAATTTATTGAATGTTATAGGCTGTAAAGTCTATTTTAAGAAGCGGAAGTGCAAGGAAGTATCACGAAGAGGCAGGAAAGACCCGCACAGTACCAGAGTTTAGAAAAGAAGATTGGAGAACTCTTGCAGTGTAGATCATCCTCCAATGAGATGTTTGATGTGTTAGGACGTCTGTAGGCTGGGGTCCGTTTCAAGATCATCGCCAGTGTAATAAAGTTGGTGCTCTTGTATTAAATTGATGAAGATTGGTTTATTCAGCCCAGACAGAGCTGACAGCAACTGACACCAAGGAATAAAGTGTACACTCAAGAGAACCAACACTCTAGAACAAAGAACATGATGACACGCAGGTCATTCTTGGTGAGGGAGAATGCGACGATGCATAAAACATGGTGACACTACGGTAAGATCATTACAACGGCCAAGTTGGAGACCAGAGGAAAGCTGAGTTTTAGGGCCACAAATGCTTAAAGTTAGGTAGTATCGGATGGGGAGATGAGGGGAAAAGTGAGGGAGTTTGTGTTTAACCCAGCTACAAGAGGTACCAGGTCGCAACTTACAGAGTGGATTGTCCCACTACAGCACACAGCTTTGCACACACAATTCCTATGTTGTCCAACTTTTAAATAATCTCTTGAAACATCAATGGGCTGATAATAAGATAAAAGAGGAGTTGTGCTGCAATACTTTAAAAAGCTGAATCCCCAGGCTCATTGCTGCAGGAAACCCACATGTTGGGTCCAAATGTGGGTGCTTTGGTCGATTTGGTTTCTCTTGTCTATACCACGTAGGATTTACCTCAGGCTCTAGAAGGGTAGCATTTATACTACATCACTCATTTCCTTTCACAGTTACAACAATGCATGCTGACCCCTTGAACAGTTATGTAGGGGTACCTGGACAGTTAGAAGGCACCACCAGGTCCTTTGAAGTATATACCTGCTCCCTGCACTGAAAAACAGCACACTGCATACACTCTCGGAATGGATCATAGAACACCCTGCGGGAAAATAGGCAATATCCTAACACTAGATGTCCGAACACTCGGCAACCGTTTTGCCACTACCCCACTGTTGAATTTGGCCACTTCCCTGGGGCTCTCAGACATGTGCACAGTACAACACCTGGGTATACACTTACTATTCCGGTGCACATGTCTCACATTCCAGGCTAGACCATTTTTTCTCCATGCAGCATACTCAGACATTATCCCCAGGTGTATTTCTGACCACTCTCCAGTGGAACTGACTCTTTGGGGGCTCCCCAGAATGTTTAACCATTATTGACAAGGAAATACCTATAAATTGACTGATGGCAGTTTCCCTGACCACATGATGTACGGCATTGAGGACTTACTGTCTGTGAACACCACTTCCAACTCATCATCAGCAATATTTTGGAAGGAATTGAAGGCAACTATATGGGAATATATTATCTCCATAACAATCGGACACCTTAATGATGAGGAAGGTGACATCCCAGCCAAACACCTGCTCCGACTACAACGCATCCAAAACGCCTCTATTGAGGTAACACCGCTCTGCTGCAGGATGGATGAACTGCACCACCATACAAAGGCTGTTTCAACTACTACTATCAAAGGGCAAGAGAAGTAGGGTCACATCCCAACACCACCTGTACGATATGTGTAAAAAAAGGTAAGCTCTTTGACTGGTTAGCACACCGCGACCAGGAACTCAGAGTGGTAGTGGGAATCCGAGACTAACCCTGGGCGTAGTGGGCATAGCAGGGCTATGCAGAGGTCCATGGTGTTGCGAAAAATTCTGTGAAACTCCACTACGCCACACGCTTCCACCTCCCTATTAACAAGTAAGTCAACATTATTAAAAAATAAATGTAAAATGACTTACCTCTATACTGCGGCATCCCTGGGTTTCCCTCCTCCTCTTCTTCGCCGTATCGGTAATCCTTGAGAAAACTGCGCATGCGTATGCACCAGTGGATGCGCATTTCTTGGAAGAAAAGGCACATGCGCGGGCACGCTCGCATGCAGTTTTCTCAAGGATTACCGATAGGGCGAGAGAGAGGAGGAGGTCAGTCCGGGGACGCCGCATCATAGAGGTAAGTGGCTTTAAATTTATTTTTAATTAATGTTCAATTGCTTGTTAATAGTCGGGGTGGAGGCAGGGGCTGGCCTACTTCGCTCTGCTTCGGAGTGTGCGGAGATTTGCCTTCTACGTATTGTCTGTGGAACGTGGAGAAGGCAAATCTCTGCACACTCCACAGTCTCCGCCCAGGGTTATCCGAGACCCCACAGGCAATGTGATGACTGAGGGCCTCTTTTACAACTTTTTAGACACAAGGCAGCACTGCTCCCTACTTTGCTGTGTTACCCTGTCTCAAAAGAAAAGGCAGGAATGCCCCCTATCTATGAGCTACAGCACATTCCTGTCCTCTTCCACAACAAGATCGCGGACATACACGACAGCTTCAGCACTCAACCGACGCACGCCACGACCGCAGGACCTCCACCCACCACCACCCTCCACGCCTGGACCCCGGTCAACACCGAAGACACCGTCCACACGATGAACTCCGTCCACTCCGGATCTCCAACCGACCCCTGCCCTCACCACGTCTTCAACAAAGCCGACGCTGTCATCGCACCCCACCTGCGGGACATCATCAACACCTCATTCGACACCGCCACCTTCCCCGAGAGCTGGAAGCATGCCGAACTCAGCGCTCTACTGAAGAAACCTACAGCAGACCCCACCGAACTCAAGAATTACCGCCTCATCTCGCTACTCCCGTTTCCAGCCAAAGTCATCGAGAAGACCGTCAACAAACAGCTGGCCACCTTCCTCGAGACGAATGGATCCCTCGACCCATCACAGTCCGGATTCCGTGCCAACCACAGCACAGAGACCGCACTCATCGCCGCCACCGACGACATCCGAGCCCTGATGGACAACGGGGAAACAGCGGCCCTCATCCTCCTAGACCTCTCTGCGGCTTTCGACACGGTCTGCCACCGCACCCTAGTGCAGCGCCTCAGCAACGTCGGAATCCAGGAGAAGGCGCTGCAATGGATCGTCTCCTTTCTCGACCGAAGAACACAAAGAGTCCGCCTACCACCGTACAAGTCAGAGGCCACCAAAGTCATCTGCGGCGTCCCTCAAGGATCCTCACTGAGCCCGACTCTCTTCAACGTCTACATGAGCCCCCTCGCGGCCATCGCACGCCAACACAACCTCAACATAATCTCCTACGCCGACGACACCCAGCTGATCCTCTCCCTAACCAACGACCCCGCCGCCGCCAGAGCCAACCTGCACGAAGGGATGAGAGAGGTAGCCGAGTGGATGACGACGAGCCGCCTGAAGCTGAACACAGATAAGACGGAGGTCCTCATCCTGGGCTCCTCGCCCTCCGCCTGGGATGACTCCTGGTGGCCCCCCGCCCTGGGCACCGCACCCAAACCGACGGACCACGCACGCAACCTGGGCTTCATCTTGGACTCCTCCCTCTCCATGACCAGGCAAGTCAACGCCGTCTCCTCGTCGTGCTTCAACATCCTGCGCATGCTTCGGAAGATCTTCTGGTGGATCCCCACAGAGACCAGGAAGACCGTCACCCAGGCCCTCGTTACCAGCCGACTGGACTACGGCAACGCACTCTACGCCGGAACCACCGCCAAGATCCAGAAGAGACTCCAGCGCATCCAGAACGCCTCAGCCAGACTCATCCTCGACATCCCACGACACAGCCACATCTCCGGACACCTAAGAGACCTGCACTGGCTCCCGGTCAACAAGAGAATCACCTTCCGCCTCCTTACCCACACACACAAAGCTCTCCACGACCAAGGCCCGAGCTACCTCAACAACCGAATCAACTTCTACGCTCCCAAACGCCACCTCCGATCCGCCAGCCACGCCCTCGCCGCCGTCCCACGCATCCGCAGAGCCTCCACAGGAGGAAGGTTCTTCTCCTACCTGGCCGCCAAGACCTGGAACTCCCTCCCGGCCGACCTGCGCCTGACCCAAGACCACCTCTCCTTCAGGAAGAAGCTCAAGACCTGGCTGTTCGAGCAGTAGCGGCACCCCCCCCCCCCCCAAAGCGCCTCGAGACCCTACGGGTAGGTGGTGCGCTCTATAAATGTCTTTGATTGATTGATTGATTGATTCCACCGCACTGGCGCACAAATAGCTGGCTTGCTACAATGCTGGCATCCTTGCTTCATGGCGCAACGGTGTTCATGTTGTAGGAATAATTGTCGCAGGAAGCAACACCTACCTGCAGAAAAACAGAATTGGAGGCATTTTGATCATTCTATTTGTATGCAGAATAGAAAAAGGAATAAAGGAGGAGAAATAAAGTTATTTTTCAGTTCGCCACCCGTGGGATGACTTCTAAGATTTACGCTATGGTACAAATCTGAGAATGTGTCAAAACTCAGAGCCTTTGCGGGGAACACCCACCATAATGCCCATGGCACACCTCCCCGACGCAGTGTGAGGTAATGAAGTGACTTGCGCTGTGTTGCCTTAAATCATAACCTAACCATGAGGACATGAAAAGCCACGCAGGGGGGTTTTGTGTGGCTTTGCAGATATGGGTTTGCACTGTGAGCTGCAAGACTGTCAAAACAATTTACACTCTGGTGGTGCACAGGGCTTAGAAATAGGCCCCAGAGTTTTCTGAAAATGCTCTGCTAGCTGCCTTGATCATTTGGCAGGGTCAAACAAGATTGTGGACAAACCTGGCCCTCAAATATCCCTCAGCTGAGAAGTGCCTGAATTTCAGATTTTATTGAAAGCAATAATTAGTCCATCCGACGCTGGGCATTCATATTCAGACCTTCCCTGTGTCATTTGCAATAATTATCACATATGATAAAATTGGACACAGAGGTCTTCTACATTTTTAAAACAGGATAATTATCGCCTATTTTACGTTTTTGGGGAATAACATGCAGATTTTGGTGCTTATCAGTCAAAAATCCGCATATCCTTGTAAATACATATTTAAGGCCAAGTGATGCAGTGCAGCACAGCAAGTTATCTTGATCAGCTGCAGTGCGTGACAGTGAAAGGACAGAAATGCATCATATTTAGGGCAATATGGCGTATTCCTGACTTTTCTCCTGCGCTGGCACCCTTTTGGCTGCCTATTGCCTAAGCAGGCACCCTTGCACCATGCTGCAAGGGTACCTGTATTGTAGGGAGGATTGTTTTTGTGCAGGAAGGGGCACCTTCCTGCACAAAAACCATCCTGAATTTTCCCTTTTCTATGTGTGCTGCATTCACACATAGAAAGAGAGACAAAGGAGGAGAAATAAACATATTTATCCTTGTTACGCCTCAACTGTAGAGGTGTACGTTTTTGTCGCATTCCCAGGCCTTCTACTTCTGGAAAATCAGGGAATATGTAAAATCCACTCAATGACCAGGGAAACACCTCCCTGGTACAGAGTAATGCAACACAGCGATGTGTGCTGTGTTGCAATACTCAAGATTTATAAAGCCACTCAGGGCCACACAAGATGGCCTTGCATGGCTTCAGAAATCAACGAATTGGCGTAGGGCAGCGCCACAAGTCATTTTGCTGGGCTGCCCTGCGCTAATTCAAAAGAGTAGCAATGCAACATATTTACAAGATAGGGTGCATTCCAATCCTTTCAGTCAGTGCACAATTTGCAGCTTAGCATCAGCACATGCACACTTGCACCATAGTGAAAAGGTGTCTGCATTGAGAGCACAATTGTTTTTATGCAGGAAGACGAAAGAGGAAAAAAGTAAGAGAAATGAAAATATTTCACCTCATTACACCTGCTCTGGGGAGGGCTAAGGTTTTGGCTCTGCCCCAGGTTTACATGATTTTTTTAAATCTGGAACAGAGTTAAAATCCATCGGTGTTGTTTTGGAACACCCACCAGAACACCCAATGAACTCCTCCTTGAGGCAGAGTAAGACAAATCAGCACACTCCAAATCTATGAGGGCAGGCAAAACCACACAGGGCCTCTTTGTGTGTCATTGAGAAGCCTGTTTCACAGCATCCTCAAAAAAGTGACTCTCCAGTGGTGCAGGCCTCTTGTAAATAACCCTTAGGTACACAGACACGGCTGACACATTTGCAGATAATAGCATGTTACACAAAGTGCTTCCAATTCCCATGACTGAACATGACAACTCCATATTATGAGAAACCCTGGACTTGCCCATTTCTGATGCAGAGATATACACAGTAATAAGCCATGCCCTTTGGGGGTAAGATTTTCAACCCAGGAAACCCCTGGGATGAACATATACACCCCTGAATTGTTTAAGCGATGTGCCAGTGTATTGGTGGAACAACTAAATGCCACTTACAAAGAATCATCCCATATGGGGAAATGGCCTGAAGAGACGTGAGTGAGGCAATAATTGTCATTATTTACAAACCAGAAAAGACCCCGCTAGACTGCCCTTCTTATTGTCCTATTTCTCCTATCAATCTTATCAAATGATTGACCATGCAGGAAATGCTACTAAAGAACTCTTTAAGATACCAAAGGATTTCATGGAGCCTCAAGCCTGTAATCACACCACCCTGGCCTTGCAAGATTATGTATCTCTCGGGCTGACATTTTTTGTGAATAAAATAGACACCATGGGCCAGATGTAGGTGGCCATTTACCGGCCGGTAACGGCCGATTTCGGCCGTTACCGACCGGTAAATGGGTTTTTGGGATGTAGGGGGCCAATTTTACCGAATCGGTAAATTTACCGAATGGGTAAATTTACCGATTCGGTAAAATACCAAATCGTTTTTTTTACCGATTCGGTAACTACTAGATGTAGGTGGGACTCTTCTGAGTCCCAAAGGCCTTTCAGATTCGGTATTTTACCACCCAATCCAATTTGGTGGTAAAATACCGAATCCAGGTGTGCATGCACATGTGTGCATGCACATGTGTGCATGCACACCTATGCCATGTGACAGACAGACATGCCCTTAGGGCATGTCTGTGTGCCACATGGCAAACATGCCTGTATTTGGGGTGCTAGAGGGTGTCAAAGTGACACCCCCTGCACCCTTGCTGGAATCGGTTTTTACCGAATCGGTAAATACTGATTCGGTAATGCCCATTGATTCCTATGGGCTTCAATGCCCATTGGAATCAATGGGCTTTACCGAATCGGTATTTACAGAATCGGTAAATACTGAATCTTAACGATTCGGTGTTTACTGATTCTGTATTATCTACATCCCCCCCCCTCTATTTTACCACTTCTTAAATACCGATTCGGTATCATTCGGTATTTAAGAAGTGGTAAAATAAAATTACCTACATCGGGCCCTATATTTCTTAATTTTTCAGTCAACCATGTACAGCAGGAGGATGTAGCTGATTTTAACCAGCCTCCACCTAATGCCGACAATAACTTGGAAAAGTTTGAACCATTCTCTTTGGAACAGTTTCAGAATATGATGGTTCATGTGAAATCTGGAACTCCTGTGGATATATGTCCTCCCAGGATTACTTTGTGCCTTGCCCACACTATTGCCCCTTCAGTGATGGCTCTTTATAATATATCATTTGCCTTAGCCAAATTTCCGGCAGAATTGAAGTCCACTCAAGTGTCTCCTATCCTAAAAAACCTGCAGCATCCTTTCTAATCTCCTTCTTATTTCTTTGCTTTCTGCACTAGGAAAATGCATTTGAAAGTCATGTAAATAAACAACTAGCTGCCTTCCAGAAGGTCTACAAGAGCTTGGACTGCTCACAATCAGGTTTCCGTTCATTACATAGTATGGAGACCGCACTAGTAGCAGTCTCCTCTGAACGTGAAGAAAAACCTCTCTTAAATAAGCATTAGTGGATGAGCAATTGGATAAGAAATAGCTCAAAGAGCTGACTATCATGGTACTTACTGTTGGGAGGGTCTTGAAGGGAGACATAGGGTAAATGACAGAAGAAAGTGGATCCATCAAGTTGGGGCCTGGGAGGGAGCATAAAGAGGAAATCAAGAGGGGACACCAGAGGATCGGGGGGGTTTACATGCTGCAAGTGATAAAATAAAGTTCAGACTAGAATGACATCAGTTTAGGTCCCTGATAGGCTGCAACTACCAGGAGTTGCCCCTTGCCACCAAAAGTTGATGTTAGAAAAGGGGGTTTATTGTTGTCAGAGTATATACTCAGGGGCATATTATCAAGAAAGGTCATTACCTTATCGCCTCTTTTATCGGCAGGAAACTGCCGATAAAGCGGCGATAATGGGCTTGATAATATGCTCTGTGGAATTCCAATCGAAGCCGATGTTACATGTCTTCACATTGAACATGGGCTTCGATTGGAATTCATAGAGCATATTATCAAGCCCATTATCGCTGCTTTATCGGCAGTTTCCTGCCGATAAAAGCGGCGATAATGTAAGGCCCATTCTTGATAATATGCCCCTCAGAGCCTTAGTACAAGCAGGAACCACCGCTCTAGTCAGGGTAAGTGTAGTACACATTAAACATTTAGCTGTGCTCACGCTCAAATTGTTTGGCACAGAGCAGTCAGGCTAAACTAAAGAGGCAATTTGTAAACTAAAAACCCCTCAAAATAGTAAAGTTTTATCTGATTAAAACAAGATCAAAATGTCAAATATCCAACATACACAAGTCAAGATAGGAATTTTGCAGGTTTAAATAAAATGATAGCATTTAGAAAATTGTAGCTCCAACTGGGACTACCTGGTTGTGTCTAACCGTGACAAATCCACAAGTTCAGTCTGACCACAATGGAGCGCAGGCCAGATACAAGAATCACGCAGACCCCGGTCACAGTTTCTTGGATGTGTTAGAAATCAAACATGATGCGAGGTGCAGAGGTGGTGACGCGTGGCAAAGGCAGATAATACGTCTGTTCCTGAACGCGGGGCAGGGTTGTTGGAATGCTGGTGCTCGGGGATGATGCATTGCACAAAGGAGGTGATGCATCACTATACAAGTGAAGCGTTGGTTCCTGGAGGTGGTGCAGAATCATTTAGCCGCTAATGACAGAGGACGTTTCATTGCTCAGAGGAGGTGAAGCGCCCGTTACAGGTGTGGGTCCTCGGTTCTAAAAGTAATTGTGGTGTCGATGATGTGTCAATTTCATAGTGCAATGCGTTGATTCCACTGCATAGATGTCAAATCATTGAGCCACAGGCACCGCTCAGAATTTTAGTGGTGCTTCTCGGACTTCAGCGAAGTGGCTCTCGAGACTCACGCAGTGGTGACTCTTCTGAAGTGCTGTGGCAAAGTCAGTGGCTTGTGTAGTAACTCACGGTTGTTGCGTCGCACACTCAGCGAGAGGGGATAAAGTCTTAGATGCAGGCAGCGGTGATGCGTCGATTTCACAGAGATGCACCTGTTTCGAAATGAAGTTTGGAGCTGACGCGTTGGTCTCTTTTTGTAGCACAAAAACTCACCTGCAAGGACCCAGAACTGGATTTGGCACCACTTGGTAGAGTAGGGCTCTCAGCAGAAGAACCCAGGGATTACAGATGTAATCTTTGAAAGCCTTGCAACTTCCAGCAGGAGGCAAGCATAAATAAAGACCTTGGAGAAACTTTAGAAAGCAGTATGTTTAGAGCAAAGTCCAGTCCTCTCATTCTCAGGACAGAAGCAGCTGGGCCAACACAGCAAAGCAACCAGCAAAGTGGCAGGCCCTCCTAGCAGCACAACAGCTCATCTTCCTGGTAAAATGCACTCATTCCAGAAGTGTTCTGAATATATGGTGTCAGAGGTCCAATACTTACCCATTTTATCCTTTCAATGAAAGGTCAGTAACATGCACAGGACCCTGCCCTTGCTGGCTCTGTCTCCAGACACTCTACAGGGGGGGTAGGCAGCTCTTTGTGTGGAGACAAGCACAGCCCTATTCAGGTGCAGAGGTCAGCTCCTCCCACCACTCTAGCTCAGTAAGACCCATCAACCTGGTGATGGGCCATTAGGATATGCAGGGCACATCTCAGCTCCCTATGTTCGATTATCTAGAGTGAATGCACAAACGCCCTGCTGTCATCCTGACAAAGACATGTATTCATAGACGGGCAGAGGCGCAGAATCATCAAAGTAAGAAAATGACACCATTCGAAAAGCAGCATTTTCATACCTTCAATTTAAAAACCACCAAAAGATGTGTTCCTAAAGTGTGAGTCCAGAGACACCAATCTCCAATTTTCTCCCTGACCCCAATGCCAAATTACAATTAAAATATGTTCCAACCTCCCCAATGTTAACCTATTGGGGAGAGAGATTGCTTCATAATGTGGTATTGGATCTTGGCTTTGTTATGGGGTTGGTCAATCATAAAGCTCTCCCTCTTCACCATTCAGCCGTAAGGATGAAGAGTTCAGAGTCGGACAGCAGACTAGGGTGATTTATAGGTCAGAAGAATCTCATATCGGATCAATGTGACAGTGGAAAGATGTTGGGTCTAGGTAGTGAGGAAAAGAGCAACAACAGATTGAGGAACAGCCTCAGTCAAGGTAGAACTAAATATAAAGGTTTCAGGGTCTTCAACAAGGTAGGAAGCAGTTGCTTCGGAGCAGAGACACAGAGAGAGGCCTGCCACTATGGGGTCTAAAGAAGAGGAATAGTATGCTATGGGCTTTTTCTGATCATTATGATCCTTCACCCGAACTCCTCGGGAAAATACATCTTGTTCACTGCAGCACAGTTTTGCCTAATCCAGAAGTCCCAAACTGGCATAGAGGGAAGCTGTTGGTTTAGCACTGGAAAGGTTCAGGGAGTCCTTTAAACATAATTCTTCAAAGGTTTTCCATAGCAGTGTACCCAAAAATCTACTATTTACAAAAGAAAGTCACATCCAAGACAGCTTGTATGTGGGCAATGATTATCTCACGTAGTATCTTGATATAGTCAGCATTGTTCTTGCATTGGTCTAATGTAACAGAGACAAACAGAAGGTTATCAATGTACTGAACCAAACCAGAGTTCACTGGAAAGGCTAATGTGTCTACAGCATTTCTTTAAAGTTTGATAAAATGTCGAAGATGACTCTGTAAAGCCATGAACGAGCCTCCACCACAGCAGCGGAGATCTGTCAAATGAGAACATGGAGATAAACAAACTATTTTCACTGATGGATATGGAAAAGATGACGGATCACAAATCTACTATTGTAAACCACTTGTTATGTGCCAGGATACAGGAAACTATAGTAGTAGGGGTTAGGAATGACAGGGAAGCTGTGAATATTGAACACACACACAAGAGTACATCTGGTTAACAGAGGGGTATTATTGTACATGTGAAAATGCTTTCATCAGAACAAGATACTTTACCCACCTGAGGGTGGCATGCTTCATCTTTCGGTTTCCTCTGCATACCAGAACCAAATTGTACTTGGTATGGGCCACAACTCTCCAACGGAGAGGAGCTGAGTTGCTTTCAGTTTTAGATGAGCACTACGTATGGGTTAAAGGCAGAGTGATATGTATAAGTCTAAATCATCTCCTGGTGGGCTGAATGTAAGTTTTATTCTGGTGCACCCAGTGGATAAGATTAAAAAAATCTGCCCCTTCATGATAACTACAGCACGTTTCTCACCTTAAAGGAGCAAAACTGCCCAAACCAAGACGGCTGCTGTGATCTTGCGAGATCACGGCACACCAATCATCAGCTTCCTTTACTCCGACTCAGATTGCATGCTTTTTTTTTTATTAAACCACCATGGTACCAACCTCAGACTGCAGCACAAGTCCTGAATTAAGAGCTCCTCTTTACCAAGCTCATGCTGAATCACGTGCATAGCCAATGGTAAGCCAGATTCACACAGAATGTACTAAAAAACACTTTAACTAATGTTTTCCTTTCTCCCAAATGCTAATAATTTAACAATTGCTTAATCTGATTGGGCCCGATTTACAGGACTAATTTAAGACAAAATCCTAAATCTACTACCATTTTGGTATTCACAGAAGGCACTTACTCATTTTGGTATTCACAGAAGCACTTACTCATTTCTATATACACAGAAGTTAGAAGTCCTACTTTTAGGACTTCTAACTGCCTTCTGTGAATAGCGAAAGTCTTAAAGTTAGGATTTTTCTCCGTTTAGGAGTAGTAAAGTTAGGACTCCTAACTTTAGGACTCCTAAATGCCTTCTCTGAATACAGAAAGTCTTCAAGGTAGGATTTTTCTCAGTTTAGGGGCCCTGCCTTTACTACTCCTAAAGTGAGAAAAATCCTCATTGTAGCCCACACCAGCTACCATTTGGTCCTGGAGTGAGGAGGGTACTCAATGTTGAAGCATGCCACCCACGGATGGGTGAGGGTTCCTGTCCTAAATAATGCATTTTCCCATGTACAAGAACACCCCTCTGATGTACTCTTGTGTGTGTTCAATTGTTAGGGAATAGTATATTTCTGATTGGGTTCATCACTTCCAACGGGACCCCAAGTGTATATTTAAACTTGGAATATTCACTATAATTATGGCTCTCAAATCTTGGACATCTCGGTACACGTTGGGCTTTCCAGAATTTTTGATAGGAAGTAAAGGACTACTCATCTGCTAGCAATCAGTATATGTTAGACCTGGCAGCCTTAAGGTGGTCTTCCCCCAAACCATGTGATTTGGTGATATTTGCTATTGTTGGTCCTAGGACTCTTTACAACTGCAAACCAGTGCTAAAGTGTTTGTGCTCACTCATTTAAACATGGTAAAATTGGTTTACATTTCATTGGCATCTTTCATTTACTTTTAGTGCCTTGTTGAGCTGGTATACTATATATAAATTAAAAAGTACCATTGGGACTGTAGCATTTTAGTAGCTCCTTGAAGGATGTCCCAGGTCTGCCATTACTGCCAGAATGTAGGTTTAACATGCCAATTCTTTTTGGCAATTAATCCCTTTTGCCAAGCCATAAACACCTGTTTTATTACAATTGTGTTACCCCTAATGTAGGCCCTATGTAGTCCATAGGGCAGAGTGCTTTGTAATTAAAAGATTGGACATGTACTTTTTAGTTTTACATGTCCTGGTAGTGAACAACTCCTAAGATCATTATCCGCTAATGTGAGACCTACTTGTTTCATAGAATAACATTGGATTGACTTATTACACGTGCTAACTTTTGTTTGGGACTAGGTAAGCATTTCTAGTTAGGTATCTGTGAATTTTTAATACAATGCCCTCATTAATGGTAAAGGTGGATTTTAAATAAAAAAATTAAAAATGCCACTTTTAGACAGTTGGCATTGTCCTGCCGTTAGCCTTTTGGTACTTGCAACTTGTAATAGGTCACATGACTGAGTGTAACTGGTATTTAGACTTTGTGAAATCCTCCACACTCACACAATAGAGGGATTCGGTGTGCCTGAATGGGCCATCTGCTGGTAGGATGGGGTGGACTTGGGCAGATCCCCACTTGCAATTGAATAGGCTGTGCTGGGCCTACACACAAAGGGGTACTCACCACTGCACTGTTCCTGCAACCATCGTGAATTGAGGGCAGGAGAGTCAGGAATGTTTAAGCACTGCAAGAAGAAACCTCTAGAAACTTCTCCCAGCTTCAAATAAAGTACCATGTATAAACATAGGGTCCTTGTGCCTACTCTTCAGTTCACTTTATGGACTTACAAGTGGATGCTCAGTGGATTGCCTGCTGCTGTGGCCTGCTGTGTACTCCACAGGACTGCCCTTCTGCACCTAGGAGGACTGCTTTGCTAACTGGAGCCTGTCTTGAACTCTCAGAGGCCTGCCATGCTACTTAAGCCCTGCTGCAACAATTGAACTCAGGACTACCAGAGTTACTCCAAGAGCTAGTTTGCTGCCCTCCTGTTCAGAGCTACAGGGACATAACAGGCTTCCACAATCTTACTCCAGTGCCTAGACCAAGCTGGAGTGAGGTCCTGACCCCTAAGTGGTGTCTCTAATGTCCAGGACCGTTGGTTTGGCCTCAGTTGAGATCTCCCGAAGTTTTGGGGCTCTTTGTAAAGGCAAATGAGCCAAGAACGCATGCCACCTGGCAAAGTAAAATTCTGGCAAACCAACTCTGCACTACAGCATTGACCATTTACAGTAACTGGCAATTCAAAGCTCCAGTAACAACCATCTGTGATGCCCAGCCTGCTCTTCATACTACTGCGACAACCGCCTGAGATGCCTGGCCTGCTCTTCATGCTACTTCAATGACTACCTGTAACACTCTCACTCCTTCCCCTTGCCCCTTGTAATGTATGTAGTGTCATATAAGGTGGATTTTTAGAGCACTACCTGTCACCCATGAGGATTCCAGGCCCCTTCCACCATCAACAGAACTCTTTGGACTGTAAAGGTAACTTTTTCAGTGGGACTGACATGCTTTCCCAATCCCGCCCACAGTCCATTGCAGGCGGCCTAAACGTATGACTTTCACCCGGTCTCGCACTATTAGGTAACTGCGAATGACACCTTGTGCTTTTTAGCGTTATTTTCACTTAAATCTTTAAAAAACTTCATAAGTCTAGTTCTACTGACTTGATTTTTTTCGCTCTGGTGCCAAATAATTTATGAAAATTCAGGGGCCAGATGTATGACCATTTGGAATTGCGACTCGCAAATTGTGAAAAATAGCAAGACGCAATTTGCGAGTCGCAATTCAAAATGTACAACAGTGTCAGAGACATTGTTAGCGATTCCCAAAGGGGTGGCAAAATGTGAGGCTCATTAATATTCATGAGGCACTTGCATCTTGCGATCCCAACGAGAATGGCTGGCCTGTGGGGCTCAGCAGACAACCATGTCTGGAACTGCTTTTAAATAAAAAAGCTTTTTTTTTTAATGCAACCCGTTTTCCTCAAAAGAATGTAGGATGCATTTAAAAAAATAAATGTAACGTTTTCATTTAATTTTTTAAGGGCATGCAGTGATCCCTTAAAAAATATTTTCATATTTTCTGTTCCCATGATTTAGGCCCTGATCGTTGTACAGGGGTGAATGTATGACATTGTTCTGCATTCTGTCCATCAACTGGTTTTTGCATGTGGCTTATTTTAATAGCACGTTAAAGTGTCAAACTATTGGAATTTTCCCTTGCCACATCAAAGTGCACATTGTATTATGAACCTTCTACTTGTATTGTTCACGGAGAAGGGTCTTTTGTTAATTGTTTAAACATTTTCTCCACCATGCTTGCTGACAGGTAGTTTCTTGTGTTTATTTATCGTTCTATGAATTAGAATTTACTGAGTTCTACTGTCAACGCATCCTTATCACTTAATATTTATAAGTTTGAGACATCAAATGGATTGATAGCAATGAAATAGACAAAAATAAGTATTGATTTTCCTTGACTTCTGTAGCTCAATGTGAGAATCTTATTTTAAGAGGATGGTAAAATGTTTAACTTTTCCCTTGGTAAATAGCACATTTGATCATAGTTTGCAAGTTTTAATTCAGATGACTAGTGAGATATCATATATCTTTAACTGGTTGTAAGTCTACATATCTAGATTATAGGACCAATACAATAGGGTATTTACATACCAACGTTATATTTGGATGCAGAACAAATACTTTCACTTGCAAGTTAGAATTCACATTAATGGTTCACAAAATGGAAATTGAGACTAACAAATAGATGTATTTACATTTAAATTATGCCGGTAATAAGTGACTTTCGGTTTGACTAAATCAAATCATGGGTGTGTTGCTGGTGTTCCGGGTCAGGGACACCAGGAAACGATGGCAACACCCATAAAATGGGCATTTACAAACCATCAGCAGATAGTTTCCTCCCTTGAAGATTGTCACAATAAATCCATCTTCATCGAGGGAAAAAAGGGGGAACACTTCAAAGGTTGGTGGCTTTGTTGGAGGCTTGGTTTTCTCCATCGGATAAGCTTCCTCCTCATGGAGAAGCAAAAAGGTTATGTAGTGATAGATAACATCTTTACATAAACAAATAAATAGATGTTACTTTTACAAGTTCATCACCGTTTACTTCGGGAATTCTTGGGAATTCCATGAAAGCCAGGAAAAAAGTCCGAGCTTTTATTGTGAATTATACCTTTACTGAAAAGGTTAAGCATTTATGGTAGGAGTGTGTGAAAGTGCATCATCTTACAGCTCACAACTCTATATAGTATTTTTTTTATTAATTATAGGAGGTATACAGAATTTTTAGTGCAAGTAGTTATAAAAAACACTGGCAAAGCCGATAGGCAAGCACCTCGGTGAGAGCTATTTGCTTTGCCAGTGTCCGTTAGCTATGATGTACAGCAGCACGGCTACTGTGCAGCATGGCTAAACGTTTGGAAAAAGTATTATGATGTAGCCAGCGCTGGCCATGTCAAATCACTTTTTTTCTTATGGTGGGTGGGGATGTGCCATGAGAGGGAGGTCGATGGAGAGGGGGCAATGCAATCAACGAGGCTTAGGGTAGCAGGCAACAGGATCATAAATAAGAGCAGTTAATAGTGCTTTTTTCACATGGCAGGTGGGTGAATGGGAGGGTTTAAAAACAACATGCACAGGAGGGATGGAGGGGGGTAAAAGCAACACATACAAAGGGGAACAGGAGGGATTACATGCAACACAGAGAAGGGGATTTATTGTGTTAAAACCAACATTGACAATTAGGAAAGAGGGGGTTTAAAAGGAAAACGGACAATTGTGGGGAGAGAGGCCATTTAAAGGCAATGCAGACTGGGGAAGAAGGGCATTGAAAAGCAAATCGGCCACAAGCGGGGAAAAGCAGGAAGGGTGTTAAAAGCTTTCATAGGCCAGACCTATAAATGAGGAGCATCTCTAGGTATCTCAGGAATGGAGCTCCTAAGCTAAACTCCTATCTTCCTGGATGGTCACAGCTGGCCCCTGCACATATACAACCAACCAAAGCATGTATCTCCCTCCTCATAGTGCAGTCTAGCCTAGCATGTCCAACCAACATCAGCTTTTTCTCCCAGTTTTACTCTGCTCTCCTGCCAGCCATTCTAGTTCCCAGCAGCCTATCCTGGCACGTACCGGTATTCCTAGAGAAGGTGCAGCCTGCCTCCCAGCATCTCCTGATTGCTGACATCTACTACTTGGAACAGAAAATGTTCGATTTGTGAGGTCTAACCACCCCATCAACTATTTCCTGTTCCTGGATGTCAAAAAGCAGGAAATGCCAGTGGGCATGCTGTGCCTTCCACGGAACACCAGTGTAGGAAATTAGGTTTCTGGTTGATGGGTGAAAAGCTTCTCAAGCGGGAAGCACTTGCCAGGGTGAAACACAAGCAAACCCCAAACTAAACCCAAACTAACCTGTGCTTTACCCTCTGGTAGCTTGGGACAAGAGCACAGAGGCTTAACTTAAAGTCAATGTTTAAAGTACTTAGGCAGCACATTAAGCAATTAGAATGTGAAAACACAACACAAGAAAAATCCCATATCAATTTAGAAATATAGAGTAAGATTTAATTCATTTTTTGAGTCCAAAACAGCAAACATCCTATCAGTAGAAGGTGCCAACTGTGACTATCTGGTTGGGCCAGACTGGGACAAAGTCACAAATTCAGGCCAACCGTGATGGAGCACTGACAAGATACAAGGACCAATTTACGCCTACTGAACAAATTATTTTCAATCATGGTTGCATTGCATTGTGAGATCTCCTTCAGAACAGCAGTGCAGCAGAGCGGCAGTCATTGTAGCAGCACATAATTACTACTTCAGGGCATATTACCAACAGGGCTAGAAGTGTATTGTAGTGGTGGTGTGTGACACATAGTATTTATACCCAGTTGGGCCATTGAAGTGGGAAGAAGCTTCTAGGGGCATGCCATTGAAGTACACAGATGCCCTGCCTTCGTGGTTGTGACTCTAGACTAGCTACAAGGGGTATGCAGCCCTTTGTGCGGATGCAGGAAACAGCCTGTTCAAGTGTAAGTAGGGATTTTCGCTGGTCCTTCCACCCATCCTGCCAGTGATGGCCCATCCAGTCACACCTAAGCTCCCCTATTGTGTGTGACTGTCCAGGAAGAATACACAAGGCCCAACTGTCACCCACACCCAGTCATGTGACCCAGATGTAGGATGCATGTCTCAAATGGCTAAGGCAAGAAAAAATACAAACTTGCTAAAAGTGCCATTTTTGTTTATAAGCTAGGATTTTAAATTGCGACACCAAACATTAATATGTTACCCATTCTCATTTGAAAATTATAACCATAAAATATAATAAGGTAAGTCCAATGGTATCCTGTGGTAGTGGTAAGTCTTGCATTAGTGAAAAACAAATTTAAGAGGTTTTCACTACCAGGACATGTAAAAACGTAAGGGTAAAAGTCCTACTTTTAAATCAAATTGCACCCTACTCTATGGGCCATCCAGGACATTCCCTATTGGTGACTTAAATGTATTAAAAAGGACTGTTTGGGCCTGAAACAAGGATTATTTTGCCAGGTCGAAATGGGCTCTGCAATGGCAGGTCTCAGACCTTTTTCAAAAGACTACTTAAGAGGGTGTCACACTCTGTGCTGCTGGCCCACTAGTAGCATTTAATTTACAGGCCCTGGGCACAAGTAGTGCCACTATACTAGGGACTTACAAGTAAATTAAATATGCCAATTGGGTGTAAGCCTGTCCTGCCACATCTTAAGGAGAGAGCATAATCACATCACACTGGTTAGCAGTAGTAATGTCGGCAAAGTCCTAACAGCCAATAAAACCAGTTTCAGAAAACAGGAGGGTGAAGGCAAACAGGTTGGGAATGACACTGCAGAAAGGGCCAAGTCCAACTAACCAGCATTGCATAGTCTTAAGAAAATAGGAAAAATGCACTTACTATCCGTTGGCTAGAATTTCCCAACTTTCCCAACTATGGATTCATAAGGAAAACTTTGCAGACCTCTACTTTATTGTCAACAGGTGTTTTTACTTCATGACGTTATCATAATTCATCTTCAAGCGTTGTTAATAATACCAGTTCTGGCTAACTTTTCCTGTTATATGCTTCTCCTACAACCAAGTATGAGAACTGATAAACATTTGAGCAAGTAAATACTGTCCAAGAAACATTAATTAATTTACTAGACAAGACCTAAGAACAATAACACTAGTTGTATAAGAGACCAAAAATATGTGCTATCTCAGAGTGAAAGAATTCAGATATGTGTATTATGTATGCAAATGGTAACATCAAAATATTGTTTCTATGGATAGTACACATCGATAACTTAAATCAGCAAATAAAATAATTTACTTGTAGCTTTCATGGTCAAACATCAATTCTTCAAGCTACATGTGGATGAGTCATTGAAAAAAGTGTGAACTACGTTACTTCTACAAGTCCTGTGTAAAACATATGTAAGAAACACTTATGGCCTATAACGGAGACACAGGTTTCACATTGTACTCTAGTTCCTGTTGGTGATTCACAATCAGATTGCCTCACACAGAAAATGATGCCACTATTGCACACCTTTAATTATTAGAGGTGTGGCGCAACAGCCAGGGCGGCTGACTCCAGAGCACGGGCCTCATGGTTTCATTCCCTGCCCCGATGGCAGCTCAGCCCATCACCATTTGACTCTATGCAATAGCTCGCTTAATCTCCCCAATGGCCCCCAGCGACTCCTAAGGGGTGATTAGTTCACGTTTTATTAAATATCGGGTTATGGTATGGTTATGGTATTTCATATTAAGTACACCATCAGAATGTGAAGGCCAATCACATGCAAGAAAGTTAATAGATTTCTCTAAGGATAACGTTTCTTCCCCGTGAGAAACAAAAAAAGTTATTAAGTGCCAATGCAATTATGCTTCAGCTTCTAAGGTGTACTCTTGGAATTCTTCTAAATTCCAGGAAAGACAGAAGCTTTCTCAAAATGCAGGAGTAAATCTAAGGACCAAATATTCAAGCCTTTATGAGATTCACACGCTAAAACGGTATACAGCAGGAATATCGACGTGAAAATATCGACAAGCAGAAATATCGAGGTAAGAATATCGACTGTGTTAAATATCGACGAATTAAATATCGATGTTGTAAATATCATTTTTTTAGAACAGCAGAAATATCGACATTGAAAAATATCGTTGTATAGAATATAGTTGAGAGAAATATCGATGTATATAATATCGACATATTAATTTGTTGTGTTATATGTATTTATTGATATCTGTTTATTATGTTAATATTATAGTAATTTAATGTTTTCTGTGATTATTATTAGAAAAAAATTATTTTTTATAAAAATTTTGTAAATTTTTTAGGAGCGGGTTCTTGGTTTTATAGGGGATAAGGGTGGGTAGTAATTTAAAAATATTGTGTAAAATATTTAGTTTAATTTGCAAATCTAACGATAAAAATTTATGAATTTAGAAATTTGAAAATGAAATTTGAAATTAATTTAGATATTTTCAAAAATGTATTTAAATTAAGTATGTGAATTTTTTAGTAGCGGGTTGGTGGTTATATAGGGGATAAGGGTGGGTAGTAATTTAAAAATTGTGTGTGTATTTATTATAAATAAATAAATTGAAAAAAAAATCGAAATTTGAAATTTGAAATTAAGATATTTTAATAATTTACATTAAATTAAGTGTCTGATTGTTTTATTAGTGGGTTGTTGGTTATATAGGTGCTAAGGTTGGGTACTAATTAAAAATACTGTGTGTTAATTTTTATTAAAATGTTATATTGTAATAAAAATAAAATAAAATTCGAAAATTCTAATTTCAAAATCGAAATTAATTTAGAAATTTAAAATGTATTTAAAAATTAAGTGTGTGAATGTTTTATTAGTGGGTATTTTTTTTTATAATGGATAAGGGTGGGTAGTAATTGTAAAAATGTGTGTAAATTATTTATTTTATTGTTTTTTCGAAAAAAAATATATATTTTCGAAATTTAAAATGAGAAATTATAAAAAATGTTATTTTATTTTAAATTTGCTATTTCAAAAAAAATGAAAATGTTGTAGGAGTTGTTAGTTGGGTTTAAACGGGGAAGGGTGAGTAAGATTTGTAAATTATTGTGCTTTACTTTCCAGCACTTTCCCTGAGTTATGTTTGATTGGAGTTAGAATAGTAAATTATTATGGTTTACTGTCAAGCACTTTCCCTGAGTAATGTTGGAATTGGAGTTACAATAATAAATTAATATGGTTTACTGTCCAGCTCTTTCCCTGAGTTATGTTGGATTGGAGTTAGAATAGTAAATTATTATGGTTTACTGTCCAGAACTTTCCCTGAGTAATGTTGGATTTGGAGTTAGAATAGTAAATTATTATGGTTTATAGTCCAGCACTTTCCCTGAGTTATGTTGGATTGGAGTTAGAATAGTAAATTATTATGGTTTACTATCCAGCACTTTCCCTAAGATATGTTGGAATTGGAGTTGGAATAGTAAATTATTATGTTTTACTGTCCAGCACTTTCCCTGAGTTATGTTGGATTGGAGTTAGAATAGTAAAATATTATGGTTTACTGTCCAGCACTTTCCCTGAGTTATGTTGGATTTGGAGTTAGAATAGTAAATTATTATGGTTTACTGTCCAGGACTTTCCCTGAGTTATGTTGGATTGGAGTTAGAATAGTAAATTATTATGGTTTACTGTCCAGCACTTTCCCTGAGTTATAATTGATTGGAGTGAAAATAGTAAATTATTATGGTTTACTGTCCAGCACTTTCCCTGAGTTATGTTGGATTTGGAGTTAGAATAGTAAATTATTATGGTTTACTGTCCAGCACTTTCACTGAGTTATGTTGGAATTGGAGTTGGAATAGTAAATTATTATGGTTTACTGTCCAACACTTTCCCTGAGTTATGTTGGATTGGAGTTAGAATAGTAAATAATTATGGTTTACTGTCCAGCACTTTCCCTAAGTTTTGTTGGATTTTGAGTTAGAATAGTAAATTATTATGGTTTAATGTCCAGCACTTTTCCTGAGTTATGTTGGATTGGAGTAAGAATAGTTAATTATTATGGTTTACTGTCCAGCACTTTCCCTGAGTTATGTTGGATTTGGAGTTGGATTAGTAAATTATTATGGTTTACTGTCCAGCACGTTCCCTGAGTTATGTTGGATTTGGAGTTTGAATAGTAAATTATTATGGTTTACAGTCCAGCACTTTCCCTGAGTTATGTTGGATTGGAGTTGGAATAGTAAATTGTTATGGTTTACTGTCCAGCACTTTCCCTGAGTTATGTTGGATTTGGAGATAGAATAGTAAATTATTATGTTTACTGTCCAGCACTTTCCCTGAGTTATGTTGGATTGGAGTTAGAATAGTAAATTATTATGGTTTACTGTCCAGCACTTTCCCTGAGTTATGTTGGATTGGAGTTAGAATAGTAAATTATTATGGTTTACTGTCCAGCACTTTCCCTGAGTTATGTTGGATTGGAGTTAGAATAGTAAATTATTATGTTTACTGTCCAGCACTTTCCCTGAGTTATGTTGGATTGGAGTTAGAATAGTAAATTATTAAGGTTTACTGGCCAGCACTTTCCCTGAGTTATGTTGGATTGGAGTTAGAATAGTAAATTATTATGGTTAACTGTCCAGCACTTTCCCTGAGTTATGTTGGATTTAGAGTTAGAATAATACATTATTAATGTATTTTTAAAAAAATATTAAAACAAAAAAACACATTTTAATAATATTTGTAAATATTATTACATATTTTGAAATATTTCAGATTATATTTAATAACATTTTTATAAAAAAACAATTATACATTTTAATAACATTTTTAAGTACAATAGTAATATAGTCTTGTGAAAAAAAACAGTATTTATTGTTAAATTTTATTTGTAGATGGAAACTTTTTTATAAAAAAATATGTTTCTATTCATTCAAATTTAACATTGCAGTATTTGTAACATATACATTGTAATTTTTTATTAATTAGCATATTACATTTTAAAAATTTAAAATACAATTTAATATGGTAATTAATTTACATATAATTGGCATTTCCAAATGTATATACATAACATTGTTCACATTTTTATATTATAAAGAAAAAAACGTTTTACTTAATAAACATATTTTTAATATACAATAATTTTTTTAATATATATTTTGATATTAAAAAAATAATGTATATTTTACATTATTCATATGTGTATTGTAAACATTTAGAAAGTTATAACAATTTAACAAAAATAATTTGCAATTTTTTACACATTTTTTCATTCATTATTATGGGGATTAATTCCTATTTTTGTTTTTATTATGCTGTCATTTTGTTTTGTGTTGTTCACTTTTTAGTCTATCTACATCGTTTTTTGGGTCATTTCTGAAGACGGAACATCGCGGTTGGGAGCTGCTTTGTGTTTGTTAATGTAAGTTTAATTTTCATTACTTTTAAGTTACTTTTAAGAATTATTTTAGCTAGTTTTAGTGTATATGTGTTGCTATGTGTCTTATTTAACTGTTTATGTGAAAAGTATGTGTTATTTAAGAACGTTAGTGATAGCGTACTTAGTTTGCTATCTAATATGGATATAATGTTAATGTTTTGTATTAAAGTATTACTTTATGAATTTTAGTACCTTTTATATGTTATTTCTTGGCTTTGTGGGTTTAGTATTTATTTCGGGTGGGTTTTGTTTGTACTTTATTTACAGGTGTCCGTTTTGGTGACCAGATGGATTTGATTTCGTTTTTTTTAACATACAGGAAAATGTTTATATACATTTCCTTATTTTTCGGGATTTTGGAGCCTTTTTTCTCGTGATTTATTTTCGGGTTTTTTATGGCTCAGTTATCCAGAGGATTTCTACGTTGGACTCTTTTTATACAGTTGTATTTTTTGCATTTTTTGGGGTTTAATTTTACGATGTGGATTGTTTTTGGTTGGAATCGTTTTGAAAGCATCTATTTCGAACACATTCTACAGCTGCAGAACCGTAATTTATTATTTATTTAATTTTTGGGGTGGTTTATGTTTATTGGTGATTTTGTATTTTAATTAGTTATATTATGTCTTGTGATAATAATTTATATTTTATATTACATGACATATTTTAAATAATGTACCACAAAATGGTCTATGTTATTTATTGTTTGATGGTTTGCTATTTGTATTTTGTTGAAGGATAGATTTTGCAATTAGGTCTAAGTATTCTAGACCTTGGATACTTGGGTACATTCTTGTTTTTTGTTGTAGGTATTCGTACATATTTAATGTTTGTTTACTTAGTTTTTGCCCTATTTTTGATAGAGATTGTTCGATTCTTAGTTCTTGGTAGCTTTGCTCTTTTTTGATGCATTGGATTAGTTTATGAAGTGTTGGTTGAGTTCTTCCTATTGTGGCTTGGAAGGCATTATGCCATCCTTCTACCGCTTTGTTGGTTTTGGCTTTTTGTGCTATAGTGCTAGCCTACACATTCCACCATGGAATTTGGAACTTAGGTTGTCTGCGGTGACCAGAACAATGTAATCTTCCAACCCAGGTGTCTTCAAAATAGTCTAAGAAGGGAGTTAATTTTTTCTCATTACTGCGGTAGAGAGGGCTGTCAAGTAATAAATTGTAATATTTAGCCACTTCTGTTGTTGGGACATATGCCAGTGCTATTAATTTTTTTATCTCGTAAGCAAAGTTGCTGTTTGTACAATATTCTATGCTTAAAGTAGATTTTTGTAAGTGTCTCCATATACTTTGGTTGTAGTGATAATAACACCCTTGTATTGCAGTTTGTGGATATATTTTAAGTATAGCTTGAATCATAGCTATTTCAAAGTCTATTATGATTCGTTGTGGGTAGTAATTATTTGTAAAATCTTTGATTGTTGTTAAGATTTCTGTGTAGGTTGCATTTATTTTATTTGGCAGCAGTGTATAAATTAAGGGGATATTAGTTTCCTGGTATTCACAGTGGATGGTGTAAAGTTGATAGAAAGGTTTTGGACACACTTTAAAAGTTCCGTCCATCATCCATGTTTCACACCATTTTGATTTTTGCAAATTGCTATTTGTTGCAAAAAGTAAAATTCTTTTATCATGACCTTGGTTATCATACATTAAGAATTTATCTTCATTATGGGTAATAGTATATAATCTGGATATATTTTAATCTCTTCAAAAGTTTGAGGTGGTGGTGGAATTGGATCAGAAGCTGTTTTAGTTTTAGCTATTAATCTTTTCAAGTTGGGGATTGAGGGTAACTGTCCTGTTACGTGTTCGGGGACTTTGGTCAAAACATTTTTCAAAATAGTGGTGCTTGTTTCTTGGGAGCCTATACTAGCTTCTCTAAGTGTCTCTAATGCTTCTCTTACTTCGACTTCTGTTGCATTGGGTGGGTGGTTATGCTCACGTACATTTACAACTTTGTTATCGACAGTAGTTGCTCTACCATAGCATGCAGTTGAATAATATTTACTACATTTCCAATGGGTTTTATTCACTTTGACTTCTTTCTTGTGTGTAGGTATAACCCATGTAGCTGAGCATTATTTTTCCTTTTTGAGATGTTATAAAAGTAGCTCCTTCTGCCATTTCTAAGGTAGATCTGTGAAGACATATATATGTGTTTTTAGTAAATATGTTAAACATTTATTTGAATGTTTCGGTTAAAATAGTAAATTTAAAAATGTACTTAATATGTTGTTGTTTCAGCTATTCCGATGTTTTCTGTTCTTATATTCAGAGTTTCACTGTTGAATTTCCTGTAGTTGTGGTAGAGAACAGTAGTAAATAATAATATTGTTTGATACTTGTTTGTTTCTCTTTTCTGAATATTAATTTACACAGAGAGTATACTTACTTAATTTTGTAGAAGCTGTAGTTTGTGTAGATGTAGATTGGTAGATGAAGTTTGTTGAATCTGAAAAAATAAGTGTTACTATTAGTTATTTATTATATTTGGATATATTTATAGCTCATACCATATCAAGTCATTTCGAACTTCTGTTTGCTATATTGTTATTTATTTACAACTTTTCTATGTAGGCATTGATAAGGCTGTCCATATTTTAGTATATTTATTTAGTGTGGCTGTTGTTGATAGGGTTTTTTAGTTCAATTTTTAAAAAAAGAGAGAGCATTTATTTAGTACAGGGAGTTTAGCTAACTTTCTTGAGGCTTTTATAGTACATAAAATGGGAGTTCACTTACTTGAGTTGTAGTGGACTGTGTTGTAGTAGTTGTTGTAGGTGTGTATTCTCTTCTCTTCAGCAAAGTAACCGTTTTTCTCCAAGTTTGGGCAAAAAATGGTAATTTTAGTTAAGTCTGTAATTGTTTTTATAGTAGTTAGTTAAGTATTTCTTCATTTTGATTGGTTTAATTACATGTATTTTAAATTCATTGGATGAGAACGTTAGTTTGAATTTGATATCCGTTATTTTTAAATGAGGGTGTTTTATTTGTAATTTCGTTCTAGTATATATTTAAAGATGTTTTGTATGTGTTTTATATTTATTGTTTATAATGTTAAAAATGTTTAAATATGTGAAGTGTTGATAAAAGTATTCTAAATTGAGGATATTTGAATTATTAAGTAAGTTTATATTAATTAGTGTTTTTAAATAAATTATATATATATTTTAAATATATAGTATACTTATATATGTTTTTAAAGCATTATTTTCAATTTAATAATTATAAAATATTACATTTGTTGAGGGTATTATGTATTTAAGGTTATAGATAAAAAGTAGATATTTTTAGTACATTTAATTAGAAAGTAAGTAAGTAGATATTTGTGTTATCGATATTTGTGTAGTTGGTAATGTTATTTCAAGGATTGTCAACAATGTTGTAGTCGATATTTATGTACTCTATATAATTGTGAACGATATTAAAGTAGTCGATAATAAAATATTGATATTTGTGGAAATCCTTGCTTAAGTATATGGTGACGATATTTTTGTAGACAATGTTTTTGCGACAATATTTTTGTTGGTCGTTGTTTTTGTAATCGATATTTCATCATGGAGCCGCTAAAAACATGTGGGTGGTACTGTGAAATTGTGTTTTTATTTCATGATTGGGACATTCTACCGCTCACTAAGATCATCAATGTAAGCCACAACTAATATTTTCATTAAGGGGGTTGTGAGAGGAAAAGTACTTTTAATATATATTGCCTCTTATATCTCTTTAATGCATGTTTAACATTGTAGTCAAGTGGCAGCTGACCATATGAGGTGGGCAATATCCAGAACCTACGTGCCTTTACTAGGCAGTACAGTCTTCCTCAACCCGGCTGCCTTCTTCTCTCCGAAAAATAACTAATATATTACCTAAAGATAGTAGTGTTCAGCTTTGTGCATGGTGCTAGCTAAGCATTATAGCAATAAAGTATGCATAAACGTAACAAAAATATCTCAATTAGGTTAATGGAATAATTTATTTGCATTATTTGCAATCAAATCTCACTTCTTGAAGCTGCTTGTGAATGAGGCTTTGAAAGGATCACACCCTATGTCTCAGCACGTGTTGTCAGGCATTGACATTTCTACTGCAGATCTCCTATTGTAAGTAGGGGCATACTTGACTATGAAGAGGAGCGAAATTGCACCTGACAGTGGTGGTCTAAATTCTAGATGTAGATTGTGTATAGGTAGCGATTAGCAAATAGTGAATTTGTCCAATCCACTATTTGGTATTCCCAAACACCAATGTACAAACGTGTCTTAGACACATTTAGCGATTCCTGTTGGGTCGAAAGTAGACTTGTGTTATTATTATTCATGAGGTAGGTTCCGGTTTACAACCAATTGGGATTTGCAAAAATTGCAGGGATGGTTGCCAGCAGACCACCTTGTCTGAGATTGCTTTCCAATAAACCAATGTTTTTTATTAAGGCAGCCCTTTTTCCTTAAATAAAAATGGGGTGCGTTTCAAAAAGAAATATTAAAATCTTGCTTTTAAGATTTTTAAGAGTAGGCAGTCATGCGTGAGACTGCTGCCTGCTCCTATATTCTCACAGGGGAATGGGTCCTGAGAGGACCCCCTTCCCATTTGTAAATGGTTAGCACCTACTTGAAGTAGGCGAAAAAATGTGAATGTTTTGCAACCTCATTTTGGTTGCAAAACATTCACACATACCACTGCAATTCGGTATTAGGAAGGGACGCGCTAAGCACACCCCTTACTAATACCAAATCACAAACCCAATTTGCGATTCAGCAATAGAATACTGAATTTCAAATTGGGCCTTTGTACATTAAAACATTTTATTTGGAGGTCGCAAATGACCCTATTCTGCGATTGGGGAGGTGTACAACCTCACAAAACCTTTGTACATCTGGCCCTAAGTGGTTAAATAAGTAGCTCTTATGTTTAAAGGTACATTGTTATACACAAGGTTGACTTGAAAAGAATGTAAGATTGTATGTGAGAGACTGATACAAAACTGACATGGACCTTCCTGTCCTACAATGGCTCCTGCCCTACACAAAGAATGAGACTGCATTTGTCCTCACTGAAGAAAGTGGCCACCCCGGCATATAATTTCTTGGATGGAAGCAGCTACTATTGTTGAGCCAAAGGCCTGCACATTGAAGGATCTATAACTGGACCAGTTGCCTTCCTTGGCTTAGAGCACATTGCCTGAATTATTGTGTAAGTTTAAGTGAAAAAGCTGAGTCTGTTAGCTCACACCATGTGAAACTCATGCACTTGTTGTATTTACTCTTGCTAAATGTTGTATTTACTCTTGTTAATGTGACTAACTAAAGTTAACATATAGTATTTACCTTTTTCCTGTCATTATAGTTCTCTATAGTTCTGCCGGAGTCGAAACATCTAATTATTTGAAAGGCAACTAACCACTGCATTAAGAGCAGAACATTCTGCAAAATCTAGACTCCTTATCAATTTAGCTGCAAGATAAGACCAACCAGTGCCCATGGGCATGAACCTGCCCCCCAATACTTAACACATTGATAATGTTCCATAAATATTGTAATCAGTGATGGGCACATTTAAGCTGATTCTCCCACACAGCCAGCCAAATCCGACTCCAAAAATTGACTTTAAATTAGTAAAACTGCAGCATTGAGCTGATTAAAAATTGACAAAATTATGCAAACTACAGAAGTTGAAGACGCTGCTGAGACCACTGCCATCTTGCGCAAAGGCAAGATTTGAGTGACATTGATGTGACATAATTTGCAACAGCAACAAACAGGATAAAGATACCAAGCTACGGTTCACCTAGCATAACCCTCTGCAGACCAAGGTTCACAAGTTTTGCGATGAGCACTGTCCAACACTGCTACAGCATGAGACTTAAAAAAAACCATCAAACCCCGTGAAAAATCTGAGATAGTAGGAGAAGATTCTTCACCCACCTCAACAATGAATCTATTGCCTTTGGCAACCAAGTCTGCAAATACAGTGCAACATGCAACAGACTAAAAAAGAGGAGGACTTTGCTGCACCACAAAGTCAAGGACACTAGCTCCACATTGATAAAGTAAAAAAAAAGTAAAAAAACAATCTAAAGATAATGTTGAAAGCTGTAATGTAACAACTTGAGAGGATCATGATATTGGATCACCCCAATCCTCACCCAATCCTCCCCCATCTCCATCAGGATCTACTTGTTGAGTTGGAAAAACCATTAACTTTTTTTTCATGAACACAACAAACAAGACCCCATAAAGGGGAGTAAACAGAAAAAAGAGTGACAGGGACCTCCTGATACTACATCCCTTCCAATATGTCAGGTACTGCAATGCATCCTTTTTTATAAGACACAAGAAAACTTCAAAAATAGTGCAAAAAATCTCCATCAAAACACCCTATCTCTACTCCCGGTCTATCAGTCTATCAAATTGTGCTACTTAAATCTCCTCATTGCCTGTACATGGATAGGACTCGCTTGTGCCTGTCCTCAAGCTTCTTGAGGGAAAGAGTACATCAAGCACCCAGCAAGATTAGCACACCAAACCTTTTTGCTCTGGCAGCTCCAAATTGGCATTTCCATTCTCCTCCATCCTGTCACTGCTTTCCTTTTTTACCTTAGACAAGGGCCAGACCACTATTGTCCCTAATGCTTTTTCATTGCTGTCATTTGTTTTCCCATGTATAGGGGCAGCCCCTCCACTCATAGACCACCATTCCATGTCTTTTTACCATGAGGTCAAATTTTGAGGCATATCAGAGCCTTATTTCTTGCCCAGATTCCTATTTGCTATTATCATCAGCCCCCTGGTGGTGAGAGTTCTGTGTGTGGGAGGTGTGTTCAATCTCTCCAAATGTTGAGTACCTCTAGCCAGGGAGACAGTTTTGCCTGGGATCCCGTGACATAACTCTGGCTTGCCCATGTACCCTTCAGTTGCCAGTTAGCATTGGGCAGCCCCATTGTGTGTGAGGAAAGGTTCCAAATTGGCTGCATCCTTTCGCACAGAGATCTGATTTTCCTCAACTTACAGAACCTTGGTTTTGTTTAGTAAGATGTATGTAGAAAGAGCAACTGGACCAGGCAAATTCTCACCCAGATCCCTTTTTCTCGAGGCTGCTAAGTGCCTACTCCCACCCCCCTCTTTAGCTTCTCTATGATATTCGGTAATTGTTGAGCAGCTATAAGTAAGTGAGATGGCTTTCTTGGTAAGGGTTTCTGACAGCAGGGTAGTCTTTCAGTGGGAGCGTCTTTGCAACTCATGCTCCCACCACTATGTGAGTCGACATAGCATGGCGTGTCTGGAACTGGAAAAAGACCTCTGTCTCAGTGTAATGGGCTCAGGAGGAATTGGCAGCCATCGTGTCTTTGTTAACATGGTATTTATTGATTTATACAAAGAATCAGTACAAGTCTTTCTCCTTGGCAACGTCCGACGTGGTGAACGGCTTCTATCAGACCTCCGGGCTTTGGTCTTGGGGAGTTCGTCTCGACGAGTTCTCTCCCGAGTTCGTCTCGACGAGTTCTCTCCCGACTCCGACGAGGAAGTACTTCGTCCGTTCCGTCCAGTTCCGTTTTGGCTCTGGTTGAGCCATACACCTCCCCCGGGTGTATGGCTGGGCGACGCGTGGGGTCGTTGGCCTCCTGGCTTGCTTCCTTCCTTCTCCGAAATTTGTCCTCTGATCTCAACTTCCTCATCGTACTCTCGTCTCTCTCGGTCTGTAACGTCCTTCTGCTCCTCTCCTCTCCACTCGTCAACTCTCTCCCTCAGGGTGAACAAGCACACCTGTGTATCGCGTTTGTCGGTATAAGACGTCTTCACGTCAGGGTGTAGGCCCGCCCACTCATCAGCCGTCTCAAAGTTAAAGGGCCAGTCCAAGATATCGTATTCCTGCTCTTGCGATTCCACTTCGGTGTTCTGTAGGGAGCAGAAAGAGGGGGAGGAGGTAGGTGAGAGTTGGGGAACAGTCTCTGTGTCGCAAACAAGTTCATACGGCGGACCCACGTCGTTACACTCAGCCATCCAGCAGTCCTCCCAAAGAACAACCCCAGTTTATCAGCCTTCCATCTTGGCATAAGCTCCTAATTTTCTGATTCATATCTAGTCCCATCCCTCAAATCGCTGCATTTTCTGCACTTCAGCCTGTGCCACACTGTCCCATACCAGGGTTTGACTCACTAATGCCTTCACCCATACAATCATCTAATGGCCTCCTTCCGTGTTCAAAATCATGGACTCAGTATGCACCTTTAGTTATGCAATTGTCTCAGGTTCATGCAAAGCTGTTGGGTAGTCCCTATTACCCAGAATCACTGAACCTACTTTTAGGAATGGCACAATTCCACTGTAATAGACTCCCCTTGTGAGTTTGGCAAGGCTGTCTGCACCTCCCCTCCATCACACAATAGCATTGGGATTTCTGCCTCCTGCTTTCTTTTTTTTCTTTGTTTTCATGCAATAGGATAAAACAGTGTGTACCAACAGTCAAAGTAAATACAAAACACTTCCAGCATCGATTTCTGTCCGCACTCCCCTGACCTTTCTCCATTCTCCGACACTCCTCTTCCTACTAGGTAGAACTGCATGGATATGACTTCACTATCTTGCCTAGCATTGAAGGTCAAACAAATGGTCCTACATCTGGTGATTAATAAATTGAACAGCAAATCAACAATAAGTGATGTCAGGTGTAGGGATCTCAGCAACTTGAAACAACCATACAAACTCTTTCTTGCAAGCAAGGTACCAGGGGAGTCCACATCTTTTCATATTTAAGCTCCATTTCACGAATGCCCGAGACAAATGTTTCCATTGCTAACAATATCCATTTTTGCATCTCCGGAATGAGAGGAGAGTTCCATTTAAGTGGCTGACTCTTGGCGAAAGTCCGCTCCAGTCCTGTTTAGATATGCATTTATTCTCAGGTGGGGTCACATTAAGTACTATCATCATAGGGATCATTTGTAAGGGATATCCAACCTCTTCTCTATATGACTGAGGGCTTCCCTCCAAAAGAGCATACAGCAAGTGTACGACCAGTGCATATATATATAGCGTATCCCCACATTCTCACATCCCAGCCAGCAGAGCTGGTATATCATACATATGTTTCAATTTCACTGGTGTGGCATGTCATCCCATCATTATCGTACACAGCAATTCTGTATTCTGCAAACTCTTGCGTAACGACAGGATAGCCAACAATAGTTTTTGCCATTGAAACGAGGAGAGTTACATTCTCAAAGACTTGTGTCAGTGCTTAATATAATACCACTCCAGTGCTTCTCCCACTTCTATCAAAATAGAATATAAATTGAAAATGAGCCCGATGGGACCAGCATATGTATCATAACGCTTTTCCCTGTCAATCAGTGGTCTAAGTGCTGCAGCTGTATTCTCATGATTAAGTGCGCAATGGTGCTACTTGAATTAGTGGATGCGGTCTGTCTCTTTGAGTTTGTATTCTTGCTGACATATAAGGGTTTAATATCAGATCCATGAAACAAGTCTCATAGCAACCAGCACTCCCTTCCATCCAGCGTTCAAAGTATCTCTTACCAATTCCTAGAGTGAAATCTATGTGACCCACCATTGGTGTATAGGGAGATGGATAGGAAGCCAATGTTTTACCATCACACTATCATGGCTGGTTCAGAAGTTCGGAGTAATAGCATGAGTAATAGCAGGTGGTGGTCTATCTTTCTTGGGAAACCACAGAACAGGAAATGGGACATGATTCATCACTGTGGCAGCCATATAGATTCACTGGCATTTCCTTTTGTAAAGAGTCAGTTCAAAAAATAACATTAAGCTGAGAGGCCTAAAATTATCTCTTAATGTCTGGTAGCCCCAATCCACCCGAACTTTTGCCCTCTTTCAATATTTTCCTCAAAACACTTGGCTTTTTACACAACCTAATAAAGGCATTGGTCACTTTTTTCCTAGTCCCTATGTCAGACTTGGGGAGAATCACTGGGAGTGCTAGAAAAAGGTAAAGGAATCTCTGCAATACATTCCGTTCAATTACTGCCACCCTCCCCATTCACAAGAGAAAGAGATTGCTCCACTTGTGCAAATCATTAGTGATAGCATTTAGTAGGCAAGGGTAGTTTGCTGCACTCATTAAGTGGTGTTTCGGAGTAATTTAGATCTCTAAATATTCACATTTTTTACAGCCCACTTCAGTGGTGTGACCTCTAGGAGTCTAGTTTTGACCTCTGGCAGTATACCTATATGAGCATTTCAGATTTATCTAGATTAACCTTGAATCCCGATGGTTTCCTATAGGATTCCAAAACTTTTATAACTTTAGGGATCAAGCATTCAGGATCTGCCAGGGTTAATACGAGATTTTCCTGAACAAGTGTATTTTATGTTGGTCATCCCCAAGATATCCTGAAGCTGCTGCACATTGGAAACTAAGGTCTCTATTACCAACACAAATATAAAAGGCAAGGGGGAATACCTGTTTCATCCTACTTGACAGAGGATTGGCCCAGTATATTACATTGCCCAGTACATTTGTGTAGTTTACTTTTGGCTAGCAGCTATCCAGGGAATAATTTTGGGGCCCAACTCAATCGCCTCTAGCACCTGAAGAAGAAATGTTTAGCTGACCATATCAAAGGGTAGGGGATCGTCCTGAACTTGGCCTTTTCAACCAGAGGAAACACTTGCTAATTATTATCAGCAGCTTGTCTCCAAAAACCTGATCATAGTCAATAAGGTAGGGCCAATGAGATATGAATCTATTGGCCAGTACCTTTGTGAAAATTTTGATATGCAAATTTATAGGAGCTATTAGACAGTAGTACTTGAATGTATCAGCTGGTTTGACAGGCTTATGAATAAGGAAAATACTTGCTATCAACATTGAGGGCATAAACATTTGTGATCACAGAAAGTATGGCATAGTATTACTAAGTGGGGATTAGATCAGGCACAAAATGTTTGTTAAACCGATTAGTGAGACCATTTGGTCCCCAGGCATTGTCAGGGATCATGGTCGATATTGCATTTAAGTCCTCTTTCCTGCTTAATTTTCTCTTAGATAGCTGCAATAACCTTGGTCACTCACATGTAAGCGGCCTCTTTGAGCAGGGGCGGCTCCTCCACTAAGGCAGAGGAGCATCACCCCACTGCTCTGAGATCAGAAGAAAGGGTAAAAAATTATAATAAAACTGTTACTATCATTTTATTTTTCACTACAGGGCTAGGTTGGGGGGGCGGGCTGGGAGTGACAGGGGGAGGAGTGGTTTTACTCCATAAGTGTGCATGAACGTTTGGCCGGCCTTCTTGGGTCGGCCAAACAGTCATGCACAATTTGCATGTTCCCCACCAGGTTGCAATACATATCCTGGTGAGATACATGACGAGCCTCTCGTTCCCAATATACGGTGCTCAGACCATTCACAACACTGCAGTGTTGTGATTGGCTTAGTGGAGAGAGCCTGTGCGCTTCCTGATTCTGTCATAGCTGAGGAGAAGGCGGTGTGCAAAGGAAAGATGGTGACTGGCAAAAGGTAAGTGTTTTTTGTCTGCCCTTTTGCCACCCATGTTCCATGCAAACTGCCTCTGTCTTTGAGACAGGACTTAATGTCATACACCAAGACAGGGTTCACACAATAGAGGGCTGTGTATTAATCCAAAAAAAATTCAGTTTTATCAGCATTTGCACTAATAATTTGACACTTAATGCCTTTGAGGGTCACATTTGTATCAACCGCCTTCCATTAGCTAAGTCACCTTACCAATAAGTAGTCTATTTTATTGGTATGGTAATCAAATCTTCCTAGTAAATATAATTTAGAACTTTTCTCACTCTGTATAGCCAATACGTCAATCAGAACTTTCAGCAAGATGGTCTTTTACTGAGCCTTTAGGGAACCTATTTGTATAAGTTGTTCAGTCGCTGCTTTAAGCTCAGCTTCCAACAAGCTTTTGTAAGACTGTCCTGTCTCACTTTGATTTGCCCTTTTTACCCTAAACAGTTGCCCCTACAGACAACTTCACCTATCTCCCATAGCATATTGGGGAATCCTTAAAGTACTTATTAATTGCATCCCTCAATATCTGCTGGCTTAGTCGATCTTTAAGGAAAGTTTGCAACTATTTGTTCTACATTTCTCTTGCTGACTTTCTCACTCCCAAACAATCATTGTGCCGTCCGAGACCACTATGGTACTGTACACAATGGAGCTTGTGGTGTCAACCAATGCCTAGCTTCTCCTTTAAGTCTATCCATGAATATGACTTATGGACATGTGGGAAGACACTATATTCCTTTTCATCTAGTTTTTTAATGTTCCAAAGATCAATGAGGCCTATGTCTGTCAGTATCTGCTTTGTCTACTGGGAGAGCACTCCATAAATTTACCTGTCATGCTGATGTGTATACATTAAAGCATCTGGCGTAATTTTGAAGTACTCGACTTACAAAAGGTTTTCCAGTGCCCAGTTTTTGATCGAACGTATGAGGCTAACAATGTTTTGTTGCTCAGCATGATTAGGGATATAGAGGTTGAGTGTATACAGCACAAGTACCTGTTGTCTATCCCTAAATGAATCAACCGAACTTCTGCTGAGTCACGTTGGACCTACAGTACTTTGTAATGAAAGTGTTGATGTATCCCAATCATTGCCCCCCTTTCTTACTAGCCGTAGCCGAATAGTACTGTGTGGGGTTTAAGCAGTGTTTCTTAAAGTTAATGTCAGAGATTTCTATAAATGGGCCTCTTGAAGACACACAACCTCTGGGAGATCCTCCTTTATTTCACTCCTAATCTTGTGTCACTTAACCAGGGAATTGAATCCCTTTAAGTTCATATGTGACTACTTTAACCATGAAATAATGGAAGGGTTCAGATATCACATGCCTGTTTCTCTATTCAAATATATTGGTAGGTCTACTAGGTAGTAGTGGATGTCACCTTTAATACAACACCATATTTCAAAACATTCTCATATTCCTTCATCTGGAAACATTTCCCTACCCCAATACCCCCACTCTTCACACCCTCCCTCAAAAACTCCCAGCTTGATGGGAATAGGGACCAGTGCATCCTTCTTATATTGATGAGCCACACCGTACCCTGCCATCTCCATCCCAAAGGTAACCCCCATCTGCCTCCAGCCAGTGCAGAACCACCTTCTCTCATTTTCATACAAAAGCACACCAGGTTGGACAGGTACGCCAGGTCAACGGTTTGGTACACCACACTCGGACTGTCCCTCATATAGGCACATGTAGAGTTCAGGACTTGGTCCTTGTGCTTCTGTAGGTAGCTCCTGACATAGAACGTAATTCTGGTGAGCCTTTCTTGATCCAGAGGACGGAGGGAGAAATGGCTAGTCCAGTGAGAGCCAATGGCACTACTTATATACCCATAGCAAACCTGTGCCCCCCCATCAAAGCCCCATTCAATGTTTGCCAAGTTTTGGGGCAGTCCTGTGGATAGCACCAAGTTTCTTCCACTTGTCTCTCAATTTCCAGGCTTCATTTGCTTTGTCGCTCATTGAGGATTGAGGGCTATTTCTCTGCTCACTTGGGAAGCAATCATAGTTCCTTTCAAGGGGACTTGAGCTGCTTCTTGACGTACCAAGACTTCCTATGCCTCCTCTACAGAGCGGATCATATCAGACTTAGAGTCTAGCTGAAACCACAATATAAAGGTAAATAGCTACCCATAGCATATTTACCTTCTAAGCAGCTCTGCAGTCACTGATAGTTTCATGTCTTGTCAGTTCAAGGTCAAGGTCTTGAGGAATATCCTGGAAGAGATCTTGGAAAATTAGCTGATCTAATTTTCCGACATCTCGCATAATATTGTCCTTTAGGTGGAAGGACCCTAGATTGACTATTATGTCACACAGCCTGGTGCTTCCCGTGGTGGCCCCACTCGATGTGTCCAGATTATGGGAATCTCATGGCCTGGGTCCTCCATAATTACAAATTGGGAAATGGATTTACAGTACAGGATTATGTTTCCTCTGGTTCCAGATCATTCCAGAACCGCAAATTAACTTGCCATGTTCGGTTTTCCGAATCTGTAAACTTATCCCAGAGTGCCTTCATTTCTTCCTCTATCTTAGTTTAAGAATCACGTATGTTGTTGACCTCTTTACTCATTATCGCCAATGTCACCAGGCCACCCAGTGTTTGGATTTTCCCTAGTCATGTCTGAGAGACTGGAAGCTAAAATTGCTGTCACAACACCATTTGTGTTGTCAGCATATGGGAAGGTTTATCATGCAGGTCACTGAGACAGCTATTTAGATCATCCTTCCTTATGGGAGTCCCCAACTCTCCATTCTTGTAAGCCATTGTAGGCCATTTCTTTAATGCAGCCAAATTGTCGCATTGGGTAGCCCTTTGTGCCCCAGGCCCTGGGGATACCTAGTAATCACCAATCCATGTCTATCTCCTGTACATATGTAGCATTCAGCAGATCAGCAGTCTTGCTTTCAGCTAAAATAGCAACCCAAGGAACAGACGTAGGATCCGCACCCACACCCACCAACCACACCAGAAACTTTGAAATTATCATTGCCAATTAGCTCACCATGAAATCACAGATCAATGCCATCTCCTCCAACTGCTTCCTCACTCTGCGCGTACATACATAAGATTCTCAATTGTCTACCCCAACAACCGAGGTGCACTACGCCCTCATCACCAGCTGACTAGACTACAGCAACACCCTCAACGTAGGAATTGCCACCCACCTCTTACAGAGACTTTGGACCATAAAGAACGCCGCAATCAAACTCATATTCAACTTTCCCCTGATGATTGTACATCACAACACAACTCCAGCAACTCCACTGACTCCCCTTACAGAAGAGATGCTAATTAAAGCTGCTGACCCATGCACACAAGACTCTTCACAACCAAGGTCTTGTATACATTAACCACAGTCTGCACTCCCCCAACCGTTGAGATGATCACGCTCCACCCCCCCCTATCACTTGTCCGCACTCCACAATTACCGCACTTCCAGAATTCCAAAAGACCCTCAAGATAGCCAGGAGAGCTAGTTTAGACCCTTATGGGACCTGCAAGTCCCTGGATACCCTATCAGGTATTATCAGTGATATATAAATCCTAGTTTTAGGAGGCTGGCTTAGTATAAAGTGCTCACGTAAGTAAGTGTAGCACCCTGCACTAATCCAGACAACCCATGTGGTGATGTCAGTGGACTTAGACAATCATAGAAAGCTCTATAAGTAGTAGCTGTGGAGAGCAACCTTTAGGCTTGGTCCAGAAGGAGTGTAAAGCTGCCACTTTTACCAGTACGTAATCTTATGGTATAAGTTAAGTGACAAAGAACCACAGAGTGTAGTTATGAAAATATGTCTTTATTATAAACACTCACTAACACATTGCAATATCTCCTGCCCAGAGATACACCCACAATACACACAATACTTTGATAATAGAACACGTAAGTAGCACACATGCTCAGTGGTGTCCAGGGGGACACTAAACTATATATTAAAATAATGAAATGCGAACCATGACTTAATTCGGGACTGAACCCAATAGATGTAGAATAGTGGGGGACCCAAGGGACCACCCAGGGTAATTACCCAGGAACGTCACTGAGGCCGTGTGCAGAGTTTGAACATAACTGCGTGCTCTATACAAGTCAATGGGTAAGTAATGGTTGCATTTTTAAAGAAGAAGGTGGATTCAAGATGAGCAGTACACTTATAACCGAGCACCTTGCCTTCAGGATCGTAAGGCCTGCCTAAGGGGTTACATATAGGTTTTAAGTGCCGTGACCTCAGACTGTCGTGAGTGGTGCTTGTGCTACAGCGCGGCTCCAGAAATTATTTTTAGTCATCACTCACCATTTCCCTGAAACCTTTTTAACACACAAAAAATGCACTAGTGGGGCCCATAACACTGCACATTTACTCTGCTCACTTACACTTGGCTTCAAGGCTTTTGGTGAATCATAATGGAGAAATGCTGTAACATTTGGTGGAGCGTCCAAACCTATTTAACTATTTATTATTTACATCTGCAATTTTAAAACAACAATTTACCATAGTTTATTAAACATTTGATTATTCAGACACACCACCATAATGGCAATGGATATGCTAGAAAGAAAATTAGGCGTACGAAAATCACAAGACCAGCTTTTAAGATTCCATTTCCCAATTTTATTAAACTTAAGCTTTATTATGTCTGACATTTATGAATTAGTCAAATCTTTATTCAGTAAAATCTTCAACTTTATTTCAATAATGATCATTTTATTCAGAGCTGAAGAAAATCGCTTTAAATTTAGATTTCAGTAAGGTTTAGCAAAGAACAAATAGTTCCAACTTCATTCTCTCCTAACATCACTGTCTAGCACCCTCATCTTATCCTTAAGTCCTGCAAAGCAAACAAGGTAAATTAGTTAGAATCTTACATCCAGGAATCAGTCAAACGGGCAGCATCTCTGATAGAATTGAAAAAGCGACCCAAACCTTACAAAATCAGGTGTTTTTATACCTTATTCTCCTAACTTAATCTATCTAAAATGTAACTTCCATCATTTATTCAGTCTCTGATTGGACAAAATAGGGGTGGGTGAGCATCATCTCACCATTACAACATTATTTTCACAACTTGTCAGCAGAAAAATAATTTTTTTTTTGTGATAGTTATTTTGCAGCCTAGGCGCATCCTCGATTATCTACATCGATCATCTTTCCCAGGCTCTTGAGCATTACATCGTCCATGCTTGGCGCCCATCCTAGGTTCCGGGCCACATTAGCCTTGAACTTTCTCGGACACAAGCAGTTCACTCTGACTTGCAGATTTTAGCGCGCCTGCGCTTTTCAGCTCTTGCTCACAGTTTACCCACACGTCCATTTGTTTAGGCCTCGGAGGCCACTTTTTGGAACTATCATAGAAACAAACACAAATTCATGTTAGTTATTGAATTGAACCCCATTCTGTTTACCTCCCACCATACTAATGTTTCCCATTAGTTGTTGCCTAGCAAATAATCCACACAAATGCGTTTTATACTTACATAATCGACCTTCTCTTTTCACAATACATGTACAAAAAGCACATTTAAGTAGCGTTTTGTTTACAACTAAACAGCACATTAGTTCACAACACAATAACATTACATATTAGCTAGGTTTATTGCAACATGCAAGCAAAATTAATATTCCCGTCTGTAAAAATAAAATAATGAGTGCATCTTACCCTATGGTTAATTATTTTCACAAAACATGCAATTAGTAAACATTATTGTTATGGGACATTGACTTCAAGAGGGGTACACAACATTTTGTGTTTGCCACCTCGCTCCATCACTTGCACCAGTTTACACAGGCTTCAATGGCAGGCCTGCAATCAGAATTTGAATGGTCTCCCATGTGTGGCACAATACATGCTTCAGCCTGTGGGGGACCCCTGGTGTATCTATGCCCTGGGTACCTTAATACCATATACCAGGGACTTACAAGGGTACATCAGTAGCCAATCGGAGGGGTACCTAAGTACTCCCCATGACCAATTCAGGTAAGAAGTACAGAGATTGGGGTCCTGGCAGGATCCCAGTCAAACTAGTCAGTAAAACATAATGACACCAGAAAAATGTGGGGGTGACCATAAAAGCAGATCCTACTTTCCTACACTGATTGATTGATTCATTGAAAGTTCGGAGGTAACAGTATAAAGGAAACAGTCCCCACAAATCTCCTCATAATATGTTATTAGCACTTATGCAGCCTATTTAGATGAATACACCTCTGTCGTGTATCTGGGCAAAAGGTCCCCATGATTTCAGCCTCCTATTCAGGTCAGCAATCCCAAAGTAGGCTTCAATATGGCTGCTGACATTATGTGCTTGGGGAAGGAGTGCAGGGGACTAGAGGCAGTTCAGGAAGCCACCATGGAAGGTTATATTATACACTGCATGCTGTCTGAGACACTCAGCCTGCCATGTCTGGCGGTTGCTGCGTCAGGGAGGGTTTCAATTCCCCTCAGGCAGATCACATGGGGAGCCCAAGTCTGGAGCTCATCCATCAAACACCTTTCATGTCCGAGCGCAGGCCGCCTGCCTACAGCTTTGTAAGGAATTCTGGTAAGATCCTGTAAGGGATATTTTGGAATGCGTAAAAGAGTTTGGATAGGGTGATCCTTTTGAACATTTCAGCCTAGCCTCGTATACCCGGTGCAGGGCCCTCCAATGCCAATCATCATTCGTGAAGCTGCTCATAATCGGGGTACCAATTTATTGATGGGAATACTTCATTTTTATCCATTACATATACCCCTAAATTTATAAATCCCTCTAGCACTACTGATATGGTTCTTCTGTACCTTACCTCCCAGGGTCAACCTGTTGATGGATAGAATAGGGATTTTTCCCAGTTGAAAGTAAATCCTGAGTATGTGGCGAAAATTTGTATGAGTCTGGTAATTACGGCATGACACGGACAAAAGGATATCATCAGTGTATAGAAGATGCTGTCCTCACAGTCTTCCTCTCTTTCTGGTCCCCAAAAAACTGCTTGTCTTCCCAGCTCCAGCAGGCAAGGGGTTCCAGCGAAAGAGCAAATAGCTTGAGATTAATACCATTCTTGCCTCGTATTCCTCTCCAACCTGAAGAGGGCTCAATATAATACCATTTACTTTTACCCTCTCCATTGGTTGACTGTAGAAGAAATGTGTCAACTGTCAGACGCAGGGGCCTATGCATATTCTTCGCAAAACTCAGGTACGTGCACTTCCGAGTGGTGGAGACTTTCATGGAGTCAAGCGATAGTACAGCTGTGTGCTCTTTCAATCAACTCCGGTAAATGTAGAGGCGAGTGATGTTCAGAGTAGTTCTCCTATGAGGCATGAAGCCCAACTGGTCAGGATGACCCAGTTTAGAGATTTTATTAAACAGAATTTTATTGATTCTTAACATTCGTACATATATATAAAGCCATACGTTCAATATGTTGGTTTCATTACTTTCATATCAATAACTCTCCCAGTGCCCAACTTTCTATCCCTGAACTGTCCCATCCCCCCCAAGCATCATACACTATCTGTTCCCCTTCAAACACAGCAGATCCTGGTCTCACCTACATTCATAGTCACACTGCATTACGTAGCTTGTACATTTGTGTTAAGCAGTCATAAGCGTTATCCTACGATTAGTTCCCATCCCCTTCCTGATTTCTCACATTCCTCAGTGATGCCACTGTCGATGAAGAGTCCTGCTCCTTATACAGTCCACCAAAGCCTCCCTTTCTCGTGCTACCACAAGGAAGCTATGGGTTTGTTTGTCCTCTTGAAACAGCACTCCACTTTCAGGTCCCGGTTTTTACCTCTCCACCAATGAATTTCCCTCAGGATGGGAGGAGGAGGAGGAATACCGCAAGGTCATGCCCATATTTTCCATGGCTACCTTGCAAGCCTGTGAGCTAAAAACAGGGCCACGGTCCAAATATAATGTGCCAATCGTGTATGTCCTGATGAAGATTCGCAAATCCTTTTTATTACAGTTCGGGTGACAGCTGAACACTGAGACCAAGCCCCTAGAAATTTAGAGCATGAATTTACAGCCACCAAGATGTACTTGTAAGCCCCGTCTGAATTTATGGGGTCGCAGTGATCCAAACAGTCACATGCAAGATGTCTGTCTGAAGTGAGTAATGGTGTTTGTGGTGGCCGTGCTACAGTGGAACCTTTCATCTGCTGGAAGATGTCGCACTTTAGGACATTACACTTGGTTTGTTTAGACAAACCTGGCAACCAGAAACGCTGCTTCAGTAATGAACTTGTATCAGTGACTCCTGTGTGTGCTGAGCCCAGACCCTTGTGTGCAGCTAGAATTTGAGCATATGTTGTGTATTGTGCATCTAATTTATAGGAATATTTTAGTGCAAAGCCCTTTGGTACAGCAGAGATGTTTTTCGAGGCGTGAATAGCTATCAGTATGTCTCCGTCTGCCCTTGTGCTAGAATGTGGGGTTGCAGCAATTGCAGCAGTTCGCACTGTCGCCTTGGCCGTTTCTTCAGCCAGTGAATTCCCTTCAGCGTGTACACTAGCAGACTAATGGTTTCAGCTTTGCCACTTGTTCCATTAACAATTTATGCTTAATTGTGCACCCTTTGGAATCTCTAAACCCATTCTGGCCCCAGTAATGAAGATATTCATTATAGAACTGCACACAGTCAAACGAAGTGTACACTATCAGTGTGTGGAATTCCTGATCCGTATACTGTAGTGCCAGTATCAGGGCTTTTATTTCTGCCAGCTGCACAGTACAATCTCCTAGACATTGCGCAGTTGTATTGCTGAGATGGAATTTACCGTCCCACATACGTTCCTTCATTATAGCACATGGTGTGCTATACTGCTGTTTACTTCCAAAGGCAGGCTGAGCAGAACCATCAGTGTAAGTGATGTAGTCATATTTTCCTAGAGACAATATTTAATTTGGGGGATGGTTTTCTTGTACATACTGCAGGAACGCTTATGTTTTCAGTGTAGAATCATATTTGTAATCTACATATGTTGCAGTGAGAGAATTAGCACATTGTATCCATCATGGATGTAGTGCTTTTGCATTTGGAATGCTGGCTTTGGTAACAGGTCCGTACTAGGGTTACAATGACTATGCGTTTCCCCTGTGCTAGTTCTCTTTCTCTCACTACAGTAGTATGTACTGCTGTCAGTATTTTTTCTGTGGCCGCAAATCTCAATTCAGCATTTGTGTATAAATTTGATATTTATGCAGTAGGGACTGTCTCAACTTCCTTGAAAGTTATGTATGTATATCCTGATAAACTCTGGATCATCCAGATCAACAAGTTGGTAGAATTTGCACGTGTGTGCAAATGTTTAGATGCTATCATGTCAGCCTGAACTGAATGTAGTATATCTGTATGTTCTTGTGTCCGCTGACATGCTGTGAAATCAGGCCTGTTTAAGTTGTAGAAAGCTTTTACTCTCTCTGCATAATCCAGAATGTATTTTCTGCCAACATTTTGAAATCCTAAAATGGATTGCAAACCCCTTAGATTCTTTGGAGGTTGGAGCAGCGCACACTTTTGTAAAAAAGTTGGCTGCCAGGATCTTCCCTTCACTTGATACCCCATATCCCAAAAATAGGACAGTGAAATGGGAAATTTTTGCTTTTTTGAAAAGATTAGCGAATCCCATAATTATGTTGTTTACCCTGCTCAAGTGTTCAAGTAATTAATCGTCCGTCAGATAGATGTTATCTACATAGGCCACAGCCTCCTCATCGCATATTTGTAATGTTTCTTACACTCTTGCCGAGAATAGCCATGGGCTGTTCTTATACCCCTGGGGAAAACAATAACATTTTGCTGACTGCCAAGGGCAGAAAATGCTGTCAAATATCTGCTTTCTGGAGCAATATTTTGGTAGAAGATTCCTTTTGAGGTATTTAATGTTGTTTTGTATTTCTTCTGCACAATGTTATTCAATATTGCAGCACTGTGTGTGTTCTGTACTGAAAATGTTTGTGTGCATGTGTTTAAATGTCTGTAATCTAAATTAGGCAATATGAATTGTTGGGTTTTATTATGGGAAACAAAGTATTGTTCTTTGGGGAGGTGCAAGTCTCAATCACACTTTGGTATTCAAGTTGGTCTAAGATTTCTTTGACCTACATTTTGGCATACATTTTTTAATAGGCTTCTGTCTCAGTGGATTTGGAGTAGATGTTAATAAAATTTCGTGGTAGGTAGACTCCAAGTCCCACCCTACATTGTTTCGCTACAATGCCGGAGCTAGCGCTAGCACCTACTCCTGTGAGTATGAATGTTTTGAAGATTCTGGAACGAGGTCAGAGAAATCATGCAAAATTACCCTTTTTCCTCTTGGGAAATCAATCACAAACTCAGGCGGCCAATCATTTTCTGCTAACAGGATGTCATATCCATAAGTTAAGTTCACCCAAAACAGACTTTTAACTTTTCCTGAGATGTCCCCCTCTATTTGGAGTGTAATTACATACAGTCGATGTAGAACACTAACTCTTGTATCAGGTGTTTCCACCGTGATATGCTCATTCAATACTGCTGTCACCAGAAAATCCTTCAGGTTCTGGCAAGCTATTGTTACTTCTGCCACACTATCTAGCATCATCAGAACCCATTTCCAGTTCGGAAGCTGAGTTCTCATTAACCTGGGCATGTCTAAATTTTAAGACATCTACTTTCTTCTTTTTTAATTGATGTTTTGTTTGGGTTGTTCTTCCTATTTGATAATATAATCTGAAGTACAATGTGTCTTCCTTTTTGTCTTTGGTCGACATTCAGTCTTTTGTTCTGATCGCCCGTCCCTCTTCGAGTTTTGATGAACCCTGAAAGGAACGAAAGGAACGTTTATCAATGTCCTGATACTTATCAAGTTTCCTAATATTGTCACGATTCCTAAGGTTATACCTCTTTTCGGAGGACTCCCCTTGGGGAGAGCCACCCATTTATTATGAATATTTTTCTGTATTGTAATTTTTGGATTGTTTGGTATCCCACTTCTTTTTAGAAGAAACTGGTGTTTGCTTTGAGTTGTCCTTTTCAGGACTATCCGCCACATGTGGTTTCCCTGCTTTAGTTCTCAAATTTTCTCTACCAAATGCAGAATAGGTTTCTTCAATAATTTTTGGTAATTCTCGCTCTTTATTTATAGGTGCTATTTCCCTTAGGCAGCTGTGTAGCGCCACAGCTGCAGCCTCCCCCTTTATGTTGCTCAGCATGATTGCAGAGATTTGGGCAAAGTATCCCATCAGTTTCATTCCCAAGTCCAAGGCAGGTCCTTCCCTGTACTTATTCTGTATCTGCTTCAATACCTCTGGAATGACTGATATGGAAGGCGTACTGTGTATTCTGATGTAAACAGCATCAAAGATTGTTCCTCAAGTGGTACAATGCTCGATGGAGGAAACCATTCCCATTGGCAAACAAATGGTTAGCATTCTATGTTTTTCCTGCGGGCCTGTATGGGGAAATACTGCTTCAAGCTGTGCTATTTTATTTTTTGTGCAATCTGGAACGGACTTGGCTCCCGTTTGAAGGTGTTGTTCCTATTACTGATTTCAGGGTCTGTGGCTTAATTGTTGTTTTTTCTTGATGTGGACCAGCTACAGCATTTCACGCAGGTTGGACTGTCAATGCTCGTATGGCTAACTGGACAATATGTCTGTATAGCCTTACTATGTCTTTGTATATTGCACAGACTTTATCCACAGTAGTGTATCCATCTCAGGATGTGGAGATGTGGAGTGTATGTCTCTAAGAGCGGCCATGTCGCTCTTCTATACTGAGTGGAATGAGTCTCACGACAGAAGTTGTGTGTAGGAGGGAGCCTTTAAACCAACTTCTGTGTTGCTGGTAAGTTATTGGGACTACAATGTCTTTGTATTTAATGTATTCATCTGGTAGTTCAACTACAACGTATGTGTAGAACAATTTAGTCTGTGGATCTGCAGGTGGGAACTGAACCCAAGAATACAATACCTCTGATCAAAACACCTCTTGTGCCTCAATCACGAAAGTAACACAGCCACCAATTGCGGGTACCCTGTGTTCTAACAATTTTGTAATTACTGCATAGCTGCAGTTCTCTGTAAAGTTAAGAGCATTTGCAAATTCATTTTAAACCTTCAGCCAATACAAAGGGTATATCTGCAAGCTGAGGCGAATTTCCCTTCCCACTTCAGATATCTCTGAATAGTGTGAGTAGGGCTTTCAGAGAAAGCATGACTGAACTACTCAGATTTTCACTGTTAATAAAAAAAAAAAACAATGTTGGCGGCGCCATATCATATTGTTCCTAGGAATCCCCAGGATCTGTGCTTTTTGGGTGACCTAAACAGAGGGCCTGATGTCCCAACCACTTCCAGACACCTGCACAGGATATGTCAGCTAGCTCTAGAGTGCCACTGCCACTTACAATGGTGTCTATAGTTTCTGGCAACCACTGATCATGGAAAACAGTACAGTACTTTTCGCTCAGTCACTCGTGCTTACTTAATCTCATAAAATACACAGGATGGCAATTAGGACGTTTCAAAAGTATTTATTGGCCCAGCGTCAGTCTTGTGTAAAACATATTTGCTGCGATAATCAGGACAGAAATCACAAGTACTAATATGGTAAACAGTAGACACATTTTTGCC